>NC_140588.1:874086199-875286199 GCF_964204655.1 Triturus cristatus
GGTCTCACTGTGTACATACCATCACCCCCAGGACTCAGGGTGTATGTGACATGTCCTAAACATATCCAACCTGAAACTGTGTCCATGACTCATGCCCATAACTGTACAATTGCACATCACTGTGGTAATGTGCACAACACACTAAGAATTCTGTCCCCATGAACACGTACAGAGCCTGAAAGTGGCTGCACAAAAGTGCCGCACAACAAACCAAACGTTGCCCCCCCCCAAAGATACAGGGAATGCAGCCTTACATGCCATGGGACACAGTGTGGCACATGCTGTAGTGTGATGGGTGTGCACCTGAGTCTCTGGCAAGTAATTGTGTGTGGAAGCCGTTAAAAAGTCACACAAATGAAAACCAACGTGGGTGACTATGTGTACGCATTGCACAGTTCCGGACCGAGCCGTGCGTACGCTTAGCCATTGACTGCAATGAGGACCGACACAGGTGACTATGCGTATGCATTGCACAGTTCAGGACCGAGCCGTGCATATGCTTAGCCATTGACTGCAATGAGGACCGATGCGGGTGACTAACCGTCCGCATTGCACAGTTCAGGACCGAGCCGTGCGTACGCTTAGCCATTGACTGCATTGAGGACCGACGCGGGTGACTACCCGTACGCATTGCAAAGTTCAGGACCGAGCCATGCATACGCTTTGCCACTGACTGCAATGAGGACTGACGCGTGTGACTATGCGTATGCATTGCACAGTTCTGGACCGAGCCGTGCGTACGCTTAGCCATTGACTGCAATGAGGACCGACGCGGGTGACTATGCGTGCGCATTGCACAGTTCCGGACCGAGCCGTGCGTATGCTTAGCCATTGACTGCAATGAGGACCGACGTGGGTGACTATGCGTATGCATTGCACAGTTCTGGACTGAGCAGTGCGTACGCTTAGACATTGACTGCAATGAGGACCAACGCAGGTGACTATGCGTATGCATTGCACAGTTCAGGACCGAGCCGTGCGTACGCTTAGCCATTGACTGCAATGAGAACTGACGCGGTGACTATCATGCGTCGGGCAGGCATGGACCTACAACAATGTTGGAATTCCTAGGGTTTTGTGTAGGTGAAGATTTGAACGATGAGGAAGATGTGTACGAGTCGTACATTTCCTTGGATTGGCCAGATGCATAGAATGCAACTGTGTTGGGCCTATCACTTGATACACATGGCACAGATTCTGCCTCTGCAACACAGATATAAGGCTGGCTGGCCCCCAGAGAGCTCACTTGCCTGCACTACATGCTACTGGACCACATCCCTGCTACCACTGCAGCTGTCTCTGCATCCTCTGGCTACTGCTATGGCACATACTCTGGAGAGGGCCCCAGACTTCACTGAGGAGGAGAACCAGGCCCTGCTGGATGGCCTCCTTCCACAGTACAGCAAGCTGTATGGGAAACCAGGGGAGCAGATGAGTGTGCAGTCCACTGCATCCCTAATTGTGCATGTTGTCTGACTAGCAGTACTAGCAGTTTGGACACCAGTGGCAAGCGTACTCACTGAGTACTTTCATCCCCCAAAGTGTGTAGGTACATGTAATGAACGGGTGTTCTGCAGCTAAAGTGCATTTGTGCAAGCTTAAACTTCCCAGGCATTGTTAACATGTCAGACATGCAGGGCATTTGTCCATTTCCAAGGGTGCACTACCTGTGTAACTCATTTTCCTTTGTGATGACGACATATATATCCAACTGTGTGAAGCACAAATATGGGCCATGTGTGTTAATGGACTTTTAACTTTGTCATCCTCACAGGTTGATGCCCACCAGAAGCAGGAGATATGGCTGATAATCGCCCGGGCAGTTCGATCGGTGAGGGTCTACAAGCGCCGGATACGCAACTGCCAGAAAAGGTGGCAGGACCTTCGGGGCTGGACCTGGAGGATCGCAAGGGTCCAGCTGCAGCTGTCGTCTCCTCGCAGGAGGGGCGGACACTGGACCCTGACCCCCCCACATGCTCAGGATCCTGACAGTGGTCTTCCCGGATCTGGATGGGCAGCTGAAGGCCAGACAGCAGCAAGGAGGGGGTAAGTCCATGCCTAATATGTGTACTATGTCTGACATGCTATTTGCAGTCTTTTGGCCTGGTCAGTACTCATGTCCCTCAATTGTGTGATGCACCCACCTCATCTGATCCACAGGTGTGTCCCTGCAGTCAGTTATGCTTCAGCTTCCGGACAGCATCTGTTACCGTGACTCTGTTGTGGGTTTCGTGGGTGGGTCAATTGTTTACACAATGCCTGAGATCTGACATGTGATCTGTGTGTGCCCTTGATATGTGTTACAATTGCTGGTCTGACTCGACACATGTGCCTGGGGTATTTCAAACAAACCCATGCAGCAGGGGACTCCAATTTGTGTGCCTCAGGAGTATGTATATTAAGTGTGTCACACTTGCTTAGGCACCTGACTACTGTCCAGGGCTAAACACTGTTTCACGTAGACCTGGGCAGTCATGCCTACTCAAGGGCATTTAGAAACACTCTGTAATCCCACTCCTGTGTATCCACTTACAGGTTGATCTTAGTGACATGTGCCTTCAGGTGTCTGCCTCTGTGTCATTGTGGTGTGGCTTCCTTTTCCGGACAACTGGGGTGTTCATGAGTTTGAGGGTCAGCAGGACATCTGAGATGGGACTATGAGAGACAAGATCTGTGTGACATATAGGTGTATGATCACTTGACAGTGCACAATGGTGTATGCAACTGTGAAGTTTAGGCAGCTGTGTTTCATGCACATCAGACTGTGAGGTGCTCATGTACAGGGAGTTGTGTACGCAGAGACTCATATGTCTGTGTTGTATGATGTGGGGTCTTCTGGGTCCGGGATATGTTGTTTGCAGGGGATGGACAAGTGCACTTGTCAGCTGCAGAGTTTGCTTTACACATGAGCTATGATTGTGACACAGTGCATACTGTTGTTATCTGGATGCCCTGCCCCTGTGACAGGAGACATTGTTGACTAACTTTCCAGGCATGCCAGTGCCATGGAATTTAACTTGCTATGAGTGATCCTGCATTATGTTCAAATGTGCTCCATGCACCCCATTGTGGCATTGACTATCAGGACATGAGAACATCATAGTGTGTGTTGCTGGCATGCATCACATGCATGTGAAATGAGACTAAGGCCATCCCTTCATTCTGACACCTGTACTGAGTCAGTGGCAAGAGATGTGATGTGTGTAAAGTGATTAATACTCCTTCATGTTCATTTGCATGTCCAACAAATGTGTAGGTGGTGCGTGTCAGCACATTGGGGTATTAGCATCCATGAGTGCCATGGTTGATGGTGAGACTGACAATTGGGTTATTCTAAACAGTGTGAGCACTTTGAGCAGTGTTCAGCTGATGATGCCAGGGCTTGCCCTGTGATGTGCTGTACTCACTGTGGTGTGTGCAGTCAGTGCAGGTGACTGATGTTGTTCTCTTACTTCCTATTCCTATCCAGATACATCCACGGCCACAGGAGGGGATAGCTCCATGGACCAGGATGAGCCACAGAGCCTGACAGGGACAGAAGGAGAGGAGTCGGGGGGACCCAGTGACATGGAGGGCGAGTGGAGACACACAGAGTAGTTGTCAGCACCATCACCCCCAGCTGAGGGCGACAGCAGCTCTGAGGATGACTCCCTTGTGGAGGCGGGTGTCAGCAGCCACCAAACCCCATCTAGTGAGGCTGTCCCCCCCCACCGCCCCCACCACCACAATCACCACCACCCTCCCATCGGCTCCCATCCCAGAGGTCCGTGGAGGCTCCCGTGTTCGGGAGCATGTCTCCTTTGTGCCAGGCACTGCACCCCCTGCCCCTGGGTCCCCTGCTGCCCTGATTGAGGACTCTGTGGACTTGCTTTGACAGATCCATGTAGTGCAGACATCAATGCTGAGTGTCCTCCATGCACACACCAGTCTGTTGACACAACTGGTGTCGTTCATGGAGGGCATTTCATCGGGCATGTCTGCCCTACAGAGGACCAATCAGTCTGTGGTCTCCTCCCTGACAGCAGCAGTGTCCCTCCTCCAACATTCCTGCACCCCTCCTACTCCTGCACCACCCACAATTCCTAGCACCCTACCTGTCCCAAGCACACACACACCAGCACATTCACACAAACCCACAGACACGGGCAGCACACAAACACGCACACCAAGGTCTAGATGTGCACACAAGCAACCTCAGGGGACTGATACCACACTCACAGGGGATGGTTTGCAGACACACAAACAGTCATCGACAACCACTCCGCAGTCCTCCGATACCTCGCCCTCCCAGCTCCCTTCCCTTGCCTCACCTGCAACCCCATCTCCACAGAAGCTCTTCCTCTGTGACCTTGGCCTCTTCCCCACCGACCCAGCAGATCTAGATTACAAGGGGAAGAGGAAGTACCCACACACAGAGGAGAGTGCCCCTCACACCCAGACACCCTTCCACCTTCCCCAGGTGCAGTCAGACTGAGGCCCCCACCCACCAGTCCCCCAGAGCCGGAAGAGCAAGACACCACCCCCGCACCGCAGCTTCACGACAAAGTCTCCGTCCTCCATCCCCCAGGCCACCACTCCACAGGTACCCCGCCACACCCTGCCCCAGGTTCCCCCACCCACAGAAACACCATCCCCAAAATGCTGAGGCCCTCCCCCTACCACTTGCTCTTCCACCCCCACCACCCCCTGTCAGATAGTTTGTGCCACTGATGTGGGGACCGTGCCCCCCCTGTCCTGCCGACCTCACCTGAACCCCATTCTGCTCCCATTGAGTTAGGCACTGCAGTGGAGTCCACGACCACCCCGTCTGATTTGGGCACTGCAGTGGGGACCCAGTCCACTCCATCTGACCTGCCCACTGCAGTTGTGCTGGCACCCACCCCATCTGACTTGTGCCACACAGTTGCGACTGCACCCACTAATTCAGTCAGCTCCACTGCAGTTGCCAGTGACTCTCCTGCATCCACCACCCTTTCACTGCCTCCTTCTGCTGAGCCCTGATCCTGTCCCCGCGGTGCCTGGCCTGCCCCCATGGATGCCCCTCCGAGGGGATGTCACCTGTCCTTACCAGTGCAGGCAAGCAACATGTGACAGTTGTCACTCAAATCACATTGTTGACATTTGGATATGGACTGGCCATTGGCCTTTGTTTGTAAAGGACTTTGCATTTAAAAATTGCTTAATAAAGCTTTTTTCTTTCTTCTTGTGGATTTGATGTAGCTGTACATTACATTGATGATGTTTAGCATGACCTTGCAGTTGTAATGCTGGATTTCCGATGTTGAATACTGAGGTGTTGATGGGAGGTTCTCCATGTGGTCCATGAGATATGTATCCTATTCTGGTCGGTATCCATGTCATCCTTTGCAGCTAACTGGGTGTGTCATGATTAACAATTTGTGAACATCTCTGTGAACATTTCATTTGCATGGTCACATCTGTGGCATGCACACATGCACATATGATGTGCTTCCCATTGTCCAATTTGTCTATTTCCCTGACTGTGGGCGCATCTCCACTGGACATGTAGGTCTGGGCATCATTGGTGTAGGAACAACTGGGTCCTCTGTGCAACTTGCTGGACATATGTGTTGAGTATGTGCAGATGACTTAAGGGATACTCCCGTACCCAGGGTGTTGTGACCAGAGCCTTCTTTGTGTGGTAACTGATGGCTGACTGACCAAGTGTCCTGCTGACAAGACTGAGACCTGCTGGGACTATGTTTGGCACAGCTGAGCTTCCACAGAAGTTGAGTCCCCTCAAGTAAGTGTGTTGTTCCGTGACATTGCCTGGGCCCATGGTGTGTGTTGTGTGGGCATGTGTGTGTGTGTCAACATCCCTTTTCATACACAGGCAGTGTTCCCTTGATATTTTCCTGTTGTTGATGCTTGCTGAGTTGTACTGTGTTTATCCCACATCTTTGCCGTGGGCTACCAGATGTGTGGGTGCATGACACACTACTGTTAATTTGTGTTTCATCATTGGAATTTGGCAGTTTTGAGTGGTGATGATTTGGTCAGACGCAGATGGGACACAGTCTGGGGTCCCCAAGGCACTTCTTTGTTTGCAATAGCATGTAGTTGTACCTAGCTGGTACCTTTCAGTGATTGAGACATGTGTATGTGTGTGTGACTGCTCCCACTCGTCCGGTTCAGGGCTGCAATGTTGGCAGGTGTCAGCATGTGTGCCTTGTGGTTCTCCTTGGCTTCTGCATTGTCCTGGGACTGTGGCAGGTATTCCGAAGGTTACGGGAGCTTTGACGTCATGGCCATGTACCACATACTGTGCAGTATGTGTGTCATTCACCAGGGTTGTCCTTGTGTGATGAGTCTGTGCACCTTAGTTCCTCCCAACATTACTGTGTTTGTCATGGGTGCATGTGCAATGTCACCTGTCCATGTGGGCTTCACAGATGCACATTGGTGCCGTTCAGGGTGTGTGGTGTTGAGGGTGGACTGATGTAAATGTTTACATGGATGGGCCCCTAGCTCCCGTTTGTCCATGGATGACGGGCCATGCTGAGTGATTTGTGTTTGTGTAGGTGTGATGTACGTTTGTGGCACAGGACACATGTCTGGGTTTCACAGTTTGTACGACATGTATGGTCCCTGGGGGTAGTGCTGTTGTGTGTCAGTTTCTTGCTATGTTAGTTGCTGTTCACTCCAGCTTGTGTCACATGTGTCTGTTGTGCTCCCTCTCATCTCACAATGCCTGATTGCCCACTAAGGGGGGCCCAATGATGGGTTACTTTTGTATGGCACTGTGTCCAAATCTGTGTCACTGTGGTTCAGCCCCCCTCATGTGTTGTGTAGTTTCCTGGGGATACTGAGACACACACACATGTTGTGTCAGATGTGCAGTGTGAGGTTGCCTGTTTGTGTTTGTGCATGTGCACCAGTGCATTGGTATTGCTGTTGTGGGCCACTGTCTGGATGTTGTTTTTGTGATTTTCCCTGCTGTTCCTGTGAGTCATATCACGTCATTCTGCACATTCATCCTGGTTGTTGGGTCCTATTGCTGCCATGGAATGGGAGTTTGTGACCTGGCACCTACAGTCTACACAGGATGTTTTGATTTGTGTGTCTATTTTCGAGATGTGTGTATGCTTTGTGATGGTCACTTCTGCTTTTGTGTCATTGTACACTCTATGCAATGTCAGCCCCCATGGGTGGTGCTTTTCTGCACATGGCCAAGAGTATGTTAGGGTTTCACAGCACGGTTAGCCTCACCACATCTCTGTGGGTATGGGAAACAACCACTACTTTGCCACAAAAGTGTTTCATGTGTTGGGAGCAGGAATCATACATGCTGTTTGGCATTTGCAGCTTTGACCATGATGACACTTACCTTTTTGTCACTGTGATAAGGGGGCCTTTAGACCCCATTACAACAATGCTCAACATTTGCTGCAGTTTGGAACCCCACACTTAACTTTTGTTCTACACAGTGAGGGGGTGTTAGTGCACATTGACACAGTGCTATAGTGATGCTTGCCTTGTGTAGGCCACAATCAGTTTTTGGTCACACATGTGATGGTAGTTACATTGTATGTTTGAAGTCATTATCACTGTTGTGGGCATTTGTCACAGACTACACACTGTTGTCTAGATGTTTGGGCGGATGTTTTTTGATGACATACCTAATGTTTGTGTATAATGGATGTGTGGCACATCACCCATCCTATGGGTGGGGGTGGCAGTAGTGCTGGGCAACAGGTCCCCTATGGGTGGGGGTGGCAGGAGTGATGGGCAACATAGTCCCTATGAGTGGGGGTGGTGGAGTGATGGGCAACATAAGTCCTATGAGTGGGGGTGGCAGTAGTGCTGGGCAACATAGTCGCTATGAGTGGGGGTGGCAGGAGTGATGGGCAACATAAGCCCTATGAGTGGGGGTGGCAGGAGTGCTGGTCAACAGGTCCCCTATGGGTGGGGGTGGCAGGAGTGATGGGCAACATAAGCCCTATTAGTGGGGGTGGCAGGAGTGATGGGCAACAGGTTCCTTATGGGTGGGGGTGTCAGGAGTGATGGGCAACATAGTCACTATGAGTGGGGGTGGTAGGAGTGATGGGCAACATAAGCCCTATGAGGGGGTGGCAGGAGTGATGGGCAACAGGTCCTCTATGGGTGGGGGTGGCAGGAGTGATGGGCAACATAAGCCCTATGAGTGGGGGTGGCAGGGGTGCTATGCAACAGGTCTGCTATGGGTGGGGGTGGCAGGAGTGATGGGCAACATAAGCCCTATGAGTGGGGGTGGCAGGAGTGCTGGACAACAGGTCCCCTATGGGTGGGGGTGGCAGGAGTGATGGGCAACATAAGCCCTATGAGGGGGGTGGCAGGAGTGCTAGGCAACAGTTCCCCTATGAGTGGGGGTGGCAGGAGTGATGGGCAACATAAGCCCTATGAGTGGGGGTGGCAGTAGTGCTGGGCAACATACGCCCTATTAATGGGGGTGGCAGGAGTGGTGGGCAACAAGTCCCTTATGGGTGGGGGTGTCAGGAGTGATGGGCAACATAGTCACTATGAGTGGGGGTGGCAGGAGTGATGGGCAACATAAGCCCTATGAGTGGGGGTGGCAGTAGTGCTGGGCAACATAGTCACTATGAGTGGGGGTGGTAGGAGTGATGGGCAATAGGTCCCCTATGGGTGGGGGTGGCAGGAGTGATGGGTAACATAAGCCCTATGAGTGGGGGTTGCAGGAGTGATGGGCAACATAGTCACATTGAGTGGGGGTGGCAGGAGTGATGGGCAACATAAGCCCTATGAGTAAGGGTGGCAGTAGTGCTGGCCAACATAGTCACTATGTGTGGGGGTGGCAGGAGTGATGGGCAACATAGTCACTATGAGTGGGGGTGGCAGGAGTGATGGGCAAAATAAGCCCTAAGGGGGGTGGCAGGAGTGATGGGCAACAGGTCCCCTATGGGTGGGGGTGGCAGGAGTGATGGGCAACATAAGCCCTATGAGGGGGGTGGCAGGAGTGATGGGCAACAGGTCCCCAATGGGTGGGGGTGGCAGGAGTAATGGGCAACATACGCCCTATGAGTGGAGGTGGCAGGAGTGCTGGGCAACAGGTCCCCAATAGGTGGGGGTGGCAGGAGTGATGGGCAACATAAGTCCTATGAGTGGGGGTGGCAGGAGTGCTTGGCAACAGGTCCCCTGTGGTTGGGGTGGCAGGAATGATGGGCAACATAGTCACTATGAATGGGGGTGGCAGGAGTGATGGGCAACATAAGCCCTATGAGGGGGGTTGGCAGGAGTGATGGGCAACAGGTCCCCTATGGGTGGGGGTGGCAGGAGTGATGGGCAACATACGCCCTATTAGGGGGGTGGCAGAAGTGCTGGGCAACAGGTTCCCAATGGGTGGGGGGTGGCAGGAGTGATGGGCAACATAAGCCCTCTGAGGGGGGGGTGGCAGTAGTGCTGGGCAACAGGTCCCCTATGGGTGGGGTGGCAGGAGTGATGGGCTACATAAGTCCTATTAGTGGGGGTGGCAGGAGTGCTGGGCAACAGGTCCCCTATGGGTGGGGGTGGCAGGAGTGATGGGCAACATAGTCACTATGAGTAGGGGTGGTAGGAGTGATGGGCAACATAAGCCCTATGAGGGGGTGGCAGGAGTGATGGGCAACAGGTCCCCTATTGGTGGGGGTGGCAGGAGTGATGGGCAACATAAGCCCTATGAGTGGGGGTGGCAGGAGTGCTGGGCAACAGGTCCCCTATGGGTGGGGGTGGCAGGAGTGATGGGCAACATAAGCCCTATGAGTGGGGTGGCAGGAGTGCTGGGCAACAGGTCCCCTATGGGTGGGGGTGGCAGGAATGATGGGCAACATAAGCCCTATGAGGGGGGGTGGCAGGGGTGCTAGGCAACAGTTCCCCTATGGGAGGGAGTGGCAGGAGTGATGGGCAACATAAGCCCTATGGGTGGGGGTGGTAGTGGTGCTGGCCATGCAACCCCTATGGTGGCCTGTTGCTAGTGGCCAGGAAATGGATCCCCTGGGTGTGTATGCTATATTGCGGGTACGTGTCATTTGTTTGTGTGGTGGGTGTCTGACTTACCGTCTGCACCGTCCGCGTCTGTTCCGGTCATAGCTGTACAGTACTGGTATGACCTGCGCGATAGGATTCATGATATGTTCATCTCGTACACGCTGCTTGTTGCTCCGTCTCGTACCCGTTGCAAGCTGGTCCGCTATGGGTGGGGGTGGCAGGAGTGATGGGCAACATAAGCCCTATGAGGGGGGTGGCAGGAGTGATGGGCAACAGGTCCCCAATGGGTGGGGGTGGCAGGAGTAATGGGCAACATACGCCCTGTGAGTGGAGGTGGCAGGAGTGCTGGGCAACAGGTCCCCTATGGGTGGGGATGGCAGGAGTGATGGGCAACATAAGCCCTATGAGTGGGGGTGGCAGGAGTGCTGGGCAACAGGTCCCCAATAGGTGGGGGTGGCAGGAGTGATGGGCAACATAAGTCCTATGAGTGGGGGTGGCAGGAGTGCTTGGCAACAGGTCCCCTGTGGTTGAGGGTGGCAGGAATGATGGGCAACATAGTCACTATGAGTGGGGGTGGCAGGAGTGATGGGCAACATAAGCCCTATGAGGGGGGGTGGCAGGAGTGATGGGCAACAGGTCCCCTATGGGTGGGGGTGGCAGGAGTGATGGGCAACATACGCCCTATTAGGGGGGTGGCAGAAGTGCTGGGCAACAGGTCCCCAATGGGTGGGGGTGGCAGGAGTGATGGGCAACATAAGCCCTCTGAGGGGGGGTGGCAGTAGTGCTGGGCAACAGGTCCCCTATGGGTGGGGTGGCAGGAGTGATGGGCTACATAAGTCCTATTAGTGGGAGTGGCATGAGTGCTGGGCAACAGGGCCCCTATGGGTGGGGGTGGCAGGAGTGATGGGCAACATAGTCACTATGAGTAGGGGTGGTAGGAGTGATGGGCAACATAAGCCCTATGAGAGGGTGGCAGGAGTGATGGGCAACAGGTCCCCTATTGGTGGGGGTGGCAGGAGTGATGGGCAACATAAGCCCTATGAGTGGGGTGGCAGGAGTGATGGGCAACATAAGCCCTATGAGTGGGGGTGGCAGGAGTGCTGGGCAACAGGTCCCCTATGGGTGGGGGTGGCAGGAGTGATGGGCAACATAAGCCCTATGAGTGGGGTGGCAGACGTGCTGGGCAACAGGTCCCCTATGGGTGGGGGTGGCAGGAATGATGGGCAACATAAGCCCTATGAGGGGGGGTGGCAGGAGTGCTAGGCAACAGTTCCCCTATGGGAGGGAGTGGCAGGAGTGATGGGCAACATAAGCCCTATGGGTGGGGGTGGTAGTGGTGCTGGCCATGCAACCCCTATGGTGGCCTGTTGCTAGTGGCCAGGATATGGATCCCCTGTGTGTGTGTGCTATATTGCGGGTACGTGTCATTTGTTTGTGTGGTGGGTGTCTGACTTACCGTCTGCGCCGTCCGCGTCTGTTCCGGTCATAGCTGTACAGTACTGGTATGACCTGCGCGATGGGATTCATGATATGTTCATCTCGTACACGCTGCTTGTTGCTCCATCTCGTACCCGTTGCAAGCTGGTCTGTCTCGTAGCCATGGATTGTGTTCTGGCACAAATCGTACCTGATATGCTTCTTTTCCGGATGCTGTGAAGTGCTGTACGTGGCGGCCTGTCCGGCGCGTATGATTTGCGCATTGTACTTGTCCGGCCGGAAACTGCTGTGGATACTGCTTCCGGAAGACTCGGTTCGGTATTCGGAGGTACGGCTCGGACGGAGAATGAAGCTTGGATCACAGCCTACTTGTCGGTTGGATTTTTGTCAGTTATGCGCATCGTACTTCATCGCCCGGACGGACCGGCTCCGGGTACGAGTCGGTCGCAAGGTAAGGCTACGAACAGCTCTCGGAGAGCTGTCCGACACGGATCGGAATCGACCCCTTAGTGGAAAAAAAAGGAAAAACAACTCAATCAAAATTCCAATATTCTATCAAGTCATACAGGAAAAGCTACGAGTCGAGAAGAAGAACCTCTAAATCTACTAGCAGTCAACCACCTTACAGGAAAAGTACAAAAGGCAACACAAACAGAGGGACCCATCTCAAAAAAAGCGAACAATAAGTCCAGACAAGATGAAGAAGTTTACTCTTTATGCAAGTTATTCGAGGAAACTAAGGCTGAAAGTATTCCTCAACCCGAGATACCATTATTTCCCATCTTTAAACAAAAGTATCAGCAAAGAACAGTAACCCAAACACACAAACGCACTCGGAAAGGGAACCTATAAGCGTTTCAATATTAGATGAACCCAAGCTATGTCTAAGCCAAAGGAAAAGAGACACATTAAAAAGGGGAAGGAAAGTTAAAAAAGATCAAAACGAAAAATCTCGCGGCAAACGAGTAGGAAAGTAAAGTTCCCACAAACACCAGAACAGATCATTCAGAGGCATGATTCAATTATGGAAAATCAAGAGATAACTCAAACCATAGATAAACATTATATTCCATCTGAAATTAAAAGGACACAGGAGAAAAGAAAATTAAACCCTATGGCGCAAACATTCTCAGGAAAATATATAAAGGAATGCCAGGAAAAATAAACTCAGAGGAAATAGGAATTTATTCTTCAACTATAAATACATATGAAAAAGAAGGCCAAACTGTATCTTGTGTTGTGGAATTGATAGACCTATTCCCTAGTGATACAGTTCCTTTAAATCATGGGAGAATTTTAAAATTCTTACATGAGATTCCTCATCTTCAGTCACTTACCTCTTTAGAAATAAAATTAGTAGTGTTCCCGAATAAATCGAACCTTGCGGTGGCAAACATGGAATTTTGGTCTACTTTTATCCCGACTATCATTTTAAAAGAAAGAGACAAACTTCATAAAAATGGTTTCGACGTGGTGAAAGTTAACCCCTTCAGTGCCACGCCCTTTCCCCGCCCTGTGCCGGGCGTTACATTAGCGGGCGGGGTTCATGACGAGATAGTCTCGTCATGGGCACAGCGCAACCGTGCTCCATGACGAGACTATCTCGTCATGGGCACTGAAGAGGTTAAAACAAAGGGTATCGAGCTCAACAGGTTAAAGGATAATATGGAGAGCAAAAACCGACCCTCAGCATAATCACATGGATAGTGTGCCAAAACCTCAAATGAGTATGTCAGAAGGACCCTTAATAATATCAGTTAGTCAAGGCGAGTGTCGAATTTGGAACAAGCCATCTCCAAAAATAGAGCCACAAGAAAAAGAAAACCTATGGTCCTGGATATCTGGAAACTTGAATAGTAATAAACAAGGGAACGCACTAAGATTTCATTTTTAGCAATAGCTTAACGATTATCTCCTGGACTATTGCTGGAAAAACTCAAGAAGAGTTAGCCCATATTCTTGAAAAGTCCCCATCTATTCTTTTTCTACAAGAAACTTGGTCCATAGATACTTTTATGCAAATAATTATTTTGTGTTTGAAATCGCAGCTGAGGCTACAAAAAGGGGGCACGCAAAAGGAGGCCTTGCTATTCTACTAAAAGAAGAAATCTATTGGGATCTAGAAATTATCTGTGTCTCCAAAATGCGCAGTGCATCAAGATTAAACATAAAAATAAAAGTCTGAACATCATCCAGGATCTATTAATTTTTAATGTTTATATTCCGCCGGGACCTCGCTATGACTCTTTACTAGTAAAAATATTTGAAAAGATTGAAATGACTATGGCCCATAAAGGATATCGACCAGTATTAATTTTTGGAGACTTTAACGGGAAGATATCTAACACTTTGGATAATGAGGGAAAACACGAAAAAGAGGAAGCCTGCTTCATTCCAAAGTCACTGTTTCCAACAGAGATAAAAGCCAATAAGCGAGGGAAACTCCTACTCTCTCATGTTAATGCAATAAATGGAGTAATCCTAAATTGTAGAGTAGAAGGGGACATTCTGGCCGCCTATACCAGATCAGGTAATAATAGCTTATCCATTTTAGATTATGCAATTTGTAGTATGGACCTCTTTCAGAAAGTGCAATGATTGATAATACAGGATGCATATGAAAGTGATCATGCCCCTCTGTCTTTGGAAATAGATCTCTCATTGCAATCTACTGCCCCGTGGTCACTTGACTCCTGGAATGGCCATGCTAATGCAGACCATAAAAACTGTAGGATTGTTTGGAACTCAAAAGCAATTGAGGGAATGAGCATCGTGATTTCAGCTACCTATCTAAACCCGTTTAAAAAATAATCTAATCCGATAATGAATTACGAAGAGACAGTGTCTACAGTTATTGCATCTCTTCAGGAACATTCAAACAGACATGAGAGGAGAATGGGCCACCAAAAATCCTGAACCAAAGATTACGAATCAGTAAAATTAAAGATCCGACTGCAGTTTTTTAACTTTTCTGGGTCAATACAGGAAGAAATAAGAAAGTTGAAAAATCTACGTCAACGGAAAAAAGCAAAAAAACTGTGAGAGGAAAAAGACAAGAATTGGATAGACATTAAATTGGCAGTTAAAAGTAAAAATAGCAAAGTATTCTGGAGCCCAGTTGCCAAACAAATGGGCATTAGGAAAACAACACAAGCGCTCCCAGTGCCAGCATCGGCCTGGGAAATATATATCCAAAACTTATATAAACTTAATACACAGAATGTAAAGAAATGAAAGCAGGAGTCTCCAGAAAAGGATCAGTCAAGAGCTGACATGATAGACCTAACAACAAAGCAAATAGCTTATTTTATAAAGGCTGCAAGATCTACAGCAGCAATGGCACCAGATAAGATACCAATCAAGGTCCTACAATCAAACTCAGAGGAGTGGAACAAATTTCTATTCCCCCTATTTTTCCACTATTTTGGAACGGGAGATATTCCAAAATCATGGCGGGGCAACATTGTGGTCCCCATCTTAAAAAAAGGTTCCAGAACTGACCCAAAGAACTACCGACAAAAAGCCCTACTCATTGCAACTGGAAAAATCTTTGCAGCCTGTATTTTAGATCATCTTAAAGACTGGGCCTTTTCCAGTGGCGCAATCCCTATGTTTCAGGCAGGATTCCGTCCAAAGCACTCAGTTATAGATAATATTGCAATTTTACAAACGATTCTTAATAAATATGCCGTCTCAAAATCTCAAATTGTATATTGTGCTTTTATTGATTTTACTACGGCCTGTGATAGGGTAGATAGGCCAA
Organism: Triturus cristatus; assembly: GCF_964204655.1. Lineage (NCBI taxonomy): Eukaryota > Metazoa > Chordata > Amphibia > Caudata > Salamandridae > Triturus > Triturus cristatus. Next base: position 874,101,381 of record NC_140588.1, read on the forward strand.
CCCTCTGGAAGAAACTGGTAAGGTTGGGAATCCCCCCAAATTCACTTACAGTAATTATATCTCTCCACACAGAAAAGTGGTGTAGAGTTCAAATGGGGGGCTCGAAAGGTCTAACGAGATCAATCACCACGTCAAATGGCCTAAAACAAGGATGCCTCCTTGCCCACTAGCTAATTTCTCTGTATCTAAGCGACTTACCAGAGCACTTTACATATGTAAAAAAAATCCAGCGGAATTAGCATTGAGTGACATATACATTCTAATTGACGTGGACGACATCGTCATTTTAGTTCTGACGCCAATAGGACTCCAAAGAAATTTAAATGCATTAAGTAGCTACGCAAATGATAATTTTTTAGTCCATAATACCCCGAAAATCAAAATTCTACCTTTTAGGGGAAAAAAGTGATTGCGACACTTTAATTGGACATGGGGGGGAAAAATCACTTGAGACAGTTAAAGACTACATGTATTTAGGTTGGATCTTCACCCAAACACTACAGAACTCCTCTCATCTACAAAACATAGGTCAAAAGGCAGATGCCCATGTAGGAGCATTGTTGAGGCTATACTCCTCCTCTGGAAATAGACATTTCCAACCTATGTTAGAGATATATCGGATGAAAATCTCGCCTATCTTAACAAGAATATATGCACATAAAAACCTGGAAATCAGTAAAAACGAGAGAAGGGAATTCTTTATTGAGACTAATATGAGTAAATCAAGCTGTCACGGCCCAAGCATTATGCCTGGAATTCTCCCTAGTCAGCATTTATGCAAGGGTCATCTCAAATCTAATAAGATGGGCTTACTATCTTTTACACGCCGACTCTGGTACTTTAAGGTACATTTTAGAATTGGAAACCTTTAGAGAAGAGCCATTGCGTTACACTTTTAATAAGAGCCTTAATACAGCTTTTAGACTATCCCATTGCACAGTAGCACTTTTAGAAACTTGGACACCGGCACTTCTGAAGCTCTTCTTAAAGAATAATACTTCTAAATTAGGTTTCGACTTGGACGTAGAGCACTGTCTTCAATTAAAACATTATATAGAATATACAAAAACTATAGTATATAAATCCCCTGAGAAATATACATACTTCTTATTAGATCATAGGATTCACCACTGTATTCTCTTACTGAGGTTGGAAATCCTCCCCCTGAATGCACATACAGTAAAGTGTAATAACTCTGAAAACGCAACAGGGCTCTGTGACTTATGTAAGGCAGGATTGCAAGAGCTAACTCATGTTTTAGCGGTTTGCCCAAATCCTACTTTATTAGAAGCTAGGTGGAGGTATATAAGGCCTATTAGAATCCGATACAATGTTCCTTCTGTACAAAGCCTAATCACTCTCTGTAAATCACCACCGGCCGAATTTGTTTGTTGCCAATTGTATACATTTTTAAAGATTGTTTTAAAGCCATTTTAAAGTTGATGGTGCTAACGATTTTAAACTCCTAAATATCAAAAGCCGATTTTATGACCAATCTATAACAGATCCAATTTTTTTTTCTTTACAAGGTCTATGTAAATCTTGAAAAATAACCACTGACGAACACAAATGTTTTAAATGCTTTTAGTGGCATAAACTCTTAAACAGATTTGAGTTAAAATCGTTTCAAAAAGCTATGATGAATGGATCTAGCATCATAAATGTTTAAAGTTGATGGTGTGAGTTCTCTGTTAAATTTTTTTAAATCGTGTTTGTATATTTGTTGACCTCTGCCGCGGTCTATATCAAATAAAATAAACTACTGAATAAAACCAAAAGAAATTAGTTGATTACAATACAAAATTTTTGCATAGCTAATTAATAATTTTTAGGAAACATTTTCTACGAACAATCAAAGATAAACAATGTAAATTAACACAGTCGTCAATGTATCAAAACATTGATCAACAAACATCTTTGCCCTGGAGTTTCCTTAACTTGCCCTTTCTAAAAAATGTCCAGCACTTACTGTCATCTACATTAGATTAAAAAATGTTTTTTACATTTATTTTATTAAACTGAAAATGTATACTCACTCTTGTGAAGTTGTCAATAACATCTTGAAGTAAGTCAATTCCTTCCTCTTCACCACTATCATCTTAATTTGGCATTTCAGCATCCTCACCTGTGGTTTCTGACACTATCTCTATAGGACGGGGCACGAGACAGAGATGCCCATTATCAGCACTCCTTTTTGCATTGGCGATGGAACCATTTGCGATCCGACTATGACGTGACATGGCTCGCTGGGGTATCGTTGTGGACGGCCATTGTGTCCCTATACACAGATGATGCATTGCTTTACGTCACACACCCGAGGAGGCGATGCCTACCCTTTTAAGCATCTTGTCGGCGTTCGGAGCGTGTCAGGGTTAAATGTTAATACCCAAAAAATGGTCATGTTCCCGCTGGCGACACTGGCTGGGAAATAGATTGTGGACCTCCCCCACCAGATTTTAGTTGTGAATGCACTAATTTCTGTTATCTGGGGTTCCAGGTCACACAATCAGACGAGGCTCAACACACCTTGAACATAGAAGTGGTCGTTTCGGGTCTGGAGTCCTCCATTAGTTTCTGGAATTGCCTCCCCCTGTCTATTATGGGGCGTATAGCGTTGACTCATGTGGACTTCCTGCTTTGATGCCTCTATGTCCTCCCGAACTCGTTTTGCTTTATTTCCCCAACTACTTTTAATGCCCTCAACAGCCTCCTTATCTCGTTGGTATGGGTTAGGATATGCAGCAGGGTAATATTAGATATTATGAAACTGGATACGGATCTGGGGGGCCTCTGCCTCTCAGACCTGGTGCTTTATTATCTTGCTGGCCTCCTCTAATATGCAGCGCAGTGGTGTGTAGAGGGCCCTAATATGGAAAAAGGACTCCTGATTGATTGGGGGAGGGAGCCCGATCTCCTGAGATGCCTTGTGATGGGTTCCTGGATCCCCCTCAGATTACACATTTGTGGTTCACCTGGTCACATTTGCCTGGGAACGGGGAGTTACCCTGGTCTTGTGTAGAGCCCCATACACAAGGATACACCCCCTGCAGTGGCTCCATAGCTTCTGCCATATACAGTCGATGATGGACTTGACAGGATGGTTCGACGGCGGTTGCCTGGCGGTGGGAGACTTATATTTAAACGAGCCCTTCCTCTCCTTCGCTGAGGGAGGGACAATTTTTAACTTTCTTTCCTGGGGGGTCATGCTGGAGAAGCTACAATTGGCTGGGGAACCGGGTGGGGACACAGAGCCCCTGTCCCAGACGGGGAGCTCCAGGACACAGACGCAGTCGATACCTGATGCCATGTCTGCCAACTATCGCCAGCCGAGAGAACGGTCTGATGTATGCATTGAGAATGGCTGGTTGACCATTGTAGATTGTGGTGGAGCGGGCTGAGTCATTAGGAGGCCTTCTCCCTCCCACCCCCCGGAGGTGGGGCAATGTTGTTTAAGTGTAAACATTGCTATAGTGATTAAAAACCCTGACAAATCTGTGTTGCCAGATGGCCACGGATCATAATAGACGCCATGATGTGACACGGAAACACGTTATTCAGTGTATTGTGGGTTCATACTGAGGGAGGAGTGTTTCAGTTTCAGTTTATTTTATTTTGCAGAATGTCACGATATACCCACCCGGGACCCGATGCGAGAAGAGGAGAATGACCAACTACCTCCTTACGTCTCTCCTGTGTTTTTCATGCAGTCGTCATGGGATACGCTTGGCCAGGATCGTAGTAGTCCCTTTAATCCAATACCTTCCCACTTCCTGGAGGAGCAGACGTCCCACATGACGGGGTCACATGCACCTATAGACTCACAGGATAACGAGTAGGCGGGCTTTTTAACCAATGCGGAGACTGAGGAAGTCGTCACGTATTGGGACCACGGATGTTACGAGTCCAGAAGGAGCCGGAGTGAAACCGACGAACAGAGGGAAGACGCTGATCAAGCCCCGCTGCACTACGAAGAGCAGGGAACACCAAAGCCTCAACGCAGCTATCGAGGAAGGAACCACGAATGGGAGCCGGACCCGATCCGATACCATGAGAACGCCAGCCAAGCTCACGGGGGAGTGTGGCTCCCAGAGGTACGTGCTCCAGTATGTGGTTAGTTTCGCAAGGGGTCTCCCATAATTGCCCATAGCCCAGTGGAGGGGGGAGAACCCTGAGACCTTAACTCCCAGGACGAACATTTTGTTTTCTTCTTCTTTGTTTTATTACTCAAACGTTTCGTACGGCGTTGGTGACGGTTTGGGTGTTCTTCCCTCACTTCCTCCCCCTGATCACTTGAGTGTTACCGGACCCCAGAGTGACGGCTGTTTCTCTCTCCTTTGTTTTTTTTCATTTGGTAACCTGACCTCAACCTGCCGGAAGTGGAGGACGAACAATTGAGAATATATCCAAATCCTGACGATAAGTAACCACAAACCTAGATGGACTGTCCTTGATTTTTCCTTTTCTTGTTGTTTTGGCTTAAAAGAAGATTGAATAAAAGTCTTCCAAGCCCACTTCTTGTGTCTGTCTCTGGCTGAATGCCCACACAGAGTTACTTAAAACCATTGCAATGCGTGCAAGAAATAAACCATGTATAAAATATTAATTTGCAATGTTAAAATGTCATCATAATTAAATTATAAAACATTTCTGTTGCTTACAAGTTAAAAAATACAGACTTAAACGTGCAAGAGCAACCAATGTAAGTGGCCCAATCAATGCAGCGATTGTTGCTTGCGCTGAGAAAATTAATAATCCAAAGACTCCTTTGCCCCGATTGAGCTTTAGTGACAGTTTGGCATTTTTGCCCTTGCCGCTTCAAGAAATCTAACTAGTCTAGAGTTCAATTGTGGTGATGCTAGGTCGAAGCCAGCCAAAACTGCATGCCTCCTTGTCCGAATTCCCCTTTGATTAAAGGGGATTTTTAGCAGTTGCTTCCTTTCTTGAAGCATCTCCGTGCAAGAACAGATGGTATGGATGATGTCACCCTGGCCGTTTTTGCACAAACTGCATACTGTAAAAGTCTGCACCCCTTTCCATGGTGGAATATGCTGCTTGCATGGTATCACTCGGAGTCGTAGCTTTAGAAATTTAAATTTCTTTGCTTTTAGATAGTCCAGGTCAAAATATTGTTACTGGGCTAGAATCTTATAAGAATTCAGACTCATCCAGGCATGCGCTCTGGCTGAAAAAGCAGCTTTTTCCTCCACTAATGACTGTTTTTTCAGCGACTTCCAGACTAATTTCTTCAGAGTTGAATGGTGGCACTGTGTATTCCATAAGGGCGATAAGCCTGTGTTTGCAAGTGCCTCCTGAAGATACAATCTTGCGGGCGAATTCTCCCTCTGTTGGAGATCTTGCCACAGAAGGTGGTTTAATGAGTTGGGGGTTGGTGTTCTGATTTTATTCCAACAGTTGATGTATGCTCCATATCTGGTCCAAGTTTGCTTTAACAGGCCAAACTCCAGTATAAGTTGCGCCGGGGAGGTATAGTTCAGGAGGCTAAACATAGTTCTGTATGCTTTTACAAGTGTTTTATCCAAGAGATTGTATCTCTTCTTTGCAAAGCTTCACTACCATAGGTGATAGTAGGTAGAATTTTAGCCCGTGCTACCATTAAAAGAGGGCTCTGCGTAGGCCCCAGTAGATTGGCTGATAAAATTTTCATGGTTAAAGCAAGGATAATCCCTTTCTTTTTGATCTCTTCTTGTTGGCGGGTAAATTATCCTTCTTTATCTAAGTAAACACGCAGATACTTATAGGTCTCTGCTGGTTCAATGTGTGTGCCGCCCAGGTGCCATATGTACCTTTTTTTTCGTTTGCTGTTAATTGTCATTGTCCTGGTTTTGTTTACGTTTATTGACAGGCTGTTTTCTTCTGCGTAGTCCTACAGACCGTTAAGAAGATGTTGCAAGCCAACTACCGTATGGCTAAGCAGGACTACGTTGTCCGCGTATAGTAAATTGGACAAAGTGTTACCCCCCAGTCTGGCGCATGGGAGTTACAGGTTTTAAATGACTGTGGTCCATGAATAAGTTAAATAAAATAGGGGCCAACACGCAGCCCTGTTTAAGGCCTTTCGTTGTTTTTACTTTTCTTGAGAGATGAGACCCTGATCCTAATTTCACCTGTACCCAGGTATCGGTATGTAAAAGCTTTATTATTGATAAGAGGGTTTTGGGATGCCCCATCTGGCTAGCTTTGTCCACAGTTTGGACCTCTCCATGTTGTCAAATGCGGCACTGAAGTCGATAAAACAGACATGCAGCTGTGTTGTTCTCAGTTTTGTTGTGTCCATTATCAACGAGATTGCCAAGATGTTGGATATCGTGCCAGAATTTTTTCGGAAGCCTGTCTGATTTAGTGGGATTATTTAATTATTTTCTGCCCAGGTTGTTAGTTCATCTAGCAGTGTTCCCGCAAAATATTTGGCATCATTATCGATCAGTGCTACTAACTGATAATTGGCTGGCAAGGCCTTGCTGCCACTTTTATGGATTTGAATAATTGTTGAACGTTTCCTGGAATCTGGAATGATTCCCAGTCGTCTTACTTCCAGAAATAGTGGATGGAGTATTTTTGCCCATTCTTCTGGCCTTTGTTTAAACACTGCAGGCAGGATTCCATTTGGGCTTGGCGCTCCTTCCTTTCTTCCCTTTCTGATCTGTTTCCTGATTGTTAGATGCTCGGTGGCGAGTGACCCTTCCTCCTGATGATGGATTAAGACAGGAGATTTGGATGTGTCACATGCCATTGGTCGGGTAGCAGCAGAGCAGTCAGGGAAATTATTGATACCTCTTTCTCTTCTTCCAATGTTGGTATAATGATCGTCCGAGTCTGCTCTACTCAGCTCCAGTTTAGGCAGACTGTTGCTTTGACTGTTAAAGTGGGAGTTTAAATAGCTTGCCCATGTTTCCTTCACAATGTAGGAAGTACGTCCCCCATGATGCGGGTGGATAATTGTGTTTACTAATTTCCAGAAGCGATCACTGGTATTATGCTTTATATTATGCAAGAGTTTTGCCCAGAAGTCCTGTTCGTGGTTATTGTTAATGTTCCATTTCAACTTCTTTAGTTGAGTTCTTTGTTGCCGCAGGGATGAAAGGAGCAATATGTTCCCTGGTACGATGGAGCCATTTATCATTCTCTTAAGGGCTTTTATTTGCGCTCTTTGAACCTTGGTTAGCTTTTTCTCTTGTGCAGGCACCGGAAAATTCCTCATTTTTGTTTCCGTAGCCTTTAAGTTGCTGATGTTAGTGGTGAAGCATTCCCAGGTTTGTATCAGATGTTTTTCAAGCGGTTGTGCGAGAAGAAGATTGATTGCTGTATCTGTTAAGGGCTCTATGCTGTCTGTCGTATACTTGATCCTCTTATAATTTATTGTGTCGCTTGAGCCTAAATGTGGAGCAGGATGAATGCTAGATGGAGCGGTTGCCGCTACAGTGGTCGCTGTCCCCCTTGTCGCCCATTCTAAAGCCTGTTACATGTGAAAACAGCGAGAGACTAACAACGGTATAATCTAAAAGCGAGCTTGTTAGTTCAGTGTAGCAGCTTGCCACTGGAGGAGTATCGCCGGCTGTTCTTCCGTTAAGGGCCCTAAGATTTAGATGTTCTAATTCTTCCAAAAGGAATCTATTTTCCCTGTTAGGCCTCCCATGCGTAAAGGTTCCTTGTATTGGTAAGCTGTAGTTTGAGGATTGGAGGCAAACTTCATTTGCTTTGGATGATCCCATGAGATAGTGATTCAAGTAGCCCGATAATATAAGGTTTGGAATTCGACACTGCCTAGATAAGAAGTTATTGATCGATTAACTTTGCTGAATCACTTGCTGTCCATTTTGGATGGATGTATATGTTGAAAAGAGTTACTTCGTTTTGCACCCCTGCCAGAAAAAGAGTAAGTTTAACTGCTAAAGCTACATCTGTTTCCGGGCCGGTTACATCAGCCGTTGGTATGGATATTGTTGGGATGTAGGTTGCCAGCCCCCCTGAAGAATGGCCCGTTTTGCTACCTCTGACGGCGGGACGATCAAAAGCAAAGAAACCCGTGTATATGTAGTGGTTCCATGAGCCATGTTTCCTGTAGCATAATAATATCAAAGTTATTAAGATATTGCAGGAATTCTGGGTCTTGAATTTTTAAATCTAAGCCGTTAATGTTCCAACAGCAGAACCGTATCTCGGGAGGAGTGGGATGTACTCTGATATTTATTGAGCCTATCGGTATACCTTAGGGATATGTGTGATATGTTACCTCACCAATTGCTGCCTAAGTTTTTCTTTTCTTTTTTGTTTTTGGTTCCATGTTTTATGTATTTATGATAACTGTTTACCTCATCAGAGATGTACAGCACTCCCAGCATTTTCAAATGTACATCATGATGTCATTTGTAGCCCGAACCCTGAATTGTTATAGGGGTACTATAGATCCAGGGTGGGTGCTTACTTTCACGAACTGTACTTTAATTTGACATTGTTCGTGCAGATAAAATGTATGTTAACTCTTCATTTTAATTTTCAACCATTTTAAAGTGTTGCACTTACAGACAGCAGACCCCTCATTCACAGTGGCCAGGAGACAATGTGACATATGAATAAAGGAAAAGTTCTAGATAAGACTGGTGAAGCCCTCCTCTACTCACCTGAATAGGTGTGCCAAATTGCCATGTCCTGCTGCATGTTGCACAACAAGGCCCTGCGACGGAACAGCCCATGCCACAGTGGCCAGAAGACAATGTGACATAAGTGTAAAGGAAAAATACAGACTTTTTTTACATGATACAAATTTAAAGTGCAGAAGAATTGTCCATTATATGACCTTTTTGGTAGAATTATATTCTGCACTTTCAATTTCTCCCATTGGAAATAATTATTTTGCATGTTTGTGTAATTCATATAATGGTGCCACATATGGTGAAAGGTATGTCCTGTGTTCCAGGAACATACGACACTGGTTCGCAGTAACAAACATATCCCATTCATAAGCACACATGCTCATTGTTGGACCTGGCCCTTTTTTCAGGATTATCCCCAAACGTGTTGTCTTCTTCCTGTATTTTCTTCACCTGTTTTTGTTGCCTTTAGGACTCTGGGCACTTTACCACTGCTGATCAGTGTTAAAGGGCATGTGCCCTCTCCTGTAAACTTGATATGAGCAGTCTACACCTGTTTGGCATATTTAATTTCCCTGTAAGTCCCTTGTACAGTGGTATCCCATATACCCATGGCCTGTAGATTAAATGCTACTACAGGGCCTGCAGGGCTGTTTGTGCCAACCACAGAAGTCTCCGGACTGTCTCAGGAATCTGCCATTGCAGGGCCTGTGTGTCTGCAGTTTACTGCCACATTAACTTGGCATAAAAGGTTACTTGCAAAGTCTGGAAGTCCCCTTTTACTACATGTAGGTCACCCCAAAGATAGGCCCCATTTAGCCCTATGGGCATGTTGCTGTGCAGGTAAAAGGTGGGACATGTGCCTTTGTTGTGTGGCATGTCCTGGAAGTGACAAAGAGCCTATTTGGTTTCTCACTGCTGTGAGGCTGCTCCCCTCATAGGTTTGCTTTGGGAATTCCATGATAGGTGTTCAGTGTCAATTTCTGATCTGAAATGAGCAACGTTGCAATGTTTGGTATGTTTGGAATGGTGGTGATAAATCCTGATTATTGGTGAAGGTGGATTTTTCATTACAATTTTAGAAATACCACTTTTAGAAAGTGAGCATTTAAATGTGCTTAGGATTCTTAGTGCTTTGCAGCCTGACTCCAATTAACGTCTGGTTTAGACTGACAGGGGCCTGCTTTGTGCATTCACTCTAGACAGTCACAGAGGGAGCTGAGGTGGTCACCCCCATATCCTTACAAGTCTCCTGGGCTAGAGTGGTGGAAAGAGTTGTCACTGACACTTGACCAGGGCTATGCCTGTCTACTCACACTGCTGTCTCCACCCACCTGTAGTGTGTCTGGGGCCAGGGCTGGGGCTGGGGATTAAATGGGGGTGTTGTGCACTTCTAAAGTTTGTTTGAATTTACATCCACATAAAAGACCTTTAGGGCTGTTAGGAGAAACCGTCACTTGGATTTCACTCTGTTTTGCTGACCTGCTAAGAAGGACTGCTTCTTCACCTACAAAGGACCTTGTGTGCTTGGCTGCACCCTACATTTCTGCTTTGGTGCCCCCAGTGAACTCCCAGTGCTGGTGGCCTATCCTATGCTATTGAAAACTTAGTGCATAGGGAGCACTTTGTTCTTCAGACTAGCGTGTTTTGGGAGGATCCCTGGACCATAGTGTCCTGATCCTGTGCCTCTAATCCCTTGATGCAGTTAGCGCTTCACTCTCACCGCAGAGTAAGGCGAATGGTGAGCGCTTCACTGCTTATAGAGCAGCGCATGGTAGGTGACTTGCTTCTCTGAGACCATGGAGGAGACCCACTGCACCGCTCCCATCGTAGCCCCTCCAGAACTTGAGACCGCAATTGATAAGGCTTAGGAACCACTGCTGGGAGAAGAGGACATAGTGGCTCGGTGGATGTGTCTCGGCCAGCAGCAGTGTTTTGGGCTGGCTTGACTTGGACCCGAGCAATCCCTGTGGGGTTGCACAACACTCCTTGCCATTGGGGGCAGAGCTTTGGATTCTGACCATACACAGAGGACCCAACGAGGTTGTCTTGCTGACTTGGAAGGTGAGTGCACCCATTTCTTTCCTTATACTTTTGGGGGCACTGGAGCTTCCACTTGCAGATTGGGGTAGATCCTCGCAGAGGCCACGGTAAAACTGTTGCTGGCAGGAAGCCCTTTAAATCACTGCATTTCCCAGAGTAGGCACGCTGGAGTATCTGCAGCCTATGAGTTGGGCATAAACATGTTCCTGACAACCAAGCCAGAGTACCGACCATAACCTTGCTATTCAGAGGGCAGGTGTTCCAGGGACCGAGGTCCCTGAGGGTTGCTTCGGTGCTTAGAGAAGTATCTTGTGATTTATATACTACTGCTGATGCTGAGTAATTCATGTGGTTTCATGCACTCTATGTTGAGAACTGAACTTCCCGCATCATACCTAATAGGGTCACAGGAGCTATATATCTTATAGCCTGATGATGAATTTGTCAGTATTAATATGTATATGGTGATGTTTTGGTGACTCATTGATGCCTCTAACCTAACTGCTGCATTTTCATGCCCTGATGTTATGATTTATGTCATTTTATGCCTTGCATTGACAGAATAATGAGTATCATTTTAGGATGTATTTGTATGCACAGTGATGGTGTTCTCATGACATGTGCAGCATTTAGGTCTTGATCTTACTGCACTAACTGTGATGTTTTGACAATTTCCTAATTGGCAAAGTGATAAAGGGATAGGTCTGACTGCTCGTGATAAGCTACCAAGAGTGTGAGCAGGTGTTATCTAGGGTGTGTAACTCCCTTGCCCTGGTTAGAGTGGCGGGTTCTGCCTGGCACATCCCCAAGCCAGCCAGAAACCCCATTTCTAACACTCATACATCCCCAAAGACTGCATTCTTACAGGCACAACTGGCAGTCCTTTCATTGTGGTCTTAGTCATAGTCTATGGTTCAAACCATAGTATCTGGCACTATGGACATTAGGTTTAAAGTCAATGAAGCTGGGCGTAGGGGTGTCTGGTGTCAATGTGCAAGTTGTTTAGCCTTCAGTAGTTCACGATGATTTTCACTGTTCAGAAGTATCTCTCACTATAGAAAATGTTGGAGACCCCCAGCCTAGATGATGTAATTGGCCTGGATTAGTTACATGATGGCATAGTAAGGGATGAGGGTACTCAACAGATTATTACAGTTTGCTTTTTAATTAAAAAATATATCTGGTATTGTAACTTTTTAGAAATGTTTGTGATTGATTTTGCAAAATTGTGTTACATCAATTCAGACAAACAAAAAGTCCTATTTTTATTGTGTGCATCCAAACAGGTCAACGACCATCAAAAGAAGACCATATGGAAGGCCATTATCAAGAAGTTGCAGACCCTGGCGGTCTACAAGTGGTGCAGCATCCATTGCAGGAAGAGGTGGGAGGACCTAAAAATACTGGACCAAACGTAATCCGAAGTCTTGCTCCGCCAGTCCTCCCAACATGGGAAGAATGAGCGCCGCACCCAGACCCCCCTAATGGCCTGCATACTTGGGGTGGCCTATCCCCAGTTTGATGGGCAGTTGTGATCCAAAAAGCAGCATCACAGGGGTAAGTTCTTGTTTGCGCTTAACATGTTAAATAACAATTTTTGTTACAGAAACAATATATGGCATCAATATTAAGGTCAATACATGTCCAAAACTCAAAGCTCTTGAAAGTGTAAGTTTTCCACAAGGTGTATGATGATGATGTGTTATGTACCCGAGGGAATTGATGACTATCTATAAGGCCAAATGTAGACCTACTGCCACATACGGGTCTGAGCTTTAGGGATATGTGAATGCTGACATACTTCAACTAGCAGAAAGTTAATTCCTAAGGAATGTCCTTGCTCTCCTGAAAAGCAGCTCAACCTTTGTCTACCACTCTGAACCAGGAGTTCCTTATTTAGAAACGTAATCAAGATCGACCAGTCTTACTCTGGCATAAAATCTGGTCCTCTGATCACACTAAGCTTAATCGCTCTATCATTGAAGAATGTCTTAGATCTACACCTGCACTTAAAATCCCCTAGAGCAAATTTGTGCATAGTTTTCTGGCAGACATTGGCCACCCTGAGTTTTTTGACCATCCTGAGATCTTGATTACCAGCCAAAGAAAAGCCCTTAAATTGAAATGTCTGTCACAACTTGAGGAATCAAGGCTATCTACAGAGATCACGAAATCCTCTGTTTTAAAGAACCAGATGATTCTGTCTAGCCACAATATGCAACCCTATTTAGCTAACGTGTACAATCCGCGTCATAGATCTGTGCTGATCTGATTTTGGCTGGATAGCTTCCATCATCTAACCAGCTTTCCCACTATTAATAACTGGTTGCCCGACCTTGTGAAATGCCCATGCGATGATATCTCCACGCAGAGTACCATGCATATTGTCCTTTTTTGTAAATATTATTCTGGCCTGAGAAAACACCTTATTGAACCTTTGTTATTACAACTAGGGTTTGCACAATGTCAACCAGCTTTTATGTATTTGCAATCACTCCCAAACTTGTATATATGTGCTGCATCTGTATTGTCTCGGTTTTCATTGGCTGTTATAAATTGTAGGAAGCAGCTGTAAAAACTTTATTGATAACGTAGGGGACGTATGTTTTTATTCGTCTGTTTTCAGATTTGTGTTTTTATCCTTTTTTACTGATTTTTAATCTTGATACTGTTATATTTTGTAGTTTTTATGATTCACTATGTGATTTCGAACAAAGCTTATTTTGACTTCACTTAACTTGAAGTTTATGTATATTAATTTGTGGTAAAATATCCCACCAGATTTCACTAACAAAGTACTATTTTGAGCAGACAAACGCCTGCCTAAACAGCACTGTTTTAAGGGAGAAGTTATAATTGTGTCAGGTGTGATGCTCCTTCACAATTGTGAATGATGTTTCATTAGCCTTCTTATGGGCGACATAGCATTAAATGCAGTTATGATACAGTGGATTTTCCAAACGTCACATTGGTGAGTTAGTATTATAAACAACCAATAGTGAGTATGTGAAACAAATTACTAGAAACATCAGATTAAATGGCTACATTTTTTATTACAAACATATCACACGTAAAAAATTGATTTTTTAAATGTGCCTTTTATGTCCAGATGATACTTCAATGATGAACAAAAGTAGGAGAATTAAAGGGACTTTTTCTGATGGAATATTCAGTCACATGTATGTTGAAGTTTCTCATCTGAGAAACTCAACATCAGGCCCAACTCATGACTCATTAGGAAATTGTAGAAATGCATCAAGGTTTGATCTGTTGCATATTGTGATTTGCCTTTTCATTTTTGATTTAAAAAACATATATGAATCATTGAATTGTCTGAAACATTTACTGTGATGTTGTACCAATATTTGCCTAAGGTGAAAGCTAGAATATTTGACAACTTTTGACATATACTTAAGTTACTTGAAGTAAGTGTTACCGTTGTGAAATGGTGAAAGGAAACAGGCTTCCAGTTTATACAAATACTGGTACAACATTGCAGTAATTGTTTGCACATTGATTCATATTTTAATTTTTATGAAGGCAAATAATTCAGCCTTTTTTGCCTTGTACACACATTGAACAAAAACATTTTTGCTTTATATAACTTTTGGTGACATAGGTTTACTATTCTAAACAACAAATCAGAAACAGCCAGAGGTGTTAAACAGTTCCTGGAGAGACTTTCAAATGGTTAAGAGACTAGATCATAAATGATATAGGAGCAATAGTGTGAACTTATAAAACTGCCCAAACAGTTCCTTAAGGTGTTCCCTGCATGCATGAAATAATTATAAAAATGAACCAAATTTTGAAAAGCGGGTGAAATATGAAAATGTTTGGTGAAAAAAGTAATGATCAGTTCTGTTGACACAGATACAATAAAACTATTGTATATATCTTTCCACCATCTTCAGGGGCAGGCGAGGGGGACAGTGGCTACAAAGGTGAGGAAGCTGCTGGCCACTGTGTTTCACATGGTGAGACCACAGATACCAATTGACATAGTGGCACAGAAGGTGAGGGGATTGGAACGGAGGCCACCAGCTTGTCAACATCTTCTGAGGCATCCACAAGCGAACAGACCCTAGTGGTGGCAGACCCTACAAGAACTGTACCATCTGCATCCTTGTCCATCACCCAGAGACCCATCTCCACGCTCCCTCTTGCTCCCCCAATTGGCCAAACCTGAAATCCTCAAAAGGGCTTGGACTCCTTCACCACAGGCACATCACCCCCTGCCCCTGTCACCTCAGCTGCGCTGAGTGAGGAGGCTATCCACCTCTTCTGCAGCATCTCTGTAGACCAGATAGCACTCCTGAATGGACTTAATTGCCAAATGTAACAAATGGTAGCATACCTGAAAGCCGTTCATAGTTCCATGTCTAGCCTACGGAGATTATTTGCAGGACTACCCTCCACACTGACCGCAGCCTTCCAGCCAGTCCAACCTTGTTCCCCAGCTCAGGCCCCTTCCTCATTCCAATTCCAGAGTCCCACCCCTATCCCAAGTACACTCACTTCTTTGCAGGGACCCTCTCCAACACATAAAAGCAATACACTCACACACACACATAAACACAAACACAAAGAAACACAAGCAAACGCCCAAACAACATACAGACACTATTGACACTACACCCCCAGATACCACAACCACTAGCATACCTATGAGCACCACAATCACCACACCATCCACACCCACTAGAACACCCACAACCACCAACAAACCCACAAGCACCACCACACCTACAAGCACCACAACCACACCAACAACCTTAACAGCAGATTCATCAAAATGCACACCTACACACAAAACAATACCAATCAAACACAAACACACACTCATCCAAATACAAAACACCTGAGAAGCCACACACATCCATACATACACCAGACCCACATGCAATGTTAAAGCATACACCCACATGCACCACAACCACACCAACCAATACCACACTCATCCAAACCAACACCCTCACACACAAGCACACCTACACAAAAAACAACACCCATTAAACACAGCAGCACACACTCACCTGAATAACATACACCTGCTAGAAAACAAACACCCAAACAGACACTACAAACACCAGACCCACATGCAACTGCAAAACCAACAGACATATTCACATCACACACTACAGCTCCCGCTACCGCTCAAACCCAAGCAACAGTATGGAAAGTGTTGTACTTTGGAGGGGTTAGATTTACTATTCCTACTTCAGTAAGCGCAACAGTAGGGAAAGTGTTGGACTTTAGAGGGGTTACATTTACTATTGCCACTCCAAACAGAGCAACAGTAGAGAAAGCATTGGACTTCGGAGGGGTTGGATTTACTACTCCTACTCCAGTCTGAGTAAGAGTAGGGAAAGTACTTCACTTCAAATGCATTACTTATATGATTAACCCTAACCCCGGGCAGAGGCTATTATGGATCCTGGAATTTAAATCGAGAGGCCCCCCAAGATGTTTTAAATCACTCAAGTGTTTTAAAGCTGATTGAGGCCGTATCGGACCTGGAGCTTTTTAAGTCAGAGGACATTTCATCGATCAAGTTTATGCCAGCAAGAGGGCAACAGCATAAGGATTCCAATCTGGTCACCTTCACTTCACCGGACCTCCCGGCTCAGAAACTGGAGAAGAGAAAGCATCTAAAAGCCTGGGGTATTGAAGTAATAGCACACCAGGGGGACAGATACCCCACATGTTACTATTAGGGCCACCTCGAGATACGCAAGCAATGCCCAGCTCGTCAGTACTAAGAGAAGCAGATGGCGTTCACCCCTCTTTGGGCCGTCATAAAAGTGCCCCGGACCTCACAAAGGTGATAATTAAGGTAACCAAAGAAGTTGAATCAGGCTTGCAGCGAAGAATAGTAACAAATTATGCACACCAAAACACCTGGGGTTGGCTACCCACAGCCCTGTCACAAGTCGGGAGCAGTAATGACTGAGTGGTGTGGTCGCCAACCACAATTGATCAGCGTGGCCTGACAATCTGCTCCTGGAATATTAGCGGTCTGCAGACAAAATCTATGGGCCCAGTGGTCGTACGATATCTGGGATCATTTGATATATTAATGCTCCAGGAAACCTGATCTCAAGACAGCATTCTCCTAATTGGTTATGCAGAATATATAAATCTGGCCAAAAAAAGTAGCGCTTTAGGAAAGGCAAAAGGAGGCCTGGCAATCTACATCAATACTAACCTATCAGTCGGATCACTGACAGAATATCGACGGACCGAATATCGACCTACAAGAATATCGAGTACAGAATATCAATGAACAGAATATCGACATCCTATCTCTACAAAGGTAAGTACACAAATATTGAAAACAAAATATCGTTGTTTAAAATATTGTTTTTTTAAATGTCTTAAAAATAATATCAAATTAATTAAATAATACATTTAAATAATAAAAACAGAGTTAGAATTATTTTAACCTCTTCGGTGCCCGTGACGAGCTGGACTCGTCATGGGCCGCGGTGGCGCTGTGCCCATGACGAGTCCAGCTCGTCACAAACCCCGCCCGCTAATGCAACGGCCGGCACAGGGCGGGGAAAGGGGCGGGCACCGAAGGGGTTAAAAAGTTACAAATGATAAATAATAAATGTATTATAAAAATTAAACATACATATTTAAAATATATATATATTAACTTGATAATATGAATAAATAATTTTTTTTAATGATCAAGTGTTAGAAAATAATAAGCATTATAAATATATATACACATAAACATTAATATAAATATAAAAATACATATATGTATATATAATAAATTATTGGAATTAATATTTCATTGTAAAAAACATATTTTACACTACATTAACTATAACAGTAGGGAAAAAGTTGGATAGCGTAGGGGATACAATTACTATTCCCACTCCAGAGAGTGCAACAGCAGGGAAATTGTTGGATAGCGGAGGGCAATATTTACTATTCCCACTCTAACAAGTGCAACAGTAGGGAAAGTATTGGATAGCGGAGGGGAATAATTTACTATTCCCACTCCATGGACTGTAACAGTAAGGAAAGTGTTGGATAGTAGAGGTGTTAAAATTACTATTCCCACTCCAGTAATTCCAACAGTAGGGAAAGTGTTGGATAGCGGGAGGGTAAAAATTACTATTCCCACTCCAGTGAGTGCACCAGTAGGGAAAGTGTTGGATAGAGGGTGGGTAAAAATTACTATTCCCACTTCAGCAAGTACAACAGTAGGAAAGTGGTGGATAGCGGGTGGGTAAAAATTACTATTCCCACTCCAGTGAGTGCAACAGTAGGGACAGTGCTGGGTAGCGGGTGGGTAAAAATTACTATTCCCACTCCAGCAAGTGCAACAGTAGGGAAAGTGCTGGATAGCGGGTGGGTAAAAATCACTATTCCCACTCCAGTGAGTGCAACAGTAGGAAAAGTGTTGGATAGAGGAGGGAAATAATTAAGTATTCCTACTCCTGCAAAATAATTAACATTAATTAACAAATAATTAATGAGTCAAAAATAATTTAACTCCCACCATATTCCCCTATAAACAGCACCACCAATATTGTAAAATAATACACAATTAACAAAATTAATTAACAATTAATTAATTAATTAATAACAATTAACAAGCAATTTAAAAACCATCAAAAATAAATTTTATCATGCAATTAACACTATAAAATACCTTTAAATACATTTTACATAAAAAATGTAATAAAAAATCTATTAAAATTGAAAAACTTCCCACCCTACTCCCCTATCAACCCACACCTAAAAAAATCACACACTTAACATATTTACCAATTAATTATTAATAATTAAAATCCAATTAAAAACTAATCTTTTTTTACACAATTACCAATATAAAATATTAACTACATAAATATTATTTAATAAAAGTATTAATTAATTAATAATAATTAAATTACTTCCTACCCTACTCCCCTATAAAACCACAACCCCCTACTAATTTTTTTTTACACAATTAACATATTTACCAATTAATAATTAATAACCAATTAATAACGAATTGGTTCTTAAACTTTCAAATATACATTAGAAAAATTAACTATACTTTTGACACATATACTAAAATACAGAACACTAAAATACATTTCGATATTATTAAAAATGATATTTTGACTAACAATATTACAAACTTCGATATTAACAAAAACAAGACTTCTTACTTGATCATTCTTGTTAATCGATACATTAATCCAACTAAAAGTGTGGCTACTTCTAGGAGAATGGCAACCCCATTAGCCCAACTAAAAGATACTCATCACAAATCGTACTCGCTAGTCACAGGAAACTTTAATCTTAACTTATTCCATCAACCAACTGAGGAACACCCTGACGCAGTTGGAACCCTTCCTGTGTAAGTAATGCCACTTAAAAACCGGAGAGACTAAACTGGGGATAACGGGCCTATTGGTCCTGAATGGCCGGAAGGCGGGTGACATTCCACCCACCTGGACAAGAGTTCGGGGCAATGCAGTCTCCATTTTAGATTACACACTCATCTTACTGTCCCTATACAATCAGGTATGGGATTTTAGCATAGCCCAGCATGTGTAGAGTGACCACAATCCCCAGGTGACTACGGTAAACACATTCATACACAAACATGAAGCAGTTTCTTTGCTACAGGGGGACATTGGAACAGAAAACCTAAAACATCTCAAGTCGTCCACAAGTACAGGTAACAGCCTAGCACATGAAGCAGGGGCAAGCCTGGTGGATCTAGCTCAACCTGGTCTTAATCCGATAGTGGCATGTGAAACACGCTTCGATAATTTGACCAAAACCCATAAAAAGAACAGTTGGAATATGGGAGCTCGCCTGGTTCATCGTAAATCTATAATTATGCCATTCCATAATCGAAAAACAAAAGATCAAGAAAGCAAGCTCTTTTGACAACTATGACAAAATTTAGAAGATACATAATTATTAAAGCATTACCACAACGAGAGGCACCGCTTAAAAAAAGGGATTCAGATGTATAGAAAAGCCAAACAAGAAAGGTTTTGGGCCCAGTTGTCACATGCCACTAAATCAAATGACTCAAAAAGATTCTGAAAGCTTATCAATCACATCAAGAAAGGTTCTGGAGCAGTGACCAACACAATTATTAGTGAGACGGAGTGGGTTCAATACCTAAAATCAGATTTTAAGGGAAGTTCTTTGGACGCAACAAGCCTTCACTGGCCCAATAAAGATAATTTGTAACAATGTGTATTTACCTCAGCAGAGGTAGAGAAAGTCATCAAAAATTTGCAGGCAGATTGTGCCCCTGGCCCAAATGGGCTTTCACAGGCACTCTTTCAGCAATTTACATCAAGGTGGGCAGCCTTTTTGGCATCAATGTTTAATTGCAATCTGGCAAATGATGTTATCCCTGAAAGCTGGTGGGGCTCAATGATCCATCTCAATTTTAAACGAGGAGTGGCACGTTCACCCAGCAATTTCGGCCAATCGCACTTATTGACGTAGAGCTCAAATATTTCTCCACATAACTGTTATATGATCTGGAATCCTGGGTGCATGAAAATGGGAGAATCCCTTTAAATCAAACTAGCTCTACGAGGGGTAAATGCACTATTACTAATCTCATGCCCTTGAGCCTAATTGTAAATAGAGCAAAGGCAACCGACACATCGCTCTAAATGTGTTTTGTTGACATCAAGGCACCATTTGTCTGTGTTCCACGTGATATGTTATGGGCCAAGCTCCAGCAATGGGGAATCCCACCCAACATCTTACAGGCAATTAGGTTAATATACTCGGACCCATGAGTTAAGATAAAAAACAGATATGGTACACATGGATCAATGAAAGTTCAAACAACAGGCCTCAAAGAAGACTGTGTGTTAGCCCCCCTTCTGTTTAATTTATAGCTGGAGGATCTGTCAGCAGAGTTAGGTGGGCAGACAGCTCACGCACCGAGCTTGAGTGGTCAACAACTGTCACACATTCTTTATGCTGATGACTTACTGCTGTTTAGCAACACTAGAATAGGCTTTCAAATGCTACTCAGCTGCCTTGGTACATATGCCGAAAATAATGGCTTGGAAGTAAATCACAAAAACACAAATGTGATTGCTCTTAATTGTCGCATCAACAAAAACCAAAGATGGCATCTTAGTGGAAACAAAATTGACGAGGCTGCCACCTACTTAGGGGTTAAAATAGATGCACATGGCACATTTGCGTCTCAGAAAAAGGTGATCAAGGGAAAAGCGCAGGCAATCAACTATGCATTTTCATCTTTGGCAAGATCCATCCGAGGCCATGACTTGAAACCCATGGGAGCATTAATCAAAGCTAAACTGATACCAACCCTCACGTACGGAGCAGAGATAATGCTAGGTGCTGAGGCTACTCTGCTCCATAAATTATTGATAAGATCTTACACACAAACCTTCCGGCTACCCAGACCAGCTTTGCCTGTGCAACTTCGGTTGGAATTTTTGTTAACAAAACAGTCACTTGCCAGGCCTGCGACATTTGTAAAGCTCTGCTACAAACTGCGTGCAGCTGCTGATAACACTGTGGCTAACCGAGTTTGGTCTGTAATCGGCCTATAACAGAGGAATGGCACCTACAAGAAATATCTTGAGAATAGAATTGGGATGCTACAACTGGGCAATCTATGGAACTCTAGAGTATCTGGGCAAGTCTTCAAGAAAATGGTAAATAAGTCAACCAAAGTGCAAAGTTGGACTGCGGTTAAGGAAAGGTTGCCCAAACGTCTCCATGGGTGGGTGGTGTTGAAATCATATTCAGCCTTACGAGAATCCCCACTTCTTGCAGCACCTTAGCATCTGAAGGTTAAACAGTCATTCCTGGCTCTTAGACTTGGTGAGATACCCACATTAGTTTTCCCGCCAAAATGGAGGAAAGGTGGCCTAGGTGAAGGTCAGAACTGCCCACTATGCCATCAGGGTAACGAGACCCTGTTGCACGTCATATGCATCTGTCCAGTACTGGTCAACCAGCGATGAAGCCTATTAAGAAGAGAGTCGCTGGATCCAAGAAACACTTTGTTGAACATTAGATTAGTGCAGTTTCTGGTCTTCAAAAACCTGACTGTGTATTAATCGGGTGCTGGGGGATTTTGGGGGGCTGTGTAGTGAATTGATAAGCTCCTAGTGGGTGGTTCTAGGGCCTGTTGGAAAAGGTTGCTAGAGATAGTGCCATAAGGCTTTGCCAATCCCATCAAGTTATGTAAATAATTGTGAGCGGGCAAATGGATAAGTGAGGACGGGCTGCTAGGGAATGCGCCGGAAGCCACTCCCTATTCCGTCATGCTATGGCAATATCTGCCTAACAAGCAGTTACTTTTTGCACATTAGCACTTTATCTGCACTGTAGACATGCACATGGGCATTTTAACTGCATCATAGTCTGGCACACTGGCACTTTATCGGTAGAATTACAACTGGCCACCAAGTAAATCATATACATGCAACTTAATCTTGGAAAAAGCCGATTTATGACCAATCAATTTTAGAGTCATAGGAAGGTGCTGTGGTTGTCCCGTTTCACCTGATCTCCTTTTACTATTTGTGCACTAGTATTTTTAATTTTTTTAATCATGAAGAGCAGCAAATAATGAGAATGTTTCGCAATTAAATGTGCAATGGATGCAGATGTTTAATAAGTTTTATACCTTTTTTTAAATGTTTGACTTTAGTTATGTTTATGGTTTTAATTGACTAATAAACTATCTTATTCATTCACTATACGGAGAAGTAGTCATAGCATTCTGCAAAAAACGCATTACAAGTCAATAGGATGAAATACTGCTGTTCTTTAACAAGAACTCCTCTCACACCCAATAGAAAACTAATAACTTTAAAGTTTTGAAGTCAGTAACGCACAACAGCCATGTGTATACCTGTCAGCATAACCAAATTGGCTAAGATTCACATTGTGGCGATCGACCCTCTCACCCCAACTAGTAAGTAAGGCAAATTATAGCTCATCCCACTAAAAACATAGGGGCAGATTACCAAGCCCCTTGCGAAACATTTACGCCGCTGTTGCGTCACTTCTGTGACGCAGCGGCGGCGTAAACCATGCACCATATTGCGCCTTATTTACAACGTGACGCATCTAGGGAGATGCGTCACGTTGTAAAGCCCTGCGCTACATTAAACCTGCGTCAGGTTTAATGTATGCAGGGTGGGCGTTCCGTCGGAAAAAGCCTCGGAAAAGGACGCAGTGAAATCTACAAGATTTCACTGAGTCACTTTTCCGACGCTGCTGCGTCAAAACCCTGCGCCTGCTTGAAGCAGGCGTAAGGCATGACGCAGCATGTTAGGTATGGGCAGCCCCTGAGCATTGCTGAGTTGCGTCGTGCTTGCGACACGACTCCAGCAATGCGCCGCCCTTATGCCATCAGATGCGTCACGCATCTGTTTATCCTTGCGCCATGATGCGCTGCAATGTAAATGCGGCGCATCAGTGGTGGTGCAAGGGTAAACTTGCGTGACGCATCTTTCCTGGCGCATCCCTGCTGATTTGCAGGGATGCGCCAGGAAACATAAATCTGCCCCATAATGCTTTGGCACGCTTCAAACCTAGGCACATATCTCACACCCTATACATCTCAATAGCTGCTGCACAGTCAGCGAACAGACCGAATAAACCATACTAAACATCCTCGCTTGATGCAAAAGTTTATTTTCTTTCCTTGGTACAGTGCTCGTTGACTCTATTACTCTATTACTAGTTAATGGTCACTAACTGCAACCAAGAACTGGAACATGAAACGGTTTGCAGCTATATCAGCAGATATATAACATACGTTCAATCAAACCCAAGCTTATGCCAACATTCGATCTGCACAAAGTCAGTTGTGCAACCAGCCATGTTACTACCGCCGTGATACCCTGTTTGGATTGCTCCACTACTCGTGATGTAGGTGAGCTAATGACCGAAGGAATGGGTTCACCCATTTTACCATTTGGCTTCCTTCACACGAGTGACTGCACAACGTTGCACACATTGTTCACATCCACTTACAAAAAGTTCCACTTTCCTCAATGACTGAGTGGTTTAAAGTGTGCTTTTTATTCATTACTTTATTTTTAAATAATGTCTATTGATTTTAACTGCACTTCAGGTGCCCAGTAAGATTGTGATTCATTTCTTGTCTCCTTTATGAAGTTCCTGTTATAAAGTGTTTGGTTAACAGCTGCCTGCAATTGGAGCACTTCGTTGGGTGGTGGTTTCTTCTTGTCGCCTTCACAAAAAATATATGTTAAAATGCAAGGTGTGACTGTAATATTAACAAATGAAAATCACTTGTATGTGAAATTAGTGATTTTTTTAAAGTAAAAAAAATATATATTGCATACGATTGCCACATTTAGGTGACGACGTGTTTTTTTCTTTTGATGCCATTTGCTTGCAAAAAAATGTTTAAAAACGTAACCATTGCAGCTAATGTCAAGGCCAGACATGTTGCTGGGTTTTAAAATAAGGCTTAAAAGTGCTCACACTCCTTGGCACGGTTAATATTGTCATGATTTATCTACAAGTCCAACTAAGATGTCATTAGTTCCCTGAAAGAACATTGTTGACAAAGAATGTAGGAGTAATTTTGCACTAGTGGCTGGGCAGTTTGCAGGGGCCGACTAGTTTGCACTGTAGATTAGTGCAATGTAAACATTGGCTTAGCCTACACATGACACAAACGGGCCGATGGGTGTAAATGCTGCTGCAAAGTTGCCTGGTCTCCAGAGCAAGCTTTCTCCGCGATGCGATGCATGTCCTTTGCCTTGGACCCGATGTGAGAAGAAATCTTTGGTTTACACATTCTTATGATCTTCCTGCTGCAACGAACGTTCGAAAAAAAGTTCTGACTGTACACGAAGAGCCACCTCTCTACTCATTTACATTGCGCATGGGGTGATCATCGCGCACGTGCTTGCTTTGCTCCCGAAATAACTGCTAAGTAATCCATTTAAAGCTAATTACAATGAAGATTAAGTGCATTGCCGCCGCCATAATTAGGATCGCATGAGCGGGGGCAGCAGAATGGAGACCCCGGAGAACCTCGGCAGGAGGTGCATAATCCGCGCCCAGCACAATCAAATGGAAACAAATAGAACATTTAACGTATTAAAGAATCAATTAGGAACGAATGTGGCCAAGGAACTAAACATTATAAAGTCATAAGCATTATTCCACTCACTCTGAGCTCCTTCACCTCCTACAAGGATCACAAAGTGTGCAGATGAGAATCAAGGAGACTGAATGACATCTCTCCCTCTCGAATAATGACTTTTGACAATGCATTTGAAAACTTGAGTTAATGAGCTTTTCACCATAACATATTTTTTGAGGATTAAACAATCTTTGAAATAAACTAAGAACAAGATATTCATGTTTATGGTTTTCTTAGATTACTGCAGTCCTAACAACAACAGTGCTTCCATAGCTTCCTATCTGCCCTGTTCTGGATTGTTTTCTCTTCACAGCACTGGCAAGCATACCACTCTGCATAAAAGACAGCACCTGGCATCAGGCTATTACCTCATCTTTATTAATTTCTAAGCTTTTATACATGACCTACTGATGTGGAGCTACTCTCCACATGTCCTATTCTCTCTGCTTCCCTCAATGTAGTGAGAGGGAAAACTAGTACTTCCTGTTCCCACCCAGGAAGTTCCTGGCATCTCACTTCTGTCTGGATCAGCTAGACCGCTGACCTAATTATATAACAATATCCTTTCCTAGAGGACATGACATCTCCCCCCCGCTTAACAAAGAAATTCAGTCAATCTCTTCAGTGCATCCTTTGGGCTCTGTAGTTGATTTCTTTGCTCCGCAAATGTTGAGAGTGGTTCTGTGGATGTTGAGGGTGATGTCTGTTGCGGGGAGTGATTGTTAATGAGGTGAGCATCCTTTTGGCTCCTTGATTGGTTTGTTAGCTCTGCTGACCTACTTATAAAACAATGTCCTTTCTTAGAAGACATGACACTATCCTCGCCCCATTCCTCATGAATGGAGTGATTGTGCCCGTTCACTTCCCTATGTTATACTTATAAACAGACCCGTCCAGGATGTCACGTTTTTCCCGATTTGATAAAATTGCGAAATCTGGTCTTTTGTAAAAAGGCAACAGTTTTTTTTAAAAGTTCCCGCGAAATGTATAGAATGCAGACCCTCTTTCTGCTGGCCCTGCGGCTCTTGCCACTGGACCACTAGAAGCAAAGTCCTCACAGCAGGCAGGTGAAGTGGTGTTTATTTGCATGTCTCACCTGCCCTTCTTTTCATTCCTTTGTCTGGAGGAGGATTTGCGTCTGCCTGGAGAAGCCCGACTGCCCCTGACCTCAGCTCCAATTGGGTGGTTCTGTTGGGGTGGAGACCCGGGGCGACAACAGACACCAGGTAGGTTATCCCAGTCCCGGCCTCCTGTGCGCCCAGGGGCATTTTTTTTTAATTTTGACCCACCACATGCCCAGTGTACAGTGGCCCCAGGGGCATCTTTTTTATGTATTTGGGTGCACCACACATGCGGCAAGCAGCGGGCCCAGGGTGCTATTATTTTCTTTTGAATTAATGTTTTGGGCCTGCTGAGTGGTCAATGTATGGCGGATCCTAGGTCCTTGTTTTTATTTGGTTTTGGGGCCCCCCATGGTGCCATTATTTTTTTATGAAGATACAAGTGGTCTTCGGTGTCTGCATGAGCTTTACAAAGATCTCAGTGGGGGTGGGCTTCTACTGCAAGTACCACAGGGTACCCAGATAACATCAGATCAGTTGTATGGAATGGAGCGCTCTTAAAAATGAAGACAGCACATGCAGAGAGTGCAGGTGCTGACTAGTACAACTCTAGAGCTCCATCCGCCAGACCACCATACATGACAACAGTCATTGTCCCACTAGCAAGGCTATAGTGACGTGTATTGAGTATAACGGGCTGTAAGCTCAGTTAATATAGCCCGACTGCCGAGGGCTATACTGGTTGTTAAAGACCCTTAACCCTATAACGAGGGTGAGGGCCTTCCCATTGGAAATAATTTCAATCATATTCCCCAAACAAATGTATACAAAGTCCATAAGTAACAAAGGCACAGTGCTCAAGCTGAAAGTAATGTGAACATAAATACTGCATTATACACACACACACTAGATAAACCTGGCAGCATAAATACTGTACACAGTGCTTTGGTATAAACTTTAGCGTTGTAAAATACCTCATAAAAATAAGATCTCTAAGTTTGGTTTTGGAAAAAATTTGCAAAAGAGAGTGCGGTAAAAATGCAGCAAAATTCCATATCTGTGCCACAAAATGTGCTAATCCATGGCACAATATCCTTGGGAGTCAGTATAAAGCTGTCTTCTCATTGTATGAAAGAGCGTTAAGATGTATAAACCTCTCCCCTTTCACCAACTTAGCGTTTTTTCTTGTGTACTCATACTTTGTAGGGTTGGTTGAGGTGTTTTGGTGGCCCCTCATGATGTTTAGAAGGTGTCATGTTTTGTTTGTCATAGCTATCTGTGACACTTCGTCTGCTGTTGCAAGGCACTGCGTTTCCTTCTCTGAGCTGCCCGCAGCGCTCTTGTTGTTAAGAGCAAGTTGCGGCTGCCCAGGTGGCCCTGTTTTTTTCCAGCAGTTGCCAGGGCACCGTAGGCAGTTTGGCCTTCCGTTTCACTTGAGAAAGTCTCTCGAGCAGATATTGAGCTGCATGTGTTAGAGGCAGTTATTGATCTCCACGGGTGCCAAGCATAATAACCAGGCTTTCCTCAGGTCCGCTTCACTTGGCAAGTTTCCCAAGTTAAAACAGGAGCTGTGTGTGTTCCCAGGGGCGATTACTTAATCTCCCCAGAGAC
Source organism: Triturus cristatus (assembly GCF_964204655.1). Classification (NCBI taxonomy): domain Eukaryota; kingdom Metazoa; phylum Chordata; class Amphibia; order Caudata; family Salamandridae; genus Triturus; species Triturus cristatus. Next base: position 874,128,872 of record NC_140588.1, read on the forward strand.
CACACATCACAGCTGGGCATTCCTTGGGGGACGCTTCTCTTGATGAGTGTCTAAGTTGATACGTAAGCTGCGTGTGTTTCCAAGGGCAGGTTATCTCCCAGGGTACCGCACCGTGTCTCTCAGGTGTGATTCCTGAAGTGGGCTCTCTCTCTCTCCTCACACTTTTCCCCCAAGTGCTACGTATTTTCGAGTGGTTTTTCTGAGGCTAAATTATTTAGGAGTTTAGTACACACGCTTACCTTTCGGTGTAACCTGCCATGTTTCTGTTTTGTTCTTCATGGACTCAGGAGTAGTTATTTACCTGTTGCTGTGTTACTATTGCAGGATTGTGATTACAGAGACTACTCCTCTCTCCTTTTTTCTTTCTTCATAAGGAGTCCTTTCTCTGCCTGATTCGACTTCAATTTTTGTTCAGCTAGTAGTGTGGTTCTACATTGCAGGACCCTTGGGATGGATATATATCTTCTTGTTTCTCGTATGGTCTGTCTTCATGGGGACTTTGCTTAGATCAATATGGGCAAGCACTCAGAAAAGAAACAGCATGTCTCTTCTGATAGGTTCCTTTCACGGTGTTAGTTAGGATAGTCATATGCCTCATTCACCCTCTATGTCTGAGGCGCATCTTCAGGAGACTGTGAATAAATGATCATACACCCACAACAAACAGCATGGTAAAACTTCTTTGTCTGTTTCTCTCAAGTTTTCCAAGGAATCTCTTTGGTGTGTCTTATCCCCCTCATCTGTTTCATCTTGGGCTTCCCAGATTATGATGAGGAGGAGGTTGTTTTTCCATCAGAATCTTCTTCCAGGGGTAAATATATTTTGAAAGAGGACTTGGAACCTGTTGTTTCCTACCTGTCATCTAATCTCCAGCTTCCTCAGGATGTTGATCAGCCCAGTACTATTGGAGACTAATTCAAGTAATTTTAAAGACTAAGGTGACAGTAATTCCTGCCATCCATAACCTGTTGAAACGAGAATGAAGAGATCCTGAGAGAATTTTGGTACCTATGTTCTATCCTTTGGCACCTGGAGAGACTGAGTTACTGCAGGTTCAGACACTTGATTCTCACATTTTTAATCTCACTTCGAAGCCTTCTATGCTAACTGAAGATGTCACCTTAACTAATCATGTGGATAGGAAGGTAGAGGCGACTCTTAAAAGAGCACATGCTGGTCTCGGCATGTCCTTACGATATGAAATTCATTAGTTAAGAATTTCCAATCTCTCGTCAGCAATCTAGGAAGGTGGGGATTGTTCACAACTATTTGGCCTCATAGAATTCTAGGCAAAGATCTTTTTGGACCTCACTTTTTATAATTTGATGTTGTTATTGATTGCCTCGACAAGTTCAGTTGCAGCAAAATTACATTTGCCTTTACAAGATTCAAAGATGGAGGAGGCTCAATAGAACTGCTGGGTTAAGATGCCTTTCTCTGGTAACAGACTGCTAGATGATGAGTTACAGGAGTTTCGCAAAAAATCATTTAAGAGACAGAAGCATGTCCAACCATCTTGACCAAAACAAAAGATTTGGAAATGTGGTAGGAAAAGATCTGATCAGTACAAAAGACCTAGACCAGATTTCATGAAAATCTGATCTTGGTTTCAACACAAGCCTTTTCAGGGTTCTGGTCCCTCCTGTACTCTGACTGCTAAGGGGGGTTCGAAGAAGCCTTCCTGACTAGACTGTACCCTCCCCAGGTCCTGTGGGAGGCCGTCGCCTTTTTTAAAAAAAATTTGGAGGACCTCCATGTCATACAACCGGTAGTCTCTAAGTATGGCCAAGTCGTGGCGAATTGGGCAAGACATGCATCACAAAAGCTTATTTACACAAAATCGCAATATGTCTCTTATGTAATTATCACTCTTCAAAATGTCAAATGCTTATCTTCAGCAACAAACAAAATTGTGGTACATTGATATGAACATGTTTTCATATCACAGAATTATAACAATAATCAAAAGAAAGGCATTTTTGTAGAAACACTTTCGAAAAGTATACGTACAGCTGGTACTATGGTGTGTGTTTTTTGTTCACCAAGGCGACTACCCCGTGCAAAATAAGAACCACATGCTTTAAAATACCTCAATTTTAGTGTGTAATTACGAGATGATTACCACCGTACCCGCTTCGGTAAGAACAAATCAATCGGTCTAGAAACAAGCTACAAGAATAATGAATTAGAATCAGAGATCACTGTGAACTTCCAACCAGTCAAGCTGCTCTCAGGTTGACTTGCGCATACCTTAAAATGCCACACACTTCATCACAGGTTCTCTTCTTCTTCTGACACCTGTACTAGTAACACCAACTTGTGCTGTCTGAAATTCGACTTTCCGGCTTCTCCGGACCTGGTCACCGAAAAGTCAAAGTCTCAGATCAGATCTGAGTTTCCTACAAGTGGTTACAACTAACCCACATAATACCTCTGCTTATCCTCATCGCCTGTCACAGATGCTGAATCGTCTATGGAAACTGTTCTGTGTTCGGGAAGTGAGAACTCAGTCCGGTAAGGATCCTTTTACATACAATACATCGTCACTATCACATTCCGATATATCCGCATGAGCGCCATTTTGACATGCACTCCGAGTCTCCATGCTAGCCTGGTATAACATTTCACCGGTCATTACGTTGACCTTTAGTGTAACATACCAGTTGTTTACCATACCTTCACAAGATGTGTGTTTCAACTCTAACACGCGGGAGCGCATTCTGATCTTATCACAACTCATCCACCATCTGCCTGCATTCCGTAATTTCAATGTACACTGGCCTCGACCACATGGTGGTCCACCACGCACTTATAGTGTAATACGACAAACATCTTAATTGTTATGGATCGATGACCTGTAAGAATGTAATGTCAATGTGACTCCCAGTCATGTCTTGAGTGATGCAGTGTGATGGGAGCTGTGATGGGAGCTGAGATTGCTTTCTTAACCCTTTGAATGCAAATGTTTACACTCAGAAGTTTGTGCGGCCACAACTTTAAAGAACTTCTTCAGATAAGGAAATTGTAGCAATTATCACCCTATAAGAAACATCCCATTTCTAGTTTGTCATTTAAACCTTTGAGATTTAATGTATCCAATTTCTTGATCCAATAGGTTTCACGCTGTAGTAATACTTTGGTTTGATATCTGTTGCCATTTTTTTCACAACCTCAATGATTTGAAACCTTATCTGCACTATGGAATGCCTACTTTCAATCCAGTGTGCTGATAGATTTGAGTTCATATATTTATTGCACATTTTGCTTTTATGCTGACAGTCTGACCTTAATTTTTCTTTCAGTTTTCCCATTTGACATATAAAGAAAACATTTTGAAGAGTGATAATTAAATTAGAGACATATTGTGATTTTGTATATATAATCTTTTGTGATGCACGCCTTGCCCAAGTCTCTACGACTTGGCCATACTTAGAGTTATTAATCGAGTGACAGGTAGCACTTAGAAGGCGCAGCACACTGATCGTAATCAATTAAATATCCTGGTTTAAACAATCCAGAAACAGGTGTGCGCTATCTACCCTATTTCTTTGTTATACAATTGGTAGTGTCACAGGGTTATATACTGCAATTCTCTTCAGAGTTTCGAGAGCCTAATTTTTTCCAAACCCAGTGGCCCAGGTAGTTGGTTAAGAAAAGAGCCCTGAAAGAGAGCATTGATTCCTTGCTAGAAAAAGAGGCTATAATCAAAGTTCCCTCTCAGGAGAGGGACTTAGGTTGCTATTCTCGGGTCTTTCTGCTCAAGAAAATCACAGGTGACTGTCATTTGATTACAGATCTTCATTTCCTGAACGAGTACATACAGACCATTCACTTCAAAATGAATACTTTGCAGCAGGTGATACCTTTAGTTTCTCCAGGGGATTTTGTAAAAAAGATAGATCTCCAGTATGCATATCTGCATGTTACAGAGGCACGGAATTCAAAGTGGTTCCTCAGATTTGCAGTTGGCCCATACCACTGGCAGTTCTGTGTACTTCCCTTTCACCTCAAGTCTTCTCCTCAGATTTTTACAAAGATCCTTGCTCCGGTAAGCAGTCTCCTGCATTCTCAAGTTGTCATCATCCATCCTTATCTAGAGGATCTGTTGATCCAGGCTCCTTCTCAACAGTAGGCTCTCTCAGACACAACCAAAACTATGGAGACTCTGCAACAATTCAGCTTTATTATCAACCACCTGCTGGTTCCATCTCAAAGAGTGGACTATGTTGGGGCATTCTTCTTGGGGATGGAGTTTCTTCCAGAGACAAGTTGAGCAAAGGCTGAGAGCCCTCAAACTAGTCCTTGCTCCAGAATTAAGAGGTGTCAGCAAGGGACTGGCTAAAACTCTAAGGGCATATGGTGAGAACTTAGTCTTTCACTTTGTTAAAAGTTATGGATGGTTGCACGTAATATTTAGTATTTTTTCTCTTCTAAGCAGTAACTTTGGCCATCATTCCATGGTCTCGACTTCACCTGGGCCTTATGGTTCATCATATCCTGTTCCATTGGAAACGCACACAGGAGAATTGTGACACTGTGATTTCAGTGTCTGCTTCAGTCTGTAAGAAACTCCAGTGATGCTTGTCCCCTCCTTCTCTCAAGAGGGGTACTGCTCTAGTGATACGTTTAACCATGCAAGCAGTCTGGGTTGGTGTACAGTTCCTGAAAACCAGAGTGTACAGGGTCTTTGAATACTGAAAACAAACAGTCACTCCAATTAGAAGGAACTGAGGGCAGTTTGGAATGCTATGATTACTTACCGGTAATCCCCATTACTCTTAGTCCTACTCGTCCTCGACCCAGTCATAACTAGTGAGGTATTCCACTTGACAGGAAACAAAACAGGAAACGCTTTTAGACTCCACCCACCCTTCCGTCAGGGGCTATAATTACACAGCCAACAGAAAGCACATCCTGACATACCAAGCAACAAAGGCCTGAACAGGGAGGGTGGGTGGGAAGTATGGCTGGGTCGAGGACGAGTAGGACTAACAGTAATGGAGATTACCGGTAAGTAATCATAGCATTACCTCTACGTCCCTCGTCCTCGACCCAGTCATAACTAATGAGGTATACCAATGCAACCCCACAAGCAGGCCTTTGGCGAACCACACAGAGAATAGAGACCGAACACAACAAGTGGAGTGCAGAAAGTGAAAAAACGCTATTAAACAAACAGAATTGGGGGGGAACAATCCCCACAGCACGCAACACACCACAACCAAAATTGGTCCGGTCAGACAGAGCACAATTCAGACGTGCCGTACAAAAGTAGAATCAGACGCCCAAGTCCCAGCCCGACAGATCTCATCAAGGGAAACCCCATGAAAAGCAACCCAGGAAACAGAAACACCCCTAGTGGAACGGGCCTGAACCCCAGAAGGGCAAGGTAAACCAGAGCCCTGATAAGCCAGAGAAATGACAGCCTTGATCCAGCGACCCAGAGTAAGACGGGAGGCAGCCTTACCCCGACCAGTCAGACCAAAGGTCACAAAGAGAGAGTCCGAAGAGCGAAACCCCGCAGTGCGGGCAACATAAACGGACAACGCACGTCTCACATCCAGGGAGTGAAGCAACAACTCAGCAGGCGAGGAAGGAGAAGGACAGAAAGAAGGAAGAATCAACTCCTGAGAGCAATGAAAAGGAGAACGAATCTTTGTAACAAATACATGATCCAAAGAAAGGATCACCGTGTCATCCAAGTAACGCAAAAAGGGAGGAGAACAACGCAAGGCAGTGAGCTCACCCAACCACCGAGCAGAAGTAACAGCAACCAAAAAAGCCACCTTAAAAGAGAGGAATTTAAGGTCCACAGTCTCCAAGGGCTCAAAAGGAGAGGACTGCAGAGCACCCAGGACCAAAGACAGATCCCAAGGAGGCACCGGAGTAGAAGGAGAGAACAGAGAGAAACTCCGGAACAACCGGGAAACCAACAACCAATCCGAAGACGGGAGCAAAGCCGGATCCAGGAAAGCCCGAACAGCAGCCCACTGCCCCTTCAGGGTAGACAAGGCATACTTCTTCTGAAACCCATCCAAGAAAAACTGAAGGATAGAAGCGATAGGACAAGAGACAGGAGAGAGACCAAGCCCCGAACACCAGGAGGAGAATGAAGCCCAATGCTTAGAGTAGGAGGACAAAGTGGAACTCCTACTGGACCCTTGCATCACAGTGATGAGGTGATCAGGCAAACCCCGGACTCCAAGAGACAACCGTTCAACCTCCAGACCACCAGGGTGAGAGGGACGAGGAGGGAGGGAGAGGGAGACCTCAGGGGAGACGGGTAGCGGGGAAGAATCCAGGGTGGGCCCACCGCCAGGCTCAACAACAACGGGAACCAGGACCTCCGCGGACAGTGAGGCAAGACAGCCACCACCCAGGCACCCACCTGCTGGACCTTCAGCAAGAAGGCAGGAATCAGGGGGAAAGGGGGGAAGGCGTACAGCAACCAAGGAGGCCACTGAAGAGACAACGCCTCCACCCCCCAAGCACCCAACTCCGGAGTCCGAGAACAAAAGAGGGGGAGTTGGGTATTGGCCCGGGAGGCAAACAAATCCAGCTGGGGAGTCCCGAACCTCCGACAGATCAACCCGAAAATCCTGGGGTAGAGACACAGGGTCAGAGAAGATGGAAACCTGCGACTCAAGGTGTCTGCCACCACATTGTCCACACCCCGGATATGCTGAGAAGAGATGGCCAGAAGATGACACTCCGCCCAACCCGCAATCGCACAGGCCACCAAATTCAATGAAGGACTGCAAGTACTGCCCTGGTGGTTGATGTAAGCCGCAGTCACGGAGTTGTCGGACCTCACCAGGACATTGCACCCCAGCAGACGAGCCTGGAAGAAACAAAGAGCATGATCCACTGCAGACAGCTCCCTCCAATTGGATGACCGGCGGGACTCCACCCAGAGCCAACGAGCCTGAACAGACCACTGACCCAGAGTAGCCCCCCAACCGGACGCACTGGCATCCGTCGTCAACACCAATGGAGGCGGCAGGCGAATCCACATTCCCCTGGAGAGATTGGAGGAATCCAGCCATCACCGGAGAGCGGACACCACTTCCAGAGACACCGGCACAGAGAGAGCATAGTCCTGAACCGGAAACGGCACCCAACGCTGAAGATGCCACAGCAGAGGCCAAAGATGAACCCTGGCCCAGGGCACCGTGAATACAGTAGCAGCCATATGACCCTGAACCTCGAGCCACTGAAGGAGGGGAGCCGCAGCCTGGAGACAACAACCTCCACAACAGGCACTGAAGACGCTGAATCCAGGAATCCGGCAGGAACACCTTGCCCAGGACTGAATCGAAGACGGCCCCTATGAAAGTCCGCCGAGTTGCAGGAAGGAGCTGGCATTTTGGAAACTTCACAAGAAACCCATGCTGTTCTAGCGTAAGGATGGTCAAGGACAGGTGCTGAGACAGGACCGCCGGGGAAGGAGCCTGGAGCAGCCAATCATCTAGGTAGGGGAACACCGACACACCTCAGAGGTGAAGATGGGCCACCAAGGGAGCAACCACCTTGGTAAACACACGGGGAGCGGACCGGAGACCAAACTGAAGGACACAGAACTTCCAATGATGACCCTCCAGGCAGAAGCGCAGGAACATCTGAACATCCAGAGTCACAGGCACATGAAGATAAGCGAAAACCAAAGGAAATGATGGACGGAGTGTTGAACAATGCAAGCACTCACCCCCAGTCAACTGATCTGGGTTTAATCCATCACCGTTCTTTAGCCCACTCTGCCACCCCAGTTCAGACATGGCCATATGCAAATCAGTCTGACCCTGTGCCTCATGGGAACAGTCCAGCTCGAACTGCCAAGCCATGTCTTCCCTGGACCGGAAACAAGCTTCCTAGGACCGGTTTCTGGCATTTCAGCCGTCTTCAGCCAGGCTTGCTTGAATCCAGTGGCAAAGTGAGCAAGGGACTCACGTCTGAGCATACCCTGCCAACTTATGGCGAACAAAGCAAAAACCAAAGGAAATGATGGACGGAGTGTTGAACAATGCAAGCACTCACCCCCAGTCAACTGATCTGGGTTTAATCCATCACCGTTCTTTAGCCCACTCTGCCACCCCAGTTCAGACATGGCCATATGCAAATCAGTCTGACCCTGTGCCTCATGGGAACAGTCCAGCCCGAACTGCCAAGCCATGTCTTCCCTGGACCGGAAACAAGCTTCCTAGGACCGGTTTCTGGCATAGATAAGCAAGATAAGCGTCCTGGAGATCCAGAGTAGCAAACACCCAGCCGGCCTGAATCAAAGGAACCACCCGCTGCAAGGTCTCCATCTTGAAAGGGATCTTCAGTACAAACAAGTACAGACTCCAGAGATTGATGACAATCCGAAACCCTCCCGTGACCTTCGGAACCAGAAAAACTATCGAATAGGTCCCAGGCCCCACTCCAAACGGGGAACGGGCACAATCGCCTTCTTCAAGAACAGAACGCGAACACCATCCACCAAGGACTGACGACGGGACCGGCACAAGGGAGTCGGAGTCCGCACCATGCCCGAGGGAGGAGGAAGGGGCTGAAACTCGATCTGATACCCCCATTCCAGGACATCCAGCACCCACTGGTCGGAGGTCGTCAGATGCCATGTGGGAAGGAACAACCGCAACCTCCCACCAACCTCGGGCGCCACACCAGCAGGACCCACGACCAGAGTGGCATAGTCAGGAACGCTGCGGCCCTGGTCAAGCATCACGGGGAGGCTTCTTCTGGAACTTCCGAGGGAAACCCCTACCAGCACCCCTCGGGCCTTTAAAGGAGGACTGTTGAAACCTGGAAGGCTGACGAAAAGTCTTGGCATGAGAAAAGGAAAAATCCTTACGAGAAGGCTGCCGACGGAAGGAAAAAGTATGTTTACGCTCCTTAAACACCTTATGCAGCCTATCCTAAAGAGCGTCCCCAAAGAGACGAGGGCCAGTAATGGGCAAACGTAAAGCCATGGACCTCTGGGCAGCATCCATATTCCAACCCTTCAGCAACAGATTCCGATGAGCAGCGATAGAGGAACCATAGGACAAGGCAGAAGCGCGCACAGAATCGAAGGCAATGTCCGAGAGGAATTCAGCCTGACCCTCCGTGGATTCCAGCAAGTCCGGGCAACAGCCGCCCTCCTGCATCGTGGAACACAAAGTCTTAAAGTCAGTCAACAGAGATTGAGCGACATAAGCCCCATAGACACTAGAACGGATGGCAAGGTGAGAACCAGCATAAGACTTCCGCAACGCAGAGTCAATCTTCTTATCCACACCATCACGAAGAATGTTATCATCCGCCATCGAAGGACGACCAACCAAACTTGCGACAATGGAATCCACATGCACAGACTCAGGACAGGACTTCTCCATGTCCTACAAAAGATAAAGCTTCGTCATGAAGTGCAGCATCATAATGTGATCCGGGTCCTTCCACTCATTCAAGAGGACATCCATCACAAAGGGATGAATAGGAAGAGAAGTAGCAACAGGCTTCCGAAATTGCAGCAAAACAGCATCAGAGGAAGTACTGGCCACAGCATCATCAGGAAACCCCATATTCTCACGCACATGAGAAAGCAAGTCAGGCAACAATTCTTTGGAAACATATTTGCCCTTCAGATCCACTGCCCCCAAGGAAGCGTCATCAGAAGAATCGGAAGAAGAAATGTCCGAATAGAGGGTAACGCCCCCACCAGAACGACTCCCAGTAGATTTCTTGGAGGACTTCAGATCAGACAAAGTCTCCAAAATCAGGCACTTCAATCTGCCATCATCCAATTTGGCCCGCTTCCCCGCAGGGGCAGAATCCCCACTGTCCGCAAGGGAAGAGGAAGAGGAAACAGGAGACACATGCTTCCGCTTTCTGTGATGCTTCCCCATCACGAACAAACAGCAAATTAATCAAACACCAAAAGCAGGAACTCAGCAAGCCAATCAAGGTCAGAACAGAACTGAAGGCGACTCCCCCCTCCCTTTAAACAAAAGAAGCAGGAAACAGCCCCCAACAAACACAGCTGAGTAGAAAACGAAAGCGAGGCGGGAGGGGGCGTGGCCAGGACTCCAAACATAAAACGACACAGTGCGAGGCCGCCGAAGGCACCAAACAGCACAAGAAGGAGCACCACGGAATGAAAGCACAACCGGAGCCCACCTGGGCGCATTAAACAGCAGCGGGACTCAGGCAAGGGAAACTGAGCACTCGGAACCCAACCCGAGTGCTCCAGAGATATCTCCCCACACGGAGCGCCCAGACCCCATCCTGGGTGCTCCACAACAAAGGCCCCGTCCAGAGCGGCCTGAACCGCGGAGCACTTGGGGTAAACCCGAGTGCTCCCCAAAGAACCACGCACACGGAGCACCCGGACCCCAACCCGGGCGCTCCGCAGCAAAAGCCGCCAGAACAGCAATGCTGGGCACTCGGTGCAACCCGATTGCTCCCCAGGAGACACACCGCACGGAGCGCCCGGACCCCAACCCAGGGGCTCCGAAAATGGCAGAAATCTGGTCCCATCCCAGGCAGCCCACATACAGAGTGCACGGACCCCACCCCGGGCGCTCCAGAAAGGCCCGCAACCAGGTGGCGAAAGGCAGCCGAGGAAAAACGTGCCAGCAAAGAGTGCAGCATGAAGGAAAGGCACCAGAACAGCGGCGGACTCACCCGGCAGCAGCAGCAGGATCCCAGGAAACCAGCGCAGCCCAGCAGAACCGGCATCCAGGAGCCTGAAGGAATCCAGGAAGTCCAGCAGCCTGACTCGAGGAGCTCCCACGAAGGTCCATGAGCGCCCCCAGAGCCCAGCAGAGGAGGAAACTACAGGACAACACGAAGCAGGTAAGTGCCAAGCACCTACCCCAGCATCCCCGTCAGGTCCACTGACAGGATACAAAACAGGATGTGCTTTCTGTTGGCTGTGTAATTATAGCCCCTGACGGGAGGGTGGGTGGAGCCTAAAAGTGTTTTCTGCCAAGTGGAATACCTCATTAGTTATTACTGGGTCGAGGACGAGGGACGTAGAGGTAATGCTCTATTGTACTTTGCTCTCCTTTAGAGGAATTGGCCATTTTGGTTTGGGTAGCCATGTCATATGTAAATTGCCAGGTCGACACTGATTCATCTTCTCTCAACAGTCTGGCTCTCATTAATTTGTTCTTGGGCAGAGTCCAATTTCCTCATTCTCAAGGAGACTCACATCCAATGAGCACTTATCTATCAGGCTGCACTTTTGAGTTGTGCTTTTCCTTCATTTCAGGCATTTGTCTTAGATCCTCATGTGGTTCTCCAGATCTGCAGCCAGTGGGTGGTTCCAATAGTGGAATTATTTGCCTCTCCCCAGAATGCCAAAGTCTCTCTATTTTTTACACACTTTCAGACTCCGGGAGCATGGGATACTGATGCTTTAACCAGTCCCTAGACTCCAGGTCCCATGTACACATTTCCTCCTATTGTACTGATTCCTAGGTTTCTGGCGCGACCCCCGAGAGAACCTGCATATGTGATTCTGTTTCTCCCTCATTGGGTCAGGTGTTAGGTCCCTCTTCTTTGGCTTCTCCCTCGTTCCCCTTCTCCTCTGATGCAGCCTGTCCTTCCAGTACACACCCTGGCCAAGTTAAAACTTTTGGTTTGAAGGTTGGGAGGGGGGGTCTCTTAAAGAACGGTCTCTTTACATCAATATACCATTTCCTTCAATCATCTAGGAGGCTTTCCACCAATAATGTGTGCAAGCATCATTGGAAATCTTTTGACCACTGGTATAGTAAAAAATCTTTGTCCCCTAATTTTACTCCAACTGAGGATATTTTTCAGTTTGTCCAGGAGGGTTTTGACAAAGGTCTGTCCATTTCTACACACAAAATGCAATGGTTCTCCATTAAAATTTTTAGAACTCCTAGGGAAAATTGGTCTTCCATTGAGCTGCTGGTATCTAAATTGTACAAAGGTTTTCAGATTTTGAGGCCGTGGTTTATTCCATTTTACCCTTCTGGCATCTACCATTTGTTCTGTCCCACCTACAGGGAGACTTTATGAGACTTTGCAGGAGGTATCCCTAAAATTTCTCACTTTTAAGTTTTTCTTTTTGGTGGCCATCACTTCTGGAATATGGCTTGAGGAGTTAAATCATTTGGTGAGCCGTTCCCAATACTTGAACATTTTTTATGACAGAGATGTGTTATCTCTCGATGAAAGCAATCTCCCTAAAGTAAACTCTTGTTTTAATCATGACCAAGAGGTCATGATGCCGGTACTGCATCAGGGTTCTTTGGTCTCTCTCCTTGATTTTGTGAGGTCACTTAAGATTTAGCTTGCACATTCAGCTGAGTTTTGCCAGTCTGACAGCCTGTTTGTGAACTTTGGGACTGTACAGAGGAGTGTGAAACATTTTACTTTGACACTGGCAAGATGGGTGAAATCTGTTATTTTTACAGCACATACAGTTGCATGTGTGTATATGCTGGTGGGGCCTCAAAGGGGGAACTCTTCAGGCCAAAGGTTCTGCCATGTTTCTGGGGAAGCATTACTGAAAAACAGAATTTCTGTTTTGTCTGCATTTGTTGGTGTATGGCCATCCAATGGAATACCACTGTCAGGTTGGCTTTAATAGATTCTCCAGAGATCTTTTCTCCCTTGCCACATGAGAGCAACAACTGAGTATTGTTAGATTTGGGGGTCTATAGTTGGCACAGGGAGGTACTTGTGACAAATAGGGACCCTTGCCTCTAGTCAAGGTAAGGGGGATACACTCCTAAAATAACCCCTACTCACCCCCTTGGTAGCTTGGCACGAGCAGACAGGCTTATCTCAGAGGTAGCATGTAAAGCATTTGTGACCACATACAGTAATCCAGTGACAACACTACAAATGGATACCACACAGGTTTTATATAAAAAATAAGTATACTTTATATAGATTTACCACAAGACCCTAAACGACAAAAATACATAATACTATTACTTTAAGATGGTAGTTTTTAGCTTAGTTCAGTTCAGTTCTTAAGATACGACACTTTGCGTCAATGTACCTTACGATGCGTTGCGCTTCCACGACAAGCAATGTCGCAGCGATGGAAATGCGGCAAAGTTCTGGTGCAAAGAAATAAAGACGTGAAGATCTTCCAGATGCGGCACGCTTCTCTGGGGATGCGAGAAGTTCTCGGTTCGAGGCGTGGACTGCAGCGGCGACACCCTTGCTCAGAACTGCGATGGCAACAGCTTCAGCTGCAACACTCTTCTCCCAGTTTGCGTGAAGCTTCCGCACAATGCGACGACTACAGCGGTGACATCCTTGTTCAGAAATGCGACGGCAGCAGCTCCGACGGCGGCGCGCTTCTCTGGGGATGCGAGGCGCTTTCCTCGATGCGGTGCAATGAGACAGTTCTAGCAGCGACACCCTTGTTCAGAAGTGCGACGGCAGCAACAGCAACGGCGGCACGCTTCTTTCTCATTGCGAGACCCTTCTCTCGATGCGGTACAGTGCGACAACTCCAGCGGCGACACCCTTGTTTAGAAGTGCGACAGCAGGCAGCAGCGACGGCGACACGCTTCCTCTTCGTTGTGAGACGCTTCTCTTGATGCGGTGCAGTGCGACAACTCCAGCAGCGACACCCTTGTTCAGAAGTGCTTCGTTGAGTCGCGCTTCCAGCTGCTTGTGACACGCAGTCCCTCAGAAGGCCCAAAACAGCAGCAGGCACTTCCAAAGAACTCTGAGGAGCTGGGGGTTGAAGTCTTTTGTCCCTGAGACTTCAGCAGGAGGCAAGCTCTGTTCCAAGCCCTTGGAGATCCTTACAAGTTGAAATAGGCACACAAAGTCTCTTCTCCTTCCTTTGGCAGTCAGGCAAACCACTGCAGGCCAATCTCCCAAGCAGCACTTCAGCTTAGCGAGTCTCTCCTCAGTTTCTTCAGGTTCCGCTCCTCGGTAAAGGTTTCTTCTTGGTCCAAAAGTGATCTAAATTCTTGGGATCAGGGTCCCACTACTTATACCCCAAAATCCTTTGTTTTCTGAGGGGAGAGGGGCTTTTGCCTGGTCGAAACCAGTTCCTGAGCACTCTGTTTACCAGACTTCTCCTTTCCTTTCACAGTGTAGGGCAGAAACATCAGACGCCCCCCCAGGAGGTGGAGCCAGCATTGTGGAAGGCAAGTACAGCCCTGGAGCACTTTGTTGACAGGATTACTTCTCTTCATCCACTGGGCAGGGCAGGGACATCAGCCGCTCCCCAGGAGGTGGAGCCAGCATTGTGGAAGGCAGGCACAGCCCTATTCAAGGTTCAGGGGTAACCCCTCCCTCCCATCTAGATGCAGATCTCTCTATTCACCACTGGGCTGACTCATCCTGTCTCTTGGAATCCCCCAGCCCTGTCACTCACAGAAACCAGACAAAGGAATACACAACCTAGCAGAGGCAGGCATGAAAGGTTAGGCAAGAAAATACCTACTTTCTAAAAGTGGTATTTGCAAACACAGAATGTTAAAACCACCTTCACTAAAAGGTGTATTTTATCATTCTGAGTTCAGGCATACTAAATTCGAATTTCTCCATGTTCTCTGAGTCAGTTAAGATTATAAACATGTAATAATCTAACAGCCCATTCTGACCTATGGAGAACAGGTAGCCTTGCAATAGTGAAAACGAAAATGGCTGTAATTCACTATTAGGACATGCACACTTATACTTACAATGCACCCTGCTCTGGGCCCTACCATAGGGGTGTCTGATATGAAGAAAAGGGAAGGTTTAGGGACTGGCAAGGTTCTCAAGTCCTACGGGTTCCTATGAATGAGTAATGCCCTACAGTGTATGAACATCCCTGACTTGTATTTACACTTTTGTTCTCTAAGCATTGTTACCAATAGATTGGAATGAATGACATTCCTTCTATTTCTATTGTTCTGTTTGTTTTTGTATTTTACAGATGCTGCTGAACATTTGGATTGCTTGGCATTACTCCATTTGTAAGCAGTAGAAAGATGAAAAGGTAATGCCGCATTACCGACCAGTAATCTTCATTACTCAGATTCTTCCTTACTCACTCATTCCTTACACCCCTCCTACCCTCCCTTCCTTTCAGCAGCCCTCCTAAGCTTGTAAAGAAACAGGAAGGTGGAGTAAGGGGAGAGGTTCACACATCTTGAAACTCTTTCATGAAAAGAGAAGACAGCTTTACAAGGGTGACATAGATGAGTGAATGGGCACAATTACTCCTTACATAAGGAATGGGACAAGTAAGGAAGAATCAGAGTAAAGAAGATTACTGGTAAGCAATCCAGGCATTATACATTATTGCACGTTTGGACATTTACATAAGGTAAAATGTACCTAGATGCTAATTAAAGAAGAAATAAATATAGAACACATCATGAGATGATAGCATGGTGTGCCACACTAGTTTGCTGATGCTACGTCTGTCGTTTTCAGAGAGTTATGCAGTTTAACTTTGTTTAGTTTCAGGATTTAATGTGTGCAGGAGACTTTAGCTAACCACCTACATTTAACTTAGAGTTACTCAAACTGTTGTTCATGAAGGTTTACTAACTTTGAAGCAGACACATGAAGATTTTGGACAACTATTATTGCCTCAGACTAATATGTGAAGTTTTCAGAGAAAAAAGGGTAATAAGACTAGTATTATCTCTGATCAGACATGTTTATCATAAAAATAACCTCTGATTACAACTGCCTTGTTCCTCTCTCCCAAATCAATGCTTGTCTGGCCTTAGTGGAAAGTAATATATGCATTTTCCCTTGTACCCTGGACCAGTGACTTCCTAGTAAAGATGTTAGTGGCTCCCATATCTTTGTTTATTTTTGACAATTAGTAATTCATAATATGGAGTTCCAAGCTATAATGCACAGAAATCTATATTTTATTAGAAACGTAAAGACATATTTTATATATACAGTCCCTCGTTACAAGTGGCCAGGATTAAGTTGTTATCAGTTCCAATAGATGCTGATACCCAAGAGTTCGGTATTTATTGTAGTGAATAAATGCCTACAATCACAAGTTTGCTTTCTTCATCTAAATAAGGAATAGCATTTGGATTTAGGTGCAATGGCACCAAAATCTGCATATCCCAGAGATTACTTGTCATTTATTACCCATTTAACTTCAGCAGATTTGACCTGTCAAAACTTAATTCTAGGCATTAGAAACGTATAATTTCGGTGTTTACACAAGAGCCACCATTAAAATTTGCTTGAATGAAACATTTGTAAACTTCTCACTGTCAGAGCCTGGGGAATATGTGAGCAGTCCCTCCCACATTCAGGTATTGACTTGTCTCAGCACCTGGCATTCGTTTTTCTGATATAGCCAAAACACTTTGAGGCCTATGAAGATGGCATGGAAAATCCGGCGTCCAAATTAGGAACAACTGCCAAAAAACACCGACCGTGGCGGAACGAGGCCAAGAAAAAACGCCCGTAGTGGGCGGAGACGGCCAAAACCCGTCCGCAGTGATCGTATTCGCGGCGGAAAACAATCAAACCGCCTTCAGGACAGCGGAGACACCGCATGGAAAATTAGGATAACCCCGATGCTCATGCGGTACATTCCGCAGTTTCCAACCGCCGCAGTCGCAAACAGTGATGAATGGGAGAGCCAGCGGAAGAGCTGCAGCACAGCCGACGCTGCAGACGCTCCGTGACAAATATGACGGACGAAAGAAAAAACCCACAACAAGGCTACAAAGTGCACACAGCAAACTAGCCATGCCCCCAAAAACGCAGAACACATCCCAATGATACAACCACATGGCAAATATAAAAATACAAATCCCAGGACAACCCACACAACACACCTGACAGTAATAACACATTTGGACACACCCACATACCTGAGTATAAAACCAGCTCCTTCCCTGACCACAATTCTTTGCAACATTGCAAGACTGAAGCTCACTAACCCTGACAACAAAAGATAGGCAAAGCAACACACCAGCACTACACACACCACACACAGCACCACCACCACTTCCACACTGGCACCTCTGAACCCCTGCACATCACACACCATACACATCACCTCCTCCACCACTCACACCCCTTCACCCATAACCCCTTTGCACATCACACACTATGGAAACACATAAAATGCCAAAATTCACAGAGAGTGAGTTGAAGGTAATGGTAGATGAGATAGTCAGAGTGGAACCACAACTGTTTGGTAGCCTGGTCCAACAGACACCATTAGCCACAAGAGCTCAAATGTGGGCAAGGATAGTCAATAAGGTCAATGCAGTAGGGACCACCCCGTGCTCAAAAAATGAAATCATGAAGCGGTGGCATGACCTGAAGAGGGTTGTCAAACAGAAGAGGAACAAGAACCGTGAGCTGGCTGAGAGGACTGGCGGTGGTCCTCCCATCCCACCAAAACCATTCACTGCATGGGAAGAGAAGGTGCTCTCCATACTGCATCCAGAGAGTCTCACGGGAGTAGTCGGGGTGTGGAGGCTGGTAAGTACAAACAAATGACTACCACCACACTGCTATGTACTGTCTTCCACAACTACAAAGCTACACCTCCTAGGCACAAGTACATTCATATGCACCACACACTCCCCAACACATGTCTCACAGATCCAACATTCACTCACTCACATCCACCCCAAACGTAGCTAGCAACATCACCATGGGGGCATGTGCACAGGCAGCCAGCACAACAACTCCCACCAGGCCCCTTTGTCCCACTGCTCAGCAAGATGGAGCACTCCACACCACCTAGAAGCATTTGGAAGCAATTGTCCCACTACAAACAAACTAACAGGTAGGTAGCCATCTTGCCATGGAGGCTGTGTGGGGGTGGGAGGTCTGCACAACAACTCCCACTATGCCCCCTGTCCCACCCCTGAGCAGGATGTAACACTCCACACCACCCAGAAGCATTTGGAAGCCATTGTCTCACTACAAACAAACTAACAGATAGGTAGCCATCTTGCCATGGAGGCTGTGTGGGGGTGGGAGGCCTGAACAACAACAACTACCATGCCCCCTGTCCCACCCCTGAGCAGGATGTAGCACTCCACACCACCCAGAAGCATTTGGAAGCCATTGTCCCACCACAAACAAACTAACAGGTAGGTAGCCATCTTGCCATGGAGGCTGGGGGTGGGAGGCCTGCACTACAACTTCCACCATGCACCCTTGTCACCCAGCTCATCAAGATGGAGCACTCCCTCCCATCCAGATGCATGTGGCAACCATGCTATCACTACAAACAATCTAACAGGTAGGTAGCCATCTTGCCATAGAGGCTTTGTGGGGGTGGGAGGTCTGCACAACAACTGCCACCACGCCCCCTGTCCCACCCCGAGCAGGATGTAGCACTCCACACCACCCAGAAGTATTTGGAGGCCATTAAACTAACAGGTAGGTAGCCATCTTGCCATGGAGGCTGTGTGGGGGTGGGAGGTCTGCACAACAACTCCCACCATGCCCCTGTTCCACCCCGAGCAGGATGTGGCACTCCACACCACCCAGAAGCATTTGGAAGCCATTGTCCCACTACAAACAAACTAACAGGTAGGTAGCCATCTTGCCATGGAGGCTGTGTGGGGGTGAGAGGCCTGCACTACAACTCCCACCATGCACCCTTGTCACCCAGCTCATCAAGATGGAGCACTCCCTCCCACCCAGATGCATGTGGCAGCCATGCTATCACTACAAACAAACTAACAGGTAGGTAGCCATCTTGCCATGGAGGCTGTGTGGGGGTGAGATGTCAGCACAACAACTCCCACCATGCCCCTGTCCCACCCAGAGCAGGATGTAGCACTCCACACCACCCAGACGCATTTGGAAGCCATTGTCCCACTACAAACAAACTAACAGGTAGGTAGCCATCTTGCCATGGAGGCTGTGTGGGTGGGAGGCCTGCACAACAACTCCCACCATGCCCCCTGTCCCACCCCTGAGCTGGATGTAGCACTCCACACCACCCAGAAGCATTTGAAAGCCATTGTCACTAACCCTGGTCGTAGTTCGCGAAGTAGCACTACGCGAAGCTATGCAAAGTGCACTTCGCACTACGCGAGCTACGCGTAGCACTTCGCGAACTGCGTAGTACCCTGTTCGCACTGTGCAAGATGCTGTTTTCAATGATTGCACAGTGCGGACAAGCATTCGGCACTGTGCAATCATTGAAAACGGCATCTTGCACAGTGCGAGCTGTAGTTTTCTGCAGCTCGAGTAGATTTTTACTCGAGCGGCAGCTTTCTCAACGCGGAGTGGTAGTTTCTCATCGCGAGCGGTCGCGAGCATACGCGACCGCTCGCAATGAGAAACCTGACCTCCTCGCGTTGAGAATCTCGCCGGGATGTTTATTTTCCACGCTCGCGATCGGCAACTTGATGTTGCTGATCGCGAACAAGGAAAAATTCTCGCCGGGATGCCATTTTGCTTGCTCACGGTCGCCAACTTGATGTTGAGAACCGCGAGCAAGCACAAAATGACCGCTGCACTACGCAATGCTACGCTACGCATGCTTGCACTGTGCTACGTGCAATTCGCGAAGTAGCGCAAACTTCGCGAGCGTAGCGTAGTGCTTTGCCCAGGCTCAATTGTCACACTACAAACAAACTAACAGGTAGGTAGCCATTTTGCCATGGAGGCTGTATGGGGTGTAAGGCCTGCACTACAACTCCCACCATGCACCCTTGTCACACAGCTCATCAAGATGGAGCACTCCCTCCCACCCAGATGCATGTGGCAGCCATGCTATCACTACAAACAAACTAAAAGGTAGGTAGCAATCTTAACAGTGAGGGGTGTTTGTGGGTGTGAAGACTGTACTATAACTCCCACCATGCACCCTGTCCCACACCTGAGCACGATGGAGCACCACCACCCAAGAGCATGTTGCATACATTGCATTGTTGACTGTTATCTAACAGGTAGGTAGCCATCCTCACAGGGAGGTCGGGGTGGGCCTGCACTACAACTCCCACCAGGAAGCCCTGTCCCAACACAAGCAGGATGGAGCACTCCACACCCAGAAACAGTTCCTAGCCATTGGCTCGCTACAAACAAACTAACACGTAGGCAGACATCTTACCTGGGAGGTCTGTTTGAGGGTGGGATGCCTGAACAATAACTCACCCCAGGCCGACTCGTCCGCAAGACCATCATGATGGAGCCTCCCCTCCCACCCGGATGCATGTGTCAGCCATTGTACCACCACAAACAAACTAACATGTAGGTAGACATATCATGCTTGCTAGTCACACCTCTGAGCAGGATGCAAGCCTCCACCACACACACACACAGATGTGTCAAGTCAAAGCTAAATGGGAAAACAGAACAGGTAAATAGCCAGTATGTGCACACAGCCATTGTCCGCAAAAAGCATGGTGCCACATGACAACACCAGCCCTCTCATTGCACACACATACACACAGATCCTATTGCCACTCACAGTGTGCACACAGCTAAGCACATGAGACTGTCATAGCAACCAAAGTGTAACACACCAATGCACATGTAAAAGAAAGTCTGGGCACAATCATGCACAGCACTGAATTCCATGTGTAAGTGCCATGAGGCCAGAGCAGCAAGGACCAAATGAGAAACAAGAAAGCATGGTTGGTGCTACAAATCCAGATATGCCCATGACAAGACAAACGTTACAACAAACAAATGATGGACGGAATGCTGTCAATGCATACATTCTCCCCCAGTCAAGAGATCTGGGTTAAATCCATCGTTCTTTTGCCCACTACACCAACCCAGTTCAGACATAGCCATATGCAAATCAGTCTTGACCCTGTGCCTCATGGGAACAGTCCAGCCCAAACTGCCAAGCCATGTCTTCCCTGGACCAGAATCAAGCATCCTAGGACCGGTTTCTGGCTATCAGCCGTCATCAGCCAGGATAGCTTGACTCCAGTGGCGTAGTGAGCACGGGTCCCACGTCTGGGAATACCCATCCCACTTAGGGCGAAAAGCGTTACAACAAACAAATGATGGACGGAATGCTGACAATGCATACATTCTCCCCCAGTCAAGAGATCTGGGTTAAATCCATCGTTCTTTTGCCCACTACACCACCCCAGTTCAGACATGGCCATATGCAAATCAGTCTTGACCCTGTGCCTCATGGGAACAGTCCAGCCCAAACTGCCAAGCCATGTCTTCCCTGGACCGGAATCAAGCATCCTAGGACCGGTTTCTGGCTATCAGCCGTCATCAGCCAGGATAGCTTGACTCCAGTGGCGTAGTGAGCACGGGTCCCACGTCTGGGAATACCCATCCCACTTAGGGCAAAAAGCGTTACAACAAACAAATGATGGACGGAATGCTGACAATGCATACATTCTCCCCCAGTCAAGAGATCTGGGTTAAATCCATCGTTCTTTTGCCCACTACACCACCCCAGTTCAGACATGGCCATATACAAATCAGTCTTGACCCTGTGCCTCATGGGAACAGTCCAGCCCGAACTGCCAAGCCATGTCTTCCCTGGACCGGAATCAAGCATCCTAGGACCGGTTTCTGGCTATCAGCCGTCATCAGCCAGGATAGCTTGACTCCAGTGGCGTAGTGAGCACGGGTCCCACGTCTGGGAATACCCAGCCCACTTCGGGCGAAAAGCGTTACAACAAACAAATGATGGACGGAATGCTGACAATGCATACATTCTCCCCCAGTCAAGAGATCTGGGTTAAATCCATCGTTCTTTTGCCCACTACACCACCCCATTTCAGACATGGCCATATGCAAATCAGTCTTGACCCTGTGCCTCATGGGAACAGTCCAGCCCGAACTGCCAAGCCATGTCTTCCCTGGACCGGAATCAAGCATCCTAGGACCGGTTTCTGGCTATCAGCCGTCATCAGCCAGGATAGCTTGACTCCAGTGGCGTAGTGAGCACGGGTCCCACGTCTGGGAATACCCATCCCACTTAGGGCGAAAAGCGTTACAACAAACAAATGATGGACGGAATGCTGACAATGCATACATTCTCCCCCAGTCAAGAGATCTGGGTTAAATCCATCGTTCTTTTGCCCACTACACCACCCCAGTTCAGACATGGCCATATGCAAATCAGTCTTGACCCTGTGCCTCATGGGAACAGTCCAGCCCGAACTGCCAAGCCATGTCTTCCCAGGACCGGACTCAAGCATCCTAGGACCGGTTTCTGGCTATCAGCCGTCATCAGCCAGGATAGCTTGACTCCAGTGGCGTAGTGAGCACGGGTCCCACGTCTGGGAATACCCATCCCACTTAGGGCGAAAAGCGTTACAACAAACAAATGATGGACGGAATGCTGACAATCCATACATTCTCCCCCAGTCAAGAGATCTGGGTTAAATCCATCGTTCTTTTGCCCACTACACCACCCCAGTTCAGACATGGCCATATGCAAATCAGTCTTGACCCTGTGCCTCATGGGAACAGTCCAGCCCGAACTGCCAAGCCATGTCTTCCCTGGACCGGAATCAAGCATCCTAGGACCGGTTTCTGGCTATCAGCCGTCATCAGCCAGGATAGCTTGACTCCAGTGGCGTAGTGAGCACGGGTCCCACGTCTGGGAATACCCATCCCACTTAGGGCGAAAAGCATTACAACAAACAAATGATGGACGGAATGCTGACAATGCATACATTCTCCCCCAGTCAAGA
Organism: Triturus cristatus; assembly: GCF_964204655.1. Lineage (NCBI taxonomy): Eukaryota > Metazoa > Chordata > Amphibia > Caudata > Salamandridae > Triturus > Triturus cristatus. The sequence goes on from NC_140588.1 coordinate 874,151,482, forward strand.
GATCTGGTTTAAATCCATCGTTCTTTTGCCCACTACACCACCCCAGTTCAGACATGGCCATATGCAAATCAATCTTGACCCTGTGCCTCATGGGAACAGTCCAGCCCGAACTGCCAAGCCATGTCTTCCCCGGACCGGAATCAAGCATCCTAGGACCGGTTTCTGGCTATCAGCCGTCATCAGCCAGGATAGCTTGACTCCAGTGGCGTAGTGAGCACGGGTCCCACGTCTGGGAATACCCATCCCACTTAGGGCGAAGAGCGTTACAACAACTGGGGGAGAATGTATGCATTGTCAGCATTCCGTCCATCATTTGTTTCTTGTAACGCTTTTCGCCCTAAGTGGGATGGGTATTCCCAGACGTGGGACCCGTGCTCACTACGCCACTGGAGTCAAGCCATCCTGGCTGATGACGGCTGATAGCCAGAAACCGGTCCTAGGATGCTTGATTCCGGTCCAGGGAAGACGTGGCTTGGCAGTTCGGGCTGGACTGTTCCCATGAGGCACAGGGTCAAGACTGATTTGCATATGGCCATGTCTAAACTGGGGTGGTGTAGTGGGCAAAAGAACGATGGATTTAACCCAGATCTCTTGACTGGGGGAGAATGTATGCATTGTCAGCATTCCGTCCATCATTTGTTTGTTGTAACGCTTTTCGCCCTAAGTGGGATGGGTATTCCCAGACGTGGGACCCGTGCTCACTACGCCACTGGAGTCAAGCTATCCTGGCTGATGACGGCTGATAGCCAGAAACCGGTCCTAGGATGCTTGATTCCGGTCCAGGGAAGACGTGGCTTGGCAGTTCGGGCTGGACTGTTCCCATGAGGCACAGGGTCAAGACTGATTTGCATATGGCCATGTCTAAACTGGGGTGGTGTAGTGGGCAAAAGAACAATGGATTTAACCCAGATCTCTTGACTGGGGGAGAATGTATGCATTGTCAGCATTCCGTCCATCATTTGTTTGTTGTAACGCTTTTCGCCCTAAGTGGGATGGGTATTCCCAGATGTGGGACCCGTGCTCACTACGCCACTGGAGTCAAGCTATCCTGGCTGATGACGGCTGATAGCCAGAAACCGGTCCTAGGATGCTTGATTCCGTTCCAGGGAAGATGTGGCTTGGCAGTTCGGGCTGGACTGTTCCCATGAGGCACAGGGTCAAGACTGATTTGCATATGGCCATGTCTAAACTGGGGTGGTGTAGTGGGCAAAAGAACGATGGATTTAACCCAGATCTCTTGACTGGGGGAGAATGCATGCATTGTCAGCATTCCGTCCATCATTTGTTTGTTGTAACCCTTTTCGCCCTAAGTGGGATGGGTATTCCCAGACGTGGGACCCGTGCTCACTACGCCACTGGAGTCAAGCTATCCTGGCTGATGACGGCTGATAGCCAGAAACCGGTCCTAGGATGCTTGATTCCGGTCCAGGGAAGACGTGGCTTGGCAGTTCGGGCTGGACTGTTCCCATGAGGCACAGGGTCAAGACTGATTTGCAAATGGCCATGTCTAAACTGGGGTGGTGTAGTGGGCAAAAGAACGATGGATTTAACCCAGATCTCTTGACTGGGGGGAGAATGTATGCATTGTCAGCATTCCGTCCATCATTTGTTTGTTGTAACGCTTTTCGCCCTAAGTGGGATGGGTATTCCCAGATGTGGGACCCGTGCTCACTACGCCACTGGAGTCAAGCTATCCTGGCTGATGACGGCTGATAGCCAGAAACCGGTCCTAGGATGCTTGATTCCGGTCCAGGGAAGATGTGGCTTGGCAGTTCGGGCTGGACTGTTCCCATGAGGCACAGGGTCAAGACTGATTTGCATATGGCCATGTCTAAACTGGGGTGGTGTAGTGGGCAAAAGAACAATGGATTTAACCCAGATCTCTTGACTGGGGGAGAATGTATGCATTGACAGCATTCCGTCCATCATTTGTTTGTTGCAACGCTTTTCGCCCTAAGTGGGATGGGTATTCCCAGACATGGGACCCGTGCTCACTACGCCACTGGAGTCAAGCTATCCTGGCTAATGACGGCTGATAGCCAGAAACCGGTCCTAGGATGCTTGATTCCGGTCCAGGGAAGACGTGGCTTGGCAGTTCGGGCTGGACTGTTCCCATGAGGCACAGGGTCAAGATTGATTTGCATATGGCCATGTCTAAACTGGGGTGGTGTAGTGGGCAAAAGAACGATGGATTTAACCCAGATCTCTTGACTGGGGGAGAATGTATGCATTGTCAGCATTCCGTCCATCATTTGTTTGTTGTAATGCTTTTCGCCCTAAGTGGGATGGGTATTCCCAGACGTGGGACCCGTGCTCACTACGCCACTGGAGTCAAGCTATCCTGGCTGATGACGGCTGATAGCCAGAAACCGGTCCTAGGATGCTTGATTCCGGTCCAGGGAAGACGTGGCTTGGCAGTTCGGGCTGGACTGTTCCCATGAGGCACAGGGTCAAGACTGATTTGCATATGGCCATGTCTAAACTGGGGTGGTGTAGTGGGCAAAAGAACGATGGATTTAACCCAGATCTCTTGACTGGGGGAGAATGTATGCATTGTCAGCATTCCGTCCATCATTTGTTTGTTGTAACGCTTTTCGCCCTAAGTGGGATGGGTATTCCCAGACGTGGGACCCGTGCTCACTACGCCACTGGAGTCAAGCTATCCTGGCTGATGACGGCTGATAGCCAGAAACCGGTCCTAGGATGCTTGATTCCGGTCCAGGGAAGACGTGGCTTGGCAGTTCGGGCTGGACTGTTCCCATGAGGCACAGGGTCAAGACTGATTTGCATATGGCCATGTCTAAACTGGGGTGGTGTAGTGGGCAAAAGAACGATGGATTTAACCCAGATCTCTTGACTGGGGGAGAATGTATGCATTGTCAGCATTCCGTCCATCATTTGTTTGTTGTAACGCTTTTCGCCCTAAGTGGGATGGGTATTCCCAGACGTGGGACCCGTGCTCACTACGCCACTGGAGTCAAGCTATCCTGGCTGATGACGGCTGATAGCCAGAAACCGGTCCTAGGATGCTTGATTCCGGTCCAGGGAAGACGTGGCTTGGCAGTTCGGGCTGGACTGTTCCCATGAGGCACAGGGTCAAGACTGATTTGCATATGGCCATGTCTAAACTGGGGTGGTGTAGTGGGCAAAACAACGATGGATGTAACCCAGATCTCTTGACTGGGGGAGAATGTATGCATTGTCAGCATTCCGTCCATCATTTGTTTGTTGTAACGCTTTTCGCCCTAAGTGGGATGGGTATTCCCAGATGTGGGACCCGTGCTCACTACGCCACTGGAGTCAAGCTATCCTGGCTGATAACGGCTGATAGCCAGAAACCGGTCCTAGGATGCTTGATTCCGGTCCAGGGAAGATGTGGCTTGGCAGTTCGGGCTGGACTGTTCCCATGAGGCACAGGGTCAAGACTGATTTGCATATGGCCATGTCTAAACTGGGGTGGTGTAGTGGGCAAAAGAACGATGGATTTAACCCAGATCTCTTGACTGGGGGAGAATGCATGCATTGTCAGCATTCCGTCCATCATTTGTTTGTTGTAACGCTTTTCGCCCTAAGTGGGATGGGTATTCCCAGACGTGGGACCCGTGCTCACTACGCCACTGGAGTCAAGCTATCCTGGCTGATGACGGCTGATAGCCAGAAACCGGTCCTAGGATGCTTGATTCCGGTCCAGGGAAGACGTGGCTTGGCAGTTCGGGCTGGACTGTTCCCATGAGGCACAGGGTCAAGACTGATATGCATATGGCCATGTCTAAACTGGGGTGGTGTAGTGGGCAAAAGAACGATGGATTTAACCCAGATCTCTTGACTGGGGGAGAATGTATGCATTGTCAGCATTCCGTCCATCATTTGTTTGTTGTAACGCTTTTCGCCCTAAGTGGGATGGGTATTCCCAGATGTGGGACCCGTGCTCACTACGCCACTGGAGTCAAGCTATCCTGGCTGATGACGGCTGATAGCCAGAAACCGGTCCTAGGATGCTTGATTCCGGTCCAGGGAAGATGTGGCTTGGCAGTTCGGGCTGGACTGTTCCCATGAGGCACAGGGTCAAGACTGATTTGCATATGGCCATGTCTAAACTGGGGTGGTGTAGTGGGCAAAAGAACAATGGATTTAACCCAGATCTCTTGACTGGGGGAGAATGTATGCATTGTCAGCATTCCGTCCATCATTTGTTTGTTGCAACGCTTTTCGCCCTAAGTGGGATGGGTATTCCCAGACGTGGGACCCGTGCTCACTACGCCACTGGAGTCAAGCTATCCTGGCTGATAGCCAGAAACCGGTCCTAGGATGCTTGATTCCGGTCCAGGGAAGACGTGGCTTGGCAGTTCGGGCTGGACTGTTCCCATGAGGCACAGGGTCAAGACTGATTTGCATATGGCCATGTCTAAACTGGGGTGGTGTAGTGGGCAAAAGAACAATGGATTTAACCCAGATCTCTTGACTGGGGGAGAATGTATGCATTGTCAGCATTCCGTCCATCATTTGTTTGTTGTAATGCTTTTCGCCCTAAGTGGGATGGGTATTCCCAGACGTGGGACCCGTGCTCACTACGCCACTGGAGTCAAGCTATCCTGGCTGATGACGGCTGATAGCCAGAAACCGGTCCTAGGATGCTTGATTCCGGTCCAGGGAAGACGTGGCTTGGCAGTTCGGGCTGGACTGTTCCCATGAGGCACAGGGTCAAGACTGATTTGCATATGGCCATGTCTAAACTGGGGTGGTGTAGTGGGCAAAAGAACGATGGATTTAACCCAGATCTCTTGACTGGGGGAGAATGTATGCATTGTCAGCATTCCGTCCATCATTTGTTTGTTGTAACGCTTTTCGCCCTAAGTGGGATGGGTATTCCCAGACATGGGACCCGTGCTCACTACGCCACTGGAGTCAAGCTATCCTGGCTGATGACGGCTGATAGCCAGAAACCGGTCCTAGGATGCTTGATTCCGGTCCAGGGAAGACGTGGCTTGGCAGTTCGGGCTGGACTGTTCCCATGAGGCACAGGGTCAAGACTGATTTGCATATGGCCATGTCTAAACTGGGGTGGTGTAGTGGGCAAAAGAACGATGGATTTAACCCAGATCTCTTGACTGGGGGAGAATGTATGCATTGTCAGCATTCCGTCCATCATTTGTTTGTTTTAACGCTTTTCGCCCTAAGTGGGATGGGTATTCCCAGACGTGGGACCCGTGCTCACTACGCCACTGGAGTCAAGCTATCCTGGCTGATGACGGCTGATAGCCAGAAGCCGGTCCTAAGATGCTTGATCCCGGTCCAGGGAAGACGTGGCTTGGCAGTTCGGGCTGGACTGTTCCCATGAGGCACAGGGTCAAGATTGATTTGCATATGGCCATGTCTAAACTGGGGTGGTGTAGTGGGCAAAAGAACGATGGATTTAACCCAGATCTCTTGACTGGGGGAGAATGTATGCATTGTCAGCATTCCGTCCATCATTTGTTTGTTGTAACGCTTTTCGCCCTAAGTGGGATGGGTATTCCCAGACGTGGGACCCGTGCTCACTACGCCACTGGAGTCAAGCTATCCTGGCTGATGACGGCTGATAGCCAGAAACCGGTCCTAGGAGGCTTGATTCCAGTCCAGGGAAGACGTGGCTTGGCAGTTCGGGCTGGACTGTTCCCATGAGGCACAGGGTCAAGACTGATTTGCATATGGCCATGTCTAAACTGGGGTGGTGTAGTGGGCAAAAGAACGATGGATTTAACCCAGATCTCTTGACTGGGGGAGAATGTATGCATTGTCAGCATTCCGTTCATCATTTGTTTGTTGTAACGCTTTTCGCCCTAAGTGGGATGGGTATTCCCAGATGTGGGACCCGTGCTCACTACGCCACTGGAGTCAAGCTATCCTGGCTGATGACGGCTGATAGCCAGAAACCGGTCCTAGGATGCTTGATTCCGGTCCAGGGATGACGTGGCTTGGCAGTTCGGGCTGGACTGTTCCCATGAGGCACAGGGTCAAGACTGATTTGCATATGGCCATGTCTAAACTGGGGTGGTGTAGTGGGCAAAAGAACGATGGATTTAACCCAGATCTCTTGACTGGGGGAGAATGTATGCATTGTCAGCATTCCGTCCATCATTTGTTTGTTGTAACGCTTTTCGCCCTAAGTGGGATGGGTATTCCCAGACGTGGGACCCGTGCTCACTACGCCACTGGAGTCAAGCTATCCTGGCTGATGACGGCTGATAGCCAGAAACCGGTCCTAGGATGCTTGATTCCGGTCCAGGGAAGACGTGGCTTGGCAGTTCGGGCTGGACTGTTCCCATGAGGCACAGGGTCAAGACTGATTTGCATATGGCCATGTCTAAACTGGGGTGGTGTAGTGGGCAAAAGAACGATGGATTTAACCCAGATCTCTTGACTGGGGGAGAATGTATGCATTGTCAGCATTCCGTCTATCATTTGTTTGTTGTAACGCTTTTCGCCCTAAGTGGGATGGGTATTCCCAGACGTGGGACCCGTGCTCACTACGCCACTGGAGTCAAGCTATCCTGGCTGATGACGGCTGATAGCCAGAAACCGGTCCTAGGATGCTTGATTCCGGTCCAGGGAAGACGTGGCTTGGCAGTTCGGGCTGGACTGTTCCCATGAGGTACAGGGTCAAGACTGATTTGCATATGGCCATGTCTAAACTGGGGTGGTGTAGTGGGCAAAAGAACGATGGATTTAACCCAGATCTCTTGACTGGGGGAGAATGTATGCATTGTCAGCATTCCGTCCATCATTTGTTTGTTGTAACGCTTTTCGCCCTAAGTGGGATGGGTATTCCCAGACGTGGGACCCGTGCTCACTACGCCACTGGAGTCAAGCTATCCTGGCTGATGACGGCTGATAGCCAGAAACCGGTCCTAGGATGCTTGATTCCGGTCCAGGGAAGACGTGGCTTGGCAGTTCGGGCTGGACTGTTCCCATGAGGCACAGGGTCAAGACTGATTTGCATATGGCCATGTCTAAACTGGGGTGGTGTAGTGGGCAAAAGAACGATGGATTTAACTTCTTTGACTCCTTGAGTGCAAATCCTATAAGAAATTCTAGTAATTTGTTTTTTCTGACTCTTTAATGTATATTTATATGGTCTTTTGTTGTGGCCCCAGTTGGAGGTTCTCAAGATACGACAGAGAAAAAACGTGTCATTGTTATATTGGGATTCATGTCCCCTGACGAAGGGTTATGTATTAACCCAAAATGCATTGGGATCTTTCATCAAACTTTGTTTTTGTGTAAGATGGCATTTATTTTACATGTTAGATGAATTGTGAGGTTAACAATACATCTATGGATAATTGTTTGAAATACAAAGCATACTGTGAAACATCGTTGATACTCGTACTCTTTTCTTAAAAGTGCAACTGTTTTGTCTTTTATTGACAACATTTTTTTGGTATACTCAATGTACTAATGGTTTATATTTATTGAGACCTTCGGGTCCAAGCAGTGATTCACGCAGGTTTTGGTTTTCCACAACCTCCTTCGTTCATTGTTACAGCCAGGGATGTAGACTCACATCCCCTCACGTGAAAGCACGCTAAAAAGAGCCCTTACACTTTTGGTGTTAAATAAATACGTCACGTTTATACTTTTTTTAAAAATAGGTGTGCAGGCCCACCCCATCCTTTTGTTTTTCAGATGTAACGTCTGACAGAGCAGAGTAAGCAGAAAAGAGTCCTCACCGAAAGTTTAACTTGCGCTAGTCCCTAGATGGCAACATGTCCCTGTACTCACAAATTATGCACGTTGCGCATGGCAGGTATTGACAACTCAAACCATGGACAAGTATGTACCACAGCACCATGTCAGGAGGCACAGTAGTGCACATACAACAAAATGTGATGATTAGTCAACTCTGTGGTGTACAAACAGTGAATGACATATAGCTAACATAACACAAAGCTTTCGGGGTGCACTACAATGACCATCTCCCATCTGACCCACAGGTGACCAAGAACTTACTGCAGAGGACAACACCAACAACCTTCACAGCCAGTATCCCCCCGGTACATGGACTCCCGGATGTTGACTCCCGGGATTCTCTGGAAAATGAGCTCGAAGCCAGCCCATCTGGTGTGCCAGGGCGCAACAAGTCCCAAGAACCCATCGTCCCCCCCACCACATCTGCTGCAATAACAACATCTCTGCAGACCCCTGCTGTTACGGCCTGTGCGTCCTCCACCATCACCACCACCAACATCACCACCTCCAGTGCTGCCTGCAACACTCTCCCTGTCCCAGAGGATGACCACCCCACCCCACCGACTGAGGAGGGCAAGGAGAGTATGGGGGTGCCTACAGTGGTGAGGCACAGGTCTGTGGCAGAAGGGAAGGTGGGAGGAGCAGGTTCACTCACAGACAAAAAGAGGCTGGGACCAAATCCCTGGACCACATCAACAGAGTCCTTGGGGCATATGACCGGGCACAGGGACGAATGGGCCAGTCGGACGAAGTGTTCCGCGAGCTCATCCTGCTGATGAGGTCCATCGACACCTGCATGGTACAAATTGTGGACCTCTAGGGCCAGCAAGTCGCGGCACTGAGGGACAGGCCTGCGCCACAACCAACACCTCCACCTCTCTCTGGTGGGCCGCAGGATGACAGTTCACCATCCTCCCCTGCGCCCACAGAGAAGGGTGAGTCCTCAGACCCCACTGGCCCTACAGCAGGGGACCCCCCTGCCAAGCGACGAAGGGGCCATCCTAAGAAAACCCAGGGAGTATCTGGAGGCAAAGCACCTGCCAAACGTCAGTCACAGAGCCAGCCCTGATGGCAACCCTCTTCACCACTACATTGACTTTTTGGACTGTCCTTCCCCACACTGCCTTGTGAATGGCAGCTATTTGTTGGATTGGGTCACCACATCAATGTGGTGGCTACTCGATTATCTCATCTACCATAACTGTCAACTCACTGCTCCACTAATCACCTCAATGTAAATGTTCACCACCCCACATGTCACCATTGTTAATAAAAAATCCTTACACACATGTTGTGTCTGCTCCGTCTTTATTCCAGGATGTACTGTCTTCAACATGATTACAATGTACCAGGAGTATGGAATGTATGTAGGCAAGGAGAGGTTAAAGGCACCTAGGAAAACACAACAGAACAACATTCACTAGTCTTGTTGTGGCATCACAGACATCACACAACACCTACCATCAAGATAATCCAACATGCACCCATCACAATGGGCAACAAGTGCCAACATACACATCCTGTTGAAGTACAAAACTGCCCTGTTCCAGAAACATTGTCTGCCACCACTGAGTCAACAACCGGCTGCCGTCACAAAGCCCACATACACCTTCACAACAACAGCAAAATCATCAGACAATGGACCCGTTTTATATTGTCATTCACCTTCAAGTGAAGTAGCGGGTGATGAGCTGTTGACGCAGGTCAACACCTTCCTCCTCTCCACTGTCCTCATCACTGGACACGGGTTGGTTTGCATGCGGGGGCCTTTGCTGCTCATCAGCATCAAGGAGCAGGGGGATCTCCTTGCGAATGGCTAGGTTGTGGAGCATGCAGCATGCCACTACAGTCTGACACACCTTCCGGGGCGAGTACATCAGTGCACCTCCGGAATTGTCCAGGCATCAGAAACGTGACTTCAGCAGACCAAAGGTGCACTCCACCACATGTAGTGTCCTCCCATGGGCATCATTGTAGCGGACATCAGCTGGTGTCCTGGGATTCCGCAGTGGGCTCAGCAACCAAGGACAGTTGGGATATGCAGAGTCACCTATGTGTGACAAACACAGATATACATTGCAATGTTGCTGGGTCAGAGGACAGCATGTCATGTCTCACACACAGCACGCTATTTGACTAGGCATACTCATCCACAATCCATGCCTGCTCGGGAAGCAGATTAGCCATCAGTTGTGGTACAATGCTGTTCCGCAGGATGTAGGAGTCATGGGCCGAGCCTGGAAATTTGGCACACAAGTGCGAGATGATCATGTCTGCCTAGCACACCACCTGCACATTTATGGAGTGGAAATGGTTCCGGTATATGTGCTCACCTGCCTGTGGTGGTACAAGCCCAACATGGGTACAATTAATGGCACCAACCACATGGGGGATGTGTCCAAGGGGATAACAATCTCCCTTTACAGCAGCCAATTCCTGCCCCCTGGGGAAATGGACATATGTGTCCTTGTATCTCATCATGGTGGACTGGACATCCCGTAGCACCATGCTGAACATGGGTTGCAACATCCCACCTGCGCTGGACACCGTGTGCTGGAACGATCCAGTGGCAAAAAAATTTAGGGCCGCCATCACCTTAAACGTGGGGGTGAAAACTGTTGGATATGTTCTGCGAGGCTGCAGGTGGGGCTCCAAGTGGCACTATCCAGACGGAATTTCCGGATGATCTCCTCATTCTCCATGTCTGCCAGCACTGTAAAGGGACGATGCAGATTTGGTCTCCTCCTAGTTGAGATGAAAGTGGACACATGTCAATGCAATACATCATGAGATGGGCACAGCATCTCATGTTTAGGCGGACACAATGCCAACAATGACTCTCATCTAAATTGTGTTCCAGACCAGCTGACATGTAGGGACTCCTTCAGCTACACTGATCGTACACCTGTCAACTGACACACAGCAAGTACATCCAAATCATACTCGCCATATGAGAATGCACATATGGATATGGCCACGTTCACCATGGGCAGGCCTGGAAGTATATTATCCAGCATTGGTGTAAAAATGCAACACCACTGGCTCACACCTAGCTGCTGCACCTGACACACCTTCAGGCGTTAGTCAAACTTGGCACACATCAACAACACAATGACCACAGGCTGAGCATACATGATGAGTGTGTGCATGGTCAAACATAAGCAAATAGGCACATATGGACAATCTTTAACTTGAAATACATCACAGTGATATTCCCTGCACTTTTACACCTTGACATGTGTACACATTGGGGAGCCCATAACAACACTGTCCTGTGTACAGGCCCATCAATATCACAAATGACATGTGAGGGAGTACATGTCAATCTAATTAATCACATACACAAATATGGCATGTGTGCTCAGCAGTGGGGTACATGTCACATTGGCATTGTGTGCACTGTGATGTTCAATCAGCCATGGGGACACGGTGCACTGTGGATGACTGCCAGATGGCCATTGACACAGCATGATGTGTCCATTGGTGCTGTCACAGTCACCCGCCACCCAAATCCCGGTCACCCATGTCTCTGCACGGCACCCAACTCGCGGTAGCTATCGCCTGGCCCCTGCGGTGTGTCACCGCCAATGTCCAGGACACAATGGCTGTAGTCATTGATATATGTGTATTGCCAAATGGCACTTGGCATGCTCCGCCACCCAAATCCCGGTCACCTATGTCACTGTATGGCACCCAACTCTTGGTAGCTACCGCCTGGCCCCTGCGGTGTGTCACCGCCAATGCCCAGGACACAATCGCGGTAGTCATTGATGTAGGAGAGTAGGATCTGCTTCTTATGGTTACCCCCACTTTTTGCTGATGTTTCACTGTTTTTCGACTTTAGTCTGGCTGGGGCCCTGCTATTCAGGACCCCAGCCTAGCTGCTTCCTCTCTAAATTGATTCCATGTACCACAGATTGGATTCTGGGGTGCCCTTATAAGTCCCTAGTATATGGTATACTATGTACCCAGGGCATAGGTACCCCAGAGGCCTACCAGGGGCTGCAGCATGTGTTATGCCACCACTGGGAAGCCCTCCAAAATGACACCACAGGTCTTCTGCTGCAGCCTGGGTAAGGTGGTGCATGCACCTCTTACTTCGGAATCTATTCTCCAGGGTTGTCTGTGATGCAGCCTGACCATATACTCTTAAGTGCATTATAACCTCGCGGTAAATGCGAACGTTGTGATGGCTGCACGGAAAAGTTTTGTGTTTGGTGTCAGACACCTTGGAATCATACCCCCACACCTGTAACTGGTGTGGGAGTATGATCTCACCATTCTAGGGGGAGAGACATGACAGCACCCGGTACCAGCTAACAGAGCCCTGGCATCACAAAATGGATGCTGCCTGCCACAGACACGAGTCTGGCCTCCTGCTGCTGACTGAAACTCTGGCAGGGGAGGCCTGGACAATAGTTTTCCTGTCCCAGGGAGGTGTTATCGCCTCCCAGACAGGCCTTAGTGGATTAGGGCTGGGTTGGTGCACTCCAGGAGTGCTTTGAAGTCTGCACTGGGGGCACATTTAATGTCCCTGAGCATAGTCCAGCTCAAACCAGTTGCAGGGGCAACCAGCCCCTGCTGTGGCACGAAACTGGACAAAGGAAATGGGTGTAGCTACCCCTCTTTACTGACTCTCCCATAGGTGGGTCCCCAAAGTATGTCCAACCCCTTCCTTGGGTATAAGAAAGTAACCCCTGGCTACAGGACTTTAGATTACACCTGGACGAAACTCTGATACAGAAATCCCAAAACGTCAACGATCTACACAACTGGATGACAGGAGAATCTCCCTTGCAGTAAAGGAGTTACTCCCATGCTTGGCAGGCACCAGAGATGCATCTGCCCGGTTTGCATCGCTAAAGCTCCCGCCGGACTCCGAAGTGTTTGCAACACAGGAGGTGGGTTTCCAGACTTCCCAGAGGCTGACCCGAGTCCCCAGCAAAGCTGAGACCCGTAGCCCTCGTGGGTACCATGGAACTGGAACCCCTGGACATTGTGCACATTTACAAGTACATCAGCTTCTCAACGTCCTTTGAGGCTGTGCATTGGGTTACTTGTAGCCCAGACCCCAAGCACGTTTTCCACCGAAGATTGCTGGCCTACACTCCACGAGTGTTCCGTGAGCCGGCCCTTTGTGTTTTCACTCTAGGTCCCTTCGCAATCCCTGGTCTGTTGACTGGTGGGTCCCTGTGAAGGCAACATTAACTTTAATTGGGCTTCCCTGGTTGCTCCAGGAGTGCCCTGACTCTCCATCACTTGAGGAGTCCCCAGGACCTTGCTGGTCCGCACCGAAGCATCTTTCCTCTTCCTGCATGGTTTGCTGTTGCTAAGGCTTGTTGTGTCCAATCCGGGCACCAACGCTGCAGCACTCAACATCCTATGTGGGCCAGCTCGAATACAGCTCCTGGTCATCCTCAACGCCTCCTGGTCCTAGTGGCTGAAGAGTCAAGGTTCCCCTCTTCGCACCTGAAGCACCCAACTTCGGTTGGCATTCATCTATCGTGCCCCTGGTCACCGGCAAGTGACCCAGACTCTGTCCCCTCTGCTTTCAGGTTCTTCACATTTTTAATCCAGGCTTGGATCTCTTCGGACACTTCTCCTATTCCTGGCATCAGCACTTTTCAGTCTCCTACCATTGGAAATGACGACGCGACCCAACACCATTTGACACCTATGCACCCGGCTCCCTGGGTGAGGTAACACAGGTTCTCCGGTGCTCCCGTGGGTGTTGGCCCTAGAACCATCTAAGTCCAAAAGTGTTTGTTCCTAGTCCACCTCTAAGTGTCCTTAAACTTTAAAATTCCAACCACGACTTTCCCCATAGAAGCTAACGGAGCTCCCGGCTGTGTTCTCACACTGCACACGTGCCCCGTGGGTCCCCCGTGTCACTACCTTGGGTGGTTCCTTGGGGTCCCAGCGATTCTACCGGCTCTAGGCCTTGTGTCTAGTCAAGTCGTGGTTCTTATACCACTTTCTTAATATATGATTTGGTTCACCCCTAGGGCCTATCGTATATTGTGCTAATTTACTGTGATATATTAAGTGCAACATATGTGCTTTTACCTCTAGCCTCATAAAGAGACTAGCAGGGTGTGTTTAGTAATAAATACATATATTTTATATATATACCTGTTGTGGTTCTCCTTTCATTTGGTCATTCAAGAGATTATAGACTGGTGAAACAAGCTGCTTTACATTCCTCCAAGACTTAGCCTTAAGGCTGCTCTCCATAGATACCAGTAGGATAGCTTTCAAATAAGGTTGTGTTTAACCTATCATCTCTAAGGGGTTGTTTGGACTGATGCAAGGTGCCCACTATAACTAGTGGACAGCATATACCAGGCCAACTTCTCACAATTGAAATATATGTATTGCCAAATGGTGGTTTGCATGCTCCGCCACCCAAATCCCGGTCACCCATGTCACGGTATAGCACCCAACTCGCAGTAGCTACTGCCTGGCCCCTGCGGCGTGTCACCACCATGGACCATGCCCTTACAGCCAATGGTATCCGCTATCGCGGTAGCATGATGCAATTTTGAAAATCACGGTAGGCGTGCTCCGCCACTGCGGAGCCGGTAATTGGATGCAATTGAAAGATGTACCACCGCGGTAGCTACCGCCTGGCCCCTGTGGTGTGTCACTGCCATGGACCATGCCCTTACAGCTATAGCATGATGCAATTTTGAAAATCACAGTAGGCGTGCTCCGCGGAGCCGGTCATTGGATGCATTTGAAAAAGGCTGACCTAGAACACCAATTGCCGCAGCTTAGAACCACTGAAACGACACCAGGGGGCTATATATGTGTGGGAGAGAGTCACACATTTCCACTGCTCACAGAGCCTGCTGCCTGACACCCCTCACCTGCTGCTGCCTCCAGGGACCACTGCCTGGGACCCCTTCCCTGCTGCTGCCTCCAGGGACTGCTGCCTGAGACCCCTCACCACCCACTGCTGCCGCTGCTGTCTCATGTCCATAGTGATGGCAAGGACTGAGAAGATCCGCGCCTGTCCCTTCACAAGCGAGGAGCTGGAGATCCTAATGGACGAGGTGCTCACAAAGTACCCAAGGCTATATGGTGCCACAAATGTCGTGGTAAGTCTTCAACAGTGGGGATAAGAGTGCAGGGGGGGCACACATGTAGTTGGTCTGATGCAGTATGTGCCTGAGATTGTGGGATTGGGTCATGCACTGCCTAGCATGCTTTCTCCAGGGGTAAGGGGTGTATAGCCTATTTCACACGTTTCCCTGCCTGCACATCAAGATTGGAGGGACATGTCTTGTCTTGTCAGCCATACAGTGACGCAGTAAGTTGGTAATGCAGGAGTAAGGACAGTGATTGCTTGTGTGAATGGCTGTGTGGGTCCCTGTTGTCCATCCCAGGGTGAACCCACCTGGCCTACACAGTCACCGCTCAATCTGACAAGGACACATCACTGAATGTACAGAGTGTTACATGTGGGTTATTTGCAGGACTCTCCATCAAAGAGCCCCATCAGCCCTGTAGATTGCACACAACTGGCCCTGAGAGAAGGGTGTGGGTTTGTGAGATCATGTCCCTCAACATCCATCACATAGTGAGCTATTCACAGGGCAAGGCCATTGAGGCCTGCGCGGTGTTGGACAAAGTGAGTCTCCCCCAAACACATGTCTTGCTCTACCTGGAAATGGACAGTAGATGTGGGAAGACTACGCATGGCTTTCTGTCCTAGCATCCTGCTTGTATGTGAGATGTGCAGGTACTGTGTAGGAGAGTAGGATCTGCTTCACATGGGTTCCCCCACTTTTTGCTAGTGTTTCACTGTTTTTTGACCTTAGTCTGGCTGTGGCCTTGCTAATCAGGACCATAGCCTAGCTGCTTCCTCTCTAAAATGGTTTCCATGTACATTAGGTACATATCTAATTCGGATTTTGGAGTGCCTTATAAGCCCATAGTATATGGTATACTATGTACCTAGGGCACAGGTACCTCAGAGGCCTACCAGGGGCTGCAGCATACATTATGCCACCCCTGGGAAGCACTCCAAAATGGCACCATAGGTCTGCTACTGCAGCCTGGGTAAGGGTGTGCTTGCACCCCTTTCTGTGGTATAGGCTACATATATCACTACCTTATACAGACACATATAAACCTATAAGTCACTCCTATGGCAGGCCTTGACAATCCTGAAGGCAGAGTGCTTGGTTTTATGTGAGAGGGTGCCCAATCATGAGCTGAGCGGCGGGGGTAGCATTCCACCCTTCTAGAGGGAGAGACATGTTCACACTGGCTAAACCCGGTAGGACTTTCCTGAGCCCTGGCATCACAAAATGGATGCCTCTGCCACAGACACGGGTCTGGCCTCCTGCTACTGACCGAAACTCTATATATCAAATGACAATGTCTCAATGTGGGTTTCATTTTAAGGAACAAATATAGTAAGCAAAAATAGTGTTTGTTAAGGAGTAAATCAACGTTGGGAGAGACACAGGGAGACAAAAATAAGTTGAAATCTTTGTATTTGAAATACTTAAAGCATGTTGAACATATTAAACATCATATATGCAAAACACATAGACAGAAAGCACTGCGTTACATTACTGGAAATGTAAACGATAGAATACTGTGCACAAGTGCTCGTAAAAATTGTGACGGCGCAAGTGACACGTGAAGTGGTATATACAGCAGTGATATTGGGCGCAACAAAGAATAAAGTGATACAATAAGTTTTGCAAAAATTAGGACATCCAAACAATCAATGGTGAAAGAATATGAAGAACAATGAATTGGATGTCCATAGCATGAGGGCGCCAAAAGTAACGCTGTTGGAGTCGACGGCGTTTCGGCCTGTAGAAATCTAGGCCATCATCAGGACTTGTTACATACAATATTAAGGCAGTGTACGGTGTAGCACTGTGGATGAGTAATAACCAAAAGGACACGGCATCAAAGGTATGGCGAGTTCCGTGTATTCAATCGGGAGGTGCAGGAGAAGGCGGCTCGGAACCCAGTGAATGGGTACTAATTGAGAGACAAATGAATCGTGCACCGGAGGGATCGTGGCGTGCAGCGAGCCGGTGTTAGTCCGGCAGGATCGTTCGCTCTGGCAGGTGAGGCCTGGACAATAGGTTTCCTGTCATGGCGCAAAACTGGGCAAAGGAAATGGGTGTAACCACCCCTCTTTCCTGTCCCACCCATAGGTGGGGCCTTAGAGTTAGTCCATCCTCTAAACTTAGTATAAGTATAGGAATCCAGTCCCTAGGACTTTAGATTACCCTGGATGAAACTCTGCAACGTACTTCCTGGACCTTCGACTTTCTATCTTGACTAGAAGACTGCAGAAATCTCCCTTGGGGTCAAGGAGTGACTCCGCTGCTTGGCAGGCACCAAAGAAGCAACTGACCGGTCTGCAATTCTGAAGCTCCCGCCGGACGCTGAAGTCTCTGAATCCCCAGAGGTGGATTTCCAGACTTCCCAGAGGCTACCCTGAGTCCACTGCAAAGCTGAGGCCCGTGGCTATCGTGGGTGACGTGGGACCGTGACCTCTGGACACCGTGACCTTTTGCAGCAACACTATCTTCCTGGTCCTCCTCAAAGTTGTTCTTTGGGCTCCTAATAGCCCCAGCTTTGAGCACCTCTTGCACCGAAGATTTTTGGCCTCCACTCCACGAGTGACCCGTGGGCCAGCTCCAAGTGCGACCGCTTGAGGCTCCTTCGCCCATTGGCTAGCAGGTCCCCACAAAGGTGACTCCTTTTCTGATTGGGCTTACCTGGTCCAGACGTGCCCCGACTTACCCTCGCTGCGTGAGTCCCTCAGACCTTGCTGGTCTGCACCGCAGTCCTTTCTCTGAATTCCAAGGCTTGTTGGGTCCTTGCTGGTCGCCGATACAGCAGCACTCGACAGACTTCGTTGGACAGCTGGAATCCGGCTCGTGGACTTCCTCGACACCTCCTGGACCGTGCGGCTGAAGAGTCAAGACACCCATCAACTCACCTGAAGTACCCGACATCTGTGGGCATTGGTCCATCCTGCCCTCGGTCACTGGCTAGTGACCCAGACTCTGTCACCTCTGCTTTCAGGTTGCTTGTCTTCGGACACTTCTCCCCTTCACGGCAGCAGCAGTTCTTCGCAGGCTTCCATTGAAATCGATGACGCGACCCGACACCAAAAGATACCTATGCACCCAGCTTCACTGGGTGAGGTAACTCGAGTACTCCGGTGTTCTCGTGGGTGCTAGCCCTAGAACTTCTCAAGTCCAAAAGGGTTTGGTCCAGCCTCGATTAGAAGTGTCCCTAATCTTTAAATTTCCAACCGCGACATTGCCCATAGAAGATAATAGGAACCCGCGGTGTGTTTTCACACTGCATACTGCTCCCGTGGGTCCCCTGTGTCACTACCTTGGGTGGTTCCTTGGGGTCCCTGCGATTCTAGAGGCAATAGGCCTAGTGCCTGTTTCAGTCATGGTTCTTA
Organism: Triturus cristatus; assembly: GCF_964204655.1. NCBI lineage: Eukaryota > Metazoa > Chordata > Amphibia > Caudata > Salamandridae > Triturus > Triturus cristatus. The sequence continues at coordinate 874,169,666 of NC_140588.1, forward strand.
TACCACTTTTTTGGTAAATGGCTTGGTACCACCCTTGGGCCCAAACGTGTATTTGTGCTTTTACTGATGCTTAATCACTTGTAACTTAAGTACTTCGAACTCCAGTATCATAAAGAGACTAGAGGGGTGTGTGTTAACCTAAATACATATATTTTAAATATATACCTGGTGTGGTTGTCCTTTCATTTGATCATTCAAGAGATTATAGACTGGTAAAACAAGTTGCTTTACATTCCTTCAAGACTTAGCCTGAAGGCTGATCTCCATAGCTACCACTAGGATAGCTTTCATAAGGTTGTCTTTAACCACTCACCATAAGGGGTTGTTTGGACTGATACAGGGTGCCCACTAGAAATAGTGGACAGCATATATCAGGCCACCTTCTCACATACTGTGTCCCCCCTCACACCTGCATGTATTTAAGTGTGCTTCTCACATGCAGATGTACCCTGTGAGATGCATTCCTGTCTCTGCAAGACATATATGTGGAGTTGGGATGAGTCAGTATCATGCTACTGTACTGAGAGATTTTGTTACATAACACTGTCACTGATGTTTTCTCACTCTTGTCTCCCATGCCTGCAGCTCAAAGTATACCAGCGTAAGGCCGTGTGGAGGTCCATTGCAACCAAGGTGTGGGCCCTGGGTGTGTCAAACCGCCAGCGCACCCACTGCCACAAGAGGTGAGATGGCATTTCACGGCTGGCAAAGAACGTTGCCAGCGCTGGGCGTTGTGATGTTGGTAGTGTGATGCAGTGGCTAGTGAGTGGCTTCTGTGCTGAGTGCAGCTGTCATGCATTTGTCCTACCTGTACTACCTAAGGGAATTCGAGTACTGGGCATTTCAATAGCATTCTGGGTGGTGGGCTTCATGTCTGAGCTATTTGTGTTACTGTTTGAACAGACCCACATGCAGGATGTTGTGCTGTGTGGTCATCACATGGCTCACTTATGCCTGGTTTTCTTGTTTACACGCATTGTTTGAGTAATAAAAGTGTGTTTGCACAATGTTATTGCACAGGTTGGCGTGCAACATGTAGATTTAGTCATCCTCCGTGTTGCTTTGCTTGCATATGTTTGTTCTGTTGCTGCCACTGAACTGACCCTACATCTCTCTCTCTCATGCAGCATCTCCTGTGGTCACGGAGGGACAGGGGACGGACACCAGTGGTGGGAAAACAAGCACAACAGCTGCACAGGAGCCCAGTGACACCGAAGTGACCAGCGCCTTGGAGGGCGACAGGAGTCTGCTGGAGGAATCACAGCCTGAGATGCAAATTTCTACGTCATCTGAAGCCAGCGATGACGCATCCATGTTGGCGGGCACAGGGAACGGGGACTCTGCATCATCTTTCACCACACAGCGAACAGTGCCCACCCTCCCAGCCACATCCTCTTGTGCTGCCCGTGTTTGCACCAGTTAGAGGGGAAGAGTGTCCTTCACCCCAGGCACCTCTGCCCCGTCCCCCCTGCTGCCATCAGTGCTGAGTCTGTGGACCTTTTGTGCCAGCTGTCTGTAGGCCAGACAGCTCGCCTCAATGCATTCATAGACCATGACAAAAAATTGGCACAGGTGGTTGCTTTCATGGAGGGCATACATTCAGACGTGGGTGGGCTGCACCGGACCGTCCAGTCAATGTCCTCCGCAGTGATGACAGCCCTTCAACTGGCACAATCTTGTAGTCCAGCTCCAGTCCCTTTGTCCACCCCCCATGCCAGTGGCCATGTCTGACGATAGTGACCACGCTCCACAGACCTCAAGGTCACAATACAGCACACGTAGCACACAGCAGCAGCAGCCCAAGCGGTCCAGGCCGCAGACACCATCCCCACAGAAAACCAAAGCCACCCCAGAGCACAAAGAGAAAACCCCGTCAGGCGACACCAAGGCCCAAAAAGCGAAGAAGCAGACCTCAGGGTCACATGCCTCAGACCCATCCCCAAAGGCGTCTCGCAAAGACAAGCAGACAGATTCTGTGCCCACTTAGAAGGTGGGGCCTGCCAAGGCTACACATAAGAAGGGCTCCAAGGCAGATTCACCCATTACCTCGACTCCCATTCCAAGCCCAGTGAAGCAGGGAAAGGAGGGCACTGTAGGGAGAACACCTGGTAAACAGGGGATGGCGGGGCAGAGGCAAGGCCAGGCGAAGCGTCCCGCTGGATCCAGCACGTCCCCAGAGGGAGGCCCAGTGTCTGCACCTGATGCATCCTTGGTGTTGCGTGTGCCTGTTGTGTCCACCCCACTTCCCATTGAGCCAAAGTCAGGCAAGCCATTTAGAATCCCCAAGAAGTGGAAAGGCACCCCTCCACAATCTCCCACCCACACTTGTCTCACGTCAGCATGACTCCACCTCCACGTGCCACTACAACACCTGGTCCAAGCAGCCCTCCAGCTTCCCAAGCTACTAATAGCTCTACCTCAGTTGGGCCTCTCTCTCCCCAGTCAAGTGCTGCAACTGTGCCCAACACACAGCCAGCTCCCAGTCCGACTGACAGCTAAGTCTGCATGTTGGTCAACCTCACACACCTGTCGCTCCCACAGCGGGGCCTGTGCTGCCCATCGGGACACCACAGACTGTTTTGCTGACCATGGCAGGGTACAGTCACACCCATTCCCTGTGCAGCTTCTCATGAACTCACTCTGCACTTCATCCTGCCCACTGGCATTGTCGTTCACTGCTGTTTGCCCCTTGCCTGTGCAGCTTCTCATGGTCTCACTCTGCACATTGTCCTGCCCACTGGCCTTGTCGTTCACTGCTGTGTGCCCCTTGCCTGTGTAGCTTCTCATGGACTCACTCTGCACTTTGTCCTGCCCACTGGCCTTGTCGTTCACTACTGTGTGCCCCTTGCTTGTGCAGCTTCTCATGATCTCACTCTGCACTTTGTCCTGCCCACTGGCCTTGTCGTTCACTGCTATGTGCCCCTTGCCTGTGCAGCTTCTCATGGACTCACTCTGCACTTTGTCCTGCCCACTGGCCTTTGTCATGCACTGCTGTGTGCCCCCTGCCTGTGCAGCTTCTCATGGACTCACTCTGCACTTTGTCCTGCCCACTGGCCTTGTCGTTCACTGCTGTGTTAGACTATTCCCTGTGCAGCTTCTCATGTACCTCATCTGCACCTTGGAATGGCCACTGGCCTTGCTGTTTGCCCCTTGCCTGTGCAGCTTCTCATGTTCCTCAGCTGCACCTTGGACTGGCCACTGGCCTTGCTGTTTGCCCCCTGCCTGTGCAGCTTCTCATGGACAAGCTCTGCACTTCGTTTTGACCACTGGCCGTGTTGCTCCTTGCTGTGTTGAACTATTCCCTGTGCAGCTTCTCATGGACTCACTCTGCACTTTATCCTGCCCACTGGCCTTGTCGTTCACTGCTGTGTGCCCCCTGCCTGTGCAGCTTCTCATGTACAAGCTCTGCATTTTGTGCCTTGCTCTTGTCTAATATTGGTGCCGATCTGTGCAATTTGTGAATAAAGACAGTTGCTCCTGTTGTCTGTTTTGTCAATGTCCTTCCTGAATAAAGTTGTTCCTGTGTGTATATGGTTTACTGTGCCACATTCACTGTGTGCCACTTCAACATTGCCAATGGTTTGTCTGACTTATTCAATTTTGTACTGGGGTGACAGGGACTTCAGTTCTTCCTGACTGTGATACTTGTGGGTGCAATGATGTTGTTTTTAGATGGTACGTCGTTGTCATTTTCATTCTTTGTTCATGTTGGATATCTCGCACACATGTCAGGTTTGGGGGCACTGCCAGCACAGTGTGGAATTCTTTCCACATGATTGCAGGTAGGCTGGCCAGGGTCATCATGTATGTGTAATCTTACTTTCTGTGTGCCCAGCAGTGTAGGTGTATGGTCATGTTGTGATGGGCAGTCATCCTAGTCACATGGGTTACTTTCAATGTGTGCACTTGGGTGGTGAAGAAGTGGGCAGTGTGAGGGGGTGATTTTGTCATGGGTGTTGATGTGTGTGTGCCCATGCAATGTCTACTACACACATGTGTCACCCAGGAGTTGGTTGCCTGTTGTTTGGATTGTTCAGGCCTGTGATTGTGATTGTGTGCACATGTGTGAGTTGTATGTTGTGCACTGTGCAGTGTGTTGGTGAGTCCTTGCAGTTCTGGCTGACTTGTACTTGTTGCTTTAGCCAATTGTGAGTATGCAGAGTGTGTGACTTTCAAGTCAGGGTTTTGTTTTGTTGAACAGCCGTGTGTCTTGATACTGTTTGTACTCACTGTGCATAGCTGCTCATCCATTGCTGTCACATGGTGCTTTATTGCCTCCAGTGTGGCATGTGGTGTGCGGTGTCATACCATCCCCTATCTGTGCTTCAGATGCCTTGACATTGTGAGTCAGCAATCCCTCTATTTGTGTATGGTACACTCCTGCCATGTCCACTAATGAAGTGCACACCACTTCACTTTGATGTCAGCTGTCCCCTTGTGTTGCCTGTGTGTGTGCCTCCCCATCACTTCATTTGTGACACTGTGCTTTGTGGTGCAGATCTTTGGCCAGGAGCACTGTGCCACTCATGACATTTCCCCAATTAGTTGTCTGTGTTGTTCTTGTACTGTTCAGCAGTCACGGTTGCTCATGTGTAGTTCAACTGTCTGTGTTGGCCAGTCCTCTGGTCAAGTTGTTTCCACTTTTGTGTCCCAGACTTGTGTATGTGTGGGTGTTGTGTTAGGTGTATGTGTGTATGCTGGGGTACTGATTGACTTCCTGGGTGTGATGTTGTCAGTGTGCTGTTTTGATTGTTGTTGTGGGTGCTCATGGTGTGTCACTCATGGCTGTGTGGGACTGTTATGTTTTGTTGTGCATGCAGTGCTGTGGGTGTATGTTGCCTTGTCCTGGCCTAGTGTTCATCCCCTGATGTCCTTCTGTGTTTGCTGTTTGATTTATTGTCATGTCCATCTGTTGTGTGTTTGATGTGGCTGTGTTGTTCTGTGATGGTGCACTTCTTGTCTGTGTTGTGGTATATTGTCTGTGCATTATTCCTGACTGATGAGGTTGTGCACTCCTGTTGTGTCTGTGCTCCCATTGCCTTCCCACAGTTTGGCTGCACAGGTCATGTGTGGGCTTGTGGTTCTGTGTGTGTTTCTGTTGAGTTATGTGTTTGGCTGTTGTTTTTGTGCAGACATTGGTTCTGGCATCCCTGTCTGTGTGTGATGTTTGTGGATACCCCCAGGGAGTGTGATTGTTTGTCTGTGTATTGACTGAACATTATTGACACCCTTCTGTGTGCCTTACACTGGGGTTGTGTGCTGCAGGTGTGAGGGGGTATGTGTGGAAAAACCTACTTGTGTTTGACAGTCATTGAGTGGGTCAATGTGCCCTGTGTGTTGTGCTTCTGGCATACCCTAGTGTAGTTGTTGTGTACATATGTGTGGCTGTTCCCAGTTTGACTTCAGGGCCTTCCTCTCATCCCTGTGCCTATACATGGTTTGCCTTGCTGTCTCCCTGAGTAGTTGCACTGAGGTGAATGTGGTTTGAGTTCACTCACTGTGCCAGCCATGTGTGCTTTGATGGGGTGAGGGTGTTGTTCTCTGTTCCTTGTCTTGCATGTGATGTACACATGCTTGTTGGTTGGCTCCTTGGCCTCCCATTTGTGTGCACCTCACTTTGGCTTTCCTATAGGTTGTGCTCCACTGCTGGTGGCATGTGGTCTGTGTATGTGGCTGTGTGTCAGTTGGGGTATGTCTGTGTGACTTGGCAGGCTGTGAGTCCACTAGGATGTTTGTTCATTGTATGTGTGTGTGTTCATTTTGTGCTTGTACTCAGCTTTCTTGCCATGAATGTGGTGTTGTTGTGGTGTGTGGGTTGCCCTGGGCCTGTGCTTCTGTGCTGTGTGTTCCTCTGCACCCACTCCTGCTGTGGCTGTCTCCTTAGTTGTTTGTTGTGTGGTGCAGGGTGTGGATCCACCTAGCTTGGTGTTGGACATGGGGGTGCACAGGGGGGTGCACATGGCATGTCCATTCATGTTAGAGGGGGGCCAGTGTGTGGAGTGTGGAGGTGTGTCCCTGTGTACTCTATGCCCTGCCCATGCCTGGCGCTGGCCCTGCCTTCTGGATTGTGCGCATGTTTTCCCTTGTCTTGACTGCTGCGGTGACGGGCCCAGACATTACTTGGAGATCGCGGTGATGTGTGACCTGTCTGTGGAGGGGTGACTTGGTGGCAGATAGGAATTGTGTGGGTACACTTGTGGATATGTTCCTGTCCCCACCAGGGTGTCTGGTGTGGCCAGGGACCATTAGTCCATGAGTTGTGTGTTGTGGTTGTGTGCGGGATTGTGTTGTTGTGTACCTGCGACGGCATCCAGGACGGTCCATGAGTTGCTGGTGATGTATGAGGTACAGCACCGGAAAGACATGAAGAGCTGGATCCATTGCGGTCGGGACCGGGAATCAGGTTTCGCGCTCCGCTGTCGAGTTTCCGCCGTCTCTATCTGGGTAGTTTCTCTGCTGGGGTGCGACTGGCTTTTTGAGGCATCCTGATTTGTACAGTGGACGGGACGTCATTCCGCATGGCGGTGAGTCTCCATTGGCTCCCACTGCCGCGGTGGCGGGCGCACTTTGATGGCAGTGCGCGTCGCACTGCGGTGGACGGGAAATTGGCTGTGTTTGGCCATACTAATATGGTGGGTGTGAGGCCTGCTGCTGGCGTGCGGAAAAAGGCATTTTCCGCCACTGCAGGCACCGCGGTGGTGACACCACCCGCCATCCTTAGTGCACAACAATTCAGATTACATGACTCAATATTTATGTAATTCATATTGTGCTATTGTTTAGTTACTCAATCCGCGAAGCATTTTTTTAAACCATTAAGACCCTCATTATTAGAGGACTCTTGATACATTTTTGGGGAGACACCTTGACGTGCCTGCAACACGATGCAGGGAGGATAAGGGGGGCACCATAGGTGCTCACCCGGCCCCAATGCGGAGGCTAAGGGGGGTAAGGAGGCATTGCTAGGGGCCGCTAAGGTCGCTTTCCGACAGCCTTTTCCAACATGGAATGGCTGTCGGAAACCAGCAGCATAATCCTTTTTTTCAGTTCAAAAGATTTTTATTAGACAAATAAAGGTGTCAATACATAAGAAAACCTAAAACATAGCATCAATATGAGAGGTGGAATAAAACATGACTATGGAAATAAACATTAAATTAAAAGATAACAAACAATTGAGGCTATATAACAGAAAGCAATACTGGAAATAATATGCAGTAAAATGGATTGTAAAAAATGCAAAGGAACAAAAAGGCCAATCAAGGAGGCTTAGAGACCTCCTGCTGAAAGGGAGGCAAATGAGATGAACGCTTAGCACAAATATCAAGGTACAGGGTCACAGGAAGCCAAAGATCATGTCGCTTTTTGGCTAGACTGAGGGGGTAAATAAAGACAGTGTCTAGCCTGTGATTATGACGTATATTGTACCACCATGCTCTAAAAGAAATATTCGCGAAATTTTTCCAATTTACAGTAATTTGCTGGAATGCAACAGCTAACAACAAGTCAACAATTTGCATATTAAAATCCATATCTGCCCAGACGGGAGAGAGACTCCCTAAAAAAATATTAACAAAGGAGAAGGGAAATGCAGTATGAAATATGGCATTAATTTGGGCCCAAACTTTTTTCCAAAAATTGTGCGGAGCAGTACAGGAAAAAAGCATGTGAAAAAGAGTAGCCTTAGGTGTCGAGCAAGACCAACAAAGATCAGGGACTGAAGGAAACCTCTTATTCAACATATGGGGTGAAAAGAGAAGTCTGTTATAGATTAAAAAAAGGGTTTGTGTGGGAGAAGCAGCCCTCGATGACTTGCGAAGCTTGGTCCACATCTTATCCCAAAGAGAGGTGGGCCAAGAGATGTCAAAATCAGACTCCCATTGTTCCTCTACCATGGATTGTGGCCTAGGTGTGAGAATCTTGTGAAATGAGTGGTAAATTGAGGAGGCTGTGGGATGAGAGCGCAGCAAGGAATGGAGGTGCAGAGTAGGATTGGGAGGGTCAGGTTGGATGGGAGAATTAGAGAATTGGGTATAGGTGGACATAACTGCGTTCTTAAGCGTGATATATTTACGGGCAAAGGAGTGAGGGAGATTGAAATTTTGGCTAAGAACGGAGAAAGGTAAGAAATCGGAACCAGAAAAGAGATGGGACACCAGATCAAACCCTTTTGTCTCCAAGATTTCCAATAAAAGGGCTTGTGGTTGATGAGGATACTATTATTATACCAAATGGTGGTATTGAGAAATTCGGCTACAGAGGAAGGAGGGCCTGGGGAAGTGGAAAGAAGAAGTTTGGTAGTGAATTTATGGATGAGAGTGGAAGTAAACTGGGGCTGACGGGAAAATGAGAGATATTCAGCGAAAGTAAAAGGGGATAAAGAAAGACGTTCAGTGACAAGCCATAAGGGGGAAGGTTCAGCAGGGTCCCGCAACCAAAGGGAAGCTTGCCGCAAAATGAATGCTTTATGATAAGTGGGAAAATCTGGAAAGTTGACCCCACCCTCTGACTTGGGAAGTCGTAATCTGAACAAGGACATACGTGCTTTTTTGCCGGACCAGAGGAATGAAGAGAGAATAGTATTGATTTGCCTAAAAAATTTAGTAGGAATAGGAACTGGAATATTGGAGATAATGTAAAGAACTATTGGGGAGAGCATCATTTTAATCGTGTCGAGGCGACCCCACCAGGAAAGGTAAAGCGGGGGCCATCTAGAAGTGAGGTCGGACAATTTCTGGGTACACTTATTAAGACATAAGGATACAGTATCGGGAAGGGAGGGGGAATGTGCAAACCAAGATATTTGATATGTGAGGGACTCCAAGTAAAGTTGGACGCAGCAAAATCAGGTTTGAAGGTACATTTTGTAAGGGGTAAAATTTCACATTTGTCGTTGTTCAACTTATAACCAGAAATTTGGGAGTATTCATGAACTTCAGTTAGAAATGCGAGAATGGAAATGGCAGGATTGGACACAAAGTGTAGGATATCATCTGCATAAGCAGCAAGTTTGATGTTTGTTTGGGAGATTTGGAAACCATGCAAATTAGGATTTTGACGAAGTTTTGAGAGAAAGGGTTCTAAGGCCAGATTAAAAAGGAAGGGGGAAAGGGGACAACCCTGACGGACTCCTCTACCTAAGTTGAAGAAATAAGAGACTAGGCCATTAGCACAAACCGCCGCTCTGGGACTGGAATACAGGAAAGAAACGAAGGAGATAAAATTAGGACCAAACCCAAACCATCTGAGGGCGGAAAAAAGGAAAGTCCACTCTACTCTATCAAATGCTTTTTCTGCGTCCAAAGCAATTGCCGCTAGCGAAGCCTGGAACCGTGAGGATTTGGACAGGACATTAAACAGAAGTCTAGTATTATCTGTGATGAAACGACCCTTAACAAATCCAGATTGTTCCGGGCCCAACAATTCAGGAAGAAAGGGGTCTAATCTTATGGCAAGGGATTTAGCATATATCTTGTAATCAATGTTAACCAAGGAGATTGGTCTATAGTTCTTGCAATGCTGGGTGTCTTTTCCTTCTTTGGGTATAATACATATGTGGGCGTCTGAGAATGTGCCAGAGGAAGTGCCACTAAGTATGAAAGATTCAATAAGAGAGTGCAATCTGGGTAATAGTAATTTAGAAAAGTGCAAATAAAATTCAACTGTAAATCCGTCCGGACCCGGGGCTTTGTCCTTCTTGAGTGACTGAAGTGCAGTGTGTAGTTCGCAACTAGAAATGGGCAATTCAAGAATGGATAGATCAACAGGAAAATTGGGAGGTGCCTGAATGCTGGAAAAGAAAGTAGCGAGAGATTGGGCAGTAGGGTGAGTTTCAGAGGAATAAAGTGTGGAGTAAAAACGGGAAAATTCCTCTAAAATATCAACGTCCGTGTGCTTTAAAACAGAATTAACATCATAAACAGACTCAATGTTCCATTTATTTTGCTTGACTTTTAAATAATTGGCTAAAACCTTCCCCACTTTGTTCTTACCCCCGTAAAATTTTGAACTAGATTTCAACAAATATAACAAAGCATCTTCAGTGGATTGTTTGTTAAATTGCATCTTAGCTTCAATAAGAGTAGTCAAACTTTCCTGCGAATGGTAAGTATAAAAAGAGTGCTCCAGTTTTTTAATCGTGAGAAGAAGATCACTAGTACGTTTGCGAGCATTCTTACGTTTTCTAGCCACATGACCGATGATGAAACCCCTGGCTGCAGCCTTATAAGCGTCCCAAATAGCGTGCTTGGGCAAAGTGGGTGTGTCATTAATGGCAAAAAATTCTGTGGTAAATTCAACAAAGGAAGTGGTAAATTTGGGATCAAGAAGTAGAGTATTATTAAAGCGCCATCGTTTTGGCCCAGTAGACTTGGGTAAGACATCAATGTTAACCAATACAGGGGCGTGATCAGAGAACAAGATGGGGCCAATATCGGCGTGGGTAAGGGACTGAGAAATATGATGGGAAAGAAAGATGTAATCAATGCGTGATTGTGATTGGTGGGATGGGGAGTAAAAGGTAAACTCTTTAGTAGTAGGGTTACATAGGCGCCAAGCATCAATGAGTTTGTGTTGGGATATTGCTTGAGCAAAGAGCTTATGAGACTTATTAGGGATATAAGATGCTTTGGAATGTCTATCTAAAAAGGGATCAAGGGGTAGATTACAATCTCCTGCCATAATAAAATTGTCATCAATGTATTCAGTAATACGAGAGGCCATTGCGCGCCAAAAGGCGGGGTCACCACCAGTAGGTGCGTAAATATTGAGAAGGGAGATGGGAATACCCTTCGAGGAAAGTTTGACATACAACCATCTACCTTCGGGGTCCGACTCAGAAGTCAAGAGCGAATGAGAGAGAGATTTGCGAACTAACACAACCACAACATTTCTCTTACCATCACCAGGAGCAGAAAACACATCACCTACCCATCCCCTCTTGAGCTTAGCAGCTTCAATATCAGACAAATGGGTTTCTTGCAAGAAGGCAATGTCTACATTCAACTTGGCTAGGTGAGAGAGAATTTTTTGCCTCTTAATGTTAGAATGAAGACCTTTAACGTTCCAAGAAACAATACGTACTGACATTAAGGATTATTAGAAGAGTAATGCAAAGAAAAAGTAAAACATCGAGAGAAAGCCTCACGGAAAATAAGAACGTAGGAAAAAGAAAGAAAGAAATAAGAATAGAGAAGAAATAAAATGGACAAGAGAAAGAGGAGTAAAAGAAGACTAAGAGATGTCATAAAGATAGAAAAAAGCCAAGGTGTTACTGAGATTGGTGAGAAAATACAATGAAGTCCAGAGAGATTGGTAAGTAAGGTCCAATAAAAGAGAAAAAAGAACATGCGCAAAAAGACCAATGAGCAAGCAAGACAAGAGAGGAGAAGGCCAAAGGGAGAGAAACGTAAATATGAGTCAAAGGAGAAGTGAAATAACAGGGAGATAAAATATGTAAAGAGAAAGAAGCATGACCAAGGGAACCAATAAGCGATGAGGAGAGAGAAGGAGAAAAAGAGAGAAGAAGAAAAAGGCCGCGGAAAAGGTAGTGACACCAATAAACCTGAAAATATGAATGGAGAGATCAAAGTAAGGAGATACAAAACAAGGACAGACATGTCAAAAAAGGGATGAGGTATACTTACAAAGGGTAACTTAGGGAAGGTACGATCAGGAACAAGGACAAGCAAGGACGTACGTGGAGGCGGGGGGAGGGAGGTAGGGCCAACTGGAGAAGGCAGGACACTTGGGGTCAGTGAGACGTCCAAACAGAGAAACAGGACGGAACGCGGAACATTGATCTGTGAAGGAAGAAAGGTAACAAGGTTAGGCGACGGCAAACAACAAGGGCACAAAACAAGCAATGAATAGGACAAACCAAGGAACCACAATGTCAATAACAAATGCTACAGTGGAAAACATAAACGCATCAAGAGAACATGCAAGTTTAAGAACAGTTGAATTAGAAAAATCAGCAGACATAAGAAACTGGAATATCATAATACAACTTCAGAAAAAGTCACGGTGGGAGAGAAGAGGAAGGGCCAGAAAGCTCCATGTCAGCCTGGCCGCAGGAATTCAGGAAACTCCGAAGTCGCGTAGGCTCCTCATATGTCGTAGTCTTATTATTGTAGGTGACTTTAAATAAGCAAGGATGGAAAAGACCGTATCTGGCACCAATGGAGCGGAGGTCAGGTCTCATGTCCAAGAAGGCCTTACGACGATTTGCAGTGGCTCTGGCGTAATCCTGCGCAAAGAACAAAGTGGAACCCGACCATGTAAGACGAGGAGAGGCTCTGGCTGCTGAGAGAACTTTCAACAGGTCTGTGTATTCTAGAAAATACATTATTACACCTCTGGGTTCCGCTGGCGTGGACAGAGAGGAGGAAGCTCGTCCAAGCCTGTGGACACACTGGATATTGAGTGGGGTATCCTCAGGCAAGTGTAAGAGCTTAGGAAGAAAAGACTTTAAAAAATTGATGGGATCACTCCCCTCGCAGCCTTCCACCAGGCCGTAAAGGCGGAGATTATTGCGTCTATTTCAGTTTTCAAGGTCCTCCACCTGCTTCTGGAGAGAGGAGATCTGCGCATGCATATGGGTGACCTTGGCTGCAGAGTCCTGAAGAGAGGAGACATCTCGTTCCACCGATGACACTCTTTCATCCATCAAAGCCCAATTGTCAGTAAGAATCTGCAACTTAGCATTGGTTTCTTCCATGAAGGGGCGCAAGGCCCGTATCTCTTCAAGGAGTAACTCCATCGAAATGGTCGAAGAGGACTTAGGAGGCGAAGGTGGATCTTTTTTTAACCTCTTATGAGTCATTTTTACTGAAGACTGTGAAGAGGCTTCCATGTTCGGCGTCATCTCACTAGTAGGGAGAGATTGAGAGGCTTCTAAATGAGCCAGTTCCGTGAAAAGCTTGGAATTTTTAATATAATTGCGTTTTTGGACCTTGCTGGAACAGTCAGCCATCAACACGCCTGTGAAGTGCAGGCTCACTAAGAACACACCGCCAGACTGGAGACGAAAACAGGCACTTTGCGGGATCCAAAGAACGTGGAGAGTAAAAGAGGAGGAATTAAAAAAAAAACAAATTTGACAGGAAAATATGCTAGGCCAAAAAAACAAGAGACATGAATACCAAAGAGCCAGGAGACGCAGATTGAGGTCTTAAAATGGCTGCCAGGTTTGAGGAGAGCAAAAAATTAAGTCCATGAAAAATGCCATATTAATTAATTAAAAGTCACCTAGAGATGCAGGTCTATTTCATCTGTGCCGCTAGGAGTGCTGGGGACATTGCAGGTCCAACGAAGCAGCCGGGAGTCTAATGCGCGATGAAACGCGCTGCTGAGGGGATCGCGGGCAAACATAAACAAAATGGCGGTCACGGCCGATGCAGAGCCGCGACCGGGATTCAAAAAGGCAGCAGGATTGAAAATAAATCCGCCGGAGCGTCAGAAGTGGGCTCAGGACACGCCCGGCACCTTCCGTCAGCGAAGGCTTCCCTCCATTGTTCGCATAAGAAGCGCGAACCGCCGGTGAGCTCTGGTGTAGACGGAGCTCCTACACCGACTCCACCATCCTCCTCGGGCGCCTAGCCACGCCCCCAGCAGCATAATCCTGATGGTGGAGCAGCCATCATTAAGCTATTATGTTGTCTTTCTGAGCCTGTCAGAAGTGCCATGGACGGTCCCTCTGCCCATTGCCTCTGTCTGCCGTATTGTAATGCAGCGGGCAGACTGCAGGGGCGGATGTTGGTGGCTCCGACACCAAGGCACCGTCACTTTCGGACCCACAGACATCATAATCAGCCCCAGAGGGTTCTTTACCAATAGGACACTCTAACATGCATTGACAACAGTTGAAAATATCACCAGGGAGATGGAAGGAAGGAACAATATCCTGACAAGAAATGAACCCATTCAATTTAGTAAAACTTATATCAACCAGGCTAAGAATCTGAAGGGTATTCTTCATAGCCAATGGGGTATTTTACAACATGGTTAAACACTGAATAAAGTGGTGGCTGCCAATCCCCAATGGATCACTGACATAATATTGATGCATTCAATATTGAAACACAAAAATATTGGAAATTAAACATTGATAACACCATATCAATTTCCTATACGTAACTATAAAAACCACAGATATCAAGAACACAACTGTTGTTAGAAATATCAATTTCTACATGTATCGAAAACAAAAATTTCAGAATAAAAATAATAGTAACTTCTAAATAAACATATATGTCAAAAATATTGATTCCCACAATGAAGACTACAATATTATTGCCAAAATAATTAATCATTAATAGATAAAAAACATTTTTCACATAAAACAATTACTTTAAATAAAGCTTAAAAGTGTTATACACAAATTAAATGAAAAATATAGTACTTTAAAAAAATATTTACTATTCACCCCAAACAAATTGTACAGCTCAAATATGTACAATAAACCCCACAAAACATTAGCATCATTAGCATTATCTACAAACTTTCAAACACCAACCTAAATGTTACTATATACAAATATATATATATATATATATATATATATATATACACACACACACACACACACACACACATACATATATATACATGCATATATATACACACACACACACACATATTACCTACTGGCGGTCGCTAGTAGGTAGTTATAGTTATGACCTCATTTCTAATCAAAAAGTGTTTATTCTTTTCACAATAACTTTGACGTCGGTTGATGAATCTTTGTGAAATTTTCAAAACTAGTGGCCCGCTCCGGTCAGCTCCTGTCTTGAAAGTTTCGGGGTGATTCGACAAGTGGGGGCCGAGAAAAAAGAGGTCCCAAAACGCATTTTCCCCATGTTAATTTCCATATGAAACTTTAGACAAAGCTACAGCCCGAACTGCTGAACGGAATTACACCAAATTTGGTAAAAAGGTAGGTCTTGGTTCAGAAAGAGCCCTTTTTTTTACATGGTGTAAATCCGTTCAGTAGTGCCTGAGAAATTAGAAAAATAAAAAGTTTCGATATCTGTGGGCACGGTGGGTTCGCGAACCCTCCCGAGCACGAGCTTCATTCTGATTGGCTGCCACCACTCCAAACTAGGAAGTGTTGGCAGCCATCTTGTGACTTGGTAGAACCGAGTCACAAGAAAACAGTAAAACAAAGATAAGGGGGCAGGGTAGAAACACCCTGACCCCTTAGGCCTGCTCAGGGGGTCCCACAAGGACCCCAAGGGCCCAAAAAAGTATTTTTAAAATAATTTCCGTGGAATTCGCGTTGGGGTTGCGAATCCCGCCGAAACTTTAGAAAAAAAATGAAGCGTGGCTCCTCCGCTTCATTTTAATGAAGCCCCCGGGTGGGCCAGGTCCCGGGGGCATTGTCAAAAAATAATAGCGTTGGCCCACAGCTTGGGGACCGCCACCTCCATGGGGCTTTTTAAAAACATAATGCGGGGGTACCACCCCCCCCACGCTGCCACATGGACCACCACCTACCCGGGGCTTCATTAAATAAGGGTGAGGGGCCTCACGGGCCCCCCCAAGCCCCGGGGACCGCTACCTCCCCGGGGCTGTAATAAATAATTAGTGGGTGAGGGCTCAAGCCCCCCCACACTGCCCCAGGGACCACCACCTCCCCAGGGCACTCTGAATTCAAATGCGGGGGTCTGTTACAGACCCCCGGGGACCACCACCTCCTCGGGGTTTTAAACGTTGGGAGGGGCCCCACGGCCCCCCTCCTGGAGCCCTTGATGGCCCTGGGGACCACCACCTCCCAGGGCCGGCTCCTGCAGTGTCCCGGGGTGCCCACCCTTGGGACACTGCTGTTTGCTATGCCAGGGCGGGAGCCGTTCGGCTCCCGCCCTGTCATAGCAAACTCTGCTCTGGTACATTGAAGCGAGAGCAGGGAAACCTGCTCTCGCTTCAGTGAAGCGAAGCAAGATTGCTTTTCCACAAGGGGAGCTGCATGTCAGCAGCTTCCCTTGTGGAAAAGCAATGCCGGCTCCTGCAGGAGGCGGGGAGCCGGCAGCGACCATGGGGGCATTGAGTGCTCCGCCCACAGTCCCCAACGGAGTGGCCATGCCCTGGGGGATGGGGTCCCCGGGACCAGAAGTGGCCCGGGAGGGGGCCAGGCGGCCCCCTCCCCTGTGAAAAAAATAAATTTGAAAGGCCGACCCTGGGGATGGAGTCATAATTGGCCTGAGGAGGGGGGCCACACAGCTTCCCTCCAAATAAATAAATACATTATTTAAAAAAAACAAAAGTCTGGCCATGCCCGGGGGGATGGGGTCCCCAGGGCTGAAAATGTCCTCGGGAGGGGGGTCACGCGGCCCCCTTCCCATTTAAAAATTTTTTTTTAAAAAAGGTCAGGCCCTGGGGGATGGGGTCCCTAGGGCCCATAAAATAGTAAAAGAAGGGGGGCCACACAGCCCCCTTCTAAAACATAAATAAATAAAACAAAACCGGCATCTCACCGCAGGCCCAGCCCGAGCCCCCTCACTGCACCATTCTGCAAACGCACCCCGTGGTGCGTTGTAGGCTGGGAAATTAATTCCCCTTGAATAGTGGAGGGTCCCTGTGGGCAACTAAGCCACCAAGTACCTCCAGTATGCACCACAGAGCTGCGTTGCAGAGAAGTTGTCTGAGGCCACTTCCCTTTTTACACCTCTCTACAATGCAGCTCTGTGGTGCTTACTGGAGATACCTGGTGGGCTAGTTGGCCCCCAGGGACCCTCAGGATTCAAGGGGACTTAATCCCTCAACTTGCAATGCACCAGGGGGTGCATTTGCACTGTGGTACTGGGAGTGGGCGGGGCCTGATATTACATGTGTGCAAACACACCCCCTGGCACTTTGTAAATTGGGGATTAAGTCCCCTTGAATCCTGAGGGTCCCTGGGGGCCAACTAGCCCACCAGGTACCTCCAGTAAGCGATACAGAGCTGCATTGCAGAGAAGTTGTCTAAGGCCACTCCCCTTTTTACACCTCTCTACAATGCAGCTCTGTGGCGCTTACTGGAGGTACCTGCTGGGCTAGTTGGCCCCCAGGGACCCTCAGGATTCAAGGGGACTTAATCCCCAACTTACAATGTGCCAGGGGGCACGTTTGCACAAAGGTGCAAGGAGGGGGCAGGGCCTGATATTACAAGTGTGCAAACTCACCCCCTGGTGCATTTGGCAGAGCTGCAAAACTGTGCAAAACATCCCAACAGAACATACATGTAAGTATACAAAATAGAAGTAATTGCATTTTTAACAAAGGTGTCTAGACTGATTCCGAACACCCACAAAGGATATGTTAGTCTGTAGCCCAGCTACCTCACAGTGCCACTATAAGCCCCCAACCTTATCAAGGAGCGAATAGTTGTGGGCAACTATCGAACATGACAACACTGTCCCCTAAGGCATCATGGAAACAATACAGTACTTTTTGCTGACTTTGCCTCAGAGATATACACAGAATAAATGGTGGGGACGTTTTCAATAAGAATATATTGAACCGGCATCCTTCTATTATAAAATGCGTGTGCTGCAACGACCATGAGACAGAAACAAAAAGTAAAGAGAAGGTAGAATTCTACCATAGTGCTAAAACAATGAATATATGCAGGCATATAGATACATGACAATAATAATGCCTACTCCGACGATGCAAACCCTAACTAGATGTATCTAAGTGTATCTAGCATGTATGTAGGTGTATAGCCAAGAATCCCCTTAGGATAGAGCCAACCCCACTAGCTGTTGTGTGAGAGTGAAGGACCCTGTCTTGGTCTTGAGATGGACACCCCGAATCACAAAATATCGACTACAATATTATCGAGGTACAAAAATATCATGACAAAAATATCGAAGTCAAGAACATCAACATCCTATCTACATCATGGTAAGTACAAAAGATATTGAGAAAAAAATATTGATGTCAAAAATATAGTTGTAAAAATTATAGCTTTTTTAATAAAAAAAAACCGAATGTAACATAAAGTAAATAATACATATAATTAAAAGAAACAGTTACAAATATAATTTTTTTTTTAAACTAATACATATAGGTGCCGATTCCAATCCTGTAAAACCTGGGTACGATTCGTCGTACGGAGCGTATTCTCCATACGACTCGTACCCGGGAAATCCACCGTACAATCCAGCAAGTACGATTCGTACAGAAATAGCATTTCAGTACGATTCGTACAAAACACCATACGGCTAAAAAATACCTACGAGTCTGATCCTGGACAGCATGTACGCGACATCCGTACGGAGTCAGGCACCGTTTTACGGACCAGCAAGTACGATTCGTCCCTACATCACTCCGCACAGCTATTTCTTTACGGCAGCCAAAAAAAGCTGGAAAAACTAAGTCCGACGCGAAAACGGAGCCCCGGTACGCGACGGACAGCCATGGACCCCATCCTACGTGTCATCCCGGCCCTCTCAGCCTACGACCTGGTGCACCGAACCCGACGCACACGCCGCAGAAGGTGAGAACAACAACCAGGGGCCAAGGGGGGGTGAGGGGCAGGAAACATACCCCCTACCCAAATTAAAACCTACAATAT
The DNA here is from genome assembly GCF_964204655.1 of Triturus cristatus. Classification (NCBI taxonomy): domain Eukaryota; kingdom Metazoa; phylum Chordata; class Amphibia; order Caudata; family Salamandridae; genus Triturus; species Triturus cristatus. The sequence continues at coordinate 874,188,222 of NC_140588.1, forward strand.
TGAGGACATACATTACCTCCAGGGTCTAGTCACTCCGGGGGGTGTGTCCACCAATCCCTGCGTCACGCAACAACGGAAGTGGACGTGTACGCGTACCCCTACAGCAACACTCCAATAGTTATACGCACCATACTCACACATCCATAGCGTGGGTACGGTCCATAGCACTATATTAGTGGTGCCGTGGGGGTACGCATGGTACGGACCGTACACACGCCCTCAGAGCGTGTGTACGGTCCATAACACCATTGTAGTGGTGCTGTAGGTGTACGTGTGGTACGGACCATACACACGGCCTCTGAGCGTGTGTATGGTCCGTAACACCATTGAAGTGGTGCTGTAGGGCTACGTGTGGTCCAGACCATACACACGCCCTCAGAGCATGTGTATGGTCCGTATCACCATTGTAGTGGTGCCGTAGGGGTACGCGTGGTACGGACCGTACACACGCCCTCAGAGCGTGTGTACGGTCTGTATCACCATTGTAGTGGTGCCGTAGGGGTACGCGTGGTACGGACCGTACACACGCCCTCAGAGCATGTGTACGGTCCGTAACACCATTGTAGTGGTGCCGTAAGGGTACGCGTGGTACGGACCGTAGACATGCCCTCAGAGCGTGTGTACGGTCCATATCACCATTGTAGTGGTGCCGTAGGGGTACGCGTGGTACGGACCGTACACACGCCCTCAGAGCGTGTGTACGGTCCGTATCACCATTGTAGTGGTGCCGTAGGGGTACGCGTGGTACGGACCGTACACACGCTCTCAGAGCATGTGTACGGGCCGTACCACGCGTACTACTACGGCACCACTAATATAGTGATACAGACCGCACCCACACATACATAGCGTGGGTATGGGCCGTATCACTATTGGATTTTGTCCGTAGGAATACGCGTGGTATGGACCGTACACACCCTATGAATGCAGGGGTACGGTCCGTATCACACGTATCCCTACAGCACCAGTACATTTGGGATACAAGGCGTACACACGCCACGAATGTTGGCCTACGGCCTGGTGCAGCATATTACCTTTATATTGGTGTGTGTGTAGGCCCAGGACAGCAGTGTACTGCACCAAGGTGGTAGGTGGGTGGACGGGTGGCTGCATAGGATTCCCAGCAGTGGACAGACATGTGAGGGGTGGGTGTAGAGGACTCCCAGCAGTGGACAGACACTTGTGTGTGGGTGCAGAGGACTCCCAGCAGTGGACAGAGACATGGGGGTGGGTGCAGAGGACTCCCAGCAGTGGACAGAGACATAGGGGTGGGTACAGAGGACTCCCAGCAGTGGACAGAGACATGGGGGTGGGTGCAGAGGACTCCCAGCAGCGGCCTGCAATATGAGGGGTGGGTGCATATCACTCCCAGCAGTGGACAGACATGTGAGGGGTGGGTGCAGAGGACTCCCAGCAGTGGACAGAGACATGGGGGTGGGTGCATATCAACACCGGCAGTGGACAGAGACATGGGGGTGGGTGCAGAGGACTCCCAGCAGTGGACAGAGACATGGGGGTGGGTGCAGAGGACTCCCAGCAGTGGACAGAGACATGGGGATGGGTGCAGAGGACTCCCAGCAGTGGCCTGCAATATGAGGGGTGGGTGCATATCACTCCCAGCAGTGGGCAAACATGTGAGGGGTGGGTGCAGAGGACTCCCAGCAGTGGACAGACATATATGGGTGGGTGCAGAGGACTCCCAGCAGTGGACAGAGACATGGGGGGGTGTACATCATTATCAGCGTATTCTCCATATGACTCGTACCTGGGAAATCCACCGTACAATCCACCAAGTACGATTCGTACAGAAATAGCATTTCCGTACGATTCGTACAAAACACCGTAAGGCTAAAAAATACCTACGAGTCTGATCCTGGACAGCGTTTTACGGACCAGCAAGTACGATTCGTCCCTACGTCACTCCGCACAGCTATTTTTTTACGGCAGCCAAATAAAGCCGGAAAACTGAGTCCGAGGCGCAAACGGAGACCCGGTACACGACGGACAGCCATGGACCCCATCCTACATGTCATCCTGGCCCTCTTAGCCTACGACCTGGTGCACCGAACCCGACGCACACGCCGCAGAAGGAGAGAACAACAACCAGGGGCCAAGGGAGGGTGATGGGCAGGAAACATACCCCCTACCCAAATTAAAACCTACAATATTGAGGACATACATTACCTCCAGGGTCTGGTCACTCCGGGGGGCGTGTCCACCAATCCCTGCATCACGCAACAACGGAAGTGGACGTGTACGCGTACCCCTACGGCAACACTACAATAGTTATACACACCGTACTCACACATCCATAACGTGGGTACGGTCCGTAGCACTATATTAGTGGTGCCGTGGGGATATGTATGGTACGGACCGTACACACCCTATGAATGCGGGGGTATGGTCCGTATCACACGTACCCCTACGGCACCAGTACATTTGGGATACAAGGCGCACACACGCCACGAATGTTGGCCTACGGCCTGGTGTAGAATATTACCTTTATATTGGTGTGTGTGTAGGCCCAGGACAGCAGTGTACTGCACCAAGGTGGTGGGTGGGTGGACGGGTGGCTGCATAGGATTCCCAGCAGTGGACAGTCATGTGAGGGGTGGGTGCAGAGGACTCCCAGCAGTGGACAGAGACATGGGGGTGGGTGCAGAGGACTCCCAGCAGTGGACAGAGACATGGGGGTGGGTGCAGAGGACTCCCAGCAGTGGACAGAGACATGGGGTGGGTGCAGAGGACTCCCAGCAGTGGCCTGCAATATGAGGGGTGGGTGCATATCACTCCCAGCAGTGGACAGACATGTGAGGGGTGGGTGCAGAGGACTCCCAGCAGTGGACAGAGACATGGGGGTGGGTGCATATCAACACCAGCAGTGGACAGAGACATGGGGGTGGGTGCAGAGGACTCCCAGCAGTGGCCTGCAATATGAGGGGTGGGTGCATATCACTCCCAGCAGTGGACAGACATGTGAGGGGTGGGTGCAGAGGACTCCCAGCAGTGGACAGAGACATGGGGGTGGGTGCATATCAACACCGGCAGTGGACAGAGACATGGGGGTGGGTGCAGAGGACTCCCAGCAGTGGACAGAGACATGGGGGTGGGTGCAGAGGACTCCCAGCAGTGGACAGAGACATGGGGATGGGTGCAGAGGACTCCCAGCAGTGGCCTGCAATATGAGGGGTGGGTGCATATCACTCCCAGCAGTGGACAAACATGTGAGGGGTGGGTGCAGAGGACTCCCAGCAGTGGACAGACATATATGGGTGGGTGCAGAGGACTCCCAGCAGTGGACAGAGACATGGGGGGGTGTACATCATTACCAGCGTATTCTCCATACGACTAGTACCTGGGAAATCCACCGTACAATCCACCAAGTACGATTCGTACAGAAATAGCATTTCCGTACGATTCGTACAAAACACCGTAAGGCTAAAAAATACCTACGAGTCTGATCCTGGACAGCGTTTTACGGACCAGCAAGTACGATTCGTCCCTACGTCACTCCGCACAGCTATTTTTTTACGGCAGCCAAAAAAAGCCGGAAAACTGAGTCCGAGGCGAAAACGGAGCCCCGGTACGCGACGGACAGCCATGGACCCCATCCTACATGTCATCCCGGCCCTCTTAGCCTACGACCTGGTGCACCGAACCCGACGCACACGCCGCAGAAGGTGAGAACAACAACCAGGGGCCAAGGGAGGGTGAGGGGCAGGAAACATACCCCCTACCCAAATTAAAACCTACAATATTGAGGACATACATTACCTCCAGGGTCTGGTCACTCCGGGGGGCGTGTCCACCAATCCCTGCGTCACGCAACAACGGAAGTGGACGTGTACGCGTACCCCTACGGCAACACTACAATAGTTATACACACCGTACTCACACATCCATAACGTGGGTACGGTCCGTAGCACTATATTAGTGGTGCCGTGGGGATATGTGTGGTACGGACCGTACACACCCTATGAATGCGGGGGTATGGTCCGTATCACACGTACCCCTACGGCACCAGTACATTTGGGATACAAGGCGCACACACGCCACGAATGTTGGCCTACGGCCTGGTGTAGTATATTACCTTTATATTGGTGTGTGTGTAGGCCCAGGACAGCAGTGTACTGCACCAAGGTGGTGGGTGGGTGGACGGGTGGCTGCATAGGATTCCCAGCAGTGGACAGTCATGTGAGGGGTGGGTGCAGAGGACTCCCAGCAGTGGACAGAGACATGGGGGTGGGTGCAGAGGACTCCCAGCAGTGGACAGAGACATGGGGGTGGGTGCAGAGGACTCCCAGCAGTGGACAGAGACATGGGGTGGGTGCAGAGGACTCCCAGCAGTGGCCTGCAATATGAGGGGTGGGTGCATTTCACTCCCAGCAGTGGACAGACATGTGAGGGGTGGGTGCAGAGGACTCCCAGCAGTGGACAGAGACATGGGGGTGGGTGCATATCAACATCAGCAGTGGACAGAGACATGGGGGTGGGTGCAGAGGACTCCCAGCAGTGGACAGAGACATGGGGGTGGGTGCAGAGGACTCCCAGCAGTGGACAGAGACATGGGGATGGGTGCAGAGGACTCCCAGCTGTTGAAAACTAAAACGGCGATGTGATTAAGCATTCACTGAAGACATGACTTATTTCTAGTTAAAACATGTTTCCTGTCTTATGTTGATTAATGTCCGGACTCCATTTTGTATTGTCATGCCTCCACGTGCTCAGGACGAGAAGAGTCCTATCTTCGTGTTAGTTGCTCTTGTAATCTGCCCAGTAACAGTCTATAAATAGTTCCTTTGTCCGTCTGGCGCATGTCCAGACTTGACCACATCTGTTATCAGTTAGTCCTTGCTTGACCATGTTTTCGCGGGCTTAGGAGTGTGTTAACTCCGCCCACATATTGATCCTGTATCGAAAATGTCCATAAAAGGTAATGCTTTTCGCCTCATGTTGTATCCACCCACTCATGAGCCCCTCGGTTGTGTATAAAAGGGGACCACGTATGCAAGTTCTTTGTGCTACTCTATGCAATACTGAAGAGTGTTGTATGGGTTGTAGGACCACCCTTAAGGGTTAATAAACCTTGTCTTTGTATTTGCAGTTTCCGTGCCAACTTCCTTCTAGTTTACGTTACAGGAGAGCGAACCCTAGTATTCTGCGGGCCTAGCTGGGGCCTGTATTCATCAATTGGCGCCCAAAGTGGGGCTCATCGGCGACTCGGATGCTCGAAGGACTGGTCGTGACGAAGGTGAGGAATTTGGCCGGGGATGTGATCACTGCCAGTGGCGTTTTAGTCCTGGCATCCCGAGGTTTTCTTCCTTCCCTTCCGAACTGACCTTCTGGGTGGCGCCGGTCCTCGACTGAGACCTCTTCTGTCGGTTTGCCGCGACAGCCGTTTGGGCGAATTTTGGAACTTGGCAGTTGGAATCTGGACACTCTTGATTGGTAAGAACCGTTGTACGGTACTTGCTCCGAGTTTTGAAGCCTGGGTTGGCTATTTGAGTTTGATTTGTGATGACCGGTCATATCTTGTATTGATTACTGTGAGAATATATGCGTTGCAACACATATAGGCAGGTAATTTGGAGATATTTCTCCGGAGCTGTGTAAATCTGAACGGCGCAAAGTTTAAGTGCCATTTTTGATAATACTGCATATTTTGCATTATTTTTGAGCATGCCTGCTTTTAGCGCACTCCGTAAGTGGTGCTGCTGTTTTGGAAATCGGTTAAACCTCGAGGAATCTGCTCCAGCCCCCCCAGAGGGCACTCCTAATAGGGATATGTATGTGAAGCACGGTCTTTCCTCTATAATGTACAGCACAGTGTGGAGGAAATACACCAAAAAGGATCCTGAGTTACGATGGCCTTTGTATGGATCGTTTGATATGCGTAAGATTGAGTATGTGGAACAGTGTATGTGTAAACGGCGTGCTCGCCAAGACATGTTTGAATGTGTACGGTTATGGGTGAAGGAAGTGCGTGAGCGAGAGAAAAGTGAGAAAGCGCTGTTTGATAAAGAGCAACGGAAAAATGATCATGTGAGAGCACAGGAAGCGAAGCGTCGGGAGGATAGAGAACTGGCGGAGAGACAAGAGAAAGAGCGTAGGTTGCAAGTCTCGGGTCAATATGCTGTCCGCCAGCCACTTTATCCTGTCCTTACTAATCTTGAAGATTATTTTTATTTATTAGATCGCTCTCCGCCCCCTTATGTTGGCGCGTCCGCCCCGAGATCACAGGATTCTGGATCGGCTTCGGATAAGGTAGACACGCGGTCCATGTTATCAGTTGAGCGTATGGGTGAGCTTCGGAAAATTTCTCTGCGCGCGCTTAAAGGCAAGCTATCCCTTGCTGAATTGTTGGAATCTTTGGAAAGTTGGCGGGATAGAGAGAAGCTGTATTTTGCTGCAACCTTTTCTGATGATGTGATTACTGCCTTTCGGAAATATTCAGATGTTTTTGAGCCTGATGATGTAGTAGCAGATTCTAAAGCATTACGTAACGGTGTTTTTTCTCCCTCTGAGGTACCCGATGCGGTCCGACGGCTGTTTGCATTGCGGGACGCGGCGAGTGAACTTAAAGAGAGAGCGCGCCTACAGGCAGCGGAGAAGGAGCGATCGGATTCACATATCAGCGGCGGCCAACCGTCTACTTCCCATTCAGATAAGAGCGAACTAGTGCATGCTAAACCGATGCGAGAGGCGGCACCTTTGTATATTCCTCCTAAAGGAGCGGGAAACAGTTCAGATATATCTTCCCCCGACGCCAGGGGATATTTTGTGTATAATTGGGTTTATACTCCCTGGCATAGAGCTGATGTTATGGCATTAAAGAATGCATTGCCTGACCCCCGCAAGAATCCAGCGGCCTTTTACGAAGAGGTTGAAGGGGCCTTGAATTCTTGTACTATGACTTTAGCGGATATAGATTTGTTCTTTGGGCTCATTTTACCACCGGATATGTGGCGATCTGTGCGGAGGGTGGATGATCAAGCTGCTTTCAAGGCCAAGTGGTCTGAGATTGAGGATGAGGATAGGGAGAGAAAACCCGCGCAAAAACCGCCCCAGATTATTTTAGATCTCCCCGCTGCTATCTTGACTAAGTTGAAAACGATTATTCCCCCTAAAAAGATTGATTGGAATATGTTAGCCTCGTGTAAACAGAAGGTTGATGAATCGGTTTCAGATTTCTTTACGCGCTTTGAGGAGACATTTCATGATTTCAGTGGTCAGTCACTTACGGACGATACGGGCCGACATCTTTTTGTGGATAAATATGTGGAATAGCAGCTCGTTTAAAGGCGAGTGAAAGTTCCTGGTCCACCTCGTCTCCGGCATCCCTCCTGACTATGGCTCAGTATTATGAGCGTCAGGAACAAGAAGCGAAGGGGAATGAGGAGAAGAAATCGAAAGATTTGAAAACTAAGGTGATGTTAGCACAAGTATATGGTCCGCCTCGTCGGGGTGGCGAAAGAGGTAGAGGAGGATTCTATGGTCCCCCTTCGGGTCGGTCAGATGTTAATAGAAATCAATGTGCGTATTGTAAACAGTCGGGTCATTGGGCCAGAGATTGTCCGGTATTATATGCATCTCGTCAGGGACGTGGCCAGGGACTGCCGAGAGGTAGAGGGGGCTTTTCGAATTTTAGATGGCACTCTAATGATCGTGCTCGATTTGAGCCTAACGTGCAGCATCGCTATAGACCTAATGTATTTGATCGGCAACATCAGTATCAACTGTCTGGGAACGACCGTTCTGGGTACCATGACTCCCAGCATGCGTAGGATTGCGTTGGATGGGGGTTAGAGTCAGTTGAAGTGCCGGTTGATCAGAAGGGTCCTTATGTTTCAGCAAATGTTTTGGGTTCTACTGATCGGTTCCTAGTTGATACAGGAGCTACTCGCAGTGCGCTGTCTAAACAATTGGTTCCGAGGGCTCCCCCATCTGGCTTAATGGTTACATTGGTAGGGTTTGATGGTACACTCTCTCGAAGCCCTCTTTCCCAACCCCTTGCATTCCATGTTGACAACTTTTCTGCGCCCTGTCCGTTTCTGCTTGCCCCGAACACGCCCGACAACATTATGGGTCTTGATATGCTCAAGCACTTTAGAGCTACGATCCGCTGCTCCCCTACTGGAGTGCGTGTGATATTAAACGATAATCACCCAATGACAGACCGGATGTGTGTGGTTGCGGAGGATACTGTATTGGCTTCCCTCCCTCATTCTTTGTGGGCCACTTCGGATACTGATGTGGGACAGATGGTGATTCCGCCTGTCCACATTAGTGTCCAGGAGGGTGCGGTGTTACCACGCCTCCCTCAGTATCGTATTTCCCAAGAGGGGGAGGAGGCACTCATACAGATTGTGCAGGATTTGATTAAGGTGGGAGTAGTGGAAGAAGTTCCCTACAATGTCTGCAACAGCCCTATTTTACCCATTTTGAAGAAAGATACCGATACCAGGGTTTATCGTTTTATCATTGACTTAAGGGAAGTGAATAAGATAGTGATACCTCAGTATCCAGTGGTTTCTGATATCACGACGTTACTCACTTTGGTCCCGCCAACGGCGACCACGATTTCAGTTATTGATTTGAAAAATGCTTTCTTTTCGATTCCTATTCATCCTGATAGCTGATACCTTTTCGGCTTTACTTTGAATAATAGGTCTTATAGATTTTGTAGAGTCCCTCAGGGTTATACAGAAAGCCCTAGTATTTACAGTCAAGCATTGAAACGGCAATTGGATTCCTTTGTCCTGCCTGAGGGTGTCGCCCTTATACAATATGTCGATGACATCTTGTTGGCGGCCGACACTCCTGAGCTGTGTGAGAAGTGCACGTTATCCTTGCTTTCCTTTTTGGCATCGCACAATCACAAAGTGTCGAGGAAGAAATTGCAATTCTGTAGACCAAAGGTGACTTATTTGGGTCACCTTTTGTCTAAGGAGGGGCGTGCACTTACACCAGATCGTATTCAAGCAATTTTGGAAACGCCAGTACCTTCCACACAGAAGGATGTGCGTGCATTTTTGGGCCTTGCTTCTTTCTGTAGGCAATGGATATTGGGGTTTTCACACATAGCTAAACCATTGTTAGCCCTTTTGACAAAAGACACACCGATTCCTCTTCCCTGGTCAAATGAGTGTGAAATTGCTTTCCAGCAATTACGACAAGCCCTTTGTTCAGCACCAGTGTTAGGTACCCCTGATTATACAAAGCCCTTTTCACTGTATGTGCATGAGAAAGATGGATGTGCACTATCAGTTTTAGTACAGATGCACGGCGACAAGCAGCGCCCTTGTGCATATTATTCGGCTGTACTTGATCCTGTTGCCCGAGCATTGCCTGGTTGTTTTCGCTCGGTTGCGGCGACAGCTGTGTCAATACGCCAAAGCGAAGGAATTGTGTTATCTCACAAACTGTTGGTATTAGTTCCCCATGCTGTTGATGCCCTGCTTAATCAGACAAAGACGCAGCATTTGACCAGTGCTCGTTTAACGGGATATGAGTTGACGCTTTTGGCTCCTCATATTACGTTAAAGAGGTGTGCAACGTTAAATCCAGCCACATTGTTGCCATTCCCGGAAACTCAGTCTGAAGCACGAAAAGCACATGACTGTATTCTTGTGACTGAGGAACAGACAAAGGGTCGTATTGATCTCCAGGATACGCCCTTTACAGATGTAGATGGAGAACTATGGGTGGACGGATCATGCCTGAAGCTACCAGATGGTACGACTTCAGCAGCGTATGCAATTACCACATTACAAACAATAGTGGAGACAGCACGCATACCGCAGAAATCAGCTCAGGCAGCGGAACTGATAGCATTAACACGAACATGTGAGCTCAGTACAGGATTGTGTGTGAATGTTTATACAGATAGCCGCTATGCCTTCGGAGTAGCGCACGATTTCGGCCTACTCTGGAAGGAGAGAGGGTTTCTAACGTCACATGGAGCACAGATAATGTACGGGGAGTTAGTTCACAACCTTTTGACTGCATTAACATATCCAAAGAAGATTGCTATAGTTAAATGTAGTGCCCATAAGAAGGTGGTTGATAAAGTTGGAGAAGGGAATGCTTTAGCAGACCGGGTGGCACGAGAGACTGCGATGCAGCCTGGTGCTACTGCAATGTATGTTGTGAAGTCACAGGCAGAAAGATGGCACGACGCTAGGAGAGAAGTGCTGGAGATACAGAGGACCGCTTCCGATAAGGAACGGGAGCAATGGTCCAATGATGGAGAATTAGATGGTGAAGGGTGTTGGAGAAGTAAGCAGATGGATAAGTGGAAGTTACCCACAGCCTTCGTACAACCTATGGTTCAGATGGCACATGGACTAGCGCATGTCGGAGCTTCCGCAATTGTCAAATTACTCACACGAGTTTGGGAGCATCCGGAGATCGCTAGTACGGCAAAGAGGGTAGTGCAGACCTGCATGATTTGCCTGAGGTATAACCCGGGAAAGGGTACACGAACTCCAGCAGGAGGATTTGCGACACCTACTGCACCCTTTGAGGTTTTGCAGATGGATTACATTCAGCTTGAGCGCTGTAACAATCTGAAGTATGTTCTAGTAGTGGTTTGTGCCTTCAGCAAATGGGTTGAGGCATACCCTACGAAAGACAATACTGCAATGACTACAGCCAAGATGCTATTGAAGGAGTTCTTCCCTCAATATGGTGTTTGCAGATTGTTGTGGAGTGATAATGGACCTCATTTTATAGCAGACGTTATCAAGTATGTCCTGAAAGGTCTGGGAATTGCCCAAAAATTTCATGCAGTGTTTCACCCTCAGTCTGCGGGATTAGTCGAGAAATATAATGGTACTCTGAAGCTTAAGATCGCGAAGATCCAAGCTTCGACTTCTTTGACTTGGCCAGATGCTTTACCGCTGGCATTATTGTCAATTAGATCGATACCGCATTCTCGGACCGGTTTCACACCTTACGAGATTGTATTCGGACGCCCAATGAATATTTGGGGTCCACCAAAACCAAAGTCAGTGTATGATGTACCTTGTGTAATGATGAATGATTATCTGGCACAGTTAACGGATAATTTGGTTTCTATTCATCAACAGGTTCGAGAAGCGCTCCCTGATCGGTCCACAGGTGAAGGTCATAATCTCCGACCTGGCGATCAGGTTATGATCAAGGTATTCGAAAGGACGAACAGTCTGGAGCCGAGATGGGTTGGTCCTGAGCAGGTCCTGCTTGCAACGAGGACAGCTGTGCGAGTTTCCAATCGGAAGAACTGGATCCACTCCTTGCACTGTCGTAAAGTGCCGCCTGGATTGGTGGAACCTGCTGTGTTGACCGACCATCGAGAGATCCTGACTGCGGAGAAAGGCCGTGCTGTGGAACCGAACAACACTGAGGAGCTCTTCCCGGACCAATCGATTCCTGGAGGAGGAAGATATCATCTCAGACCGAGGAAGTGATTTTTGTATCCAAAGACGTTGTCAGAACGGTGTAAGGGTGCTCAGAATCTTCTGCAGGAGCGTCAGGAACTTGAAGAGTATATCTCCGCCTTCCCCTGCGGCCTTCCGTCTCTATCAAACCCTAGAGAACCGGATGACACGCCAGGGGAAAACAGGGTAACAAAACAAGGGAAGGAGGGTGTGACTTCAGAGGTAGTGTTGTGGTGGATCCAAGGAGGTAGGTCTTTTCCGGACACACTGGAATAGAAAACCCTAATCACTCTTCTTTCTTGCACATAAATAGCAACCCATAAACATCATCAAGCCCACCTACCACTGGGGTCTGGATTTCTTGCATGAAGGGGGATCACCTCTATTGGGAATGACAGGTACACAGGAGAGGACTGGTGTAGAATGAGCTGGCCCAGTGTTCCTAAACCACATAAGCAAACAAGTCAGAGGAGATTCTGTAACTGTAAAGTCAATATCATCAGAAGCTTCTTATAAATCCTTCACTCACTCATGGTAACCACTCCAACTCCCCTTCCTGGTATTTACCAATGACAGGTAACAATGGGACTTTATTCGGATTGTAGGCTACGACCTAAGGGGAAAGTACCAGGCGATAACTATTAGTTCTACTCACACTTAAAGTACTTGTAAACACACAAGAAAGATGGAGCGCACTGCGCTGTTACCGTGTTTCAGTCGTGCATCGGCTCTCACATCGTGGTCCACGCTAGCAGCCCCCTTTTGGTTAGTTAAATCTTCAGTCTCATAGGAGAATAATCCCCCGGTACAAGGAGGAGGGATAGATCAGGGTTGGGAGATACGGGAGTGACTGATGTGGGACTTCGCAGCCCTCCAGGTGCAGTCGGAACGCGCAAATCCCATTCGAAAGGGAAACAAGGAAGTAGGCTGTTTGGTGAGGGGAACGGAAGGAGCAGGGGAGATCTGAACCCTCAAAACTGCGTGGAAACTAGACGTATGGACAGAGTGGGGAGGACACAGTTAAAGAAAGAAAGTAAGCATACTAACATACATACCACCACCACCAAGGTGTGAGCGCTGCTACTGAGTGGTAGCACAGGGATAGGGAAAGGGCGTGCACTCACGCGAAATGACGCCGCCCGGGACGAAAGACAAACAATTGCAAAAACACAAGCGAGCTCCAAAGGTGAAACAGGAGAGCTCGCTACGGCAACTCTTTGGCGTCTTGCAAACACGCCAAACGCTCGGATGGAACCCGCAAAGGTTCAACGCTACTCCGGAAACAGGAAATCAATCTTTCCGGAAGTCAGGCATTCGGAACTCGGACAAAACCAGGCCACTAAGCTAGAACGCTAAGCACGATCGTAAGCGTCCAGCCTCCTTATATACTGGTTCGTCTGTGGATCCGAGTTCGAGTCTCGGGGCATGACAAACGGCCCTTAGGTTAGTGAAACGGAGAGCCAATGTGGCAAGGGGGGGGATCAGCCCTGCATTAGTGTAGTGACACCCGTCTTGGCCCGCTGGTGAAGAAATCAACGGCTGCCTAAGGGGAAGAGTTCTGACAACCTTTTAGTTTCAGGAAGATATTGACTTTTTAATACAAGATGGAAAAGAAGAAGATTGTTTGTGCGACGAGTTTTATTATCAGTGTAGCTATTATTGGTATAACCACATGGTTTCTTGAGGATGTGACTCCTGCCCGTGAGTTGCTTGTTTTGACCACTCCAGTGCCTGAGGAGCATTACTTTTATACCCTTCCGTATCAAGAATTGAAACATCGTCAGTCTTATTTGAATAACACTTTCATCCAGATGTTGCATCATACCCATGTTGCTACGAATGCTACGAACTGTTGGATATGTGGTATGATGCCAGCTCATCAGAAGAAAGGAGGAACGCCATTTATACCTCTTCCTTTCTCTCATAATGGCTCTTGTAGAGCATGGTACACTTTGCTTTTTGCCACACGGAAGCCAACAGTGGGACGATTACTTTTCAGACTTAATAAGGAATGTCATCAGGATAAGGATGGTTATCCACAAGCGAATGGAACAATATGGGAATGGGAAGAATATCGACCAGACAATGAATCGATCCCCCACATTTTTACGAACACTAGAGACACAGTAGGGAAAGAAAAATGTGTGATTCAAGTGGCACAAGCTCAAGCGGATCTGTGTGTTCAGAGTGTGGGTTATATTCCTGTTGGTGTTAGTGATTGTATTATTGTACTAAATATTGACGGACTAAATAATAGTACTTTCTTAGCCTCCCATAATACATACTTTGTATGTGGGAATAAGGGTTATTATCGTTTGCCAGCCGGCTGGTCCGGAGTATGTTATGTAGCATTTTTATTGCCCCCTGTATTCTTAGCGCCTGCATCCTATCATAAAGATTTGAAGTTGTTGAATAATGTGACTGTAAATAGGTATAAACGTACTCTATCCATTGATGATGTTGATCAAACTGATACTAGCTTACAGCAGTATATTGATTTTAACTTAGGATTGTTTTTCTTTGTTGGAGCTGCCCTAAATAGTAGGAAGGTTCGAAGATTAACAAGAGTTGTAGAGGCTGTGAGGAATCAAACCGCTGCTGCTCTTGGGAATCTTACGGAAGAATTACAAATTACTAGAATTGCTGCATTACAAAATCGTATGGTATTAGATGTTATGTTAGCTGACAGAGGTGGAGCATGTAAAATTATCGGAAGTAGTTGCTGTGTGTTTATTCCTGATCATACGCCATCAGTTTATAATGCTATTAATAAATTGCATAAAATCGCAGCTGAGATCCATACAGAAAATGGCACTTGGACCTTTTCTGGATGGTTTTGGGCATTGATCACTACATGGGGATGGAAGGTTTTAACTGGTCTCTGTATTATTGTGGCAATTTTGTTTTCCTGCTGCATCTGTGTCCAGTGTGGTCCTTTACTCTGTTCTTTATGTGTGTCATTCTGTATTCCTGATAAGAAAGCTATTGCCAATGTCACCTATCAGAAACATTTAACCAAAGAGGTGGAAGAGATGATGAAAATTGACATATATGATGATTATCCTAATAAGCCGAATGTCTTCAGTAAATGCTGAAAGGGTCGTCTGTTGAAAACTAAAACGGCGATGTGATTAAGCATTCACTGAAGACATGACTTCTTTCTAGTTAAAACATGTTTCCTGTCTTATGTTGATTAATGTCCGGACTCCATTTTGTATTGTCATGCCTCCACGTGCTCAGCACGAGAAGAGTCCTATCTTCGTGTTAGTTGCTCTTGTAATCTGCCTAGTAACAGTCTATAAATAGTTCCTTTGTCCGTCTGGCGCATGTCCAGACTTGACCACATCTGTTATCAGTTAGTCCTTGCTTGACCATGTTTTCGCGGGCTTAGGAGTGTGTTAACTCCGCCCACATATTGATCCTGTCTATAAAAGGTAATGCTTTTCGCCTCATGTTGTATCCACCCACTCATGAGCCCCTCTGTTGTGTATAAAAGGGGACCACGTATGCAAGTTCTTTGTGCTACTCTATGCAATACTGAAGAGTGTTGTATGGGTTGTAGGACCACCCTTAAGGGTTAATAAACCTTGTCTTTGTATTTGCATTTTCCGTGCCAACTTCCTTCTAGTTTACGTTACAGGAGAGCGAACCCTAGTATTCTGCGGGCCTAGCTGGGGCCTGTATTCATCACAGCAGTGGCCTGCAATATGAGGGGTGGGTGCATATCACTTCCAGCAGTGGACAAACATGTGAGGGGTGGGTGCAGAGGACTCCCAGCAGTGGACAGACATATATGGGTGGGTGCAGAGGACTCCCAGCAGTGGACAGAGACATGGGGGGTGTACAGCATTATCAGCGTATTCTCCATATGAATCGTACTTGGGAAATCCACCGTACAATCCAGCAAGTACGATTCGTACAGAAATAGCATTTCCGTACGATTCGTACAAAACACCGTATGGCTAAAAAATACCTACGAGTCTGATCCTGGACAGCGTGTACGCAACGTCCGTACAGAGTCAGGCAGCGTTTTACGGACCAGAAAGTACGATTCGTCCCTACGTCACTCCGCACAGCTATTTTTTTACGGCAGCCAAAAAAAGCTGGAAAACTGAGTCCGACATGAAAACGGAGCCCCGGTACGCGACGGACAGCCATGGACCCCATCCTATGTGTCATCCCGGCCCTCTTAGCCTACAACCTGGTGCACCAAACCCGACGCACACGCCGCAGAAGGTGAGAACAACACCCAGGGGCCAAGGGGGGGTGAGGGGCAGGAAACATACCCCCTACCCAAATTAAAACCTACAATATTGAGGACATACATTACCTCCAGGGTCTGGTCACTCCGGGGGGCATGTCCACCAATCCCTGCGTCACGCAACAACGGAAGTGGAGATGTACGTGTACCCCGACGGCAACACTACAATATTTATACGCACCGTACTCACACATCCATAGCGTGGGTACGGTCCGTAGCACTATATTAGTGGTGCCGTGGGGGTACGCGTGCTACGGACCATACACACGCCCTCAGAGCGTGTGTATGGTCCGTATCACCATTGTAGTGGTGCCGTAGGGGTACGCGTGGTACGGACCGTACACACGCCCTCAGAGCGTGTGTACGGTCTGTATAACCATTGTAGTGGTGCCGTAGGGGTATGCGTGGTACGGACCGTACACACGCCCTCAGAGCGTGTGTACGGTCCGTATCACCATTGTAGTGGTGCCGTAGGGGTACGCGTGGTACGGACCGTACGCACGCTCTCAGAGCATGTGTACGGGCCGTACCACGCGTACTACTACGGCACCACTACTATAGTGATACAGACCGCACCCACACATACATAGCGTGGGTACGGGCCGTATCACCATTGGATTTTGTCCGTAGGGATACGCGTGGTATGGACCGTACACACCCTATGAATGCAGGGGTACGGTCCGTATCACACGTACCCCTACGGCACCAGCACATTTGGGATACAAGGCGTACACACGCCACGAATGTTGGCCTACGGCCTGGTGCAGCATATTACCTTTATATTGGTGTGTGTGTAGGCCCAGGACAGCAGTGTACTGCACCAAGGTGGTGGGTGGGTGGACGGGTGGCTGCATAGGATTCCCAGCAGTGGACAGACATATGAGGGGTGGGTGCAGAGGACTCCCAGCAGTGGACAGACACATGTGTGTGGGTGCAGAGGACTCCCAGCAGTGGACAGAGACATGGGGGTGGGTGCAGAGGACTCCCAGCAGTGGACAGAGACATAGGGGTGGGTACAGAGGACTCCCAGCAGTGGACAGAGACATGGGGGTGGGTGCAGAGGACTCCCAGGAGTGGCCTGCAATATGAGGGGTGGGTGCATATCACTCCCAGCAGTGGACAAACATGTGAGGGGTGGGTGCAGAGGACTCCCAGCAGTGGACAGAGACATGGGGGTGGGTGCATATCAACACCGGCAGTGGACAGAGACATGGGGGTGGGTGCAGAGGACTCCCAGCAGTGGACAGAGACATGGGGGTGGGTGCAGAGGACTCCCAGCAGTGGACAGAGACATGGGGATGGGTGCAGAGGACTCCCAGCAGTGGCCTGCAATATGAGGGGTGGGTGCATATCACTCCCAGCAGTGGACAAACATGTGAGGGGTGGGTGCAGAGGACTCCCAGCAGTGGACAGACATATATGGGTGGGTACAGAGGACTCCCAGCAGTGGACAGAGACATGGGGGGGTGTACATCATTATCAGCGTATTCTCCATACGACTCGTACCTGGGAAATCCACCGTACAATCCACCAAGTACGATTCGTACAGAAATAGCATTTCCGTACGATTCGTACAAAACACCGTAAGGCTAAAAAATACCTACGAGTCTGATCCTGGACAGCGTTTTACGGACCAGCAAGTACGATTCGTCCCTACGTCACTCCGCACAGCTATTTTTTTACGGCAGCCAAAAAAAGCCGGAAAACTGAGTCCGAGGCGAAAACGAAGGCCCGGTACGCGACGGAAAGCCATGGAACCCATCCTACATGTCATCCCGGCCCTCTTAGCCTACGACCTGGTGCACCGAACCCGACGCACACGCCGCAGAAGGTGAGAACAACAACCAGGGGCCAAGGGAGGGTGAGGGGCAGGAAACATACCCCCTACCCAAATTAAAACCTACAATATTGAGGACATACATTACCTCCAGGGTCTGGTCACTCCGGGGGGCGTGTCCACCAATCCCTGCATCACGCAACAACGGAAGTGGACGTGTACGCGTACCCCTACGGCAACACTACAATAGTTATACACACCGTACTCACACATCCATAACGTGGGTACGGTCCGTAGCACTATATTAGTGGTGCCGTGGGGGTACGCGTGGTACGAACCGTACACACGGCCTCTGAGCGTGTGTATGGTCCGTAACACCATTGTAGTGGTGCTGTAGGGGTACATGTGGTCCGTACCGTACACACGCCCTCAGAGCATGTGTATGGTCCGTATCACCATTGTAGTGGTGGCGTAGGGGTACACATGGTACGGACCGTACACACGCCCTCAGAGCGTGTGTACGGTCTGTATCACCATTGCAGTGGTGCCGTAGGGGTACGCGTGGTACGGACCGTACACACGCCCTCAGAGCGTGTGTACGGTCCGTAACACCATTGTAGTGGTGCCGTAGGGGTACGCGTGGTACGGACTGTACACACGCCCTCAGAGCGTGTGTACGGTCCGTATCACCATTGTAGTGGTGCCGTAGGGGTACGCGTGGTACGGACCGTACACACGCTCTCAGAGCATGTGTACTGGCCGTACCACGCGTATTTCTACAGCACCACTACTATAGTGATACAGACCGCACCCACACATACATAGCGTGGGTACGGGCCGTATCACCATTGGAGTTTGTCTGTAGGGATACGCGTGGTATGGACCGCACACACCCTATGAATGCGGGTGTACGGTCCGTATCACACGTACCCCTACGGCACCAGTACATTTGGGATACAAGGCGTACACACGCCACGAATGTTGGCCTACGGCCTGGTGCAGCATAGTACCTTTATATTGGTGTGTGTGTAGGCCCAGGACAGCAGTGTACTGCACCAAGGTGGTGGGTGGGTGGACGGGTGGCTGCATAGGATTCCCAGCAGTGGACAGTCATGTGAGGGGTGGGTGCAGAGGACTCCCAGCAGTGGACAGACACATGTGTGTGGGTGCAGAGGACTCCCAGCAGTGGACAGAGACATGGGGGTGGGTGCAGAGGACTCCCAGCAGTGGACAGAGACATGGGGGTCGGTGCAGAGGACTCCCAGCAGTGGACAGAGACATGGTGTGGGTGCAGAGGACTCCCAGCAGTGGCCTGCAATATGAGGGGTGGGTGCATATCATTCCCAGCAGTTAAGAGACATGTGAGGGGTGGGTGCAGAGGACTCCCAGCAGTGGACAGAGACATGGGGGTGGGTACAGAGGACTCCCAGCAGTGGACAGAGACATGGGGGTGGGTGCAGAGGACTCCCAGCAGTGGACAGAGACATGGGGGTGGGTGCAGAGGACTCCCAGCAGTGGCCTGCAATATGAGGGGTGGGTGTATATCACTCCCAGCAGTGGACAGACATGTGAGGGGTGGGTGCAGAGGACTCCCAACAGTGGACAGAGACATGGGGGTGGGTGCAGAGGACTCCCAGCAGTGGACAGAGACATGGGGATGGGTGCAGAGGACTCCCAGCAGTGGCCTGCAATATGAGGGGTGGGTGCATATCACTCCCAGCAGTGGACAGACATGTGAGGGGTGGGTGCAGAGGACTCCCAGCAGTGGACAGAGACATGGGGGTGGGTGCATATCAACACCAGCAGTGGACAGAGACATGGGGGTGGGTGCAGAGGACTCCCAGCAGTGGACAGAGACATGGGGGTGGGTGCAGAGGACTCCCAGCAGTGGACAGAGATATGGGGATGGGTGCAGAGGACTCCCAGCAGTGGCCTGCAATAAGAGGGGTGGGTGCATATCACTCCCAGCAGTGGACAAACATGTGAGGGGTGGGTGCAGAGGACTCCCAGCAGTGGACAGACATATATGGGTGGGTGCAGAGGACTCCCAGCAGTGGACAGAGACATGGGGGGTGTACATCATTATCAGCGTATTCTCCATACGACTCGTACTTGGGAAATCCACCAAGTACGATTCGTACAGAAATAGCATTTCCGTACGATTCATACAAAACACCGTATGGCTAAAAAATACCTACGAGTCTGATCCTGGACAGCATGTACGCAACGTCCGTACGGAGTCAGGCAGCGTTTTACGGACCAGCAAGTACGATTCGTCCCTACGTCACTCCGCACAGCTATTTTTTTACGGCAGCCAAAAAAAGCTGGAAAACTGAGTCCGACATGAAAACGGAGCCCCGGCACGCGACGGACAGCCATGGACCCCATCCTATGTGTCATCCCGGCCCTCTTAGCCTACAACCTGGTGCACCAAACCCGACGCACACGCTGCAGAAGGTGAGAACAACACCCAGGGGCCAAGGGGGGGTGAGGGGCAGGAAACATACCCCCTACCCAAATTAAAACCTACAATATTGAGGACATACATTACCTCCAGGGTCTGGTCACTCCGGGGGGCATGTCCACCAATCCCTGCGTCACGCAACAACGGAAGTGGAGATGTACGCGTACCCCGACGGCAACACTACAATATTTATACGCACCGTACTCACACATCCATAGAGTGGGTATGGTCCGTAGCACTATATTAGTGGTGCCGTGGGGGTACGCGTGCCACGGACCGTGCACACGCCCTCAGAGCGTGTGTACGGTCCGTATCACCATTATAGTGGTGCCGTAGGGGTACGCATGGTACGGACCATACACACGCCCTCAGAGCGTGTGTATGGTCCGTATCACCATTGTAGTGGTGCCGTAGGGGTACGCGTGGTACGGACCGTACACACGCCCTCAGAGCGTGTGTACGGTCTGTATCACCATTGTAGTGGTGCCGTAGGGGTACGCGAGGTACGGACCGTACACACGCTCTCAGAGCATGTGTACGGGCCGTACCACGCGTACTACTACGGCACCACTACTATAGTGATACAGACCGCACCCACACATACATAGCGTGGGTACGGGCCGTATCACCATTGGATTTTGTCCGTAGGGATACGCGTGGTATGGACCGTACACACCCTATGAATGCAGGGGTAGGGTCCGTATCACACGTACCCCTACGGCACCAGTACATTTGGGATACAAGGCGTACACACGCCACGAATGTTGGCCTACGGCCTGGTGCAGCATATTACCTTTATATTGGTGTGTGTAGGCCCAGGACAGCAGTGTACTGCACCAAGGTGGTGGGTGGGTGGACGGGTGGCTGCATAGGATTCCCAGCAGTGGACAGACATGTGAGGGGTGGGTGCAGAGGACTCCCAGCAGTGGACAGACACATGTGTGTGGGTGCAGAGGACTCCCAGCAGTGGACAGAGACATAGGGGTGGGTACAGAGGACTCCCAGCAGGGGACAGAGACATGGGGGTGGGTGCAGAGGACTCCCAGCAGTGGACTGAGACATGGGG
This sequence comes from Triturus cristatus, assembly GCF_964204655.1. Taxonomy (NCBI): domain Eukaryota; kingdom Metazoa; phylum Chordata; class Amphibia; order Caudata; family Salamandridae; genus Triturus; species Triturus cristatus. The sequence continues at coordinate 874,209,210 of NC_140588.1, forward strand.
GTGGGTGCAGAGGACTCCCAGCAGTGGCCTGGAATATGAGGGGTGGGTGCATATCACTCCCAGCAGTGGACAGACATGTGAGGGGTGGGTGCAGAGGACTCCCAGCAGTGGACAGAGACATGGGGGTGGGTGCATATCAACACCAGCAGTGGACAGAGACATGGGGGTGGGTGCAGAGGACTCCCAGCAGTGGACAGAGACATGGGGGTGGGTGCAGAGGACTCCCAGCAGTGGACAGAGACATGGGGATGGGTGCAGAGGACTCCCAGCAGTGGCCTGCAATATGAGGGGTGGGTGCATATCACTCCCAGCAGTGGACAAACATGTGAGGGGTGGGTGCAGAGGACTCCCAGCAGTGGACAGACATATATGGGCGGGTGCAGAGGACTCCCAGCAGTGGACAGAGACATGGGGGGTGTACATCATTATCAGCGTATTCTTCATACGACTCGTACCCGGGAAATCCACCGTACAATCAAGGAAGTATGATTCGTACAGAAATAGCATTTCCGTACGATTCGTACAAAACACCGTACGGCTAAAAAAGACCTACGAGTCTGATCCTGGACTGCGTTTTACGGACCAGCAAGTACGATTCGTCCCTCCGTCACTCCGCACAGCTATTTTTTTACGGCAGCCAAAAAATGCCGGAAAACTGAGTCCGACGCGAAAACGGAGCCCCGGTACGTGAAGGACAGCCATGGACCCCATCCTACGTGTCATCCTGGCCCTCTTAGCCTACGACCTGGTGCACCGAACCCGACGCACACGCTGCAGAAGGTAAGAACAACACCCAGGGGCAAAGGGGGGGTGAGGGGCAGGAAACATACCCCCTACCCAAATTAAAACCTACAATATTGAGGACATACATTACCTCCAGGGTCTGGTCACTCCGGGGGGCGTGTCCACCAATCCCTGCATCACGCAACAACAGAAGTGGACATCTACGCGTACCCCTACGGCAACACTACAATAGTTATACGCACCCTACTCACACATCCATAGCGTGGGTACGGTCCGTAGCACTAGATTAGTGGTGCCGTGGGGGTACGTGTGGTCCGGACCGTACACATGCCCTCAGAGCCTGTGTACAGTCCGTATTTCCATTGTAGTGGTGCCATAGGGGTACACGTGGTACGGACCATACACACGCCCTCAGAGCGTGTGTACGGTCCGTATCACCATTGTAGTGGTGCCGTAGGGGTACGCGTGGTACGGAACGCACACACGCTCTCAGAGCGTGTGTACGGGCCGTACCACGCGTACTGCTGCGGCACCACTACTACAGTGATACAGACCGCACCCACACATACATAGCATGGGTACGGGCCGTATCACCATTGGATTTTGTCCGTAGGGATACGTGTGGTACGGACCGTACACACCCTATGAATGCAGGGGTATGGTCTGTATCACACGTACCCCTACGGCACCAGTACATTTGGGATACAAGGCGTACACACGCCACGGATGTTGGCCTACGGCCTGGTGCAGCATATTACCTTTATATTGGTGTGTGTGTAGGCCCAGGACAGCAGTGTACTGCACCAAGGTGGTGGGTGGGTGGACGGGTGGCTGCATAGGATTCCCAGCAGTGGACAGTCATGTGAGGGGTGGGTGCAGAGGACTCCCAGCAGTGGACAGACACATGTGTGTGGGTGCAGAGGACTCCCAGCAGTGGACAGAGACATGGGGGTGGGTGCAGAGGACTCCCAGCAGTGGACAGAGACATGGGGGTCGGTGCAGAGGACTCCCAGCAGTGGACAGAGACATGGTGTGGGTGCAGAGGACTCCCAGCAGTGGCCTGCAATATGAGGGGTGGGTGCATATCATGCCCAGCAGTGGACAGACATGTGAGGGGTGGGTGCAGAGGACTTCCAACAGTGGGCAGAGACATGGGGGTGGGTGCAGAGGACTCCCAGCAGTGGACAGAGACATGGGGATGGGTGCAGAGGACTCCAAGCAGTGGACAGAGACATGGGGGTGGGTGCAGAGGACTCCCAGCAGTGGACAGAGACATGGGGGTGGGTGCAGAGGACTCCCAGCAGTGGCCTGCAATATGAGGGGTGGGTGCATATCACTCCCAGCAGTGGACAGACATGTGAGGGGTGGGTGCAGAGGACTCCCAACAGTGGGCAGAGACATGGGGGTGGGTGCAGAGGACTCCCAGCATTGGACAGAGACATGGGGATGGGTGCAGAGGACTCCCAGCAGTGGCCTGCAATATGAGGGGTGGGTGCATATCACTCCCAGCAGTGGACAAACATGTGAGGGGTGGGTGCAGATGACTCCCAGCAGTGGACAGACATATATGGGTGGTGCAGAGGACTCCCAGCAGTGGACAGAGACATGGGGGGGTGTACATCATTATCAGCGTATTCTTCATACGACTCGTACCCGGGAAATCCACCGTACAATCCAGGAAGTACGATTCGTACAGAAATAGCATTTCCGTACGATTCGTACAAAACACGTACGGCTAAAAAATACCTACGAGTGTGATCCTGGACTGCGTTTTACGGACCAGCAAGTACGATTCGTCCCTACATCACTCCGCGCAGCTATTTTTTTACGGCAGCCAAAAAATGCCGGAAAACTGAGTCCGACGCGAAAACGGAGCCCTGGTACGCGACGGGCAGCCATGGACCCCATCCTACGTGTCATCCCGGCCCTCTTAGCCTACGACCTGGTGCACCGAACCGGATGCACACACCGCGGAAGGTGAGAACAACACCCAGGGGCCAAGGGGGGTGAGGGGCAGGAAACATACCCCCTACCCAAATTAAAACCTACAATATTGAGGACATACATTACCTCCAGGGTCTGGTCACTCCGGGGGGCGTGTCCACCAATCCCTGCGTCACGCAGCAACAGAAGTGGACATGTACGCTTACCCCTACGGCAACACTACAATACTTATACGCACCCTACTCACACATCCATAGTGTGGGTACGGTCCATAGCACTATATTAGTGGTGCCGTGGGGGTACGCGTGGTACGGACCGTACACACACCCTCAGAGCGTGTGTACGGTCCGTATCACCATTATAGTGGTGCCGTAGGGGTACGTGTGGTACGGACCGTACACACGGCCTCCTAGCGTGTGTATGGTCCGTAACACCATTGTAGTGGTGCTGTAGGCGTACGTGTGGTCCGGACCGTACACACGCCCTCAGAGCATGTGTACAGTCCGTATCACCATTCTAGTGGTGCTGTAGGGGTACGCGTGGTAAGGACCATACACACGCCCTCAGAGCGTGTGTACGGTCCGTATCATCATTGTAGTGGTGCCGTAGGGGTACACGTGGTACGGACCGCACACACGCTCTCAGAGCGTGTGTACGGGCCGTACCACGCGTACTACTATGGCACCACTACTATAGTGATACAGACCGCACTGACACATACATAACGTGGGTACGGGTCGTATCACCATTGGATTTTGTCCGTAGGGATATGCGTGGTACGGACCGTACACACCCTATGAATGTGGGGCTATGGTCCGTATCACACGTACCCCTACGGCACCAGTACATTTGGGATACAAGGCGCACACACGCCACGAATGTTGGCCTACGGCCTGGTGTAGTATATTACCTTTATATTGGTGTGTGTGTAGGCCCAGGACAGCAGTGTACTGCACCAAGGTGGTGGGTGGGTGGACGGGTGGCTGCATAGGATTCCCAGCAGTGGACAGTCATGTGAGGGGTGGGTGCAGAGGACTCCCAGCAGTGGACAGAGACATGGGGGTGGGTGCAGAGGACTCCCAGCAGTGGACAGAGACATGGGGGTGGGTGCAGAGGACTCCCAGCAGTGGACAGAGACATGGGGTGGGTGCAGAGGACTCCCAGCAGTGGCCTGCAATATGAGGGGTGGGTGCATATCACTCCCAGCAGTGGACAGACATGTGAGGGGTGGGTGCAGAGGACTCCCAGCAGTGGACAGAGACATGGGGGTGGGTACAGAGGACTCCCAGCAGTGGACAGAGACATGGGGGTGGGTGCAGAGGACTCCCAGCAGTGGACAGAGACATGGGGGTGGGTGCAGAGGACTCCCAGCAGTGGCCTGCAATATGAGGGGTGGGTGCATATCACTCCCAGCAGTGGACAGACATGTGAGGGGTGGGTGCAGAGGACTCCCAGCAGTGGACAGAGACATGGGGGTGGGTGCATATCAACACCAGCAGTGGACAGAGACATGGGGGTGGGTGCAGAGGACTCCCAGCAGTGGACAGAGACATGGGGTTGGGTGCAGAGGACTCCCAGCAGTGGACAGAGACATGGGGATGGGTGTACATCATTATCAGATGACCACAACTCCATGGGTGTATGTACGCATCCCTAACTTTGGACAATGATGATAGTGCCATAACAACACATCACTGACAGCAGTGTCCCACTCCCAGGAGGATGGATGTCACTCCCCCACTGCATGACACACCACATGTGGGTGTGAGGACAAATAACACATGCATACCCACCCCTGGCAGATGCAGCACAATACACACACTGAGATCATGCCACAAGGCTGTATAGTCATGTCACTGCCTACTAAACTAAGAGAGCCAAAGGGAACACACACTGTCACGCACATCCCAGGACTGATAGGAATGTTCAGGTGCTGGGCCAGCGACCAAGATGTTGTCTCTCATGGAAGGGTGGAATTCCCACAGATACAATGCCCACAATTGTGAGTCATGTGCCCAAATACCCTGCAGAACAAGTACCATATGTGTGCTGAGCCGGGAGTACACACATGCATAGTGCTGAAAAGGGAGAATTTCTCCATGAAGGAATTTCGACATACTCAATACACAAGTACAGTGACTAGCAAGGATGGCACAGACGATTCAGCCGGAGACATTGCTGAGCAGGCATGGCCATAGTTGAAGGGATCCGTCACCAACAAAGGAAATGTAGACACAGGTCAGCACAACAATTGTGCAACTCTTTGCAGGGAAGATGTCAGGTGCCACAGAGGAAGGAACACTCCTTGGGACAATGTCTCAAAACCAAAATAACACACACTACTAATGATTATTTGCAGAGACCTTGTGATGGCACGCAGATACCATGGTCCACCTCATGACCATCAGACTAGAACATTTCTCAGAACCATAACACATTACCACAACACCAACTCCTGGAGCCTCAGCACCAACATCAATACCTGAAATGCAATAGTGTTCAAAGTAAAAATAAAATGCTTTATTCAGCATAAAAAACAAATAATGAAATGACACTATATAAAAAGGCCAATGGCCAGTCCATAATAGAAGTCCTTGGGGGGACACATGGGCACGCGTCTCCCCTAGCTTGCCTGCACAGTGGAACCCTCAGGTTCGTCGACCGGGGAGGCATCATGTGGGGAAGGACCAGGCACCGCAGGGACAGGAGGGGGAAGGGCAGGTGTGGTGGGTGCAGGGGTGCACCTCTCCACCCCAGGGGGTGGGGCAGCGCCAAAGGTGGATGTGAGCATGTCGCTGCACACTGCTGCCAGGGTTTCCAGGGTAAGCCCTGCACCGGAAGAAACCCCAGGGCCAACGGAGGGGGGGTGGCCGAGGGATGGGGTGCAGCACTCTTGGGGGAGGGGGTGGACAGGGGGTGGGACTTAACTACTCTGTCTGGGGACTTCCTCGCCCACTTGCGGGGTGGTGTCACAGTGGTGGTGATGGGCAGCTCACCCATGTTGACCTCTTTGGGTGTCAGTTTGGCAGGGGAGCCAAGGGGAGTGCTTTTGGAGGGACTGGGTTGTGAGGCCTGCGGACTCAGACTGTGGCTGCGTGTTTGTCGTTTTGCCCCAGACCCAGTGGGTGTGCCTACATCCCCCTGAGTGTGCGTGCCAGGAGGTGTGCGCTTGCCCTTACTTGGTGGTGTTCTGCCTGTGTCTGGTGGGGTGCGTGCTTGGGAATGTCTGGGTGTGCATGGGACAGGTATGGGAGAGGGAAGTGTGGATGGGGCTGGGGTACGGGGGGGACGAAGCGCTGCAGGAGACTCACTGCTGCCGTCAGTGAAGAGTCCATGGACCGCAGAAAGCTGCGTTGTTCAGACATCGCTGCTGACATGCCCTCCATGAAGGACACCATCTGTGTCAGCAGTGTGGTGTGGCCATGGAGGACAGTCAGCACCGATGTCTGCCCAACCTGCAACTGCCGCAGTATGTCCACAGACTCTGCACTGAGGGCAGCAGGGGTGACAGGGGCAGGGGGTGCGGTGCCTGTCCCGAAGAAGACATGATGGTGCCCTGCACGGACAGAAGGGACCGAAGCAACTGGGAGGGCGGTGATGGGAATGGAGGAGGTGGGGACAGATGTTGGTCTGCTGCCAGGTGTTGTAGCAGCCTCCGCCCCCTCAATGAGGTCAGCCTCAGACCCGTCTGTGTCGTAGTTTGAATCGCCACCAGACAGGTCCTCCGACTGACTCCCCTCACCCTCCATGCCACTGGCTCCCGCAGACTCGCCAGCACTGGTGGCACTGGTGCTGGGTCCCTCATCCAGGTCCGTGCAGGTGTCTCCCTCAGTTTCCAATGATGATGCTGTGGGCAAGGTGAAGATACAGAAAAACATCAGTCACCTGTATACATCTGACACATGAGTACAAAACCAATAGGTCACAGTGCAATTCAGGCAATGCATCATGAGTAACAGCTAGATTACTCCGCACATATGTAAGCCCTGTACTCCCCAGTTGGTAGACCCACCATGACACTTGGACACAAGGAAAAATAGGACACACCAGCCCAAAACTTGAATGAGAAATACACTGAGGAGCTAGTGTCTGCGAACAGGTGAGCACAGCAATACAATGAAGTCACACCACCTCTTGTTTACCCTGAAAGAAACAGTAGTGGTGCACCCAAGGGAAAGTAACACACCTAAATACCAAAGGTGTCCCCACACTCTAAGTACTTTTGAACACAAAACGAAAAAATGTTGGTCCCTTGGGAATCACAATACTTTACACAATCGACATGGTCAGAATGTGGGAATGTGCCATTTTGTGAACAGAACACACATGTGCCTTCATAACAGATGGCTCCCAAGGAGGTGCACACAAAACTACATTTACCCAGTCATTGAAGAAGCTGGCAGCCTTCTTTAAAGAAGCCACTGTTAGGAAGAAATGTTGTTGCAGAAAGAACATATACATGGGCCCACGGAGGTCTTGATGACTTGACACTCGTAAGTTGGTATCACCAACAACCAAGGACTTACCCAATTTCCACAACACTGGGGGAACATGTATGTGTATAATCTGGAAAATAGTCTCATTAGAACAGTGCCTTCTTTTAAATTGTGCCAGCGTGTTCCCTGAAAGTGTAAAGGTGGTTTGTTGTGCACTTCCTTGGGAGACATCTGTCATGCAGGCACATTATTGTTCTTAACAACAAAACATCAAACTAAAGCATTTAAAACCTGAAGACCTGTTGACAAGTGTTGTGAGTGCCAAGGTACAATACCTTGTGACTAACAACTTGAATTATGTCAGTTGTCACATGGCCATCCGTTACCTGATGACACAGTTGCCAACACATCTGACCCACTGCCTGTCATGTAGAGTGGCACACATGTCCAAACCCAGGACAATGCCTGAGCTAATGGGCCTGCAATTGTGTCGTAAAAAGGCATACCTGCACTGAGGAGACACCCCCATGGCAAGCCAGAATGTCCACACAGACGTCAGCACACAAAGACCATCTGGACCACACACTAGTGCAAAAAATTTATGAGCAGGAATCATGTATTTAAACAATTGACACATGCTGCAAAGCACAAACATTAAATCCTGCACAACATCACTGGGTCACTGCACGTTGAGTCTCTGTCCAGCCAATTATCACACACAGGTCAGACCTGGCAAGGAGACATAAGACAATGAGACAATGTGATTGAGACAGATCAAGAAGTGACACCTCTTAATCAGGGTTTACAAAAATGTGCAGCCAGAATTCCCAAATGTACTCCACATCACCTCGTGAGGCTGCCAACACATATTTGTGACAAACAACCATCGACAAATAGTTGTGAATAGACACACAGGCACTGCCCAGTGTGAGTATGCACAAGCCAAATGGGGTCTCCCTGTCCAGTCGACACATGTAGCACACTTTGGATAAATACAAATGAGGCCAGGGAACAATGCCACAGAGGCTGAACACACTGAGAATGGACACAGTGTTGGATGACACACATGATTACTAGGCAAGGGTGTCTCAGGGGACTGTGGTGGGCACACTGCTCCTTGTACCTGGAAATGATCTGACTGTAACATGAGCAACCGTCCTGGCACTATGCATATCTCCCACTCATGCACATCATGTCTGAGGCCACAACATTGGTCATGCATGCTGCAAGTGTGTTCATTTGAAACCTCACACTCCCATGTTGAGACTCATCATCAGTGCCAACAAATATGGACCCCCAACAGAGTGAACAGGACAGGGCACAGGAAAGGTACCAACACATGTCACAGACCACCCTCCCACATGATGCAGAAAGCAATGTGCACTTGGATCAACTGGCAGGCTAGATGACCATGTGCAATTGTGATTACACACAGACCAGGGGACACATTTCAAGCAGGGGAAGGGACGAATAAGAGCAACGGTTGACTTTGGGGAACAGAATATGCACTGCACATATAAACCCTGGCAGTGTATCCAGGCTACAGAGCACTTCCAAAAGCTGGGGACACACAACACAACAAACAGACATGTACCTACCCCCTCCTTGCTGCTGTCCATCCTGTAACTGCCTATCCAGGTCAGGCAAGACCACCGGCAGGACATGCATCATGTGGGTGGTCAGGCGTTGGCGCCCGCCGTGGGGGCGTGGAGGTGAGAGCCCCAGCTGGACCCGGGCGATCCACCAGGTCCAGCACCGGATGTCCTGCCATCGTTTTTGGACTTGGGCTAGGCGCCGACTGCGACCCCCCGCCACTCTCAGGGCCCTGACGATCTCCTTCCAGATCCCCCCCTTCTCGTAGGCAGTTACCTGTGAGGATGACAAAGTGAGACAACATCACTACACCTGCTCCATGTCACAGAGACACACATTTGAACATCGATGATATGTTGAACAGGGCATAGGATTCTGTCAAGGAATAGCATCTTACTCATATAGACACTGGCCTCTGTGGAAGCCCCAATGCACTAAATGGCATTGAAAGTACACAGGTGGCAGGAGGGGTGAGACATACTCCCTGATCATGGCACACACTGTGCATCACATGCAACACCAGGCTGATGGACAGCACCTCAAAGCAGTTACATGCCCCAGGCCACTGACGCAACTACAGCAGAGTACACAGACACACGCAGGCACAGATCAATCACCTGCCATTGGCAACAGCGGATACATACCTCACTCTGCACATGTGCCACTTGCCTGTGGGGTGTCACAGGTGTTGAGCTAGCTCAGCAAGTCAGACACACAGCACGGCTTACTTCTCACATCAGATGGGTAGAGCTGTTGCCTCCTCCATGCAGCTGTGGTGCAACACTTCACATAGACACTCACACACATGACAAGGAACCTTCACACACATCAATGTCCAGGAGGGCATACACATCACTTGGACACTCTCACCACAGCTCCACTCAACTCTACACATCTGTGGGTACAGTCACCTGTCACATTGGGGGGACCACTGAATCACCACAGGACAATAGCCAAAAAATGCCACCAAGGATTTGCCAGGCTGAATGTGTCATGCACTATGCAGTGAATGTCACAGTAAGAACAATGCTAGTGAGGAGCGCACACAGGAACTACATCATGCTCTGCATGACAGACCTAAGCCTTCCCCCCCGGGACCCACTCTAAACCACATTGCATGTCTGTCACACCTGGTCACAAAAAAGGTGCACAGTCAAAGGTAGTGGAGTCAGTACTCACCTGCTCCCCTGGTCTCCCATACAGGCTGGGGTACTGTGGGAGGAGGACATTCAGCAATGCCTCATTCTCCTCAAGTGTGAATGGCTGGGCCCTCTCCACAGTCCGCGACATGGTGCCAGAGGAAGCAGCAGTGTGGTCGACAGGAAAGTTGTGCAGGCAAGTGCCCTCTCATGGGTTCTGGCTGGCTTATATCTGTCTTGCTGGGGGCTTTCATTTACAGGAGTACAGAGTGATTGTTCAGACTCATTTGCATCCTACGTTTCCTCCAATCCCTTTAAACATACACCAATGACACGAATTTGCATGGTTCAAATTTTGAGCATCATAGCAAGGCAAACACCACTTTGTAACATTGTAATATTTGGGCCAACTGACTTTTCAAGCCCACATGATGGCCACATTGCAACTGAAATCCCAGTATCCATGACAACCAGCATGCAATTTGGGCCTAATACATGTCCCCTATGTAATTTTTGATAAAAAAAACATGTATGGTGTGTTTCACACGTACCCGTACACGTACGGCACCACTACAATAGTGATACGGACCATACACACGCTCTGAGAGCGTGTGTATGGTCCGTATCACTATTGTAGTGGTGCCGTAGGAGTACGCGTGTGTCATGGTTTTCTTGGCGAGCGCACACGAAGAAACGGTGCCAACCGTTCGCCGCGTAGCCAGGAACTACACCTCCCAGAAGGCCTAGCACGTCACGCGAGACGTCGCGAGAAGACGCATAAAGCAGGAAGTCGGCGCCCGAACGCTGTCGGAAATTCTCTGCTCAAAGGTGCTTGCGTCCGATGGAGGTCACAGTCCACGTACTCCTGGTCAGGTAAGGGTGCTTGCACCACTACGTGTTCTTGTCTTGTTGCCAACCTCCGTTGGTGAGCGGCTGCTCGTGCGGAGGCTGGCGTTAGTCTTGGTTCGTACTCTCGTAGTACATTGGATCTGATCGGCCTGCATTGTCGGCCGGCGGGGGTGCATTACCAGTAATCGTTCTATAGGCCTCTCCGATACACAGAGTTCTTTCAGTCACGACAGAATGGCCTAAGACATTGTACGACGCATTGTATTGGGGCCAATCATTGCCAAAGTTGTCTGGATTACATACGGTTCAGCTACAAGGCACAGTAGCACTCGAGGGGAAGAGCTAAGCGATTGAATGCAGGTGGCTTGCTGTGAATGTGAAGTAACAGAATTACAGTAAAGTCTAGTGGTCTTTTCTCCGACTCTATCTTTAACAGGGGTTGGTACGAGTGGTAGAGGCCTACGCTCTACCCCTGTGATGAACGGTGGAGTCTCGAGAAGGGTAGGTGCTGGGCCAGAATTCAGTGCCTGAGTATAAGAGAGTGGGATTGTGCATGCGTGCTTGATTATTGTTTCTCTCGTTACTGCAGACATACCCAACACAAAGTCGCCCTCAAAGGAGCCACCCCTCAACTTTAGTTTACTATCGCCATCATGAATGGATGATTCTTTTCCTTTACAGGTATAGGGGGGATTGTGAACCTAGATTGACCTAGAGTACGGGCGTTTGTCTAATATGTGTTTCTGAAGGTGATGTTTACCATTATATGTCCTGCTTTTTCTCATTTCAGATCTCCCTCCCCACTGTTCCCTTCCTTTCCTTCCCCCACTTGATCCCTCCGCTGACCTGTGCCATCACGGCTTGTAGGCTTGGTTAGATCAAGAGGTGGACCCCTCATACATCAATCCGATCCTGAGGAATGGTCATCGTTACAGCGTGGTATGGACCATACACACACACGTACTCCTACGGCACCACTACTATAGTGATACGGACCGTACACACGATGTGTGTACGGTCTGTACCACACGTACTCCTATGGCACCACTACTATAGTAATATGGACCATACACACGACGTGTGTACGGTCCGTACCACGCGTACTCCTACGGCACCACTACTATAGTGATACGGACTGTACACACGGCGTGTGTACGTCCGTACCACGCGTACTCCTACGGCACCACTACAATAGTGATACGGACTGTACACACACTCTCAGAGCGTGTGTACAGTCCGTATCACTATAGTAGTGGTGCCGTAGGAGTACGCGTGTGTGTACGGTCCGTACCACGCATACTCCTACGGCACCACTACAATAGTGATACGGACCGTACACATGCTCTGAGAGCGTGTGTACGGTCTGTATCACTATAGTAGTGGTGCCGTAGGAGTACGCGTGTGTGTACGGTCCGTACCACGCGTACTCCTACGGCACCAATATTATAGTAATACGGACCATACACATGCTCTGAGAGCGTGTGTATGGTCCGTATCACTATTGTAGTGGTGCCATAGGAGTACGCGTGTGTCATGGTTTTCTTGGCGAGCGCACACGAAGAAACGGTGCCGACCGTTCGCTGCGTAGCCAGGAACTACACCTCCCAGAAGGCCTAGCGCGTCACACGAGACGTCGCGAGAAGACGCATAAAGCAGGAAGTCGGCGCCCGAACGCTGTCGGAAATTCTCTGCTCAGAGGTGCTTGCGTCCGATGCAGGTCAAAGTCCACGTACTCCTGGTCCGGTAAGGGTGCTTGCACCACTACGTGTTCTTGTCTTGTTGCCAACCTCCGTTGGTGAGCGGCTGCTCGTGCAGAGACTGGTGTTAGTCTTGGTTCGTACTGTCGTAGTAAAATGGATCTGATCGGCGTGCATTGTCGGCCGGCGGGGGTGTGAGGCAGCCCCGGAGGTTGCTGGTAATTTGGCGCTCTGGATATGATCGGCCTGCATTGTCGGCCGGCGGGGGTGCATTACCAGTAATCGTTCTATAGGCCTCTCCGATACACGGATTTCTTTCAGTCACGACAGAATGACCTAAGACCGTGTACGACGCATTGTATTGGGGCCAATCATTGCCAAAGTTGTCTGGATTACATACGGTTCAGCTACAAGGCACAGTAGCACTCGAGGGGAAGAGCTAAGCGATTGAATGTAGGTGGCTTGCTGTGAATGTGAAGTAACAGAATTACAGTAAAGTCTAATGGTATTTTCTCTGACTCTTTAACAGGGGTTGGTACGAGTGGTAGAGGGCTACGCTCTACCCCTGTGATGAACGGTGGAGTCTCGAGAAGGGTAGGTGCTGGGCCAGAATTCAGTGCCTGAGTACAAGAGAGTGGGATTGTGCATGCGTGCTTGATTATTGTTTCTCTCGTTACTGCAGACATACCCAACACAAAGTCGCCCTCAAGGGAGCCACCCCTCAACTTTAGTTTACTATCGCCATCATGAATGGATCATTCCTTTCCTTTACAGGTATAGGGGGGATTGTGAACCTAGATTGGCCTAGAGTACGGGCGTTTGTCTAATATGTGTTTCTGAAGGTGATGTTTACCATTATATGTCCTGCTTTTTCTCATTTCAGATCTCCCTCCCCGCTGTTCCCTTCCTTTCCTTCCCCCACTTGATCCTTCCGCTGACCTGTGCCATCACGGCTTGTAGGCTTGGTTAGATCAAGAGGTGGATCCCTCATACATCAATCCGATCCTGAGGACTGGTCATCGTTACAGCGTGGTACGGACCATACACACACACGTACTCCTACGGCACCACTACTATAGTGATATGGACCGTACACACGATGTGTGTACGGTCTGTACCACGCGTACTCCAACGGCACCACTACTATAGTGATACGGACCGTACACAAGGCGTGTGTACGTCCGTACCACGCGTACTCCTACAGCACCACTACAATAGTGATACGGACTGTACACAACCTCTCAGAGCGTGTGTACAGTCCGTATCACTATAGTAGTGGTGCCGTAGGAGTACACGTGTGTGTATGGTCCGTACCACGCATACTCCTACGGCACCACTACTATAGTGATACGGACCGTACACACGCTCTCAGAGCGTGTGTACGGTCCGTATCACTATTGTAGTGGTGCCGTAGGAGAACGCGTGGTACGGACTGTACACACACGCGTACTCCTACGGCACCACTACTATAGTGATACAGACCGTACACACAACGTGTGTACGGTCTGTACCACGCGTACTCCTACGGCACCACTACTATAGTGATATGGACCGTACAAACGCTCTCAGAGTGTGTGTACGGTGCATTTCACACGCTTACACTGGTGATAGGAGGCGCATACGTAAGGAATGGAGGTCTCCGACTCGCACAAGGCTGTACATCAAGTCATTGCAGACTTTCATATGCAGGGCCTAGGTATGTCAGGCAGTGATATTGCACATGTCTCCTCATGTAGTTGCACAATTGATGTGTGATGACCTGTGTACACATGTCATGTGTGATGGGGCACTATGTGGCACACTTCCCCTTCACACTTTGCACACGTGTGCCTGTAGTACAAACTTGTCAAGCACAGCATCACTGGTATGGCACAGTCACCACCACCCGCAACTGTCCCCTGATGCCAGGGACACTAACAACTGACATTTCACGATCAGCGTGCCCCGATGTGACTATGTCATGTGTGTGTCATGTGTTCCCATGAGCTTGCCGTTGGTGTTCCGTCAACTACATCTGCTGTTGCTGCATCCAACATGTGTCTGTGTGGAGATGGGCATGGCACACATCTACGCACACCATGCCACATGTGGATTCCCACGTAAGCAGGGTCTGTATGCATCGAACATGATATTTTGACATGAGGACATATCTGCGTCGTCTCAATGTCTGTGTTTTCTGTTTTCACGTGTACCCCTTCATCGCAATGTGTGTGATCTGTACATTTGACATTCCATGTGACCTGTGCGTCTAGCTTACCGTCAGCTGTCTGTATGAGATGACATCCTTCAAATGCAGCTATGTGGATGTATGTCACTCCTGTGATGTCTCTGGCTGTTCACTCAGACTGGCCACCAGCTTGTTTCAGGGCATGTCATGTAGACTTGCCAATCAACGGGTGTATCTGGCTTTTCGTAGGAGTATCACCAAGCTGGCATACGTGTCCTGGATGTATTGCACAGACCAGACTCTGTATTTAGCAGATGTGTAGTAGCAGTTGAGCATGTGCTCTGTTCATTGACGTTGATGTTGTTATGCTCTCAATCTTCGTTATTCATTACAATTTACTGCATGGCACCGCCTGTCCCGCGACCAATGCCAGACTTGGGTGCCATGAGGGAACGTGCCTGCATCCGACGTTACAGATTCACTCAACAGTTGATTGAGGACTTGACCGCCAAGGTGGCACCACACCTCCAACCGTGACACAGGTATCCTACTGCACTGACCCCCAAGATGAAGGTGATGGCAGCCCTACATTTCTTTGCCACAGGTACGTTTCAATTCACCATAGCTGATGTTGGTGGCATGTCACAGACAATGTTCAGCCGTGTCCTGCGTGATGTTTTGGCAGCCATGTTGGAGCACCTTGATGAATTCATCCATTTTCCGACTCCTGAGGAGTTGACAGGTGTCAAGGGTGATTTCTATGCCCTGGGAGGGATGCCCAATGTCATTGGGTTCATTGATGGGACACATGTGGCTTTGGTACCACCACAGGCATAGGAGGTAGCCTATTGCCAGCGTAAACATTACCACTCTATAAATGCCCTTGTGGTGTGTCTTGCTAACATGCTGATTTCCCATGTCTGTGCACGTTTTCCAGGGTCAGCACACGATGCCTACATCATGAGGCGTAGCAGTGTGCCAAAAATGATGCTGCAGCTGCACAACGAACAAGCATGTCTTATTGGTGGGTATACTCTGTTTGTCCTGTGTGTTGCGGTATCTTTGGCTCTTACGGCATCTCCTGACCCACTTATTTACATGATGTTTCCATGTATGTGACTCTGGCTATCCCAACATGCCATGGCTGATGACGCCTCTCCGCAACCCAAGATCAGCTGTAGATCACCGGTACAACAATGCACACGGGCAGACCAGGCAAGTGATTGAGAGGATGTTTGGCCTCCTGAAGAGCCGATTCCGGTGCCTTCACAAGACATGCGGGTCCCTCCCATATGCACCGGCGAAGGTCTGCAAAATCCTCCTTGTGTGCTGCATGCTGCACAACATGGCAGTGGAGAAGGCAGTGCCACTCATCCTGGAGCAGGATGAGCAGGAACATCCACCCGTGGAGGATGAAGGGCTTGGTTACGAGGCAAGTGAGGAGGAGGAGGAGGATATCCAGAGTCAGCTCATACGCAACTTCTTCTCATAATGGTGAGTCACTGGGTCTGAGTGTACACGCTTGGAGCCTTGGGTGGCATGTGTTGCGATGTGTGTGTCCAGCTGACTGTATGCTAAGTGACTTAGATGTGTGTTCTGATGTGTCACTCGATTGATGATGTCATTCCACACATTTTAGCTGAGACACTTTCTTTAAAATTAGCATGGGGACAACATTGTTTCTGTTTAGTAAATGACCATTTGGTATTCCCTAACAACGTTATCAGGCATGGATTTCTATATGTGCTACCTAACTTTAAGGTTGCTTACTGACCAGTCACACCCTATTTCAAGTGTGAACACATATGCAGTATTGGATTACAGCCAAGAGTATTTTACAACACTGCTACGTAATTGCTCTGGAGTTCACGTGACGTTTGCATATACTGTATGGCGATGTCTAAGTGGTTAGACATCTCGTTATTGACACTTGGCTTTGGATTTTGAAAGCGACAATACCAACCATTAGCCTTGAGAAAGTCATTGTGCATATTTAGCACGGACGAAACACGTGTTGGCTGCTTCGGATATTGGATTGCTATTTTCGGATACTGAATATGGGTTTCAGAACCAATAAAAAGAACATCTATTTGAAGCTGTGACGAGTACTTTATCCCATCCAGTGGAACTGTGGAACATTTTGAGTCCTCCAAGAACTTTTCTGAAATTGTTCATTTACTTATCAATAATATTGGTCAATATACATTGTATTGCTCTTAGACCATGTATACTTCAGATAAGGGTGTGCGTTATTAGCTGTTTTTCTTTATAATTGCACGGACGAGTTGATTCTTCAACTTGCCAACGACACTCCTAGGTAGTGAGTGTTTACAGTCATATCAGCACCCCGCCATACTAACAGCAGTTGTGAATTCAATACGCCATTTACTGGTTTCATGTGACAGGAATGTATATTTGATGTGCGGTTGTCTACCCATTTTTGGAACACTACTACCTCTTTTGTAATTGTAGTAAATGACCATGTATGCGGAGAAAATATTTTAGCTGACTTCTTGTGTGTCTGTCATTCCCAGGTTCTTGCGCATGTTGTCTGCTCGTGTCATCGTTGTCCTCCTGCTATTCCTCATGAGTATTGCCACGTGTGCTGAATCAGCGTTCCATGCATGTCCATGGGGAAATGTCATTTTGGGTAAGGATTGCAGCAAGGCATTTTGGGTGTGGTATGTGTTTGGAATGTGTGGGGACTGCTTCTGTGCATGTTGTGTTACCATGCATACATGTCGACTCACCATGGGGCACATAACATGTAGCATGACTCCCATGAATTGATAGTCACCCTTCGTGACAGTCATCTATAATGGTGTTTTGATTCTGATGAAGGCATCAATGTATGTAAAACTTCCGTCTGAAACATACGGAATGCTATGGGAGAACATAGTGTGGGACATCCCCATAGCAGGCTCAATGGGGAATTGCAGCCTCTCCGTGTGCAGAAGGAGGTGTTTGGCTCATCCCCTTAACTTGTGTGCCAGTTCATTTGGATTTACAACATCCGTGTTGTGAAGGGGGTGTCCAGCGTAGGTCCCACATGTTAAGTCAAATGACCTGTGAGTCTGTTCATATTGATGCATTTCCCTTAGTGTGAGCCTGAGTAATAAAGGTGTTCCTCACCCTCCAAAGTGCCTCATCTCTGTCAATGCAGGTCTCTTGCCACTTTGCATGTGTCATCTCTGGCATAGTTGTCAAAGATTGTGCACATGAGTCTATGTGTAGTTTAGCAACATGCATGCAGTTCTTCATGGCTTATAATCTCTATTGTGCAGGAAGTCCATGGTTGTGTATGTATTTGGGCAGGTTGCTCCCCCCAATGGGCCGTCAACGCCTGCTAAGGGTGTGTCTCCTGTGCGCAGCTCGCCTTCTGTTTCCTGATCCTGTGTCAGTCATCTTTGGTGATTGTTCATCCATTTTATCTGGGTGAGCCATGAGTAACCTGACACTCCTTCCTTTACATTCGCATGTTGCAGCTGTCCTTTCTGACATCCTTGTCTTTGTGTGCTACTTTCGGCCTAGTTTCCAGTATATGCCGCCTGCTGCTGCGGACCCGGCGGCAAGGACCCACCAAGTTCCCGGATTCTGCAACCCACACGCCTCCAAGATGCTCCTCCCTTCCTCCCTCCACCCATTCATTAGGCTGTCATCAGCTTGTCTGTGCCACTGTTGCGGCCACGCGGTGCCAAAGGCAGGACCGTCAGCGCATGCAACGTGCACATTGCACGACCCTCATGTCCTTGCATGACCCACATCACACAACAGTCTCATGTTGCAGCCACCCTCCAAGCAATGTCTAACCGAAAGTCAACCGCATGCTCTCAGGCATACCCTAAGCGCACACACGACACCTTCGCATGCTGAGTGTGCAACTCCAACTGCCTACACAGCGCTGCCCTGCCTTCCAGGCCCTGTCACACCAACCAGGTCATGTCCCTCCTACTCCACACCGGTTCCATCCACCAGCACGCCATGGGACTCTGTTACCTGCTCAACACAACAGGCCCACACATCACCTTCATGACAGTGACCTGTATGAAAGCATCCTCAGCACACAACTTCTTCATTGCCATCTCAGACGGATACAAGAGCACCCGCAGGGACGGCACTAACAATCCCGGAGGATGAATTGATATCTATTCCCAAGTACGCACTCAGGTGCCGATCACGATCCGGCAAAAACCGGGTACGAACCGTCAGACGGAGCATAATCTCCGTCCGACGCGTACCCGGTCGTCAATTTTTACAAACAAGGAATTACGATTCGCACGGGTACACCAGTACCGTACGAATCGTAAAAAAGCCCGACCGACCAAAAAAAAACTACCAATGCGATCTGGAAAAGCGCCGACCTGACATCGGGACGCTCGCAGCCAGCCATTCACGACCCAGGAATCACGATTCGCACCGACGTCACCCCGCACGGTGAATATTTTGCGGCAGCCAAAAACTGCCGGGAAATCAGGACGACGCGAACAAGGACCACCAGTACGCGACGGACAGACGACGACGCGAACAAGGAGGACCAGTACGCGACGGACACACAGGACCACGCGACCAAGGAGGACCCGTACGCGACAGGACGACGCGATCAAGGAGGACCCGTATGCGACAGGACGACGCGATCAAGGAGTACCAGTACGCGACGGACAGACATGGACCCGAACCTACGAGTCATCCCTGCCCTCATAGCAGTCCACCTCCTCTACAGGTTACGACGCAGACGCCGCACAAGGTCAGAATAACTAAGGGAGGGGGGAAAGTGGGGTGGGGTGGGGGTGGCAGGACCAGGGCAGGCCACAAAACAACCACATAAGTCACACACCACACATGGCCTGGACATACCTGACTCCCATGCCCTGGTCACCACGAGGGGGTGGGGGCGTGTCCTGATAAGCCAGCGACCGCCACAACGGAAGTCCGTCACCACGCGAACCGGCAACACAACCAGACAGGTACGTTCCGTACCCACGCCTGAAGAGCGTGGGTACGAGTCGGACCACGCCCACACACGTCACCCCAACAATGGCGGGACGGATCGCACCCACGTGGCAAAGGCCTGGGTACGGGCCGCACAAGCATCACATAGCGTGGGGACGGATATGTACGGACCCTACCCCGACCCCGTATGCAAGGAGCGCACACCCCACCCCAACAGTGAAAGTACGACCCGTACCCCCACCCGCGTATGCATGGAGCGTACCCCCACCCCAACAGTGTAAGTACGACCCGTACCCTCACCCGCGTATGCATGGAGCGTACCCCCCACCCCAACAGTGTAAGTACGACCCGTACCCTCACCCGCGTATGCAAGGAGCGTACCCCCCACCCCAACAGTGTAAGTACGACCCGTACCCCCACCCGCGTATGCATGGAGCGTACCGCCCAGCCCAACAGTGTAAGTACAACCCGTACCCTCACCCGCGTATGCATGGAGCGTACCCCCCATGCCAACAGTGTAAGTACGACTTGAACCCTCACCCGCGTATGCATGGAGCGTACCCGCCAGCCCAACAGTGTAAGTACGACCCGTACCCCCACCCGCGTATGCATGGAGCGTACCCCCAGCCCAACAGTGTAAGTACAACCCGTACCCTCACCCGCGTATGCATGGAGCGTACCCCCCATGCCAACAGTGTAAGTACGACTCGAACCCTCACCCGCGTATGCATGGAGCGTACCCCCCAGCCCAACAGTGTAAGTACAACCCGTACCCCCACCCGCATATGCATGGAGCGTACCCCCCATGCCAACAGTGTAAGTACGACTCGAACCCTCACCCGCGTATGCATGGAGCGTACCCTCCATGCCAACAGTGTAAGTACGACTCGAACCCTCACCCGCGTATGCATGGAGCGTACCCCCCAGCCCAACAGTGTAAGTACGACCCGTACCCTCACCCGCGTATGCATGGAGCGTACCCCCCATGCCAACAGTGTAAGTACGACTCGAACCCTCACCCGCGTATGCATGGAGCGTACCCTCCATGCCAACAGTGTAAGTACGACTCGAACCCTCACCCGCGTATGCATGGAGCGTACCCCCCAGCCCAACAGTGTAAGTACAACCCGTACCCCCACCCGCGTATGCATGGAGCGTACCCCCACCCCAACAGTGTAAGTACGACCCGTAACCTCACCCGCGTATGCATGGAGCGTACCCCCCACCCCAACAGTGTAAGTACGACCCGTACCCCCACCCGCGTATGCAAGGAGCGTACCCCCCACCCCAACAGTGTAAGTACGACCCGTACCCCCACCCGCGTATGCATGGAGCGTACCCCCCAGCCCAACAGTGTAAGTACAACCCGTACCCTCACCCGCGTATGCATGGAGCGTACCCTCCATGCCACCAGTGTAAGTACGACTCCTACCCCCACCCGCGGACTCACGGACCGTACCCCCACCCCAACAGTGTAAGTACGACCCGTACCCCCACCCGCGTATGCATGGAGCGTACCCCCCAGCCCAACAGTGTAAGTACGACCCGTACCCTCACCCGCGTATGCAAGGAGCGCACCCCCCACCCCAACAGTGAAAGTACGACCCGTACCCCCACCCGCGTATGCATGGAGCGTACCCCCACCCCAACAGTGTAAGTACGACCCGTACCCTCACCCGCGTATGCATGGAGCGTACCCCCCACCCCAACAGTGTAAGTACGACCCGTACCCTCACCCGCGTATGCATGGAGCGTACCCCCACCACACCAGTGTAAGTAGACTCATACCCTCACCTCGAATGCATTGAGCGTACCCCCACCGTGTATGTTCCAAGCGTACATATCCTGAAATCGGAGGTGTGTGTGCAGAGTCCACCCAGCAGTGCCCTGAGACAGGAGGGGTGGGTGTGGAGTCCTCCCAGCAGTGCCCTGAGACAGGAGGGGTGGGTGCCTATCACTAACAGCAGTGCCCTGAGACAGGAGGGGTGGGTGCCTATCACTCCCAGCAGTGCCCTGAGACAGGAGGGGTGGGTGTGGAGTCCTCCCAGCAGTGCCCTGAGACAGGAGGGGTGTGTGCAGAGTCCTCCCAGCAGTGCCCTGAGACAGGAGGGGTGGGTGCCTATCACTAACAGCAGTGCCCTGAGACAGGAGGGGTGGGTGCCTATCACTCCCAGCAGTGCCCTGAGACAGGAGGGGTGGGTGTGGAGTCCTCCCAGCAGTGCCCTGAGACAGGAGGGGTGTGTGCAGAGTCCTCCCAGCAGTGCCCTGAGACAGGAGGGGTGGGTGCCTATCACTCCCAGCAGTGCCCTGAGACAGGAGGGGTGTAACACATGTGTGTGAGGCCAGAATTATCCACATGCATACTGGCTACAAGGGAACATGTGCCCATGAACTCATGTCAACAGACTCCACACACAAGTACAGTGATCACCAAGGATGCCACGATTGTTGCAGGTGGAGACATGGCCCTGCATGCATGGCCAAAGTAGAAGGGCTCCGTCACACACACAGCTCATGTAGACACAGCTCTGCGCTAAACATTGGGAAAACCCTGCAGGGAAGAAAGCTGGGTACACAGAGGAAGGAATACACCCTGGGACAAGTGCACCATGCAGTAACTGCTTACATGAACAAAGAAAGTTAGCCAACACCTTGTGATGGCACACAGATCCCAGGGTCCCACCAATGAGCAGTACACTACTACATATCCCACACACCCAAACCCTTACACACCACCCAAAACCATGTAGCAGCCCCACCAACACCAATACCAGCATAGCAGTAGTGTGATATTGAAAACAAAATTAAGCTTTATTCAGCATGAGCACAATGTCCGTGGATCGCAGGCAGTTCAATCTTCACAAAGCCCATAGGGCAGTCAATGATTCTCAGCTGGATGGGGGACACAGTGGGATGCGTGTCCCCTACCTTGCCTGCACAGTCAAATGGCATCGTCTTCCACACTGGTGAGGGCATCAGGGGGGGGAAGCAACAGGCACCGCAGGGACATCAGGGCAAAGGGGCGGCGTTGTGGGTACAGGGATGGAGGACTCCACCACAGGGGGTGGGTCAGTGCCAAAGGCGGAGGCCAGGATGGCACTACACACCTTTGCAAGGTCCTCCAGGGAGTCCCCTGCACCTGAAGGGACCTCAGGCCCCAAGGAGGGGGGGGGTCAGAGGGATGGGTCGCAGCGCCACCGGGGGAGGGTGGAGACAGGGGGGGAGACTCAACCACCCTGACCGGGGACCTCCTTGACCGCTTGCGTGGTGGTGTAACTGTGGGGCTCAGGGACAGAGCGGCCATGAAGGAGTCCTTGGGGGAGATGTGGCCAGGAGAGCTGAGGGGAGGGGATTTGGAGGGAGTGGACTGGGTGGAATGCGGACTCCCACTATGGCTGCGTGTCACACGTTTGCCCCCCGACCCAGTGGGTGTGCCTACCTCACCCTGTGTGTGCGTGTCAGGAGGAGTGCGGTGGACCTTCCCTGCTGGTGTGGTGCCCGTGTCCGTTGATGTGGGTGCATGCCGACGTCTGGGTGTACGTGGGACAGGCATGGGAGTGGGAAGTGTGGATGGGGCAGGGGTAGGTGGGGGGAGGTCGCGCTGCAGGAGACCCACTGCTGCAGTCAGTGTGGAGTCTATGGACCTCAGCAAGTTGCGTTGGTCAGCCTGCGATGAATGAATGCCCTCCAAGAAAGCCTCGATGTTGGGGAGGGTTTTGCCGTGGGCATGGAGGACATTAAGGATCGCAGCCTGACCAACCTGCAGTTGCCGCTGGATGTCCACAGACTCTGCATTGGCGGCAGCAGTGGAGACAGGGGCAGGGGGTGCGGTGCCTGGCAGGAAGGAGACATGCTGTGACCGGGCACGCTGGGAAGGGCCACGAGCAAGTGGGAGGCGGCTGGTGGGAACTGAGGGGGCGGTGCGAGGTGTTGTTCCGCTGTCAGCTGCTGGTGCAGCCACCGCCCACTCGGAGACATCCTCCTCGGACCTGTCAGCTTTGTATTCTGACGTGGCAGTCGACAGGTCCTCGGCCGCACTATCCTCCACCTCTGTCCCACTCGATGTGCCAGCCCCGATGTCACGGCTGGCACTGGTGCTCGGTCCCTCCGCCTTGCCTGTGTCCATGTCTCCCTCTGTGTCCCCCGACGATGCTGTGGGCAGGGTGGAGAGACAGAAATTAATCAGACAGCTGTACACATCAGTCACATGAGTCCAATCGACATAGGTAACACTGCATAGCCTGAAAAGGAAGATCCCTAACATCTACTAAACAAGGTACCGATGTAGGGCATGAAACACACAGTTGGTTGAGCCACCATGCCACTGAAATACCATGGAGAGCATGAGACAATAGCTAAACACAGGAAACGGAGTCTGACATAGCACCCAGGCCCTGGGGACAATCCAGCACTGCATCTGCACCACACAGCGTTGGCGAAAATACCGATGACCAGGGACCATATCCCTGAACTTGAGACACATGCTGCATAGGTAATGCTGAAAACATGCCCAACATGACTCGGTCACTGCACATTGCGTGTGTGTCCAGACACATCACACACTGCCCAGACCCAGCAAGTAGAAATCAGGATTTGACACATAGGCATTGCCCGCCCCAACAAGACCCTACACGAGGCAAATTGTTGAGACACAGGTGGCACCAACATCTCATAGTCTCGGTGATACACACAGGGGCAGGCAAAAAAGCAAGATTGGACGCCAAACAGCCAAGGTGCGCCTGTACAAATAATGAGGTACCAGTGCCCATCCTCAGATGAGTATAACAAGACACACAGGCACTGGCAACTGTGAGTATGAAGAAGGACAATCAGGTCAGGCTGCACAGTGGACACCTGTACAAAATAGCACGTCTATATACATGGTGACAGGGGACAATGGCACAGAGCACAACCTACGCTGTAGACAGTGAGATTGTCCACATTTATGATGACACATACACCACTGAGGAAAAGGTGCCCCAGGGGACAGTAGTGGGCACGCAACTACATGCTACTGAATGGTAATGACTGCAACACACGTCACCATCCCTGCACTATGTGTATCGCACACTCATGCACATCATGTCACAGGCCACTACATAGGACATGCGCGCTGTAAGGCATGACACATGAGAGACCAACTCCCATGTCTGGAGTCAGCATCAGTGCCAACTGACATGGAACCCACATGCAGTGAACTTGACAGTGCACAGGCAAGGTCCCACAACCTGTTACACACCACCCCCACACATGATGCTACAGTCATTGTTCTCGTGGACAAAGCGCCAGCCTACATTACCTTGTGAAGGAGTGACTACACACAGACCAGGGAACACATTGCAAGGAGGGGAAGGGTGGCAGGGGCGCAGCGCTATACTGGGGCAAACAGGATCTGCACAGCACCTTTAAACCATGCCAGTGAATTCATGCTACTGTGCCCTTACAAATGCCGGTGACACACAACAAACACACATGTACCTACCCCCTTCCGGCTGCTGCATCGCCTGTAAGCGCCTCTCCAGGTCTGGAAAGACCACCGGCAGCACACGCCTGTGGAGGTGGCTCAGACGGCGGCGGCCGCGGTTCTTGTGGCTCTCAGGTGAGTCCCCCAGCAGGAGCCGTGCAATCCTCCGCGTCCAGCACCGGATATCCTGCCAGCGTTTCCTCACCTGGGGCAGGCTCCGCCTCCGACCATCCACACCCCTCACGGCACTGACGGCGGTCAGCCAGATCTGCTCCTTGGCAGTGGCGCCTACCTGTGAGGGGAGGAACAAGTGACACCACATCAATACACCAGCCACATGTCACAGAGAGACATATGGGTACAAATTAGCTGGTTACAACAAGGCATGTCATGCAGCCAACGCATTGCACCTTTGTCATAGGGACATCATCCCCTGGTGAGGGAAAAAGCAGTACGTGCCACAGTGGGTACACAGGTGGAATGATGGCAATGTCACAATCAATGATCAAGGCTCACACTGTGCATCACACCCACCCCTCCTGTCTCAGGGCACTGCTGTGAGTAATAGGCCCACACCCCTCCTGTCTCAGGGCACTGCTGGGAGGACTCTGCACACACCCCTCCTGTCTCAGGGCACTGCTGTGAGTGATAGGCCCCCACCCCTCCTGTCTCAGGGCACTGCTGGGAGGACTCTGCACACACCCCTCCTGTCTCAGGGCACTGCTGTGAGTGATAGGCCCCCACCCCTCCTGTCTCAGGGCACTGCTGGGAGACATCAGGCACCCCCCCCCCTGGGACCCCCCCGACAGTACATGGCATGTGTGTTACACCTGGACACAATGGCAGAAGTCACAGTCACAACATAGGGACAGTCTGTGGCAGTGGCCTATGCACTCACCTGATACCCTGGTCGCCCATACAGCATGGAGTACTGTGGGAGGATCACATCCAGCAGAGCCATGTTCTCCTCCAGGGTGAATGGCTGTGTCCTCTCCACAGCCCTTGACATGGTTCCAGGGAATCAGTAGCAGCAGCTGGGTCGACGAATGCAAAGATGTGCAGGCAAGTACTTCCTCATGGGACCTGGCTGCCTTATATGTGCCCTTCTGCCCAGTCTCATGCACAGGAGTACAGAGTGATTGGTCACTCACATTTGCATCCTATGTTTCCACCAATCCCTTCAAACCTAGCAGTCTGTGGGTTCTCTATCGGTTTCATTCTCCTGCATGATGTCAGCCCCACAAACACATTGCAACAAAGTAGAATAATTCCAACTGACTTCTGCTGTGCACCTTCCAGAACAATTTCGAAATTTGAACTTGGTCTCCATGACAACCAGCATGCATGTAGGCCTTAATACTTGTCCCCTATGTAATTTGGAGCATCACACACAGGTACGGTGCGTTTCGGGGCCCTAGGGCACCCCAAATGCATGGCAACGGCCCGTACATGCATGCCTACGTTCACTATCACTATGGGTCTGCACGCGTATGCGTACTCGTAGTGGTACGGACCGTACACACGCATCTACGCTCACTATCACTATGGGTCTGCACGCGTATGCGTACTCGTAGTGGTACGGACCGTACACACGCATCTACGCTCACTATCACTATGGGTCTGCACGCGTATGCGTACTCGTAGTGGTACGGACCGTACACACGCATCTACGCTCACTATCACTATGGGTCTGCACGCGTATGCGTACTCGTAGTGGTACGGACCGTACACACGCATCTACGCTCACTATCACTATGGGTCTGCACGCGTATGCGTACTCGTAGTGGTACGGACCGTACAAATGCCTGTACGCTCGCCATCACGATGGGTACACATACGGCAGCACTCCCACAGTGATTTGGGAACATACACAGGCCCTCTTAGCAGCAGTACGGCGGTTTTTACACATCACAGTGGTGATAGGCGACACACAGGTAGGAATAGGGCGGACATACTTGTCCATGGATGGACATACTTGTCCAGGAATGGACATCAAGGCATCGTCTGTGCATTACTACATGTGTGGGGCACAGGTGTGACAGGCTGTGATGTGGAACATGCCTCCTGAGTGGAGAAGGCACCAGATGTATGATGAGATGTGCATAGGTGTACTGTTTGACGGTGCAATGTGTGCCAGGCATGCCCTTGACTCCTTTGACATGTGTGCATGTCGTACTGCGCACTTGGGGTGAGCGTCACTGGCTTGGCACGGACACCAACACACGGAAGTGTCCCATGATGCCCGGTACAGGGGTCATGACACATGACTTGTCACTACCCACAGTGCACAATGTGACTATGTCATTTATGTGTCCGGGATTTTCATCAGGTTGATGTTGTAGCACCCTCAAAAGCTGCAGCCGTTGCAGCAACCAACATGTGTCTGTGTGTAGATTGTCATTGCACACTGTTCCGCACACCATGCCACATGTGGTATCGGATGTGAGGTGCACATGTATGCATGGGACACGGAGTAGCGTGACAAGGCCATGTCAGCATCCTCACAAGGAATGTGTGGTGAGTCATGACATGTGCACCTTCATGGCAAGGTGTGTGGGCAGGCCTAGTGTAATGTCATGTGACCTGTGGCTCCGGTGTTCTGCAACCAGTCTCTGCAATCGGCATCCCACTTCTGCTGATGTGTGGGTGTATGTCACTCCTGTCTTGCGTCGGGCTGTTCACTTGCACTGGGACACAGCTATTCCCATGGCGTGGCATGGGGAGGTTCTCAATCTCCGTGTGTAGCTGGGTCTTGGAAGGAGTGTCACCTTGCATCCATACGTGTCCTGGGCATGTAGCACATACCTGACTCCCTATGTAGCATGTGTGTATTGCCAGATTTACATGTGCTCAGTAGACATGAGTTGTTGTCGTAGTGCACTCACTCTTCCTTGTCACTTCCAAATTACTGCAGAGCGCCGCCTCTTGCCCGAAGAATTCCAGACTTGGCTGCCATGCAGGAGAATGACAGGATCCGGCTCTACCGCTTCACCCAACCGTTGATCCTGGAGCTGACGGCGAGACTGGCACCACACCTGCAACCGCAGCACAGGTATCCTACGGCACTGACACCCCAGCTGAAGGTAATGGCTGCCCTACATTTTCTTGCCACGGGTACCTTCCAAAATACCATAGCTCATGTTGGTGGCATGTCCCAGAGCATGTTCAGCGGTGTGCTGCATGATTTCTTGGAGGCCATGTTGATTCACCTGGATGACTTCATCAAGTTCCCAACCCCTGAACAGATGACTGAGGTCAAGCGTGGATTCTATGCCCTGGGAGGGATGCCCCATGTCATTGGGTCCATAGATGGGACACATGTAGGTTTGGTACCACCACACGCACGGGAGGTGGCGTACCGCAATCGGAAGCACTACCACTCCATCAATGCCCTTGTGGTGTGTCTGTCCAATATGGTGATTTCACATGTCTGTGCTCGTTTCCCAGGATCAGCACACGATGCCTACATCATGAGGCGTAGCGGGATGCCTGATATGATGATGCAGCTGCGCAACGAACGGGCATGTGTTGTTGGTGGGTACAGTCTGTCTGTCCTGTATTCTGTATAGCCGACCAGCACGACCGCTTCACCAGTTCTAACGATGTCCATGTGCTTCCCATGTAGGGGACGCTGGCTATCCCAACATGCCTTGGCTGCTGACACCTCTCCGCAACCCCATCACGCCGGCACAGCTCCGCTATAACACCGCCCATGGCCGGACAAGGCGAGTGATAGAGAGGACGTTTGGCATGCTGAAGAGCCGATTCCGGTGCCTCCACAAGACCGGCGGTGCACTCCCTTATGCCCCGGCGAAGGTCTGCAAGATCTTCATGGTCTGCTGCATGCTGCACAACATGGCAGTTGAAAGAGCTGTGCCACTCATCCTGAATCAACATGACGAGGACCATCCACCCGTGGAGGACGAAGGGATTGGCAATGGGGCTAGTGATGTGGAGGATGTGGAGCCGCAAGAGGACATCCGGACTCGGCTCATACGCGAATTCTTTGCTTAGTGGTGAGTACCAGTGTCTGAGTGTGCACGCATTGGTCCCCGTGTGGCATGCGTTGTGATGTGTGTCTCCACCTGCATGTATGGCACGTGGGTCAGAGGTGTGTGTGGGTGTGTCACTGGAGTGATGGTGGCAGTGATGGTAGTATTTCCCCAGTCATAATTGTGACCTAGCATGTTGTCATCCATACATGTGTCGAGTAAATGCACATGCAAGTGGCTGTGCTTTTTGTGGCTGACTTCTTGTGTGTCTCTCTTCCCCAGGTACCTGCGCATGCCGTTTGCTGGTTGCATTGTTGTGGCACTGCTATTCCTCATGGACATGACATCGTGGGCTGACTCAGCGTTACAGGCACGGACACGTTTGGAAGTCTCCATGGGGTAAGGGATGCATCTGGGGTGTATTGGGTGTGGCAGTTGTTCACGATGTGTGCACACTGCCCCTGTCGGGGTTTGGTTCCTCTGCAGCCATGTCGCATCCCCATGGGACACGACATGCAGCTGTGTACACATGAATAGATGGTCTGCCTGGTTGACAGTCATCAGTGATGGGATAGTGGATTGTGATGATGGCATCAATGTGTGTGACACTGCCCTCGGACACATACGGTTAGCATTGGCTTGACATGGTGTGGGACTTCCACATCAGCGGATCTATGGTGTATAGCAGGCTCTCCGTGTGCAGCTGTGGGTATTTAGCTGTTAGCCGACGCTTGTGTGCAAGTACCATGGCTATCACGCGTTTGTGCTGCAGAAGGGGGGTACCAGTGTTGGACCCACATGTCACTCCACATGATGTGTTCATGTGTACTTCGAGTTGCCTCTGCAAACCCGAATACATGACTAATAAAGGTGTCCCTATGCCTCCAAGGTGCCTCTTCTCAGTCAATGCTGGTGTGTTGGCACGGTGCATCCTGCAAGTCTGGCATGGTATTCCCTGATTGTGGCTATGTGTCAATGTGTCGATTCGCAAGATGCAAGCTGTGTGTGTGGGCTGTGACTGTGTATTGGCCATGATGTCCATGACTGCGTGGGTATTGTGACATGTGCCATCCCCATGCATCCAACGTTGTCCAGGCCCCCATTCTCTGCATCCACCGGACTCAAGCTTGCAGGACATGGTTCTGCCACCTGTCTACACATACCTGGGTGCCACCCAGGACACTGGACTGGATCCCTGACCTCTGCGCATGACTGTTGGTGTACTCAATGTGTGTGTCAGCACGGTTGTTCGGCCACCCCCTCAGCTGGTTGTGCCCATCACGGGTGTGTATGGTGCTCCATGTCTGTCTTGCCTAATAAACTGTGACCCATGTGTCCTGTGCCAGACTCAGGCCCCAGGGTGTGGATGGTTGAAGAGAAAAGATGACTCAGGCATGTTTAGACTTTACAAGACACATGTTAGGTAATAATGCTACCAGCAGGCATATACTCTTCATAGTGTGATTTATTATTGGGGGGGGGGGGACAAAGTGAGGGGCTTTCCGGGATTAGGGAATCCAAAGTTCAGTAGGGGAGTTGGTGTCCTTGCCATGGGAAATCCTCAGAGTCCATGCCACAGTCTTTGTCAACATTGGTCAGCCAGTGACCAGCAGGGCCATGTGGCAGAGAATGTCTCTTGATGCTGTGATGCTGTTGCTCCAGTGGGCCAGGTGCCAGGCCAGGTGTCCTGGGAGATGGTGATGTAGCAGCCACCCTCACGGTCCTTTCCGTGGACGACCCGGCCTCCTGCGGGGAAGCTCACCAGCAGGCCGTGACGACGTCTGGGATGCTCCGTCGGATGTTTCCTCCTCCTCCTCCTGATCCCTCCCTGTGGGTGGTGATGTTCTCCGCCTTCTGGCACAGGGAGGGTTGGCCATGGTGTCGGCCATCCGACGGAGTGTAGCGTGAATCCCCTGGAATGCCGTCACTTGCTCAGCCTGTCTGTCCTCCATCCTCCGTTGGTGTACCAGTAGACAGGCAATTAGCTCCGCATGTTGCTGGGCCTGCTGGGCCTTGATCCCCTCGAGGACGGACACAACCTGGGCCATGCCCATGGTGTCCTGCTGGTATGAGTCCAGGATGTTACGGACATGGGAAAATACCGGATCCCCAGCCAACTGGTCAGGCTCGCACCTCCGCCGTCCTCCACTCCCACCACCCCTGCCCACTTGCGCCTGGCCTGCACTTGTGGGCACATGGGGTCTCCGGGACCCCTGAGGGGTGGCATTGGCGTTGTCGCCTGCCTCCTCCTGGGTGCCCGGGACACCGTGTCCCTCCTGGCGAGCCTGGCTGCATTGTGGTGTTGGGGCAGGGATCCTGGGTGTCTCCTGGGATGTGGCAGGAGTGGGGGTGGTGGTTGGCACAGTTGTACCTGACGCAGGTGCTGCAGGTGGTTGGACACCAGAGGGGCCAGGTCGGTCGGGATCGTCCGCAGAGTGGTGAGAGTGGTCGCTGCCGGTGGGATCGGGCTCCTGCAGATCCGGGTCCTGTGAGTGTTCCCCCCCAGTGTTGGGGGGTGCACCACGACGTTGACCTGTGTGTGAGAGAGACAATGTTAATTTTGGTCCATGCAACATCCATGTTTCATCCGTTTCAAAGTTGGCACATTTCCTCTTGGAATTAGGATCTGTCTTGCATTCCACTCACAGTGCACTTGTGCATGGGTGTGTCCCTTGGCCACCACTTTGGCCCCTTTAACTATGTGTGGCACAGTCTTACTTGCTGCGTAAAGTGTGACTGCAGTCAGCAGTGGAGTGGGCAGGTGTGGCGAGCCATGCATTGGCGCCTTCCGTGTAGCACTGTACATGCGCACATGGAGTGGATCCACACACTTATATGATCCAGGTAGCTTTCCTTGTGCTCGTGTACAGGTTGTGACATGGCCCTGTGTTTTGCCATGGTGAAGAGGGGGGGTTCTGGCACTGGCCACCCTTGTCTACATGCACGCAGTCTACCTGCTGACGAGCAGACATTCACACACGCAACACGGCTGATTAGCTCTCCCTGTGTCTCGCTCCCTCTGTGTCCCCCTCTCCCTCCCTCCGTGTGTCAGCCTCCTCCCTCTGTCCATCTCCCTCCCTCTCTGTCCCCCTCTCCCTCCCTCTGTCCCCCTCTCCCTCCCTCTCTGTCCCCCTCTCCCTCCCTCCGTGTGTCACCCTCTGTCACCTCGGCCCAGCTTCCTGGGCACACACTGTTAGCAGATCTTTGAGTGGCCCTTGGCTTGTTGATGTGAGTTTGTTTCTGATCTCCAGGCACCCATTGGGTGTGATGTGTGTCTGTGCGCTGCTGCTGTGGTGGTGTGTGCTGCCACTCTTTCACAATGTTGGCTGTTCATTAGCTGCTGTCATGTGCTAAACAGTGCCTTCACCCCCATGTGTTGATGCAAGGCGTCCGCCATTTGCTGGCAAGTCATTCCTGTGTTGGGACACACTGTTTGTCTGGCTGTGACCTAGGCCATATGGGTAGAGTGAATTGTTGTCTGCTTCTGAGTTGCACTATGTGCTTTTTTGGGCCCAGCCTCCCGCCATCCGGGTTACCGTGTCATGTGTTGTTGTCTTCTGTGGCCTGTGACTTGACATTGTCCAGCTGGGTGCATGGGGCATGGTGGCAGCAGTGGCATGTGCGTGCTCATTGAGTGTGGTTGAGTCATGCGATGGCTTGTGGTGGTTGCGTGCCTGCTAGTGATGTTGGTTGTGGATGCCGTTCCCCCATGTGAGGTGCGTTGTTTGTGTACTCACCCGGGTCTCGGAGTCCTTCTAATCCTTCTACTGCCTCCACCGGCAGTATGGCCATCACCCTCTCCTCCCAGGGATGGTAGTGTACGGGTCTGCGGGAGGGCCCTCCTCCGGTGGCGTTGGCCTGGTCGTGTTCATCCTGCCTCTTGGCTCGGACCCTCCTCCGCAGATCGTACCACCTGTTCTGGCATTCCTGCCTGGTCCGTCTGGTGTCCGCAACAGCATTCACAGCATCGACGATGGTCTGCCACATGGCTGTTTTTGCTGCCTGGCTGGTGTTTCTGACCAATGTTCCAAAGATCTGTGGCTCGACTCTGAGGATTTGATCAACAAGAACCTCCAACTCTCGGTTACTGAACTTTGGATTCTTGGTAGTGGGCATGATGAGGGGTGTGGATGGTGGGGGGGGTGTGGATGGTGGGGGTGGTGTGTGGATGGTTGTGGGTGTGTGGGTGTGGTTGTGCAGGTGCGTGTGTGTGTGAATGTGATGAGGGTGTGTTTGTGAAGGTGGTTGTGTGAAGGTGTGCAAGTGTAAGGTGTAGTAAAGGTTGAGGTCTGGTGCTGTGGGTTGTCTGTAGGGTCTGGCAGCAGTGGGTCTGTTGCAAAGGCTCATGGTTTGTGTGTGTGGGCCCTTTTTATTGGTCCATTGGTGGGTGTGGCTGTGTTTGAATTGTGGGTGGGTTGGTTATAAGGAGTGGTGGTGTATTGGGCCTCTGTTTGTTTTTGGCAGTTGCAGGTCAGTGAAGGTGTTGTTTTGGTGTATTTGGCCATGTTTAGTGGCTTTGTGCCATTCGAATGGTGTATTGTTGTGTTGTTTTTTTTTGTCCTGGTTGTGTCCGTGCGTTTTGAGCGTGTGTACGGTGTGTACATGGGCCATTTGGTTGTACGGTGCTGTCCTTGTGTGTGGCTTGGTACGACTCGTACATGCGGTTGTGATGTTGGGGCCTGGGGTGCGCTCCGTAGTTAGGAGGTTGTGTTGGGGGTAGGACTCGAACGTACTGGGATGTACATACACGGTGGTTCGACACGTACAGGGGTGGGGGTAGGACTCGAACATACTGGGGTGTAGGTACACGGTGGTACGACACGTACTGGGGTGGGGGTACGACTGGAACGTACTGGGGTGTAGGTACACGGGGGGTATGACACGTACTGGGGTGGGGGTGGGGCTCGAACGTACTGGGGTGTAGGTACACGGGGGTATGACACGTACTGGGGTGGGGGTGGGGCTCGAACGTACTGGGGTGTAGGTTCACGGTGGTACGACACGTACTGGGGTGGGGGTAGGACTCGAACGTACTGGGTACACGGTGGTACGACACGTACTGGGGTGGGGGTACGACTGGAACGTACTGGGGTGTAGGTACACGGGGGGTATGACACGTACTGGGGTGGGGGTGGGGCTCGAACGTACTGGGGTGTAGGTACACGGGGGTATGACACGTACTGGGGTGGGGGTGGGGCTCGAACGTACTGGGGTGTAGGTTCACGGTGGTACGACACGTACTGGGGTGGGGGTACGACTGGAACGTACTGGGGTGTAGGTTCACGGTGGTACGACACGTACTGGGGTGGGGGTACGACTGGAACGTACTGGGGTGTAGGTACACGGGGGTATGACACGTACTGGGGTGGGGGTGGGGCTCGAACGTACTGGGATGTACATACACGGTGGTTCGACACGTACAGGGGTGGGGGTAGGACTCGAACGTACTGGGTACACGGTGGTGCGACACGTACTGGGGTGGGGGTACGAGTGGAACGTACTGGGGTGTAGGTACACGGGGGTATGACACGTACTGGGGTGGGGGTGGGGCTCGAACGTACTGGGGTGTAGGTACACGGGGGTATGACACGTACTGGGGTGGGGGTGGGGCTCGAACGTACTGGGGTGTAGGTTCACGGTGGTACGACACGTACTGGGGTGGGGGTAGGACTCGAACGTACTGGGTACACGGTGGTACGACACGTACTGGGGTGGGGGTACGACTGGAACGTACTGGGGTGTAGGTTCACGGTGGTACGACACGTACTGGGGTGGGGGTACGACTGGAACGTACTGGGGTGTACATGGACGGTGGTTTGACACGTACTGGGGTGGGGGTACAACTGGAACGTACTGGGGTGTAGGTACACGGGGGGTATGACACGTACTGGGGTGGGGGTGGGGCTCGAACGTACTGGGGTGTAGGTTCACGGTGGTACGACACGTACTGGGGTGGGGGTACGACTGGAACGTACTGGGGTGTAGGTTCACGGTGGTACGACACGTACTGGGGTGGGGGTACGACTGGAACGTACTGGGGTGTAGGTACACGGGGGTATGACACGTACTGGGGTGGGGGTGGGGCTCGAACGTACTGGGATGTACATACACGGTGGTTCGACACGTACAGGGGTGGGGGTAGGACTCAAACGTACTGGGTACACGGTGGTGCGACACGTACTGGGGTGGGGGTACGACTGGAACGTACTGGGGTGTAGGCACACGGGGGGTATGACACGTACTGGGGTGGGGGTGGGGCTCGAACGTACTGGGGTGTAGGTACACGGGGGTATGACATGTACTGGGGTGGGGGTGGGGCTCGAACGTACTGGGGTGTAGGTTCACGGTGGTACGACAGGTACTGGGGTGGGGGTAGGACTCGAACGTACTGGGTACACGGTGGTACGACACGTACTGGGGTGGGGGTACGACTGGAACGTACTGGGGTGTAGGTTCACAGTGGTACGACACGTACTGGGGTGGGGGTACGACTGGAACGTACTGGGGTGGGGGTACGACTGGAACGTACTGGGGTGTAGGTACACGGGGGGTATGACACGTACTGGGGTGGGGGTGGGGCTCGAACGTACTGGGGTGTAGGTTCACGGTGGTACGACACGTACTGGGGTGGGGGTACGACTGGAACGTACTGGGGTGTAGGTTCACGGTGGTACGACACGTACTGGGGTGGGGGTACGACTGGAACGTACTGGGGTGTAGGTACACGGGGGTATGACACGTACTGGGGTGGGGGTGGGGCTCGAACGTACTGGGATGTACATACACGGTGGTTCGACACGTACAGGGGTGGGGGTAGGACTCGAACGTACTGGGTACACGGTGGTACGACACGTACTGGGGTGGGGGTACGACTGGAACGTACTGGGGTGTAGGTACACGGGGGGTATGACACGTACAGGGGTGGGGGTAGGACTCGAACGTACTGGGTACACGGTGGTACGACACGTACTGGGGTGGGGGTACGACTGGAACGTACTGGGGTGTAGGTTCACGGTGGTACGACACGTACTGGGGTGGGGGTACGACTGGAACGTACTGGGGTGTAGGTTCACGGTGGTACGACACGTACTGGGGTGGGGGTACGACTGGAACGTACTGGGGTGTACATGGACGGTGGTTTGACACGTACTGGGGTGGGGGTACGACTGGAACGTACTGGGGTGTAGGTACACGGGGGTATGACACGTACTGGGGTGGGGGTGGAGCTCGAACGTACTGGGGTGTACATAGACGGTGGTACGACATGTACTGGGGCGGGGGTACGACTTGAACGTACTGGGGTGTACCTAGATGGGTGAAGGTATACATACACGGGGGGTACGTGTCGGACATACGGGGGCTGGGGGGAGTGTTGGGCGCGTATGCGGGCACATGTCTCCATGGTTGCTATAGGAGTTCGGTGCGGACGGTGTTTTTTCCATACGGTTGTACGCTCGGACGCACGGTATGGATCGTGATTCCTCGGTCGGACTTGGCTTTTCACATTTTTAAGGTAAATCGTCCGAGGACGTGTCGGACACATTTTCCGACCCGAGGACGTGTGGGGAATGATTCCCAGTGCGGTTCGTATGGACTTTTTACCATGCGAATCGTGATTGCCAGTTCGTACGGCACTTGTACGATTCGTACGGTAAAAAGACCCGATACGAGTCGCACAGGGACATTTTTTACCAGATCGTGATCGGCACCTCAGGGTCACAAATCCGGTTTAGTACAAACCCCCTGCAAAACCTCAGAGTAACACTCATCTACAGATCTCCAGGCCTACATCCACAATTCCGCAAAGCCATCAACACGTCCATCGTCACACACGGCCTCACATCCACAGGATACATGTGGCTGTGGGCCAGGAACTTCTGGCTGGATGAGAACTACACCAGCATCCATCATTGGTCCATCCACATTAGCATCCAAGTCTCCGACGAGCAACACACTGCCACACACCCCGCTACCAATCCCCCAGAGATGCTTGATGTAAGTTAACACAGACATGCTTTGTGGGACTCTGGAACCAACACCACCGCCACACCCTGCAACCTCACACACTGGATCAGCTGCTGATCCAACAATCTAGCCACGTTGACGGACTTTCCTGTGACGCACATCAACAATTAAGCCACCTGGGACAAGGCAGACCTACTGGACTCATACACGTCTAGCAGGACTCTTGTGCACAGCTTGCAACACAAATAACCATCAGTGGCCTTACAACTCTGGAAAACAGCACACACAGCCATCACCATATCATCAGCAAGGACAATTGGAGATCCTTCAGATGGGGCAGAGGCCATAAAACCACACGACATCAAGGAGCTCATCAGCATCGTGAGTGCACTGACATCAGCTCTCCATCCAAAAGACACCCCACCCTTGCAAGGCTGAGCCAATCCCTTGCAACTTTCTACCACTGCAAGCTCATGGACATACACGCAAGCCTTGGCACACAGAGGCAGATCGCATTATTATACGCGGGACCAACCACCCTCAGGTTTTGGACTTCCATCATCAGCAGATACAACACCCGGCTCATGTGCAACATCCCCTGGGGATCTCCATAAGGCCCCTTCCCACACAACATCTCAACCACATCCTTCCCCATCCTTGTAGCCCACGTCCAGCACGGCATGTATATATCATTGGAGTTAGCCACATTCCATGGTAGATAGAGGCATGCAGTGACCCAGGCCCTTCTTAGACAATGGACGGCAGGAACGCTGGCTCTCAAGGAACATCACCGTGCTTCCCTAGCCAGCAAATGTCATCAGGAAGACAGTCAACGAGCAACTGACAAACTTCCTCCACGCA
The DNA here is from genome assembly GCF_964204655.1 of Triturus cristatus. Classification (NCBI taxonomy): domain Eukaryota; kingdom Metazoa; phylum Chordata; class Amphibia; order Caudata; family Salamandridae; genus Triturus; species Triturus cristatus. The sequence goes on from NC_140588.1 coordinate 874,247,011, forward strand.
AAGAGCTCCAGGCAACCTGCACAAGACCGTCTTCCACAGTAATCACCCCACTGCAACCATCATCATTGCCACCAACACCGACAACTTTGCCCTGCTCAATAATGGTGAGGCCACCCCCCTTGACCTCTCCACAGCATTATGCACGATGTGGTCACACACTGTCAGCTCACACATCTCCAACACTGGTATCCAGGGGATGGACCAGGATGAAATCACCAAGTAGCTCACCAGCAAGGCCATGGGAGTGGGACTCAAGCCTTCAGCATGTAGTACAGTGGCGTCAACTGGCACATGGCCAAGGGCTCATCTCTCAGCGTGTCAATCTTCAATGTGTCCAGGACCCCCCTCTCCACCATCACATGCTCACACAACCGTATCATCATCTCGTATGCCATTGACAGCCAGCTGCTCCTCACCCTCACCAAAGACACAGCCATTGTAAGTTCCAACCTTCAAGAAGGCATGAGGTCCGTTGATGAATGGCTGAACATCAGCCACATGAGGCTGGAATTGTACAGGACTGAGGTAATCATCTGAGGATTGTCCCCTTACAGCTGGGTCAACTCACTGTGTCCCACCCGCCAGGGCACTGCACCAGCACCCAGTGGCCATGCACACAAGATGGTGTGCATCATGGACTCGTCGCTCACAATTGGCGTGCAACTCACCAGCATCTGTACCTCATGCTGCAACACCCTCCGCATGATGCACATGATCCACAGATAGATCCACTCCAAGGCAAGACAGACCGTCCCCCAGGTCCATGACACCAGCCGTGTCAACTACAGCCCCGCCCTCTACGGAGCAAGTATAGCCAAACTCCCGGAAAACTTGTCCACATCCAGGGTGCATCTGCACACCTCAGCTTCAACATCCCACACCCCAGCCACATCACTGTCCACCTGAGATAGCTGCAATGGATCACTGTCAGCTGCAGGATGACCTTCACACTCCTCACCCACACTCAGGAGGCAGTCCACAACCCCAGACCCCAAAACAACCTTGGACATCTGTCATCCAAGACCCCGTTGGGCCAACTCCGTGCATCCAACCTTGCCCTGGCCAACATTCTTTACATCCACTGAACTCCAACATGCAGGACATAGTTCTCCCACCTGGCCAAACATACCTGGGACTCCCTCCCCGGGAACCTCGACATGAGCCATGACCTCTACGCCTTAATGATACTCTTCCAAATTGGTCTGTCCGCACAGTATTGCAAGCCCCCCCTCAGCAGCTTGAGGCCATCACGGGTGAGTATTGTGCTCCATGTCTGTATTGGATGATACATTGTGACCCATGTGTGTCCTGGACCCGACTCAGATCCCAGGGTATGGATGGCTGGAGTTAGTTCAACACTCAGGCATAGTTTGACATTTCCCCACACGTATGCTGTGGACTCATGCAAAATGACTGCAACATCTAATTAAAGAAATTTAGTTTTATTCTCGGTGGGGGGCGTGTTTTGTGGGAAAAAATAGGTGCTATACAGTGTGCCTAGAATCCAAAGTTCACAGGGGGAGATGGGCTCCTTGGCATTTGAAGTCATCAGAGTCCAGACCACAGTGTTTGTCATCATTGGTCAGACTGTGACCAGCAAGTCCATGTGGCAAAGAATGTCAGTGAATGAGGTGCTGCTGTTGAGCATGAAGGTCAGGTGCCAGGCCAGGTGACATGGGAGATGTGGATGGTCCGCTGCCTCTCACTGTCTTTTCCGTGGATGACCCACCTTCCTCGCGGGACCCTCAGATGCAGGCCCTGACAATGTTTGGGACGCTCCGTCGGACTAATCCTCCTCCTCCTCCCTCCCTGTGGCTGGTGGTGGTCTTCGCCTGGTGGCACAGGGAGGGTTGGCCATGTTGTCGGCGATCTGATGGAGTGAAAGGCTTATGTCCGTTTGCACTGCCAGGAGCTCAGCCAGTCTTGCCTCCATCCGTCCTTGGTGTTCTTGTTGACTGGCGTGTTGCTCGGCCTGCTGGTTCTTAATCTCTGCGAGGGTCTCCACTACCTGGCTGATGGCCCTGGTGTCACACCGGTATGCGTCCATGATGTTGCGTATGTGTGACATACCAGTCCCTTCAGCTGGCTGGTCAGGTTCTCGCCTCCGCCTGCCTCCACTCCCACCACCCCTGCCTACACGAGCCTGGTCTGCCGTTGTGGGCACATCGGGTCTACGGGACCCCTGAGGGATGGCAGTTGCGCGGTTGTCTGCCTCCTCCTGGGTGCCCGGCGAACCTTGTCCCTCCAGGTCAGACTGGCTCAGTTGTTCAGTGCGGGCAGGGCTCCTGGGTGTCTCCTATGATGTGGCAGGAATGGGGGTGGTGGTTAGCACAGATGTACCTGAAGCAGGTGCTGCAGGGGCTTGGACACCAGAGGGTCCAGGTGGGTTGGGGTCATCCGCGGAGTATTGAGAGGCGTCGCTGCCAGTGGGATCAGGTTCCTCCCGAGCCTGGTACTGTGATTCTTCCCCCCCATTGTTGGGGGGAGATCCATGACGTTGCCCTGTGTGTGAGAGAGAGACAATGTTAATGCTGTTTCATGCGACATCCATGTTTCATATATATTGAAGTTGGCACAGTTCCTCCAGGTAGTTGTATGTGCCTAGCATTCCCCTCAATGTTCACTTGTGGATGGGTATGTTGCGGGGGACAGATTGATATGTTCTCCTGAGTGTTTGACATGTAGATTTTTGGCTTGGATGCTTCTTTGGATATGGATTGATCTTGTTGTGTCACATGTCCATTGTGAGAGTGGGTAAATCCATGGCCTGCCCCGGGGGTGTGTGCTTGTGTAAGGGGTGTGTGTGACAGGGCCTGTTGGTGGGTGCAGTGTCATTTGGCATTGGGACTCCCAGGTGATGTATCTGTCCCCTCATGGAGCATGCTGCCATGACAGTGAGTGTGAGTTTGTGTCCTAGATATCTGAGCTTGTGGTGTTGGTGTTTGAGTTTACAGTGGTCACAGGAGGGCCTTGTGCTGCCTACAGCAGGGCGAAGTGTCAGCTACCTTGTCAGTACTTTGCCAGTCCCTGTGCATTGAGCATGGTGCATGGGTATGTACCTGGGCCATATGGGCTGAGGGCAATGGTGTCTGATTCTGAGTTGAACAATGTGTTTTGTGAGCCCCACCCTCCCAGTATCCCGGACATCCAGTCTTGGGTTTGTGGTTCGTGTAGCCTGGGAAATGGCATGGCCTTGCTTTGTGAATGGGGCATACACATGTTAGTGGCATGAGCGTTGTTTTTGAGTGTGGTTGTGTCCAGTGAGGGCTTGGGGGTAGTTGCGTGCATTTGGTGTAGTTGGGGTGTGGATGCCATTACCCCCATGTTATATAAGTTGTTTGTGTACTCACCAGGCTCTGCAACGCCTTTGACTCCGTGTACTCCCACCGGCGGAAGCAGGGCCATCACCTTCTCCTCCCAGGGATGGTAATGTACCAGTCTGCGGGGCAGCCCACCTCCAGTGATGTTGCTCTGGGCGTAGTCCTCGTTCATTTTCCGCTTGACTGCCCTCCGCAGATCGTACCACCTGACTTGGCATTCATTCCTGGTCCTTCTGATGGGCGCAACAGCATTCACCCTATCGATGATCCTCTGCCACAGGCGTGATTTTTCGGCTATGCTGGTCTGTCTGACCAATGTTCCAAAGAGCTCTGGCTCGACTCTGATGACTTCGTTGACAAGGATGTCTAGCTTCTCCCCTGTGAACTTTGGATTCTTGTCTGCGGGCCTGGTGTGGGGTGAGGGTGTGGATGGTTGTGGGTGTATGGGTGTGAATGTGAAGGTGTGTGTGGGAATGTGAAGAGGGGGTATGTGTGAAGGAGTGTGTGTGAATGTGTATATGTTAAGGTGTATTGGTGCAGTTGTTGGGGTATGCTCTGTAGCTGCAGTGAGTCTGTTGCAAAGGCTCATGTTTGTGTGTGTGGGCCCTTTTTATTGGTCCATTTATGGGTGTGCCTGAGTTTGAAATCTTTGTGGGTGTGTTATAAGAGGTGGTTGTGAGTTTGGGCCTCTGTTTCCCTGTTTGGATGTGCCAGGTCAGTCCTTTTGATGTATTTTCTACTGTAGACGTGTTTTGTGGTGTTGTGCGAGTCGAATTGACCCTCCTTGTGCTGTTTTACAGTGTCCTGGTTCAGTACGAGTCGTTTTTGCGCATGTAAGGTGCGTACATACGCGATGTTGTTGTACCGTGCTCGCATATGCAATGTTGTTGTAAGGTCCGTACATACGCGATGCTGTGGGACGGTGCTGGGGTATGGTGCGTCCAAGTACGGGGCTGGGGTACAGTGCTGGGGTACGGTGCGTCCAAGTACGGGGCTGGGGTACGGTGCTGGGGTACGGTGCGTCCAAGTACGGGGCTGGGGTACGGTGCTGGGGTATGGTGCGTACAAGTAATGGGCTGGGGTACGGTGCTGGGGTACGGTGCGTACAAGTACAGGGCTGGGGTACGGTGCTAGGGTATGGTGCGTACAGGTACGGGGCTGGGGTACGGTGCTGGGATACAGTGCATCCAAGTACGGGGCTGGGGTCCGGTGCTGGGGTACAGTGCATCCAAGTAAGGTGCTGGGGTACGGTGTGTACAAGTACGGGGCTGGGGTACGGTGCTGGTGTACGGTGCGTACAAGTACGGGGCTGGGGTACGGTGCTGGAGTACGGTGCGTACAAGTACGGGGCTGGGGTACGGTGCGGACATGGGGTGTATGGTGCTGACATACGGGGGTACGGTGCTGACATACGGGGGTATGTGCGGACATACGCGGAGGGAAGGGGGGGCTGTACGACTCGTATTCCGGGCACAACCCGGGATACGAGTGGTACAGAGTTCGCGCCAAACGGGATGTTTTACACACGCTTGTGTATTCGGAAGGGCAGTACGGATCGTACTTGTACACTCGGACTTCAGTTTTACGATTTGTACGTAAAACTGTCCGGGTACGTCTCGTAGACCTTTTCCCGATGCGATTAGTATGTATTTTTCAGGTACGAATCGTACTTCACCGGTGGGACGGGACTTTTATGATTCGTACGTAAAAATATACGGATACGAGTCGTTCGGAAACATTTTTTACCCGATCGGAATCCGCACCATAATGTTCAAATAAATTGAACATATACATATAAAATATAAGATATATAGTTAATAATATTCATAAATAAATATTTTAACTACTTATAAATTGTTAACAGCAGTTTATAAATAATAAATACATAAACAAAATAATATAAATAAAAATATAAAAAATATCTATAACAAATTAAAAAACGACAATATTTTTAATGTTTTTCAAATAAATTATACACAACATTAACTAAAACAATACAGGAAAATAATGGATAGCAGAGGGAAAAAAATTACTATTCCCACTCCAAAGAATGCAACAGTAGGGCAAGTGTTGGATAGCGTAGGGGTAAAAATTACTATTCCAACTCCAGAGAGTGCAACAGAAGGGAAAGTGTTGGATAGCATAGAGGTAAAAATTGCTATTCCCACTGCAAAGAGTACAACAGTAGGGAAGGTGTTGGATAGGGTAGGGGTAAAAATTACTATTCCCACTCCAGAGAGTGCAACAGTAGGGAAAGAGCTGGATAGCGAATGGGTTAAAATTGCTATTCCAACTCCAGGGAGTGTAACAGTAGGTAAAGTGTTGGATAGCGTAGTGGTAAAAATTACTATTCCCACTCCAGAGAATGCAACAGTAGGGAAAGTGTTGGATAGAGTAGGGGTAAAAATAACTATTCCAACTCCAGAGAGTGCAACAGTAGGGAAAGGGTTGGATAGTGTAAAAATAACATACTTATCAATTACATATGTTTTTAATTAAATAATGATGTATTAATAAATAACAATACATTAATTATAAATACCAATAAATTAAAATAATAATTACTTTAATAACATTAAATTACTTCCCACCCTATTCCCCAATAAACACACAACCCACTCCACATACATTTTAACACAATTAATATAATTATCAATTAATCAATTAAGAAAAAATTAATTACCAATTAATAATTAATTAACAATAACTTAATTATCAATAACAATAAATATTGATTAATAAAAATGAATACATATTAATAATTAATTAACAATAAATTATCAATGCCAATAATTGTTAATAAATAGTTACTGAGTTATAATAAAGTACTTCCCACCGTATTCCCCTATAAACACACAACCTGCTGCTAAACTAAATTAACACAAGTAATATAGTTATCAATTAATTAATAAATAAATAATAATTACCAATTAATAATTAATAAATACATTATCAATACAATTTTTTAATTTATTATAATTAATTTACTTCCCACCCTTTTCCCCTATAAACCCACAACCACTCCAATAAAAATAAATATGCCACAGGCGTGATTTTTCGGCTATGCTGGTCTGTCTGACCAATGTTCCAAAGAGCTGTGGCTCGACTCTGATGACTTCGTTGACAAGGATGTCTAGCTTCTCCCTTGTGAACTTTGGATTCTTGTCTGCGGGCCTGGTGTGGGGTGAGGGTGTGGATGGTTGTGGGTGTATGGGTGTGAATGTGAAGGTGTGTGTGTGGGAATGTGAAGAGGGGGTATGTGTGAAGGAGTGTGTGTGAATGTGTATATGTTAAGGTGTATTGGTGCAGTTGTTGGGGTATGCTCTGTAGCTGCAGTGAGTCTGTTGCAAAGGCTCATGTTTGTGTGTGTGGGCCCTTTTTATTGGTCCATTTATGGGTGTGCCTGAGTTTGAAATCTTTGTGGGTGTGTTATAAGAGGTGGTTGTGAGTTTGGGCCTCTGTTTCCCTGTTTGGATGTGCCAGGTCAGTCCTTTTGATGTATTTTCTACTGTAGACGTGTTTTGTGGTGTTGTGCGAGTCGAATTGACCCTCCTTGTGCTGTTTTACAGTGTCCTGGTTCAGTACGAGTCGTTTTTGCGCATGTAAGGTGCGTACATACGCGATGTTGTTGTACCGTGCTCGCATATGCAATGTTGTTGTAAGGTCCGTACATACGCGATGCTGTGGGACGGTGCTGGGGTATGGTGCGTCCAAGTACGGGGCTGAGGTACAGTGCTGGGGTACGGTGCGTCCAAGTACGGGGCTGGGGTACGGTGCTGGGGTATGGTGCGTCCAAGTACGGGGCTGGGGTACGGTGCTGGGGTATGGTGCGTACAAGTAAGGGGCTGGGGTACGGTGCTGGGGTACGGTGCGTACAAGTACAGGGCTGGGGTACGGTGCTAGGGTATGGTGCGTACAGGTACGGGGCTGGGGTACGGTGCTGGGATACAGTGCATCCAAGTACGGGGCTGGGGTCCGGTGCTGGGGTACAGTGCGTCCAAGTAAGGTGCTGGGGTACGGTGTGTACAAGTACGGGGCTGGGGTACGGTGCTGGTGTACGGTGTTTTAAAAGTTTACAAATATTGCTAAAACAGGAGTATAAAAACATCTAAAAACAAGGTATATTTTAAAATAAAATAAAAATGATATAGTCGTGAAAAAGCTCCATGAGTCTTCTAGTATATGTGAGACCAACTGAGCATGCTGAAAGCCACAGTGCTCAGTGTGAGCAGAAGAGGAAAAATAAAACAAAAGTGATGTTTTCGAATCCCAATTCAGGTTGTTTTAAAAAAAGGCCATTTGCTCCTAGCACACGGACGGCTGAATGTTTATGTGTCCTGTGTGGGAGACGCAACACCACTGTTGCCTGCCTTCGCAGACGACGGTCACTATAACACCTCTTGGGTCAGGTCATTGGAGCAAAGGTGATCTTCTCTGGTTCCCACAGCTGTTGCTGGGGCAACACATGATGCCTGTAAGCCTGATACAGAGCTGGTGTCCATTTCAACAAGAGCTGAAGCATCCAGAGGTGGCTCTAAGAATGCCGACATCAGGATTGGAATACACTGAGGACACTGCACTGCATGGGCCTTCTTCGGGTCCAGCAGTACATTCACACCCGGAGGCGCAACCCATGGAAATGTTAGACTGATGTCCAACATTCAATCATGTCAGCAGAATAAGCAGCGGAGTACTGGCAATACGCAGTCTACCCAGACTGATCTGAACGATAAAAAACAATGCTCCCTTAACTCCTGAAGCCGATATGAGACCAGATGGAGTACCATGCGTTCATGGCAACGTCCCTCCAAGAGCTCCTTTCCCATCTTCTTGGAAATGAGGATGTCCATTGCATAGCAGAAAAATTAAAATCATGATACCCACTACCAGAAGCAGGATCAGTGGAAGCCCTCCAAAAATGCTTCCAAACACGGAGTGTATTGAAGATGGAATAACTCCAAAATCCCTGTGTAAGGTGCTTAATGGCCCAGAACCTAATTTCTTAAATAGGTGTACTATCCCACTTGTATCAGGCATTTTAAAGATACTGTGTACCCTTTCTCAGAAATGGAGCGGGAAGTTAGTTCGGACTAGAGCCTGTATCTCAGCTGAAGACCGTGAAACCTTGAGATCAAAAAAACTCACAAGCAGAGGTTAAGGCCACCTCCTTCTGTAAAAGTATGGCTTTCAGTATGCTCAGAGAATCAAACTGTATAAGGGAAACATTCACCAAAGGCAATAGCGGTGCCTCCCTGACTGTGTGGGTAGGTGGAATCAATATCTCCAAACAACAAGTAAACCTGTAACTTACTATGACCAGATATGCGATGCCTGGCAGCATCCTGCAACATCCTTGATCATTCAACATCAAATAACTCTGGTTCGAGAGTAGTTTGAACACTGGATGAATCACAGCAGCTGGGGATCCTTTCAAGTGACTAGATAGGTTTGTAACCGAAGCGTTGCAAGTTCTGTGAAGCATAATATCCTAACGAGTTCCCGCAGTCGGAACCACTGAGAAAAAATTCAGTGTCCACATTCCTGCATTTAAATCTGTAAGGTAACTCCCATGATTCATGAATGTATTCCCTACCCAATGTTTCATACCTGCCTACCCAGTGGTACTGTAGACAATATTGAAACTTGAATGTTGTCACTGGCAATATGATGTACCCATGGAATAACCATTCTGTGGAAGGTGACTCAGCCACAGTAAAAGGTAATTTGTCTAATTTTTCAAAGTGTAGTAATGTATACTTTGCATCTCTCTGTGCCATTGTTGTCTGCCTTGTTGTTAAATTATAAGCAGAAAATTGAGACATATTGTTAATATATCACATGGGCACATGACAAGAACGCAATGATTATAGCGTCCAGCTTGATAACAGGATGGATCGTAACTGCAATTGCCCATGTTGAAGAATGGACAAGTCCTGTTCAATGTTATCTATTGCAGAAGATACAATGTTGCCCAGTGATTAAATCCTGGATGTTAGTGTGGTCATGCCATTGTCGACCACTGTCAAAGCCTTTCTAGGTTAACCCTGTCAATTTCACGCAATCTCTCCGCAGCATCCTGTTGAGAGATCTTCAATACTTCATTGTAAATGGCGTATAAGAAGCGCTCATGACATAGTTTCCGGGGACCCAGCAAAAAATCCTGCAGATCCACGTCATCCGAAAGTAAGGACAAGCGCTGTTTCACCTGGGACAGTGTTGAGGTTTTCAGCCAGTCTAGGCGCACCTTCCTGCCACTATAGGAATGTCACCACCCCGGGATGTTCTCGCTGTATATAGCGTTGGTCCAGCCCATGGATACTAAACTCTTCAGTGGTACCCTTGAATCTTTATTGACACCCATTTGTGTCAATAGGCCAAACTAATCATTCCTCCCAATTGTAGCTTGAAGAATTGTATGAACCCTCATGAATAATGTCATCCAGTGTATCCTCACTATGTTGTGTATGGTTTTACCATCCCTCAAAGTGTGAAAGTGAGGGAATCCAAGGTGTGTTCATGTCCTTAATCTTGGCTATTCCAAGACAGGAAGTTCAGGAAGAAATTTGCTGTGGTAATGGGCACGCTCTAAATAATGCCTCAGTTCCCTGGAATTGACAATCTTTGGTCCCCCAGGCAGATTTTGTGTCTATGGTGTCCCTCCAAAATCGAAACCCTGTAAAGACAGCTGGGAAATAAAGGAAGCAGGGTATATCTGTTTCGTGTTGGTGAGCGTATGTTTCTTCGCAGATATAGGTACAACCTTATAATGATATGAGGTTGGGTCTATAGTGTTAAATCCAGAAAAATAAGCAAACTTTTGTGCAAATGTTTGTGAATTACCTTTCAGTGGTTTTGGGCAATGTTGCCATTGATGGCAAGTAAAAATGTTACGTGGAATACTTGTCTTGTGCCAGAAATGATGATCATAGTGTTGGTACCAATAAACGGTGTCAAAATGGTTCATCATAAAATTAGTTTTCTGAAACAGCAGCACATTGTTCTAAATCAGACAGCATGCAATTCACAGTTTCAAAATCCCAATCATCAGAGAATGTACTGGAGGTGATGATATCACTCAAAGAAATTTTAAATTCAAGTGGTATTTTCAAAAGTTCAGTAGGACCAAATACATCATATGAAACTCTATCCCTAACTATTCCTTCAGGAATCAGAACTGCTGTAATGTTCACAATGGACAGGTCTATTTGTTCACAATGACAAGATGTATGAGGTTTCAGGAGCAAGTTCGCATGGGGAACTGCAGAGCATTTTGGGAGATAGTGTCCATTGAGGAGCAAGAAAAAGACAGTCACTACACCTATCCACAGGACTAGGAACAGTAGGCCAAATGCAATCCAGAGCTGTAGTCAGGGAGAAAAAATCTAAGTCTTTTCAGCCAAAGGTAGATGTTATATACTTTATCTTTGTGGGAAACAAAAGCTGGCAGTGACACAGGTTCACTTGGATCCAGTGGGAAGTTATCAACGTCAATGAGATAGCCAGATGCTGTTCGATCTACCTTTGGTAGCTCAGCAGGATTCGTTTAACTGGAAGTCGACTTATTTTGAGACATAGATATTGGTATTAGGCCGAATTGAGATCTGTGTCTGATTTGTTTTTTGTTGTTGTTCAATTTTGACTGGTTCAAGTTCCATTCCATTGTTGGCAACCCTGTTACTTTGCAATGTAGAATCTTCAAACATTATCAGCCTTTCTGTCTGAGCCTCCTGTATGGTAGTGAGAGGAGAACGACGGCTACCCGGGAGCCCAAGCAGCCTGCTATTCAGTATCGGCCACATAGTGTGGTTTTATCAGATCTATAGAGAGGAATCTCTTTTCTTTTTTTCCGCCAAGAGGCGGAAGAAGTACTGTTCTTGATCCTTCAACAGCCAGAACAGGTACAGGCATTCTGTAAGATAGCCCAAATTCTTTTTTGTCCACAGTCTTTTCCCTGACCAGGTCCCTGATCTTCAGGACCCATGCAGGTCTTACCAAAACTGCTTTAACTTACCCAGTGGTGGTGCGTTTTACTTGGACGTTGCTTTGTAGTGTCCGCAAATCATTGAGTTCCTGTAAAACAGCCAAACGATCATTGATGTCAAATGCTTTTTCGTCCGCCACTGTGCTGCCTCCCAGGGAGTTTATTGGCATGGAATTTAGTGCCCTCTTGAGCCCATATAGGTGATTAACCCAACTACCACCCAAGCCTAATACCCTTGCTATTAAGCATTGCTTTAAGCCCAGGTTTTTCCTCTCCGTAATAAAATTTCCCTTGAGATAATATGGAGAGGAGTACCGCAATGCTACACCCAAATTTCCCATGGCTTCCTTGTTAGTCTGAGAGCTGAACATGGGCCACGGTTAGAATGTAATTTGCAAATTGCGTATGTCCCTATGAAGACTCGCAAATCCTTTATAACGGTTATAACCAATACCAGTTACTAAATATCTACTCACTGATTCCTAGGTCTACACACACATCCACTCATTCACCCATACAGTCACTCATACATGCATTCACTTATCAATACAGCACTGTCATTTGCACACATACACCTATACAGACACTCACGTACTGTCACTCATCCATAGAGTTACTCACACACCTAGTCAGTCATGCAAAGAATCAATCACACTCCCATTTACTCACTATACAGTTATACACACACCACCTCACTTATTCATACAGATGCTAACACATACTTACTCCCTTATACAATCACTGAAACAAGCACACACTCCTCTATACAGCCACTCTCACAATCACTCACTATCACATATAGTGATTTCTATACTCCAACACTCCCATATACTGAGTTTCACATATGCAGTTACTCACACATGTAGCACTGAGACATCCATTCACTCACCATCACACCCAAACACACATTCACCCACCCAGACAGCCCTTTGCAGATGCACTTTTGAACCCATTCACCCAGTGAGTCACCCACTCACACATCTATGTAGAGTCATACCCCTCACCCACCCACGCAGACACTCAAGCACACATACAGATACTCAGATAACCAATCGATAACCCATATAGACACTCATTTAGCTACTCACCAACACGTGCAGCTGCTTACACACCCACTGACAAATTGATACAGACATTCACACAGTTTAGTCACTAACTCATGCATTCAGTAACGCACGTTTAATCACTCACTTATACAGTCAGTCACGCACCTACTAAATCATCCATTCAGACACTTATACACCCACTCATTCTTCAATACACCTTGTCATAGATATAAATAAAACATATTTATACTTTACAAAAACACACAGTCACTGAATGATGTCATCAGTGATGTCATCAGTGATGTCATTTGAGATGTCATCAGTGATGTCACTAACCATGTCAATAATGATGTAATATGTGACATCATCAGCAGTGCATTGCGGGAGCCCGAGTTATAGTTAGCTCAACTAACTATAACGGCCGAATTTCTCTGGTTATGTACAAGTGAAATGTCCAACTAACTATAACGTCCCTGAAACTTGTGTTTTTTTTAGTGAATTTCTAGGGTTTTTTACAAGCTAATTTCTAACTATAACGTCCCTGAAACCTATAGTTTTTTCTGTGAATATATATATATATATATATCCAAACACAAATTTATATATATCTGTGTGTGTGTGCGTAAATAAATATGTGTGTCTATATATGTGAATAAACATGTACACATAAATATATGTGTGTGTGCATGTGTGTATGTGCGTGTGTGTGTGTTTGTCTCCAACAGACTATCCAACACTGCAATGCAAAGAAGCGCTCACTCTGGTGAAAATCACATCCAACACAATGGGCCTCATTACGATGGTGGTCAGACGAGCATTTTGGGCAGGTGTCTGACTGATTATATGTTGGCGGTTCCACCTACCTTAATACAATGTGACTTCCATGCACAAGGTTGTAAAACTGCTCTTTGCCATTGTGGCTTGTGCTGCAGCCCTATAAAAGGGCCACAGCACAAGCTGCAGTGGAAAAGGGCAGTTATCAAACATTCATGCACCGTGTGGCAGGCCCTGTGTGATGCCTGGCACACAGTCCATGGATGTTTGGGGGGGCTCATAACAGAGGACCACGAGGGACAGGCACCCTTCTAGGGACCACCAAAGCTCCAATCCGTCTGCCTTTCCATGCGGTCAGACCACCATGTAAAGGCAGAGAAAAGAGGGTAATCATAATCCCTGCTGCGTTGTCCCCCAGGCACTGCTCCCATTGTGGGGATTATGCTCCTTGTGCAAAATTGTTTGTATTTCTTTGTGGCTTTATTGTAGATATATATATATCTATATATCTATATATAATAGATAAACAATAAATCCACAAAGAAATACAAACAATTTGATAAGAAAAAATATGTTTAACGTAGACAGAAAATAAAATATAAAAAATGCATAACCCCAAAAAACACATTCTTTATAAATACTATACCAATCAAAATAAATTTAAACCAATTTTTATATATGACATTAACAAATTTCTGTCTTTTATGTCTATAAACCACGTGCATTGCTACAGTGTGTTTTAAATTGCGCCTGCCACGTTTGAAAAAGGCCGGTTTTGCAGCCGAAATGCATCAATTGGCAAACTGTATGGTTTGAATAAATGAATGGTGTGTCGGTCCTGCTGTTTTATGTTTGTCGAGGAATGTTGTTTCTAGAAGGCTGAAATCGGATACCGATGCCACCCTCATTCAGGTGCACCGTGGTTGTCAGCAGTTAAATTTTCGTATCAAAATACAACGCGAAGACCCCCATGCCAAGAGGTAACCTAAAGCTGGAGTTTCATAGGATGCCAGAGTTTTTAGGTAGTAGTTTTAGGTAAGCAGTCGATGGCAATGCTTTCAATGGCATATGGGAGAGGGGTGGCAGCATTTGAAGCTGCTGGAGCGGAATCCGAGATATTGGAGACAACCTCAAACTTTCAGTTTTGGGGTTGATTTCACTAAAGGAAGGAGGTTGGGTTTAAATAATGCATGGAAACTTGACTTTGGTAATGGTTTCAGCAAAGTAAATTCCGAATAGACAATTCATTGAGAAACTATCAGCATTTGGAGTCACTTCATTGACTTAGTAAGGATTTGCTGAGCCCAGAGATAACACAACAGCATGGCTGAGCCATTTCGTGTGGGGACTGGCATCTCAAAGGACACTCCGGCTCGCACAGGCGGTCCGACACGTGCATCGTAATGGCTCAGTTATAAATTGCATCCATTGCACACCACGGTTAGCTTCCGACCGGGACGTACAGAGCGGTTCGGACCCGGAAACGACTCAGTCGGTAAATTTCATGTAGATCGCATCGTACTTGCTCGCTCGTACAGCTGTACGAGTCGGCCAGAAAACACGCGTACGGCTCGTAGTTTTTCCGGCCGAACCCGATTCAGTGCCCTTCCGACTGAGATCGGAATCGGCCCCTAAGTGTTGTGTATTGATTCAGCACGCCCTGGTAGATATGCAACAGTTATTTTATAGGTGCAGCCTTGAACGTATTTAGAGATGTGATGCCTTCCATTTAGTTTTCTATGAAAAATGCTTTGAAACATGTTATACTCCTGTCATGTTCATTTGTAATTTGCATATCCAGCTGGAATGGTAATCTGGGTAGCTGCAACAGTACTGTCTTAGCAGCAAGGGTCCGGCACTGGTCTATAGGTATTTTACTGGAGGTCCTTTCTGCTGGAAATGTCTACATGCAAGGGAGAGGGGAGGGAGTGGTTTGCTTGATGAGTGTAGGGCAGGATTTATGCACCTGATATAGCGGGTCATGTAGCTCGAACGAACAGTAAAAGAAAGCAATTAGGATCAGGTGACTGACGGAGGTCACGCTTTGTGAAGAGCTTAAATTGCAAGCAAGGGGAGGAGTTAGGTTTTTGAGTTTTCGCTTGGTGAAACAGTGACGAAGAAAGAAGGAGTTAGATGGGCGAGAAACCACACTGGAGGAAGAGTAGGTATGTGGTAGAGAATGTGGCTGGGCAGGTTATAGTGGGTAGTAGCGAATTGATACGGTTGGACACTAAACATGCACATGGGCATTTAAGTTATGGTTGGAGAATTAGATGTAGGGGTTATTTAGTATTAAGTACGTAACGGGGTTGAGCATTCATTTAGTAACGCGGGTACAAAGGCAGGTTTAAGATCGAGGATGGATGTTGGGGAGGGCACCGCGTTCAGGGAACACTCGACATGAATACAGCTAATTGTAGTGTTGATTTTTCAGGGGTGGTGGTTATTATGTGGGGTGAGGATAATCAATTCAAATGGATGCAATTATTATTTTTGAGTCATTATATTACTGGAATATGATGTAAGCACTGTATGCATTTTTGCAAAAATAGAACTAAAATATAGAACTGTTTTTAGATATGTAAGACTAATAGAGGTTTTGCTTTGAATCCAACAGCTATCCCTGACGAAGAGCGCTAAAAGGCCCGAAATGCATTGGAACTTAATGATATCTTTATCTGCTTAACATGATTCAAGTTACCCATGTGACGTAGTAAAAGGCCTGGATGGGCATAACTGCCTCATTTGAAAAAATTGGGTCAATGGACAGCCTTATCGTGAAAAGTTGAGAGAAAAAAAAGCTGTGAAAAAATCGATTGAGTATGGAAAACTTTGGATAGACTTGAATAAACATGGATTCTTTGAACAAGAGTAGTTTTGCAATGATTTGCTGATACGCTGTGCGATTGGATTTGTAGCATCTGGTGGCTGCAATGTTTTGAAGTTTTGCATGCAAGTTATGGCATTTTATCATACCTATGAGATGTTGTGCTTGTCAAATATCAATGAAGGAATTAATGAGTAATTGTTTGCATTTTTTAAGTGTAGGGCAATGACATTAACATATTTCTTTTATGGCTTTATACCATGTGCATTGCTACAATGTATAAATGGTGTGTCTTATATGGCCCTGCCAAGTTTGAAAAGGCCAGTTTTGCGGCAAAAACGCTTCACTTGGCAAACTATATGGTTTAAATAAATGAATACCAGAGGATTCCATGGTGCGTTGGTCCTGCTGTTTTACGTTTGGTGCAGTAAAAGAATAGGTACACACTTACAAGAAATCTGCTGCAGTTGCTTTATTGTGCAAAAAAGGCAGTTACAATGCTTAACGAGTTTTGGTCCTCTCCTCGAACCTTGATCACGGGATATACAACACCTGACCTCGGGCATTATTTATTTCCAATGCATCTCTAATATTCCAATTTTGCTCCATTGCATGCTGGGGCATGTAGTTTCAAACGGAAATGGTAAAGTGACAATGTGCGAAATATAAATAGTACATTGATCTAAATTAAAATGTTTGATGTTACGTTAAATTCAATCTTTACAAAATGATTCTTCAAAAATACATTCTTCTTAGTGTCAATCACTCGAGGCTTGTCACAATATATCCATAACGATCTTTTATCTATAATTCTTCTTATGTTATGTTCCATTGTGTAGTTGATGGTCTTCCTTTCTCTTTTGCTGACCCTTTAGTGAGCTGACTTCCTGTAAATCCTCATTCGATTGTCAATTTGTACTTTCTAAAAAAGACTCCATTTTATTATTTGTGAATTATATATTACATGTTATGGTTTCTGAAGTCATTCTTCCACATCATTATTTCCAATTTAATTCTTGGCTCTCCAATGAGCAGGGTTTTTGAAGTGTTTTATTTTTCTTTCATAATATTGTACTAAACATCCTCCAGTGGCTGGTAAAAAATAACTATTCTTGGGTCACATGATGCATTTATCTGTTTTTGGGAACCCAAAGTTATCATTCAGATGTCATCTTCTTCTTTGTTTAATTGTCCATGGATCCTGTTCAAAGAAAGTTGATTGGCCAAAACTATAACTTTTTATATTGGACCTTGCCATCTTTGCAGTTTTTATAAGTGCACATAGAGTTCCTCTTCCTGGTTCAAGCAATTCAGAGTAAGAGTTCTCATGGACAGAATTTATCTAGATTCCTTCTGTCATAAGAGTTTTTCACGGTTGCCTCCTCCCTCTAATGCTGGTATTTGTTCAATGGCATAGTATTGCAGAAATTCCAATTTTCTTTTGTGATGTTGTTCCATATGTTTTGCAATGGCATTACTGCAATCTCTGTTAGTTGTGTCTCAAATGTGCTCCAAAATTATTTTCTTGATTTCACATGTAGTACTTCCTATGTATTTCTTTTTACATGGGCTTTGAATTACATAGACTACTAATTTACTCTTACAAGTTATATGTAGTTTAATTTTCCATGTAGTGCCATTTCCCAGTGTGAGCTCCTTCATATGTGTTTACATGGCCAGAATCCTCCAGGTCTTACCCATGTACATTGTTGTTTCTCTCTGAAGTGACAATGAATTAGTTTGTCTCCTATATTATCCGCTCTTGTATATGTTATATTAGTGTGATCCCCCATAACTGGTGCAGCAGTGAGGTCCGATTTCAGAATCCCCCAATGTTTTTAATATTATTTGAGTGAGTTGACTTGTTTCCGCAGAATGAGTTGTTACCAATCTTATCTTGATTCTGTTCTTTAGTTTTCTTTTCTGTAGTGTGTAAGATTTGTGTTCGTTTTTTTGCTCTTTGTAAACCTTTTTCGATTATCTTTTGCAGATATTTACTGTTTCTGAAGCGTTGTTTTGCCTTTTGACAGTGGTTTTCAAATTCAATATCAGATGAGCAATATCTTCTTATTCTTAGAAATTCCCCATTGGGGATGCTCCACTTCAGATTCTTCTGATGGAAACTTTTCAGCATGTAAGATTGCATTTGTAGCAGTTTCTTTTCTATACAGCGTTGTTTGACACATAGACCTCTGTGTCCAGGAAATTGACTTTTGTTGAGCTAATTTCATATGTGAACTTCAGATTGGCTGTATTGTTGTTAAATATTTCAAAGTATCGAGCAAATTTTTCCTCTGTACTGTCCCATAAGAGAAATATATCATCGATGAAAAGTGACCACATTATTGTTTTCTCGATTCATTTTTCATTTTCGGGTGTCCAAGCATATTTTTGTTCATACCACCCCATATTTAGGAAAAAAGGAAAATCACATAGCAGTTCCTTTTGTTTGTTTAAAGATTTCTTTCTTAAACATAAATAGGTTATTAGTGAGACACATTGTTATCATTTCCATCAACATGTCATTGTGTCGCTGGAACTGAATGTTATTTTTTCCAAGGAAGTATCTGCAGGCATTCAGGCCAATATGATGCTTGTATAAAGCGAAACTATATACTAGGGGTGGGCCGAATTTGCATAGTCGCACTACGCAAAGCTTCGCAAAATGGTAAGAAATCTCAGCGAGCACGCAGAAATTCCACGAACATGCGGAATTGCTTGTTCGTGATGCTTTTTACCTGTTCGCGAACGCTGTTTGCGTGCTCGGGGGGAAATATCTCACAAACACGCATTTTGAGAACGCGAAAAAGCAAAAGATTCCACAAAGCCGCGGAATGCAGAATTTTGGGCAATTCCGCATTCTCCGCGGAACGCGAAATTACCCAAATTCCGCGAGCGGAACTGAATTTACCGCCCAGGCCTACTATATACACTGTTATATGTTTGTAGGTGGGTTGCCATGGGATTCCATCTAATTGTTGTAATAAGTCTGCAGTATCGTGTAGGTATGAAATTTTATACTTTTGCTTTTCTTCGTCAGGTGGCAAGTGCTGCAATTACCACAAGGATATTTGCCCTCCACGGGGGGTAGGAGGGTATTTTCTGCCTCAATTGCTAAGGTGTGTCGTGGTCTTGTGTGGACCAGCACGTCCCTCAGGCTCCTTCCCCTTTTGTGTGCAAACATCGGTTTGAGAAGGTTGAGGTTTCCGCATGCCAGGAGTCTCCAATGTTTGTTTACAATTTTTGTCACTTGATTGGAGTTGGTATTGTAAGTAGTGACACATATTGGTCTCTCTTCTGGGTCCTAAGGTACTCTTGGTTCCAGCAGTGCTTCCCTATTGTTGTTACGTGCCCTCTTCGCGGCTTTGTCAATGATTCGTGTAGGGCAGTTGCGTTTCTTTAGTTTTTCTTGTAAATCAGTAGCCTGCCTCTTGAAGTCTTTAATTTTCGTACAGTTCCTCTGCAAGCGGAGGAACATGTCTTAATGGGAGATTGTCCCGAAGGTGGTGGGGATGGAAGCTGTTATATAACAGCAGACAGTTCTTTGCTGTAACTTTAAAGTGAGTGTTAGTCTTTAAAGTGCCCTCATCTGGGTAGATATTCACATCCAGGAAGACCAAGTTGGTCCGTGAGGTTGTGCTGGTAAATTACAGATAGATGTTTTGTTGGTTCAGCCAGGTCATAAAGTTTTCAGTTGATGTAATGTCTCCTTCCCATATAACCAACACATCGTCTATTTAACGTTTCCAGGTTTTTATGTTGTTAACGAACAAGTTACTGGGGTGTAGGATCTTCTTCACTTCTAGGTGGATGACGTACAGGCCAGCTATACTGGGAACAAATGTGCTCCTCATGCTGGTCCTGTGCTTCTGTAGGTAGATGGTATCCTCGTAAGCAATGAAGTTTTTTGTAAGTGCAATGAACAAACATTCCATAACCAGGGGAGGACTTCGAAACATGCCGACACAGGAGACACTGCTCATTAAAGCATAGTATCTCCATCTCATTCCCCACTTTTAACGATACCAGCTCAAAGCACTGAGCCAGGTATTTTTTAATTTTTTACCATTCACAATTTACTCACTTCTGACCCTTCCACTCACACCCCTACACCACACATAGTATTGTTTTTCATAATCAGTGCTCCCACGTAGTCGTAGTTCGCAGCACGCCCTGTCCCACAGCAGAGCGGGAAGACCCTGATGATGAAGCATGCCACCAAGGGTCCCCTTGATGGGTGAGGGTTATTTAAACAAAGCTGTGTGCTTTCCACCATTGTAGGAGACACACGTAGTCTGGAGGAACACTTCTATACTTTCCCATTTGTTTTTTGACAATATAACTTGAGGAGGACGTATCCACCTCGTATTCTCTTTTGAGCATTACCTCTTCACTTCCTTCTTGTGTTACTTTGAAATATCTATTTTCAGCCGGCAGGTTTTTTTTGGGATGGCCCTGGTGACTTCATTTTGTTTTGCCGATTTCTCTGCAAATATTTTGGCTAACATTATTTTCCAAATGTATTTATATATGTCAATCTGCATTTGTGCAATGACCAAATGCACAGTTGGGCAGTAATTGTATTGTTTGTTTATTACATTTATTTCCTCTGGGGCACCCACCTTTTGTTGACCAGTTCTAAGGGATGGGGTCTCTGGGGCTGAAATTGGTCTGGGGCAGGAGTCGCATGCCACCCATTCCCTAATGATAATGCCAGGAATGGTGGGGGAGTGAGTTATAGTTACTGGTAGAAATTGGGTCATTAGGTGGCAGAGGTTTGCAGCCTGTCCAATTAGGGACCACAATCCTGGTCAGGCTATACAACTGAAATTGACCTGTAGTCACCCTCTTGTAGCTTGGCACATAACAGTCAGGTTTAACTTAAGGGTCAATGTGTCAACTATTTGTGCACACTTTAATTATAATAACATAGTGAAAACACCACAAAAATACTCCACACCTATTTAGGAAAATAGAGAATATTTATCTGAGCAAAGCAAGACCTAAACGACAAAAATCCAATAAGTAGAACTCGAGATATGAATATTTAAAGAATATACTGGAATATAGTGCTTAGTAGTCAATAGCGCCTTGTGGTTATTTGAGGTCACGCTGGCCCAGGGTAAGTCCAAAGTTTCAGGTCAACTGCAGTCGAGGGCAGGATGGCAACAAGACTCATGCAAGGTGTGCTGAAAAAGTACCTTATATGGAGCAAGACTCGGCGTCCAAAACTTGATGTGTCAGTTCCAATTCACCTAGTCAGACCAATACGTCATGTTTGAGCCTCGCAGTTGGGTCCCACATTGTCATCGAACCCCTAACAATGCAGGCGCTGCATCTATGTTGAGCCGTGCAGGGATGTCATTGGCTCTGTGTCGGCATCGAAGGGCAATGTGCTGGTCCCGATCAGCGCAAAGTCATCACTGCCTCACTTTTTGCTGGTTAGCAGCTACAGAGCTCTCTTGCAAGGCCCAGGACTGGATAGGCACTTCTTGGCTGGGCAGAACTTACTGTTGGCAGCATCCAACAGCTGAAGCAGACTTGAAGAAGTCTTTGATGGTCCTGAGACTAAAAGGACAGGAGGTAAGTCAGCAAGCCCTTGCAAAACCTGGTTGCAAGGATGAAGAGCAGCAGGTAAGCACAGTGAATCAGGTAGCAAAGTGGCAATCCCTCCTATAGCACAGCAATCAGCAGGCAGCAAGCCAACACAGCAGCAAAGCAGGTAGCAGAGAGACAGTATGACCTACAGCACAGCAGCTTTTCTTCCTGGCAAAACGTCCTTGAATACAGCAAAGTTCATATTTGGTGGTGTTAGAAGTCTCGGAAGCCCAATACATATACCCTGTTGTGCCTTTGACATTGGGGAGACTTTAAAGATGTCTTTGAAGATTACAAGGTTGCTGCCTTTCCTGCCTGGCCCCAGACTTACTACAGTGGGGTATGCAGCTCTTTGTATGGCAACAAGTATAGACCTATTTAGGTGCAAGTGTCAGCTTCTCCCTCGTACTCCAGCTCAACCTGGTGATGGACCATCAGGTTGTGAATGTCACACCTCAGCTCACTTTGTGGGTGACCGTCTAGAGAAAATGCAAAAAGCTTAGCTGTCACCCAACCCAGACGTGTATTAGAGACAAACAGAGGCACATAATGGTTAAGGTATGAAAATGTAAACTTTCTAAATGTGCCATTTTCAGACTTACAATTTAAAATCCAACTTCACCATCAGTTGTGATTTTGATTTTGAGTTCGGGGACACCAAACTCCAAATCTCTATCTCTTCCCAATTGGAAATCACACATAAAAGATGTTTCATGGCAACCCCAAGGTTAATCTATGTAATAGGTAGGCCTTGTAGTAGAGAAAAAATAATTTGACAGTTTTTCACTACCAGAACATGTAAAACTCAAGGTTGCATGTCTTACCTTTTAAATACACTGAACCCTGTCGATAGCGCTGCTTAGGGCGAAACTTAGGGGTGACTTTTATGTAATGAAAGGGGAAGTTTGGGCCTGGCATGTAGGTTACCTTGGGGTACAAAAGGGGGTGGTGATGGACGGAGCATCAGAACCAATCAAACACTCACACCCAGTCAACAGATCTGGGTTTGAACCATCACCGTTCTTTAGCCCACTCTGCCACCCCAGTTCAGACATGGCCATATGCAAATCAGTCTGACCCTGTGCCTCATGGGAACAGTCTAGCCCGAACTGCCAAGCCATGCCTTCCCTGGACTGGAAACAAGCTTCCTAGGACCGGTTTCTGGAATTTCATCCGTCTTCAGCCAGGCTTGCTTGAATCCAGTGGCAAATTGAGCAAGGGACTCACGTCTGAGCATACCCTGCCAACTTATGGCGAACAAAGCGGTACAAAAGCGGGTGGTGATGGACGGAGCATCAGAACCAATCAAACACTCACACCCAGTCAACAGATCTGGGTTTGATCCATCACCGTTCTTTAGCCCACTCTGCCACACCAGTTCAGACGTGGGTCCGGTGCTCACTACGCCACTGGAGTCAAGCTATCCTGGCTGAAGAGGGGTGAAACCCCGAAACCGGTCCTAGGATGCTTGATTCCGGTCCAGGGAAGACATGGCTTGGCAGTTCGGGCTGCACTGTTCCCATGAGGCACAGGGTCAAGAACGATTTGCATATGGCCATGTCTGAACTGGGGTGACGTGCTGAGCAAAATAACGATGGATTAATCCCAGATCTGTGACTGGGGGTGAATGTTTTGCCAATGTGCAACATTCCGTCCATCATCTTGTGTGTTTTGATGTAGGTTACCTTACCTGGTCAAAATGACAGTTTCAAACTGCACACACAAGCTCTGAAATGGCAGGCCTGAGGCATGTTTACAGGGCTATTATAGTGGTTGGCACAATCAGTGCAGCAGGCCCACTAGTGACATTTAAATTACAGGCCCTGGGCCCATACTGTGCACTTTACTAGGGACTTACATGCAAATTAAATAAGCCAATTGTGGTTAAGCCAATGTTACCATGTTTAGAGGACAGAGCATATGCACTTTAGCACTGGTTAGCAGTGGTAAAGTTCCCAGAATCCTAAAGCCAGCAAAAATTAAGTCAGCAAAACACGAGGTCAAAGGGCAAAAAGTCAGGGGAAACCACACCAAGGATGCCAGGTATAGCAGTTACTTTTGGGCACGAGTTTAAAACATTAATTTGTTACTGAATATTTCACCTAACTATAACGTTACTTTAACTGTTGGTAATTTAAGGGAATGTATATATATATATAATCATCTACTGGCGATCGCCAGTAGATAGTTATAGTTAGGACCTATTTTCCATAGGAAATCCGCAACATTCTATTCCCAATAAGTCTGGCGCCGGTTGATGAATCCTCGCGAAATTTTCCAAACTTTTGGCCAGCTCCGCTCCGCTCCTACCCTGAAAGTTTCGTGGTGATTCATCAAGCGGGGCTGAGAAAAAAAGGGGGGTCCCAAAACACGTTTTCCCCATGCAAGTTCCCATAGGATCTGTTGTCGCAGCTACAGCCCGAACCGCTGAAAGGAATGACACCAAATTTGGCAAAGAGGTAGTCCTCAGTTCAGACTCGTGCCTTTTGCATATATGGTGTGAATCCGTTCAGTAGTTCCTGAGAAAATTAGAGTTAAAAGTACATAAATATCTATGGCCGCGGAGGATCCACGGACCCTACACGCACCATAAGCGCACCCTCCTCATCGCGCACTGAATGTTAATTGGCTGTCGAGTGTCTCTCTACATTCGAAACCAGGAACTGTTGGCAGCCATTTTCTGCCTCGGTAGAAGCAAGGCTGAAGAAGCAAGGGGAATAAGTGTGTAAAACATATAAAGGGGGCCGAGTGGAAATACTCTGTGACCATCTAGAGGTGCTTAGGGGGTCCCAGAAGGACCCCCTAGGGCCCCCTTTTTTTTTTTTTAATTGCGCGCACGGTGCGCGCATCCCATCGCGTTGAGTTCGCGGATTCTCACGCGTTGGGTGCGCGGATCCACGGCAATGTGGTTTGAAAAAAAGACAAGAAATCATTGGTTGTATGACTACTTTCTACACTGAGAGGTAGGGTGTATATTTCTGTTTTTTAAAGGTATGATTCTTATTGGTTAACAAAAACAGATTGTAAGGAACATTATATATGATAAGCTGATATGTTGAAAAGTCAAGCACACTTCCTGCCTTGTTTAGTAACATTGTGTGCTGAACTTGTGACCTGTGAGCTCAGTGTAGTGTTCCATGAGCTGTTTCTATGGTAACAGGCAGAAGGCAGATTGGGGGAAAGGTTGAAATGTATTTCAGTTGGAAAGGGTTGAAATGTTTAACCAATAGAAATGTGTGTTTGCTTTTGTGTTTATGTGTGAAGGATTGTGATTTGATGTTTACATGTATATGTGTGGAAAATGAAAGGGAAACTTTTCCATTCTTTGTTTTTGCTGAGAGGTGCACAGTGCAGAGATTCTGTAAAAGAAAATATGGTGAGTGACTGATATACTTCTTAATCTACAAAAGAACTTGAAAGATGAGTTATTTAATTGTGAGGGGATGTATGTAGACTATTTTGATTTTAATCAGACTAATGTATTTCTCCTGCTAAAGTGTAGGGAGTACTTTTTTTTCTCTACAATCTTATTGACAGTGTGTGTGCATGTAGAAACCATTTTGTGATAAGCATTTGTGTTTTTCATGTGTTTGCAGACAGATAACTGTGTTGTTTTTATATTTTGGTAGAATTAGAAACCAGTCATTGTTTATGAATTTGTGAAATGAGTTATGTTATGTTTCTATACTAAAACGTAGTACTACTTCTAGATGAAGAAATGTGTTTTGGTATAGTGCAAGGGATAGTGTTGTTTGTCTAGAATCACACAGTGAGTCTGTGTGCATTTGGGAACCACTGTGAGAGAAGCATTTGGCAACATCGTGTATTTGCTGACAGATAACTGTTTTAACTTGTCATGTTGTGAAGTTTTAGTAGCATTAGAAGACAGTTATGGCTTATGATTTGATTAAATGAGTCAGGCTTTGACAGAAAAGTGCAGTCCTGAAATATGTAGATTGTGTGCAGTTCCGTTACCAGTTGCACTGTAGTGAATGAGTTTTGGTAAACTCCTAGGGATAGTGGTGCTTGTCTAGAATCACACTGAGTCTGTGTGCATTTGGGTAAGGATTGTGAGAGAAGCATTTGATAACATTGTGTATTTGCTGACAGATAACTGTTTTAAAACTGGTCATGTTGTCAAGTTTTAGTAGCATTAGAAGACAGTTATGGCTTATGCTTTCATTAAATGAGTCAGGCATTGACAGTAAATTGCAGTTGTGAAATATGTAGATTGTGTGCAGTTCCCTTACCACTTGCACTGCAGTGAATGAGTTTTGGTAAACTCCTAGGGATAGTGGTGCTTGTCTAGAATAACACTGAGTCTGTGTGCATTTGGGAACCATTGTGAGAGAAGCGTTTGGTAACATTGTGTATTTGCTGACAGATAACTGTTTTAAAACATGTCATGTTGTCAAGTTTTAGTAGCATTAGAAGACAGTTATGGCTTATGCTTTCATTAAATGAGCCAGGCATTTACAGTAAATTGCAGTCGTGAAATATGTAGATTGTGTGCAGTACAGTTAACTCTTCCAGACTAGTGAATGAGTTTTGGTAAACTCCTAGGATAGTGTTGCTTGTCTAAAATCACACTGTGAGTCTGTGTGCATTTGGGTAAGGATTGTGAGAGAAGCATTTGGTAACATTGTGTATTTGCTGACAGATAACCGTTTTAAAACCAGTCATTTTGTCAAGTTTTAGTAGCATTAGAAGGTAGCCTTTGCTTATGCATTGATAAAATGAGTCAGGGTTTGACACTAAGGTGCAGTACCATGTACTATTCTGTTCACTGTGGCAGAACTGAAAATTTAAAAGTTTTACCTAAGCACTGTCCTAGAAGTAGTGTGATTATTTAGTCAGTTTCTAAGTACCAAATAGATTGCTTCAAATGTCTATGCAGTATGCATGTAGTGTTCTAATATACTATATACTTGTCTTTTACACCTTCAATTCCCTAGTCAGTATCCATACACTTCCAGGAAACACCCTGTCACTTGCTTTGCAGTCCTCTAGAGACCCATTCAACAGCATGTACTAATCCATTCACTGTGCTAAAACCCAAACACTTATAAATTCACCAAGATACTATCTTTGCAGTACTCTAATCATTCAGTCAGTGCCTAAGTATTCATGCACTGAGCCAGGCCTTAGCACATGGACTGCTTCAAACCCCTATCCACTATGCATGCAGTCTTCTAACCACCTAGACACTTGTCTTCCACACCTTCAATTCCCTATTCAGTATCCATACAGTCCAGCAAACATCCTGTGACCCATTCAGTACCAAGTACTAATCCAGTCCCTGTGCGAAAAGCCTAGCACTTATAAATTCTCCTAGGCACTCTCCTTGCTGTACTCTAATCGTTCAGTCAGTACCCAAGTAGTCATGCAGTGAGCCAGGCCTTAGCACATGGACTGCTTTAAATGCATATGCAGTATGGATGCAGTCCTCTAATCACCTACACAGTTGACTTCACACCTTCAATTCCCTAGTTAGTATTCATACACTTCTAGCAAACACCCTGTCACTCACCCAGTGTGTCTCCTTATAGTACTGTAATCATTTAGTCAGTTAGCATGTAGAGTTTTAGTGAGGTAGGCTTTAGGGCATGAACTGCTTCAAAGTAGTATGCACTATGCATGTAGTGTTTTAACCATCGTCACACTTGTGGTTCAGGAACATAGTTTCTTAGTCAGTATTTATATAAAATGTGTTTGTACAGTAATGGAATAGTATAATTTTGAAAGTTATTAATATACATTTATTTGTGATTCTTTTTTACAGATACAGAACAGGAGTGTTTCTAATCTGTTTGCACTCTTCTCGTGCAAGATTGTTCGGATGAAGGGTCCTTAGGCGTTTCATCATACTTGCCGTGCTGCATGAGTATTTTTTGTTAGGATCCCCTCGTAACAGAACTCTTTTGAAAATCTTGTGCATGATCAAGGTGACATTGGTCTTTGTTTGCCCCTTGGGAAAAGTAAAAAATGTCCTCACCACTGAAGAAAAACGTTGTGGGCATGGTTCCTTCTGCAAAAAAATTTCCTCAGATTCTGTAAATATTTTAAAGCGCAAACATTTACAGTTTTTGGAAGTTAAACTTATAAAATGTTGTTAGCTGTCTGCATTTTATATATCTGTGATTTGCTTCTTGTGGTATTTTGTTGAGAATACCATGTTTTTTTTTAACAATCTTTCTGATTTTCCAGGTCTGTCTTTGACATCCATGGTGTCTACAGGAGTGTTCCGCCTTGTTGTTTTGTATTATTGTTGTTACATTTTGTTTATTAGTTTATCGTTCATATATATGTTAATAAAAAAATAAATTTTGAAAATTGTTTGTTTATATATTTATTATTATAAAAAATAAAGTTTGGAAAAAAAATAATAACGTTTTTGGTTGTTCTCTTAACTGCTGTGTGACTCTTTCTTGTTCTTATTACTGTTATTTGATGGAGTCCACCATGGTGTTACATTTTGGGGATCTTATCGCTGGAATACTGGTGATATCTGCAGTTTGCACCAACTTCTGAATAGTGTGTTAGATTTATCTCAACTTTACTTCTGTTAAAGTGCTGATAATGAAATGGAGACTAGCCATTCTCATGCAAAAAGACACGAGGTGCACCTTTCCAATTTATTCTAAATACTAAAATCCTGTATTGAATTGCACTGAGGTATTGGCTGTACTTACAGTGCACACACAAAATCTATTAAGAAATCTCATTGTATTTATATTGATTGGGAATAGTGCGTCAGGTGCTGGATCTTGATGAGATACACTGCTCAGTTCATATATTGTTTTGCACACGAAAAAAATCACATCACAACTTTCACACCAATAGCAATGTGAAACAAATTCCGGCGATAAGACACGTTAGCACCAGGGATTTTACACCTGTTTCTGCTGGTGTTAAGCAGGACAACTACCTGCACC
This sequence comes from Triturus cristatus, assembly GCF_964204655.1. Lineage (NCBI taxonomy): Eukaryota > Metazoa > Chordata > Amphibia > Caudata > Salamandridae > Triturus > Triturus cristatus. The sequence goes on from NC_140588.1 coordinate 874,275,492, forward strand.
ATGAAAGGGAACACAGCCAAGAGCCACACCCACAGGTGCCATAGAGTCAATGAGCATGATACAGGGATACCCATGAGGGCCAGAAGACTCATCTCAACAACTACAGGACCGCCAATGCCCCCCAAACCCGCATCTTAGTAAGTGTGTCCCTGTGGTCATTGTCTTAGCATGATAGGCACGAGCCCTGCAACATCACAGTGTGCTGTCACCTCAGCGTTGGCAGTGAGCCTGGACGTGTAGCTACGCACGCATTCTCCTGCATGCACAACTGGCGTGTGCTGGTTTGGGGTTCACAGGTCAGTGCAGGGGTGTGCCTATCCGGCAAGGAGAACGGGGTGTCTCGGACATGTCCGTGTACAGGAAGTGCGGTAAGTGTGTCTCTGTGTTCTGGTGTGGCCTGCTACAAGAGCTGCAGCAGTCGAGGTTGTAAAGTGGCATGCACCACCTCCAAACGGCACTATGATGGTGTAGTTGGAATGTAGCAGGACATGCGCAAATAGGCATTACAATGGTGTGCTGTACGAGTGCATGAGATACAACAGCACACCGTACAAAAGTGTGGGGGCTCGTGGGAGGGAGGAGCAGCCATTTGGCAATATAACACACAGTGAACTCGACCAAGTGCCACATGCTGGGCATCTCATCCATGATGACCACGGTCGCAGACATCCCACAACACCAACGACTGGCCTTTCTACACATCCTGTATGAATGCAGCATGGTTTTCACTTCTATACTCGTTTAGTGGTGTGATGTTGGTGGGTTGTGTGACTTGTGCTCCTTGTTGGTGTGTTTAATTTTGGCCATTGTTAGTCTATATGTGTGTTGTACTTAATTGTGCATGTGTGCCATTCTGCCCATCTTCCCCTCCCCCACTCCCTGCTTCTTCCTATACATGTAAAGAATAAATTAGAATAGTTCCTTGATTCTTTTAGGTTTCAAAACTTCTCTATTGGTTTCTTTTTAATTTTCCATATGAACTGTTTTTTAATATTCAACAACACATAGAAGTCAGAAGTGCAACGTATTCTATCAACACACTTTCTAGAACATTCTACAACACGAGCAGGTTAAAAGTTCATCAATTTTTTCAAACTTAACGCTATTTTTTTGCAACATTTTCTTGAACATTTAACGACACGTGCAGGTTAAAAGTTCACGATTGTTTTAAGTTCCAACAGTGCCTTTCAAATGCAAGTAGCAGGTGTGGTTGAGCTGAGCAAATTTTGTCCTATGATATGTACTCCACGTTGAAACTGCTTTTTCTTAACCAATCACAAAGATGCTTTTCCACAAAACTAATGTGTACCCTACTTTTAAAAAAGAATGCTTTTCATGATATCTTTAGAAATCAGTTATAGATAGGAATTAGCATTTAAAAAACCTTTGAAATTCACTGAAAAAACCATAGGTTTCAGGCACGTTATAGTTAGGAATTAGCATTTAAAAAACCTTAGAAATTCACTGAAAAAACCATAGGTTTCAGGGGCGTTATAGTTAGCTGGACATTTCCCTCCTACAAAACCCTAGAAATTCCCCTGTTATAGTTAGTTCAGCTAACTATAACTCGCGCCCCCGCAATGCACTGCTGATGACGTCACATATTACATCACTCATGACATGGTCAGTGACATCACTGATGACATCTTAAATGACATCACTGATGACATCACTGATGACACCATCCATGTGATAAATTAGTGCATCTTCTCACACCCTAATATAACCTTTGATACACTGACTCAAAATTTCAAACAGCCATTTTGACAACCATAGATACTCCAATACCAATAACTAAACACCCAGTCATTGACTTTTAGGTCTACATACATGTCCACTCACTCACCTGTACAGTCACTCATACTTACAGTCACTCTGTGCATTTATACACCTATATAGACACTCACACACCGCCAATCATCCATTGAGGTACTGACACATATAGTCAGTCATGCAAATAATGAATCACAGTCCAATTTACTCACCTATACAGTTAAACACACTTAAGTTCACTTACTCATAAAAATACTAACAAATTCTGTGTCTTCCTGCAGAAAAACAAACAGCACATGACACAGATATCCTTGCACTATGGCGCATACAGCCACTCCCAAAATCACACACTCTCACATATAGATAGTTATATACTCTTACACACATATACACTGCGTTTCACATATGTAGTTACTGACACATGTACAACTGAGATATACATTCAATCACTAACACACCCATACATACACTCACCGACCCATATAGTCCATCACAGATGCACTCTTAAAACCATGCACCCACTTAATCACCCACTCACACATCTAGTCACAGAGTCACACACACCCTACCCACACAAACACTCAGGCACCCATACAGATACTCAGACAACCAATCAATAACCCTTATAGACACTCATAGCTATTCACAAAACCATGCAGCCACTTATACACCAACACACAGACACATACAGACATTCACACAGTTTAGTCACTAGTCTGCAGTAAGATATATTTAATGACTCACTTATAGAGTCAGTTACACACCTAGAAAATCATCCATTCACACACTTGTACACACACTTATTTTTCAACAGGCCTTTCCCTATATATATATTAAACATATTAAAACTGTTCAGAAACACATACTCAATGGATGATGTCTTCAGTGATGTCATTTGAGATGTCATCAGTGATGTCATGAGTGATGTCACTGACCATGTCATGAGTGATGTAATATGTGACGTCATCAGCAGTGCATTGCGGGGGCGCGAGTTATAGTTAGCTGAACTAACTATAAACAGGGGAATTTCTTGGGTTTTGTACGAGAGAAATGTCCAGCTAACTAGAACACCCCTGAAACCTATGGTTTTTTCAGTGAATATATATATGTATCCACTGCTAGTTTAACCCCTTCAGCGCTGGGCGAATTCCGCCGCGGTGCTGAAGGGTTCGAGCGCGGGCGGGCTCATGACGGAACGGTTCCGTCATGAGCACAGCTCAACCGTGGCTCATGACGGAACCGTTCCGTCATGAGCATGGAAGGGGTTAAAAGTGAAGGCTGCGTTTGTTTGTTTTAGTCTGTTCAGAATCGGACATCTTCACAAAGCAGCATTAATTGGGACCTCAATGTTAGAACCCTTAGGCGTTCTATGAAATCAAGGGAACAGATGGGGGCAATTAAGTATCCCATATTTTAGGAATTTATGTAGCATGTTTTATGTAGAAAGTGCTACCTGAGGGGGTTTGCGCTATTTGTACAGAATACTATATAATAATAGAAGGTGTTCTAGCATAATGAATATAATCTTAATACATTTCCTTGTTTTTAAGTACATTTTATATATTTTATATATCTTTTAGTGGATTGCTTATGTATTATGCATTTAATGGGACATATTGATACACTATGTGTTTTAATACCAATTTTTAATTTTCAGTTTCAGCAATATCCATCACATGTATATTAATTGTAATGCACTTGAATGTATTTTTATGCATATGGCGATGTTTATGTAAACTTTGAAACTTGCGATATAGATTTTTTCTATGTCTATGTTTGGGACAGGATATATATGTTAAGTAAAAATGGCACTCACCAGATTGAGAAAGGCTGCTGTGACAGCCGAAACGCGTATATATATATATGCACCTTTTCATGTTTGTGCCTTTTTACTCCCTAACTTGGTTTTGTCACATTATTGAATCAAATTTATTTTGAAACTGTTTTAACCTATGTGGCTTTAATTAGGGGTGTGCAACCTTTCTTACAATAAGAGCTACATCTTCTCAAGGAAAGACCTCCCAAGCTACAATCAAATGTATTCACTGTACAATAGTGACCATATGTGTATCATTCTACTATAAGCAAACTAAGCAGGATTTATGAGTAGCAGCAATTCAAGCATTTCAGGCAAGTTTACCAGCACAAAAACCAGGAAAAATCTTAGCAATGTCAAATGCCTCCACGTGCCTTGTGAAATAACAGCCAAAGCATGTTGTGCCCTCGGGCACAAAGGCCATGACCACAGTAAAAAGTCTACCAAACTCAGCTTGAAATATCAATCCGCTTTAAATGCATTTTAGAATTGCAATCTTTTTGTTTGCATCTACATATACGTTTCTGATTATACACATTTTTCTATGAAATACTACTTCTCATTTCAGCAAACAAACTCAATTTTACAAAAGAAAAACATTTTCTGGAAAAAAAAACATATCAGTTTTAATCTTTAGTAAATAAATGTCCCCATGCATCAACTTATCATTTTTATTTAATACTCTTATGTATAAATGCCTCTCATGAACAGAGTCTTCTTATTAATTGCCAGGTGTTTTAATCACAGGCCATGGATGATCACCACAATACCAATGATGGCTGTAGTATGCCAATAATGCCTACCATAAGTTCAGTGCCACCACTTAGCCAAACCAGGCTAAACACCAAAATATCCAGGATGACCACAATATGTCATCCATGGCCATTATTATGCGAGGCGCAGCCACAGATAGCTAAAGGTAGGCCAGTCAGAATCTTACTATGTTAATGATGAATGTCATTATACCACAATTAGATCAAGATTGCCCATAATTGTCAAAGGTTAACCATTATCATACCACTTGCACTATTATGCCAGGAATGTACACATTTGTGCCAGAGATTAACCCGTGTGATGGTGCATAGCATATAATCTTTCTAGTCCTTGACATCAGGCGTAGCTTCCATGGAGCAACAGTTTTCTTTTAGGGGGGGGGAGAGAATATCCCACACACAAAGAAACAGATCACTGTGTACATATGCATACTAGGCCTGGGTGGTGAAATCCGCTCCGTTCGCAGAGTTTGCAGAGTTTTCTGCACTCCGCACACCACAGAGCTTGTGGAGTGCAGAAAACTTTGCTTCGCTATGTGCAGCAGAGTTTTTTTCTCCGCTTGCGATCATGAACTATAACTTCGCGATTGCAAACGGTAAGGTCACGAGGTCTTTGAATGGTTTTTGACTAGTCTGGCTGGGATCCTGCTATCCAGGACCCCAGACTATCTGCTTACTCCCTTAAAATGACTAGAGTGCACAGACACTGGGCTGCCCTCCTGCTGCTGACTGAAACTCGCAGTGGAGGAGGCCCAACAATAGGCATCCTGTCACAGGGAGGTGTCACCACCTTCCAGACAGGATTTAGTGTATTGGAGCAGGGTGGGTGGACTTCTAGAGTGCTTTGAAGTTCTGCACTGGGGGAGCAGTAGGCTCCTCTGTGCATATGCCAGCTCAAACCGGTTCAGGGGCTACCTGTCCCTGCTCTGGCGTGAAACTGGACAAAGGGAAGTGGGTGTAACCACCCCGTACCCTGACCCTCCCAGAAGAGTGGTCATAGAGCTAGTCCCTCCCCTATCTTCGGTATAAGATAGCAAACTTTGCCATTGCAAAACAGATAACCCTGGACGACGCTCTACTAAGAAGAATCCTGGCCCTTCAATGTTCCACTACCTTTGGAAGACAGAAGAATCTCCCTTGGACTCAAGGAGTGACTCCCCTGCTTGGCAGGCACCAAAAACCTTAATCAACAGTCGCAAACTTTCCCGCTGGATTTCGAAGTCCCTGCAGCCTCGAAAGTGAATTTCCTGACTTCTTGATGGCCATTGTGAGTCCCTAGCAGAGCTGAGGCGAGTGGACCCCACGAGTGACGAGGAACAGCAATACCCGGGTACCGTGCACTATTGTTGAGTGCAACCCCTTCACAATGTTCTACGAACTTGTGCATTGGACCATTTGTGGCCCAAGCCTCCAGCAGGTTTTGCAGCGAAAATCAGAGGCCTACCCCATCCTGAGTGACCGTGGGCTCCTGTGAAGCATTTCCTCAAGAGGCGTCTTCACAATCCCTTGCCCATTGGCTTGTGGGTCCCCTGAAGACTTTCTTATCAACTCAAAGGGCTCCCCTGGTTGCCCCAGGCCTGCCCTCACTCACCTTTGCTGGGTGAGTCCCTCAGACATTGCTGGTCTGCAACACTGACCTTCTTTGATTTCCACAAGACTTGCTGTTGCTAAGGCTTGTTGGCTCCAATCTGGTTTCCGACACCTCAGTAAGCTGCAGACGTCGTGGGACACTCCGAATCCAGCTGCTGGTCATGGTCGATCCCTTCTGGACCTCGTGAGCGAAGAGTCAAAACACCCTTGATCACCTGAAATCACCCGACTTCCGTGGGCAACCAGCTTCCTGGCCCCCGGTCACTGGCAAGTGACTGTGAACACTGTCCCTTCAATTTTCAGGTAATCTGCATCTCGAATCCACCCTTGGATTCCACCGGACACTTCTTCAGTCGACGCAAGCAGCAAGTCTTCTTTGGTCTCCATAGAAAAAAGCGACGCAACCCGACGCCAAAAGACACCTATGCACCCGGCTTCCCTGGGTGAGGTAACTCGTGCACTCCAGTGCCCCAGTGTGGGTTGGCCCTTGAATTACTTACCTTGTAAGTGGCTTGCTTGTAGACTTCCTCGAAGTACCCTAAAACTTTAAAAATCAAACCACGACTTGCTCCATTATAATCAATAGGGAACCCGCGGCTGTGTTCACACACTGCATGCGTCTCCTGTGGGTCTGTTACTTACCTGCTTTCACTACAGTAGTGAAGCCCCAGCGATTCTACAAGCCCTAGGCCTTGTCATTTTGCAAGTCGACTTTCTTAACCCATTTTTTTAGTATATGGTCTGGCACGCCCCTTGGGCCCCAGCCATATTTGTACTTAACTTATTGTGAATCGTTGATATTTGAATGTGTTCCTGGCTTCTAATCTCATAAAGAGATTAGTAGTGTGTGTCTAGTAATAAATACATATATATTTGATATATATACCTGTGTGGTGTCCTTTTCATTTGGTAATTCAAGAGATTATTAGGTAAAACAAGCTGCTTTACATTCCTCTGAGACTTAGCCTGAAGGCTGCTCTCCACAGCTACCACTAGGATAGCTTTCTTTAAAAGGTTGTCTTAAACCTATCTACCATAAGAGTCGAATTGGACTGGTGCAAGGTGGCCACTGTAACTAGTGACCAGCATATGCCAGGCCAACTTCTCACACATATACCTAGATACATACATGCAGGCATACAGAGAAATGCAAAAAAGCTCTTAATAGTCTCAGCTCTGGGTCCATAGTTTGGTCCCCTCAGCTTCGGGGCTGATCATGCACTCATCTAGCACATTTTCTCTCTAGCTTCTGCAATACCTCACTTTGAAGGGTCACCACTGGTTAATGTTCATGCTACTCAAGCTACTCCTGCCAATCTTCTTTAATGGCCCGTTGTTGACACACTTGGTGTGACTGTTAGAGCAGGGCCTACAACATGGCCATTCTCCTTGGAACTTAGATTGAGAGTGGAGACAGATGGTCATGTGGCAGACCCTATAGGCTGACAAATTGTGCTTGAGTATTACCATGATGCCCCCCTCAATTGGTTTGGCTGGCTGTCACTCTAAGGTTCTTGAGAATAGCAGTGTTGCTTCCTTTAATATTCACAGACTCTCTGGACGAGGTACAGGGCTTGGTTTCTCCTCTGAGCGCTACTTCAGGGGTGTTGGTGAGCTACCAGTAGCCGCCCAACTGCCCATTATAGCCCCCCTGCCATCATTTAATAATTTGGGAAAGTACTAAAAGCAGGGGTTCTGTCACAGATTTCCATATGCACTCGGTGGGTTAAATGTTTCACGTAGAATGCTTCTAATGGAATAAAAAGGTCTTACTTGTTATTTTTAGTTTTCACATATTGATCAATATGCTGGGCAGTTTCAGAGTGAGAGGCCACAACATGACCTAATATTTGCACGTGTCCATTAGCCCTAGTTCAGTTCGCTTGTCTTTTCCGCAATTCTTTATTTAGCAAGATGATAAATGTATGAATTCTTGTTCCATCTCATGAGCCAGTTCATGAAAACGAACTTGCCAGGAAAATGAAACTGGCCTTTGAATAAGAGAGATCATCAAAACGCACACCCTCCAACTCCAATATTGTTACCTGCTTCAGCAAAGAAAATCGGTCTCCGCTGCAAGTCCTGGTGGCTTTAAACAGATGAACCGAAGGAAATTCTCTTGATGGCGGGGCAATTCAATAAAATGCTTCTGCTGTTGGTCAACTTGGGTGCATCATTTCAAAACCTTATTCAGTGAACAAGCCTAAATGACCCGACACTTCCTTAAACATTTGAACTACCGTGTAGCGTGTCAAATCTCAGGTGCAAATTAAACCCACTATTAGTTCTTGCTGATTATTTCCCAGATGAAGTAAAGCAAAAATTGCAATGCAGAACCAGATGGTTGTAGGCTGGCAAGGCACACTACTGCCATATAAATAGCAGCTGAAAACAGAAGCCGTCTCCGTGAGGCTCTCTCTTGACATCAATATTCAAGGAACTGCGGCGTTTGTACGATGCCTTGTGCTGGGCGTCCATTCTATTTTATCTACCCTTTGCTCTTGAACATGATTGAGATGCATAGTTCACAGTCGCAGACATAATCGACTGGGAAAGAGAAGCTGGGAAGTGCGGATGTCGAGCATCGCACTGGAACAGTCTATGGACTTTAAAACATAATATTTGGGAGGTGAGCGAGTCAAGCAGCACAGGCTAGAACGCGAGTGGCCAGATGCAATACAAATAACACGATTGAATATTCCCTAAACTGCGGGTCGTTTTGTGCCCCACAAACCCTGTAATAACTCCAGAATTTTGTGGAACAACTAGTAAGTTTAAGTACTACCCCTAATATCTACCTACTGCACTTCAGGTTGTGAATATATTTGATGGATGAGGTAAGTACCAAGCTGTTGTAACCCTTTCACAAGCATTAAGAAGAAGACAGGCCAACAGGTGAAGAGTAGAAGGACAAAGGATAGAAAATGTGATAGATGTATGTCTATGGATGAAGCCTTAGAGAAGCAATCTCAGGTACGACAAATGAGATGTGTGAGAATATCTTCTATCAATAAGGGCGATGCGCTCGGAATTATCTGCTATCATATAAAAAAGTACTATCAAACAAGGTCCAGAGGAGATTGTTAAACATAGAAAACAGTACGTTGGGAAGCCGAAAGTAACTAATGGAGTGCAAATTTTGCATTTGCATTATTCTCTTTGGAAGGGGTGCATCCCAATCACGTGTAGAGTGCACCCACATATAATCGTGTTTTGTGTAAATGTAAGTGTTAGATCTTTGAACCATGTTAACGTGTCTATGTGGCATATTTTAATTTACTGACGAAGTAGTATGAATATTTAACATAGGAATTAAATGTAACTGGTCAAATAAGCTAACATGGATAAATTGTGTCATGAAATTTTACACAACTCATGTACTAGACGTGTTTAATAATAGTAATACTTCTATAATTTGGTAAATGTGTTAGTTGAATTCAAATATAGTTATGTAATGTTTAATTGATGCTTTTTTATGTAAGCCAAAACTGCAGGCCTGAAATGCTAACACACTCGCTTTAGGAATAATTTTCTAAATTCCATGTGACTGTGAAAAGTGTTCTTCCTCACGTTTTGCATTGCAGGTGGAAGAGCATTCTTTTAGGCAAAATATATTTGCTTTATCAGCAAGGAGAGAAGAAAATTGTATGACTTGGGGCTGATAAAGGAAAGAAGTTGGTTTCACACAGGAGACAGCACGGGAATCAAGGACAAATTCTTGCAAAGGATGTACATGGGAACACCGTGGAAAAATATGCTCATGGCTGTACCCATTGTGGAGTACATGAAAGAGGTTCACGATGGAAATTTTACCTGTGGATAGCTGGTTATTGGAATTAGCGATAGTGCCCACATCCTCTTTGCCTCTGGAGAGGGAGCATCACAGAACAAGCTCTTTCTCTTGTGATAGTGGTTTTATGCTGCTTGACCCATCTCAACGGTGGAGAGACTTCTTAGGAAGACTCCACGACGGACACCTTTCCTCCTGATTAGAAATGCTTATTCATGATCATAAGGATTTCATTTTAGTGATTGTGTAGGGATAGATTTAAATGCTCTTCACTCAATAACCCTCGATGCAGGGAAATTTGAATTCTTGATTGTTTACATCATCCTTCTTGAAATAATAGTTCTGTTCATGTTGCACCATTTGAATTGGATGCGTAGATTTGGGTTTATGCTATTTCCTTCGCATTTCTATAACCTCGTGTGAGAGGGGTGTTTATGTTCAGTTATCTTTGGCTTTGGTTATTATGTATTAGAGGCGGTGTTTCTAAATTGACAGTGCATTAATGATTTTCTCCCCTTCACACTTTCATGCTGCTAAAAAGATCCATTGAAGTTTGTCTCTAGAAAAGTTACAGAACAACCAGAATTGACCCCTTTTAACAACTAGCGTTTAATGCAAAATAATAGGCAGCAGAGCAAAAAAATCAAAGCCAACTGTCATTTCAACTAACAGGGCCTCTGGGTAGAACAATGGCAGTTGTAAGCAAAAGCTTACATAGAAAATCCTCCATGTACATACACAGTTTCTTTCAATACATGTCAATGCAACATGATCACTTGACAGAAACGCGTTACTCTCAGCAAAAACGTATATAATGGGCTGGTGTCAGGATCTTACACTCAAGGAGCCACTAACAGCCTTGTAGGGAAGATATAATTTATGTATACAGGACTGACCACAGTATCCTCACAAAATTCCACTTCCCATGCCAGTTTTGAAAACAAGGCCACACTCTTAGAAAATGAACAAACTACAACACTGAGCACTAATATTTCTGGCCTGCTAAGGCCTTACAAGTTTTACAAGCATTTCAATATCACAGAAAGCTTCAAGCACACAGTAGGCAACATCCATATCTGATTAATAGTTTATATATTCATAACTACTTAAGTGGTTGTGAACACGGTTCTTCATAGCAATATATGAACATAATACAGACAGATTATAATAGGCTTTTACAACTATTAAGGCAGTTAGAAGAATGATTCTGCAATTCAATAACGGAACGTCGAAAGAATTGTTAAAGTAACACGCGTGTTAGGCGAGATGTTGGTTGTGAATTTGTTCTGTTGAAAGTTTAACATTTCTTAAAAGAAATGTTGAGTTGCTTTAGAGGGTGAGCTTGTCAGGGAAGTAGAAGATTTCAAGTATCAGGCTTTCCAAAAAAAAGAACAAAGAGGATAAGTAAATGTTAAAAGCATTTCTGGACACTCTGATAATTTTTCTCCACCAATTTCTGCAGCTCCTAATCTGCTCTGGTTTAAAGATTTGAGTATGCTGGCAAAAACCTTGCTGGTGTGGAAGCTAGGAATATAATTGACTTCCTTGCTTCTAGCAGAGTGCTTTCCAAATTCTAAACAACCACAGCTCAATTTTTAAAATGACAAACTTTTGGGACACACTTTGCTATAATGGACATGAGGGGGTGACAACTAAAGCATTGTGTGGTAGTACACGGTCATTTACTGACTGCACATTTTCCATTGAAATGGTCACTTAATTTGTACAGCCATATAGTTTTTCTGATAAAACTATTTAGCACTCAAATGATAATGTGTGTAAATCAGGTTTTAGTGCTTATTTACTATTTGTGTACCATCAAGGAAAGTGTCTTGAATTTTTTCCATCCTATTGAAATCTTTGTTTAGATCACACTTCAGAATTACAACTGAAATGTGCTTCATTTTTGCTTTCCTAACTGCTGAAGGTGTACAGTTTGAATATGTGATGTTACACCGCGAGCAAATACCACGGGGTAGGTAACAACGTGGATGTTAAATCGTCCGCGTTGTTACCACGCATGACATTACATCGCAAGTCTTTTCAACGACTTGCGCTAGATGGCGCGCTTGACTTAGGAATAGTATAAATTACTATTCCTACTCCAGTTAGCACAACAGCAGGGGAGGTGTTGGATTTAAAATTCAACACATTCCCTGGTGTTGCGTGCCATCTAGCGCAAGTCATTGAAATGACTAGCGATGTAATGCCATGCGTGCTAACAACACGGACGATGTAACATCCGCGTTATCTACCCGCGTGGTATTACCAGAATTGTAAACGCTGTCTATCGTACAGTTCATTTACAGGTAATTGTATTTTGCTGTGTGTTACAAAAGAGGACATCCTACCGAGTTTCCTTTCACACTCCATGTACCCCAGAGATGTCACATAATTCACTTTACATTTCTTTCCCAGACTGCAAAGTAAGAGGAGTTTGTAAACACCAATCTCTATGTTAAAAAATAAATTGCAATTTGTCAGACAAAATAGCCTGACATTTGATTTCTTTCTTTGAAACAAAGCAAATGTGACAAGATAAATACAGAATTTAGAGGCACCTTTGTTTATTGCTTGGACTTTCGTGACCGGGGAAAAATTGGCTAGCGACCTACCAATGGATCACGGCCCACAGTTCGTGAAAAAACTATCCTAGAGCTATTGAAATGTATGAATTGAACCACTCATTCAGCTGGACATAACAATGACCATCTCCATTGTCTGAAGGCAATGTGGTCTGTGGCAATGTTTTTCCTTTAACGCAGTCCAATCCTTGTGCCACCTCCTACCCCCGGCATAATAATTTTAGGCATTGTAATTTGTGTACCACAGTATTGTCTGTTATCCAATGTGACATACCATAAGGGTAAATTACTAGAACAGGAGCTTACAATTTTTAATTGTACAATCACTGGTGCACTTAACTGTATTTCTCCTCAAAACTGATTCATAGTGGCCTTACAAGACCACCAGACACTTGCTATTAACTTGCTTTTGCTAAACATATCTTAAAGAATCTTGAGCATTTTTAGTGAACATATTACTTCTGTTTTCAATATACATTCAGGGGCAATTATTCCTGAACTGACACTGAAGTCTCTTAATTGACCAGCTATGTATCAGTGAACTGGAAATGTGTACTAGTTGCCCCTTAAGGAAAAAAAAAAGCTGACACCCGTATTGAGAAACATCTGACAAATATCACTCTGTTTGCTTTTCATCAAGATTCTTTAAAAAGACGTGAACAAATAGATATTATAATTTCTTGAAGGTATCAAAATTCTAATTCGAGAACAATCCAGGTTCCGACCTATCCATATTACAGGGATGATATTTGCTTATATTGTGAATGAACTTTAAGAGGTAGTTTATGGGAGCAGCAAAGCAGCTCTGGTTTTACTATACCTTTCCGCAGCCTTCTACACCATCTTGCATATAGTCTTTATGGATTGACTCAGTCAAAGAGGAATTAGAAATAAAACATCAATGTGGATGACGTCATATCTTGAGAACAGAGCTCAAGCAGCATCTTTTACTACTTTCTGCTAATCTTTGAAAGAGCTGAAACATGTACTGCCCCAAAGGTAGTTCCTAAGGTGCATGACATTGGCTCCACATACCCAACTGATACATTTTTTTCTTAGTCTTTCACTGACAACCTATGAATACAACACTTAATTAGTGGTCCACTTAAACTACCATTCCGCTGTCTAATAATTTTCAAGACTGTCTCTTAATGGATGACAACGGGTGGATTACCAGTCAATAAAGACAAAATTGAGGTACTAGTAGTAGGGAAGTACACATCTGCTTGGTCTACTGACAGGTAGACACAGAATGCAAGATATTCAGCATCCAGCGGGTTGCAAAATTGTTAGTGATTTAGGGGCATATCAACAACAACCGGTGATAATTTTCGCTAAGCGCACTTAGCACTAGGATAATTATCGCCGGCTAGCATGGATTTTTATCGCTGAGATAGCGTGCTATTAGCAACGCTTATCTCAAAAGCGATAAAAATCCTCACGCTAACTGCCTAACGTGAGATTATCGCTGGAAACCCAGCGATAATCTCACGTTAGCTTGTTGATAGGGACTCACAAACTTAGCCATGATATCCACCTTCCTTAGGATATCATGGCTAAGTCAGTCCTGAAGCAGGCGCAAGGAAAGTAGCGATAACCGGAGTTATCGCTACTTTTCCTGCCGCTATGCTTCATAGCGTGGGGCTTGATAGGAGAAATGTCGCTTAGCGACATTTCTCCTATCATGTCAGGTCAGGAACACCCATTTTGCATCTCATTAGAGATGCAAAGCTGGGCGTTACGAACCCCCATGCTAAAGCAAGGTTTCACGCATAAGCGTGACCTTGCTAATTAGGCGATAAAATTATCGCCGAATTATTATCGCCTCCTTGTAAATATGCCCCTTAGTACTTCTCCTGAACACTGTAGCTTCTATCTGTTTTTAACCTGAAAATGCTTACAAATGTAAGCCCTATGCTGGAGTCCTTTTGTCTTTAGTTGGCTCTGAAAGTTAGCATATTCTTCTGACTGGATTATGAAAAGGCACTTTATTTTGGGGAAGAAAAGTTTCTGGGGAAAAGGTTGCAAATTGTCCAAAATGCTGCCGCACAGTTCATTCTGGGCTTGCTACAATGGATCTAGGCCTTTTTTAATTTGACAGGTCTGCACTGGCTTCAATCAGGTAAGAGTATCTTGTTCAAGAAGACTTTTCTTGGCACAAAAAGCAGTAAATATCAATGGAAGCAGTTATACTTGGAACAAGTTCAATAAGTATTAACGGGTAAGCTCTCTTTGCTCTTCAGCTGCAAGAATGGCCGTAGTAGTATTAATTCAAGAAACTAGGACTGGTGAACTTTCATTTTTATTTCAGACTGCCAAACATTGGAATCAATCTTCAGGGAGATAATCTGAAGCATCAGAAAGTTTTAAGAACATGGCCTTTTTTTTATAATACATTATAGGTTGGTCTAAATTTAAAAAAAATACTTGCTCCAGTTTTTCAGTTGTAGGAGATAATCATGAGTTTTACAAATTGTTTTCATTTAATTTATTTAGGAATTTGATGTTTTCAGCCTGTACATGGTCATGTTTATCAATAAGGAATGTTTGCGGATTTGGAGTTTTGATCAAATAAAAAAAGATGTGTTGTTTTTGAGTTTTATAGTGTGAAATGTGGGCTGTTCTGTAAACTGGAAACACTATAGAATTTAACTTCCATGGTTTGGTTTGTTGGTTGATAGGGGCCCAAGCCTTTAAGCAACAGCCACAATAACTGTCGGGGTGAACCACAAAAAGTCACTAAATTAACATGTGTTTAACCCACTGGGTAACTTGGCCCAGAAGCAGTCAGGCTTCACATAAAGGCAATGTATTAAGTATTTATTCAGCACACAAACAGTAATAAAGTGAAAATACAACACAAGAAAAATCCTACATAAATGTTAAAAAAAATAAATGAATAAAATGTAATAAATAATTTGATTCCAAAACGACAAAATTCAATCAGTAGAACCAGAGAAATGAAATTTCAAAGATTTAAGGCAAGTATAGCACATCAATGCACAAAGTGCCACTCATGGCGCAAGACCAGGGATTAGTCACAAGTTCAGGTTGAACACAATCGAGCATGGGCCCGATACAGGCACCAGGTTAGTCCCGCTGAAAAAGTTACCTTCTAAAGTCTAGCACAAATAACTCCACCCGCAGTGGAGGAGGCCGCGAGGAGCAGGGATAGCGTTGCAGATATTCCATGCTGTAGCACAAAGAGCAGGCCGGGTGTAACAGACGGTCATTGCTGTAGCATGAAGACCTTGTCAGAAATGGTCATTGCTGGAGATTTGCGTTAGCGGTCACCATGGGCTGCCGTAGTGCGAAGTGTGGATCTCGTGTTGCCGGCGGACACTGTAGCGGGAATAATCAGGTTCGCCGGAGCTTTGTGTTTGTGGTCGGCAGAATCTTGGCATGAATGGGCTCGTTCGTGGTCGGGAAAAGCCCAAAACTTCAGGATTTGATTTTTCCTTTAAGGAGGAGTTCCACTGATGCCATCCAAAGGGTCCAGGTCCCATGGGGCACCTCTTGGGGATCAGGAACTCACTCGAGCAGAGGCCAGCAGGTCTCAGGCAGTTCTAGTTGCAGTGAGGAACTTCGATTTCCGATCACGATCGAATCGACCCGCCATTTTGTAACCCGCCGCCATTTTGTGTTGCCACCACTCAGGCAGCACGGCGAACAAAGTCTTTTCTGCTTTTCCCGTAGCTTGGTGTCAAAATACGTCCTCGGCCTTGTTTGCGAGGCTGGTGTTTGGACTAGCCGAGTACACTAATCCGTGTCTGGCTTTTCCAATCCCTGTTTCAACTATCTGTAGGCTCACACTATTCTTTCCCGATCATATCTTATCGACTGGCCTTCACTGTCTCCTGCTAGCATTCTCTTGTGTCATGCCCGTCCTCCAATAGACACAAACGTATCTCACCACCTGCAAGTCAGTTGTAATCTGTTAATAAATTAAGTTTGGGGGTGGGATGACAAACACAGTTGGAGGAGAGGACTCTTCGAGTCATCTGATCTTTCTGTTTTCGAACCCTTCTTACTGGTTCCGCTTTGTTTTCCACTTACCCTATTGGCTCTTTTCTTCTTTGCTTGGGGCATGTGTTCTGTTAATAATTCTATATTGTATAGTATTTAATCTGATGCGCCACAGAGTGAAGTGTTACAACAAACAAATGATGGACGGAATGCTGACAATGCAGACATTCTCCCCCAGTCAAGAGATCTGGGTTAAATCCATTGTTCTTTTGCCCACTACGCCACCTCAGTTTAGACATGGCCATATGCAAATCAGTCTTGACCCTGTGCCTCATGGGAACAGTCCAGCCCGAACTGCCAAGCCACGTCTTCCCTGGACCGGAATCAAGCATCCTAGGACCGGTTTCTGGCTATCAGCCGTCATCAGCCAGGATAGCTTGACTCCAGTGGCGTAGTGAGCACGGGTCCCACGTCTGGGAATACCCATCCCACTTAGGGCGAAAAGCGTTACAACAAACAAATGATGGACGGAATGCTGACAATGCAGACATTCTCCCCCAGTCAAGAGATCTGGGTTGAATCCATCGTTCTTTTGCCCACTACGCCACCCCAGTTTAGATATGGCCATATGCAAATCAGTCTTGACCCTGTGCCTCATGGGAACAGTCCAGCCTGAACTGCCAAGCCATGTCTTCCCTGGACCGGAATCAAGCATCCTAGGACCGGTTTCTGGCTATCAGCCGTCATCAGCAAGGATAGCTTGACTCCAGTGGCGTAGTGAGCAGGGGTCCCACGTCTGGGAATACCCATCCCACTTAGGGCGAAAAGCGTTACAACAAACAAATGATGGACGGAATGCGGACAATGCAGACATTCTCCCCCAGTCAAGAGATCTGGAGTCAAGCTATCCTGGCTGATGACGGCTGATAGCCAGAAACCGGTCCTAGGATGCTTGATTCCGGTCCAGGGAAGACATGGCTTGGCAGTTCGGGCTGGACTGTTCCCATGAGGCACAGGGTCAAGACTGATTTGCATATGGCCATATCTAAACTGGGGTGGTGTAGTGGGCAAAAGAACGATGGATTTAACCCAGATCTCTTGACTGGGGAGAATGTATGCATTGTCAGCATTCCGTCCATCATTTGTTTGTTGTAACAGAGTGAAGTGGTAGTCTCCTGAGAACCTACTTTGTGTACTTCTAGGATAACTGTACTAGCTGCAGCTAAATAAATCCAATCTTCTAACGCCGACAGAGTGTCCCGTGTCTCTGTGTATCGAAGCAGGTGAACCCAGGAGACGGAGGGCGTACCCTGCGCCGCCAGGTCCAAAAGGTTCTGGTTCTTCAGCAGGTCCAGGCAGCAGGTCAGCTCGGCAGATGCAAGGAGGCTCTTGAGCTTGTTGGGTCCCTGTAGCTCACAGGAGTTCAGCCAGCTGACCCTTGGACTCATTTCAGCCTGGGATGAAAGGTGCTGGTCCAGTCTTCATTCTAAGCAAGTAGGTCAGGACTCAAGCTGTAGGGTAGGGGTGGGCGGAATTTGTGAAATTAACTTTTGCAAATTATCGCGAAAATGCTAAAAATCTCCGCAAACACGCCGGAAATATCGCGAAGACGCAGAAGTTTTTTCCCGCCTGTTCGCGGTATTTTTTGCGTGATCGCGGGTCGCAAACTTACCCATGCGGTTGCTCAAGGGTGCGGCCATCTTGTTTTCACTTGTCCCGCCCTCTCGCGATGCTTACTTCCTGTTCCGGGTCGCGCAATGCATGTTCGCGCCCGTTCGCGGTCAAAATTTCCTGTTCGCGACCGCTTTTACTTGATCGCGTTGCTTTTTGCTTGCTCGGGGAGAAAATATCGCGCGAACTTGCCCACGTGGTCGCAATGGGCGCGGCCATCTTGTTTTTCACTCTATTACATGGTTCTGGGGCCTGATTTTCAATCCTCCCAAAATCCTTTCAATCCTTTGTTTATAGCCACTTTTTTTGGATCTTTATTACTTATTATTTGTCTAACTATTTTCCTGCTTCTATATTTTTGTTTTTGGTCTACTTTTTTTTGTTTTTTAGCTACTTTTTCTCTTTCTATTGCCTGCTATTTATTTCCTTTACTACTTTATTTATTTTACCTTTTCTTTCCCGCCCCGTCCCAGAACCATGTCCAAGGGTAGGGCTGTTCGCCGGCGCAGCCAGAGCCGCGACCGCCTTCCTTGCGGAAGGCGGCACCCACAAGGGGTGCAGGCACGGGCCTTATTTGGGGAGGAGGAGTTGGCTGCACTAATTTTCTTTGTGCAGCGCCACTTCCCCTCAACACTGGCAGCAGGTGGCAGGCCTGGGTCCGGGTACGGCCTCCGGGAGCGTCGGCAGCAGTGGGGGATGGTGCACCGGGCAGTGTTGCGCATCTTTGGGGTCCGGCGCACCCAGGCACAGATGACGCACCGGTGGTCCAACATCCTGGACCGTGAGCAGGACCTGCTAGGAGTGGAGGTCCCGGGGCTTGGTGAGTACATATTTAATTATTACAACTTTGTGTGTTCTTCTGCTCTGTGTTATATATTGCGAATATTTTTTTTCCTTCCAACCAGCTAGAATGTTGCTGCTTACAATACATTCCAGGTTAATAACGTTTAAAAGTCTTCTGTGATTATGGTGCTCTTCTGCGCTACTACTAATCTTACTTGTTTGCAGCTTTGCGTTTGCGCTTGCTTAGCGTGATTCTTTACGAGTTTATTTTAGAGAAATTAAGTTACGTAATGCTACAGTGACTCTAGTCCACTCCTTACTTTGTCCCGTCACTAATAGATAGGGGCGGATTGATGTTTAGGTACACTACTTTGTATGAGCTTCTAATTTGTTAGTGGTATGTGTGATGCCCCCTCACTCAGTTACGTGACGTGCTGCTAGTACGGCAGTCTTTAGAACCTTTTCTAGTTTGTTCAATGAGTGGTGGTAGGCTTAGCAGTTACTTAGCAGTAGCAGATCAGCATCAATCAAACCAAAATTTGGTGTATACAAAAAATTTAGTCATGTTCATGTGTCCTCCATGATTTGACCATACGCATTGTTGAGGAATACAGCGGAAATGCATACTTAATGTACAATTGGCATGCCTGGAATAGGTGGGCTAGGTTGGGTGGTACGTTGTACTTAGGCTTAGTTGCAACTTAGTTTTCTGGAATCAGAATGGAAGACTGGATTACTGTTGATAAATAGTAACTTAAGTAGTCGAAATGCGAATCCCCCGATATTACATGTTGACCAGATGAGATCGGTCAATGTAGTTATTGCAATTGTTGTTTACATAAGTGTTTTTTGACCGTTGTTGAAAAATATTGTATTTGTTTGATACCATCCATCAATGTTTGTCTCTTTCTTATATCTTTCCTGTTCATCAGCACCCAGGGGCAGACCGACAGGGACTGGGCAGTCGGCGGGACAGGAACAACACCACCAGGAGGACACCGCTGAGGGCTCCTCTGCTGGCCCCAGTAAGTCTTCTTGTTTTTAATAATATTTCTTATTCCATAACTTTTACTGCCCCATATTTTTCCTGAACTATTGTTGGTTTCCAAATGCTATGTTTTTACCACCAATTATCCTTCGATCTGTACGGTTTCAAAAATCTTATCCCTGCCTCCGCTATGATGACTCTGAGTACTACTACTACTACATACTATCAGTCTGTCTGTACTGTAGTAGCTAGTCTTGCCCAGTTGGCCAGTTCCACACTTGGTGAAAGGTTGTAATATAAAACTCATATTCACCAGTAGCTCGAGCCATTGAGTCCAATCCGTTGGGTCGTCGTCTTGTACTACTTTTACTCTTATTGATCTTGAGGCTTTGAAAATTCACAGCAACAACAGCCCTACCAGATTTATTACTATTTTGATATGATACCCTATAGGACATACTACTGTTGTAGGGATCTTGCACATACATTTGCACCAGAAAATAGGATGTTGGTGATGGTAGGTTGGACCTTCCTTGCACACCTCAGTCAGAAATTCCGCACCCACCTTAATTCCACTGCTTGACTATAGTACTGTCTTGTCATAACTATTAGGTCTCGGAACCCTCCCCCCAAGATACCCAACACGTAGACAACCCAGAACATAACACACCCAACCTCTCAGTCGTGGAAGCAATTCACATGCACACCCTTACTTTAATTTGCTCACTCGTGTAAGTTAGTCCACACCAAAATACCACCAAGTCTATGTAAGTTCAAAATGTTTATTTCAATTTGAGAAGGTCTGTACACTGTTTTCTTAGCAGCACCAACCGGAAAATCAATAACATTAAAACAATATACATTGTTGTTACACTTATACAGTTGGGAATTAAATCATGATAACTGAACAGTGGTGGAAGGCAGCACCACCATCCCATAGCAATTTAGTTTATATAAATTTATAAAAGATGTGAGTGAAGGGACCCCAAACCTAAGAAGAACCTAGTACTGGTAGTTGTTGCATCATTCAGAAGCTCTGGTTCGTAGAAGGGAATCTTGCGTCCAATGCGAAAAAAGAAATGGTGTGCGTTAGTATATTGCAACTTGCAAGCATTTCTCAGCCGTGCCAAAAAGTGTAGCATCTATGGATAAGCAATATGGACTAACAGTAACAGTAGTACACCAGTACTTCCTAAAAAAGTGGCTTTTTATTGTTTGTGGACCGCTTGTACGCAGCACGTAGACTAGACAGTAGCAGTGTGAGGCAGGTCATGTGGGCTCAAAGGTGTCTTAAGAAGCTGCAAGGTAAAGGTAACGTCACATGTGCAAAAATAAAAGCCACAAAGGTAAAATGGTAGCATGGCTAGGGCTAATTAAGCAAAGGCTACAATGATCATATATAACTATTAGTGTCTATTCTACTACTACCTGATTTGTACTAGTGATGTATGTTAGTATTAACTCATTTTTCAACCTTGCAACTGATCAATAGGGGGGATGTGTATATGACGCCTAATAAATGTGTAATGTTTTCTAGGCGCACTACCGACCACCAGCGCCGGGGCCAGTGAACCAGGCGACGCGGAGGGAGAGGATGCGGCAGTTGCTGCAGATACCGACGATGGAGCGGTAGGGGGAGTGGCAGCACCAGTGGCAGGCGGTGGTAAGTTAGATTCATAATCCTTAACTATTGTTGAACTTGACAGCACACTCACTGCAAGGGTGTACTGTATGTATATGTATACTGTACAGTTGTGACTTATGGCTCCATTAGGATGGTGGGCGTATTGCCCCCGCCGGGCCGGCTGGAATTCACTGTCGACACCGCAGGGGCAAACCTCTCACCATCCCTGTAGAAAATATTCAGACATGTCGACCAGGCGGAAAAGGGTTCAATATGGCGGTGGTGTCTCTCTCACCACACCGCCAGCCATATAATCTGCATTTTGGAATGCCTTTGCGTGGCGACATTGCCGTCCGCCACGGAAAGGCATGCAGACATTGCAGAGTATGCTTGGGGGCCCCCATGGAGGGTACCTACCTATGCTATGGTACCCCCCCACCTTTCAAAGCAAAACGTGACAGGCTCCGTGCGGGGCCCGTCATGTTGTGCTTGGAAAAGCAGCACAACATTTTAGCATTGCTTTCAGCAAAGCCAACCAGAATGTAAAAAAAAAAAAAAACAGGGCGCCCACCACTGTGCCGGGCGCTTCATCCTAATTAATTGTCCCCACGGGACCCCCACCCTTTTTAGCAGTCAGATGGCGGGCGGACAAAGTCCGCCCGCTATCCGATGTCGTAAGTAAGTATGAGTTGTTGGGGACGTTTGAAGAGTGAAATAGAAGACTAGAATTCCGTTTAATTGGTATAGGACTAGGAGCCGGAGTATTGAGTAACCAATGGCCTCATCTATCTGATTTCAACTCCGCTTTGAAAGTTTTATGGAGAAGATCACCTGGTGCACTGTTCAATTAAAAAGTGTAAGACAGGTGGAAGGAAGAAGGACGGGCGACATTTAAAATGTTATGCACTACTGTGCTTTATTTTATAGTGCTACTCTACCATGCCACTATGTGTATAAATATTTACCTTGTCCTACTGTTTTATTAAGACTATATTTTACAATTGTCTTGTTTTTTTCTTTTTGATACACAGCTTCTCCGAAACTCAACCGGAAGGAGTTGGCCGCCAAGGCACGGCGCCGGAAGCTGGAGGCAAGCCAGCGGGAATACCTGCGGCTGGTGGTCCTAGCCGAGGAGGAGGAGGAGGAGACTGCGGCAGCAATTGTTCAAGCCTCCTCCAGTGCCCCGGGCCCCAGCCACTGCCCTCCAGAGGTACGGCGCCACCGTCTGGCGGCTGCCCGCCACCACCGTGCCATCTCCATGCCCCCCCCCACTGTGGCTGCAACTGCCGCGGCCTTAGACGCCGCATCGCCCGTTTAGAGGACGAGATGCGCCAGATGCGTGTCCTCCTCCAGTCCCGCCCCACCAGTTAGTCCCCGTCACTGCCCCTTTTTTAATTCTTGTTCTTAACTCGTTTGGGCGTTACAGACTTTTTTCTACTATGGACAGTGGTTGGGGTTAGGGAGGGGGGTGGGTCAGCTTTTGTGGGTTTAGTTTATTTTTGTTAGGGTAAATTAAATATATTTTTCTATGTTACATGCAATGTTGTTAATGTTTTGTAGGTGGGGTAACTGTTTTACATCACACTGTTTCCTTGCTGGTGCATGGCCGCCCATAGCCTGTGTTTGATTTCAATAATTTGCTGACTGTATAAGATACATACAGATAGATGCGACACACCTCAACTCATTGACTGGTCCTTCTAGTACTTTCAGTCTGTCCTCTAGTCTATGCATTCTTTGGAGTGGTGTGTGAAAATGAAATCATTGACAACATGTCCATTATTAATTCTGCCTCCCCCAAACTTCACTCTTACCGGTGCTTGATGTGTATGTCCAACTGTGGCACAGCACTGGCTGCATGGTGAAAATGGTTTCCTTTTTCATACATGCCATGATTAGGGTGGTGGTGGTGGTATAGTAGTAGTAGTAGTAGTAGTAGTAGACACTGGCAGGGCGGCAGCATTTCCAAAAAAAGAAAAGGAGACAGTCAATCGCCTTTAAGAGACTGTTAGAGGAGTAGTTGAATGAAGTACAGTACAGAACTTACCGAGCAACAATTATATGCTCAAATATTTGACAAAAAAACTGAATGGTGGTTAGGAGGATAGCCTACTAGACAGAGTTACAAACTATAGTTGTGTCGAGTCACTTGACTATGCCTACAGTCTAACAGTTAGTGCTGTATATGAGGAATGAGATTTAATGAGGGTCAAACCCAATATACCCTTGAGGGCTTGGGCAGATAAATGCGGAAGGGTAAATATGCCAACAAGGGATTTTGTTTAGAATGAATATATTATTTAGAAATTTCAGTGAACTAAATCAATAAACATGTTAAGATGAAATAACACCACTGTGAAATCAATCCACTGATCTGAACAACAATAATATATAATAACAACAACGCACAGGGGGGTTCTTTTTGTGATTTAAGCACAATGATTTTTATATTTTCATCAAAAGTAAAAGGAGTACAGAAGAGACATAAATTGGAGCAATATATCATGAAAACAGGGGACGAGATTAAGTCCTCATTTCATCAAACAAACACATCTATTCCTAATTGGTTTGAACAGAGACAGAACTCTTTGTTGAGCATATGGTCTACTGTACATAACAAATAAACTGGAAGTAGATGGTAAAGTCGACGTTTCGGTCTTGGGTGGTGTCAATCCGTCAGACCATCTTCAGGACAATAATTGCGTAAAAAAGACTCCTAAACAAACACAATGCAAATAGTTACATAGATGTAGACATATTTTGCGCTAAGAAACTAATGTACATGATCTAAAACATAAAATCCAACCCGTGTGCGAGAAATGGAACTGTCAATATTGTTATCAAACGAATCTGAGCTATATCCATCATCTGTTGTTGAACAAGCTGTTGCCAATAGTTTATATCAAAAAATTGCTTTTTTTAGAAACAAATAATTTAGGTAGGAGAACGTGCTTACTTTGAAGTCTCAATGGTGTTCTCACATGACTTTGATTAAAATCGTGAAGGTATTTATACTGCAAATGAAAAAAGACGGAAACTTAGCATTTATTTAAAAAGTTGTATTATTATATCAAGGAGATAGCGAATTCATATCCTACCAGGAAGTGCTTAGCACCTGCAACTGCCAATTCGTATTTATATGGGAGCCAATCCTGCAGTAATTTCACAGCTGTGTAATAAAGTAAACCGGAGGATATTATGTATTCATTAACCTGTATGTTTTATACATCATTCTTACTTTGTTTATAAATCAAAATCGCAGCAATAGTTCATTTGTTTTATCTCTCATAATAGGAACCTGATTAACTGCTAAGCGATATCAGGTTAGCAATGTATGTTATTATTTTAAAAAAATAGATTGCTGGATCCAGCATGGAATTGGATAAGCATAGGTGAGCTTTAATCATTAGACATACAGCGCAAAGATGTTGATGCTGCAATTTGAAGATTGGTTTAGGCATGAATGCATTGCTGGTCTACATCTAAATGGGACATTGGAAATTAAGACTAGTGAATCATGTCTGAAAGTAATCTACAATCCCAGGAATAGTTTACCGCATTGGTCGTTGGTGTATAAAGAACCTCGATTTAGATAAACGTGATGTGACTTATTAAATCGATTGGACTAAAAGGCCATATAAATACTTATTGTTTAAACGTGTACTACCAACAATGCGCGTCGCAGACTAGCCTGTGAGCAGTGCGTGGATTACATTCTACTTACATTTCTGACGTTAGTCTCCAGAATACAAATGGGGGTCCGCCTGAGTCGAAACAGCCTAATTTTACACTCGGCTATCATGTGCTTTTAAAGGCTGGCCGTAGCTACAATTCGGCACAGCTGAGAACTCAGGAAATAGACAAAGTCTGTGTTGAACTACGGCGGCCATCTTAGAGTATCCTGTATACACTAGATTACTGTATTATTGCTATGGCGTGCCGTTTAGTGTAACAATTCTAGATGTTAAAGTTAGATAACTGATAGTTGTGCATTTACTAAGAGAAAAAGTTCTCAAAGGCTGACCGATGTTGTAATTCGGCACAGCTGAAAGCTGAGACGCAGTGGGAGTCTCGGCATTGAACTGCGGCGGCCATCTTAGAGTGTCCAAAATACAACAGATAACTGTGTTATTACTACATCGTTATTCCTATTGCGTACCAGCTATTAAGACAATTCCTAAAGTTGGAACTGGATAAATAATAGTTGTGTATCACTATGAAAAAAGGGGGGCAGCAAATATAGAGATGGTATTTTCTATTTAACGCCTGCTGATGTTATTTTGAATTGCTATACATCTAAATGGTGACATTCGACATGATATATGCTTACACAATAAAAATTAAAGAATACTGAATGTATGTCAACATTTCCAGGAGACATTTGTCAACAAACGTATTAATCAAATCATATGTGCATTCCAAACAGATCGTGTATTTACATCAGTGAATAATGAACGAAGTTTCTTAAGCATTGCTTTAAATATCCTGCCTATATACATTCTATTTGTACAAGAATACTTAAACAACAAGTAGCTGTCTAGGTTTTTGATATAATGTACATTAAACATTGATATCAACATTTTAAAGAAAGTCTTTCTCGATCAAACATTAGTGCATCAGGCTAATATTGGTTGTACATCGCCATCATATGAAGGTCAAATCATGAGCAATATATATGTGAAGGAAAGGCCACATTGATATTATCTTCCTAAAACACATAATCAAATGAACATAGCCGACTTAATGCATATTACAACAGCACGGGTCTGTGAAATGTAAAACTAAAGAAACGTGTTTGAAACTTCACTAAACCGTACGAACCTAGATCAGAGGTCCTACAGATGAGAGAACATAGATGGACAACTACTCTTAAGTTAAGTATCTACAACGCAGTCTCAGTGTTATTCGGATATCAACGGCTAATACAAGCCAGAGAATGCCACTCAGTGGCTGAGTTCAGACCTTGTTTAATGTTGTCAGTGCGACAAATCCAACGGTTCTCCCTCAATGTCAGTATGTGCTCAACATTGGTCTGTCGTATCGTGGGTTTGACCACTTCGATGACCCACCAGAGCATTTCCTTCTCAGTATGTTTCAATTTAATATAGTGCTCCACTAGTGGTGCAGTCTCCACTTTGCATCTGATTCTAGATTGGTGTTGTAGGATCCGTTTTTTTACCATTTGTGTGGTCTTACCTATATACTTTAAGTTGCATGGACATTGTATACAGTAGACCACGTTACTGGTGTTGCAATTTGAGAAGGATTTGGCCGTATGATTCTCACCAAGGAATTCAAAAGATTTAGTAGTCCTTGTAGTGGGACATGCTGCACACTTGCCGCACTTGTAGTGACCAATTACTGGTGCTAGTTGACGCATGTCATTGACTATATTTTGATCTGCCGTATTGTAAGCATGTACAAGTCGGTCTTTGAGGTTAGTGCCTCTCTTGAATGCAAACAGTGGTTCCTTAGTGAACTCAGGTAGTGCGGCCAGGAGTGACCAATGTTTTTTTACGATTTTCTTAATTCTGTTAGTGGCCGTGCCAAATGTAGTGACACAGACGAGTTCAGGTTCGTTATTTTTGGCTTTCACTTCAAGCAAAGCGTTACGGTCATTGTACCATGCCCTCTTTAGTGATTTTTTCAGTAGTTTGTTCGGATAACCACGTTGGTGTAATTTTTCTTTGAGCTTCTTAGCCTCCAGAAAGTAGTCGTCTCTCCTGGAACAATTCCTCCGAAGACGGAGAAATTGACCAAAAGGTAAGCCATCCTTAAGTGACTGAGGGTGATGGCTTTCATACTTCAAAAGAGTGTTACGGGCTGTTGGTTTCGTAAATAGAGTGGTATAAAGTGTGTTTTCTGTGCCTACTTTGATCGAGATATCGAGAAAGTTCATCTGTTGATTATTGTAGTCAATAGTGAATTTCAAATTAGGGTTTTGAGAATTAATCCAAATATGGAACTCAAGCAGTAGTTCTACGGTGCCTTTCCAAATGAAGAACACGTCATCTATATACCGTAACCAGCATGAGATGTTCGCTGTGTACGGATTGGTAGAGTTTTGGACATGTTTTTTCTCAAAGTCGGATACATAGATGTTGGCTATATCCGGTGCGTAAACAGCACCCATTGCGACTCCCTTAAGTTGTTGAAAGAAAGTTTTTTCAAAAAGGAAAATTTTTTCGCATAGGGATATCCTGATGCATTCCACGATAAAATCTGTTGGTACCACATGTGGTCTGGGTCTACTTTCGAGTAGATGTTCAATGATCTCCAGAACTTCTATTTGTGGGATGTTAGTGTATAAACTCTCTATGTCCATAGAGACTAGAAGTTGTGTGAGTGGGTCGAATGAGTAGTTGTCAACCACATTGATAACTGCTGTGGTGTCTCTAATATAGGTGGGTGTTTCTGTAGCGAAAGGTCGAATGAAAAAGTCTGCATATTGAGCCAAAGGTTTCAAAATGGAATTGCAACCGGAGACTATTGGTCTCCCGGGAGGCATCTCAACATTCTTATGTACCTTGGGTAAAATATATATTACCGGTACTGTGGGAGATTTGTTGATAAGGAAAGATGCTTCTTTAGCGCTGAGCCAGCCACCATCAAAGCCTTGCTTGCTGAGCTCACTAATGGATTTCTCAATACGTGAAGTAGGATTCTGATTTAGCTTCTTGTAATGTGTCAGTACAGAGAGCTGTCTGGTCATTTCAGTATTGTAAGCTGTCAAATCCCAAAGAACGATACCCCCGCCTTTATCGGCTGGTTTGATGATTGTTTCTGATAGAGATTGAAGATTCCTTAGAGCCTGATGTTCCTCATGCGTGAGATTAAATCTTGTGTGTGTAGGTTTCTGGAACAAGTTGTCTATCTCTGTCAGGATAGCATTTTCAAAGGTGATAACCTCTTTTGCTATCATTGTATTAGCCGGAAAAAAGGTCGACGGTTGATGTAAACCTGTAGTATCAGACTCATGTGCAGTGTTTTTGTTTGCAAAAAAATTTCTTAGTCTGACGGAACGAAAGAACTTGTACAATTCCAATTTCGTTTGGAACAAATCGTTTCTATTGGTCGGCACAAAAGACAGCCCTGTAGAAAGCACCGATATCTCAGCTTCAGAAAGGTTGTGTTTGGATAAGTTAAAAATAGGAATGGTCTCATTGAGATTTACCATTCGTAATACTGGTTCCGGGTTTGTCGAAAACCCGGTGTGTAATGGTTGCGGGACCACCCTCTCCTTCAAAAGCACATGATAGCCGAGTGTAAAATTAGGCTGTTTCGACTCAGGCGGACCCCCATTTGTATTCTGGAGACTAACGTCAGAAATGTAAGTAGATTGTAATCCACGCACTGCTCACAGGCTAGTCTGCGACGTGCATTGTTGGTAGTACACGTTTAAACAATAAGTATTTATATGGCCTTTTAGTCCAATCGATTTAATAAGTCACATCACGTTTATCTAAATCGAGGTTCTTTATACACCAACGACCAATGCGGTAAACTATTCCTGGGATTGTAGATTACTTTCAGACATGATTCACTAGTCTTAATTTCCAATGTCCCATTTAGATGTAGACCAGCAATGCATTCACGCCTAAACCAATCTTCAAATTGCAGCATCAACATCTTTGCGCTGTATGTCTAATGATTAAAGCTCACCTATGCTTATCCAATTCCATGCTGGATCCAGCAATCTATTTTTTTAAACTAATAACATACATTGCTAACCTGATATCGCTTAGCAGTTAATCAGGTTCCTATGATGAGAGATAAAACAAATGAACTATTGCTGCGATTTTGATTTATAAACGAAGTAAGAATGATGTATAAAACATACAGGTTAATGAATACATAATATCCTCCGGTTTACTTTATTACACAGCTGTGAAATTACGGCAGTATTGGCTCCCATATAAATACGAATTGGCAGTTGCAGGTGCTAAGCACTTCCTGGTAGGATATGAATTCGCTATCTCCTTGATATAATAATACAACTTTTTAAATAAATGCTAAGTTTCCGTCTTTTTTCGTTTGCAGTATAAATACCTTCACGATTTTAATCAAAGTCACGTGAGAACACCATTGAGACTTCAAAGTAAGCACGTTCTCCTACCTAAATTATTTGTTTCTAAAAAAAGCAATTTTTTGATATAAACTATTGGCAACAGCTTGTTCAACAACAGATGATGGATATAGCTCAGATTCGTTTGATAACAATATTGACAGTTCCATTTCTCGCACACGGGTTGGATTTTATGTTTTAGATCATGTACATTAGTTTCTTAGCGCAAAATATGTCTACATCTATGTAACTATTTGCATTGTGTTTGTTTAGGAGTCTTTTTTACGCAATTATTGTCCTGAAGATGGTCTGACGGATTGACACCACCCAAGACCGAAACGTCGACTTTACCATCTACTTCCAGTTTATTTGTTATGTACAGTAGACCATATGCTCAACAAAGAGTTCTGTCTCTGTTCAAACCAATTAGGAATAGATGTGTTTGTTTGATGAAATGAGGACTTAATCTCGTCCCCTGTTTTCATGATATATTGCTCCAATTTATGTCTCTTCTGTACTCCTTTTACTTTTGATGAAAATATAAAAATCATTGTGCTTAAATCACAAAAAAAACCCTGTGTGCGTTGTTGTTATTATATATTATTGTTGTTCAGATCAGTGGATTGATTTCACAGTGGTGTTATTTCATCTTAACATGTTTATTGATTTAGTTCACTGAAATTTCTAAATAATATATTCATTCTAAACAAAATCCCTTGTTGGCATATTTACCCTTCCGTATATGAGGAATGACAACAAACAAATACAATCAATGCCGGCAATTCATGCTGAGGTATATGTTCCTTTGTTAAATAAAATAACCTCTGAAATATCCTACTCATGGGTGGCCAAGCAGAAGAAGAACATCGCTCTGCCTTCAAATTGAAGTAGTGTTGCTTACACCACATCCGCCCCAGCAAGTGTGTGATTAAGTATTGGTGTACATTTAATTTAGTTACACCTCGACAGTAAGTCACACAGCCCGGGGGAAGAGGGTTAGGGTTTGTTGAATGGATGGGAAGGGGGTTTTTGGGAAAGGTTTGACATAGAAAAACAGTATGCATACATAGACAAACAAACGACAATCATTGAAGACTACCATATCCATATGTTAAGGGAGAAAAAGGCAATGCATGCATGATGATGAGAGACCCGGATTACATACACTTCTATTTCTTGTTCTGTTGTTCCGGCCTTAATACTTTAACAGATAGCAAATAGAAATTTTAAATATTGGTAGGGAAGAATCGTAAACACAGAGCAAACATAATGATGATTGATAATAACAACTCCAAGAACACACTGTTGTAAAGATTGTATACAAGATATTAATCAAATTATTTAAATCAAATTATTTAAAAGAAGTTAAGTGGATACTGTTACTGTCTTATCCTGGTCAAAAATGTGGACTGGATTTTTGCATCTCGGCAGTCCTCTTGCTCCTCTCGTCTCGTCCATCAATCTTGGGTGTGTCGCCTCGCCACTCGCCACAACCCGGCTGGAAAAAAGAAGGTGATGGATTGGTAAGGTAATTTAATATGCATTGTAATGTTTTACAAAGTTTTGGGCAAGGCCCGGCCTGTAATTTTAGATGGAAAAGCAAAGGGTATATTGAGAAAGAAAGTGAAAACAAATGCACAAGTGATGGTGTAGTGCAACAAGAACACTTTCCGAGGTGGCATGTATGCATATGCATCATATCTACTCTAGTTTTTTTCCAAGCATTGACCTTCAACAGTAACAGGCGAGAGCAGGCCCACAGTGCTTAGCATTAGCACATCCTACGTTAACACTTTAGAGTCCTTTTTTTTTTCTCTCAAAGAGTTGGACAAACGCAAAGCACATTATCCATTCCAAACATAGCATTTTACAGTTTAAGTTAGTAAAATCAATGCACTGCAGTCATCCCACCGCTACACTCTACTCAACTTCTACACAGACATTTGGGTCTGCTGTGGTTGTTGACGTGTTTACCTCTAGGCTTTTCCGTTTTATGCCACTCCTGAAACATCCTCCTGACTTCATCATCATCTCTGATACTTTTACTGACTGACTGAAGATCGGCCTGCAGTAGAAGTATAATTTTTATGACACAGCAAGAGTAGAAATATAAATATTACTGACTTGAGTCATTCTTTATTGTGTACAGAAAGATAGATCACTACTAGTACACTTTGACATCACTTTGTGCACAACAAACAACGCAAACACAAAGACCAATAGCTCAGAGTCAGGTGTCCAATGCATGCCATTAATTGTCATAATTCATTACCTGTTCCTTCTCATCTTAAGTTAACGGGCCATCTCTTTCGCCATCATCATGATGGACGGTGCTGTTGTGTCACAGTCATTTGCATTGCGCAGATTGAGTGAGTCCCCTTCTTGTATTGAATTAAAAGCAATGTATCACCAAGATGCAGGAGAAGTACACATTTCTTATTTGCAAGAAGGGGAAAATTAGTGTGTTCTGTAGAAAGTTGATTAGTGGCAGTGCACAATTACATAAATTCATGCGCAACAAACACAACAAAATCTAAATCATTCAGTCTGCGACTCTGCGTCCAATGCATGGCATCAATCATTACCTGTTCCTTCTTATTTTCAGTTCATGGTCAGTCTCTCTCGGGTCTGAAAGGAGGATAGCTATAGTAGTCATCTGATTCATGGTCCACTTCTTTTGGAAGGACGAGGAAAGTTTGAATTTGTTGTTACCATCATCCAATCATCATTCAAGAGGGAAATGGAATTGAGCAGGAGATTCAGTATGATCGAGCGGAGGAGCTGGATTCGGAGGACTGTACTGTCAAATGGCAGACACCTGAAACTTGTATATTAAATTAGAAGAGTAGAAGACGGTGATAATGGATTTGTGGCGATTCACAAGTTTATAACCGGAACGACAGTCACATAAACAAAGGGGGAAAAAAGGGAGGAAGACAGTAAGTGCGAGCCTAATTGTCAGGGAAGTATAGCTCGTCCTCAAACTCTGGGGGTTCTTCCAGTAGTAGGTAATCATCTGACACAATACTTCTGTCACCTGAGCCGCTGTCCTCATCTTCCTCTGTTGATTCATGTATTGTGTAATTCGGTGGTATGGAGTGCAGATTCATTTTGATCATTGTTAACCTCTCCACGTTTTTTGGAGATAGACTGGTCCTTCTCAATGTTACAATGGAACCAGCAGCACTGAAAACACGTTCGGAAGAGACACTTGCGACAGGGCAAGCCAGATAGCTTATCGCCAGCCTGCTGAGCTGTGGCCATTCAGACCTTTTCCTATACCAATACTGCAATGGGTTTTGATCAACGTACACCTCTGTTGGGTCGTCCAGATAGGCCTGGACCATCCGCTCAATGTTCAGGGTTGCTGATGGTAAGCTTTTGTGCTGTTTTTTCTGTGCATCAGCACTGTGCTTACAATAGCCCATCTTTATATACCAATCCTGTAATGATGATGATTGTGCTCGGCCTAAATGATCCAGTTTTTGTTTCTGTAGTCGATAGTGATGGTGAGTGTTGTGATTGTGAGCCAACCGCACTGCCCTCAGCCGACGAAGTTGCACTTGATACTGCATGGCCTGCTTCAGTATCAGTACTTGTTGTGGGTTGATGTCGCGGGCTTTTAATTAGCAGCCCTTCGTTTTCAAACTTAATGGCTGCTTCAGCTATACAACTTTTGTACCGGGCAACATCATTGTCGGAAAAGCAAGGAATAGTCCTAATTTTGCACGTGGATCCAGAATTGTGGCACAAATGTAATGCTCTTGTGACAAAATTTTATTTTGTATCCTTACATTTTCAGATAAGCGCCTGGATAAGCTCCCCATCAAGTCATGGGCTTGCCTTCTGTCCTCTACACCTTTGTAGGATTCAGACACATTATTCAGCTCATGCTCTAGCATTTGCAACAATGGGATAGCTTGGCCCATTGTACAGTCCTCCTTGCTGACTTCACGTGTGAAGAACTCAAAAGGAGACAGCATCTCAGTCAGGCATTTAATTAGGGTCCATTGCTCCCTCTGAATGGTCATGCCTTTAACACTAGCATCACTGCTTCTGTACCAGACATATTCATGGAGGGACCTGTGCTGTTCGTACAGACGATCAAGCATGTAATACGTGGAGTTCCAACGTATTGCCACCTCCTGGATGAGTGCCTTGACTGGCATCCTAAATTCACGTTGGATGATCCTCAGCTGCTTCCGAGCTTTAAAAGAATGGCTGAAATGAGTGCATATTCTTCGGCAGATGGCCAGTAAATTACTGACTATGGGTTCTCTTTTCAGAAAGTCTTGCACTATAATGTTTATGCAGTGTGCCAAACACGGAACCCTGAAACACGGAACCCTGAAATAGGAACCAAGTTCCATGGCCTTAAGTACATTACTGCCATTGTCTGTGGCAACAAAACCAATACCAAGCCCTCTGGGCCGCAGCCATTCCAAAACCTTGGTGCAAAACTCTTCTAAAATGTTTTCAGCCGTATGAGATTTCTCCATGGCGAACATGGCTACAGTTGAATGTTTCCGAGTACCTTCAAAAATCGCAGCTGTGTCAACAACACCTCGTGCAGATAGTTTATCTCTAACCCCCACAAAAGAGATCCAGTGTGCAGTGATGCACATGTAATCTGTGGCTTGGCAACTGCTCCACATGTCTGTTGTCAGGTGGATATTGTGCACAGCACTCTGCTGCAAAGCTTGTCCAACCAATTCCAGCACATCATGATGTAGTGCCGGAACAGTAATTCTTGCGAAATAGGACCGGCTGGGAACTTTCCATTTCGGGCAGATGGCATACACAAATTCAAGGAAACCCACCCTTCCACAAATGAAAAAGGAAGAAGGTCCAGCGCCAACATTTTAGCCAGCTTCGCATTGTACAATCGTGCCGTTGGGTGGTTGCGTTGGAACTGCCCCTCCAACCTAAACATGCTCTCAATGGTAGGCTGGCTTACTTTCCTTAGTGGTGCTGTTTTCATTAACCCACTAAGGCTCAATGACACAGATTGTCTCATTGAGGTACTCGCCGGTCGCCTTGGTGTCTCACCCACACTCTGAGTATGGCTCTTACTGCGGTGCCACTCTGATGTTACTGAGGAGGATGTGGGCGTTACCACTGCAGTGACTGCACTACTGGAGACAGGGCTAGAAATGCCTCCCTGTTCTTCACCTGCCACCACAATAAAATCGCTCCCTGATTCTGAATCCTGAGCAACTTCAATGGGTTTAGTTTTTCTACTTTCTTTTAACTTAAGTAGGTGATCCTCCCACACGATAGTGTGGTGTACTCTGAGATGACTTGCTTGTCCTCCGGTACCATAGTTTGTACCAAGCTTACCACGCGAACACCTTGCCGACAAATTGAGCAAATAGCAACGTTCTCCTCCTTGGCGCTAACATAAAAGAAGTCCCAAACTGGGGAGGAGAACTTTCTGGCACTGCTGGATGTGCCACTTTCAACACCAGATGAACTTGAGGGGGTGCTTGAAAATATGTGACCCTGTCCACCTACACTGACTTTTACTACCACTTCCTACTGAGATGGTTGAGCTGGATGTAGGTCCCTGCCGGGACTTGGAAAATATGGCAGCTGGAGGTAGTGGTGGTGTAACCTGTGTTGGTGAGATCCGTGCTACATCCCGCTCAGTAGCAGCCTTTCTGGATAGAGTGAGCATGTCGGTCTCCAATCCCTTTGGGGCGGGAGTAATGTGCGTGATGACTGGCTCGTCTTCATCAACATCATCACCACCCTCTTCTACATCTACCTCCATAACTAAGTTTTTCTGGGACCTTCCTTTTCAGAAGCATTGTCTTGTGGCGTATATCACTCTCAGACCGAGCTGGTGGGACCCAAGTGTCATCACGATCATCAGAAGCGAGGCTTGAAGAAGATGGACTAAGCCTCCTTTTCCTTGCTGGTGGTCTGAAAAACAATAGATCTTCTGAAACAGTGGTTTGACTTTGCTCCACTTTGTCTGCAGGAAGCTCGATTTCCTGAAATGCCCCTACGTCAGGAGCAACAACTACTATGGTGGGCTGTTGCGGCGGCTGCTGCTGTTCTTGTTGCGGCGGCTGCTGCTGTTCTTGTTGCGGCGGCTGCTGCTGTTCTTGTTGCGGCGGCGGCTGCTACTGCTGTTCTTGTTGCGGCGGCTGCTGCTGCTGTTCTTGTTGCAGCGGCTGCTGCTGCTGTTCTTGTTGCGGCAGCTGCACACTGATCTGCTGAGTTTGCGCCTGCGTTGAACTTGATTGTGTACTACTTTGCGGTAATGACATTTCTTCAACATCGCTGCTAGTTAGTAGACTGGCTACCTCTGCGACACTAAAGCCCTTGGGCCTAGGTTGGTGGGGTTGGACTGCTGTGCTGCTCCCAGCTTGGTTCCCGGACAACGCTTTGGTGCCAAAAAAAACATTGGCCGGCACACCACCAGTCGTGGTTAATGGCACTTCCATTTTCTGTTCCTTCTTCTCACCGCCAACTTTCTTGGTACTGGACCTGGTACCTTTCTTTGGGGCCATCTTCTTCAGACGTCAGGCAGGATGCAGATGCACAACAAGTTCTGGTCACACGTGGACCTGATGCGCAGCAGGACTTCTGTCTGGCTGGCAGTACAACAGGTAGCCGGGTGATGCTGAGGACACCTCCTACTCTGTCTTTTGTGCACCTAAAAGCAAATAAGACAGGAGAAGAACATCAGTGAAATGTTGCAGTTGTTGTTGTGGTTCAGTTACTTAGTACTGTACTAGTGCAAACAAAAGATAGTCTAGCCATTTATGACTTTTTTTTTTTTAACTAGAGCTATGTTATACTACTGTGTACAGCCACACACTACACTCTCAGGAAGGATAGGAAAGTTAATAATAATAACCACCAAAATAAAAATGTAATGAAAGTGGGGTGGACTATTAAATTATTTGAGCATCTTAGCATCCATGGAGCTGCTGCTGGCAAAGGCGGAGGATGGATGGAAGCAGTAAGCCAAATAGCCAATAGGAAAACCATGCAGGCCTATGGCAAAAGCAGGACACTAATAACTCACAGTCCAAACACCAAAAAAGGCCACCACCCACATGGACACACAAATCACAAACAAGCCGGGGGCCTGGGAAACACCAGGAGCTGACAAAAGGCCTATAAAAGCCAGGTAAAGGATGCCTGCTAAAGCACACTGCTCTACCTTTTTAATGCAACAAAATGTAAATAGGAACATTCACAGGCCCCAAAAAGCTCTGCAGGGTGCATGCATTGCACACCAACACACCAGACACATACAACAAAAGCATGTCTTTAAGACAACCAACATCAGAAAGGCCGCCCCAAAAAACACACTTCCTCAACTCGATCCAATGCCATCCATGCCCTAAATGATGTCTAAATTCAGCAGATCACACAGAAAACACTTGATTAATAAAGCTGTGGCTACCTGCTCTGATCCTAGTGGATGAAAAAGCAGGCCTGTTGGCAGACAAGGCCAGGCAACCTTGCAGGCCTTGGTTTCAAAATGGCCACCAGCCACATGGTCAGGCCCAACAACATCACAAAGACCACCCCAAAAAACACACTTCCCCCAACTCAATCCAATGCCATCCGTGCCCTAAATGTGCTTGAAAATGAAATACATTCAAAAAACAACAAAAGGAACAGTTGCTTCATCATGCACACACACACCCATGAGGCCATGCCCATGGCTAGCTCGGGCCTACTACTACTACCCACAAAATAAAAAAAATAAAAAAAGGAATGATGATAATTATCAAAAATAAATTGTAGTTACAACAACTGCAATGCCCACAATCAAACAAACACAACAACCACTTACTTGTAAAATATCCTATTCCAAAAATCCTGAAATCCAATTGCAATGATGCAGCAGACAAAAAGAGTGATCTTTCCAGCTCCAAATCCAAAGGCAGAATGAGCAGGAGATGGACAAAGCACTGGGAGGAGCCTGCTAGACAGGAACAGGAAGTTGGAGATTCTGTGTCACTTCCTCCCTCTCTCCACCTTTTAAAAAAATGACTCCTTCCACAAAAAAGGAAAGCCAAATGTCAATGTAAGGAGTTCTTTTCATCCAAAATCAGCATTTGCAGATGGTTTCATGCTGCTAGAGCCGATATTCCTCTCCAAATTGAAAATTTTACGTTGTTGAGTTCTCGAGCTTCACATTACGACCGCCGGCGTGTCGAAAACGACATGATCGCGTTCTCTTCTTTGTCCCTGTCGCGTTGGATATGACGTGTTCGGGGTCTTTTTCTCCTGTTCGCGTTCGATTAGACGTGCCCGGGTCCTCATCCTCTGGCTCGCGATGTAGAATGACATGTTCGAGATCTCAATCTTCTCATACTCGCGCGGTGCATGATCGCGAGAAGAAAGACGTGATCGCGCGAAGAAAGACGTGATCGCGTGACAAATGACATTAATGCGGCCGCGAACTGTCGCGAGACAGCGCAAAATGGCTACCAAAATCCAACATCTCGTGGAGAACGCGACCGGGTCAAGAAAACTTGTCGGCGAACGCGGGGTTTCAGGTAAGGCGATCGCGAGAATGTATTTTTTTACAGCGCGAGCAAAAACAAATTATCGCTAAGCTGCGGAATGTTGAAATTGACATTTTCGCGCTTTCCGCGGAACGTGAAAATGCCAAAATATCGCAATTTCCGCAAACGGAACGGAATTTTGGCCCAGGCCTACTGTAGGGCATCCTTCTGTAGTATCTACAGGTCCAGTGGTGTACGAAAGAGTAGGTCTGAGGATCCCCTTTTTAGGTCTCGCGTTAGCAGTGCATGCACTGCATGCGCTGTCTCAGCGAGACTAAAGTAATCTGTATGTTGGCTGAAAGTCTGTGGAATTTGTCCTGCCCCTTGCGATTTGTCTAAGTCTGGGATTGCTGTTGTTATCTTTGTTTCTGTTGGCTGTTGAACCGATGCATCACTTCCGTTTTTATCGGAAGCAGCACCGACCAACTACTGTTTTATTGCGCTGTCTGGCTTTCTTAGATTGGTTTAGGGACTACTTGATTTTTAAATTACTTGCTAGGGCGCCTGCTTCACGTACATCATGTGTTTCATCATGTGTTTATGCAATGCTTTTTTTCCTTTTGATGCCTCGCGTCCGCTTTACTGGGACGCGTTTTACGAGCATGAGAGGCATGCAAGTGACTCACCGCCATCCCCCACTCCTGCCAGGCTCGAGAACAACAAGACTCACCCATACCGTGTCCAGGCAGGGGGCGGGTGAGCAACGATCCACTCCCTGGCGCACGTCAGGAACAACCCTCAATCTCCGGCTTCTCTACTCTGTTCCTCTGCACCAGTCTCTTCGTGCCCCTGCTCCTCGCTGCTGTGGACATCGTCCGTCTGTGTTTGGACTGTCACTGGGGTGCCCCAGCTGGGTCACCGCTTGTTTTTAGAAGTGAACGGCTATTGGCAGATTTATGTGTGTGGTTATGTAGATGCATGAGTGGGTGAATGCGATAATAAATCATTGGTTGAATAAATAGCATAGGAAGGCACAGTGAAAACCAAAGGTATGGGGTTGGCAAGGCAGGATACGGACAGTTGTAACGAAGC
Source organism: Triturus cristatus (assembly GCF_964204655.1). Classification (NCBI taxonomy): domain Eukaryota; kingdom Metazoa; phylum Chordata; class Amphibia; order Caudata; family Salamandridae; genus Triturus; species Triturus cristatus. The sequence goes on from NC_140588.1 coordinate 874,314,485, forward strand.
GAATGGGCACAGAATGCCATCGAGAACATACCCTCGCGCACAGCTTTGAATTGTAGACCACGGTGTGCACGTTCAGCAGCTCGGGTTTTCTAAAGGATATGACCCTTACCAGTCTGTGTGCTTTCACAGTTGCAGCTGATACACTGCGGTTTGAATGGATGCCGCTCAGCTTTGCTCTGGCACGGCTAAGCCGTCCCCGCAGCACATAGGAGAGTGAAAGCCTTCTAGGCCGGGGTCTCTCGAACTACAAACTACATTGTGGACAGAGAGATATTTTTAAGACAAACTGTCTTTTGGTCCCAAGGTTCAGTGCGGCTGCTTCTAAAGTCTGGGCATTGTGAATGAAAAAGTGCTGCGCCTCGACTGGGGAAGTAAGCGTTTAGAAATGCAATTACAATGATGTACACTGCCTTTTATCAGCGTCTCCCGCCTCCGGTAACAACATGGTTAGCTCTGTTGGAGCTGCAAATATTTGCCCTACCAATGCAGGAGCTAGTCCTCCCACACGTGCGTGTACACAATTGCCCCTTTTATGTCCTTGTCACCACCTTTCTCCTAGATATCTGGTGCACTTCCTGAGAGGCTGGTGACTCTAGTCTAGACCCTAACCTCACAGTGGCTAGCATGGCAGCATTGTGTTGATATGACGCTGTGTACGGCGGTTGGTTAAATACCGCTGATTCATGTTCGAAATTTGACATAACACTTAAATTAATAGATTTTCCTAAAGCGCGCAAGGGAACAGTGTATATCTTTAGTGGGAAGACATCTCGTAGAAAATGGAAGGATGTCTCTGAGCAGCAGCACCGTGCACAGCCCTTTCAGTCTGGAGCTCTTTCAAGTTTCTGTAAGGTGTACTTGACATAAGCTTCTAACTCTGACCTTACCAGTCTGCGCGCCATATATTCGTTCCTGTTTGCAACCCTATCATGAGTAACATTGATCAACGTAAAATAAATAAGCTAAGTGTATTGATGAGTTATTGCACCCTCTTTTGCGGTCTTTGTGTAACTTCTAAGAACCAGGTCTGTGTGTAACCTGCAAGTTTGATCCTAGAATCCCAGTACCTACATACACTTGGCCCTTGTGTCTTAATCCCATAACGTGAGTCCCGTTAATTATGTAAAAGCAACACTCGTTATTTACAGCAGCGTGGACCTCTTAGACTGCAGCAGGAAAAGCAGCATAAAATCACCACAATTAAGTGATTTATAAAAAGTACACACTTAAAAAAGAGCAGCTTAGCGTGATTTTTAACACTGTAAATATACTAGGAGAGCGGGTGGGTAAAAGAACCTGCTACAGGTAAATAACTCTGTCTGATGTCTGGATGCAGCAATCTGCCTTGTTTATCTGTCCCTGGTTGATAAAATGAGTGGGCAACAGAAACCCACGTTACTTGTAGTTCTGTTATGATATTGCAAGACATGGGAGAAACTTAAACATTAAAGCACATTCTGAGTGAAGTGATGGTATATGATTTAAAACACACCATGACTTCTTCAGAGTGGCAGATGCTGGCATGCGGGTCTCAGTACAGAACAAGCATTTGCAATGCAATAGGTCTCGCATTTGCGAGAGGTTGAGCTATTGGCATTGTAAATAGCAATGCCTTTTATTTATGTGTTTTGAAAGCCTGCAAGCGGTGCGTAAACACGCACTACTTCTAGTTGTTGCTTACAACAAGCAAGGCTGGCAGTAAAAGAGGCACAGTTACTGCCAGCCTTGCTTCTCGTAAGCAACGACTAAGTACAAAGTGCGTGTTTACGCACCTCTTGCAGGTTTTCTAACCACATAAATAAAAAGGCATCGTCATTTACACTGCCAATAGCTCAAACTCTCGTAAATGCGAGACCTATTGCATTGCAAATGCTTGTTATACTTGGTGCCCACTTTGATGTGGGAGAAGATTTGGAGTTTTCACCTGCAGCAGTGTCTAGAATTTCCTGCCTCCCTGTCCTAGTCCCAGTCTGTCTGGGTGTACAATAGGCTACTGTGAAGTCTTTTGTGTGTGATCTGGGCCAGTGCCTTTCATGTGCAAGTGCAGTAGGTGGCAGCTCTACCACCCCTGCACCAATTAAGCCAGGATGGCCCATCCTGCCAACACCCATACCTTCAATTGTAATTTTTTTCTGCACGGAATATACAAAAGAAAACTGCCAACTACACCGAGTCACGTGGCCCAGGATCAGGCAGCAAATGGTTAGGACAAGAAAATAGCACTTTCCAAAAGTGTCATTTTCAGAATTATGTTTTAAAATCTGACTGTAGCATTAAATAGGGTTTTAAATTACAATTTGTTTGAGTGTAAACATGATATTCTTACCTGTTCCCAATCAAAAGGTATCGTGTATTAAATGTTTTAAGGTAACTCAATGTTATCCAATGGGAAATGTAGGTCTTGTAGTACTGAAAAATGGATTTAGGAGATTTTCACAACCACGACTACATGTAAAACTATAGAGTACATGTCCATCTTTTTAAATACAATGAACCCTGCCCCATGGGCTGTTTGGGGCCTAATGATGTGTCCAATAAACGCGTGACACAAGCAGGCTTGGGGAAAGAAGTATTTATTCCTGTAAGCAGACTCCATCCACAACTCCAGCTCCTGCTCCTCCAAGTCTCCAGGAGCAACTGACTCCTTAACATTCTACAATACAACTATAAACACCAGGAAAACTCACCACCATACATTCTACTGTATTCCCTTGCTAAGGCAGAATGCTACACATCTCCTCTCCTTCACCAAACACTTACAATACCAAACTAAAGGAGAAGCAACATTTTACTAAACAGTAAATTATCTATACATTAATAGTCCTTGAATCTTCTAGGTTGCTTGATTTCCCAGTTTCACCACTCCCCTGCCACTAACACTTCCACAAATGTCCTTGTTGTCACAAATGTTTTCATGCCCCAATTGTTCTTCTCCTGCAGCTCCATCCACCACCTCTTTTTAACAATCCTATTAAGATTCCAAATGTGTCCATCTTCCAGTTTGACCGCATTGTAGAAAACCTTGATGATCTTCTTGGGGTGACTGATTTTCAAGAGCTTTCCATGCACGACAGGAGCTTTTACCCTGACCACTTCTCTCCCCTTAGCAGCAGTGAACAAATCCAAGGTAGAGCTCTTATAAAACAGTGCAAAGCCATTCAAATATGCATCCTGGGATTCTGAGCCCCAGTAGAGATAGAGGATCTTAAGACAGTGTGACACCTAGGTTGTCAGCACTGCAGACTTCCCGCTTAAATACCAAAGATTCAGCAGGAAAGAGAGCAGCACAGTGGGCGGTTTACGCTGAAATGATCCACTTAGAACAACGTGAATTAGTAACTACAGCCGAGGTCAAGGAGAGTACTTACTGTATTGGTGCAAGGTTCCACTTCTTTGCACAACTCAACCTAGTTACCCTGAGGTATAGGAAAGATCTACAGACAAGCCCAGATTCCCCTTAAGTTTGAGGCAGCCCTACAGTTACCAATAGAATTGAGGTTTTGGAATGAAGAAAAGAAATACATGCTTGCGAACCCAGAGGCTTACTGAGAATATCTTTAATTAAAAAGGAGATTATCCTGCAACCAGAGAAGCCACCTGATAGGTGGAGAACGTTAGTACATTTCTGAGCCGAGTCGAAATCCATTTCTCTACAATACTGGAGAGGTGAGCTGCTGCACTGTAGTGGTGAAGTTAGACTTGGGTTTTTTGCTTGGCATACTGTGTTAACATGGCCTTTACCCACAAGACATTCTTTTTTTTCCAGATTGTCATATTGGAATGACTGGTACATGTTAGATATTGATGTTGAGGAATGAAAGTAGAAAATATGACATAATTTCACCCAGGTTTTTCAAGCAGGCTGTTTTGGACTTTATTGTTAGTCATGTTGTACATGCGATGGACTGCTCTATCTCCTATAATTAATAAAAAACAATTACAACTAAAAAAAAGCATTGGCATAGCCAATAGGTCTTGCCTTTTTGGATGAAAATGCAGACATGCTACTTTTGTGTGATGCTGTACATGCGTTCACATGTGATTATAAGCTGAGGTGGTGGAAGAAACCTGGAACGAGGAAATGCAGCACACAAGTGAGAAAGCAGGAAAACACATACTTCCATGAAGTGGTGGTGTCAGAATATGCAACAGAGTATGGACATCTCATGAAGCAGCTAAGAGCGAGTGCACGAGAAAAGCACATGGTTGGCAGCAATAACCTTGGACTCGCATATACGAGGTATGTAATCTGATGTGGGGCACGCATGACAACGTATTACAAATGACGCACAAATCATTATAAAAATCGCCCATTGGGCGTCTTTTATAATGGTACTAATCAGATGACGTGGGAGGCTTTTGTGATACAATTTGAAACACAGAGCCGTGACCTCTGGCTACGTTTTTGGCAGATTTCATGCTTCCTCCGGGCTAACTTCAGAGGAATCAGTGAGAGTACAAGAGTAATTGTAAAAGCAGCCTTTAAATCAAACCTATCAGGCATTGGCAACTGGTACAAGGTACTACGCCAGGAGAAGAACAAGGACCTCATTGAATTAATGCTCCCAAAAATCGCTCCGGAAACTAACTGCAGGTTTTGTAGACCAGAATGGCTACGAGTCTGTGAGCTTGGCCACAGGGCATTGAGAGCGGCCAACTTTCCAAGAATGTCCTTCATTTCTAGATGAGTGGCCTATTACACTCCCTCCAGGCTCCATAAATGGTTCCCTACGCTACCTAATGACTGTTTTAGATGTAATCTGCCTGAGGCAGGGGACCGGACACATATTTTTCACTTGTCTGAAATTACAACACTTTTGGGAAGCGGTTTTTAGGTTTATCAGTAAACGCGTTTCATTAGTTATCCTTCCATGTGCATCGCTGGCACTATTTGGCTTCGCCTACGTAATTGAGCAGCTCTCATTATACGAACAATTCTTTGTGTCCCTTGCCATAGCAGTAGCCAATTTTACAAAATTAGAGATCTCAGAAATTACCTACATTGACCCTGTGACTACAAAAGATGGAGAGGACGTACAAATTTGAGGAGCCCTACGCAAAGAGGATAGGGGCTGTGCGGAGATTTGGGATGACATGGAAGGGCCTTGTTGCAATCACACACATAAATGATACTATGTGATTTATTAATGTGGAATTTTCAGGAGAAGAGTGTAACTATATGGGTTATTAAGCTAGGGGTCACACGCTATCATTTGACGTTTAGAATGCTGGTTTTAAACATCATATAAAAGAGTATGAATTGATGTCTTTTTTTACCATGGATTTTAAATGTGAGACTTAATATGCAATAGGTTTTATCTTCTCGGTCTCTTAGTATATTTTGTGTATCACATTTATTATGTACTAATGGATTTTGAAATTTGTTAAACTTATTGTCTATTTATTATATGTAATTGGAGAGTCTGCAAATTGGTCTGTACTACGTTTGTTTCCTACGCTCATTTAAAAAAAAAAGAAAAATTAAATGACGCACAAACAACTAAAAAAACAGATATTAAAAAACATACATGCAGAGGGCTGAGATGCTCTTAATACTTTACGTCTCAATCCCATGCTGAGGACACAAGAGCTCCATCTGGTTGCACCATGCCTGTGCACAGAATGCACAGTAGCATAGGGTCTGCAAAAAGGAAGAGGTGTTGAGCCTGTAGTTCAGGTTCTGATGATGTTAGAGCCCCTATTGAAGGAGTGTTGGAACGATTTCGAGTTTACCATTTACCAATCAAGTGTTTAAACCATGAGCATCACATTACACACATATCTCCCAAGCAGCAGGTCTTCAAACCAACTAAGGAATTTTACCAGCTAAGGCGAGAGAGAAACATAATCAGGAGATGGTGCGACTTTAAGGAAAAGGGAAAGAAGGAAACGAACGGTGGAAGATATTGAAATGTAAAATGTTAAAATAACCATTGGCATAGGTGAAGATTATGAATGACTAATGAAAGACAATGCCAGACAATGAAGAAGGGATATCAGTAACTCCTAGACTTTCAAGCTAACTGTACAATATATTTAATTTACAGCCTCACTGCCCTGACTGAGCCTGTAGCTTACTGCACTTAGGCTTCGCTGGTGCCGCGGCGGGCAGGGCAGCATGAGTGAGCTTGTGTGTGTGACTCTGAAGTGTACAAACACATGGCAAGCTTCTTATCAGCAAACGAGATACTTTTTCTAGTATGAGAAATATTTTCACAATACGTGAAGCCTTTTGTCTCCTACCTAAAAATACACTGCCCCTTACTTACTGTTTATAGCTGCGACTTAGACTCCCTGGTGGCACGAAGACAGGTGTTAATGTTCCTGAGGGGCGAAAGAGGACACACCAGCCAAGCACACTGCTTATGGACATAGCATTGATAGCATTCTTGAGCAAAGTCATCATCACTTTTTTTTTTAATAAAGAGTTTTATATAGTGCGAACTCGACCGCAAGGTATCGGAGCGCTTTACGTGAGCATTAGTTATGTTACAGACAGACACATTCATTTTTGTTAGGCACGGGGAGATTAAGTAACTTGCCCAAAATCACAGGATGTTGAGAGTCTCCCCCCCCCGAACTCGAACCCGGTTTCCCAGATTCAGGGTCAACCACTCTAGTGGTTAGGGCACATCCTCTTCATTGAAGATCAATGGTACACAGGCGTGCATACAGATCTTCAGTGCACATAACTACATCATGGTTAGTCACCTTCTCCTCATTTTGTGGAAGTTTCCTTCTGTTTTATAACTGCTAGACCCAATGCTGTCATTTCTCAATGTTCTCACTAATAAAAATCCATATAATCAACTGCTCTTGGTCAATGGTACATTCAAAAAAATCTTCTCGGGTTCCCTTTTATCTCACCTGCAGGAGCTGCCAAGGGCTGGTCAGCATACATGTTGGGGAGGGCTGATGATATGGAAAATATGCATTTGTAGCAGAACCCTTTGTGCGGATTTGAGTGGTCAAAGTCCCTGCTCTGGAAAGGGGGAATATACGAAAGGGGGAAAATGTACCTTATTGATTAACATTTAGAAGCACTTGATATATATCCTAATCCAGATTTCTGATAGGATAGATTAAACAGTATGCTGCAACTGGACCCTGAAAAGGCGGCACATTACGAACATAAGAATGTGTAGTATCCTAGAATGTAGTAGTGATGATGCCATTAGGAATGTTGGGACTCTGTGAGCAAATGTGACAGTTTAGAGAGGGCTGAGCAGCATGCTGGCTGCTCCTGGTGGGGTCTGTACCAGCTGATCTATATATTCTGTATCCATCTACAATAAATCATCATGAACTGTAACTACTCGTGTGGACCTTGATTATTACAGAATGTCACAGAAAAGTTGCATTTTTATGGTACTCCATATTATGTACATAATGCTTCTTGATGAGGTGCCAAAGGCTTCCAGGAGGTCTAGTAAGGTGCTATTCGTTTTGTTGACTAAGGGTAACAAAGTATATAGGGCCCGATTCACAGAACTAACTTAAGACAAAATCCTAAACTTGCTACCATTTTGGTATTCACAGAAGACACTTACTCACTTTGGTATTCACAGAAGTTAGGAGTCCTAACTTTAGGACTCCTAAATGCCTTCTGTGAATACCGAAAGCCTTAAAACTAGGATTTTTCTCAGTTTAGTAGTAGTAAAGTTAGGAGTCCTAACTTTAGGACTCCTAAACTGAGAAAAATCCTAATTTTAAGACTTTCGGTATTCACAGAAGGCATTTAGGAGTCCTAAAGTTAGGACTCCTAACTTCTGTGAATACCAAAGTGAGAAAGTGTCTTCTGTGAATACCAAAATGAGTAAGTGCCTTCTGTGAATAAGAAAACGGTAGTAAATTGAGGATTTTGTGTTAAGTTAGATCTGTGAATCGGGCCCATAGATTTTAGAGTGACCTATGCGGTAATTGCATTAGCTCTTTCCTGGGGTAGGAATGACAACTTAATTTGTGTTGGTCTGGTCTCCAGGGTGACCGGAGGCTATCACTCCATCTAATTCAATCTATCCGGCTGCTTCCCTTGCACATGAAGGTACATATTACGCAAATTAAGGCCGACAACTAAACATGCACACACAGCCATGCTTCTGAATGTGTCAATAATTGGATTTGTGTGCAAGAAGCCAAAAAACAACAAAGTGCTAAGGTGTAATACTAACGTGCTATGCAAATGTCAGATCACTACATAAAGTGCTATAGTTCCAGGGGAGTAGCTGGCTCGACCTAAACAACTGCACACAGAACTCCACTGCCTTCCATGCTCTAAAGCAAGAATGTTGACATTGCAGTACATACAGCCGTGGCACACATCCAGTTTCACAGTTCCTGCAACCTATCTTATGCACAAATCAAGTCTTCCACAAAGAAAATGATGCAAGCAGCGCAAGTGTAAGGGAAACGGAAATAACCTGTGACTCCCGTAGCCTAATATTCGGGGTTCTGAGAATCTGTCATGTACTAAATAAAACGTACACACAAAGTACAAGAACACCACTATATATATATATATATATATATATATATATATATATATATATATATTATCTACTGGCGGTCGCCAGTAGATAGTTATAGTTAGGACCGTGTTTCCATAGGAAATCCGCAACATTCTATTTGGAATAACTTTTGCGTCTATTGACAAATCCTCGTGAAATTTTCAAAATAGGTGGGGCGCTCCGCTCCTTCTCTGAAAGTCTCGGGGGGATTAGTCAAGCGGGGGCTGAGAAAAAGGGGGGGTCCCAAAACGCGTTTTCCCCATGCATTTTCCCATAGGACCTTTAGTCCGCACTACAGCCCGAACGGCTGAACAGAATTACTTGAAATTTGGCAGAGAGGTAGTCCTCAGGTCAGAGATGTGCCTTTTGCAGGTCTGGTGTAAATCTGTTCAGTAGGTCCTGAGAAAATAGCATTTAAATCAATATATATATCTGTAAGCGCGCTCCGTGCGCTTACGGTAAGCTTACCGTACGCGTACGGTGCCGTGCGCGAGCTCAATTCTGATTGGTGGTTACATGACTGTAAACATTCGAATCGGTCGAAATCAGAAAGTGTCGGCCGCCATTTTCTGTCTCTCGCACTGAAAAACAAAGGTGGATAACGTGAAAAGGGGGCAACGGAGAGAGTTGCAGACCCCCTAGCGTTTGTCAGGGGGTCCACGAAGGACCAAAAAGTACGAAAAATACATTTAATAATTTTTAAAAAAAATCGCGGAGTGCGCGTACGGTAAGCTTACCGTACGCGCACGGCAAAAAAAACAAAAACGAAATAATCACATTTATTAAATAAATTGAAGGACCCGCAAGGGAAAAAAAAAATGTGTTACTGTGTAAAAAAAAGGCGAGGCGCGCACGGTATGAACTGCGCAACGTGGGTGATCGGTGCGCAAAGTGCACCGAGTGCCCACAGCGAAAAACCAGAAAAAAAATAAATAAATAAATACATAACTTAGCATTTAAAAAAACGTACAAATTCACTGAAAAAACCATAGGTTTCACACATGTTATAGTTAGTTGTACATTTCACTCGTAAAAAACCAATGAAATTCCACGTTATAGTTAGATCAGGTAACTATAACTTGCGCGACCGCAATCCACAATGTGTCATTTCAGATGTCATCATTGATGTGATGAGTGATGTCACTGACCTTGTCATGAGTGATGTAATATGTGACGTCATCAGCAGTTTATTGTGGGCGCGCAAGTTATAATACCTGATCTAACTATAACGTGGAATTTCATTGTTTTTTTACGAGTGAAATGTACAGCTAACTATAACATGTGTGAAACCTATGGTTTTTTAAGTGAATTTATATATATATCACAATTCCTACCGCAGCTACCCATGGATGCCATCGACGTGTTTGCTGAGGCAGTTAACAAAGATCTTTTGGCCTTGAGAGGGAAGTTACAACACTCTAATATCAAGCAAAACATAACGAAAGAGCAATGCGCAGCGATTAGCGACTTGGGCAATGATCATATGGTGATCTGTAAACCATCGGACAAAGGGGGTAACGTGGTTTTACAAACAAGGGAGAATTACGAAACGGAGGCGATGAGACAACTATCTGATGCGGAGAACTATCAAAAGATTCCCAAAGATACCTATTTGGACAGTATCCGAAGGTATCATGATATGATCAAAACATGGCTTGATAAATCAATGCTAAGCATGGAAGAATATCTGTTCCTCCGTTGCCTGAATCCAGTTGTCCCCACGTTTTACCACATACCCAAAATCCATAAGGATAAGGACCATCCCCCTGGAAGACCCATTGTTTCCTCCCAAGGGGGATTAACAGAACATTTATCTATTTTTGTTGACTCTTTTCTTTTTCCATTGGTCCAAACCTTACCTGCGTACATTAAGGACTCGCAAGACTTCTTAAAGCGCATTGAAAAACAACAATGGAATCCTGAGTATAAACTCATTGTGCTAGATATCACCAGCCTGTATACCAGGATAAGACATGAACATGGCTTGGAGGCGGTAGCCCATTTTCTCAAGAAGTAGCCCCTTAAATTCACGGAACATAACACTATGATTCTTCAATTTACCGAATTTTGCTTAAAAAACAATATTTTTGTTTTTGGTGAAGACTTTTACCACCAGAGATCTGGCACTGCGATGGGCACCTGCTTCGCCCCCAGTTACGGGAACTTGTTCGTGGGCTGGTGGGAGGAGCAGGTGTCCAATACACCTGGCATGATTGATTCCAACAGGGTCATAAGTTGGTATAGATATATCGACGATCTCTGTATTATTTGGGATGGCTCCTTCGAAACAGCCTCTTCCTTGATTGACAGCTTGAATAGGAATACTGTTAATCTAGAATTTAGTGGGGAGGTAAGCTCTGAAACTGTCAATTTCCTTGATTTGAAGATAAGAGTAATCAATAACCAACTGTCGGTATCCTTATATCGGAAACCCACAGCTGGGAATTCGACTCTTCATACCAGGAGTAACCATCTTCCTGGTTTAGTTAGGAATATCCCTTATGGTGAGTTCTTACGGTTGAAGAGAAACAGTACAAGAGTAGATGATTTCGAAGATGCAGCAAGAGAAAGTATCTGCAGATTTATTGCAAGAGGATACGGTAAATCATTTCTTGAGACAACACTGCAAAAAGTCAGGAACATACCGAGAACCACCCTGTTGGATGGTGATCCGAATAGGGATATACAGCAGAAGAAAGAGGGTAGAAAGAAAAACAGGATGGATGAGTCAGGTACTAACAAATTCAGGATGGTTACAACTTATTCGAACGATGCCAACCAAGTAAAGAAGATTCTGAGGAAAAATTGGCATATCCTGAAAACGGATCATACCATTGGTCCGGACATCCCTCCTGCCCCTTTAGTAACTTTCAGAAAAGCCAGATCATTAGGGACAGTTTGGTACAAAGTCACCTATCTACTAGACCCAAGGCGATGGGAACACTAAGGGATCTTAGAGGTTTCTTCCCTTGTGCCAAGTGTAAAGCTTGCGTTGGCAGCAAGAGAACACTGACCTATAGGGTCACTGGTCTAAAGAGCCCTCGGCCCATCAAAAAGTTCCTCACCTGCAATACCAACTATGTGGTTTATTGCCTGGAATGCCCATGTGGGTTACGCTACGTGGGCAGCACGATTCATTGTGCTAAGATTCGCATTTTAGAACATATGCGAGCGATAGCCAAGAATGATGTTACCTATCCCGTGGCAAGGCATTTCGCTGAGAAGCATAGTGGCAATAGGGAATTGCTACGCTATTATGTTTTAGACCAGGTCCCCGCCAACATCAGGGGAGGGGACAGGATTAAACAACTTCGCAGGCTTGAATCGCGATACATCATCGATTTAGGAACTAAGAATCCGTTGGGGATGAATGTGGGGGAGGAACTGTCAGTTCATCTTGGAGATTAAAGAGTAGCAAGAATTTATACACTATAGGTTAGATAGGCTATTGGAGAATGTAATCTACAACATGGTGTGACCATAAGGTATTCTGTGATCGAATTTGTGGGATTGGTTATACACGTTAGCTTTTGGACATTTTGTGAAAAAATCTTTTTTTAAATGGTGTTATTATAAATGTGGATCATCATACTTTTCAATGTCAGCAACAATGTTGAGGTCTTAGCCAATACATGGCGTGATTTTCTTAAGTTTTCTTAAGTTTTACTTGAATGTAGGACGAAAGACAGGTGATAGGATGTTATTGTAACATACTTATTGTTATTTAACGTATTGAGTAATTTAAATGACCCTTGTGCTGCTTTGATATTTATCATGTGACATTGTTTTGCCGATACACGGCTTTATTTTTGTTATTTTTGAGGGACACCACATGCCCATACAGGGCGATATGTTGAAGTTTTTAACCTTACTTCTAATTTGGAATTGATTTTGATAGCCGATACACGGCGAAATAAGCAATATTATCTAATTGTTTTCACATTCCAAAATGGCGATGAATTACCAACAGTGATTCTTTCAATGTGTTTGTCCTTCTATGATGTCTATGAATAGTGATGTCATGTGATCCACGTAACGTTTCATTGAAATATGCTGCTTCTTTGGCGCGAAATTTGTAAAACATCAGACTAAGGCATAGCCGAAACGCGTCATGTTTTCCATGCTCGCTATGCAATAAACGACCTAAGAACTGCAGAAGTGTCCCGTGAGTGCTTTCCCGAGTTCTGATGTGACTGGGACTGAGCGCGTATATATATATATATATATATATATATATATATATATATTACCTACTGGCAGTCACCAGTAGGTAGTTATACTTAGGACCTAGTTTCCATAGGAAAAGCGTTTTTTGTTTTCCCAATAACTTTGGCATCATTTGAAGAATCTTCGTGAAATTTTCAAAACAAGTGGGGTGCTCCGGTCAGCTCCTGTTTTAAAAGTTTTGGGGTGATTCGAAAAGCGGGAGTTGAGAAAAAAGGGGGGTCCAATGTTAATTTCCATAGGAAACTTTAGACAAAGCTGCAGGCCGAACTGCTGAACGGAATTACACCAAATTTGGCAAAAAGGTAGGTCTTGGTTGAAAAAGAGTCATTTTTGTTAAATGGTGTAAATCCATTCAGTAGTTCCCGAGAAATTAGAAAAAGAAAACATATCGATATCTGAGCACAGAGGAGGGTTCGCGAACCCTTCCGGGCACGAGCTTCACTCTGACTGGCTGCCAACACCCCAAACCAGGAAGTTTTGGCAGCCATCTTGTGACTCGGTAACCGAATCACAAGAAAAGTGTGGAAAAAAGGTTGAAAAACAAGAAAAGGGGGCAGCGTACAAACACCCTGACCCCCCCGAGGCCTGCTCAGGGGGTCCCACAAGGACACCCAGGGCCCAAAAAACATTTTTTTATTTTTTAAAAACAGCGGTGTTCGCATTAGGGTCGTGAATCCGGCCGAGAAAATTATTTTAAAAAATGCCACCCTACACTTCTTGCCTCTTCACCTCACTGTTACCGGTTCTTCTTTCTCCCTCCCATCATCACTTTTTTCCTATCTTCTCCTTCCTCCCCTCTTCTCTCCCTTTCTTTGCCCCCTCTGGTTTAAATCCGATGAAAGATGAGCCCGTCCGCCCACACCTTAGAGCCGGCACCACCAGCTCCCTGCCTGTCTCTCCCCCGCCGAACTGAAGTTGTCCCCTTCTCGCCCTGTGAGTAAGCAAAAGAACATCCCAGCAAGACTTTTCCTCATTCGCAATCAGCAACATCAAATTGCCGATCGCGAGCGTGGAAAATAAATCTCCCGGCAAGATTCAACGCTGGGAGGTCTGGTTTCTCATTGCGAGTGGTCGCGTATGCTCGCGACCGCTCGCGATGAGAAACAACCAGTCTGCGTTGAGAAAGCTCCCGCTTGAGTACAAATCTACTCGAGTGGCAGAAAACGACCACTTGCACTGTGCAAGATGCGGTTTGCAATGATTGCACAGTGCGAACACCATTTTGCACAGTTCACAGTGCACTGTGTAGCTCGTGTAGTGCGAAGTGCACTTCGCGTAGCCACGCAAAGTGCACTTCGTGTAGCTACGCGTAGCGCTACTACGCAAACTACGCCCAGGGTTATATTTTACCCGCCGGCTCGAAGCTACCACTGCGTAAACACAGGAGAACGCCGATTTGCAGTGCCATCAAACAGGCAACACAGTGCACCCGTGACAGTACGTCCTCACGCCATGATTACGCTGCCTGTAAGGGATTGTGTGAGACACTACAGAACGAGATTTTATGGGATTTTAATAAACCTTGGGTGAGCGCAGGTATCAACAGCGGTGAATGCCATCGTAAACCGAGAGGGGGTGCAGGAGGAGGGGGCTACGGCTTCCTTTCCACTGCTGCAGGCCACCCAAAACCATCACAGCCACAGCGTTAGACACCAACACTCCTTCATAGAGTGCCTTGCATATAGCTCCTGTCCCTACTCTAGGACCTCCTCGGTATGGACCAAGCATCCTTGATGTTATGAGCCCCCGTGTTATAAGGAAAGCTTTATTTGTGCTGCACAGGTTACAACAAGCCCTCCCACCCACCTTCTATTGAGCCTAGGTGTCAACTCCGCCCCCCCATTGCATTTGTTGGACTATCTCATTGCCCCCACCTTTAGAAGGACTACATGAAATGCCCTCTCATCCAGCAGTGTGTATAAACATCTCAGCCCGGTTATAATAAAACAATGAGTGCCCCAAGTGTAGCGCTGCTATAAATACCCCTTTCCTGGCCCTTCTAAGCAGCTGTAAATGTTTCCAGTTTAGCGCTGTTATAAATACTGCACGCACATTATTATAGCTCCACTTTGGAACGGTCCCTGCGTAGCACTGGTTACAGATGTAAATTTAACCATTCACCGCCCCTTCAATAAAACCCCAGCTATGAATGCCCTATATATAGAGCTAGTTACACATACTCACTTTGACTACTATTAAGAATGCCCCAGTACTGATCTGTCATCTGTACCCAGTGCTTGAAATGGAAGGTACTCTCCCTCTCAAAATAAACAGGTGCAAGTACTCAGTACCAGACAGTACCGGCACATTTAAAGCACTGGAGTACCCCTCACACAGCTCCAGATACACGTACCCCCGGTTAGCAATTCTGCGAAATAACACCTTCTAACCCGCCCCACCCACCCGTCCAGAGCTCCATAATATAACTTGGGCTGTAAATGTTTCCAGTATAGATCTGACAGAAGTACACCCCCCCCCCTGCCTTTTCTTAGATGTCCAGCTACAAATGCCCTCTATGTAGCACTGGTGAGAAATATTCTATTCCTTCGCACCCCCGTTCTAGATCCAGCTACTTCCCGAACTCTGAATGGAACTAGTTAAAAATACCCTCAACTCCCTCGCCCATTATACCTCCATCTGAGTGTCTTCTGTACAGCTGATTCCAATACCCCCTCCTGCGCACTTACAGCCCCCACTATAAATGCCCCAGTCTAGCGCTGTAAGTAACTCACCCTCTCCGAGTTGTGGAAGTGATGTGTACCACGCAGTTAGTAATAGCGCCTCTGCCGCTCTGTCTCCCCACTCCACCCCAATCACAAGAGTAGCTGTGACACCCCAGTGCGCCCTGCTACAAGGCTACAAAAGCAGGGGAATGAACACTAAGGGATTTTAAAGGCCCTGGAGGCAGACAGTGCAATCCCTAGGCCCAGGGCAGCGTTCAGCATTCTGAACAGCGGCAGCACAGCCCAGATGATGGATCCAGCGAAAGCTAATTCTAGTCCACCCGTCCCCCACACTTCCTTCCGGAATATAGAGTCCCACTACTGTTGTCCGCCGCACCCACCCCGTGCACCCCAGTTTCTGCATGTTCCCACAACAACCAACTGCATGGAGTGAGAGGGTGATTACTCCTCTGTCTGGCCCAAAGGCCCCTTGTGGTACATTTTAATGTATTGGCAACGGTAGGTTGTGCTCCTTTAACCCTTTCGCTGCCAGGCCTTTTCCCCCTCCTAAACCAAGCCTTTTTTTGGCTATTTGGGGTAGTGTGCGCTTAGGCCCCTGTAACTTTTTGACCACATTAGGTATCCACGCCAAATTTACGTCCTTTTCTTCCAACATCAGGGGATTCTAAAGGTACTCCGGGGTTGTGGATTCTCCTAGAGGGGTTATGGAAATGAGCCAAAATACAGCAAAATTTTGTTTTGTTTTTCGGAAAAATGGGAAAAACGGGTTGCAAATGAAAGCATCTGGGGTTTTTCCCTGCAAATGTTATCAAAAAAGAGTTTGTGGGGTTGAAATCAACATTTTCCCAGCTTTTCGAGGATACCAGACTTTTGTCAGAAACCCAACATTTTTTACACAGTTTTGGCATTTTTCTGGGACATAGCCTATTTTTGCTATTTTTTGTGCTTTTGACCTCCTTCCAGTAAATGGCAGAAATGGGTACAAAAGCAATAATGGATCCTGAAAAGCTATACATTTTCAAAAAGAAGACACAATTCTGAGTTCAGCAAGGGGTCATTTGTGTAGATCCATCAAGGTTTTCTTATAGAAACTAACAGTTAAATATAGGATAAATTGAAAATTAGTTGAAAAAAACAGCATTTTGTGTCAACGTTTCACCTGTAACTTCGTCTAATTAGGACAGCTCTTTGAAAGCAATATACCATTATATCCGCTGGACATTACTGGTTGTGGGGATATATAGGACTTGTAGGTTCACCAAGAACCCGACGAACCCAGAGCCAAAAACTGAGCAGCAACTTGCAATGGTTTTTTTATTATGTACCGGGTATATAGTAATTATTCTGTAAAAATGTGTACATGGAAAAATCGGTATGAAAGACACCTATGTATTTCTGAAATGGGAACAAAATATAGAGTTTAGAAATAATAGATATTTGCACATTTCAGAAATTGGGAATACTCATACTAGCATGAGAATTATCAGTCATTTTTTAGAATGACTTCTTTTTTACACAATATCTTTCATTTGGAAGGCAGAAATGCATCGAAAGTCAATAGGGTAATTCAGATTTGTAAAGGAACTGTTATTATCTAAGTCTCCCGATAAAATTGGTACCTCACTTGTGTGGGTAGGCATAGTGCCCGCGACAGGAAACGGCGCAAAACGCAACGTGGTCACAACTCAATATCGCAGTGAAAATGTACCCTTTTTTGGCAAAGTGCCTAGCTCTAGTTTTTGAACCCTAGCTCTGCGGGCACCTTGGGAAACCTAGCAAACCTATACATTTTTGAAAACTAGACACCCAGGGGAATCCAGAATGGGGTGACTTGACTGCCTCCCACCAGGGTCTGTTACCCAGAATCCCTTGCAAACCTAAAAAATTGTCAAAAAAAACCACATTTTCCCCTTATTTCTGTGGTGGAAAGTTCCGGAATCTGCGTGGATCCACAAATTTCCACCCACCCCGCGTTCCCCAAAGCCTTACGAGAAAAATGGTACCTCACTTGTGTGGGTAGGCCTAGTGTCTGCGTCAGGCAAGGGCCCAAAACCAATTGAGGAGACATCAAAATTACCCATCACAAAACAACCTGGTTTTGCAAAGGGGGTCCCATGAGTTTTTGGCCCCGGGCTTGGCGGCTATCTAGGGAAACCTACCAAACCCACACATTTCTGAAAACTAGACACCCGGGGGATTCCAGGGAGGTATGGCTTGCGTGGATCCCCCAACGTTTCCTTACCCAGAATGCCCTGCAAACCTCAAATTTAGCTGCAAAAATCATTTCACACATTTTTGTGTGGGAAAGTTGTGCCATCACCAGGCTGACACAAATTTCCTACCACCCAGCGTTCCCCCGGGTCTTCCAATATAAACGGTGCCTCACTCGTGTGGGATGCCCAAGTACCCGCGACAGGCAAGGGCCCAAAAGAAAGTGAGGTGACATGAAAATTGCCTATCTCCAAACAACCTGGTTTTGCAAGGGGGGGGGTCACTTGGGTTTTTGGCCTGGTGCTCGGCAGCCACCTAGGGAAACCTACCAAACCCTCACATTTCTGAAAACTAGACACCCGGGGGATTCCAGGGAGGTATGGCTTGCGTGGATCCCCCAACGTTTCCTTACCCAGAGAGCCCTGCAAACCTCAAATTTAGCTGAAAAAAAATCACCTTTTTCACACATTTGTGTGTGGGGAAGTTGTGGCATCACCGGGCTGACACAAATTTCCTACCACCCAGCGTTCCCCCGGGTCTCCCGATAAAAACGGTGCCTCACTCGTGTGGGAGGCCTAAGGACCCGCCACAGGCAAGGGTCCAAAACGTAGTGAGGCGCACTACGTTTAGGACCCTTGCCTGTTGAGGCGCACTACGTTTTGGACCCTTGCCTGTGGCGAGTACTTGGGCCTCCCACACAAGTGAGGCACCATTTTTACCGGGAGACCCAGGGGAACGCTGGGAGGTGGGAAATTTGAGTGAGCCCAGTGATGCCACAACTTTCCCACACAAAAAGGTGTGAAAAAAGTGATTTTTTCAGCTAAAATTGAGGTTTGCAGGGGATTCTAGTTAAGGAAACTTTGGGGGGGTCCACGCAAGCCATACCTCCCTGGAAGCCCCCGGGTGTCTAGTTTTCAGAAATGTATGGGTTTGGTAGGTTTCCCTAGATGGCCGCCGAGCACCGGGCCAAAAACACAGGTGACCCCCCTTGCAAAATCAGGTGGTTTTGAGATAGGCAATTTTGATGTCGCCTCACTACATTTTGGGCCCTTGCCTGTCGCGGGTACTTGGGCCTCCCACACAAGTGAGGCACCATTTTTACCGGGAGACCAAGGGGAACGCTGGGAGGTGGGAAATTTGAGATGGACTTCAGTATGGATTGTGGTGGACAGGCCTTCAAGGTTAACCCACAATTGACACCACTAGGGTACACCTGCTTGTGCTAAGACATCAAGCCTTCTAAGGTCTAGTGGGGCCTTCTACGGTCTAGCATGGGAATGTGCTCCCTCAGTACAGTGGTGTGGTGGACTGGTCATGAATGCAGAACCCGGTTCCCCAGTTCCAAATTCCACAGCTCTGGCCATAGTGCCACATCCCCACTGAACACCATACTTGCCCACTGAAACTCGCACTGCCTTCAGCTGTAACCTAATTGTGCCCGCTATAAACACTTGGATGTGGCTCAATTCAAATTATGCACTTGATAAGAGTAATATGCTGCCTAAAAAAAGCAACCACTCATAGGGAATGAAAAGCATGTGAAATGTAAGCAGAAACAACATGGTTACCTAAACGATCTCTCACTAACTATTCAGAAATCAGCGAGTGGTTTCACCTGAAAAGTTATGGACATGACTAGAGGGCCCTGAAGGGAACCGTTTCACTGTCCATTGCTTACATCCTTACAAAACATAAGCAGTATGGTAGACCACATCCATAAACACAGAGCCATGGTGCACATTGTGTTTTCCAATTCACCCATCAAGCAGGTATTGCAGTACCTCCAGGAATGGTACACTCTCCCACCCTGTAAACAACAATGCTGTTCAAAGAAAGAAGAGAAAACGAATGTAGCACTTCACTGGCAAACTCTGTGATGCTGGTGTATTTGGATGCAAATAAAATCAATCTGGGCACTTTGCAACCCCTCTGTCTTACTTTATTTCGCCCCCCACACTAGCAGCACCCACCGATTGCTAAAATCCCCCCTCCCCAGCCCCAAAACTCACCTTTACTCTCCGCCGCGCAGGAAGCAAATGGCTTCCTGCGCCTCGGAGAGCAAAGGGGACACCTCCAATGACGTCAGCGCGCCTCGCGCACTGACGTCATTGATGACGCGGGGGAGGGGGGCGGGGGGAGGCAGGGGAAGGTCTTCCCCTGCCTTCCCAGTTAAAAAAAAAAAAAAAAAAAAAAATGATCGACCACTCACGTGGGTGGGTGTCATGACGATATGGTCTCGTCATGGGCACAGCACGACTGTGCTCCATGACGAGACCATCTCGTCATGGGCACAGAAGGGGTTAAGTCAGGCCAAAAAAACACTTTTCCTCACAGTATCCCATAGAAATCTAACTCGAGGTGTGAGGCCTATAACTTTTTGGAAAACATACATCACCAGATTCCAACTAACAAGGTGGTACACACTGCACTTGTTCTGCGAAGTATGTATACATGTGCATAAGCTACATGGGAGGGGGCAGAAGTAGATGGGAGACTTAAACACCTGTAGGGTTCTTCCTGACAGGAACGCATGTGCAGCTTTGTGTGTCTATTTTAATAGCGTGAATCTAGCAGGAAAGCAGCTTGGAACTACTTGTCAATAGGTCCAGGAAAGTGGGGGAGTGATACAAGATCACTTGCAATGAGGAAAGGAGTTTGGTTGATGGGACAACATCTTTTGCCGTCTATGAGGATCCTCTCTTCGTGCTTTTCTAGGGTTCAGTTTGAGTAACATACAACACAACACAGCATCTCTCAAATATAAAAAAAACTAAGCACTGATGTACACCCACACCTACCTTCTCCAGATTCGCATTGAAAACTTCATCTTCCCCTGAAATCTACCATACTCCCCACACATCAACACCAGCCAGCCTTGTGCACTGGCCTTAGCATCTGCTTGTTCAATCAACCACCTCACCATCACCCCTACAACTATTGATGTGCCACTTTCTTGGAGACTTCTCATCAACAAGAAGCCTAAGTCCACTGCTTCCATTGTGTCCAGTGCACTTCACCTCGCATTGCCTAGATACATCTCTGTCCTAGTTCTAACATAACAATACATTGATGGTGATCTACCTCAAATCCTGAACCCAGACCTGAAACTTAGAATTATCAACCCCGGCTCAGGACCAAGCCTTCCCATGACATGAATGACCTCCGGCCTGAATATCACCGCCACTTATTCAGCCACCTGGAGACTAGGCTCAGGAGCAGTGCAATAGCCACCCTCAAAGGCCTTCTCTCCTTGGGCCTCAAAATCACTCTAGTGGAAATAGGGCCTGGTGAGGGAGGCAGAGCTAGAATACACACCGATTTTCCTGCAATATGCACATCCTTCGAATATATAGAGGCTCACTGAACCATGAACCCGAACAGCACCTTCACTGCAGCAGTAGGCTAACTTTCGTCCCGGGAAACAACTTATCCTTTTCAGATGCATTACTTATATGTGCCCACCATCCGCAGACCAAACCAAATAAATCTGTGAACAAGTAATACTTTATCCAGGTAGATTGATAGGCCAGGCTCCAACGTGCCAAAGAACTCCTCGTCAACATGCAGGTTCTGATCTCAAACGAGTGGTGCAAAGACCAATGTACTCAGGTTTGCACACAAATGTACTAGTAATCGTGAAAGATGGGATATGTCTCTATAAGCGCAGGTCTGGTCACGTCTTTGTCACCACTAGCCTCAGAGACCTTATCTAAACCAAGCAAGCAAATCAGACACCTCCTCTCCCAATCCCACAAAACACTTCAGAAACCTAAAGCCAGCAGTCTTTGAGGTTGCCTATGTTGCTGCCACAGCCTATGGATGTCCCGCAGTCATTCCCGAAACATTACTCAATAAACATTAAGTCCTCCTAACAAGGATTGAGGTGACAACTCTAGTTGTTGTACTTTTATTTTTTGTAACTGCCACATGGCATGCTCCCCTAAGAGCAACCAGCAGCAGGATTATAAAAATCAGGAATCTTCCGCAGTGGGGTATCAAACGCATTGTGAGCCACTTCAAAGGGACACCAATGAAAGAGACAGTTTTAATCAAGGCAGAGCCCCCTGACACCTAACATGATTGGTCAGCATTTAGAACTGAATTGTCACATAAGAGGTGCTCCTGGCCCAAGGCAGGGCAGATTGACATCCATGTTGGTACCTCAGCAGCTAGATCTGCATGGGTAGACGGAGGCTGCGCTTTCTCCAAGGAGGAGCCACTGACAGCTAGCTGGTCTCTAGGAATTCCTTGGAATTAAAAGGGTTTTTCCAGGGGGTTGTTCACCCCTACAAGATCTCTGGACTCCCATTCTCAAATCGAACCTTCTGAATGATCACGCTATGCTGTACATTTTGAAAGAATAGGTGAGCTGTGCCGCTGGACCATGGTCAAGGATTCATTTTAATGTTCTTCCTTGCCAAAAGGAAATGGCCTTAAGATGGCCCAGAGGGAAATACATTGCATTGGCCATCTTACTTTCTTAGAAGGTAACTGTGTAAATGACTTCCTGGGGGTGGTGATGATGCCTAGTAGCTAGTGCTGCTGACTTTGGGACCGGGTTTGAATTCCAGCTTCAATTTAACATAGTTATTCTGGGGGAAAAAAATCACTTCTTATCCCAGTGCCTAATGCCTTATTGACCTATTGGCTTCGCCAATATTTTTTGCTGATGTTGTGTAGCAGCAAAATGCATGTCACTGCCGCTGCATCTGGAGGCAGTGTCCTTCCCTAGAAGCATGCAAACACAATGTGGTAGGAACATGCATGCATTACCATACAATTCATGCGTGCCTAGATAATGACTCAAGTGTCAATTATTTTTTTAATTTACCAATCCAAGATTAAGGATCATGCTTGGACTGGTAAATAATCAACAAAAATAATTTCAGTGGCTTCAAAGGACTTTTAGCATTGAAGAGCGGCTTGGAAGCAAATGACAGATACCTGATCCTCCCCAAAAACTATTATATATATATTCACTGAAAAAAACATAGGTTTCAGGGGCGTTATAGTTAGAAATTAGCATTTAAAAAACCTTAGAAATTCACTGAAAAAACCACAGGTTTCAGGGACATTAAAGGTTTTTTAATTGCTAGTTTCTAACTATAACGTCCCTGAAACCTATGGTTTTTTCAGTGAATATATATTACCTACTAGCAGTAGCGTTATTTCTTTTGCCAATATCACCGGTTGATGAATCTTCGCGAGATTTTCAAAACTAATGGCTTGCTATGGTGAGCTCTGGTCTTAAAAGTTTCGGGGTGATTCGTCAAGCGGGCGCTGAGAAAAGAGGGGGGTCCCAAAACGCGTTTTCCCCATGCCCATGGTAATTTCCATAGGAAACTTTAGACAAGGCTACAGCCCGAACTGCTGAGCAGAATTCCACCAAACTTGGCAAAAAGATAGCCCTTGGTTCAGAAAGAGGTATGGTGTAAATCCGTTCAGTAGTTCCTGAGAAATTAAAGAAAGAAAAATATCTGAGCACCGAGGAGGGTACGCAAACCCTCTCGGGCACAAGCTTCACTCTGATTGGTTGCCAACACTCCAAACCAGGAAGTGTTGCCAGCCATCTTATGACTCAGTAGAACCGAGTCGCAAGAAAACAGTGAAATAAAGGTTAAAAACCAAGAAAAGGGGTCAGGGTAGAAACACCCTGACCCCCTAGGCCTGCTCGGGGGGTCCTAGAAGGACCCCCAGGCCAAAACACCCCCTTTTAAAAAAAAAAAAAAAAAACAGCTGAATTGGCACTGGATTCGCAAATCCAGACCGAAAAATACTACATTTCCTGTAAGCCCCGGGTGGGCCAGGTCCCGGGGGCAATCAGTAATTAATTTGTGGGGGCACGGAGGGGCCCCAACAGCCCCGGGGACCGCCACCTCCCTGGGGCTTAGCTAATTGAATGCAGGGGGCACGCGGCCCCCCACAGCAGCTGGGACCATCACCTACCCGGCGCTTCTTTATTAGATGTATGGGGATGTTCCCAATACCCCCACGCTGCCCCGGGGACGGCCACCTCCCCGGGGCTTATAATAATTATAAGGGGGGTCCTCGCAAGCCCCGCAAGCCCTGGGGGACACCACCTCCTCGGAGCTATGCAAATTGAGGGAAGGGGGCCGCACAGCCCCCCTTCAGGAGCCCTTGATGGCCCTGGGGACCACCACACCCCAGGGTCAGCTCCTGCAATGTACCAGGGTGCAAATCACCTGGGACATTGCTGTTTGCTATGGCAGGGCAGGAGCACGGCTTCTGCCCTGCCATAGCTAACCCTGCTATGTTTCATTGAAGCGGGAGCAGGAAAACCTGCTCTCGCTTCAATGAAACAAAGCAGGATTTGAGCAAGGGGACCCGCGGGGTCATTGGGGGCTCCCTCCACGGTCCTCAACGCAAAGGGCCAGCCCCAGGGGATGGGGTCCCCGGGGCCAGGAGTGGCCCGGGAGGGGGGCCGCATGGCCCTCCTCTGCGTTAATTTAAAACAAAAATGGCCAGGCCCGGGGGATGGGGTCCCCGGGTCCAGAAATGGCCCAGGTGAGGGGGGCCACACGGCCTCCCTCCCCACAAATATATATATAAGAAAAAAAACAGGCCAGGCCCCTGGGCATGGGGTCCAAGGTGCCAATAGTGGCCCAGGGAAGGGCGGCGAACTTGTAGCAGCATAATTATTGGCAGTTTGAGCCTCTCCCCACAGGTGCTTACTTCATAGTGCAAGGTGCAAAGGTAATAAAGTGTCAGGTGCCTAATTAATAGGACATTCGATCCTCCCATTTCTATCCTAGTTAATCTGCGTCCTCCCGATCTCTTTAATACTTTGGAGCAGAAAAAAGATTATGCTACATTCATTATACAATTTAACAGGTTTAAAGTGCCAGATACTAGAATCCAATAAACAGTATATTGGTGCTTTCAGCTACAGACCTCCTTAGGTTAGCAGCATATATATTAGCATTTTGACCATGTCTCTGCGAATACTCATTTCAAAGTGCAAAGTGCAATAGTATTAAAGTGCCAGGTGCCTAGTAAAAAGCAGCAAACAGTTCTCCCATTCCAGTCCTACCTTAAATACATCCTCATCCCTTGCTTAATAAATGGAACATGGGGAAATTACACATTGCTTCATTTAAAGTGCTTAATGCCAGTATCATCTAAGGTATCAGGGAATGTATACATTATTCTATCCAATTTGAAACGACTTCCATATTTCCAGGGCCTTCTTTTTTGCCCTTCCTTCCTTGTGTCTATATATAGCCTTTTCTAGGTTGCATATAGCCAGCAGCCGTGCCACCCATTGCTGAATTGAGGGGGGGATAGGTCCAGCAATGATGATGCACTACACAACCTGTACACCGCCATTGCTATGATTAAAATCGCACCTCCTTCTCTTTCTATTAGGCTGGTGATTCCCAGCAGAATTGCTGGAGTGTTCAGCTATAACTATAGCAATAATTTCTCCTTTAAAAACCTCTATATCCTTAATCAGGGTGGCCAACTTATCGCAAGTTGCAAACATATGTATACGATCTGCATTGTAATGGGAACAGCGCGGGCAATAGGCTCCCTTTCCATCACTCCATTTTGCTATTCTATTTGGAGAGCAATAAAGCCCAAAGCATGTCTTATAAAATTGGACTTGGAGTTTGGCTGGTATTAAAATTGTCTGAGTGTTTTGGAATATCTTTTGGAACATGGCCCACGTAATTTCTAATCTTTTTTGCCATTTAACAGAGCATATTTCCATGTCATCTTTAGCTTGCTCATTCAGACGCTTACAGATGGTCCCAATTCTAGGGGGCTGGGCACAATAATGCTGTTCATTAGTTCCCTCAGGTTGGTCCATTTTATCCACATTTTTTGTAAAAAGTACCTAATCTGTAAATATAAAAAAAAAATACATTATTGTAAGGCCAAATTCAGTTACTAATTCCGTATATGATCAGATACCCTCCTGAGAGTAAAAATAGCCTAAATGTTTAATACCCAGTTCAACCCAGATCTTAAAAGTTGTATCATTAAAAATATCTGGTAGATTCCCATTCTGCTCTAATGGAGTATGGTAATTGAGCCTTCCTATCCGAGTTAGACGTCTTACTGACCCCCAGATTTTAAAGGCCATAAGTAGTGTCTTGAACCGGACCCTTTTGTAGTAACCATAGCTTAGCTGATGCCATAGGCATCCACACGCCTCTCGGCCCAACACCTGTTCCCATATAGTGAGGGATTTAGATTCTCTTGCGCTATAATCAGTATTTAAAAGAGTAGAAAAATGCGTAAGTGAAGTTGCCCACCAATATAGCTTCAGATTGGGGAGGGCTAAGCCTCCACGCACCCTGGGCAGCGATAAACATTTATACGCTCTTCTTGCCCGGGAATAAGAGCAAACAAATTGCGAAAATATATTTTCAAATTTTTTAAACCAAATATTTGTAAAGACAAGTGGTATTGCTTTAAAAAAAAAATATATAACAGTTTTGGAAAATAGATAATTTTTATTACGCTGGTTCTACCGATAAGGGTCAGATGTAAGTGGTCCAATTTTTTTAGTGCTTTCTTAGTATCCTCCGCGCAGTTCCCCAGATTTTCATTGACCACCTGATCCAGATCCAAACTAATTTTAACCCCCAAATAGTTGGCTTTTTTAACCACCCATTTATCATTAAACGTGCTAAATTCATTAACTACTATTTGGGCTTTCTCTCGATTTAGGGCATAACCTGAGAGTAAGCCATATTCTCATGCGTCCTCTTCTATAGCCCCCATAGCCAGTTATGGGTAGGGAGTTGCAATGGCTATATCGTCTGCATGGGCTAAAACTTTACTCTCATGGCCATTTCTCACTATTGGAGGAATATTATGGGTACAGCAAATTTTTGAAGAAAAGGGTCTATATTCAAAGCAAATAAAAGTGGCTAACAGGGACACCCCCCATCTCGTACCCCTTGTAACTTTCAGTGGTTGTGTCATCTCACTATTAAGTACCCTAGCTTCCGGATCATTATACAAGGCGTGAACTGCTCTTATAAAAATATTGCCGATCCCTTTTTTAGAATTGTCAGCCATGAAAAAAGGTCAGGAGACCCTATCAATGACCTTTTCGGAATCTAAACAAATGGCCGCCATAGGGTCTCCTGTCACTTGGTTTAGATCGAATAGGGTGATGACTCTCCGAACATGTTCAATAGTTTCCTTTCCGGGTATAAAACCATGCTGTCCCTCAAATACCATTTTACCAATAACCTGTGAAAGTCGTGTAGCCATTACTTTAGAATAGATCTTAACATCCACATTAATTAGAGTTATAGTACGATAAGAGCCCAGCCTCTGCACAGGCTTGTCTTTTTTTGGGGAAGACCATGATTTTAGCTAATGGCCAGGTTTTTGGTGGGGTACCCCCTTTTGATATTTCAAGAAACATAGCTGTCAAGATTTCTTTAAGATTTGATAGAATTCTGTAAGGATTAGGTCCGGCCCTGCTGCCTTCCCCCTGAGAAGATTTAACTTTGCCTCCTCTATTTCCCTCCAGATGACCGGAGATTCTAGTGCCTCCCTCTCATCTTGCGCCAAAAACTCCATCTCACAAGAGTCCAAGTATCTACCTATTCAGTCTACCATATCCCCACCCATTCTACCCAGGTCCTCCATATAAAGTGATTGGTAAAATCTAAAGAAGGCTGCCCGTATATCCTTAGACTCCCTTACTTGCCCCATTACTGGATCATTTATTGACAAGATCTCACTACATGTCACCTCCGTTCTTGTTCTGATAGCCAATAAGTGGCCCCCCTCTCCCCACATTCATAGACTTCCTCCCTATGAACTGTTGCTTTGTCGAGAGCTTTCCTTAGTTGTTCTTGAATTTCTGCCTTTGCTAGGGCCACCTCCTCTTGTGCTTTATCTATCTCCAGATTTTTACTTAAGGCTTCGACTACTCTTTCCTCTGCTTGGGCTAGTTTTTGCAGTCTGATGTTGCTAAGATTTGTTTCCTCTTTCCTTTTCCTGCTTGAATACTGTATTGTCTCGCCCCTCACTCCTGCCTTTAGAGTGTCCCATACTACTCCCAGTGATGCGGACCCCAAATTTCTCTAGGAAACCCGGTATCCAATGCTTCATGTGCCCTACGTAGCCTTTGTTTAAAAGTAGTTTCCTTTTAAAGGTCCATGCCAAGGCTTTCTCGGTTTGCCTTCCCTGCTCCAGCACCAGCGGAGTATGATTGGATAATACTCTAGGGTGTCAATTAATTCTGCTTCTTCCCACCAGTGTAGAGGATGCAAAAAAATATTCCAGCCGAACATGCTTCATGTGCGGGGCAGATTAGTAAGCGAACCCATGCTCCTCATGTCTCTGTAAAGACCATACATCCACCAGGCCATGCACCTGGCATAGATTACAGAGCGCTTGATAAACCTTTGGCTTCCTACCCCTATACCTTTGATCCTGTCCCCATTTGGAGTCTAGATTAATATTAAAATCCCCACACACGATTATTGGCAGTGGCTAGTGTGCCAATTAATTAGTTAGCCATTCCAATAGGGATGGATCATCCACAATACTGCCGTAAATCGAGCATAGGGTGAAGTCTTGGTGCTCTGAGGTCTTCCCATTTGTAATGACCCATCGGCCTAGCCCATCTGAGCATGTTTTCCTAAACTGAATTGATCTCTTCTTAAATAATATTGCGACCCCCTAGTGTGAGTTCCCTGCGTCGGGACCCCAACCACAGTGTACCCAAGATATTTCAGTAAATCTTTGTGACCCATCAAGGTGGGTCTCTTGCAAGCAGACAATGTCTGCCTGCAACAATTGAAGACCATGCGCCACTACTTGTCTTTTTTTTTTGCATCATTTAAACCACAAATGTTCAGTGTTGCTATGCTTATTTTCCCCATCTGCCTAATTGTATTTGGTCGCCCCCTTTTTCAGCCTCTCTACATATAGAGGATAAAATCCTTGCTGCCACCTGTTTCAATTCTGCTACCCATCCAGTGACTTATGTTGTGCACCTACTCCGCCCTCCGTGTGAGTCACCCCACAGCCTCCCGCCCTCCCATCCCCACCCTCCCCTAACAAAAAAGGCAATCAGACATAGCCTGATCGATGTACGGCTGAACAGCTGCCCCCCACCTCCCTCAAACTGTGAATTCTCCATTTTCCCCCATTTTTTTCCTTCCCTTTTTCCCTAGACTACGTCATATCTATTTTTCACAATATTATCCATATTGTTTGTCTACACCATCTTTTTCCCCTTTTCTCGTTATTTTTTTTTGCCCCTGATTTCTTCTAAATATTCCTGTGCTTGTACTTGAGGTGAAACTGCGTATTGTGCCTCCAAAAATGATCTTTAATCTGGCCGGGTTTTGCAGGAAGACCTCTGCCCCAAGTTTCTGAAAAGGAGAGAAGAGTTGCCTTAGACGCCAGCGTCTTTCAACTGTTGCTTGTGCAAAGTCTGGGCGTACAAAAAAGGAGAGCCCGTTGCTCATCTTTGGGGCGTTGCGGCGGGCTTCATCAAAGATCATTTGTCGCAACAGAAAGTTGCTGATGTAAACCAGCATTGCTCTGGGTTTCTCGTCATGGCTCTGGGTTTGTCTTCTCCTGAACAACGGGAAGCGATGGGCCCTTTGTATTTCCATATCCCAATTCCAGCTTACTTGCTCAGGAAATGCTTCTTTTAGGAGTTTTACCATGTAGCTTCTGGGGTCGTTCCCTTCAAGATCTTCTGGTATCCCCAGAAACCGCAGGTTATTTCTCCTCTGCTGGTTTTTATAATCTTCCAGCTCAGTCATGACTCAACCACAGCGGTGTCCTGTTCCATACTAGGGGTGGGCGGAATTTGCGTAGTTGCGCTACGCAAAGCTCCGCAAAACGAGAAGAAATCTCCGCGAGCACGCAGAAATTGCGCAAACACGCGGAATTGCTTGTTCGCGATGCTTTTTTCCTGTTCGCAAACGCTATTTGCGTGCTCGGGGGGGAAATATCTTCTGAACACTTATTTTGAGAACGTGAACAAGCAAAAAATTACCCAAATCCCGCAAATTCAGCGAGCGGAACGGAATTTACCGCCCAGGCCTATTCCATACCTTGCATCTTAACCAATTCCATGTCCGCTTCCAGTGTCTCAGTCCACATCTCATCCGAGGTTATTCGATCCGTGATCTCCCCGCATGTTTTATTTAACTTGCGGATTCCGGTTTGAACTTGTTTTGCGGCAATCCTTGCTCTACATTCCTCTTTTCGGTTCTCTTCCTACATTTGCTGAATTGAATTTAAAATAGTTGCTAGGGAAGGTTCTTCCGTTCCGGCCAGGTTGCCTCCTTTCTCAGTTTGAGGTGCAATCTTTATATCGGAGTAATCCCATTTAAGTTGCTTCTTTGTGCTTTTTTTTTATGCTTCCTTTCGTGTTTTTCTTTTTATCCCTTAACTTTTTCTTTGCGTCATTTGGGGGGGGGGGGGGTAAAGAGCTGAAGCTATCTTCAGATAAAGATTCTACCCTTGATGAGCTATCCTCCAGCTTTGATACCTCAGACTCTTCAGTCAATTAATAGAATTTTTCCACACCGTGGCTTTCTGGTGACAGGATGCCGGCCTCTGCCAATAATTTTCTAGACATTCCCATGCCCAGTGGCGTTGGCCGGGTCTTTTCTTTCATGGCTTCTGCCACCAGGCTGGTCTTTTTGGCATAGGTCTCATCCACCTTAGGTGTTAGTTGGGTTAGCTCCTCTCTTTCTTCTGAGTTTTTTCCCCCTCAGTTGATTCCTGCCTTATATTAATTGAGAGGGGGTTGTTCCCAGTTTGATCCCCTACTTTATCAGTCGAGGAGCTCCTGGCTTCTTCCTCCACTCCCGCAACTTCCTTCCATTGCTCCGATAAAGTCCTGTCCCCGTCCTCCTGCATATTGCATTTCTCAAATGAAGTCATTTTAAATTTGCGAACATTGAGGCGGCAGTTGGTTGGCCCGGCTCCTTCTCAGCTTGTGCCTGTGCTTGTGCTCCCAGGCTCGAAGTGATTTTCTTCGTAGCACTGTCGCGCTGCTTATTACCAGCTCCACCACGCTGCTTTGGTTCCAAAGAAGTAAAGCTTTTGCCATCTGGACAGCCGCCTCCTGTGTGCATTCTGTTGTTGCCAGGGGGGGCAAAACTCACCCTCTCACCGTTCTCCCTCCTCTTATAGCCAACTGGTGAGTCAGCGCTCTCCTCGCTACTTTGCTTGACCTGAAGGAGGTATTCCCCCAGCGTGGCTGCGGTAATCCTTAGTATAAATTCCATAACATCTCGCCACTAGCCGCGTTCTGCTCTTCTCGTCGGCTCACTCAGGTCAAGCAGTCATTTGTCAATCGTTCGGTCCATCGAGGGAGATAGAGGAAACGGCGGCTGCAGCTACCCTCCTGCCACCTTTGCCTTGAGATCCTTCCAATTCCCCAAACAAGGAGTAACCAAGCACAGATTTCAGGTGATAGCAATTCACCAGGAGCTCTAAAGGAGTATTTCGGTGGTCTTCAGAACTTCTCCTCTGCTCAGCAAGGCGTGTCCCCTCCCTGGAAGATCCTCAACTTACGAGACTGACTCGAGCAGTGGTCACTGAGAGACCTGCAGTGTGCCTGCCTCTCACCTCAGAACAAGCAGCCCTGCGGCAGAGGCAGAGTAAAGAAGCAAGGAGGCATGGATTGGACACCAGGGGAGAGATTACACACCGCCTCAAGCATAGGCAGACCACAACTACTCCAAATAAGCAACGGAACGGGTGGTGTGGGATGGATGGCAGCAACAACAGGGGGAGGGCGGGAGGGAAGATGCAATACAATATGGGCATCAAAGCTAAACACACACCCACAGTGTAATATGTGCAGGAAAGAAATACAAAATAGTCCCCCAAACAAACATATAAACAACCAAAACGTAAAGATACAGTACTCGGTCACTGCTCTGTGGGACACAACGAAAGAAGGAAGGACTGACCACAGGCAAGCAAGGATTTTTAAAGGACACTGAAACAAATCAATTAAAAACAGTACGTGGGCTGAAAGCCCACAAAGAAGTATATACAAAGTATATACAACAGGTCTCGAAGGCTCTACCTAAAGATATGATGAATGGGAATTCTTATCATATTATTAATTACATGAATACCAAATGCAGGATTCTGCAAGAGGGTCTAAATTACAAATTTCAAATATTTAAATAACTTTAGCTAAGGAAGGGTAGCTTAGTAGATGTTTAGAATGGATGCAGTGTGCCACCTTAGAAATACCACCTCCTCTATGTGTAGGACAACTAAAATAGGAAAGAAAAATAATCACCATTTGACACTACACAAGGTGGTTACGTAACACTGTTCCAGCTCTTCAACTGAAAACCAGGAAATAGATAATATCTTAAATTAAAGTATTGCACACTCACTTTATTTGACCCAAATCCCATATGGACTACTGCAACTTTGTCTACACTGGCCTTACCAAAACTTATTTCAATAGATTGCAAAGGGGTGCAAACAGGCAGGGCAGTTGTGTTTGCACGTACACAGATGAGTTGACGCTCAGTCAAAGCTGAAGGCTCTCCACCGGATCCAGTCCAACCAAATTCATTCGCTGGACTCCAACATTCCTGGAATCTGTTTCTATTCTAATGCATGGATGGGGCATTTGTGACCTTTAGCACTTTAAAAACTCCAAAGTAATGCTATGTTTTACATAATAACCTGGAAATCTAAGAAAGTCCTACGGTAAACAGCACCCTCTGCTATATATTCTAAGGTGACCGCAAGTCACAGAGACGTCTTTTCAATCAATTGAGAAATAAAGAGCCAAGTCCAAATGTGGAGTATCTTTATAAGCTCGCTAAATGCAGTGGTGATTAGCCACAAAATTCTCCTGCTAGATGGCCTAACACGCACCATACAAGGACCAATATGCAATAAAGCATTCTATCACTAAACTGTGATCAGCACTTCCCCTAAATCAGCATCACACTCAGTGCTTCCACACAGGATATACATTTAACTCTACCTGAAGAGCGAATTTGTCCTTAGGCAGAAGACTTGGAATCCTCATGTTCACAAAACTGCATCAAGGCCATATAGGCAGGTAAGCATTGTCATGAGATGAGCACACCGCTTTCCAACACAGAAAGACACCGCACAACCAACCAGAGCGGATTAGCTTTGACGTACGTACCCTGTATGTGCACAGTAATGTATTGGAGCAATAATTTATTTCCTTGATGGGGTAGAATAAAAAAAACTGCTTCAGCTGTCCAAATGCTCCCAGAACCAACAAACACTAAAGATAAACACCCTGTGTTCCAGCAAAACACAGCAGAAAGGTGCTCTTACATGCACAACACACTGCTCTGGTTTAACATAAAGCGAGCTATCAGTGAGCTCCCAACAGCACTCATAAATCAACAATACAAGAATGAATTACCAGACAGTGTGGGGTTGCATCTTAGAAGGCTGACAGAAATGAAAGACCTATGAGCCACTTTGCATCACTCTTGCACCGCGTAAAGTGGTACATGCATGAAGCAGGGCTCTGAATCAGATTTGTAAAGCCACAAAAAGCCACCCTGCGTGGCTTTGAGTGGCCTCAAATCTTGAGTAAGGTGACGCAGCACAAATCGCTACGTCACCTTACTCTAATGTGTGCAGGCAGATAGCTGGCAAAGCGTTTCTACCTCAACAAGGAAACTTGTATCTCCAAACATTAGTGCGCCCCTTAACAATCCAGAATAGATTAGCCAAAGCATACCACACGTACACTGCCCAATTCCCTCAGAGAAGGCAACAGACAACTGTGAGCCCTGATGGCCCTTAACTAACATTACAGCCCTTCTGCACAAGCGTCAATGCACAGGATTCCACTGAGATCCCTTGTAGGATTAGAGTCAACGAGGTCCTCCCAGTAACCAACAAAATCATTTAGCTAACAATTGCGTGGAAATGTCATTAATCATAATTGAGCAAGAACACCTATTCTGAGCCTTATGTTACATAGCTGCACATGAAGGCCCCTATCCGCATATGAATCAGAGGTCCCAGCTCCCTTCAATGAAAGGCAGCTCGAATATGACAGCATTTCTTTTTTAATAGAGAATAGATCAATGGAATGTTGGAAGCTCCATTGACAACAATGTAGTGCTACGGGCTTGTAATGGCCGTTAGAAGCCGGGAGCTCCAACATTCCAATGGCTGTTGCTGTGAACAAAAGGCCTCACAAAGCCCGAGGGGATTTCTATCCCCTTGGACTCCGTGAGGCCTTTGTTTTACAAATTAGAACATTCTGCCCTCTAGGAGCAGAATGTTCTAATAGCCTTAGAGCCCTCCCTAGCGGGAGCTACCGACCATCAAAGGCTCCCTCCCTTGTTATAGGCCCGAGGCGAAACGCTGGAGCAGGCCTTAATGCTAGAGCGGGTCTTTAATGCTAGAGCAGGTCTTTAATGCTAGAGCCAGTCTTTAATGCCCGGTAAGGCTATATTAGACATTGGAATGTTGGGATCCCCATTGAAAACAATGGAGTGCCCCAAGCTTCTGATGGCTGGAAGAAGCCCGATGAACAAAGGCCTCAGGAAGCCAGGGGGTTGGGGGGGGGGGGGAGGGGAGGGGGTTTCAATCCCCTTGGCTTGTGAGGCCTTTGTTTTATTTGTCTGAACATTCTGCCCTCCAGTGGCAACATTTTCCAATAGCCTTATAGCCCTCCGTAGCAGGACTATACCAGCATTAAAGTCACACTGCCTTGTTAATGGCAATCGTCTTCGGCTTGTGCCTTTAATGGCTGGTATAGCCCGCTACGTCAGGCTATAATAGATCTACGGCTGGAGGAATGGCTGAAAAATATTAGGAATAAAGTCTATAACTAAAGATATACACCAATATCATGTAAAATATTGGTCAATCTTCTTCATGACAAGGAATTGCAAAAGGCGGTGGGAGTGGAGCTGAAGGACTGCTTCGCCACTAACGCGGGTTCGGTTCCATCCCCGGGTACTCTGTGGGAGGCGGGTAAGGCCACTATCCAGGGCTTTGCCATGGGTCATGTCCCAAGACGGCATCGGGCCCAACTGTTGCAGATCACTTCATGGCATTGCGTACCTGTCAGATTCCAACATTCGACGGGGGCATGGGGATGACGCATTTATACCTCTACTACCTGGCAACGAGTCCGTTGTGTATTCATGACTGGTTCAATGGGACGTGGTCAGACCCAGCCTATAGGCTTGAGCTAAGTGAACTCGGCATGCCCCAAATACAATCCTTAATGTATGGAGCATCCTTCTCGTCCACCTTGCCTGACGTCACACGCTCCGTGCTTTTGGCCTGGTGGGCTGCTTTACGGCATACCAAATGGACACGCAAACTCACTCAGCACACGCCTCTATGGCACGGTACCTGGCTCCGGGAGGTCAGTGGGCTGCAGGGGTTCTGACAGTGGGATCTTATCGGGATCTCTCAGCTTGGTGATGTGTGGGCGAACGGTCATATGCGCTCCTTTAAGGACCTCCAATCCAAATATTCCCTCCATTCATCACAATTTTACAAATATTTACAAATGAGGCATGCCCTCCACGTACACTTGCCCGAGGAAACTAGGATCCCTGAATATAGTCCCACCGAAGCACATACCATGTCGGGCGACCTGGGGAGGGGGGGGTATTTCCCATATTTACAAGACGCTGATCAGCAACACCCCGACTTCGCTCGACCGACTTCGGGACCAATGGGTGGGGGTGGGTCCCCTGGACGAGGTGGACTGGTGTGATGCTCTCATGTCGCCCAGGACAGTCATCGCATCCGCCAAACGCTGTCTGATTCAATTATACTACATACACACTGCCTACCTAACCCCACAGCGC
This sequence comes from Triturus cristatus, assembly GCF_964204655.1. NCBI lineage: Eukaryota > Metazoa > Chordata > Amphibia > Caudata > Salamandridae > Triturus > Triturus cristatus. The sequence continues at coordinate 874,349,942 of NC_140588.1, forward strand.
CTGCACCGAGCCGGCCACTCCCCATCCACCTCATGCACAAGATGCGGCCAAGACCCGGCCGACTTCTTCCACATGGTATGGGCATGCCCCCGACTGGCGCAGTTCTGGGGAGAGATTGAAACTGAGCTGTCCGAGGTCCTGGGGTGGGAGGTTCCCCACGATCCACACCACTCCATTTTAGGGATTACAGATGGACTTGACGGGTCCAGGAACGAGAAATTATTCTATAATACAGCCATTGTAGTGGCAAAACGGGATATAGCCGCCTCCTGGAAACGTCCTACACCTCCAAGTTCTGATGGATGGAGAAGGGGGTGGATTGGTGTGCGGCACAAGAGAATCTCATGTACGAGGCACGGGGGCGTCCTAAGAAATACCGGAGGGTGTGGGGCAAATGGCTGGGTGCCGTGGAGTAGTGCTTGTTCCATCTATACAATGTATTGTACTCACTGCAGGAGGGTGGGGCCTGATTGCAATGTATGTGCTCTTCCAAATGTATTGCGTCATTATTGGTATTATGCAATGTTGAATCAATGGTGGTTGCATTCTGTTAAAACAATAAAAATGTGTATATCAAAAAAAATATATTGGCCAATCTTGCTGGTTGCAGATGCGAACACTGAATGGGGACTATGTTCTCAAAGTTTTTTTTAAAACCGGATCTGTTGCAAAAACGCATTTTTTTAATGCATTTGATGCTGTCAGTATGTAAGTGATCTCTTGTTTGAGTGGATGCATGTAGAGAGCTCGCTGCACACAACTCCAGCAGTGTATAAAGAAACATACTTAAATGCCTTTTTAGCGTCTAAACACTAATTTACAAGGAAAGGAAGCTGGAAACAAGTCTTTACTTTCTTAATTAAAATATCGGTTGGCACTGCACACAGGACGCAGATTTTAACATCGTCTGCTGGCTTGGCGGACTCCATTGTGAAGTCACTGAGCAATTATTATAAATTATTAACGTACAGAAGTGATGGCATTTTCGGACTTATGGTGAATAACGACCTCATCTCAAGACTAATAAAATTAGACACGGTTCTTATAAAGGAATATAGAAGAGGACGAGTACAAGGCGTTTTACACTTCAAAACAATTCAGCAATATTCGTAAACTACTGCATTTAAGAGCGTTACCAGATTATTAGATAATCATATTACACGGCTGCTTTGCGACCATCGTGCGGATTGCCCGCAAAAGTCACTTTAGTTTAAAGCCCAAGTTAAGTGGATTAATATAATTAATATTTTTGTTAGAAAAAAAGTAACCCTAGTATTGGCAGAAGGGGAAAACATCGTTTTCGGCATAAAACTTTTGTAATCTATATCCACGAAACTTAAAAAAAACAAAAAAAAAAACGCAGCCTTATTTCCGACATGCCTCCTGTTCGTACCCTATCCATCATTGGTTCTTTGCTGCCCTCCAGTGGCACAGCCCATGTAGTGTACCAGTGATAAATGACAAAAGAAAACGTTAAGCTCACAAATAAATGCACATTGTATTTTAAGGTTTCCTGCGTTCATCTGCATCTAGAAAACAGAGTATTAATCAGAACATCCATATTTTTTGTTAAGTTTAAAAGGAGTCCGAACAGGCATTCAACTATTTCTCATTCCATCAACTACCCAATATCGCTATACACATTTGCTGGGTTCATGAGATTTTCATTCATACTTTAGCCCCCCCCCCTTGGTCGGCAGATTAATCACCGTCACCATGGCAAAGTATTTACTACCACTATGGCGAGGGTACTCTACCCAACAAATTTAGAGAGGTCTGCTGGCCCAGCCGTCATGGTTCCTATAAAAGCATTGTAAAGTTTGACAGACGGCTTCTTCAACATGACTGAGTCCTCGAACTTTCAACTCTTTTTTTTTTTTTTGCACAAAAACAAAATCCCAAGGCATAATTGCTTTTGAAAATAAAAATGGCACCCCCTACCCTCCTCACCATGGAACTTTTCTCCCAAGCTATGGAGGTAATTTCGAAGATTTCCCTGCTCATTATCGCCAGGTGTTGTCTGTTGGTGATGGACAATGAAAAACTACCATTTGTCCACCAACCCAAAATAGGGTGGACGGACAAGTGGGGAAACCTCCACTGGCCATAACTCTTTGGGGCGGTTGAAGGTGTAGGTCAGCGGGGGAGACAGATGTCTCCGTCGCCAGACATACTGAAGGTCCGCCCCACTCCAAATAAGGTGGGTAGACATTCAGTTTGGTGGAGAGGGTACTCAGTCTCTGTTGCGATATACTACTCTCTCTGCACAAACTCTCAAGCGGCCCTTTGTTTTCAAGGACATCAACTCTCTGGAGCAAGAAATGGAGATGTTAGATCACTTGCGTGTGAATGTTTACTATTGGGTTCTCTGTACCAATGCTTAAACCATACAATGTAAAAATGAACAAATAAATGAGGCTTATAGGCTTGAAATCAAGATTAATTACAAATAATTCCAAAGCAACATGATCGTTCATTCTGGCTCAATATGTCTAGCTTTAGCAAGTAGACGTGAAGGTTAGTTTTTTATTTTATAGTTAGTAGACAAAAAAAAAACGAACACAAATACATTGTCAACTAAACGTGCTGTATATATGCTTGCTGGTACAAATGGGGGTCTCTAGTTGGCAATGGCTGGCCACTGTACAAGTAGGGACCCTTCTTCCTAAGTCAGAGTAAGAGGGCTAAAACCTTTGATAACCCCTGCTCAACCCTGTGGTAACGTAGCACGAGCAGCTAGGCTTATCTCAGAGGCAGTGTGTGAAGCATTTATGACCATACACAGTAACACAGTGAAGAACACTACAAAGGGACGCCACACAAGTAGTTATAAAAAATAAGTATCTTTATATATAGACTTAACACAAGATCAATAACGGTAAAAAGCCACAGTACTGTAAAATAGGATTACTCTTGAAATGCTGCCAAAATAGTTCAAAGTGTGCAAAGAGGAGTTCAGTTCAAGGCAGTGGTCTCTGCGACCCTTTCTCACAAAGCACCTGGATTTCGTAGCAAAACAACCAAAGTGTCGCAAAGGAGCTGTAGCGATGATTTTCTGCATGCGAGCCCTGCGATGCGATGAATCCTTGCCGCGAGGGAGGATGATGCGCCGATCTGCTGATGCGTGCGGAGACGATGCGACAAGCTTCTTCACACTAGGCCGTTGATGCGATGACTCCTTGCCGCGAGGGAGGAGACGATAAGACGATCCTGTTGCGTGTGCGATCAGGCTGCGATGCGAAGAAATGGCGTTCCGCGAGGGAACGACGATCCTGATGCGCTGCGATGTCGTGAAGCGATGATCTCGATGCGATGATTTCTTGGAGTTAGAGAGCACTTGGAAGCCCGCAATCGTGAGATGCGTTGATCTTTGATTGAGAGCACTCAGCGACAGCAGCACAATGATTTTCCGGTGCGCTTTCAGCTGCAGCAGCTCACAAACGTGTGTTAGTGACAATTTCAGCACGCTCTTCTATGTAGTAGAACTAGAGGCCCTGGAACTCACAGGACCCTCACCTGCAGATAGAAATCCTCACTGGGAGGAATGAGGAGGCTGGTGGTGAAGTCTGATGTGCCTGAGACTACAGCAAGAGGCTAGCTCTCTCCTAGCCCTTGGGTGATTGCTTTAGCAAGATTAATAAAAGGTCTATCAAAGTCCTTTTCCCTCTTCTTCCAAGTCCAATGGTAACCACTGCAGGGAAATCCAAGAAACAGCACACAAGCACAAGGATAGTCACCTCCTGCAGATTCCTTCAGTTACATGGACAGAGGTTCGTCTTGATGTCCAGGAGCAATACAAATTGTAGGGGTTTGGGTACAGGTATTTATACCCCAAAAGTCTTTGTTCTAAAGAGTCACAAGTCACTGAACCCAGCCAGAACCAGCTCTGCTCAGTCCTGGAGCACTTTGTTTACCAGGCTGCATCCTTCTTTTCAGAGAGAGGGGGTCTGCCATGAAACTAAGGGTGGGCGTAGTTCGCGAAGTAGCACTTCGCGAAGCTACGCAAAGTGAAGTTCGCACTACGCGAGCTACGCGTAGCACTTCGCGAACTGCGAAGTAACATGTTCGCACTGTGCAAGATGTTGTTTTCAATGATTGCACAGTGCGGACAAGCAACCGGCACTGTGCAATCATTGAAAATGGCATCTTGCACAGTGCGAGCTGTAGTTTTCTGCTGCTCGAGTAGATTTTTCCTCGAGCTGCAGCTTTCTCAACGCGAACTGGTAGTTTCTCATCGCGAGCGGTCGCGAGCATACGCGACCCCTCGCAATGAGAAACCTGACCTTCTCGCGTTGTGTATCTCGCCGGGAGGTTTATTTTCCATGCTCGCGATCAAGGAAAAATTCTCGCCAGGATGTCATTTTGCTTGCTCGCGGTCGCCAACTTGACGTTGAGGACCGCGAGCAAGCAAAAAATGACCGCAGCACTACGCAACACTACGCTACGCGTGTTCGCACTGTGCTACGTGCAGTTCGCGTAGTGCGAAGTAGCGCGAACTTCGCAAACTACGCGAGCGTAGCGTAGTGCTTCGCCCAGGCCTACATGAAACGCACAGTAGGAGGTGGAGCCAGCTTTCACCTTGACAGGCACAGCCCTATTCAGGTCAAGGAGCTACCCCTCCCATACTCCAAATGCAGATCTCTCTATTCTACCCAGGTCTGACACAACCTGCCCTGTCCCTCCAAAACTAAACAGCCAATACACATAACAGCAGAGCACACTGGAAGGCTTAGGCAAGACAATACCTACTTTCTAAAAGTGGTATTTTCAAACACAGAATAGAAACATAAACTTTACTAAAGGATGTATTTTAATATTCTGAGCCCAGGCATACTAAATTCGTTTTTCTACACTGTTCCTTGGGTCAGTTAGGATTATAGAATGTAATAATCAAAACTGCCCATTCTGGCCTATGGGGAATAGGTAGCCTTGCAGTAGTGAAAAACGAAATTGGGTGTAATTCACTACCAGGACATGCTACACACACCAAGGCATGTCCTACCTTACACATACAATGCACCCTACCGTAGGGGTGACTTATATGATACCAAGGGAAGGTTCAAAGGCTGGGAAGTGGGTGCACTTCACAGCCAAGATGGCAGTTCTGAACTGCACACAGACTCTGCAGTGGCAGGTCTGAGACCCACTTTACAAGCTGCTTCTGTGGGTGGCACAAATCAGCGCTGCAGGCCCACCAGCAGCATTTGGTCTACCAGCCCTGGGCACACACAGTGCACTATACTAGGGATTAACAGGTGAACCAAATGAGCCAATCACGGATATACCAATTCACATAGTCATATTTACAAAGGGAGAGCATATGCCCTTTAGCACTGATCAGCAGTGGTAAACGGCCCAGAGTCATAACACCAACACAAACAGGTCAGAAAAAATACAGGAGGAAGGCAAAAAGTTTAGGGATGATCCTGCAAGAAGGGCCATATCCAACACTTGCAACGAAAATGTGCATTTAAAAAAAAAAAAGTAACCATTGCACAACGTTTTAATACAACATTATGGGTGCTCCCTAGCAGGCAGATGTCCTTAGAATAGGTACAGAAACCTTTTTTAGTTTTCATGCATGTAGAAGAAAAAATAGGATTCTCGTCATTGCAAAGTAAAGGTACGAATCTCTGTGAATTTCCCTAACTGAAAAACCTTTTTAAACTTACCAGAATTATTTAAAAAAGACAATTACAAGAAAAAGCACCGACAACATATTCGTCCATCACCCTTAGCACAGAAGTGCATTTTTTTTTAATGCTTATGTGAGTTTTATCAGGCAGTGTCTTGACTCACAGTGTAAAACAGTTAAGGGACTTTCCCATTAGCCTATGATTTATTGCATGCTGCGGTGGGTAGAAGCGGAATGCGATTGACAGCCGAACATTTGATTGAAGACCATGGACCCACAACAGATGTCTATGCATATACAGCTGTTCCCTGTCAGAGCGAGAGCTTCCAGAGGTTCTCACATGCATCAATGTAAACCAAACTCCTTCCTGTTTAGAACCAAAACAAAGGGATGAGCCACTGCCAGGCACACTAACGTGTTGTGGGACTCATTCACCATCATGTGAATGAGAGCAATCTATTTGAGTGCATTGCACACACAAAATTAAACAGAAAACAAATAATTGATTTAGAAAAAAAGACTATAGCATATCTTAGTTATTCCATAAAGGACTTCCATTAAAGTAAGGTTCTTACAATGAAATAATTAAGTACATTCTTACTTTTTATAATGCAATGACCAAATATAGGAAAAAAGGAAGCCACCACACCGGGCAACTTCATGAAATCCATGATTACAAAATCATTTTTATCATATTGCTGACCGTTAAAAGCTTAAGTGGGCAAAATAAATCCTATGGATAGAATGCATCTATTTCATGAGTACTATGGACTGATCCTATTTATTTCGAATTAGTTGATAACAATGAGTCAGTCCTTTCCATCTTGGTGTAAAGGGGAACTGTAGGAAAGAGGATGAAAATAAGCATACAACAACCTCACAGCTAATGTCGAGAAGGAACCCAAGTATTAGAAATAGAAACAAGCTACTATCCACTCATTAATTATGGATGAATGGTTAGTTCCCCATTCCGATTTCCTACTTTCGAATACAGCAGCATTCAAAGGCAAAGATATATTTGCATTCAAAATGTCCCAGCTTTTTCATTCTATCTTCACCTCTAGGGTTCTTCAGGATCTATGCCGTATTACCTCAGAAAGCCCACTTGAAAATTATAGTCCACGTGATAAATTAGTGCATCTTCTCACACCCTAATATAACCTTTGATACACCGACTCAAAATTTCAGAGTTCCATTCTCAAAACCATACATACTCCAATACCAATAACTACATACCCACTTATTAACTGTTAGGTCCACATACACCTTCACTCATTCACCTGTACAGTCACTCATACTTACAGTCACTCCGTACAAGACTATCATATGCATTTATACACCTATATAGACACGCACACACCGCCAATCATCCATTGAGGTACTGACACACCTAGTCAGTCGTGCAAGTAATTAAACACAGTCCAATTTACTCACCTATACAGTTAAACACACTCAAGTTCACTTACTCATAAAAATAGTATCACATTCTTACACTCTTATAGAATTGATACAAGCACACAATCATCCATACAGTCACTGTCACAATAACACACTCTCACATCTACCCACTTATATACTCTTACACGCATATATACACTGTCTTTCACATAGGTAGTTAGTCACAAATATACCACTGAGATATACATTCAATCCCTAACACACCCATACATACACTCAAACATACAGTCCATCACAGATGCACTCTTAAAACCATGCACCCATAGAATCACCCACTCACATCTATATATAGTCACACACCCCCTACCCACACAAACTCAGGAACCCATACAGATACTCAGACAAGCAATCAATAACTCATATAGCTATTCACAAAACCATGCAGCCACTTATACACCAACATACAGACACATACAGACATTTACACAGTTTAGTCAGTAGTGTGCAGTAAGATACATTTAATGACTCACTTATAGAGTCAGTTACGCACCACAGAAAATCATCCATTTACACACTTGTACACCCACTTATTCTTCAACAGGCCTTTCCCTATATAATATATATATATATATATATATATATATATATATATATATATATATATATATCCTTCGATTCCGCTTTTCAGTAGGAACTGCCTGCTCGTTGCTCCTGCTCCTGAAAGTACAGACACGGACCAGTTCCTTGAGTGCAAATGTTTATTAGCTGTTTCGCTGGTTAGTCGCCATAACGTTTCGGCTCCAGTTGAGCCTTGTTCACATGACAACATGACCTTTCACATTACTACCTTAAATAGGATACCTTGATACTCAGCACGTGATACTGGAGACAGAGACATGGACATAGTGGACAGACTGCATATGACGGATCTTAATGCAATTAACCTCGTAGGGCAGGCGCCCTTATGGTTATAATATTAAACTATATTTATGTCAGTTGGGCCCAAGAAATGCTTATGAATAAGCATGTAGGTGTTGTTATATTGATACGGGGAGCCAGATATTCCTAAAATTTAATTACGTATATCCTGGCAAATAATACCCCTGATTATTCAAGTATTCGAATGCTTGCATGGATATCAGTATATACTGATAAATTTGGAGCCCATCTTGATATATATAAGTCCATCAGCCATCTATTCCATTTACACATCTCGGGATAAATCCCCATAAGGTCCTATGTCTTGTCATAAATGCCTGATTTTTCAATGCTACAGATCCCTGTAGCTGTGCAAAATACGCGAGTGAATAAATTACAGTGCAAAAAGTGCCAATAAATAGTCATTTTGTAAAACGTTTCAATACACATACGATATTGATAAAAACAATTGCGTTAAAAAAATATATGTAAACAACATGTGATTTTTTGACAGTGCAAAAACGTTCGAAAAAGTTACAAAGTGCAGGTAGAAAAAGCTGACTAAGGCCAATCATATAGGAAAATTTTGATTTACATCTATCATTTTTTGAAACACAAGTATCTAAAAATACGGATGGCTGGATACTAAGATAGACCTGGTGTAACCAATCCAATGGACGGGAATTTGGACAGAACACAGTGCTAGAGTTATCTGGGGTGTGAGATATTGGATACCATCTAGTCATATATTATCAACTGGTACTGATACCTTCAGATGATATGAACACTACATACCAATCAAAAACATCATCTTTAACATTTCATCAGATGTGATATATCTAAAACAATAAATAGTATATCAATTGGTTAAAATTGCCTTCCACAATAATAAGAACTCATTGATAAAATCAATTGTATAAAACAAGTAATATAAAATTGAGATAGGTAAGTATGTCCAAAGTGAGATATATTCGAGTGTTGTATCCAGTTCCACACCCACTAAAAATATGCAAGGTAATATGGTATGTGCTCCTAACCCAAAATAGTATGCAGATCCTCAGTGACATTAAGTCCGCCAGGGAATTTGGAATCAAGTAAGAGTATATATTTCGTCTCCATCTGTCTCAACCTGGCTTCCCTGTTTCCTCCACGTCTACTAGCTGGTATTGAATCAATAACAAAGAACGTCATTTCCTTGTTATTGCTATGATGTATCTCCTTAAAATGACGGGCAACAGGATAAGTATTGTCCTGATTTGTGATTGCTCTTAGGTGTTGTAGGATTCGTTTATGCACCTCTAATTTGGTGCTTCCTACGTATCTGAGTGCACATGGGCACTGGAGCACATACACCGCATACTCTGTCTTGCAAGTTAAAAGTTTCTCAATCTTGTGTTTCCTGTCACTAAAACCATCCTTGAAAAATTTGGTGTTAATGCCATGCGTGCAAGCCTTACATACTTTGCATTTATAGAAGCCACCATTGGTTTGTAGCCAACTGGTTTTTTCCATTATTTCAGGATTGGTATTCACAAGGCAGTCCCTCATAGAGGGCGCTCGACTAAAGGTTAGGGTTGCTCTACGTGGTAGGGTAGGGCCTAATATACTGTCACTAGTTAAAATGGGCCAATTGCGATTAAAAATGCGATACAATTCTCGATGTTGTCTATTGTACCCAGTGATAATGCGAAATTCTTTTTGTGGTTTGGGAATTTCTTGGGTTCCTGGATTGTCGCTAATCACATTTTCATATTTCTTCAATAGTTCCTGTCTGGTTTTAGACCTAGATTTATTAATGGCTCCATCGATAGTTGCTTCCGAGTATCCTCTTTGTAAAAATCTACGCTTGCTAGAGATTTGGGCCACCGTTAATTCAGCCTCATTGCTACATACTCGGCGTAGCCGCAACATCTCTCCATATGGGATACTAGTAATTAGATGTTGTGGATGGGCACTGGCCGCGTGTAAGATGGTATTGCCGGCCGTTTCTTTTCTAAATAATCTCGTTTCAATGGAGCCATTGGAAATATAAACCTCCGTGTCTAAAAAACTGACATGAGACTGGCTCATGGTTACTGTAAACCTCAAATTTAGATCATTGACATTGATGGCCCTGACAAATTCTTCCGCTTCCTCCTTACTACCCTCCCAGACGACAAACAAATCATCGATGTATCGATACCACGCGATTACATGTGACTTCATTGTGTGGATATGTTCGGTTCTGAGGACCAGTTCTTCCCAAGCTCCCATGTGTAAACATGCGTAGCTTGGAGAAAAACTGGCCCCCATAGCCACTCCTTGTAACTGACGATACACCAGATTGTTATACATAAAGACATTGTTCTGTAGGCATATTTTTAACATTTCCATGAGCATGGTTGTATGTTCTGTAAACTCTTCTTCTCTCCTGGATAAATAAAGTTCAACAGCTGCCATGCCATCCTTATGTAGTATGCTGGTGTATAATGATGATACATCTAATGCTAACATCCAATATCCATCTTTCCATTCAATTCTTTGTAACTTTAACAAAAAATCCCCTGTGTCCTGGATATATGATTCCAATGCCCTTACAGCGCCCTGTAGGAAATAATCTATATATACTGATGTTTTTTCCAGGAGACCGCCTCTGGCTGAAATGATAGGTCTGCCAGGGGGGTTCATATATATATATTAAACATATTAAAATTGTTCAGAAACACATACTCAATGGATGATGTCGTCAGTGATGTCATGAGTGATGTCACTGACCATGTCATGAGTGATGTAATATGTGACATCATCAGCAGTGGATTGCGGACGCGCGAGTTATAGTTAGATGAACTAACTATAACGGGGGAATTTCGATGGTTTTGTACGAGTGAAATGTCCAGCTAACTATAACATGTGTGAAACCTATGGTTTTTTCAGTGAATTTGCAAGGTTTTTTAAATGCTAATTCCTAACTATAACGTGTGTGAAACCTATGGATTTTTCAGTGAATATATATATATATATATATATATATATATATACATATATATTATCTACTGGCGGTCGCCAGTAGATAGTTATAGTTACAACCTAGTTTTCATAGGAAATCTCAAAATTCTATTTTGAATAACTTGGGCGCCGGTTGACGAATCCTCCCGAAATTTTCCAAACAAATGGGGCGCTCCGTTCAGCTCCTATCCTGAAAATCTCGGGGTTATTCGTCAAGCGGGGGCCGAGAAAAAGGGGGGGTCCCAAAACGCATTTTCCCCATGCATTTTTCCATAGGACCTTTAGTCGCAGCTACAGCCCGAATGGCTGAACAGAATTACGTGAAATTTGGCAGAGAGATAGCCATAAGGTCAGGGAAGTGCCTTTTGCAGGTCTGGTGTAAATCTGTTCAGTATTTCTTGAGAAAATAGCACATCAATATCTATACGCGCGCACCGTGCGCGCACCCTGCCGTGCGCAATTCTGATTGGTTGTTAGATGTCAGTAAACATTCGAATCGGTCGAAACCAGGAAGTGTCGGCCGCCATTTTGTCGCTCGCAGTCTGAGGGGGTGAAAAAAAAAAGGTGGAGAACGTGAAAAGGGGGCAGAGTGGACAGTTCCTGACCCCCTAGCCTTGGTCAGGGGGTCACAGAAGGACCCCCAAGGGTGAAAAAAACAATATTTTTTTAATTTTAAAATCGCTAGGTGCGCACACTGCGAACCATGAGTGCTTGGTGCGCAAAGTGCACCGAGCGCCCACAGCGCGTGCGAAGCGCACCCTGCGCACACGGTGCGCGCATGGTGAAAAACCTGAAAAAAAAAAAATTATTAAATACATAACTTCGCATTTAAAAAACTGTACAAATTCACTGAAAAAAACCATAGGTTTCACACACATTATAGTTACGAATTCGCATTTAAAACACCTTGCAAATTCACTTAAAAAACCATAGGTTTCACACATGTTATAGTTAGCTGGACATTTCACTTAGTTAGTGCAGGCAACTATAACTCACGCGACCGCAATCCTCTGCTGATGACGTCAGATATTACATCACTGATGACATATGTGTCTTTATGAAAAATAAATATTTGTAAGATATGTATAGCTAAAGATTAATGGAAGAAGACATGGGTAAATAAGTGTCTAAATACAGTGATGTAATATCGGACGTCATCAGCAGAGGATTGCGGTCGCGTGAGTTATAGTTGCCTGCACTAACTATAACGGGGAAATTTCATTGGGTTTTTACGAGTGAAATGTCCAGCTAACTATACCATGTGTGAAACCTATGGTTTTTTAAGTGAATATATATATATATATATATATATACACACATACATCTGATGATTACTTTGGATGTGCACCTCAACTCACTCCTACATCACTGGCCAAACATCACAATGGCAATAACCAAAACTCAATACATCACCTGGTGCAAAACACTGCGTCTCAAACTGGGGAAGTAAACAGCCATGACTGAGAGCCTCAGCAACCAGGGTCCACTCTGAGGTCGACGCTAGGGGTGGGCGGAATTTGCGAAATACACTTTCGCAAATTGTCGCGAAAAAGCTAAAAATCTCCGCAAACACGCCGGAAATATCGCGAAGACGCGGAAGTTTTTCCCTCCTGTTCGCGGTATTTTTTGCGTGATCGCGGGCCGCCAACTTACCCATGCGGTTGCTCAAGGGCGCGGCCATCTGGTTTTCACTTGTCCCGCCCTCTCGCGATGCTTACTTCCTGTTCCGGGTCGCGCAATGCATGTTCGCGGTCGAAATTCCTGTTCGCGACCACTTTTACTTGATCGCGTTGCTTTTTGCTTGCTCGGGGAGAAAATATCGTGCGAACTTGCGCACGTGGTCGCAATGGGCGCGGCCATCTTGTTTTTCACTCTATTGCATGGTTCTGGGGCCTGATTTTCAATCCTCCCAAAATCCTTTCAATCCTTTGTTTATAGCCCCTTTTTTTGGATCTTTATTACTTATTATTTCTCTAACTATTTTCCTGCTTCTATATTTTTGGTTTTTGTCTACTTTTTTTTTTGTTTTTTAGCTACTTTTTCTCTTTCTATTGCCTGCTATTTATTTCCTTTATTTATTTTACCTTTTCTTTCCCGCCCCGTCCCCAGAACCATGTCCAAGGGTAAGGCTGTTCGCCGGCGCAGCCAGAGCCGCGACCCCCACAAGGGGTGCAGGCACGGGCCTTATTTGGGGAGGAGGAGTTGGCTGCACTAATTTTCTTTGTGCAGCGCCACCTCCCCTCAACCCTGGCAGCAGGTGGCAGGCCTGGGTCCGGGTACGGCCTCCGGGAGCGTCGGCAGCGGTGGGGGAAGGTGCGCCGGGCAGTGTCGCGCATCTCTGTGGTCCGGCGCACCCAGGCACAGCTGACGCACCGGTGGTCCGACATCCTGGACCGTGAGCAGGACCTGCTAGGAGTGGAGGTCCCGGGGATTGGTGAGTACATATTTAATTACTACAACTTTGTGTCTGTTCTTCTGCTCTGTGTTAAATATTGCGAATATTTTTTTTCCTTCCAACCAGCTAGAATGTTGCTGCTTACAATACATTCTAGGTTAATAACGTTTAAAAGTCTTCTGTGATTATGGTGCTCTTCTGCTCGACTACTAATCTTACTTGTTTGCAGCTTTGCGTTTGCGCTTGCTTAGCGTGATTCTTTACGAGTTTATTTTAGAGAAATTAAGTTACGTAATGCTACAGTGACTCTAGTCCACTCCTTACTTTGTCCCGTCACTAATAGGGGCGGATTGATGTTTAGGTACACTACTTTGTATGAGCTTCTAATTTGTTAGTGGTATGCGTGATGCCCCCTCACTCAGTTACGTGACGTGCTGCTAGTACGGCAGTCTTTAGAACCTTTTCTAGTTTGTTCAATGAGTGGTGGTAGGCTTAGCAGTTACTTAGCAGCAGCAGATCAGCATCAATCAAACCAAAATTTGGTGTATACAAAAAATTTAGTCATGTTCATGTGTCCTCCATGATTTGACCATACGCATTGTTGAGGAATACAGCGGAAATGCATACTTAATGTACAATTGGCATGCCTGGAATAGGTGGGCTAGGTTGGGTGGTACGTTGTACTTAGGCTTAGTTGTAACTTAGTTTTCTGGAATCAGAATGGAAGACTGGATTACTGTTGATAAATAGTAACTTAAGTAGTCGAACTGCGAATCCCCCGATATTACATGTTGACCAGATGAGATCGGTCAATGTAGTTATTGCAATTGTTGTTTACGTAAGTGTTTTTTGACCGTTGTTGAAAAATATTGTATTTGTTTGACACCATCCATCAATGTTTGTCTCTTTCTTATATCTTTCCTGTTCATCAGCACCCAGGGGCAGACCGACAGGGACTGGGCAGTCGGCGGGACAGGAACAACACCACCAGGAGGACACCGCTGAGGGCTCCTCTGCTGGCCCCAGTAAGTCTTCTTGTTTTTAATAATATTTCTTATTCCATAACTTTTACTGCCCCATATTTTTCCTGAACCATTGTTGGTTTCCAAATGCTATTTTTTTACCACCAATTATCCTTCGATCTGTACGGTTTCAAAAATCTTATCCCTGCCTCCGCTATGATGACTGAGTACTACTACTACTACATACTCAGTCTGTCTGTACTGTAGTAGCTAGTCTTGCCCAGTGCCACTCTTTGTGAAAGGTTGTAATATAAAACTCATATTCACCAGTAGCTCGAGCCATTGAGTCCAATCCGTAGGGTCATCGTCTTGTACTACTTTTACGCTTATTGATCTTGAGGCTTTGAAAATTCACAGCAACAACAGCCCTACCAGATTTATTACTATTTTGATATGATACCCTATAGGACATACTACTGTTGTAGGGATCTTGCACATACATTTGCACCAGAAAATAGGATTTTGGTTATGGTAGGTTGGACCTTCCTTGCACACCTCAATCAGAAATTCCGCACCCACCACAATTCCACTGCTTGAGTACTGTCTTGTCATAACTATTAGGTCTCGGAACCCTCCCCCCCAAGATACCCAACAAGTAGACAACCCAGAACATAACACACCCAACCTCTCAGTCGTGGAAGCAATTCACATGCACACCCTTACTTTAATTTGTTCACTCATGTAAGTTAGTCCACACCAAATACCACCAAGTCTATGTAAGTTCAAAATGTTTATTTCAATTTGAGAAGGTCTGTACACTGTTTTCTTAGCAGCACAAACCGGAAAATCAATAACATTAAAACAATATACATTGTTACACTTATACTGTTGGGAATTAAATCATGATAACTGAACAGTGGTGGAAGGCAGCACCACCATCCCACAGCAATTTAGTTTATATACATTTATAAAAGAAGATGTGAGTGAAGGGACCCCTCACCTTAGAAGAACCTAGTACTGGTAGTTGTTGCATCATTCAGAAGCTCTGGTTCGAAGAAGGGAATCTTGCATCTGTAATGCGAAAAAAGAAATGGTGTGCGTTAGTATATTGCAACTTGCAAGCATTTCTCAGCCGTGCCAAAAAGTGTAGCATCTATGGATAAGCAATATGGACTAACAGTAACAGTAGTACACCAGTACTTCCTAAAAAAGTGGCTTTTTATTGTTTGTGGACCGCTTGTACGCAGCGCGTAGACTAGACAGTAGCAGTGTGAGGCAGGTCATGTGGGCTCAAAGGTGTCTTAAGAAGCTGCAAGGTAAAGGTAACGTCACATGTGCAAAAATAAAAGCCACAAAGGTAAAATGGTAGCATGGCTAGGGCTAATTAAGCAAAGGCTACAATGATCATATATAACTATTAGTGTCTACTCTACTACTACCTGATTTGTACTAGTGATGTATGTTAGTATGAACTCATTTTTCAACCTTGCAACTGATCAATAGGGGGGAGGTGTATATGACGCCTAATAAATGTGTAATGTTTTCTAGGTGCACTCCCGACCACCAGTGCCAGGGCCAGCGAACAAGGCGACGCGGAGGGAGAGGATGCGGCAGTTGCTGCCGATACCGATGATGGAGTGGTAGGGGGAGTGGCAGCACCAGTGGCAGGCGGTGGTAAGTTAGATTCATAATCCTTAACTATTGTTGAACTTGACAGCACACTCACTGCAAGGGTGTACTGTATGTATATGTATACTGTACAGTTGTGACTTAGGGCCCCATTAGGATGGTGGGCGTATTGCCCCCGCCGGGCCGGCTGGAATTCACTGCCGACACCGCAGGGGCAAACCTCCGCCATCCCTGTAGAAATTATTCAGACCCCCCACATGTCGACCAGGCGGAAAAGGGTTCAATATGCCGGTGGTGTCTCTCTGAACACACCGCCAGCCATATAATCTGCATTTTGGAATGCCTTTGCGTGGCGGCATTGCCGTCCGCCACGGAAAGGCATGCAGACATTGCAGAGTATGCTTGGGTGCCCCCATGGAGGATACCTACCTATGCTATGGTACCTCCCCGCCTTTCCAAGCAAAACGTGACAGGCTCCTTGCGGGGCCCATCATGTTGTGCTTGGAAAAGCAGCACAACATGTATTTTTAGCATTTCTTTCGGCACCGCCAACCAGAATGTAAAAAAAAAAAACTGATGCGCCAGCCACTGTGCCGGGCGCATCATCCTAATTAATTGTCCCCACGGGACCCCCACCCTTTTTAGCATGAATCCGCCCGCCATACAATGTCGTAAGTAGTAAGTATGAGTTGTTGTGAACGTTTGAAGTGTGAACTATAAGACTAGAATCCCTTTAATTGGCATAGGAGCGGGAGTATTGAGTAACCAATGGCCTCATCCATCTAATTTCAACTCCGCTTTGAAAGTTTTATGGAGAAGAGCACCTGGTGCACTGTTCAACTAAAAAGTGAAAGACAGGTGGAAGGAAGAAGGACGGACGCGATTTAAAATGTTATGTACTACTGTGCTTTATAGTGCTACTCTACCATGCCACTATGTGTATAAATAATTAACTTGTCTTACTGTTTTTCTAATAGTATATTTTACAATTGTCTTGTTTTTTTCTTTTTGATACACAGCTACTCCTAAACTAAATCGAAGGGAGTTGGCCGCCAAGGCACGGCGCCGGAAGCAATCCAGCGAGAATACCGGCGGCTGGTGGTCTTAGCCGAGGAGGAGACTGCGGCTGCAATTGGGGAAGCCTCCTCCCGTGGCCCGGGCCTCAGCCACCACCCTCCAGCGGTACGGCGCCACAGTCTGGCGGCTGCCCACCACCACCATGCCATCTCCGGTGCCCCCCCACTGTGGCTGCAACTGCCGCACCCTTAGACGCCGCATCGCCCGTTTAGAGGGCGAGATGCCCAGATGCGTGTCCTCCTCGAGTCCCGCCCCGCCAGTTAGTCCCGGTCATCCTGTTCTGCCCCTTTTTTAATTCTGGTTCTTAACTAGTTTTGGCGTTAGACTTTTTTCTATGGACAGTGGTTGGGGTTAGGGAGGGAGATAGGTCAGCTTTTGTGGGTTTAGTTTATTTTTGTTAGGGTAAATTAAATATATTTTTCTATGTTACATGCAATGTTGTTAATGTTTTGTAGGTGGGATAACTGTTTAACATCACACTGTTTCCTTGCTGGTGCATGGCCGCCCATAGCCTGCGTTTGATTTCAATAATTGGCTGACTGTATAAGACACAAACAGATAGATGAGACACACCTCACTCATTGACTGGTCCTTCTAGTACTTTGTCTGTCCTCTAGTCTATGCATTCTTTGTACTGGTGAGTGAAACCAAAATCATTGACATGTCCATTATTAATTCTGCCTCCCCCAAACTTGTCTCTTACCGGTGCTTGATGTTTATGTCCAACTGTGTCACAGCACTGGCTGGATGGTGAAGATGGTTTCCTTTTTCATACATGCCATGATTGGGGTGGTGGTGGTGGTGGTATAGTAGTAGTAGTAGTAGACACTGGCAGGGCGGCAGCATTTCCAAAAAAAGAAAAGGAGACAGTCAATCGCCTTTGAGACTGTTAGAGGAGTAGTTGAATGAAGTACAGTACAGAACTTACCGAGCAACAATAATATGCTCAAATATTTCACAAAAAAACTGAATGTTGGTTAGAAGGATAGCCTACTAGACAGAGTTACAAACTATAGTTGTGTCGAGTCACTTGACTATGCCTACAGTCTAACAGTTAGTGCTGTATATGAGGAATGACAACAAACAAATACAATCAATGCCGGCAATTCATGCTGAGGTATATGTTCCTTTGTTAAATAAAATAACCTCTGAAATATCCTACTCATGGGTGGCCAAGCAGAAGATCATCGCTCTGCCTTGAAATTGAAGTAGTGTTGCTTTCACTACATCCGCCCCAGCAAGTGTGTGATTAAGTATTGGTGTACATTTAATTTAGTTACACCTCGACAATAAGTCACACAGCCCGGGGGAAGAGGGTTAGGGTTTGTTGAATGGATGGGAAGGGGGTTTTTGGGAAAGGTTTGACATAGAAAAACAGTATGCATACATAGACAAACAAACGACAATCATTGAAGACTACCATATCCATATGTTAAGGAAGAAAAAGGCAATGCATGCATGATGATGAGAGACCCGGATTACATACACTTCTAGTTCTTGTTCTGTTGTTCCGGCCTGAATACTTTAACACATAGCAAATAGAAATTTTAAATATTGGTAGG
Source organism: Triturus cristatus (assembly GCF_964204655.1). Taxonomy (NCBI): domain Eukaryota; kingdom Metazoa; phylum Chordata; class Amphibia; order Caudata; family Salamandridae; genus Triturus; species Triturus cristatus. The sequence goes on from NC_140588.1 coordinate 874,368,503, forward strand.
GAAGAAACGTAAACACAGAGCAAACCTAATGATGATAACAACTCCAAAAACACACTGTTGTAAAGATTGTATACAAGATATTAATCAAATTATTTAAAAGAAGTTAAGTGGATACTGTTACTGTCTTATCCCGGTCAAAAATGTGGACTGGATTTGCATCTCGGCATTCCTCTTGCTCCTCTCGTCCATCAATCTTGGGTGTGTCGCCTCGCCACTGCCTGGCTGGAAAAAAAAAGGTGATGGATTGGTAAGGTAATTAATATGCATTGTAATGTTTTACAAAGTTTAGGGCAAGGCCCGGCCTGTAATTGTAGATGGAAAACCAAAGGGGATATTGAGAAAGAAATTTAAAACAAATGCACAAGTGATGGTGTAGTGCAACAAGAACACTTTCCGAGGTGGCATGTATGCATCATCTCTACTCTAGTCTGTTTCCAGCATTGACCTTCTACAGTAACAGGAGAGAGCAGGCCCACAGTGCTTAGCATTAGCACATCCTACGTTAACACTTTAGAGTCCTTTTTTTCTCTCTCAAAGAGTTGGACAAATGCAAAGCACATTATCCATTCCAAACATAGCATTTTACAGTTTAAGTTAGTAAAATCAATGCACTGCAGTCATCCCACCGCTACACTCTACTCAACTTCTACACAGACATTTGGGTCTGCTGTGGTTGTTGTTGACGTGTTTACCTTTAGGCTTATCCGTTTTATGCCACTCCTGAAACATCCTCCTGACTTCATCATCATCTCTGATACTTTTACTGACTGACTGTGAAGATCGGCCTGCAGTACAAGTAAAATTTTTATGACACAACAAGAGTAGAAATATAAATATTACTGACTTCAGTCATTCTTTATTGTGTACAGAAAGATAGATTACTACTAGTACACTTTGACATCACTTTGTGCACAACAAACAACGCAAACACAAAGACCAATAGCTCAGAGTCAGGTGTCCAATGCATGCCATTAATTGTCATCATTCATTACCTGTTCCTTCTCATCTTAAGTTAACGGGCCATCTCTTTCGCCATCATCATGATGGACGGTGCTGTTGTGTCACAGTCATTTGCATTGCGCAGATTGAGTGAGTCCCCTTCCTGTATTGAATTAAAAGCAATGTATCACCAAGATGCAGGAGAAGTACACATTTCTTATTTGCAAGAAGGGGAAAATTAGTGTGTTCTGTAGAAAGTTGATTAGTGGCAGTGCACAATTACATAAATTTGTGCGCAACAAACAACAAAATCTACATCATTCAGTCTTCGACTCTGCGGCCAATGCATAGCATCAATCATTACCTGTTCCATCTCATCTTGTTAACGGGCCGTCTATTTCGCCATCATCATGGACGGTGCTGTTCTGTCACAGTCCTACGCATTGCGCAGATTGAGTGAATCCCCTTCCTGTATCGAATTAAAAGCAATGCATCACAAAGCTGCAGGAGAAGTACACATTTCTTATTTGCAAGAAGGGGAAAAATAGTGTGTTCTGTAGGAAGTTGATTAGTGGCAGTGCACAATTACATACATTCATGCACAACAAACACAACAAAATCAGTCTGCGACTCTGCGTCCAATGCATGGCATCAATCATTACCTGTTCCATCTTATTTTCAGTTAATGGCCAGTCTCTCTCGGCTCTGAAAGGAGGATAGCTATAGTAGTCATCCGATTCATGGTCCACTTGTTTTGGAAGGACGAGGAAAGTTTGAATTTGTTGTTACCATCATCCAATCATCATTCATGAGGGAAATGGAATTGAGCAGGAGATTCAGTATGATCGAGCGGAGGTGCTGGATTCGGAGGACTGTACTGTCAAATGGCAGACACCTGAAACTTGTATATTAAATTAGAAGAGTAGAAGACGGGGATAATGGATTTGTTGCGATTCACAAGTTTATAACCGGAACGACAGACAAACAAAGGGGGAAAAAAGGGAGGAAGACAGTAAGTGCGAGCCTAATTGTCAGGGAAGTATAGCTCGTCCTCAAACTCTGGGGGTTCTTCCAGTAGTAGGTAATCATCTGACACAATACTTCCGTCACCTGAGCCGCTGTCCTCATCTTCCTCTGTTGATTCATGTATTGTGTAATTCGGTGGTATGAAGTGCTGATTCATTTTGATCATTGTTAACCTCTCCACGTTTTTTGGAGATAGACTGGTCCTTCTCAATGTTACAATGGAACCAGCAGCACTGAAAACACGTTCGGAAGAGACACTTGCGACAGGGCAAGCCAGATAGCTTATCGCCAGCCTGCTGAGCTGTGGCCATTCAGACCTTTTCCTATACCAATACTGCAATGGGTTTTGATCAACGTACACCTCTGTTGGGTCGTCCAGATAGGCCTGGACCATCCGCTCAATGTTCAGGGTTGCTGACAGTAAGCTTTTGTGCTGTTTTTTCTGTGCATCAGCACTGTGCTTACAATAGCCCATCTTTACATACCAATCCTGTAATGATAATGATTGTACTCGGCCTAATGATCCAGTTTTTGTTTCTGTAGTCGATAGTGATGGAGAGTGTTGTGATTGTGAGCCAACCGCACTGCCCTCAGCCGACGAAGTTGCACTTGATTCTGCATGGCCTGCTTCAGTATCAGTACTTGTTGTGGGTTGATGTGGCGGGCTTTTAATTAGCAGCCCTTCGTTTTCAAACTTAATGGCTGCTTCAGCTATACAACTTTTGTAGCGGGCAACATCATTGTCGGAAAAAGCAAGGAATGTCTTCACTAGTCCTAATTTTGCACGTGGATCCAGAATTGTGGCACAAATGTAATGTTCTTGTGACAAAATGTTATTTTGTATCCTTACATTTTCAGTTAAGCGCCTGGATAAGCTCTCCACCAAGTCATGGTCTTGCCTCCTGTCCTCTACACCTTTGTAGGATTCAGACATTATTCAGCTCATGCTCTAGCATTTGCAACAATGGGATAGCTTGGCCCATTGTACAGTCCTCCTTGCTGACTTCACGTGTGAAGACCTCAAAAGGAGACAGCATCTCAGTCAGGCATTTAATTAGGGTCCATTGCTCCCTCTGAAGGGTCATGCCTTTAACACTAGCATCACTGCTTCTGTACCAGACATTCATGGAGTGACCTGTGCTGTTCGTACAGACGATCAAGCATGTAATACGTTGAGTTCCAACGTGTTGCCACCTCCTGGATGAGTGCCTTGACTGGCATCCTAAATTCACGTTGCATGATCCTCAGCTGCTTCCGAGCTTTAAAAGAATGGCTGAAATGAGTGCATATTCTTCGGCAGATGGCCAGTAAATTGCTGACTATGGGTTCTTTTTTCAGAAAGTCTTGCACTATAATGTTTATGCAGTGTGCCAAACACGGAACCCTGAAATAGGAACCAAGTTCCATGGCCTTAAGTACATTACTGCCATTGTCTGTGGCAACAAAACCAATACCAAGCCCTCTGGGCCGCAGCCATTCCAAAACCTTGGTGCAAAACTCTTCTAAAATGTTTTCAGCCGTATGAGATTTCTCCATGGCGAACATGGCTACAGTTGCATGTTTCCGAGTACCTTCAAAAATCGCAGCTGTGTCAACAACACCTCGTGCAGATAGTTTCTCTAACCCCCACAAAAGAGATCCAGTGTGCAGTGATGCACATGTAATCTGTGGCTTGGCAACTGCTCCACATGTCTGTTGTCAGGTGGATATTGTGCACAGCACTCTGCTGCAAACCGTGACCAACCAATTCCAGCACATCATGATGTAGTGCCGGAACAGCAATTCTTGCAAAATAGGACCGGCTGGGAACTTTCCATTTCGGGCAGATGGCAGACACACATTCAAGGAAACCCACCCCTTCCACAAATGAAAAAGGAAGAAGGTCCAGCGCTAACATTTTAGCCAGCTTCGCATTGTACAATCGTACCGTTGGGTGGTTGCGTTGGAACTGCCCCTCCAACCTAAACATGCTCTCAATGGTAGGCTGGCTTACTTTCCTTAGTGGTGCTGTTTTCATTAACCCACTAAGGCTCAACGACACAGATTGTCTCATTGTGGTACTCGCCGGTCGCCTTGGTGTCTCACCCACACTCTGAGTATGGCTCTTACTGCGGTGCCACTCTGATGTTACTGAGGAGGATGTGGGCGTTACCACTGCAGTGACTGCACTACTGGAGACAGGGCTAGAAATGCCTCCCTGTTCACCTGCCACCACAATAATATCGCTCCCCGATTCTGAATCCTGACCAGCTTCAATGGGTTTAGTTTTTCTACTTTCTTTTAACTTAAGCAGGTGATCCTCCCACACGATAGTGTGGTGTATTCTGAGATGACTTGCTTGTCCTCTGGTACCATACTTTGTACCAAGCTTACCACGCCGAACACCTTGCCGACAAATTGAGCATATAGCAACGTTCTCCTCCTTGGCGCTAACAGAAAAGAAGTCCCAAACTGGGGAGGAGAACTTTCTGGCACTGCTGGATGTGCCACTTTCAACACCTGATGAACTTGAGGGGGTGCTTGAAAATATGTGACCCTGACTTTTACTACCACTTCCTACTGAGATGGTTGAGCTGGATGTAGGTCACTGCCGGGCCTTGGAAAATATGGCAGCTGGAGGTAGTGGTGGTGTAACCTGTGTTGGTGAGATCCGTGCTACATCCCGCTCAGTAGCAGCCTTTCTGGATAGGATGAGAATGTCGGTCTCCAATCCCTTTGGGGCGGGAGTAATGTGCGTGATGACTGGCTCGTCTTCATCAACATCATCACCCCCCTCTTCTATCTCCATAACTAAGTTTTTCTGGGACCTTCCTTTTCAGAAGCAATGTCTTGTGGCGTATATCACTCTCAGACCGAGCTGGTGGGACCCAAGTGTCATCACGATCATCAGAAAAGGGACTTTAAGAAGATGGACTAAGCCTCCTTTTCCTTACTGGTGGTCTGGAAGACAATAGATCTTCTGAAACAGTGGTTTGACTTTGCTCCACTTTGTCTGCAGGAAGCTCGATTTCCTGAAATGCCCCTACGTCAGGAGCAACAACTACTATGGTGGGCTGTTGCGGCGGCTGCTGCTGTTCTTGTTGCGGCGGCTGCTGCCGTTCTTGTTGCGGCGGCTGCTGCTGTTCTTGTTGCGGCGGCTTGACACTGATCTGCTGAGTTTGCGCCTGCGTTGAACTTGATTGAGTACTACTTTGCGGTAATGACATTTCTTCAACATCGCTGCTCGTTAGTAGACTGGCTACCTCTGCGACACTAAAGCCCTTGGGCCTAGGTTGGTGGGGTTGGACCGCTGTGCTGCTCCCAGCTTGGTTCCCGGACAACGCTTTGGTGCCAAAAAAAACATTGGCCGGCACACCACCAGTCGTGGTTAATGGCACTTCCATTTTCTGTTCCTTCTTCTCACCGGCAACTTTGGTACTGGACCTGGTACCTTTCTTTGGGGCCATCTTCTTCAGATGTCAGGCAGGATGCAGATGCACAACAAGTTCTGGTCTCACGTGGACGTGATGCGCAGCAGGACTTCTGTCTGGCTGGCAGTACAACGGGTAGCCGGGTGATGCTGATGACTCCTCCTACTCTGTCTTTTGTGAACCTAAAAGCAAATAAGACAGGAGAAGAACATCAGTGAAATGTTTCATTTGTTGTTGTGGTTCAGTTACTTAGTACTGTACTAGTGCAAACAAAAGATAGTCTAGCCATTTATGACTTTTTTTTTTTTTTAACTAGAGCTGAGTTATACTACTGTGTACAGCCACACACTACACTCTCAGGAAGGATAGGAAAGTTAATAATAACCACCAAAATAAAAATGTAATGAAAGTGGGGTGGACCATTAAATTATTTGAGCATCCATGGAGATGCTACTGGCAAAGGGGGTGGATGGATGGAAGCAGTAAGCCAAATAGCCAATAGGAAAACCATGCAGGCCTATGGCAAAAGCAGGACACTAATAACTCACAGTCCAAACACCAAAAAAGGCCACCACCCACATGGACATTCACAAATCACAAACAAGCCGGGGGCCTGGGAAACACCAGGAGCTGACCAAAGGCCTATAAAAGCCAGGTAAAGGATGCATGCTAAAGCACACTGCTCTGCCTTTTTAATGCAACAAAATGGAAATACGAACATTCACAGGCCCCAAAAAGGTCTGCAGGGTGCATGCATTGCACACCAACACACCAGACACATACAACAAAAGCATGTCTTTAAGACAACCAACATCAGAAAGGCCACCCCAAAAAACACACTTCCCCAACTCAATCCATTGCCATCCATGCCCTAAATGATGTCTAAATTCAACAGATCACACAGAAAACACTTGATTAATAAAGCTGTGGCTACCTGCTCTGATCCTAGTGGATGAAAAAGCAGGCCTGTTGGCCGACAAGGCCAGGCAAGCTTGCAGGCCTAGGCTTCAAAATGGCCACCAGCCACATGGCCAGGCCCAACAACATCACAAAGGCCACCCCAAAAAACACACTTCCCCAACTCAATCCATTGCCATCCATGCCCTAAATGATGTCTAAATTCAACAGATCACACAGAAAACACTTGATTAATAAAGCTATGGCTACCTGCTCTGATCCTAGTGGATGAAAAAGCAGGCCTGTTGGCAGACAAGGCCAGGCAACCTTGCAGGCCTTGGTTTCAAAATGGCCACCAGCCACATGGTCAGGCCCAACAACATCACAAAGACCACCCCAAAAAACACACTTCCCCCAACTCAATCCAATGCCATCCATGCCCTAAATGTGCTTGAAAATGAAATACATTCAAAAAACAACAAAAGGAACAGTTGCTTCATCATGCACACACACACACACCCATGAGGCCATGCCCATGGCTAGCTCGGGCCTACTACTACTACTACCCACAAAATAAAAAAATAAACAAAAAGGAATGATGATAATTAATTATCAAAAATAAATTGTAGTTACAACAACTGCAATGCCCACAATCAAACACACACAACAACCACTATTACAAAAATCCTCAAATCCAATTGCAGTGATGCAGCAGACAAAAAGAGTGATCTTTCCAGCTCCAAATCCAAAGGCAGAATGAGCAGGAGATGGACAAAGCACTGGGAGGAGCCTGCTGGACAGGAACAGGAAGTTGGAGATTCTGTGTCACTTCCTCCCTCTCTCCACCTTTTAAAAAAATGACTCCTTGCACAAAAAAGGAAAGCCAAATGTCAATGTAAGGAGTTGTTTTCATCCAAAATCAGCATTTGCAGAAGGTTTCATGCTGCTAGAGCTGATATTCCTCTCCAAATTGAAAATTTTATGTTGTTGAGTTAGAGCTTCACATTACTTCTGCCGGCGTCTCGAAAACGACATGATCACGTTCTCTTCTTTGTCCCGGTCGCGTTGAATATGACGTGTTCGGGGTCTCTTTCTCCTGTTCGCGTTCGATTAGACGTGCCCGCGTCCTCATCCTCTGGCTCGCGATGTAGAATGACGTGTTCGAGATCTCAATATTCTCATACTCGCGCGGTGCATGATCGCAAGAAGAAAGACGTGATCACGCGACAAATGACGTTAATGCGGCCGCGAACTGTCGCGAGACAGCGCAAAATGGCTACCAACAATCCAACATCTCGTGGAGAACGCGACCGGGTCGGGAAAACTTGTCGGCGAACGCGGGGATTCAGGTAAGGCGCGCGAGAATGTATTTTTTTACAGCGCGAGCAAGAAACAAATTATCGCTAAGCTGCGGAATGCGGAAATTTTGACATTTTCGCGGAACGCGAAGATGCCAAAATATCGCAATTTCCGCAAACAGAACGGAATTATCGCCCAGGCCTAGTTGACGCGTCCGCCCCCACTCAGATTCCAAACTCCCGGTTTCCAAGTCCACAACCCTCAGCTTTAAACACACTAGAAGGTTCGAGAAAGACCTCCCCCTGGGCCAGTTGAATCCTACCAGAACTGGCCAAGTTCCAGGCAAGCATTCCCATGGCAGGAAGGAGTTCTCATGTCCCCTTCTCCAAATCTCACATGTTCCAGTCTTTATCTTGACGAAGCTCACAAAGCTTTTCAGAGTACATAAACAATCCCTCACAAAAAGAGAAAGACCTTGAACATGAATAACCCAAGCAACTTGCAAGCGCTGCTGTGCACACAAAAAAGCTGAAGCAAAGCAAAGCCAGGAAAAAAGGATGACATGAGGCCATGTCAAAGCCAATAGTAAGAGCTTCATAATTCTCATTAATGTACAACACAATGCACAACTGTTTATAGATTGACATACTAAATCTCTCAATGTCCTATAGCATCACATACGTTATCTCTCAATGTACAACACCGAGCACATATGGGCATCACTGCCCACAACACTACACTTCGAAACCAAGGAGTACATTCCACATCTCTCTCCCTTTCATGCTTTCAAATGCACATCCCACACGCTCCGCTCTTGGCAAGGCTGTTCTACTCCGTGACAGCAAGATTACTAGAAAGAGAAGCAAGGCATGTGCAGGACCGTAGTACATTCAGGCTAGGATGAAATAAAACTAAAGTCAGTTAAAATAATTGTAGTCAAAGGTCATCACTGGGTGTCAAACCACAAGAGTGCCTCTAGCACTACAAAGTCAGACCTACGGAGCTTTTCAGCAGGACGAACCTGGACGGCAGGCCGACTCGCGGCTGAAGGCAGGCGGCTTTGCTGGCCAGGTTGAGTTGGTCCACTTATGGAGCTTTTTCCCCAAAGTTGCTCCAATCTTCTGGAACTTCTTCTTGAAGTTCCCTAAAGGGTCCTAAAGTGTCTCAAACTTACTCCAAGGGTATGGAAGCTCCAAGATGTTCCTTGAAATTGGAAGACTTCAGTTCCCACAATCCACTTTGACAAAACCCTTACAAATCCATTGGTAGTGCTCCAGATTGAGGATTCTTTGCGGTGGTGTTCCAGGTGATCTCTCTTAACCTGTAGCTTGCAGGGAGTCCACTCTTTAGTCCTTTTACAGCAAGGTAGTCCACAGGGCTGTAGTTGCAGATGGTGCAGAAGGCACAATCTTCAGAGCGCAGGCCTTAATGATTGCAAATCAAACTCCTCAGCATGGCTCTTCTTGCGCTCTTAGTTTTCAAGCAGCAGATCAGAGAGGCTCTGCCCCTCTCAGATACGTATTCAAAGTTCTCTGGGTCAAGCAGGAGGGAACTCCTGTCCAATGGAGGGCAGGGTAATACCCCAAGGTATGACCTCACCCTTCAGAGGGTGGCACTATTTTGTCCCAGAGTGCACCAATTCTTCAAAATTCATCATGGCTGATTTTCCAGCAGGAAGAGAAGAGCTGGCTAAACACAGCCCTAGCATCGCTACTCTCCATAGTTTCTCCCCCTTGTATTTGCCCATTCCTTCCTTAAGCCTAGCATCTGGCTTGGTTCAAAAGAGTAGAGTTGTAAATGACACTGGTATCTTCCCCTTCTATTTAAGTCCATTGTTTACGACTTCTCCTCCTGCTCTGGCATTCCCGTGCAACAGAACGCTGCCCTTCCAGTAGAGCTGGTTAACCCCAGGGGCACTTTATCACCCCTTCAAAGGAGCCTGGCTAATCCATTTAACTCTGACCAATCAGGACAGACCACTGGAAGGCTGAATCTGAGCTTATAGACAAGAAAGTCTTATAACTTCTTGTCCGTACATTTTAGGAGAAATTCAACAATATCATATTGTTGGATTTATCAATGCCATTCTGGGAAGTCCTTGAATGCTATTTCTATCAGTCTCCTAGCAGGATTTATTAGTTATTAACTTCTTCCATGTTAACCTGTGTGGAGGGGGATTTGCAATGGGAAAAATGACTTTTTTCCAGCACCAGGACTAATAAAAACATATCTTATAAGTACTCAGCCTATATCTACAGTACGCAACCCCTAGAATACTTGGGGGAGACTTTAGGGGTTCCAAATATGTAAACATATTGCAGATCCTCCCGCCACAGTGCTCCTAGCACCAAAGTTGATTTTGTGCTGCGCTTTATAACAATGTGGGGAGTAAAATGTGCAATTTCACTTAACCCAGGGCATATAACACTCATTTTATAAGGGTCCTCCTTATAAATACCTGACCCCCCATGCCCAAACATTGTAAGTTATCCATTTGTAAGTGCCCCAAACACCAAAGTCGAGCTTGGGCACAATTTACTTTTTAAAAGCAGTCCTGCAACACAGAGCTACTTTTAAACTGACCTCAGGCTTCAGCAGTGCACACATTCCAGTGCAGAAAGGGCTGCGGACCTCTAAACTGCCATGCCGCATTATATAATAGGTGTCTTAGAGGTAGTTTCAACCCCCCTGCCCTCTTATGGACTAGGGCCTTATAGGTTAGGTCATGCCAATCACAGAGGTACCCCAACCCATAGTATACCCTAGTGTATGTAGGTGTTTGCCCTGTATTCTAAGAACAGTCATACCACTGGCCCTGGGCTGGTTAGGCAGAGCCCAGGGTCAGTCAGAGTTATTTACCACCAATACCAGTCAGCAAAAAGTTGGGAGGTACCCAGAGCACAGGATGACTTTGCAACAACAAATAAGATAAAAAAAAAGATCAGATGAATATAACTGGGTGTTGTGGAAAGCTACACCTTTTCAAAATGTAATCACTAATCTGAGTTTGGTGATAGGGTCATTTGAACCACTTTCAATCTTGAAAAATACATGACAGGTAATAGTAACAGGATTTGTTTAAAGTGCTTTTTATTCACACCTCCTTAGACCTATCCGCCTTTGGTGTGGTCCTTTCCTAAACCTTTTGCCCTACTGATTAGTGAAATTAGTTTGTTGGCTTTCCAATACACAGGACTCTGCACTTTACCACAGCTAACCAGCGCTAAGGTGCTTGCACTCTCGCCTTTAAACATGGTAAAATTTGCACACACCCAATTGGCACATTTAATCTACTAGTAAGTCCCTAGTAAAGTGGTACTACATGTACCCAGGGCCTGCATATTAAATGCACCCACACTCCTTGTGCCACCCACTACAGTAGTCTTTCAAGACAGGTCTCAGGCCTGCCACTGCAGCTGGTCTGAAGTTTTAAAGTGCCAATTCAACTTGCCAAATTAACCCCTATGACAAGCATAAACCTTCCTTTTTAATACACGTCACCCCCAAGGTAGGCCCTCAACAACCCCACCCCATCCCCCCAAGGCAGGATGCAGTGTATTTAAAAAGCTGGACATGTACTTTTAATTTTTACGTTTGGTAGGTAAAAACTGCTAATTTTGTTGTTCACTACAGCAAGGCCTACCCGGTGAAACTAGATGTTAAGTCACAGTTCTGAAAATGGCACATTTAGAAAGTTGGTATTTTCTTGACCTAACCATTTGGCACCTGTATTCTGGATCAAATGACTGGGTGCAGTAGACAGTTGTCCTTTGTGTATACTTATTAGACAAAAGTGCAAAGGAGAATTACGTGTTTGCAGAATGTGCCACCCTGCCACAATGGGAGAGACAAAGCTGTTCACTGCCCCAATTACATTTCAAAGGGTCTACCTCCAGCACACTCAAAGAATCAGACTCCAACCTATTGTCACCCCAGACTCCCTGGAACCTGGGCAGGGGAGAGAAAAAATATTCCAGAACTAGATGTGTGGTGTGGAGTACAGATGTTTCACTGCGAAGCTGGTACCAGTTATAAATATTGGATCCTCAGACCAACTCTTCAGTACACTCCTGGATCTCTGGACATTACAGAAGGACTTCCCTACTGCCAGAGACTGCCCTGCTGCTTGAGGCATGCCCAGTTGTCTGAGCAGAAACACTAAACCTTCTTGCTTCATCCCAGGCTAACCTGAGTGACTCCAAGGGTCAGGTGGCTGACCTCCTGTTTTGAGCTACAGGAACAAAATAAGCTCCAGAGGCCTCCCTGCAACTGCCGAGCCAACCTGCTGAACCTGAACTTGCCTGACCCCTGTTGGTCTCTGCTAGAGTCACGGAGCCCCAATAGGTGCCTCCCCAGGTTTTGGACCCATGGCTGGCATTAGAAAGCACTCCTATGAAAAAAAGTGAGAAATCCTAACATTTTGGCCTCTCCTCCAACAGAGAACAGGCTGTTTTGCACCGAGCTGTTGTCTTCCAAGACGACCACCAACGCAAAGCTCCAGTGACCCAGACTCTTCAGGATACAGCAACAACCGGCAACATGAGATCTGCACTTAATCGACAGTTAGCAGTGACCACCAATGTAAAGATCAAGCAACAACCATCCATAATGCCAGACAGGAACTTCAAGCTTCAGGTATGAAAGTCCGCAACACCTGTACTGCTTTTTTGCGCTACAGCAGTGACCATCCATGGCACTCTACCTGCTCTTCACGGCCTCCTCCACTGCAAACTGGAACCTTCATGCCAGACTTTGAGAAGGTAACTTTATTAGTGCAACTAACCTGGTTCCAGTATCCAAACCACACTCAATCATAGTTGGCTTGAACTTGTGACTTTCCCCTGCTCTAGCATGACCAGATAACCACAAGTGGCAATTTGTCCTTTTAGGTGCCATTTTCACCTAAATCTTTCAAATTCCATATCTCCAATTCTACTGATTGGATGGTTATCGTTTTGGTCTCACTTTATTTATTTTACTCGGTTTCTAAATTGGTGCAGGAATTTAATTGTGTTGTGTTTTCACTTTATGATGTGCTGCATTAACACTTTACACATTGCTTAACAGATTAAGTCTGACGTTTTTTGAGCCAAGGAACCAGAGGGTGAAAAGTAATTTAGTGACATAATTCACCTAGACAAGGATTGCGGTTGTTGCTTGAGAAGGATATTTACACCCCTCAACCAATAACCAAATTTCTCACACACCTTAAACAGAGGTTCTATCACCCAACGGGTAGTTTCTGTAACTTCATAAACAGAGGCTGCCTAGCAACAGGGTTTTGCTCCCTTCTCTTCCAGACTTTTCTGCATTCAAGGTCATGGAAAACCACAAAAACCTACTTATCTGCTTGAAGGTATGGTGTCAATATCCAGAATAAATGTAGTGAACCCTTTCTCAGCAACTATATCCAGAAGACAAGGGTAAGTTAAGCCCATTTTTAAGAGTCAAAGTGGTAAACTACCACAATTAATTATTAGAACGCTATATGCATACACTTTGATACGAAATTATTTGCAATTTTAAATCCACAGATTCAAAGCAACCGAGTAACCTGCATTATCTGGGCATTACGGAATGAGCATTTCATTCTAACGAGGAGACATTGAGAAGTTGATTGATCAACCAGGAAACTATCATTCACTTGCTACCATTAACTATGCTATAAACTACTCTGCTAGAAAAACCAGTAAGAAAGATATTGTTCCCAACCTAGGCAACCTGGATGGTTCCCTTCAACTAGAATCTGAGCCCGGTCTGCCTGGCCCAGCACGTTCAGAGCAGGACTATTTTTCCTTCTCACACAGAGTCCCCCCTGCTATACTCTGGAGAGAAGGCGGTTTACAAGACAATAGCTGCACGAAAGGAGTCTGAATTCCTACTGCATACACTTTCGCCTCCCAAATTGAAAGCATTCTGGCTACCAAAGCTCCAAAGTCCGGTGTCCACTTTCAGTAGTTTGTTAAGGTCTGTGGGACGCTCCTGTCAAAGTGGAATCTTATTTTTTATTCCTAGCTGGTATGCAACGTCTGGCACTCTGCATCTGCAAGCGTCATTTATCCTCCAGCCTCCTTCCGAACCCTCAGATGTCTGCAGATTGTCATTATTAAATGTCTCGCTACCAGAGTCATTTCTTGGACTATTCTCATATGAGAAGCATGCAAAGAAGGCACATTATGCAAACTTGTTTGCTCCAATCGCCCTAATCCAAGATGTCGTTTAGATTAGTCACTAAACAGACATCTATTTAACAGTCCATTTTCTTGTGGCACTAAAATAGGTCCTTTTTGCATTAAATTCGCCCATAGATTCGACATTGTAACACTTCCTAGACAGAGGAATCCTGAAATCTCGGACACAGTAAGTTTATCAAGTGCAAACAGTGGCTCAGATGTCTCGCCTATAGAGGATGTAGGCCCAAGTGGCCCTAGTGAAAAAGGAGTGAGTTCTAATACCTCCTCCTCGTCTTCCTTTTTTTTTTTTTTAGAAAGTCTTGTGCTACAGAATTGGGAACAAGCAGCAAAAACGTATCTTAAGACAAGGAGAAGGCAAGAACAGAGGGGTGTCCTAACCAGAAATCAGAAGAAACAAGCATTGGCATAGCCAATAGGTCTCACCTTTGGGACCTTCTAAGTGTTTAGCCAAGCAACAGTTGCATAACTAAATACTTATAAGGTCCCAAAAGCGAGACCTATTGGCTATGCCAAGCGGCCGTGCAAGTGATCGCGATCAGTCATCAAAGTGGCCGTGCGGCCGTGAAAGTAATCGCGGTTAAGCGCGGCGCATGCGCCCGCGCACTGTAGCTCTAGGCTGGCCTGGTAGCACTTTAGGAACCCTCTCAAAAAGTCTTGCCAGACCAGCGCATGTGCTGGGTCAGGCAAGACCTAAAAAACTAAACAAATAATGATGGCAACACATACCAATGGTGACCTGTTTGATCGAACATGCCCTATGTATGACAACCTTGTTATCAACCGATCAGACGGTGTACTCAATGACTTTGAAATTTCTGCTCTAAACAAAGGTCTCAGTTTTTGTCCAGTAAGCAATAGCTGTTTTTCTGATTTACATGTAGAGGTCTTTAGATTTGTAAGGCATTTAAATGCCATTTCCATTTGAATATGTATAATAAAATCGCAAGCAGACCACAACTGTCGGAGTTATCTGTTGCAGAGCTAAAAGATATTACTTTATTGATGTCACTGAGTAATGATACAAACTGTACGATTGATTACATTGAGAATGATCTATGCATTGAACAAGACTTTTCATGTGATAGTGACCTACAGGTTCGCAGTAAATTTGTCCCTCAAGATTTACACTTAATTGGTGAAACACATCAATACTAGTTAATTACTAAAGATCTTCGATGTTTAGAGGACAAGCTTTGTATGTCCCCAAGGAAATATGTCTCGGACAACTTGACTAAAAATGAAAGTCAGGCCTTGTGAACAATGAATCATTGATTATATGCGAGGCAGATAGAGGGGGTAACATAGTGCTGATGAATAGAGAGGACTATAACAGTGAAGTACACAGACAACTAGGTTATACTACATGTTATAGAGGATTAGATCATAATCCGTATATCTCAGCAACCCTCCTCATTAATTACAAACTATCACATTGGAAAGAAGTTGATTTACTGTCAGATACAGAGTATAACTTCCTACTGATCACATGCCCTAGATTCACCTGCCTATATCTGGGGAGAGGAGTTGGCCTTACGGCTAGGGCGGTCCACCTCAAATCTTGGGAACCAGGTTCAAGTCTCGGCAATGACACTGAACATCCTGGGATTCTGGGCAAATCACTTTCTCCCCGTGCCTAACAAAATTGAATGTGTCTTCATGTAACGCAACTGGTGCTATGTAAAGCGCTCTGATACCCAATACCTACGGGTCAAGTTCGCGCTATATAAAAAACTCAGTAAAAGAAAAGAAATGATACATAGATATCTCTTACAGAATGTCCACAAAAAGAGAGCGTTCCCTCCGGGTCATTCCATTATTTCTGGGATTCGATCACTAACAGAATATCTTTCACAGTACGTAGATTCATTTCATGTCATGGCAATAGGAATTTGTAGAGCGCATGTACACCGGGGAGGTTTCATGGCACTTGTTCGGGAGAAGTCCATGTCCCTGAGAAAGAATTAGAAAGCCTGTTGAAAGACATGTTTTTAAAAGACTTCTGAAGCCAAGAAGATTGGTGGAGAGACGGATTTCAGATGGCAGGGAGTAGATCTTCCATCATATATTAGAGATACAACTGACTTACTTAATACATTTGAGAACTTGGCATGGGATGAAACCATGTGGCTAATCACCCTGGATGTGGAGTCGTTATATACATGTATCAAAATGGAATATAGATCTAAAGCAATTGATTTCTTGCTTTCCAAACGCAGGGCGAACTACTAACAAAATGATGTTAGAAATAGTAACATTGATTCTTGCAAAAAACTACTTTCTCTATGATGACAAATGGTTTCAGCAGTTACAGGGGACAGCGATGGGGTCTAAATTTCCCCCATCATATGCAAACCTTTTCATGGGCTGGGTGTTGTCTGGACTGGCACAGAAGAGACTTATTTAAGTGTCTGAACAATAACTTCTAGAATGTGAAATAGACCATGACTATGTCACAAACTAGAATACAGTTCCTGGATGTGGAAATCTACATCAAAGGGACCTCTGTACAAAGCACTTTATTCCGTAAAAAAACATCGGTTAACAGCATCTTACATTATCAAAGTGCACATCACCATGCTCAAAACGGGCTATCCCTTATGGAGAACTAGTTTGCATGCGCAAGAACTGCAGTGAGGACTCACACTTTGAGGAACAAACTGGTCAGGTTGCCACAAGGTTAAGAACTAGAGGCTACAGAGTGCGATCTTAAACTGGCAGTGTCAAGAACACGCAAGATCAATCGTTGTGAAATATTGAAAATTAGAGAAAAAAGGGAACGCTTGTCTCTAATCACAACAAATTCCAGCATGAACCATGAAGAATTAAAAATAATGAGTAGACATTGGGCACTTATTAAAGGCATATCAGGTGTAGGACAGCTGATAAGTGACAAACAAAGCATAACCTTCAGAAGTAGGACCATAAGAGATGATTTGCCCCAGCTACACTAAACGTATGAATACAACTAAGGAAACTTGGCTACAACGTTCATTGGGATTCTTTCCCTGTGGCAACTGCAAGGTTTGCCATATGGGACACAAATCTTTAGGCTTTCAGTACAACTCAAAAAAGTAGTATACAATAAAGCACTACATCAACTCTCAATCCTGCTTTGTAGTCTATGTGATCAAGTGTGTGTGCGCGAAAATCTACGTAGGCAGTAGCATTCGCCCACTAAAGTGCATTATGGAACATCGTAGAGCCAGTATTATTGATGAGCAGACACTCTCTGGCATCACATGACTGCATCATAGGAAACAACAGAGTCAACTTAAGATTTCATGGCATTGATGTAGTGCTCCCACATCACAGATGAGGTGATAGGGAATTGTCTTCACATAAACTAGAGGCTAAGTGGATTTGTAATTTACGTGCTGTGTCTGATGGTCTTCATCAGGATCACGAGTTATCATTTCCTATAAGGAATAAAAACTAAATGTGAATCTTAGGTTATATCAGGTCAGGTTGTTAATGTACTGTATAAGAATGTATTACTTAGTTTGTTTACATGCCTATCATGTTCAATATGGGAGTTCGTCTCATATGAACTAAATTGTTCAGGCATATAAAGAAAAAGCCAGTGGTGTACTACCTTGGTTTCAAACTAACTGTGGAAATTGTGTCAGAGTTCCAGTCACATTGCGATTAATAATATCCCTTCATCTTGTTTTACTACTACGTTTCCCCATTGTAGTTTTTTTAATACATATTTTTCTTTTTCTATTCTGTTTTGTTCACTGCACTATTTGTATTATTGACTTATTTTACTATTTTGATTTAGTCATTCTTGTGTCGGTGTGCCGAATATGCCAAATGTGCTCCTAAAGCTGCTTTTTAGTGGTTAAATAGAATACTAGAAAGATCTTTGCAACCAATGGTAGTTGCCATTTTGACAGACGTATTTTAAATATACTTCCGAATATGTCTTACTTATTGAGTCACATATATTTGGCCTTTACGAACAATAATACTACTGTGGCGTTCTTTTAGAAAATGTTATATATATATATATATATATATATATATGATTCAGTCTGGCCCAAGTTCGGAGGCTCCCGGGTTCTCTATGGCGGTGCACGCGAGGCGCAGCAGGACCCGCTGCGAATAGAAGAATTCAGCTTTTCCCGTGGGGAAGTTTTTTCCTCGTGCACTCCCGTGTAACGAAATCAAAGAAACCAACACCGGGTTTAAGATCGAATTACCATGTGTTTATTTCAGCATCCAGCAAAATCGGACGCGTTTCGGTCTCTACGGAGACCTTGCTCACAGGTAATATGTTAAGCAGAAATTGTGCTTTTTAAATCAAAAAACAAGCGGAAAAACCATTAGGGTTACATCACTTCCTGTAAGTTATACAGGTATTATGGGACATGTAGTTTGTTCAACAAATTGCGAAACCGTTGATTTTATATCTTAAGATATAAACTCGACGGTTTCGCAATTTGTTGAACAAACTACATGTCCCATAATACCTGTATAACTTACAGGAAGTGATGTAACCCTAATGGTTTTTCCGCTTGTTTTTTGATTTAAAAAGCACAATTTCTGCTTAACATATTACCTGTGAGCAAGGTCTCCGTAGAGACCGAAACGCGTCAGATTTTGCTGGATGCTGAAATAAACACATGGTAATTCGATCTTAAACCCGGTGTTGGTTTCTTTGATTTCGTTACACGGGAGTGCACGAGGAAAAAACTTCCCCACGGGAAAAGCTGAATTTATATATATATATATTCACAGAAAGAACCATAGGTTTCAGGCACGTTATAGTTCTGAATTAGCATTTAAAAAACCTCAGAAATTCACTGAAAAAACCATAGGTTTCAGGGGTTCTATAGTTAGCTGGACTTTTCACTTGTACAAAACCATTGAAATTCCCCCGTTATAGTTAGTTCATCTAACTATAACTCGCGCGCCCGCAATGCACTGCTGATGACGTCAAATATTACATCACTCATGACATGGTCAGTGACATCACTCATGACATCACTGATGACATCATCCAGCGAATGTGTGTTTTTCTGAAAATTAAATATGTTTTATATA
Organism: Triturus cristatus; assembly: GCF_964204655.1. Classification (NCBI taxonomy): domain Eukaryota; kingdom Metazoa; phylum Chordata; class Amphibia; order Caudata; family Salamandridae; genus Triturus; species Triturus cristatus. Next base: position 874,387,314 of record NC_140588.1, read on the forward strand.
TGTATAACTCAAGGTCGATGGAAGAATAAATGGGTATATAAGTGTCTAAATGGATGATTTGTATTTGAAAAATTGATTGTGTAACTGACTGATTAAGTGTATCATGGTGAATACATGGCTTAGTGAGTAATGTTTAAATATGTAAATATCTGTATCAGTCTCTCACTTTGTGTATAAGTGGCTGCATGGGTTGGTGAGTAGCTACATGGGTGTCTATAAAGGTTATTAGTTGTTTTTTTGAGTATCAGTCGGAGTGTCTGCATGGTTCGGTGGGGGGTATTACGTAGTGCATAGGTGCATGAATGAGTGACTCACTGTTTGTATGTGTTGAAGACAGCATGTGTGCAGGACTGTATGGGTGGATGAGTGTGTGTATGGGTGTGTTAGTGAGTGAATGACTGTCTCAATAGTGTCTTTATGAGTAACTACATATGCTTTAAACTAGTACATGTGACTATTGGTGTATATAAGTGAGTATATGTGAAACTACCTCTTAAAACAGGCCACAGGGCGTTTTTGCACACGTTAACTCAGGCCCCGTCCACTCCCTTCACCACTGTGTAAACTCGCCCTGTGTCCATTTTTAGTTGGGAGATTAAGTTCATTTGAATCCTGAGGGTCCCTAGGGTCCAACTAGGTACCTCCAGTAAGTGCCACAGAGCTGCGTTGCAGAGAGGTGTAAAAAGTGGCACGGCCTGGACCACCTCTCTGCAATGCAGCTCAGTGGCGCTTACTGGAAGCACTTGGTGGGCTAGTTAGCCCCCAGGGGCCCTCAGTATTGAAGGGAAATTGTATCCCCAATTTTAAAATTTAAAACGTGCCATAGTGCGTGTTTGCACATGTCACCTCAGGCCCAGTCCCCTCCCTTCACCACTGTGTAAACGGGCCCTGTGGCTGTTCTAAGTTGAGAGATTAAGTCCCCTTGAATCCTAAGGGTCCCTAGGGTCAAACTAGACCACTAGGTACCTCCAGTAAGCGCCACAGAGCTGCGTTGCAGAGAGGTGTAAAAAGGAGCTTGGCCTCAGAACACCTGTCTGCAGCGCAGCTCCCTGGCGCATACTGGAGATGCCTGTGGGGCTTGTTGGCCCTCAGGGACCCTCAGTATTGAAGAGGAATTAATTCCCCAACTTACAACTCGCCAGGGGGCGCGTTTGCAGAGTGCTGCAAGGAGGGGGCGTGGCCTCCGGCACGATGCCAGTCTTTTATTTATTTTAATTTTTTAAGAATGGGGGCTGTGTGGTTCCCCTTCTTATTCTAATTTATTGGCCCTGATGACCCCATCCCCCAGGGCCTGTCTCCTAATTATATTTTTTTGACCCCAATCCCCAGGGCCGGCCACTGTTTATTATTTTAAAAAAATATATATTTGACACCTAGGACATGCTGGACAAACCATACGTACCTATCACCATGACGATTTGCGTGATATTCATTAAAAGGCGACTATGCATACAATGAAGCCACGTGGAATGTATTTACACCACTAGTGAAGCTCTGACATGTCTGATGCCCTACCGTGCCTAATCCCGGTAGACACCCTTGTCGTTTATTTATACAAACATGGGTAGCTATTGACGGGCACATTTAATACACATGCACACCAAGCCATTCAAAGGGGATTCGACAAAAATTCGACCAAAACTATGCAAGAAACCCCCCTCACGGTTAATGAAACACATCCACTGCCGGATGTGTAATACTTTTTATTTTACTCTCTGGAAAGGGGACGAACATCACTTGAGAGTCACAGTGCGCTCCTGGCAGAGCCCAATGCTTTGTTACACCCACCATTGCCTGCTGAGTGCCACACACCTCTGTGTTGTATTCCACCAGCTAGTGCATATGCTATGACACTCTCTAGCCCATGTGCACTGTAACACCTGAAGTACTGGGAATTTTAAGCCCAGCGGTGCAGGGGAACACACCCTATGACTTCGGGTTCTTCCTGTTTCAGACCTACAGAAACACAGAGTCTTCTGGGTGAAGTCAAAGATCAGTTTATTGGCTGCAGACCAATTACAGGTATCCTAGAAGTACAACAGCGTGTATGTTCTCAGGAGATTGCTGAAAATCACAGAAACGGGCTTCTCCTTAAATACAAAATATCCTGCTTCAGGCATACATTCCTAGTTTTATGGCATGGTCATTTAGATGTATACATTTCAAACGAAAAGGCAGAGTCATGATGGCCATCCCACATTCCAGTTAAGCCAGCCCGCAATTATTTACCCAGCAAGGCTCAGATCCCAGATCAAATATCGATAGGCCCCAATAAACATGAGCATCTCCTGTTTGGAAAACAAGCCATAAAGCAGGAACAGTCAGATGAGAAAGAGATTAGCTGGAGGCTCGTGTTTAATGTAAAGGCTTTATGGTGTGTCAAGCCCTGATGCTAATCACAGGTGGCCAGAGGACGGGGAACTCGTGATACCGGACTGACCTGGGGCAGCGGAGCCAAGCTGCCCAGGTCACAGAAAAGTCAAAGAAAGGCACATGTGCTCTAAAAGGCCCGTATTTGCTTCATGCTATGTAGCCTATGTGAGGGCAACCATAAGATGGCCACTGCTCTAAAATGGAACCCACGTAGTGATGTATAATAGCGTATACACAGTGCATTCATAGCTAAAACGTTACACAAAGCACTTGTACATACCGCATTAACCATTCGCGGTTCACTAATACCGGGATAGACAGGGGTAGGGCCCTGCCTCCTACGTGGTCCCAAATTCTAAAGTACGACACACCACCCCGTGAATATGTCATGCCACACTTGTCTTTGCACGGGTTATATTGCCCCATCTAACGTGCCTTCCTCGATGCCTATGTTCTAACGCACAGTGCTATGCCATACATTTTACAATCTGGGATCCATATCTTTGTCACAGTGCATATGCAACGTTACACTCCCCAGCACATATTTTATATTACAACTTTAGAGACTAGTTAGGTTACACAACACTGCCCTGTGCATATTACACTCCAAGGCGCATATCGCATAGCACGCGCTAGTGCCTGTGCTACCTCGCGCTCTCCAATGAATCTGTCATTGCGCACAATGTATTGCATATTATATTTCACGCCCGGTTCATCTTATATCACACTTTTTGGTGCATAGTTTATACCATACACTATATCTAGTATTCAATTTCAATCGTGCTCTCAGGACTATGTTCTATATAACACTGTGTTCACCTACCCTTTTCACGGGCATTACATTTTGCAATAGGGGGTGGAGGGTCAGGGGGTGTTTCTGCCAAGTGAGCCCGGAGTCACAGTCACAAACGTCCTCTTCTTCCTGAATAAAAGTGAGATTATGCTGCATACTTGTTCATATTTTAAGTAGTTCGCACAGACACACGTTTTAAAAACAATAAAGTTCCTAATACCCGCCTTATCTGAACAGTTAGCTTGCTGCCCCATCCCCCTCCTCCCTATCCTCTGTTGTGTGAATCCATGGACTAGCCTCCTCCCTCCTGCCGTGCATGGTCTGATGTGCTGCCACTGCCCTCAATTTAGTATGATGTACCAGTCCACTCCTCCTGCCCTCCATTGCCAAATTCTATGCCCCATCATTGACCTCCTGCTTAAACTCTGTGCTTAGCTTGCTGCCCCTATTCTCCTTCCCCCCGATGTCTTTGTGCATGCCCCTGCTCCATCCTTTTTGCCCACCATGTTCCATGGACCTGCCGCTCCCATCTACTCCGAGTGTTCTGTTGAGCTGCCACTCCCCTCCCACCTGCCTAGCATTGTCAAATGACTGTAACCTGTCCCTGCCACCTCCACCCTGCCTGTCCACATGCCATGCCCCTATCCTCTTCCTCCTGTCCTACATGGTCCATTGTACTGCCACACCCTTCTGCCCTCCCTGGTCTGTTGTGCTGCAACTGCTCCTCCTGCCTGCCCCGTGCGGTCTGTTGTGAGGCCCCTTCCCCTGAACTTTCTGGTCTGTGCACAGGTCCTGACCCTCCCTTCTATCCTCCATCGTCCTTTGTGCATGCCCCTGCACCCTCCTTCTTGCCCATCATAGCCATTGTGCTGCCACTAACCCTCCCACTTGCCATGCATGGTCTTCTGTGCTGCCATGGCCCCTCCCACCTTCCCGGTGTGGTCAGTTAGCTGCCCCTGACCCCCTCCCACCTTCCCTCCATGGTCTGTGTATTCCATCACAGTCTCACTGTTGCTCTTCATGGTGTGTCTTGCTTCTAGTGCCCATCCTGCCTGACCTCCATGGCTATCTTGCTGCTCCTGCCCTGCCCCCTTGCCCCCAGCCTTCTGTTTACATGTGCAGACCCCTACTCCCTCCCGCCTGGCTTGTCTGTTCCATTGTAATGCCCCTGATCCGTCCCTCCTACCCTTTATGGTCTGTTATGCTGCAGCTTTCTCTCCTGTCTGTCCATTATGGTCAGCTAGCTACCATTGCCTCTTGCCCCTCGGTTCTCTGTCCCCTCCCTCTTGCTTTCTATGGATTGTTGTGCTGCACTCCCGTCCCGCATGCCCTGTGTGGTGTATTGTGCTGCTGCAAACCCTGATGCCTGCCCTGCAGGGTCAGTTTGGTGCACCTTTCCATGTCCCTCCTGTCCTCTGTTATCCAAGTCCCTACCCCATTTCCTTCCATGATCCCATGTACCATACTTGCGAACATTTTGAACTTGGTAAGAGGGATATTTTGAAAAAAAACTGGGGTATTGATATTCCCCTTTGAGTTACATTGAAAAAGAGGAGATTGTAGACAGGAGACAGATCAAATAAAGCCCATTTGAGCTTAAAAACATTGGACGTTTCCTGGCTGAATCGGGTCTGTTGGCATGTATGGTTGTACTACCATTGCCTTTTCCTTCTGCCCACAATGGTCTATTACATTACCACAGCCTCTCTTGCAAGTCCTGTATTGTTGGTTTGTTGCCCCTGCCCCCCTTTCCACTGCCGTCCATAGTCTGTTGTGCTGCCACAGCCCTTCCTGCCTGCTCAGTGTGGTTAAATTGTTGCCTTTGCACCCTCCTACCTGCCTTCAATTTTCAGAGTCCGTGCCCCTGGCCTCTGCCTCTAAACAGTATCCTAATGAACAACTAAATTGCTAACATTCTATATTTATTACAAAAGTGTGGAACGCCTGACGTCATCTTGATGTAATCAAAACTGTAATACCTAGAGCATTTCCTTTAGAAATTACATATATGAGAGCGTCTTATTGGCATCAAAATTATGGTTAGTGCTCTAAAAGACTAAAATAAGGACATATTTTCTGAGTGTTCAAATAGCGACAAAGCACTTTTAAATTATTTGTAATCTTTATGTTTTTTTATCCAGTTGACCACTTGATTATATGTTGCACTTAGGGGAGAGGATGTGGTGTTACGTCCAGAACTGCAGACTTTGCAACTGGGGAACTAGGTTGGAGTTTCTGCTTCAGCTCGACATTCTGTGATTCTGGTCAAATCACTTAATCTCCCCATGTCTACAACCAAAATGAATTTGTTCTTGTGTGATGTAACCAATGCTCATGTAAAGCACTCCAATACCGGACAAGTCTGCACTATATAACACTGCAAAAACACAAAATAAGTGTTTTGCATACTTCTGTCATTGGGCTATATTTTGGCTACATCTGGGTGATTTTGGGCTACATTTGGGGTGATTTTGGGCTACATTTGGGCTCTTTTGTCTCCGGTGGCCATCTTGGGAGATTTATTTGTTATGAAGTTTCCTAATTTCCTCATGTACTGCAGTCTCCTCAGTAGGAAATGCTTTCAGTTTTTTACTTTGATTCCATCATGAAGGTATTCAGATATGTCACACATTTGCCATACATTCTGAATGTTAGCACTCTAGTTGCTCATTAGATCACTGTAGTAAAACTACTGTTCACCAAGGAAGTCTGCTCCTGATATTAAAAGTGCATGTTTCAGTCTGCATGTCAGAATTTTTTAATGAAATAGAAGAGGATTTGAGAAGTCACTCAAAATGTGCCCTCATTTTCTTTCTTCAGCATTAATCATAATTTCTATGGCAAAATGAACCCCCTCATTGTGTTCCTTTTTAAATTACATGTTTTAAGAGTTACCACTTTATTCCAATCAAGATGGCTTCAGGTGTGCCATACTTTTGTCATAATGAAGACAGTAAGCGCTCTAGTTGTTTTTAAGAACACTCTGGGACATTCTGTCATTGGGCTATACTTGGGCTACATCTGGGTGATATGTGGGCTACAATTGGGCTCTTTTGTCTCTGGTGGCCATCTTGGGAGACTTATTTGTTATGAAGTTTCCTAATTTCCTCATTTACTGCAGTCTCCTCAGTAGGAAATACTTTCAGTTTTTTACTTTGATTCCATCAAGAAGGCATTCAGATGTGTCACACATTTGCCATAAATTCAGAATGTTGGCACTCTAGTTGCTTATTAGATCACTGTAGTAAAGCTACTGCTCACCAGGGAAAACTGCTGCCGGTCTTGAAAGTGCATGTTTGTCTGCATGTCAGAATTTTTTAATGAAATAGAAGAGGATTTGAGAAGTCACTCAAAATGTGCCCTAATTTTTCTTTCTGCAGCACTTATCATACTTTTTATGGAAAAATGAACCCCCTCATTTTGTTCCTTTTTAAATTAAATGTTTTAAGAGTTACCACTTTATTCCAATCAAGATGGCTTCAGGTGTGCCATACGTTTATCATAAGTAGGAGTGGTAGCGCTCTAGTTGTTCTTTGGAACACTCTGGGAAGCTGCAGTAGAACACAAAGGAATCAACTGACAGTCTCTGCCCTTGTTGGATGTACATGTTTTACTGAGAATGTCAGACTTCATTCTCACATGACTGAGAAAGATAATGTGAATTTACAGAAAATACGCTCTCAGGTCACCTTCCAAACCTCTGTGGGAAAAGCATGAGAAAATATTTTTCTCTCAATCATGATATCCCAGCAGAAGGCTTTTTCACATGGTGAAATCACCTTAGAATATACCACAATTCCTAAACTGAGTATGGTACCATCAACAAATGATTTATAATGTAACTAAAGTCTTAAAACCTTCTATTAACTGCAATGCTTTTTAATGAGATGCTATCATGTATATTGGTCCCAAGATGGCTGCCAACACTTCTTGGATGAAGTGCTGACAGCCAATCAGATCTCAGGATGAGATGTGTGGTAAGGCTCCGCCCACATATATATGATTTTACTTTTGATTTTCTCAGGAACTACTGAACAGATTGACACCAGACCTGCAAAAGGCACATCCCTGAGCTGAGGACTACCTCTCTGCCAAATTTCAAGTAATTCTGTTCAGCCGTTCGGGCTGTACCTTGGACTAAAGGTCCCTATGGAAAATTGCATGGGAAAAATGCGTTTTGGGACCCCCTTTTTTCTCAGCCCCCGCTTGACGAATCCCCCCCCGAGACTTTCAGGGTAGGAGCGGAGCGCCCCATTTATTTTGAAGATTTCGCAAGAATTTGTCAACCGGCGCCAAAGTTATTCCAAATAGAATGTTGTGGATTTCCTATGGAAACACGGTCCTAACTATAACTATCTACTGGCGACCGCCAGTAGATTATATATATATATATATATATATATATATATATATATTGTAACACAATCCCGATAATGACAGAGGCTGTCTATCCAGGCGGTCCGTGCTGGGGCAATCGGCAGCCCCAAATATGTAACGCCAGCCAATTTCAGATTCGAAATCAAAGCACGGACACCAAGGAGAATTGCAATGTGAGTCGGTTTAATCGCTGCAACCAAAGCAACGCGTTTCAGCTTTCGCCTTGTTCACGTCAAGCGTTCAGTGATTCGATTAAAGTTTAAGTATCTTACAAAATGATTGACACAGAGGAAGGGCTACTCATAACACAAAGGTCAGGCTTAGGAAAAGTGGCAGCCATCTTAACACTGTAAAGATTAAATAAACATTAAATAAACAATGCTGCTTCACAAACCATGTCAGAAGATTTGGACAGAAATAAAAGTCAAAATCCAAACCAGACAAACGAACAAATCAGCGCCCAAGTGGGCGTAATGTTACAATCAATAATGGATTAAATATATCACATAATGTCCTAGATCCGTAATGTCTGCTAACAAATCAAGTTGCAAATATAGCCCAAGTGGGCCAGAGCAGCACCTAATTGTCCATGGAAATAAAGTATATACATAACAACATAATTACTTGAAATCCACAATGACCTGTTCTGTGCTTCGTGGCCATTTCCTAGAAAAATACAATAAAATGTGTCAAAATCTAAAATTACAATTAACAGCAATCACAAACAATTACTAAATGCACAAGACAAAGTCATTCTATTTAGTCTGCAGGTGTACAGATAATTCCTCACTGGAATTAAGCCCTCTCGGAGACATTGTATCAAAGTTCACTATGTATCTGGATTCAAGTTGTCTGAGCTGGAGTAGTTTATTACCACCCCGTATATTGTCAAAAACTGCATCAATTACTACCATCCTAAGTACTCCCTCATCCTGTTGATGTTGCTCAAAAAAGTGTCGGGCCACAGGGTACTGCCTGTTATTGTGGCGAATGGCCCTGACATGCTCAAGTACTCTCTTCTTAGCACGGTGGATAGTACTGCCTATGTATGCTTTTTTGCATGGGCATGTCAGGGCATACACACAGTACATAGTATTGCATGTGAGGGCTTTCCTGATCTTAAATTCCTCACTCATGCTGGCAAATTGTACTCCAATGCAGTCCGAGCTGTTTTTACATGCTTTGCAGTTCTTGCAACATCGGAAACCCGGGCGGCCGCCCGTATTGGGTTTAGGAGAGTCAGTAATGATGTTAGGGCTAAGCTCATCTCTGAGCGATTTACTTTTCTGAAAAGTGACTTGAGGATGGCTATTAAGATGTTTCTGCAAGTTACTATCAGTGAGCAGTACATGCCAGTATTTATTAAGAATATGGCGTACGTCTTGTGCTTGTCCTGTATATTTCGTAATAAAATGCAAATTATCAGGTTCCACTGAGTGTTGACCAGGATGTAATAGGTCCCTACGTGCCATCTTATCCACTCTCTTACAGGCCTCATTGATGGTTCTATTTTGATACCCTCTGTCCTTGAAACGTTGAATCATTATGTCTTTTTCCTTGAGAAAACTGTCTTCGGAGCTACAGTTGCGTTTCGCACGCAAGAGTTCCCCATAGGGAATACTGTACACTAGCTTAGGAGGGTGTGCACTGGATGCATTCAATATACTGTTCCCTGCAGTTTTTTTGCGATACAGATGAGTATGCATATATTGATCTTTGATTTCTACCACAATGTCAAGAAATTCCACAGAGGTCTTGCTGATGTTCGCAGTAAACACCAGATTGTAAGAATTGTTGTTAAGCTTCTTGACAAATGTAGTAGCAGAGTCAGCATCACCTTTCCAAATAAGGAAAATATCGTCAATATATCGGAGCCACAGGACACAGTTGGTAAATTCCGCCATTTGCGAGACCACCTGCTCCTCCCACCAGCCCATGACTAAATTAGCATAGCTGGGGGCGAAGCAGGTGCCCATGGCCGTGCCCTGTGACTACCGATAAATGACGTCATCAAATAAGAAAAAGTTGTTCATTAGGCAGAACTCAATCATAGCCAAAATCATCTGGGAATGATTAAGTAGGGAAATGGATCGGGTTTTAAGAAAATGTTTCACTGCCTCTAGACCAAGCTGGTGTTTAATGCTGGTATAGAGACTGCCCACATCCAATGTCACCAGGGTATAATCAGCCTCCCAGTGTATACCATCAATTGTAGTAAGAAAGTGTGTTGTGTCTCGTAAATATGCTGGTAAGCTAACTACAAAGGGTCGTAAGTAATGGTCGATGAAATGGGATGTGTTTTCTAACAGGGAGCCAATAGATGAAACAATCGGTCTCCCTGGAGGGTTAGCAGGATCTTTATGTAACTTGGGAAGTAGGTAGGTAACAAATTCATTTTGTATATAGTTTTATACCTACTTCCCAAGTTACATAAAGATCCTGCTTTCTTACTACAATTGATGGTATACACTGGGAGGCTGATTATACCCTGGTGACATTGGATGTGGGCAGTCTCTATACCAGCATTAAACACCAGCTTGGTCTAGAGGCAGTGAAACATTTTCTTAAAACCTGATCCATTTCCCTACTTAATCACTCCCAGATGATTTTGGCTATGATTGAGTTCTGCCTAATGAACAACTTTTTCTTATTTGATGACGTCATTTATCGGCAGTCACAGGGCACGGCCATGGGCGCCTGCTTCGCCCCCAGCTATGCTAATTTAGTCATGGGCTGGTGGGAGGAGCAGGTGGTCTCGCAAATGGCGGAATTTACCAACTGTGTCCTGTGGCTCCGATATATTGACGATATTTTCCTTATTTGGAAAGGTGATGCTGACTCTGCTACTACATTTGTCAAGAAGCTTAACAACAATTCTTACAATCTGGTGTTTACTGCGAACATCAGCAAGACCTCTGTGGAATTTCTTGACATTGTGGTAGAAATCAAAGATCAATATATGCATACTCATCTGTATCGCAAAAAAACTGCAGGGAACAGTATATTGAATGCATCCAGTGCACACCCTCCTAAGCTAGTGTACAGTATTCCCTATGGGGAACTCTTGCGTGCGAAACGCAACTGTAGCTCCGAAGACAGTTTCCTCAAGGAAAAAGACATAATGATTCAACGTTTCAAGGACAGAGGGTATCAAAATAGAACCATCAATGAGGCCTGTAAGAGAGTGGATAAGATGGCACGTAGGGACCTATTACATCCTGGTCAACACTCAGTGGAACCTGATAATTTGCGTTTTATTACGAAATATTCAGGACAAGCACAAGACGTACGCCATATTCTTAATAAATACTGGCATGTACTGCTCACTGATAGTAACTTGCAGAAACATCTTAATAGCCATCCTCAAGTCACTTTTCAGAAAAGTAAATCGCTCAGAGATGAGCTTAGCCCTAACATCATTACCGACTCTCCTAAACCCAATACGGGCGGCCGCCCGGGTTTCCGATGTTGCAAGAACTGCAAAGCATGTAAAAACAGCTCGGACTGCATTGGAGTACAATTTGCCAGCATGAGTGAGGAATTTAAGATCAGGAAAGCCCTCACATGCAATACTATGTACTGTGTGTATGCCCTGACATGCCCATGCAAAAAAGCATACATAGGCAGTACTATCCACCGTGCTAAGAAGAGAGTACTTGAGCATGTCAGGGCCATTCGCCACAATAACAGGCAGTACCCTGTGGCCCGACACTTTTTTGAGCAACATCAACAGGATGAGGGAGTACTTAGGATGGTAGTAATTGATGCAGTTTTTGACAATATACGGGGTGGTAATAAACTACTCCAGCTCAGACAACTTGAATCCAGATACATAGTGAACTTTGATACAATGTCTCCGAGAGGGCTTAATTCCAGTGAGGAATTATCTGTACACCTGCAGACTAAATAGAATGACTTTGTCTTGTGCATTTAGTAATTGTTTGTGATTGCTGTTAATTGTAATTTTAGATTTTGACACATTTTATTGTATTTTTCTAGGAAGTGGCCACGAAGCACAGAACAGGTCATTGTGGATTTCAAGTAATTATGTTGTTATGTATATACTTTATTTCCATGGACAATTAGGTGCTGCTCTGGCCCACTTGGGCTATATTTGCAACTTGATTTGTTAGCAGACATTACGGATCTAGGACATTATGTTATATATTTAATCCATTATTGATTGTAACATTACGCCCACTTGGGCGCTGATTTGTTCGTTTGTCTGGTTTGGATTTTGACTTTTATTTCTGTCCAAATCTTCTGACATGGTTTGTGAAGCAGCATTGTTTATTTAATGTTTACAGTGTTAAGATGGCTGCCACTTTTCCTAAGCCTGACCTTTGTGTTATGAGTAGCCCTTCCTCTGTGTCAATCATTTTGTAAGATACTTAAACTTTATTCGAATCACTGAACGCTTGACGTGAACAAGGCGAAAGCTGAAACGCGTTGTTTTGGTTGCAGCGATTAAACCGACTCACATTGCAATTCTCCTTGGTGTCCGTGCTTTGATTTCGAATCTGAAATTGGCTGGCGTTACATATATATATATATATATATATATATATATATATATAAATAAATAACATCACAAGAGTAAAGGACTTGTGCCTAAATAGGATCAAACGATAGTGTAAGGTATCGATAGTGTTTGTGATATCTGTTCCACTGCAACAGAAAATAAAGGATAATATCTATATAAGCCACACAAGGCTGTTGACTGTAAAAACATAAGACAGCCTGCACACATTGACTGAATTTGAATGACGGCATTGGACGTCTGTACTTTCTCGTTTTTCCGCCTGCCTGTTCTCTCTCCTTCAATCAGTTTGTCTTGTTTTCATTTTTATTATTTCTCATACTGTTTACGTAATCTCTTTATTCCACTCGTCGTACTGTTCATAGCTCGCGGGGACACAGACTATCACAAACCCAAATAATAAGTGTGCAAAGTTATTACAGGTCACACAGGTATGTAGATCATTTATCAAATCTCACTACAGTGAGGATTCATGTAAAATGTGCCTTTTTAACTAGAAAGTCCATGAATTTCTCATATCAGATGAAATTATTCTGATAGCATGTAGAAACGCATTTTAGAAGTATACAGTACTGACAGCTATCTAGTCATCTAGTGTGGGCTAGATCATTCCTTCATTTTTTCTCGCGGCACTGCCTTAGATTAAATGGAGATATTGGAATTTGTTTGCTTCAAGTTTCACACCCCTCTCCTTCCCTCGCTTTCTATATGGGACACTAAAAAGTTTATGTACTGGCTGATATGACACTTGTTGTTTTTGCAGCTATTCATTAAACATACAACAAACCGATAACGGATCTTCTGTATTGGGAGTAACCAAGGAAACTACCCACAATTCTTTTTGGAGGGTAAATGAATGTCACTTACCAGAATGCCTGAAAAATTGAATGGCTGCTAAATTGTGAGAATTATTAGACTAGAATAAGAAAAAAGTTGATACGTTTCTGTGCTCGCATTAATTCCTTTGCGAGTTTTTAATAATGCTGAATTTTGGTTAGGCCATTGTATATAATCCACCTTCCATCTGTATCACCATTTTTCCCTGTGTTTTTTTTTTTTCTAAAGAGATATATATATATATATTCACTGAAAAAACCATAGGTTTCACACATGTTATAGTTAGCGGAAATTTTACTGATAAAAAACCAATGAAATTGCCCCGTTATAGTTAGTGCTGGCAACTATAACTCACGCGACCGCAATCCTCTGCTGATGCTAATACTGTATTTAGACACTTATTTGCCCATGTCTTCTTCCATACATTTTTAGCTATACATATATTACAAATATTTTTTTTTCATAAAGACACATATGTCATCAGCAGAAGATTGCGGTCGCGTGAGTTATAGTTGCCAGCACTAACTATAACGGGGCAATTTCATTGGTTTTTTTATCAGTAAAATTTCCGCTAACTATAACATGTGTGAAACCTATGGTTTTTTCAGTGAATTTGCAAGGTTTTTTAAATGCTAATTCCTAACTATAACGTGTGTGAAACCTATGGTTTTTTTCAGTGAATTTGTACGGTTTTTTAAATGCTAAGTGACTTTACGCCATTCGTGGCGTGCGCGCCCACTTAACGCAGTTCGTTCCGTGCGCGCACGGTGCGCTTCGCGCACCGTGCGCGCACAGTGAGCACGCGGTGCGCTTCGCGCACCGCGCACCCACTTTACGCAGTTAGTGCCGTGCCCACGTTACGCTAGATGGGCCATGTACGCACGATGCGCTTCGCGCACCGTGCGCACATGGAGGACATATTATGCGCTTCCTTGTGATAGGTAATCTGTTGAAATTTTTTGGGAAAATTTTCTGTGCTCTGATAAGCCATGCACAAATGGTGGCCTTCGGCCACCATTTGCACAAGGGGTGGAGAAAGTGTGGATAGTGTTTTTTTTATTTTTATTTTTTTACCGTACGCTTACGGTAAGCGTACGGTAAGCGTTCCCCGCGAAATTGCCGAAAAAAAAATAATGCCGTTTTTGCTCTTGGGGGATGTTTGGGGACTCCCTCAACATGACTATGTGAGAGGGAGTTGTCAAAACATCCCCGTAACATGTTTTTGGCCATCATGTTTGATACATAACACTCAGTGCGGTAGACAAAATGGCGGACGCCGCTTCCTGGTTTCTGCCGATTCGAATGTTTACTAAGATCTAAGAGCCAATCAGAATCGCGCTCGCGCACGCCACCGTACGCTTACCGTAAGCGTACGGTAAGCGTACCGTAAGCGGGCTCAGATATATATATTGATTTAAAGGCTATTTTCTCAGAATCTACTGAACAGATTTACACCAAACCTACAAAAGGCACTTCCTTGACCTAGGGACTACCTCTCTGCCAAATTTCTAGTAATTCTGTTCAGCCGTTCGGGCTGTAGCTCGTTCTAAAGGTCCTATGGAAAAATGCATGGGAACAACGCGTTTTGGGACCCCCCTTTTATCTCAGCCCCCGCTTGACGAATCCCCCCGAGACTTTCAGGGTAGGAGCGGAGCGTAGCGCCCCACCTATTTTGAGAAATTCGCGAGGATTCGTCGACCGGCGCCAAAGTTATTCAAAATAGAATGTTGAGGTTTTCCTATGGAAACGTGGTCCTAACTATAACTACCTACTGGCGACCGCCAGTAGGTAATATATATATATATAATTTGAAAGAGTTGCCGCTCCGGTGGAACGCACTCGCTGGAGGTCAGGCCAAGAACAGGACTGCTCACACATCTTCTCCCCACACGCAAACGCTGCCTACGCGTTTCGGGACACCTCCCTTCTTCTGGGCAGACTAAAACACAGTGCGAGGCAACAGCAGTTTTAAAAGGCAGTCCCTTCTTTATTTTGCATATTTCAAACCTCATGTAAAATCAGGTGAGTAACACTGCTGCATGATGGGACTGGAAGTCCTAATTATAATACACATGTGGGTGCTGGCCTTTAAGACGTGTTGCAATTTCCTCATGGGACAAAAAGTTCTGCAAAGCGTCCTGGAAATTCAAAGGGGCCCCTCCAGCTCCGCGGTGCATGGGCAGTCCTGTTCTTGGCCTGACCTCCAGCGAGTGCGTTCCACCGGAGCGGCAACTCTTTCAAATTATATATATATATATATATATATATATATAAATAAATAAATAAATAAATAAATAAATAAATAAAATGATGGATGTTTAGCTTCTATTGCTGCTAAACAAATTAGATGAATAGTACAAGATTTCCTATCAAACAATACATGTACAGAAAGGAATAGTTTTGTAAATATTCATGGTTTTTAACTTTTATTCATTTTTGTCTACTCTACTTCACCGTAAATTAATGTCTTGCATATAATTTTATTTTAAATGATATGACAACTTGCTAGAAATAAGTGAATAATGCAAGTCACATTTATGTATATTGTAGCCCTGAAGAAGCCCAGATACGGGCGAAATGCATTGGCTATACAGAAAGTCTTTGTCTAAATGTAAATTTAATAAAGGATAAAAGAATTCAAGAAAATTCTCTCGATTCATCGGTTTCCGTACTGCAATTTGATTGGAACCTATTACTTGTTTTGATAGTGGCCTCTCAGTTTATTTAATTGTTTTTATTTATTATTGGTTATTTAAATTGGTGGCAAACCATTTCTATAGGTGGGCAACTTGTAGTTGATGTATGGTCAAACATTTAATGACACGTGATTTGAGCGACAAACGGATCTCATAGCCACCTTAGTTTGTTTAGACAATTTTTAAATGCGAAAACAGAATTACCAGAAACAAACTAGAGAGCATACCATCCTAATTTTCCTTTGCAAATTCAGCAATGTAACCTCCTAACAAAAACAAAGGGAATGGAAAGTAATGGCCAGCCCTTCAACTGGGTGTAGAGTATTGGTGGACTTAGCCCTGGATGCAGGTTCATCCCCAGACTTTTTGCCTTCACCATCTGGCTTTCTGAACCCATTTGTGTTGGCTTCTAGGACTCTGCACACTTAATCACTGCTTAACAGTGCTTATGCTCTATCCATAAAACATGGTTGAATAGGCTTACAAAAGTAAGTATTTACCTGCAAGTCCCTAGTAATGCGTAAACTAAATGCTACTAGTGGGCCTGCAGCATTCCTTGTACCACCCACTTAAGTAGCCCTTTAAACAGGTCTCAGGCCTATAATTGCAGCCTGTGTGCAGTATTTAAACCACCATTTTTAATTGGCAAAATAAACCTTTTGTCAGGCCCAAATCTTCCTTTTTAATACATATGGATAACAAATCTACCTTTTAACTACATATGGATAACCACTAGGGTAGGCCCTACACAGCCCAGAGTGCATTGAAAGGTTGGGCATGCGCGTTTAGGTTTTACATATCCTTGTAATGAAAAATTCCTACATTTGCTTTGCTACTGCAAGGCCAACCTACCACACAAGGATAATATAGGAGTTACCTGATTACATTTACTAAGCTGTAACGTCTAGTTGGGTGCAGGTAGAGTTTGGTGTCTAAAGAATTGTAATTAAGAGCCCTCTTTAATGGTAAATTCAGATTTTTAGATTTACAGTGGCAACAAAGCATTGAATCTAAGGGTTGTTTTGGCATGATGCTGTTCTATTCCCTTTTCTTGGCCTGGTGTAGAGTTTGCAGATATTTTCAGTATCTGGGGAGAAAGACGTATACTATTCATTCACTCAAGTTTTTCTCCTTATATTGTGGTGTTGTGACTTATTTTGCACTTCTTCATGCTTTGGGTTTTGCTCATTGGTGAAGAATTTTGTTTTGAAGCAGGTCTCTTCATCGCCTTATCCACAATAAGTAAAAATAAAAAGTTTTACACTTGTTGCACCAAGAATCCATTAGGAAAGGTTTATTCTTGGTACCAAATAATGTTCTGTTTAAATGGGTCATGTCCTATCAAGGTGATAAGGCCATGGTCATAGGAGGGACCATCTATTCATTTCTAATGGGATTTGAAAGTATATGCCCTTGGAAATTCACAATACCATACAGATCTGATGTACACTGCTCACATTTGTGCCCTTATTGTACAATACATTGCTGGACAACTATTGGTCTTGTCATGCCCACAAATAATAGACATAAGGTGTTCATTGAGGAGTGATACTCGATGTTGAATGCACTTATTTATACCACACATGCAGTACAAAAGTTATCTTTGGGCTGCTGTGGGATAAGACGTGCACAAAGGGTAGGAGTTGTGACAAATTTCTCACCTTAGGCTTATATGTTTCAATTCACTTGTGACATTTACCCTTGGGGGCCAACAACCTATGATACCAACAAAAAGAGGACACTGTTCCAAGGCAGGGTCAAAAGTTACCCATATGCCTAGTAATAAAAAGAAAAAAGCATCATAAAAAGAAGTCCTAGGTTAGGTGGGCCCATAAAGTGAGGGGAAGAACAGGTCTTGCCTCTTGTTGCCCTCACACACCCCGAAAGGTGTCATGCTTCATCATCGGGCATGTGCTCCTCGTTGGGCCGGCGCTGCAATTCCCAACGGGTCCCCGAAGGGTCACTTTGTCGGAGATCTTTTGAGGCATGCCGGATGGTGCATGAGGGTGTGCAGGGTGGGTCCTATATAGGGGTAACAAAAATTGAGTGCATAGCGAGTTAAAACTGACAAGGGGTAACCTCCTAGAGGTTGTAGTGATCTGATGACCCTCTTGGCAGTATAAAAACTCTCAATAAGAGTATCATCCCAAATGGCACAATATGCCCAAGTATCATAAAAACGGCCAACATGTTTCGCGCCTCTGTCGCCGCTAAGGTCATTGGCGCTTCTTCAGGACCAGGATATAGGAAAAAATAGTGAAGTGCACGTGAAATAAAAATAATCAAAGATAAATACCCAGAATGCATTTCAGGGCGGGCCATTATGCTGCTCCTGATCAATACCTAGGACAAGAAAATAAAGGATAAAAAGAGTACATAGGACGAGCATTAGACTAGCTTAATGCAACGTAGTGTGCCACAATCGTGTGCACAACATACCAATGTTAGAGAAAAAGAAAGACACAGAAAGGAATAGGGAACTCCCTCATTAAACTAAGCACAGGAAGGTGTATAGTGGCGGATCTACTCATCATAAAGATTATATTGTAGGAAGGGTGTAATACACCCCTAATAGTAAAAATGCTACACAACCACGTGTGAGGAACCCCTGTACTCACTATAAATCAGAAGGATCAGGGTCCAACGTATTAAACGTAAAAGTAGATTTCCAGCGTGGTGTTCTTGCCTCCCGTGAAAGCGAGGGTAGCTCCAATGGTAATTAGTGTTAAACGTCCACACCTTATCGGGCTAATAGAGAAAACCACACAGACATTACCAAAGTGAACACAGTTAAAAGCTGGAAGCAGTCATTACATACAATGCAGAAAAGTCCGGTTACCTGCTCCCCATTATCCGTAAAGTACTCACTCTTAAAAGAGATGACAGTGCCCTTCCGCCCGCCGCCTCCAACTGCCAGGCCAGAGCCGAAATAGAGGCAGCGGGACGGCAGCTTAAAATAGACATGCTCGTAGGTGCCTGAGACAATCCTCCTTCCAGGGCGTGCCAAATGATAAAATGCAAACGCGCATGCGTGCAAGAACTGACCGCAAACGCGCATGCGCCAGTTTGGCGTCCACCAGTCATCATAGGGATGACATGTTCTGTTTGAAAGCGAGATCACTGATCTTCATCAAGAAATCCCTCTGTTGACAACTACATTTCAACTTCCAATGTCGAGCAATAGGAGCAGCACAAGTGTGGCTCGTGGATCACAATTGATGGACTTGGGTGCACACAGATCAGCACTGTGCTTGTGTTCAGAGAATAGAAGGAACATAAAAAGATTTGTGAAATGCACTGAGCAGTTCTGGATTGCTGTACAGCCATTTGTTTGAAAGAATGCAAAGAGTGACCAAACAGTCTACACAGTGTTGTTGAGACTGGCCTGTGCACACCTCAGACCATGTGTTTATTGCTCCACTTTCAGTGGCAGATACCTCATCAGGCAGAGCAGGCCCTTCCTGACTGAACATCAACTGGATTCGACATCCAACAAGGAGAATGGACCACTGCCAACGCCGACATCAGACACCACTGCCTCTCCAGCAGCCAAGTGTGAGGGGCAGACCTCCTGGACCCATGGTCCTCACACCAAAAAAGCATCAGGACCTGAACAAGAATATCAAGCATCAACTGCACCAACAGCAGATCCAGCTGCACCCTACAGGTACACCTTCCATTCCACCCAAGCAACAAATAGGCGCTAAAAAACAGTGTTCGTGCTGCATCACCAGGAGATCAGAGTATGCAAGTGGTACCTGAATATCAACAAGGAAAGGCCAGCCTGACACCCTGTCCACTGCAGCAGCAACAGGATACCACCATTGTAATTTGTCATGTTAACTGTTTTTGAATGGCCAAAGTGCAGGTAAACCTCCCAAGCCATAGGATCAGGTACCACCGACAGATTAACTTTTCATTGCATTTCGGCACCAGTTACTGATGCCTGCCCCAGTCAGAGGGTGGGACCTGCTAGGTAGTTGCAAGTACTCATCACCTTCATTGTCTGTGGTTCTGGCTGAAAGATTCTGCTCAAGTGTCCTTTCTAGAGCACCTCATATTCATTTTAAAGTTCCTATTGCTCAAGTACTGGTGACCTCATATCAATAAAAATAAAAAAAAATAAAAATGTAGAATAACTGCAAAAGAAACCTTTAAAATGATCAGTCATAAATGACTAACACCTCTGGAAGGCCGGCCAAGAAATGGCTGAGTACCAACATTTATTTGTGCTACTTTAGATGAAATCCACAGGCACCATGAGTGTTAAAGACCTATTAGGAACACTGGATGGCTGGGACTTGTCGTATTCCCAAATCAGTGGTAAAAGATCAATGAATAAAAAGTACAACATGCTTTGAGGGAAAATACTATTAAAATGTTTGATAAATGATAGTTACATGTATTGGGTCATCCAGTAGGTGTGTACACCTGCCCCAACAGTCCCTAGTAGATAATGACTTGCAGAGTAATAGGGTACATCACATTTTACCATGTACAACTATGGAGAAGATGCACC
The DNA here is from genome assembly GCF_964204655.1 of Triturus cristatus. NCBI lineage: Eukaryota > Metazoa > Chordata > Amphibia > Caudata > Salamandridae > Triturus > Triturus cristatus. Next base: position 874,407,449 of record NC_140588.1, read on the forward strand.
TACATTGAAGTTAAATTACTTATCTGATAAGAATGGATGTCAAAAAGAGTGTTTAAGACTTTCATGTATAGGAATAGAATTAGGAAAGGTTCATAGGACACATTTCCCAAAATCTAATTGATAGTGATATCAGGTGTGTAACTAATACTAACCAAAGGGCACTATTGATCATGCAACACAGTAATGAGGATGAGTTGCTGTTAGTGGATTTTGAAATAAGTCCAAGGGAACAGACCAAGCAGCTTGGCACTTACCCAGAGAGAACTTACCCAGAGAGAAGGGAGCAGAGGACCCAGGGGTACCAAGTCTGAGAGTAGAGGACACCATGACCACATCTTGGAGCATAAGGAGACCATAACTAGATACAAAACCCTGATTGCGAGGAGCCCCATTACCCTGTAAATTTCAGGAACTAATAAAGGGCAAGGAAGGTTGGGAAGACTGTAGGGAATGCCTATATTAACAGTGTCATGATATCCTGAGGGACAAGTGAGATGATAGTCTATGCCAACTTCCCAGGAACACCAAAGCCAAATATTTCTTAAGGTAATAGCAACTTTGCAGATTATGCCAATTTGGGTCAGAAAAAAAATTGGTCCCTACAACGGTCAGCGTTAGTGGGATACAATAGCCTGTCATCATACTTTTGCCTGCTAACCAGATGTTATGGCAGGTGCTACCTCTCCTCCGTATTGCCATAGATGGTGCACATCACCACCCTGTTAGGGATAGAATCCCAGGCCCTGCTTAACAGCCGAACGCAGATAAACAGCGTTGTGGGTGGATAACACGATGACAGGAATGGGAGTCAATTGCCCCCAGCAAGGGATGGCCTTTGCCACCTATGTGTGTATGCTGGATAGGTTGATTAAAGATCTGGCAGGCTCCAGAATAGCAGCCCTAGGAAACATAACTGAGAAGCTTGCTGCAGTGATACAGAATAGCATTTCTCCAACCATCCTCCAATACCACTCCCCTAAGAAAAGAGGCAAATTGCCAATGGGGGACATGTATGAGATGCATTTGATTATCAGAGGGCATAGTGTGGAATCATGTTGGTCATGCATTGAAGGACTGGGTTATTCTAAGACCCAGCGGTGCCAGGGGACAACACCTGAACCCTTCGTGGGTTACCTGTTCTGGCGTACAAAACACAGAGACACGGGACACTTCCAGCGACGTCAAAGATCAGCGTTTATTTACTGCAGGGATACAGAAATCGCAAGAAGTACACAACGTGTAGGTTCTCGGAGACTGCTTCGAATTGCAAAAGTGGATCGCTCCTTTTATACATATTTGTGCCATTGCACAACATGGCAAACAAAGGTTACAACTCAGTTCCCACAATAAACTTCAAAAGAGTCGCGTTCATGTTTCAGGGGGCCGGAACATAATTACAGCAGCATTGCCGGTTCCCAACTGTAAAAACATATCATCCCCACAGTTAAACACATTCCATTCTGACTGTAAACACATTAAGAGAAGGGACAGAAACAGATGCAAAGAAAGAACAAGGATGCACGACAGATTGGAAAAGAGTGTTGGGAGTAATAACGGGAACTTAATTACAGGATCAAAGACCTCGTGCCCAATGCATGCACGACTGAAACAATAGACTAGCACGGTAAGATGAGCCTCGAGCGGGGCCATCTGCCTTCGCCGTGTCATTTCCCCCATCATAAAAGTCACCCTCAAAGAAACACGTGTCCTTCGTGTAAGCTAGGGAGTCCCAGGGTCACAGAGCGGACAAAGTCCGTTCGCTGGCTACTTGAGGGCAAGAGACAAGATGGATGCTGCATCTAAAATGGAACCCGAGGGTTCGGACGGACAAATCCAAAAATGAGACGAACCATGCGTGGTTGCGTAGCGAAAACGCGTACACCCACTAAACTCGTCATATGCGGTTCGTAGATACCAAACTCATCCATATTCGACAACACCCAAAAAGTGTCGTTCCGTCTCGCACGGAACCTCAGACGCTCCTTTTGCCCTCATGTAGGCAAGCACTAGTCAATATCAGAATCGATTTCGATATTCATCAGATCGTTCAGCTGTTGCTGGAACATCATTCTATCCATCAATGTCTCCTTGGTAACGGATGGCCGTCTTATACACGTTGTAGCACATAGGCCACATAAGGCAGGACCACACTGTACACAAAGACAACACGTGAATAGAAACGTTACAACAACCCCTACAATCATCAGAATTTTCCAACCCCAAGTGGATATCAAGCCCCAAAACCATCCTAGAAGTGTCCAATTACCTTCGTCCACGTGTATGGACTCGGAAATCTTGTGCAACTTCGAGATGGCTTGGTAGACAGTTGGAGCGTTGTCAGGAATGAAAATGCAACAGCTCGAATGGATAACTTTACACACACCACATCTATCTGCGAGAACAACGTCTAGAACCATACGGTTCTGCAACGTCATGAGTCTATCCGCCTGAAGTTCAGCTGTTAAATTACCAAGGGCACTCGCAGTTATATTAGCAGTCGACTCGACTACACGGGTCAACTGTCTTAGGTTCCTACTATTAACCATAGGTCCCCAAAACGGCAAGAAACCCTTAAAGAAGTCTCCTGCTTCTTGACCGGCAGTGTCCTCTTTGCTAATAACGCCTCTCACAATTCTAGTCTTGTGATAGTCTGAGGCAACTGTAAAAGTCGGTGGTAAAAGATTCGCAATATAACAGGTACCCGAAAAATCACGGGGTAACCATGTATATGCACGTTCATAACATACGAAATAAGTGCCCTTAGCAGTCAGAAAAACAGGGGAAGAGAGCATCGGTAGGACATACGTGTCAGTACAAGCACTGTTCCCAAGTTGTGCTCTCGGATTTCGACCCAAACCCTTCAAGCAGAAATTACCGAGGTGGGGTACAATCCATATTGGGGACGAACTCTTGAGCTGTCTATCACCCACTGACGTACTATACTCAGCCTCACTCAGATCCTTATAGGCTTGCACCTCTTCATCTGGAATAAGCGATGCATCAAAGACATCTCTATCTAGATCAGCAATCGCTATCGCCAAAGGCTTGTGGTACGGACCAGGACCGAAGTTCGCAGAGCGTGGCTCTCGACTGGGGTAGGAATCTAGTGCACTACGAAACATAGTTTGAAATGCTCGAGCGGAACCTTGGGAGCTATAAGGAAGAACCAAATACGGAATACCCCTATCCATGGTATGTGGCATTAACCCACACACCCAACAGTTGGTAGCATTTATCACCAACTGATGCTGATGTAGGAGTTGAACGAAGGAGTTATTCATGAATTCCGCACGTCTAACCTGTTCGTGTTGAGGCAGGGGATGAAAAGAATGTGGAGAAACAGTGGTAATTGAGCTTAGTTTAGGAGAAAGAGTAGGTGAAACAGAAGGTAATAACGACTGTATTCCAAAATACACTCCGCCCACCAATAGCATAGACACAGTCAGAAACAGTAGGAATACCTGAAACAGAAAACATTTTGTTCGTACAATCTTATGCAATTTTGATCTTTGCGCCGACATCCTTTCTACTACAGCTTAGAGAATCCCATCCTCTAAAACCGTCCGTGACGTACTTGACGCACTTCGTTCTGAGTAGCGATTATCAATTCCCAGGAGTTCCCAGGAGTCGACAAAAGTAACCGACCTAGTGTCAGAAACCTGCTAAACAGAAAGGAGTACCCGCACGGCCCTACGGTTAACCCGGATGATAGGTTCTTAAAACACTCAGCTTTAATACAAATCTCTTAGCAGTAAAAAGCACATAAAAACTCAAAAAGAACGGATGTAATCGTTCATAATGTTCGTAGCACCAGTAAAGGAAAATATAAAACAAAATTGTATTAGTCCTTGCTACGTGGACGAAGAAAGTATCGATTTCTTCCAGGTCGAGTCTGTTCTACAAACAATTGTTCAGCTGGTGAAACAGTGTTCGGTGGAGTGGACGACGATTCAGACCTTGAGTTCTCTACGACTGATGACTCCACCGGTGTGTCTGGCAGCGACAAATTGTCTCCTACAGGTTGAGCATCACTAAACGGCACAAAGCATAAAGGGGTCTCAGTTTCCGTTGCCGCAATACCAGTTCTCACCCAACCATCTGTTGGTGAGGGGATCGGTACTTTTTTCGTGTGGCCAGCGTGTACCCAGTTCTTTCTGCCTCCCAACCGAACTGCAGTCCTCGTTGTTAATAAGACTTGAAAGGGTCCCACGAATCTTGGCTCCAAGTTACGTTTTCGGCCAAAATTTCGGGTAACGACCCAATCGCCTGGCCGGAGCTGATGTCCAGGACCCTCTGTCTGCGCCGGTAGAGCTTCAAAGACCTGTTGGTGAATTAACCTTAGTTTAGTGGTCAAATCATGAAGATAATCGATTAGCATTGGATACTCAAGACTATCAAAGGCCTCAGGTCTCGGGACTCCCCAAATGTTCGCAGGGCGGCCGAACACAATCTCATATGGGCTAAGCCCTACTCGAGAGTGTAGTCGCTCTGGTGGATAGGAGAGCCAGAGGCAAGGCATCAGGCCATGATAGACCAGTCGTAGCTTGTATCTTTGCAAGTTTCAGCTTCAGGGTACCATTGTACCCTTCAACTAAACCCGCTGCCTGAGGATGATTAGCGCTATGGAATTTCTGACGAATTCCAAGGCCCTTACATACACTCTGCATCACACTCCCCACGAACTCACTTCCATTATCCGACCACACAATCCGTGGCATTCCATACCGAGGAAAGTATTCCTTCAGTAGGATTTTCGCTGTGGACAGGGCAGTGTTATCCTTAAGAGGATAGGCCTCAATCCATCTGGAGAACGCACAAACCACAACCAAAACATACTTTAGATTATTGCATCTCTCCATATGGATGAAGTCCAGCTGGATAACCTCAAAGGGACAAACAGGGGGAGCAAAATGACCAGGTGGAGTGGGGGTGCCCTTGCCAGGATTATGCATCAAACACACCATGCAATTCTTAACCACTCTCTCAGCACATCTAGTAATACCATCATTCTTCCATACAGGGGACAAAAACTTGCATATACCTTTCGCACTAATTTGTGACAACCCATGAGCCATCGTCACGACAGCTAATACATACGCATCCGGTAACATCCACCTCTGACGTTCCGACAAGTCAACCCAACATCCATGCATATCCAACTTTCCCGTACTTTCTTTCCACTTGGTCTTTTCAGCTTCAGTGGCCTCGTTCTGAATTGCTTTTACACTCAGTGTCTTCACACATACCAGTTTCCGTCGACCATCTCGCTGAACCTGTCAGATACATTCGGGTAGCAAGATTCTTAGCCGTTTTCTTAGCAATCTCATCCGCAAATGCATTACCACGACCAACATCATCCGTCACTTTCCGATGTGCACTACATTTAACGATCGCCAACTGTTTAGGCAGTGTAAGTGCATCCAAAAGATCATTCACGAGCTGCCCGTGTTGGATCTTCGTACCATGCGATGACATAAATCCTCTCTCTCCACAATCGTCCAAAACTGTGCGCAACGCCGAATGCATACTGACTGTCGGTAAACACATTCACTCGCTTTCCCTTAGACAAAACACATGCTCTTATCAATGCAATCAACTCTGCCGCTTGCGCTGAATTCTGATTCAATCTCGCAGTTTCCACAACCGTGCTCAACGTCACTACGGCATACGCAGTCGTCACATCGCCATTCGGCAATTTAAAACAGGAACCATCAACATACAAAGTACCATCGGGATCTGTCAATGGAGTGTTTTTCAGGTCCACACGACCCTTTGTTTCTTCCTCAGTTCGTAAATAACAATCATGTGGTGGTACATCATCTGATTCCATATTAGTCGGCAACAATGTCGCTGGATTCAGTACATTACAACGCTTGATCTGTATAGGACTTGCCAAAAGGGTCAGCTCATACCCAGACAACCTTGCACTCGTCAGATGTTGAGTTTTTGTCCGATTCAAGAGAGTGTCAACTGCATGCGGAACCATCACAATGAGCATAATATCCATGACCAGACCTGCGGATTGTCGAATAGACGCCGCAGCTGCCGCCGTCGCCCTCAAGCAACTCGGCAACGCTCTAGCTACCGGGTCTAAGGTCGAGGAAAAATATGCACACGGACGCTGCTTGCCACCAAATTGTTGCGTTAAAACGCTCAACGCACAACCTTCCCTCTCGTGGACATATAGTGTAAATGGCTTACTGTAATCAGGAGTACCTAACACAGGAGCCGAACACAACGCATCACGCAGTTCAGAAAAACTTTTCTGACATTCTTCCGTCCATGGCAAAGGAGTCGAAACATCCTTGCACGTGAGAGCTATCAATGGCTTCGCTAACAGTGAAAAATTTGGAATCCACTGTCTGCAGTATGACGTGATACCTAGAAAGGCACGCACATCTCTGAGTTGTTGGCACAGTCATTTGAGCAATTGCTGCAATTCTTTCGGGGGTCAACCTTCTTCCCGCCTTTGACAATAAGTGACCTAGATAGGTTACTTCTTGACAACAATATTGCAGTTTAGAAGGTGACACTTTGTGATGTAAGTCACAAAGATGCTGTAACAGTGACACTGTAGCAGTCTTGCAAATCTGTTCAGTGTCTGCAGCTACCAACAGATCGTCAACGTACTGAATCAAGGCCGCACCAGTTGGCAGCACGAACGCATCAAGTTGACTCTTAAGAGCTTGGCTGTAGATCGATGGACTCTCACAGTAGCCCTGAGGTGCACGTTTGAACCTGAAGCTACGACCACCTAATGAGAAACCGAATAAATCTCTGCTTTCCTCAGCAATCGGAATGCTAAAGAACGCATTCTTCAGATCGATTACCGAGAACCATGATGCAGAGGCTGGAATCAGAGTCAGCAAAGCTGTAATGTCAGGTACCACAGGAAACTGTGGAACAACAATTTTATTTACCTCCCTTAAATCAATAACTAGACGGTACACAGGAGGCTTGGAGGGATCAGTTTGCTTCAAAATAGGCAACACAAGACTATTACACACGTTACCTCGCGTTTCCTCAATGACATCTTTATCGATCAAATCGTAAATGATCGCTAATAGTGCTCGTTCACCATCAAGGGAGATACGATACTGGGGTATGCGCGGCAGTCGCGCGTTGAATTTCAATTGAACAACATAAGGGGGTATATCCAACAGGCCCACATCTTTGGGACCTGTCGCCCACAAAGAAGCCGGAAGAGAACTCAATTCCGGTGGGAGCTTATCAATCGACAAATACATAGGGGAGATCACTCTCTGACCCAATGTAAGCTCCACTCCCGCGGGAGAGCAATACAAAGTCGCATGTAACCGTTTCAACAAATCCAAGCCCAAAAGATTCTCACCACAACCAGTAGTCAAAATCAACGGAGCTTCTAACTCAGAAGTCCCAATTGTAAGGGGCAAAGGGCTAGAAACTGGATTGCTAACGGGGGCGCCAGAGAATCCAACGGAAACATTCGTTAAGCCAGACAAAGGCGCGCCAGGGAGTTTTGAATGCATGATGGAACTTTTCGCTGCACCAGTGTCCAACAGAAAAGGCTCAACTACGCCCAATGTGGCAACTGTGACATAAGGCCCTCTCTGATCAACCGGAACTGATACTTCTCCCTTCCTCTGTCTACGGCTGTCCTAGTAGATACCATCCGCATCAACATCATGCTCGACATAATAGTCATCCACATGATACTGTGCAGATCTACCAGACGAGAGATCGCGTCGATCGAAACAATTTTGCGAGTCTGAGGAAACGGCCGGACGCTCGGTCTGATTCTGAGTAACACCGCGACCTCTACCACGTGAAGCTTGTTGAGGACCACTACGACCTTCGAGCCGAAACACCATTGTTCCTGTCACGTAAAACTGGACAATTAAACTTCAAATGGCCCTCACCCCGACAATATGCGCATTGATTATACCCCAACACAAAGCGAGGTGCAGAAGGGTCATTACGCAACTGTGATCTAGAAAACTGCGATTGCGATCGATTTGGCTGTTGCGAGTCATTGTAATTCGAGCGCGGAGGATACGCTTGCTGCAATAAGACCTTAGTTTTAAGATCCTTCGTTTTCTTGTCTGCGCGTTCGCTTTCTTCCTTCTGTTTTCGTAGTACTGGGCCGTGGCTAATATCTGAGCAGTGGTAGAAACAGCCCACGGACTTTCATAATTCTTCAGCTTGTTGCTGAGTTCAGGCAACAAATTCAATACGAATTTATCAACTAACAACCGCTGACCACCCTCAGAGCTCATGTCCTGACCGCTATGATCAATAAATGCCTCCTCAAATCTCGTAAAGAAATCGGAGACACTCTCATCCCTCTTTTGTTTGCACGCAGACAACTTGTCCCAATTAACGCGTATTGCTGGCATAAGTGTCTTCATAAGGGTAATGATCCTCTGGGGCAAATCCGCAATAAGCTGTTCAGGTTTAGCCCCACCAACTTGCTGGGCGTCTGCCGCCGCAAGAGCAGCCCAGTCACCGCCTAACTCTGCCGCGTAATTCTCATGACGAATTTTCGCCCAAATCGGCTGAGGCACTATATTGCCAAACAACATGTCAATATCGGCAAGGTTCATAACGGTAGCATCCACTAGTTGGGACAACTCCTCATAATAACCGGCAGGATTTTTACGGGGGTCGGGCAAGGTTTGCTTTACCTGCAAAACTTCCGATCGCTTCCAAGGGAGGTGTATCCAAACTCTCTGAAAACGTGCTGAAATAGCAGGATTAGCATTAGGATCACCTGGCATCCATACTGGGGGAACTTCCCGCATAGGATACTGACCAGGTTTTGCCATCCACTCTTCAGTCTCGTCCTTAAACAATGCTCGAGGCTGCACTATACATCGAAAAGATATCAGACGCTCTAGAGCACATCGAACATTATCACCTACAATCACACCAGTCGTAAATTGATTCTGGAGCTCAGAGACCTCGGGCGGTATATTATCAACCGCATCATGATCCCACTCTTCTCTCAAAGATTTACACATTTCCTCGAACACAAATCGCTGTGTGGGCGCATTAAACTGGGAAAATGTCTCAAACACTATACGCGAGGTGTACTTCACAGGATGGCGAATCCATTTACGCGCCATTTTTACCAACGACTCACGTTCCCTACCATCAGGAATCTGACTGCGCCTCTGAGCAACATCAGAAAGAGTTGATCCGAGTATTGGCCCAAAAATCGGAGAATAGAGAGTAGCAACAGCATTAAAGAGAAGGCTACGAACAGAAGGAGAAGGAGGTACAGGAGCAACAACAGTGGGAGTAGAGACGGTAGCAGTGGACGGGATAACAGGAGGAGTGGTAACAATAGGCTGATAAGGGACTGGCAAAGGAGCAGTAGGAAGAAGTGGTAAAGGAGGATGAACAATCTGCGGCACAAGAGGATTCGGGAGAGCAGGAGGAACGACGGGCTGACCAGCAGCTGCCAGAACAGCAGGTTGAGGAATAGGAAGAATCATAGGACCCACGGTATCTGGAGCATAGGGAGGTGGTGATTTCAATAGATAAGACAATAACGAATCTTCTATCACTTCCTCTCCTGTCTTGTCAGAATTAGACAGTAACGCCGGATAACACTTATCCACCGCCATGTGATGAAGTCGAGCACTGACTTCCTGCTCCTTCTCATCTTTGTCTCGCTGATACTGTTCTGCATTTCGCATCACCGTAATGACACCTTCTCTCTTATTTTTCTTAATCTGTTTGATTTATTTCTGCTTGGCCTCTTTGCGCCATAACTGGAAGGAATCAAACATGGCCGGCCTAGCCTTCTTTTTAAACAGTTTAGCTTCAAGATTATCTAACACGGCAGTTTCGAAACTACCATGTGATGGCCAACTAAGAACACCATCATTTTTAGTGTAACAAACCCAATATTCATTATATACGATAGGACCTACGCCATGGCGACTATAGAGCTCATAAATTGGAGTTCCAACCGGAGGTATCGGACATGAATCCTCCAGCCGGGAATCCGTGCTGCAACATTTAAGGAAACCAAACAAAGTACTACGGCCAAGCATCGTGCACACTAAGAGTTTACAAACTTCGAGGGCTATCGAATTATGATATCCTTGCACAACAAATGCAAGACCCTCGGTTTTTGGCAATTGCAATAGTCAAATAAAACCCAACAACTAAGAACCAACGACTAAGAACCACAAATGCAATGGAACCATGCAAACAACAAGGTAACTCTGGGAGCGACCCACAAATACTTAACTGAAAGAGCAATGGCGTCACCAGGAAGGCCAGTCTATCGTCTCGCCGTACAAAGGACTACGCCAGGCGCCAAAACAGGTCGACAGTCAGGGCATCAGTCCGTCGCAGCCGTCTGGAAGCGGGAATCTTCGCGGGAAGAGACTTCGGGCCACTTATTTCGACAACTGGATCGATGAAGTGGGGTGCACCTTCCCTCGGAGATTTCACACGAAGTTCCTCACGATCGTCGGGCTTTGGACCGGTACCGCTGATGTCGCCCCATGTTGGGCGCCAACTGAAGGACTGGGTTATTCTAAGACCCAGCGGTGCCAGGGGACAACACCTGAAACCTTCGTGGGTTACCTGTTCTGGCGTACAAAACACAGAGACACGGGACACTTCCAGCGACGTCAAAGATCAGCGTTTATTTACTGCAGGGATACAGAAATCGCAAGAAGTACACAACGCGTAGGTTCTCGGAGACTGCTTCGAATTGCAAAAGTGGATCGCTCCTTTTATACATATTTGTGCCATTGCACAACATGGCAAACAAAGGTTACAACTCAGTTCCCACAATAAACTTCAAAAGAGTCGCGTTCATGTTTCAGGGGGCCGGAACATAATTACAGCAGCATTGCCGGTTCCCAACTGTAAAAACATATCATCCCCACAGTTAAACACATTCCATTCTGACTGTAAACACATTAAGAGAAGGGACAGAAACAGATGCAAAGAAAGAACAAGGATGCACGACAGATTGGAAAAGTGTGTTGGGAGTAATAACGGGAACTTGATTACAGGATCAAAGACCTCGTGCCCAATGCATGCACGACTGAAACAATAGACTAGCACGGTAAGATGAGCCTCGAGCGGGGCCATCTGCCTTCGCCGTGTCATTTCCCCCATCATAAAAGTCACCCTCAAAGAAACACGTGTCCTTCGTGTAAGCTTGGGAGTCCCAGGGTCACAGAGCAGACAAAGTCCGTTCGCTGGCTACTTGAGGGCAAGAGACAAGATGGATGCCGCATCTAAAATGGAACCAGAGGGTTCGGACGGACAAACCCAAAAATGAGACGAACCATGCGTGGTTGCGTAGCGAAAACGCGTACACCCACTAAACTCATCATTTGCGGTTCGTAGATACCAAACTCATCCATATTCGACAACACCCAAAAAGTGTCGTTCCGTCTCGCACGGAGCCTCAGCATGAAATCCACTTATGTCTTGCTGAGTTCTGTGATAAATTCAGAACTTGCACAGCTTATATTTTGAACTTATGTAAGCTGATGTACTTTGCTGCAAGTAAACAGCTCCTAACACAAGGATTGCTTAAGGACATCACTTGCAATTACAGATAAGCCCAGCAACACCACCCTTAAGCACTGTTCTCATATGTGGAGGAGACAATGAGTCTACTGCTGGTTGGTTACTGCATTGCTTAAGCTTTGAAGAAACCCTACAGTCCCAATCTGGACATGTGGGAAGGATATGACCACCACCACCTTGTAACATGGAGGTAGCACATAATATTAGCTTAATCTGATTAGCTCTGTATCTAATAACTGTGTATCCTAAACTGTCTGTAGCATGGACACTTGATGTATTAGTCCATAGCTGCAGAGACTCTTATTCTTGTGACATAAGAAAACTCCTTTTGCGGTTTGAGGGCACAAAATACTGTTGAACTTTGCAACTCAGGCATTTGGTTTTCCATGCTATCTGTTCCCATATATACAAATAAAGGTGTGACTATTTTATTTAGCTTCCACACTGTCACATACCCCACTTGCACATCACAAATGTGCAACCTGAGCACACAAAGGGTTGTCACTAGTTTGTGGCCTCAGAGAAACTGGGGGTCAGGACAGGGAGGAAGGGGAATGACCGATACTTGAGGGGGGTGGAAACCTGCTTCCGACACTTCAAAGTGGGTACAAGGTATAAATGTTGGACCCTTAGTCCCAAAGTCTTAGTATACTTCTGGACCGGTAGACTGCCGGGAAGAACTGCTGTACTGATGAAAGGACTGCCACTCTGGATGACTGCTCTCCTGTTGTGCTGATCGGATGCCTTCTTGCCTGGGTGACAAGGACTGTACCTGCATCTGTTAAACCTAGGACCCTAGAGTAACTCCAGGGGCTAGTTGGCTGGCCTGGACTCAAGCCTCATTGACAGAAGGCTCCAAGAGCCTTGAACCCAGCACCTGGTCTCAGCCATCTGCGAGTCCTACCCTGAAAAGTGTGACTACCCCAGTCCTGAACCCTTGGAAGTGGGCTTGAAGGTGCTCTGTGAGCCTTTGTGGTTTCAGCACAACCAATGCATCTCCTCTGCTGCGCATCTCTGAGCACTACCAATGTATCCAATCTGCTGCGTGGATTTCCCCTACGCAGGCTTTGACATCACAAGCCTCTCATCAATGGCATCCTTAATGACGTACAACCTCTGAATGCTTTACCACCAGGATGTATGGTACTCTTTAATTGGGCCAAGCTGGGTCCCTGTAGCCAGCCCGCTCTCCATCATCGTCAGCATGAACTTGTGACTTTGTCCTGGTCTAATGTGACCAGATGTCCAAGGTTGGCGCTCAGTGCTTTTTGGAGCCATTTTCACTAAACTAATTAAAATTGCATACCTCCGGTTCCACAGACAGCATTTGTCATTTGGGTCTTTATTAAAATGCTCCATTTGTCTAAATTAGTGTGGGATTTTTCCTGGGATGCGTTTTCCATTTATTACGGTTTGAAGTGCTACATGAGTACTTTACACACTGCCTCAAAGTTAAGCCAGATTGCTCTGTGCCAAGCTACCAGATAATTTAGCACAAGTTAATTGGGGGCTTGCTTGTGCCTTTCCTGGACAATGACTGGTTCCTTGAGTAGGGATTCACCCTCAACCAGTAACCCAATTTCTTACATTGGTGATCAGCAGTGAGGATTTGGACTGGTTTGTGCAGTGCAATACAGTGATTGTGTTAAAACAGAAAATCCCAGATGAATGCAAGACCAATTTAAGTTTAACATTTCTCCTAGACTGGCCTTTCCTTTTTTAAAATACCCTCTTATTCTACTTGACTGCGATGCCTGAAACCAGACATGCAAGGATTGATTTCGAGCTGACTAACATGGAGGCCTACACTGTGGTCCATCTCAAGGAGTACTGCAAGGAGAGGATACTTCTAGCCAAGATCAACAGGAAAATGGAGTTGAAAAAGTTTGAGGGTGTAGTGTAGTTCCTATTTCCCTTATAGGCTCTGTGCATTGGAATAATATACACTATAGTTTTTGCATAGGACTAAAGTCAGTATGCCTCTATAGAGTACATTAAACTTAATTACTTGTGTACCTGCTAACTCAGAGGTCACTAGAAACTTCGAATAAACAAGGGAGTAGTTTCTGACAACCACATAAACATGACAACTTTGCTTCCCTTAGAATCAGAACGGTCTCAGAATTGTGGAAACAATAGAGAACAGTTTAACTCCGTTAATCGTGCATGCTTAGTTTTTCTTCAGAGTTACAAAGAAAAAGATAGACTGGCCTTTCAATAAAAAGGATTTATTGAAAAGTCTTGTTTCTCGTGTAAGAGATATGAGCGGTTACAATCATTAGACAGTAAGCAAGATATAATACCCACAGCGTAAGCAGTAAGAAGAAATAATACTGCAATAGCATTGTCTTTTAGCTATGACATTCATATATACATAAATAAATAACACAGGCTAAAAAGTCAATGCTCGTCTGATGCTTCTAAATAGTTCTACCTAAGTGTAGTACAAGGTAAGAAGTAGGTGCTGTTTTCTATAGTATGGTATATACTAAGTTTATATGCCAAGAGTCCCTCTAGGTTCTAGTCAGCTCCATACCTTAGAATGGGAGGTGGGAATCTCAAACTCCAAACACCCCGCGAAGGGAGTTAGAACACTGGAAGCTGGATTCTCTGCGAGCAGGGATGACAGCGTCTGATCAGTGCGTCAGGTGGGGACTCTAAATTCCTTCCGAACTTGCCGTGGTGAGCCATATCAAGATGAGCTGTGCCGTGGTTTGCCATGGTAAGAGAAGGTATATTTATACCTTGAAGGTACTTAGGAATGCTAGCATTGACGCAAAGTCGGGCAGAGGAAGACATCAGGAATGACCCCTAAGGAATAGTTCATGCCTAATAGATGAGTTCTTGGAGAACTCAATAATCCTAGCTAGGGAAAGTCCCGATGGCTTAAGGTTCTGGTTTCTAAGAACTTGTTGTGACGTTGGGATGGACGGATATAGGTGACCATGCCTGTATTTGGATAGCATGGCTAATGCCTAAATAAGGACTGGGATTCTATGCCTAAATAAGGGCAATGCGAATTGTGCCTATAGAAGGACATGATTCAGGGAAACCTATGTACGGGCATCTAAATCGAAACAAGGGCACTGGCAGAAGACCACCAGTCAATGGTTGCAGCAACAGAAGAAATGTGGAAAGGCAAGGTAGAGGACCTAGGCATCAGTTCTGAGCTGCAGCAGTCAGCTGAGGAGGAGGACTGGTCTCCAGAGTTAAAGCTCCCTGCATAAGCAGTAGGTTTTACCTAGGCCTGTCCCCAGAGAAGCTGGCAGACAGGAAAGCAGAAAGAGTATAGACTGGAGATGGCCAAACTCCAGATAAATAAAAAGGCTTAGAGAGCCTAAGAGAAGGAAAAACTGGCCATGGGAGCGAAAAATGTGGTTTGATCATGAACAGAGTCTTCAGGAGCTGGGCATGAAGGACAGGCATGCAGATTCCATCAATATAGGTGGCAGCAAACCTAGAGTGCCCCCTGGAGACAAGACGGTCCACATTCCTAAAGGTCCGGTGATTGATTTAGTTGTTAGTGAACACCATTGACTAGTGGTTTGAAGCTTTGCAGCGGATCCCTGTGGACAATGAGGGGGGGCTGCTAGACTCTGGAAGCATATCCCTAGTGAGGGGGGAGACGCACTACTGGCCCTAGAGAAGGACAGGATGAGGTATGCCCCCACCCCATGAAGGAAACCCTGGTCAGGAAATATGGCCTCAGCCCTGAAAAGCATAAAGGTTTAGGGACAGCCAGAAGCTGGCCCATCAGTTCTGGATAGATTGTGTAGTTTGCTTTTGCAAGGCACGAGATGGTTGGGTGAAGGGCAGTGATGTGAAAGATCAGCAAGGTTTGCACAATTTGGTTGCTAGGGATAACATGCCAAGTCTTTGTTTTAGAGCTCTGCGTCAACATCTCACTGAAAGTAAGCTCACTGGCCCAAGGGAGCATGCTAAGGAGGCAAACCACTGGCTCATTATCAGGGTGTGACCCCGAAAAGTAGTTCAGGTCCCCCAGCCTCCCCAGCAGAGTGCCGGAGGGGTTAAAAGAGGTCCAGACAAGTCAGAGAAAGGGGGTGGGAGGGGTAAGGGGAGTGAGAGGGTTCCCATGCCCCTTCTGAAACAGGGAGGTGGTTCTGGTGGGAGGTGGCCCCGGAAACCAATTTGCATCCCCACTGTTTTAATTGTTCTTAGCTAGGACACAAGCAGGGGGATGGTCCTAAGAAACCACCCACTGGTGGGACCCCTACTGGGTGGCCAATATGGCCTTTGGGATAAATAGTCCCCGGTGGCAGGTGATAGACCATGCCCCCTTTAATTGGGAGGTGGACCCACAGAGCTGGTGATCAGAGGGTGGGAGTCATCAAACCACCAGGTTAAAGGGAATGAGATCCCGGTCACCACTCTGAGGGACACCGGGGATAGCCAACCATTGTAATGGAAAGGCTGGTTTTTCCAGAGCGGTACACCGGCCAGGTGTGCAGGGTGACTCAGACGCAAGGGCAGGACTTTCAGCCCCATAACCTTGGTATCCCTGGGGTGGGTTGGGGACCCGGCTGAGTGCAGAGTCCTAGTCAGTGCCCGGATGCAAATAAAGTATATTCTGGGGAAAGAGTTGGCGGCTGACCCTCCCAGGTCTCCTGACAAGGGTGGCTTGACAGTACCACTCCAAAAAGGAGAATACACCCAGAAATCTTGAGGCCCAGATGGAGGGGCAGGAGGTGGAAACAGACCATAGTGGGAGGACCACTGGATCAGAGCTTGCTAGCTCGGATACC
Source organism: Triturus cristatus (assembly GCF_964204655.1). Lineage (NCBI taxonomy): Eukaryota > Metazoa > Chordata > Amphibia > Caudata > Salamandridae > Triturus > Triturus cristatus. Next base: position 874,423,756 of record NC_140588.1, read on the forward strand.
AGAGCACCCCAAGACTGACCCTGGTGAGGCCACTTCTGACCTGGAGGTGCTCCTGCATTCCGAGACAGAGGGCTGGGACCTACACCGGGATAAACCCTGCATGACACGGGCAGTGTCACCCTTGAGAGGGGGTGGTAGTTCCCCCCCCCAGGGTACAGAGCCTGGGCTGAGTGGCCAGTCTCAGGCTACCACACCTGAACTGGTGGGAAGGAAAGTGGATGAAGGGTGCCCAACACCTTGTGTTGTTGCCCCCACCACTCAGAAACCTCAAGAGGTCACAGAACACTAGATGGCCTGGCTATTGACGCCAACAGCTGCCAGTGGCCACTGTTGCTTACTGTCCTCATGGGCAGAGTTTTCTGTGATGGGAATTGGCTGATCCAAGTGGTGGATTGGGCCACATCACTTTCTTTGGCTAAGGTATTACTGCCTGCCTACTGTGACTTTGCAACTGGGATTTAAGGTAAGGGCTGAATTGGATCCGTGTAGCTGGCTTGCATTCCATCATGGTCAGACTGAACTGGTGTCTCTGTCCTGGGTCTAGCACGACGAGATATTCACAGTTGGCGCCCTGTGCTTTTTGGTGCTAATTTTACAAAAGTTTAAAATTGCACATCCCTGGTTCTACCAATAGGATTCTTGTCCTTAGTTTATTAAAATTTACTCTAGTTTTTAAATTGTGTGGGATTTTCCTTTTATTGCATCTACATTTAAGGTTTGAAGTTATGCATAAATAATTCACACAGCGACACGTTAATTTGGGGTTTGTTTGTACCTCACCCTGACAAGGAATGCAGTTCCTGCTCAAGTAGGTTTCCATCACCCTCAACCAGTGACCTACTTTCTTACAAATATCAAAAAAGCATTTCAGCGGATTCGTATCACAATTGCTGTGCTAAGCAACAATGATTTTAGATCAACTCAAGTTCGCAAAAGATTAAGGAAAAGGTGCAAAACATGGTGTTATACAATGTGCAGATTTGTTTAAAAGTACAGAGTCCAACAGAAAAGGAGGGAAGAATATAAGGGATACAAATGAAGTGATGCTTAGCGAAGTTAGCTAGTGAATACCAACATACCCCAATAAGAAAACAGAATGTTAAAGCCCCCCCAGGAGGAGAAAATATATATTCCATAAACTAGTGAGTAGTTGTCACCTCTGGGAAAAAGTCCCAATCCAATGAACATTTGTTGGAGCTTCACGATTCTACAAAGGGTTCATCCTATTGAATTTTAATTGGATCAATGAAAATACCTAGAAATAACTGTAAAATTGCACTGAAGTCGCTATAATTTAATCCTCTCAAACACAACTGCCACAATCTCCTTCTCGCTACATGCGTGTTAGACTCCTAGCTTCCCGTGACATCCATTATATCAACGGACGCCACAAAGAGAAATGCAGCAATTAACACAAGGTATAAAAAAAAAAGCCACTAACAATACAAAGAAAAAATGTATTTTAATACAAAAAGTAGCGTTTTGGAAATACACAAATATGACGGAAATGTACATTTCATGGTCTCATAAATCCAAGAAACTTTGCATAAACAGAATCCTGCATGGTTTGGTTATACAAATTATTATCTTGATTAGGGTCTTCCTCTACAAAGTATAGCTCTCCTGCATGAATATCCTGGAATGTAGGGCTAAAGTTACTTGGATTATAAGTGACCCATATAGTATACCTATAATCTATGGTTCGAATAGAATAACCCATGATTTTTATGTCATTGAGGTCTGGTCGATCAGAATTCCACTGAGGAATATCAGAAGGTCGTGGATACATACTGAAGGCAACAGACTCTATGAGATCATCGTCCTCATCATCCGAGACGTTGAAGTGTGGCACAAGGCTCGCAGCTTCAGTACACAGATCAATACTAAAAGATGAATCTGGGCAATCGGATGGTGCAGGCAATCCCACAAGTTCTGCTAGTGTTGAGAAGAGAGCAACAAGTTCAACAACAATACCTCTGGTCTGGCCTGTGCGGATAAGAAAAATACTGTGTTAAACATCAAATGCACAAAGGTGGTCTAAAGTTCACCTCAAAGTGACACACACACACACTGATGATTAAGCACTTCTTCCCTCATACAGTAGCTCTGCAGAATTGCATTGGAAAACAAAATCGTTTTTCATGGCAAATTTTCCAAGCACCCAATGTAGTGTGGAAAACACAAATTGAGGAGCTCCCACAGGCTGGAAGCAAAGATTTAAAGGGTGAAAGCAAAAGAAGCTCCCAACTCATGAGATAATGCACAAAGACCCAAACAAGAGTGCACCTGGAGAATAAACTCTTAGCAACTGAAAAAGCTGATCAAGCAGGCTATTTGTATATTGCCAAAGGCTCTAAATTAAGGGTATCAAATCATGGCCAAAGTAGTAAAAGGTTACCAAGCAAGTGCAATGCGTTTCCAAATGGGTGATCTTCCCTATATCAGTGCTTCAGGAAGACATTACAACTCAACATAACCAAACCAAGGGACCTACCTCCTGTCTTTTCCCCCTACAAAATAAGGGAGGAAAAGCAGATGATTTCCTGCCTAACAGAGTGCATCTAGTGTGAGGTTCAGTAAAATATGCCTTCGATATGTTTAAAAATGAACATAGAGGTTGGTGCGAGTCACAACTGCAAAAAGAAATAAAGGATCCAACAGGGAATCTGAGTAATTACCTCGAGAAGGTGATGTACGAGTTAACAAAAAGGTAAATCAGTAAGCCCAATGCAGGGTAGAGATCTACCATTAAGTGTTTGGGATAGGATGGTGTAATTTATAAAGACATACTTGGGTAGGTAGGCAACCTTATTGTACTTTTTGCTGTCATTGCATATGGAATCTTCTATACCAAAGAGGCTTGAAGTTGGCATAATGACAAGTTAAAATTTTACTAGAGATGCATCTATACCAAAGTGTTCTGAAAATCATCGTTTTTGATTGAATTAAAATTCTGACACAAGTTATGGCATGTTCGTCCTTTACATAAGGTTCCAGGTAACGTTACTGTAGAGTTTTTGCACAGAGGTACACATACCAGTTTAGATTGTCACCCCTAGACCTCAAGCACTGTTAATTTGCTTTCATCAATTACTGTAGGCCTTGGTCTTCATTTTACTGTTTTTTACAGTCGCAGTTTTTTTGAAAATGTTGATGCTGTGTCACTCAGGTGTTTTTCAAGTTTTTTTTAAACAAACATACGTCCTTTGGGCCTACCAGGCAATTGACTAATTCCCTTCTGGGTTTGGGAGATTTTAAGGAAGCTGTTCATCGCCAATGTGCAACCACCAAAAATCATAATTTGGGAAGGAGGACTAGGATGGAATCAAATAAACAAATGTTCTGCGCCAAAGAAATATCATCCAATTTATCCTACAACATAAATTTTAATGTAGGTCATGCACTGTATGAAATTTCTTCATTTGGCACACATCAGCTACATTTCAAGAACACTGCAAGGTTCATCATTCTGCCTTGATTCACACACTGCATTTTGTACCACAAAATAAACAGTAGCGTACGCATCCTGGTTCCAATCAAAGTTGGCTAACCCTGCTATTCATTGGTGAACCTCCGAAATACAAGCCAATAAATTTGTATTTTAACCTTGTAAACGAGAATTTCCATAATGCACGTTACCAATTTCACAGCTGAGATTTCTCCTAAATGGACCTTCATTGCTTTTTCTTGTCTGCACAATTCAACACTTATCTAACTATTGAGAATATGCTATGGAAACTTGTGTTCAGTAGTCATCAGAAATCTATAATACAGTTTAAGACATACTTCACTTTTAACTACAATTGATACTCTTCACCTGCTTTGGACATATGGGACTAGGCTCTGGGCAGTTATATCAATGTTAAACAAGATGTTTTAATGCTTCAGCACGGAGATGGCCAGCCAGCTTAGACGTTCTTAGGACTTCACTCCACCACTTCAACAAAAGTAAAGTAAGATTGGTGAAGTGCGTAAAACTAGTTTCTTTGGAGGAATTAAAATGCATCCATACTGAAGCACGATAGGTCGCACTAGCCGGATTAAAAAACCGATACAAAAACAAAACCGTAAAATAAAAATCTTACATTACAAATTCAGCTTTACACATAGCAGAACTCACTAAAATCTAAATTTTACCTGGAGGAGGGATGCTGCTTGGATTGTAAGTAAAGGGGTTAATGAATGGAAACACTGGACTACTAACTGACATGGCAGTTATTCCAGGAACATAGAACAGCAAAGGCACATGTGTGGCCACATCAAAATTGCTATATTTGGCCCATTCTCCATGTTCTCCCAAGGACCACCCTAGAGAAAACAAAATCTAGGTTAGTTAGCATCCAAGTTACCAGACACAGGAAATAAAATGTAGCAAACTAATGGAGCAAGGTTTTAGGTCCGTTAGTCGGTCTTCTAATGTAGGACAAAATATATATATTTAGTTAAACCCTAGTCCTGCCACAAACGTCAAGTACAAGAAATGAACAAATCCTAAATAAGCACTCATTAAAATCCTCCAGAGCATAGGCAAGTAAGAATTCACACACAAGGTAAAATTCAGATATCCGGAACAGAAATAACACATTCAAACAGTTTTACTGAATCAGCTGCTTGGATAGGAGACGCTGTGCAAAATGGAATCTCTTACTAGAAGGATGGGGTTCAAAATATACGCCTGGGCAATTAAAGCAAAAAGTTAATGAGGAAACCTTAGTTACACCAAACATTCTTGAACGCCAGGCTCCTTGACATGTCTGAGGACTTCAAAATTCTTCTAGTAAAAAAGGTTTTATTTAAATAGTTTGTAAACTAGCTACATAACCATCACATCGGCAACATTAACTAAAAGACAGATAATACTAAAATTAGTGCAAAGTTATATTTTTAGTACAAGTACATTTATTTGAAATGTATAGATTATACCATATACAGGGGCAGATTACGATGGCGGATAGACTTCAGTCCGACCACCATAAATTTGGGGGACTGTGACCTTGTGCAAGGCGGCGGTCCCGCACATGGGATTACAATGCGACCAGCACTGTGGTGGTCGCATTGTGCATTTTTACCATTGCGACAGGTGCTGCTGACTGCAGCACCCGCCGCAATGGTAACCTGCAAGTTGTGCATTTACCTGCACTACATGGCAGGCACCATGGTGCAGGGAAATGTTTGAGCAACCCTAGGTGCCCCCCAGTACGAAACTTTAGTGACCCTACAGAAGGGGGTGGGGGGTGGGAGCCCGCTACAGGACCCCAAAGCACATCCACCAGCCTGTGAATGGCGGCTGAACCACCATACACAAGCTGGAGGGGAGGCAGCATCCTAATCTGGAAAACGGTGCCTGCTAGTCACCACCACTATTTTGTGGATGCAGAGTGGGTCCTACAGGCAACCGGAATGATTGCCGGTATAAGACAACTGGCGGACAGACATCCCATCCACCGGCAGTCCGCCCATCATCCTGATCTGGGGGTGGTAATTGGCTTACCGATGGCGGGGAACCCGCCACCGGCAGCCTGCCGGTGGCTAGTTTACAGTCATCGTAATCCGGCCCAGTGTCAGCAATTCTGTTTGGCAGCTAACTCAAACTTTAACCTACAATGCATGCTCACAAGGCTTCTGAATCTCAAACACTTGCCAAGAAGCATGGCTTTATCCTATATACAGGAAAGCATGCCCCTGTATACAGGTATGCTGGTTGAAAAACTGGAGAGCATGCATCTTTCTGTAAAATAAATGAAGACTGCGGATTAGACTAAAATCAAGGGTAAGAAAGGGGGATGGTGAAGGGGGCGAGGGTGAAGGAATGGGAAACAGTAACTAAGGAGAGCAATCAATTTGGTAGAAAATGTGTGGTTAAACGTAGGTAGGAAGATCAAGGCATACTCAAAAACAAGAAAATGCTACATCGTGAAAATACTAGGGTGGGGGAATGAGTAAAACTACAAGTTAAGAAACCAATATCAATTGGATGTGGGAGTGCAAGGTGCCTGGGAGACAAAGAAGAACCAGGAGAAGGGCTTGCCTACATGATTTTCCATTGTGTCCTCGTCCTGTTGGGTACACCTATGGTTCTAAATTGACAATCTAGTCATTGAGCATGCTTGCCTTAGGCTGTAAATTGCCTGCTTATTGGTCTCCAGCCAAAGGTCCATACACAGTTGTATGATAGAGGCATGCATGGCAAAACCACATGCCTCTACCAAGCTGCCCGAACCACGCATTCCTTTACCATGAAATTGCGTGGTAAAGGCATGCGTGGTAAAGGGGTATGCGTGGCTAAAGTAGCCACTTCTTGGACCTCCCTCCTCCACCCTAGTCTTCAAACCCCCTACCTGCCTCTCACTGAGAGGCCCAAAACTTTCCCACCAACCCCCTCCCATCGCAGACTATGTCCCTAAAACTACCCAAACCCTTTCTACTACCCTTAAACCCTAACCCCCAATTTAAAAAAAACAAAAAAAAAAAAAAACAAGCCTTAACTACCCCCTCCTCCAAGCCCTAAAAACTACTCCAGCTACCCATTACCCTCCCTGTACCCAGAGGCCTAAAACACTGTCCCTTTACATATACTACCCGGACCACCCCTCCTCCCAGTGCTGTCCGTAAAACAGCCCCAACCCCTTCCACTGCCCTTAAGCCGAACACCCTAGCAGGTGCGCCAAAGGCAAGCTGATCTGTGTCCAGCGTCAATACTGCTGGCCGTTTAGGAACTGGTCTACAAACTGTTTACTACCCAAGAGATCAGCTGCTCGCATTGGATCCAGGTAGGGATGCAGGCTACCGTGCCATGGACTGCTCAATTCTGGGGCCGATGTCTCCACCACCTGTCAGGACTGTTGCACTCATGTAAGATTCACAATAACTTCCCACTCCTTAGACCTGCCTACTGAGGTAACAGAACCCACTCAACCAGCTGAAAGTTTCAGAACCAGTGTTTCTACACAAAATGTTTCCCTGCCCTGTGCTCTAATAAATGCTGGATCGCTGGCTAAACACAGCGCTGAGCTCTGGCTGTTCTTGGAAACCCAGAGATCTTCTCTAGCATTTATTACAGAAATCTGGGCAGATCTGGCAAGTAATCCAGATACAATAGCGGCCCTCCCCATGAACTTTGCTATATACAGACTAGATCGGCCACTGAAAAAAAGGGGGAGGCATAGCCATAGTCCATAAGGCAGACTTTCTTGTAATATGCCGATCGCCTCCAAGCACTGTGAAGCAGACTCTTAATATAGGGCTCACTCCTAGACAAGCTCTCAATAAATCTGTAATCTTCTCGAGGCTCACATTCTAACTATGGACTATACGGTGCTGTGACAAATATTCACCTAGATGCCTCTCAAGAGGGGCTGGAACCTTTCTGCAGACAATGACAAGAGCTTGGCCTCTCTCAGATGGTAACATCCCCACCCACCAGGCAGGACATACTTTGGACGGAATCTGTACTAATAACCCAGCCCTCATTAATGTTAGAACTCTACCTTTAGTCGGGTCAGACCACAATGCTGTTTTGTTTGACATTCGGATATATACGCCTACTTCCCCCAACTAAAGACCGCCCAACCAGCTCCTCAATTTGGGCTTGGAATAAATTTCAACCAATCCCCTTTTCCAACACGTTATCTAGTTCACTTACTGAACCGTCAGACAATGTGGACATTGCGGTCTCTAGAAATACAAGCAAAATTAATTGAAACAAAAATAATTAGTTTTCAGCTTATGGAGTACATCCAACGCAGTAATCTGGATCCCACTCAATTTGTTTTCTGTGCTAGTCACAGCACAGAGTCGGCAGTGATCAAGGCCATCGAATGGCAGTAGACGAGGGAAAAGGGGCAGCCCTGGTCTGGTCTCTCGGCAGCCTTGGATACCGTTAATCACGGATTGTTGTTGGACTGGCTCACAAATTAGGGATTAATGGCAGAACCTGGACAGTACTGAAATATTTTCTCCAGGACAGAGCAGTTGGTCAGTATGAACCGTTTTTCCTCCCACCCTTTCATGCAGGGTCCCACAAGGATCGCCGCTCAGCCCAACGCTTTTTAACATACAAGTCTCCCCACTGGCAGACCTATAAAAAAAAAAAATGATTCTCCCCAACTTCATATGCAGAGGACACCCAGATTGTCGTCTGTGTCTAAAGATAAAGACACTGGCCCGAGGTTTAGCAGCTGTGTGCAATTTGCAGAGTTTAGCTTTAGACAGTTTGTCCATCCACAGTTTAACAAAGACGGAAGCCTTGCTGTTTGGAGCTCATACCTCATATCTGTCCTTCACAGTTAACATTAATGCATTGACCTCTGCCTTTTTTTACCTTGAGGACTATTAAAAAGATACTACCTTTCATTCCAATTCATCTCCATAAAACTCTAGAGACATCTTTGATCATGACTAAATTGGACTATTACAAAGGACTATTCTTCCCTAACCAGTTTGTAATTAACAAATTACAAATCTTATAAAATGCAGCTGTGAGGCTTCTATACAAGATCCCCAAACATCATTCGCCCTCCAATGCTACACGACAATTGCACTGGCTCCCCATTAGACAGATCTTTCAAAAGGTACGCTGCATCGCCTATAAAGCAGTGTGTGGACAAGGCCCACTCTTTAGGAGTTTTATATGGTATACTCCAGGTAAGACCCTAAGCATAGCCTCACCTAAAATTGTGTTGCCTTACAGGTTTATGGAGGCAACCTGGGGAGGAAAGAGTGTTGTACTGGGAGCCACAAAAGCCTGGAATGCACTCCCACTACTTATCAAGGATGCCCCAAACGTATTAGTCTTCAGGAAATTGCTAAAGACCTGACTAAGTCTAGATAACTTCTTTCTCTTGGTCTACGTTAGACTGCTAGTATTTAAGCCAGCACCAATATGCCTCCAGGAATTAGAGAGCTATAGAAAAGTATATAAACAGGACATCCGGAGTGAGCCCGCCCACCAGACAGGGTGCTTTCAGCTGAGCCGTACGATATAGATGGGAGATAAAGTGTCCCGGATTTACGGGCTAGAGCAGTGGGTAGTAGGTAAAGTATTGGGGGTTGCCTCAGAAAACTAAGGGTGACAGCCTTAACACTGTTGCAATCAGTTATGGAGAAAAATATATACAAAGGAGTCTGAGCTTCGATCGCCTAACGAGGAAACCCCAATGTTTCTCCAAGCTGCTTCATGAGTGACTGGAAAGGAGGCACAGAAAGGCAATGGATCAATGGAGTATAGTAGTGGCTTGGCAAGTCTCTTAACCAATATATCATGCTGCTGTTGTACAGCTAACCGTGGAGTCTGGTGATGGGGCCTGAGGTCTCCCATGAACCCAGGTATGAGGGTGGTGAACAGGGGCCATGGATCCCTGTTCCATGGCCAGATGTGGCATGAAGGGGATGGGTCAGTACCAATGCAATGCATAGTGTGCCTAAGAACAAAAAATAAAGTTCCCTAGGGAATGAAGGGAATGACTATACTCCCAGAACACATCCCCCATTGAGTAATATAACTAGAGAAAAACTTAAAGCTCTTCTTATTAACGCTAGATCCATGAATAAGCATGAATTTCATTTATATGACCTTCTCGTCGAGGCCAAGCCGGATCTTTTATTTATTACCGAAACCTGGCTCCACGAAGGATCTAATCCCACTCTTGCGAACGCTATACCACCCGACTACAAAATTATTAGGAAAGACAGAATCGGAAATAGAGGCGGGGGGGGGTAGCTATTATTTACAAGAAATCCCTTCGGTGTTCAGCTATTCCCGTGAACAATCTTGAAGGAGCAGAGGGATTAGGGTTGTATCTCCCCATCTCTGCCCACCAGTCTGTCGCAGGAATGGTCATATACAGACTGCCGGGACGTTTTTTTAGAGTCCATCGGCCAGGCTACAGCATCTATTGCCACTAGATATAATCATTGCATGGTCCTAGGTGATTTTAACTTGCATTTTGACCAAACAGAAAATTCTGAGGTCTGTGTATGTGTATCTTTAAATATTTTTAGTATGGCTCTGCATGGGTTTACACAAACTCATGACAAAGGCCATATCTTAGACCACATCTTTTCCACACACATTGATTTAGAAAACCCTTGACCGATTGCTTGGTCTGACCATTTCCTGCTCACCTTCTGGTTAAACAAAAAGTGTTACAAGTCTTGGTCTCAGAGCACCAAACAAAAGAAGGAAGTCAGATCTTTAAGGCTATTACTCCTGACTCCCTAGCAGAAATAATAACTCATCATCCGATCCCTGTGGAAGGGCCTTTAGAGGATGCAGCATCTGCGTTAGAAAGCTGGCTTCACAAATGGACATTATACCTTGCCCCCCCTAAGGTTCATAGGTTCGCTCGGGGAAATCCCTCGGCTCCTTGGTTTTCCGAGGCGCTGAAGAGCAAAAGGGCTTGCAAATGCCTTGAGCGCTCATGGAGAAAAACCTATGACACTCGGAGCAAACTGAATTACAAACAGGCACTTAAAACACATTATGCGAAGGTCCGCAACGATAAAAAGCTTTCTGGCTAAAAAATTGACTCTGCCAGTGTTGGAAACCCACTCCCACACTAGAAGGGGTGGTGGTGGTCTTCCGGACACACTGTGGTAGCTTGGCTCGAGTGGTCAGGAATCAGGCTCCGTGCTAAGCATACAACATACCCAAACAATAACCATGCGTGCATCCGTTCCAAAAACGACTACACCGTAAAAATTATGAAAATAACTTTCTTTATCTGCTTTTTCTCTTAGTTGCTGATTGAAGAAAATAAATAACAATCACAATATACAAACTTTTTAGAAAGTGCAGGACAAATAAATACTGGCTTAATGATTCAATAAATAGGGGTGATCATAAATACTGAAGGCATAAATAAAAGTGCAATACAGACAGGCAATTAAATATTCTGAGGCAATAAATACTGTAACCAATAAATATTGTGCATCAATAAATACTGTGGACCAATAAATACAGTGGAACAATAAATAGGTTAAATACAATAAATACAGTGCCCCTAATAAATACTTAAAAGCTGACAGTGACACTCATGGAATCAGATCACTTTTGATTCCTAAGGGCTGATTTGGCCCAGGCACAGCTTGTGGGGATGTGGAAGGCTTGGGGGTGTCTACTCCCTGGCTTGGTCAAGGCTGAGGCAGATAAAGGGGGAAAATACCAGAGACCTGGCTCTCTCTCTCCACACAACTTCTCTAGATTAGTCCCCGTTCACCCCTGGCACAGTCAGGTTGGTTCCAGCACCTCCCTAGCCCCTTAGAGCAGTCTCTCAGGTCTCCACAGGGCCTTAGGCGCCCTCTACTCCACTTACTGCCCTTTTTCTGATGCTCCGACGCCGCTGGAGTCGGGTCGATGCCGTGAGGCGGTTCCAGCTCGATGTCGGCGGCCTCGGCACAATGTCAGTTCTTTGACGACGCCGGCAGGCGGCTCCAGTCTCGATGTCAGCGGCCTCGGTTCGATCTCGGCCTCCGATTCGATGGCGTCGGGCAGTCTTACTCGATGTCGACTTCGGGCGGCTCCGGTCCGATGGCGACCTCGGCTTCGATGACGTCGGCCGGCCTGGCCTCGATGTCGACTTCCGGCGGCTCCGGAGTGCGATCCTCACTCCCGACCTCCGGTGCTCCTCACAGGTTTCCGGCGACTCCGGAGTGCGATCCTCACTCCCGACCTCCGTTACCCTTCACCTCGGTCTCCGACGACTCCGGAGGGTGGACTTCACTCCTCCGATGACGCCGCTCACTCGACCTCGGGTGACTTCCTCCTCGACCTCTGGTATTCCTCACGACCTCTGACGGCGCCCTCTCTCGACCTCTGGCGGCTCCGGGTACGACGTCTGCTTTTCCAGTCAGTGCCGCTTCTCCACCTCGGGCTCCAGGTCTTAGGCTACTCGACGTCGGACTTCAGGGAAACCAGCTTCCAGGTCAGGATCTTGCTGTTCTCTTGTCTTTAAGGCCTGTTCCTGCTGTCCAGGTCCTCAGGATGGTTTTTCTGACTTCTTCCCACACAGGGCTCTAGGCTGGGCTCCGTCAGTAGGGACTAGTATCAAGGGTGGGTTTATGGACCCCACTCCAGGCACAAGTTTCCACCCCTGCTGCTTCACTCCTTCCTCCTTCACGTTTTTGCTGCTCACTCCTCACCAGTCAGGTGCCAACTGCCAGCTCCAACTGCCAACTCTCTCTCTTAGCTTCCCAACATTCTAAACCGCCTCCAACTGTCACAGGGTTCTGGAATGTTCTGGAAGGTGCTGGTAGGTTCCAGTGGATGCTGGTGATGTCACAGGTGGCCACCATTTTGTGCTTCAGGCCCTCAGACAGAAGTTTCAGGGGTAGGTAAAATGGCTCCCTGAATCTGCAGCAACACTAAAAAGTCTGGTGGTTCCCAAAAAGGAAAAATTCAAACAGGGTTTGAGGCAAAAGTGGGACAAAATAAATAATGATGAGGAGGGACCACCCAAAGGGCTGACAGGTCTAACAGCCAGTAACTGTAGCAAAGAACTATTTAAGATAGTGAAAGATGGGGTCTCCCCTAATGCTACCCAGAGTCTTTTCACACCCACTCTAGAATGGACTGTTTGCGTTGCAAAGTTCTTTTATGACAAGATTAAGTCCATTCAGGATTCTTTTGATGTATCCACATGTCCTAATCTGGCTGACGTTCCGGACTCTATAGATTTTTACAGGGCGGACGCTCTTGGAGTTTCTACCTATCTCTTTGGATACTTCACTTACCATCTTGAGTGCGCTTAAATCCGGGTCGCCTTCAGATCCTTGCCCTGCTAAAATAGTAGCATCTGTCGCGGAGTTTTTAAATCCCGCTGCCAACCAAGTTGTGACTCTTTAGTCACTGGCAAAGTTCCAGTAAGAGGGAAACAGGGTAAAATCCTCCCTCTGCTGAATAAACCCTCTGCTGACCCAGCCGTTGTTAGCAACTATAGGCCCATAACACCGCTTCCTTTTCTTGGTAAGGCACTAGAAAAATATGTGAACGCAGTCATTACCAACTATATAGAAGCTACAAATGCCCTCCATCCCAGTCAATCGGGTTTTAGAGCCAATTATAGCACCGAAACAGCCTTACTGGAAATTACAGAAAGCTTTAAAGACACCCTTGATAGGGGAGGAAAAGCAGTTTAAATACTGCTCGATCTCTCGGCTCCTTTTGATACTGTGCCCCACGACTGTCTCCTTCAGAGACTTGGGGAATGTGGTCTTGGGGGCATGGTTCTCAGCTGGTCTGCCTCCTTCCTGAACGATCGTCAACAATCTGTCTGGTCCCCACCGTTTTCAGTGGATATTCCCCAACTGAATGTTGGAGTGCCTCAGGGCTCAGTGCTGAGCCCGACTCTTTAATATCTATATGGCTCCTCTGGCCTCACTCGCTGAAAAATGTGGCGCTAAGATTATAACCTACACAGACGATTCACAACTCCTGTTCACATACGGAAAGGATGAACCTTTTAATGAAAGTGAAATTAATCAATGTCTGTCCAACATCTTTGATTGGTTTCACCGGAATCAACTTTCTTGTAATTCTGCTAAAACCGAAATTATCTTCTTTGGACATACACCGGTGGTGAATGGAAGAACAGGTGGCCCCAGGACCAACCGTCTCCCCCTAGCCCTGTCACCACTGTGAAAAATCTTGGAGTCTTATTAGACTCGTATCTTTCTATAAAGTCGCAGGTAAAATATGTGACTGGCATGGGATTCTGGCTCCTAAAAATGCAGAGAAATCCTCACTTCTGCCTCTGCCTCACAGGCAGATGGTAGTTCAAGCCTTGATCACCTCTAGACTGGACTATGCGAATGTCCTGTACTTGGGTATTCCGAAATACTTAGTAAATCTCCTCCAGTTGGTGCAAAACGCGGTGGCTAGGGCCATGATGGTCGGGCCTAGGACCCATCTGGCAAGTCACCTAAAAACTCTACACTGGTTACAAATGAAAAACAATTAACTTCAAGGCATTGGTACTAGCTTTCAAGGCCTTGCATGACAGCGGGGCCCTGTATCTCAGAAAGAGAATCACCCCCTATTGTCCGGGTAGGACGCTAAGATCCGACCCAACACCTGTTAACGGTGCCAAAATTTCTTCTAGTAAGGAAGGGAGGACGTTCCTTCCAGGTGATCGCAAGCAGATTATGGAACTCGCTACCTCCCTCCCTCCCTCAGAAGTGAACCTGAACTCCTTAGTTTCAGATGCCAACTCAAGACCTGGATGTTCCATCAATAATTTGACTGTAGGAATGAAAGCTTGTTGGATCTCTCTCTCCGAGGTATTACTTTAGTGTCGGGACACTCTTTGAGTAGCCGTGCACTCTACAAATCCCCCAGAACATATCATATCCAGCACCTCAAAGCCTTCCCTTGAGAAAGGTTATCCCACTGGAGACACTTGTTCCCTGCCCAGGCCAGTCGAATCAACGGAGATTGCAACACCTTAAAAAAAAAAAAAGTCTCAACCAGGTGAGTGGCGAGTAAGCTATTACAAAATAGTTCATAAAGTTCCGTCAGGACAACTACCTTCGTGAGTGATAGACGACCAGTCATTGAGATGGACAAAGATCAATCGGGTTATGCGGTCTGTAATAGAGAGGGTTGTGCGTTCATCTAGATTTGCTCATCCCCATCCCTAGTCGCCACTAGCCCCCAAATAGCGCAGCTCAGAATCGAACCATTCAATGGAAAAATCAGAAATGAACTGTATTGTGGACGGGGTGACATCCACATACTATGATACGAACAAATGTCTATTGGGTTAATCAAGAGCATAGTTGAAGTGAGGTTGCCAACCCTTGGCAGCCAGCAGTTCCGCCACAAAAAAAAAGCAGTAAAAGGGACACCCCCACGTAGTGTCCAGAGTGATTGAGAATAGGTCGGAGCCAACACCATTATTCCCATACAGCTGCTAGGGTGAAGATTAAAGGAAGACAATCTATGATAAAAAGAAGGATCGTACGCTGCAGTATAATCACCAAATATCCCCACTCCAGCGAGTCAAAGGCTGTGGTGGGGTCAAGAAACACCTACTGCGGCAGAGATCCCATCTATGTCCTGCAATAGCGTAAACAGGGTACGCAAATTGTGGGATGTTGCTCTCACAGGAATAAAAGAAATAAGGGATAGAAAGCGGTAAGATTCACAATTGTCCAAGGGTTTACAATGCTTGAGTAGAGTAATGATCACTGCTTCCCTCATGGAGTGGTGGATGAAACTGGCAGTCTTTGTCTCCTGATATACAGATTTAAAAATTAGGTAGTAACGTACAATATAGGTCTCATAGAAATCTGCAGACAGTCTGGTCGAGGGGCTCTACCGGACTGCATCTGCATAATTGCCTCCCGATTATAGTCTATGTCAGCAGCTAGAAATTCCCTGTGCAAGTCACTCAACGAGCCTAGCGCTACATCCTCAAGGTAGGCCTCCATCCCTGCACCTCCCGTTCCATGAAACGCACACAGGTTACTATAGAAGGAGGCTAAATCCCATAGCACGTCTGCCGTATCCTGGAATACTGTTCTGTCTGCGTCCCTAATCTCTAGTAGATCATTCATGAAATGAGGTTTGTGTCTCATTTTCACGAAAGTGTGTCCCAGCGTTACTCCCTCTCCAAAACTCACGCCATGACATACTTGCCGTGGTACAGACTCCCATCGAATGAAAATCTGTCTGGGCCAACCCTAAATCTACCAGCTACCTCAGGGTCATCAGAGCTGGCCAAATGTGTCTCCAGGGTTTTAATGTCTCTCTCTAGCCCTTTCAAATTATCTCTAATAGAGTGCATAAACCCCCGTTTCCCGACCTTGGCTATGAACATGCTACACACAGCGGCCTTGAAGGCCTCAAAGATTGTGCCCTTTTTGGAGAGATTTCTTATTTCGGTCAAAGAAATCTACAATCTCCTCTCTAAATTCCTTGTGGAAAGGAGCGCCAAATAAAATGGAGGGAGCATCCAGGAGGCGTATGAGGAATGGTAGGTCAGTGGGACGGGGCGGGGGAATAGGGGAGGGGATGGATCAGAGTAAGAGCATGCCAGATGTACAGCCCCCTTCACCATTGTACCAAAACCCGAAGTTGTGAGCCAGCAGTCCAGCCTAGCACAGCTGTTATGTACACCAGAGTAAAAAGGTACCCTCCTAAACCAAAGGGTGGCTGGCCCACCATGCATCTTGCATGTCACTCATCCATTATGCACTGCATGGGACGGGCTGCAATGCTATGGTGGGAGTATGGTTTCTATTAGGAGCTGCATTTAGAGCAACATTAAAATCCCCCGCTCCACAGAGCATGGGTGGAACCAATGTCCACAATTTGCCCCCACAGCCTATCAAAGAAGTTGGCATAGTCATTATTTGGTCAGTAACAATTACCTATGGTGAAGAACACTCAAGTGAACCTGACCCATATCAGTGTAAAGCACATCTGGGGAAAACGGAAGCAACCCTGTAAAACATGTGTACCTGCGTAAGTAAGTGTCATAGTTCTCCATGTACATGTGGAATACGTGGAGAAAAGTCTGAGGCCCAGCGAGCAGCAAAAATGGTGTGGTGTTCCAAGTTACTCTTGGAGTACAGCAACTGATGTTATGCCTATTCAGATACACTAAAATGTGTCTCCGCTTCCACTGGTTACCCACACTTCTGAACGTTCCATGTTAAGAAGTTGTAGCAAGTGCGTCTATTGCGGTTTACACTGTTTCAGGGTTTAATGTCTTATGGTGGGTTTCGGGGTGCAGGGGCAACCAAGATCCATAATGTCATATGTAGCAGGGATGGCCAATCCGGCATAGACAAAAAAATAGCGTGCACAAATAAAACAGCATATAGAGCATTTCCCAACCCACCCTCCACCCCCACTGGCAGCCCAATCCCACCAGGAATGTATTTCCCTCCCCAACAACCCAAGCTAATAAAAATACAACAATGGCAGCCATTGGGATTCTGCAGGTGGAATGCAGCCAATCTGACAGCGTAAAATAATGGTTAGGAAGTGAGCCGGGGGGGGGGGGGGGGGGAAATAGAGTAGAGATAAACAAAAACTAGGAATAGAAGAAAGGGGAAACCGGGAGGATGCAAGTGGGGGGTAGAAAAAACTGCAGTAAAGTGAGGGGTAGCCTCAATTAGGCAAGTGAAAATGAGGAGAACGAAATGAAAAAAACAACCAAGCTAGAGCTTTAGGCATAGACTGTCAGTGATCAACGAGAGAGCTGGACAGAGTCTCCCTTGAGTGAATGAGAGCACCGAGGAGAATAATTGGGTACCTCAGGTTACCCCATCATTTCAATCTGAGGGTTCAGTTGTCAGTAAAGGAAGCCTAATCAGAATAAGTTCTAGAGTCCCAATTAGCTGCCAATCCCCATCAGCATACAATGGTGGGGCGCAGTTATCCATCAGACATGGCATCTTGGGGTGACATAGGTGGGACCAATGAAGTCCAGGTGTAGAAAGTGGGACTATGTCACCATCTACTACAAAGAGCTTGTCTTTTTCCAACAGTGGCAACACAGACTGGGACAGGCCAGCTGCTTCACTCGCCAAGGATGCATCTGCAGAGGCAGGTCGCAGGAAGGAACTCGCCAGCTGTGGAGTGGTGAATGTGGTCCTTACCCTGATGGGAACATAAGTGATATTGGCATGTTGCAATTTCCGGATGATCGGCATTAATTTTTTTTAGAAAGCCTCTTGTACTGCAACAGTGAAGTCTGGGTGAATGGCCCCAGCATTACCCTTTAATTGTAGAGCGAGTTTCTCCTGTGCTACGCGTAGAGCTGTAGCTCTTTGCTAGAATTCTAAAGTATTGCAATGATCAGTCTTGACTAGGCTGGACATCAGTGAGCCCTTTCAACTATTACCAATTTGGAAAATACTGTTCACCAAAGAGCGTAGCGAGTAAGCGTTCCACTAAGGGCTACATTCTACCTGTGTTGGCAGACTTCGGGATCCCCATAATACTGGACTTGGAAGCGAGGTCCATGTTGACCATCTATTCACCGACAAAAGACAGTGTCCTCACCAATCGTGATACTTTATTCAGTTATGCGGCCATCTTGTTTTTCCAACTTGCGCATAATGGAGTCTATCCTGGCACACATGGTGTTCATTTTGGATAAATGGAAGTGAGACGGTTTCATGGCAATGAGCAAATTCTTCATGCCAAATTATCCAGCAGATTTACCCATAGTTTGCTCCTCTGCACCCCGCACACCCCCCTCCTATGCTTTGCAAGGTCACTCAGATCTATGAGCCTCAAACTGCAGCTTTTACTATATAGAACAATTGGATCTCCTATCCTGCCAACATGGGAAAGACTGACGGACGACAATGTGGTGCAGAGAGTAGTCCCCATGATAGACCATGTTAAAAAAAAAAAAACAAAAAAAACACATAATCCCACAGATAGGCAGCACCACCACACTGGTCTGGGGATTTCCGGTCCCAATAAAGCGCACAGGGCCGGAGGGTTTGTGCTCCCAAAACAATGTTAGATGCCACACCCTAGACTAGGAACACTCAAACAGGACACAGCGATCACACGCTCCCCATGCCAGACATCTGGCATGGTTACCCCATGATGAGAAAGACCCACCTGCATTTATCAGGTGGGAGTAATTTGAGACTACACGACAAGGCCCACATTCCTCTTCCTAAACATATCTATAAACTGTTTTATGATACTTCAAGAAATTTATCTAATTGCGTTCAAATAGACTGTACTTTGAGACAGTGCTCAGACCTGCTTCTGTAACTGTTCCCAGCCGAAGCGTTTAATTAAACCAACTGTTCCTGCTTTGCCAAATGCCTCGTCCCTTTTCCAAATTAAAAATCACATTTGATCAACAAAGCCAATATTGATTTTTATAAGCTGAACGACAACTCTGACAGTCTGCCAGACTGAGAAGCAATTAAAGCATATACTATGGTAGTCTGCATTCCTAAAAGCTTGGGGATCGATGATGCCCCACCTCACCCCTGCCCTGTTCATCCCGCCTTCCCTCCCTATGCACCTCCCCCGTAGCTTCTCCCCTCCTCGCGATCCTAGACTCCCTCCCTAGCCTCTCCTACGCCCTTTCCTCCCACTTTGCCAACCATTTTCCTCATAGTTATTCTCGTTCTCCCACCCCCCTTCTTTACCCATCCCTTTCCCTCCCTTCTTCCCCGACACGTTGGCTCACAGGGTGGCAGGACTCCCTCCTTCAAGGGTAACTGACATTGCCCCCGTTCCACCTTTCGCCCAGACCCCACACATCCCACACGCAATGGACGTGGGAACCACTTGAACAAACAGTGAAGGGCTCTCTTCACTCTTGTCGTGATCCATGCTCCCCTTCAGCCAGCTGTCTGCAACACTCAGTCCCTGGAGACGCAACCCTCCACCCCCATTCAAGGAACTCCCTCCAGCAACTCCGCCTTGCACTTCTCCACTCACTACATAGGAATTTTGAGGGACAGACTGGTACTGATGAGGTGGGTTATTACTGGATATCAGTTTCTCTTGGATCTTGCCTATTTTCATGTATCCATATACCTCACTTCCCTTTTCAGTAAATTGTATTGCACCAGCCAGTCCAACATTGTTCAGACTTTTTACACTTAGATATCATACATTTCAAAATTCCGATGTTCGCTTCGCCTTCTGGTGAGTGCATATACAGCAGACTTTCTGGCACCTAGAGGATCAGATCTTTTCAACACACCCATTACTAGGGGAATTTAGCCACCTTCCATGACAGAGGCAACATTAATAGTCTTGCTGAAGCCTGGGAGATGTGCAACTTCTTGCTCTTCCTAAGGCCACTCGCACTACTAAATATATAGACAAAATATTAGCAAACACTGGTGCAAAAACAGCCTGGTATAATACACCCAGAGGTCAACTGCCTTTAACTTGCTCACTGGCACTTTGTCTGGGATTTTCGCTCTACCCGAGGTCTGCAGTGGAGGGTAAATGTATTGTATTTTCCTATATGCGCATAACATCTTATACCTTAAATAGCCACAAGAAAATGTGCCCCTTGTAATCAGGGAAGTTATGCGATTTAGAGGCCAATCTGGTTTACAAATAAACTGGAACAAGTCTAAAGTTTTCCCACTTGCAGACTTCCCTACCGAGCTAGTGATGGACTATCTACTCAGAGGGTGCCCAGATAGAATCAAATACTTGGATGATTGTTACTTGTGATGTCCTTGAGGCAAGAGTAAATTTTGGGGTGACTTTACCAGCTTAAAGGTCGCATAGACAGTTGGTTAGGTCTCCAAATCTCTAGGTTGTGGAAAATCTCTCATTAAAATTATTGTATTACCGCATTTACTGGACCCATTTGCTGATGTAACAGTGCAACTCCCCATCTGGTAGTTTTGGCAACTGCAACAGGCGCTCCTTAAGCTGATCTGGAGTTGCAAGCAGCCATGGTTGAAATGGTAGGTGCTAATGCGCCCTATGAAAAATTGAGGCCTCACTGTACCAGATCTGTGCCTATTACTTCCCTCGCCCCCTACCAAAATGAAATTGTCCTTTTTTTAGCCCCCAGACTAAGTAAAAGAGGTCCTTTGGCATTAGTCAAACGCAGCCTGCTAAGGCTGCATTTAGGGATTTACCCCCTCCCCCCTGACCACTACTGAGAGCATACTGTCTATATACAGTGTGAGGATGCAGGCTTCCCCTTCCTATGTTCTTGTTTGACTTCCAACATACCTACCTTACCCTTTAAAGTAAAGTAAAAATGGTAAGTCAACAGGGGGCAACAGATTTGCAATAAGAGGTGGGCTTAATGCTGTGTGCAGGTCAAGGAGACCCTATTTGATTACAAACACAAATTGATACATTTTAAATTACTTGTTCGATATTACCACACAAAAAAAAAAAAAAAAAACAAAAAAAAAGTTAAAGAATCAGAACCCAGTTGTATGTAGGCAGTGTGGTCTCCCTAATGCACCCTTTTTTCCACTCAGCATATGAATATCCTAAGGTCATACGGTGGAATTGCAATTGCCTCCATCACCCCAGCTAGCGCTACTAGTGGACTATCCCTGGGACTGCTTGCCAATTTGTCCTCTGTATGGCACTTGAGCTAGCTAAGAGGTGAGTGGTACTAGTATGGATGCTGAAATCGGCTTCTTCAATGGCTGGAGGGCATGATCTATTGTAGTGAACAGGCGGAAACGTGTGCTGAAGAGATGCATCTCACAGCCCTCCCTAGAGGTTTTTGGGGCCCAATTAGGTCCCATCTGCTGCAAAAATTACTGATAATGCTGACCTATAACATCTGATGTTGTACTGTGCAATTTGGTGATGTAAGTACTAGCCGTCACTCAATCAGTTTTGCACTGGAGAGCTACTGAATGCATAACAGATGTGCATTTATCCTTGTGATTACTATGGCAGCTTCATTGACAAGATCTGTGAAATGCATTTTGCTGCGCTTTTCATTCAAAGTGTAATTATAATTTAAAAAAACCAGTTAAATCCATCTTTGGTGAGCAGAAATACAATGGGATCCATAAATGAGTTCTTTCCATTTTAAATGCAACAGGAATAATCATTTTATGGTACAGCAAAATGTTGAGAACAGGACAACACCAACCATGACATGAAACTAGAACATTTCTAGTATTTAAGGAATTAACGTTATTTAAAAAATGACAGGTGGGATTTGAAGGTTTAATTACAGAGAACTTCTGAGAATCTGAAGGGGATCTATTAATCCAAGAGAAAGACACACAAGCTTTTGTTCATCTACTGTGGAGGCAAAGTAAGGATTGAAACGGATTCTGGGTCTTCGCTAAACAAATTTCTTTAAAAAAAGAAAGAAAAAAAAAATCCATAAACAAGGGGTGTTCCTTCGGGATTAAAGTGCCCAAGCGGTTTGTAGAATACACTTCCCAGTAAGGAGTGCAAGGGAGAGGAGAATTCAGGACTACACACATGGGAGAAAAACTGCGAATAACAAAAGCACATTTAAATGCAATGAACGGAGGTACGAGCCTTGGGAAAAGGGTGTAAGGGTGAGGTAAAAAAGACCTCTTATAACAGCTGGAAACTTGTAGCATTTTTTGGAATTTTAACTTGTATAAGGCAAGGACTTGCAAGTACTGTTTTTAATATATAGCAAATGTTGAAGTGTGCACCTACCATGATCAGAAGTAAATACAACAACTGTATTATTAGCAAGTTCATGTTTGTCTAAAGCACTCAGCAACTGACCAACTTGTGCATCCATGTAGGAAACTGAGGCAAAGTAGCTCTGACGGATCATTAGCTGAGAAGAAAAGAAGGCAGATAACATAGGTTAGGATTTGAATTTTTAATAACCAAATTATGGAACAGCAGTTTTTAAACAAATTAGCGTTCAAGTGATAAACTTTCAAATAGTATTTATTAGGAGAATAACCGGGGACCCCTACATATCCCACCTCTCTAGGTAAGATGCCACTTTACATGCATCACGTGGCATGAAGGAACGCTTCCTCATTTGTACATCCTACAACCTTGCTGTAGATACAAGTAAACGGTTGTCTAAAAAACCCATGATGCTTATCACACTGCTTGCACCACCTAGGTTTAGTGGAGTCTGGGTCAAACCTCATGCTTTATGAGTATCCACTGGCAATCGCTCGGGGTAGATTCCCCACACATTGTTCTTTTGCTCACCATGGCGCCTCAGTTTGGATCCAGCAGTATGCAAATCAGTCTTGACCCTGCTCCTCACAGAAACAGTCCGTATGCAAATCAGTCTTGACCCTGCTCCTCACAGAAACAGTCCAGTTCGAACTGCCAGGACCTTAATGAACTGCAACACAGGACTGGTTATGCCCTGGTTATGGGCTCATCAGCTGGGTACAGTTAGGTTCCAGATGGCAATGAGCACTGTAATGCTCAGACGTATTTTTTGCAAATGCATTGAAAGTTAGATTTTTTTTTTTTTTATTTAAGGCCCTCTGGAGGTAACCAGGAAAGGGGGAGGGAAAAAAAAAAAAAAAAAAACCCACACTCACGACACTACATTTGGTAGTCTGGAAATGAAGGTAAAATTTTTTTATTTTTTTTTAATATAAAAATAAAATCATTAGAGAGAGTAATTGTGTTCTAAAGTTAACTTGGGTGAGTAATCAGCAACTAGGTGTTCACTGCCTAAGATGGTTGAATGAAAACCGCTCAGCTGGCATAATCGGAAGCAATCTCAAAATTGCTTTGCATGATTAGGTTGTATATATATGAGCTCTTTCAGGACAGCATAGCACTGAATCCATTTGAAAAGCTTTCCCTTTTGAGCAAATCAGTAATGAGCGACACTAAGGTATAGAAATTTTGTGAATGTCATCTAGTAGTTCACCAATCAAAGGAATCACTAAATTTCTGCAATGGAAATTCAACAGGACAATTCTTTATATTGCGATTATCCACTTCTATTTCTTTGAAGAACAGTGCATACATAAGTATCCGCTTGAAGATTTGTGGAAGCACCTTACAGGTTGAACTTCAAGGAGGTTAAGTCAATTGAGAACTACTTTCACATGCTCATTAGGTGATTTTGAAAATCTATCTAAAATGATAGTATGATAGATGAAAGCAGAGATCATTGCTTCCGTAATTAGTTTTTTTTGTTTTTAAATGTCCAGGGGTGAAACAAAAGCCTAATTGGTATTACATGGTTCTGACAATTCCTTAAAGGAGCTTGAAATGCCATCTTGCATTTCTCACTTGTTTCAAGAGTAACAATGGTACACCCCAACAAGATACAACTCAGTAAACATGTTGGCACTGTATACAGCTCCAAAGATGTCCAATATTACTCTATTGAAACGTCTAATCTCCACAGGCACAGTGAAGGATCCTATTTCAGTAACATCACATCCAAAGGCCCGTGGGATTATAACTGCTTTTATTTAGATTCAGGAAAGCATTCATGTACTCCGATATTCTTAAGGAATTTTTGATAACTTAGCCACTACAGACAATTATTGGTTTTTAGAGGAAGTTGTTGCACATATATCAAGACCAAATCCTTCACTGCAACTGTTTATAATGAACTCGACGCAAGAAGTAGGATTCTAGCAGTACAATTTATACAGGAATTAAGAAAGCCACGAGGTTCCAAGACTGATTTGATATTGAAGAGTGGCAATCAAATTAAAAAAAATAATTAATCATCTCTTCAAATAAAAAGTATGTACTATGCCTGCTAAATTACCAATTTTGATGAAAAATATAGTTCCATCTACCTCAAGAAGTGAATCTTTATTTACTAGGACATTGTTCTGAGCCAACTTAATATCCTCATAAGGACTGGAGACTCCACAGTATCAATACAGGAATATCTTAAGATTTATTTAGAATAACTAGTCTCACAAAAATCAAAACTAACGATTGGACAAACTTTGAGGCAGGGTTACTAGTTTGCAACTAGTCCACTCCCTGGATCAGGAACAAGGTTTGTAGTTTCCCTAATACTGCTTTGTGGAATAAAGAGACATCTCCTTGGCACATGTCCTATTCAACTAGTGTAAAGATATACCCAGCATAACATTTATCACCCAACGGTCCTCTAGTTTTGGTTCTTCCTCACTTTCAGCTCCTTTGATAAAAAGACTTAAATCTTTGAATAAAGGAAACAAATTAAATAACGGCTTTAATTCTGGTTTTCTGTTGTGGGTTCGACTACAGATCTGGATTGACCGGGTAAGTCAATCTTTAAAAGGAAGCTGGTCTTCATACCCTTGCAGATTCAGTCTATATTCCCACGATTTAAACTCCCAAAATAAGATAAAGCTTAATCAGACCAATAAGAATCCCTGACCAAGGGAACAAAATTACTAACATAGAATTGCAAGATTTATTTTAAGCTGGGAATCTCCTCCTGAGCAGAGTATTCAGCATGCCAGTCAAAGTGGTTCTTGAATTTAAGAATTTAAGAACAAGTTTGAGTAAAGGACTTCCTTGAGAAATCAGAATAGGCTGCATAATAGAAGGCATGTCCCGTACTATTAGTTATCTTTGCTTTATCATTGGTGTAATTAAGCGGCTTAAACTTGAAATTAATCGGACCAACCAAGAATCTTCACAATTGGGTGTATTTTGATCACTTTTTGGTCTGCAAGACCGGCCAAGGAAGGAATCCAAAGTTCCTTGTTGTAATAGCCTTATGAAAACCCTAAATAGTCATCTTAAAGTAAATAATCATAATTTACCAACTTCTTTACTGATTTAATATGGCAAGGCATCCTGACAGGCCAATGAACCTTCCCTGATCAGAAATCAACACAAGTAAACAAGCAATGTTTCCAAATATAAAGAAAACAAAATGAAACTTAGCTAAACAAATGTGGAATGGCAGTAATGTACAAGTTCAGCTATATTTACAAAATATCACCACTTTTATGGCATGCTTTGCAGGTGCACCATCAACCGTAAACCATCATATGACCAAATGGACTAGTGACCCATTACCTTGCACCTACCTGTAAGGTCAGTGTGGGCAAGAAAAGTATAGTTCACAAGAACAGATTAATGCTGATGCTTTGAGTGGCACAACCATATTTCTGTACAGATCTCCGGTAAACACCATATGCACTATGTTGAAATGTAGAAAAATAAAAAAGGGACACACTGGTGTAGTTTGTGCCAGAGATGAGAGGATTTCAGCAAGCCGATTGCCATCAAAGGAGATAGACTAGGGTAGGTCTATGTAAGGTGAGAGCATGGTTTGTAAATAGTGTTCCTGTGTTAATGCAGATCAACACACTAAGAAATGCTCCCTTCCCACTTGTGGTGGTCATCTCTCCTTACAACAGGCTCTTAAGCACTTGGCAGAAATGACACACGTGGTAGCCATTTGCCACAATAATTTCAAACCACGTTATGAAGAGACGGCTGCAGACAGATTACTCATGCAGTGAAGTTCGGCTTAAAAAAAAAGCACACCTGCGAAATAAAATTCATAAAATTCTCATAACTCATGAAAACAAAGTATGTTCTTTTAAATGAAGAAAAAAAATAAAGATACACACTTGATTTTGTTTGCATGTTTTATACTTTAACTCTGTTTAGTTGGAGCAAGCACTATAGAATTACTCACCTACAACCATCATTCAGAAGGTTCAGGTCAACAGGTTGAAGACTCCAGTAGTATGAGTTATCAAATTGCAAGCTCATTTTTCAAACAATGGACTGCAATCATAAGGGTCTTTCACTAATACTTGGTTTCAGTCTCAGACAATTCAGTACTTAATTTATGCCAAAGCATTGGCATGCAGTAATCGATCACTGCCATTTTTTTAAAAATCATTTTAAAAACCATGCATACACTGGTATAAGTGGCACATGCCGTTTCAGAATTACAAACCGCCAATTGATGGGAATTCATTAGACTCCAATAGAAACAAATCCATTTTCCTTAATCCTCAGGGTGCATGAGAACAGGAAATATTTGAACAACTCACTCCCATTGATTCTTGTAGAGAAGTGACCACCAGAGATCAGGCTTCATTTAATGCATTTGACGGATATAGTTCAGGACGTACCGAGTTTTAACATTTACACTCCAAATTAAATGATCGAGGAGGCTATAACTCCATGTGGCTGGACTCATTGTAGTCATCTGCAACTCTGGAAACCCTATGTACTTCTGACCAACTAATATAAAAGGTATTCCTACAAGATTTAAGGATGCTTTCTTAAACATCAGAATCCAACACTTGAGGTAACAATTGATATAGACAGGAGTATGTAAAATCCTATTTCCTTTATTTAAAGCACTTCATGTAGCCTTTGTTTAAATTGGAAATAGTTAACAAGTCACTTGGGGGGTAAATCAAAATAAGAATGATTTAAATAGAAGTATTCATTTGACCAGTAAACCTTTTCCAGGAAGTTATGTTCTGTGTGGTTCAACCTAGACCTACAAGATGATCATGGCTTGCTGTAAGCAGGTAATGTTTTAACTATGGTAGGGGTTAAAAATTAAAAGCAACAGTCAATATATTATACAAGATAGGCTAAATCCTACAGAAGGCAAATGTCAAAATGAATTTGTGTTCACAGAATTCAGAAGGAGAATATAAAGTTACAAATGTAATCTGTTCTTAAGAATGACAAATCGTGTAATGATTAGAGAACAATGGCAAAAGAATAGTTACAAGAAGAGTCCTAGCAAGAATGCAAATGATGGAAAACTAGTACTCACCACTAACATGTAAAATAGATAGTGATGGGATATCAGTGGAAGTTCAGCAGATCACCTTTACCCAGTCACTTTATTTTTACCTGCCAGCACTCCCGACAATTTCACCCATCCTGCCTTACAACCTGGCCACATTGCACCCGGGATGATCGGCCTGGCTCCACCAAAGCACCTGCTCAACTCTGAGCCATTGAGGCTCCCGGATGCCCGACATCCGAGTCCTCCAGGATTGCGGGGAGTGGGCAGGCGTAGTGAGCAGGGCGCAGCTGAGATCAGGTCACGCCAACCGAGGAGATGCGAAGCAGCTTCCAGCGGCCGCACCCATCAAGGAGCGGAGGGGATGTGCCCCCCTCACCTGAGGTGAGCTCGGTCTGTTTGCGAACCCCCAGTTCATATTAACTCAAACCCACGACGGAAGCTAGAGACCAGTCCGATTCGCTGCCTGAGGCCCCTCGGTGAGCGGGACCAAGGGTGAGTCTGGGGACCAGCCATACGGCTGTTTGGGCCAGCGGGTGGGGCCGTGGGGAGGGGGGAAAACACTGAGCGGACGAGTGATGGCTGCTATTGCCGTGCACAGCCGAGCATAGCGAAGTGAAACACTTGTGTGAGATTCCGGCTTGATGGCGCAGGGGGTGGGCACAGCTCCTGAGCTTTCCACATGGTTATATACGTCCTGGGCCCGAGCTGCTGGGGAAGGTACACTCCTGTCTGAGGGCTGCCTTGGGCCCACAGTGCCCTGCTTTGTCTGAGTGGGCGCTTGGCATTCCCCTGCATCGTGTGGCCAAATCGGAGACTTGGTGTGGTAATCTGGGCCCCGTAGGAATAGGCCTTCATTTCCTTTTGAGCATTGCTTGGGCCCTGAGAACGGCTGGTGGCCATTGAACAGTGCTGGGAGGCAATAGGGCTCAAAGACCCCAGGCAGTGTCTACTACAGTTTGGAAGGCCCACCGAGCAATCTGCTGAGTCCAGCGGCAAGAAAGCATGGGGGTGGTGGTGGGGGGTCCAGATGACAGGCCTTAGCAATCCCACTAAAGTGCCCGGGAACACTACTCCTGGAAATACGGGCGGGTTTCAGGGCGCTTGATGGCCGATTTGACACCTTGGAAAAACGCTTGGAAATTATGGGTGCCAAATTAGACATGCACAAGAAGCTCCTGATACTGTAGAGGGCAGGTTTTGGATCTGGAAGATGGTGTGGCGCAATCTACAAAGCACCTAGACAAAATGGGAAAGTTCCAGGAGGAAGCCATTAAAAAAAAAAAAAAAAAAAAAGAGCCTGGAGGCGCGCAGTAGGCGCAATGTTCGCATTTTGGGCATCCCAGAGTCCGCCAACACGGGGTGTATGGACCAATTTGTGGAGACCCTGCCCACGGACGTCTTTGGTAAAGCTTCCTTTACTTCTACCTTTCTCGTAGAAAGAACGCATAGCTCGCTTGGCCCCCCGCCCCAACGATAGAGAGATAGAGATAATCTGCTGTCTAGGTTCAACATTAGTCTTGTTTCCGGATTTTACCACGATGGTGCAGGAGGCAAGGCGCAAATGTAATGGAGTGAAGGCAACTCGAGAAATTTGGGATTGCGATATGGCAGGTTATATCCAGCGCACCTCTATGTGGACATGGAGGGCTGGCCTCTCATTTTTGACAATTCCACTGCGGTGCAAGAATTTTGCAGAGACTACAAAGGGGGCAGCAGCGGCCATAAAAACGAGGAATCTTCCAGGTCATCCCCCTCCCTCCCCAGTGGCTCAGCAGCCAGCATTTACTTGTTTTCCATTGAGTAAATTAGTGCTCACCTAACCGACAAGCAGCGGCTGACTCTTGCGTGACCTTTTCTTTATGTGAATTCCGCATTTTCATTGTACCTTCATGTTGGTTACCTGGCGTGGCATTGCCACTCCCCAAGTGTGTATCACTTTGTGTTGCTTTAACTTACAGGTAATGCATCTAGTATTGCTCCTGCTTTGTATACGTGGGTGTTTACATGATGCAAGTATACAATTGTTCAGTTGGGAGACTCCCTTCCGTAAGGGGCACAGGGATGAGGGGGGGGGGGGGGGAAGGAACGTTAGCTTTGTTGGGTTTTCTATTGAGTTAACTTCACTTTTTCACTGCAGCATGGTTTGGTTTAATTACAATGCACAAGTAAAGTCATGGTCCATATGTTGGGATGGCGGGACAGGGTAGGCTGGCACCAATTTCTGATCCAACATTGATCACCTGGAACGTCCCTGGGCTCAACAACCCCAGGAAAGGGAAGCAGGTCCTTCACCATTTACAATGCCTTGCGGCAAACCTTGTGCTCGTGCAAGAGACCCACCTTCCCAAACTTGACACCACCACTTTTCCTACGAGCTGAGGCCCACATCGCTACTTTGCGGGATACAGCACATATGCGCAGGGTACAGCTGTCATGATCTATAAGCGTTTGCCTTTTCAATTTGCAAAAGCATTTAATGACAGTGAGGGGCAGTTCACTATAATAGAGGGAAGCTTGATGGGGCATCGTGTTGCGTTCATCAGCATGTATGCACCTAATTTTGACAGCCCGGAGTTCTTCCAAAGACTTCCCACACAACTCCTCCAATTAGACGCCGACTAAATATTATGGGTGGAGATTTTGAATCTCCTCTTGCACCCAGCGTGCGATAGCACATCCAAGTTTTCAGACACTAAACCCAGCGCAAGCAATGTTTTGTTAGACATATGAGAGTCGGTTGGCCTTGTGGATGTATGGCGTCTGCGCAACCCGGCAGACGCCGCATACACTCATGCTTCCCAATATGGTACTTGGAACAGGTTGGACTTTTGGCTTGTCTCCCCAATTTGGCAACATGCTACAGGGCGGCCCGGCATCTCCCAAGTACATATTCCGAACATTTTTTGGTGGTGTTGCAGTTACACGTTCCTAGGCTTAAGGGAGGTGGAGAATCGCCGGGTCGGCTCTGTCCGATGCAGTGTTTCTTCCGGAGCTTCGGGAGGATATAGTTGAATAAAGGTTCAGTAGACTTATGGGCCACACTCTGGGAGGCATTTAAAGCCTTTATACGTGGGGTGTGCATCTCTAAGCACTCTGGGATTCTCAAAGATTTGCGGAATACGATTGCACGAATTGAGAAGCCGCTTGAAACACTAGATGGTGAGCAGATTATAAAACCTGACCCCTCACATCAGAACAATCTACTAACTCTGAATTCAGAGAGGCAGTTGAGCGTGAAAGTAGTTAGGTATGCCATTGAGCGGCATTACGGGAATGGTGACCGACCTGGCTGCACGTTGGCACGGTTGCAGAGACCCGTGGCTGGGCGCTCACATTACTTGCATATGCTCCACATCTGGCCAGACCGTCAGCGACACAGCTGAGTTCTGGGATGAATTCTTAGCATATTATTCCACTTTGTACGCTACTCGTGTGTCGCACAGCAAGGAAGACCACAACCGCCATCTCGCCAAGATCGCCATAGTATGACGCGAGCGGTTTATGCAGCAATTCCTTGCGAAGCCACTCTCATTTGAGGAAATTAGTAGTGCCATAGATGGCTCGACGGCTCCTGGCCTCGATGGTTTTACTGGGATATTCTATAAGACCTATAAAGATCTTCTGTCGCCCTATTTATTAGAGGTGTATAATGAGGTGCTTGGATGCGGTTAGCTTCCCCCTACTTTGCGTGAGGCCGTAATAATTCTTCTCCAAAAAGCAGGAGAAGATCCACTGCTGTGCAGCTCCTGTAGGCCGCTGTCACTTTTAAACCTAGACTATAAAATCATGGCTAATATAATAATGCGATCTAATAGCAATGCCAGTCTCAGCGCTATCTCCCCAGCCCAGTCGAGCTTTGTCCCCATAGGTCAACTGCGTTAAACCTGTGCATAATATTTGCAGGGATACACAGAATTGCCCCAGAGGTCCCTGCGGCTGCAGTCCTACTGGACACCAAAAAAGCATTAGACTCCCTGGAGTGGCCCTTTTTCTTGGCGGTGATGAGGAAGTTGGGTCTCCAAGGGATTCATTGAACTCACTGCGCTACTATACACCCAGCCAACAGCTACATTACGCTTTAACGGCACACTGTCCTCGTCGTTCGCCCTTACTTGAGGCACCAAACAGGGCTGTCCGCTCTCCCAGTTGCTCTTCATACTGGCATTAGACCCACTGGTTCACCACTTCCAGCTTATGCACAGAGGCCTTCAGTTCAAAACCGGGCTGCTTTTAATCCTATCTGCAGAAGACATCATCCTTTACGTCTGTAACCCTCCAAAGAATTTAGAACCGCTCATCCGTGAGAATATTAGATTTGGCGTTTTCAGGGTTGGGTATAAATTGGGGTAAATCTAAGATTGTTACCTTGACCCCGAGCACTGCACGTTGGGAGAGTACGTTCCCACTTGGGTGGTGTGAGTCGTCAACTAAATTTGTAGGCATTCGGGTCCCCAGAGAGACTGAGCAAATTGTCATACTAAATTATGGCCCGGCGGTGCACAATTTGGAACAGCAGGTCAGGCTCTGGCTGAAACTCGCTCTCCCTGGCAGGTTGGGTAGCACTCGTCCACTCAAAATTTTTACATCTATTCCATAACATCCCTAATCCTCGCTCACATTACTTTTTTCTCAAGTTGCGGCCTCACCTGATGAGGTTGGTCGAAGGGGGGGGGGGGGGGGGGGGAGAGAGAGAGAGAAAGAAGACCTTGCGTTAGCTAAGGCACCATATCATTGCCATATGAGGGGTGGTTTTGGGGTCCCCGATTGTCAGGATTACTACTTTGTTTGTGCAGTGTTGCTCATTCTTGGTACCACCCAGATGCACGGATTCCCTATTCTGGACCAGAAGCGGATCTGGTGCTCCCTGCGCCAATTTGCACAGTATTGCAGCCGGGGTTCCCGAGAGATTACCAGGATATTCAGACAGTTTCCACCACTAGCTTGGCCTGGTGAAAGTTGGCAAGAGCGACGGGAAAGGGCGCTCTATACTCACCTAAGATCCCAGTTATTAATAACCCTTGGCTCCCCATCAGAGGAGAAGCTGGTGCAGCGCACACTCACTGCATACTCTATGAACAAGATAGGGGATTGGTTTCTAGGGGGACACGTTTTCTCTAGTACGCAGAGAGGGAAGGTCAGGGACGCAACATTTATGGATCAATTAGTCTTCAGTAGGATTCGGAGTGCGCTCAGAGCTAAGAGCGAGATATCCATTGGAGCCAGAGCCCTTCCCTCCGCTTATGCTACTAATGGAGTCCTGGTGGAGAACACCCGATCTTGAAACTATATGAATCATGTATGTCCCTAGTCCCCAGCAGAGACGCCAAGATACGGGAGGCATGGGAGCAGGATCTTGGGCACCCAATACAGAACTCACATTGGTCCTTTTGTTGTGCACAAACTAAAGAGGACTCTTAAACAGCAGACATAAGCTTATACATTTTAAGTATTTGTGGAAGTTGTATATGACCCCAGCTAGAATTCAGGCGATTGATTCAAATTGACCGCACTTGTGTCTTAAGTGTGGCAGCCCACAGGCTGACTTTATCCATCTGACGTGGAACTGCACTAAAATTGGGATCTTCGGGAGATCCAGCACAAATGACACATCTTGAGTTGGACCCAACGCCTGAAGCCGCCTTGTTGGGATATGTAGGAGGGCTCCCAAAGAAGCTGCATAAATTTACTACCATCGCACTGCTGCTCGCTAAGAGAGAAATAGCTCTCAAATGGGGTAGCTGTGCCTCCCCACAGCGAAAGACTGGCTCTTCAGTCTCACAAATGCAACACTAACTGAATTCTATGCCACGACACAACCCCTGACATCTTGCCTAAAGGATATTTGGGAACCACTTAAAAATTATCTACGAGAGACCAGTTCTTCCCCCACTTCACAACAGCTTGCTGGGATTGTCCTTGTGGGCATGGGGTAATTTTTTGTCCTAGGGTATCAAATAGGGTAGTGCATTGGAAAGAGGTTTGAGATGAGTCAGAGGTGAGGTAGAGGATATATGGAGTGCTACAGGGTGAGAAAGAGGGTAATGCATTGGATATGCTGAATTAGAAGAAGTGTAATAAATATATAGATCCATAAGTACATCCACACAGCGCTGACTGTACAGCCTTTAAAGGAATTAGCTATACATTGAGAAGAAAAAAAAACGTAACTGTATAGGTCAATTACATGAATTCTTTCCATGCCAGAAGCATGCGTCACACTAGATGCACGTTTTTATAAATGTGTAAAGAGGTTCTGAATGGGAGTGGTAGCTGGTGGGTTGGATGAATGATAGTCCGAGTAATGTAGTGGTTTTAGAGCAATACATTTACTATGTGATCAGCAGATTCACTATATATTGTACTATAGTTTTGAGATACAGGGTGCAATGCTTGGTTATACATTGTAATAGGATTGGAGGTAAATTGTACAAAACTTTGATATATAGAATGATTTTGGAAAAGAATATTAAATGAAACCCATATGTAAAGAATGAGCTTTTCTGAATATACAAACCTGCTTGACTTAAATGCATGAGTATATTATGGGAAGACAGGAGGTTTTCCTTTAGTGCAATGGATTTGTCGGCGCCATTTGTAGGATGAACTCTAGACAAGGTTTTTCCCTAATTCCGAAATGTTATTTCTCTACATGGGCAGAGCTAAAAAGCTTTACAATGGAC
Source organism: Triturus cristatus (assembly GCF_964204655.1). Taxonomy (NCBI): domain Eukaryota; kingdom Metazoa; phylum Chordata; class Amphibia; order Caudata; family Salamandridae; genus Triturus; species Triturus cristatus. Next base: position 874,457,588 of record NC_140588.1, read on the forward strand.
ACTTACAAGCGCTGATAATAAAGTGAAATTCATCTAAAGAAAAAAAAGCTGCAAGGATATGGCATCTAATAAAAGCGTACTTCGTAATATTAATAGGTCGGATGAGAAATTAAATAAGTGGATTCTTGAAGGAGTGCAAATGTCTTTGAAGTCTGAACTAGAAGATCTTCAACAAAGCGGTAATTGGTTATGGGCTCATCATAGTACCCTGTACAATACTACCGGGATTTCACCATTGGGGTTGCCAAAAAAGACAAATTTATATCCTGTATGGAAATGTGGACAGAGTAAATCCATGTCAAGGAAATGTACAAGGCCAGACACAACAAGTGTGAAATTAAACAGCCAGGATCAAGTGGATAACAAACGATCCCATACAGTTGATGCTAGCAACTTAATACACAATTTGTAAGGAAGGGTGAATCTACATTTAATAAAGAACAAAACAAAAAGCGTGTGCTTGAGGAGACTTCTGCTCAAAACAAATGGAGAGATTTACGTTCAACTGTCAAGTACAGGGGTGACTGAGGAAGAGCAACACAATTTTCAGATACATCAAATGTGGCGCACCTTCTGATGCTAACGTGTAAAGTTAGGCATGCAGGGTATTTGTCAAAAGATAATTCTTCAGAAGGTTGTTCCGATGTGAATTGGAGATTCGGCAGGTGATTACATGTTTTGAAAATTGACTATCAAAGAAACATTTAAAAAAAATAATAATGTTGACATAATTGATGTATAATTTGCTCACATTTCTATTCTCTACTTTGCAGGAAAGTAAGTGTATTACGCAAGTGGACTTTAGTTAGATTTATTACTGGCCAAGAATAAGGTTTAAAATGTTGAACGATGGTGTGAAGCACAGGCCAGTACAAAAAACAAAAACAAAAAAAAAAAAAAAACAGTTGACAAGACCAATGTTTAAGTTGCTATTGCTTAGAAAGTAGCAAACATCTTGTACATGTACTTCCCATCAGGGAAATATACCATCCAAAAGGAACTTCAATATCAACAAAACAAGTAGTACAACATAGCTAACATTTCATATAGCCAACATACCTGAAAGTGTTTCGGAAGGGGTCCATAAGGAAAGCTGACATTCAACGCCTGTACATCCTCACGCTCTCTAATGTCCATCCAGGGATTGTAGGCAACAGGTGGCAACCCTTTTGGTATTTGAGGGTCCGGAGCCAATGTGATGTTTTCCAGAGGGTACAGCTTTTTATACTCCTTAAAAAAAAAAGAAAAAGAAGAGTGTAGCAATAACAAAAAGATTGACCCAAGAGAAGATCTGAAAAATGAATTGCCAGAACTGGTCCAGTGACTGAAAAGTACTGGGACACCTTGGATAGACTAGGTCAAAATTCTTATCTGTTTAGCCTCATCCTGCATCATTTCAAATAAACAAAACCTCAAAAACGTGTCTTGGTTATGGATTGAAATACCACATCTCAATGCGGTCAAGGAGTCGGCCATGATCTACATGTCAAAACTAAAAATGCACTGTGTTTGGTCTTAACCAAAGCCTTCAAGGACTGTTTCCCCTGCAGGTGTGTTGCCCTTGATGATACCAATCAAAGAGCATTTAAAATCAAAGTGATACTACACATCCGTATAACTTTATACAAATACTAAAAGTAATCACCCCCTTGCCCTCAAATCCAGTTGCAGAACTTTTTTTTAGAAGTTTAAATTTAGCCAGCTTGGAGGTTAGTTTTCCAATATTACCAATAAAAGCAATTCATAGGTCTTGTGAAAATTTGGGTATAGGGTACACTAAAGGAGGCCATTACAAGTGAATTTGGATATATATTTTAGTTTGTTTAAAAAAAAAAAAAGAGTTCGTATTTTTCCTTAAGGTTTTTTTTTTTTTTTTTTTACAAGAGGCAAATCGATATGAAATAGACCTGTTGCATTCCAATAGAATACTAGCCTATGAACCAATGCATTTCAAAACACCAGAGTTGCTTAGCACTAGTTTTACTTTTAAATGTGTTATTTTAGATAAAGGAACAGCATGTGTCCTTGCCCTTTCCCACCAACACTTGGACCAAAAAGGAGGACTAACCACCCTGCTTCACAAGTTTAAAAACGATTGCCTAGCATTACACTGAGATACTACTTTACTTATTCCATATAGATTGGTAACTAAAGTTTACAAACTTTACTTGTCAGTTGAGCCCTAATGCAGATCCAGGTTACAGGCTAGATGTTCAGGAAAAATACTAATTTCTAAGGTTAGGTTCAGACACAGTGGGCCATATGTACAAGGACTGGCGAAAACTATCGCCAACGTTAGTTTTCAGCGGTAAGACAACTGCTGCTAACTATCACCATGTATTTACAAGCCATCACTACATGGCGATAGCTTCAGGGATCGGCGGCGAACATTGCCGCTAACATTAGCGAGATGGTGATAGGATTTCCAGCATTAGCAGACGAAATACAAGGAAAGGCCCATTAGCATAAAAATAGCCTATCAGTCGCCGCATGGAGAACATGCCCACCCATCCAACCCGTGGCTTAGGGGAGGGAGCCTCAGGATACTCAGGAGTGCAGGAGCAACAAAGACATGGGACCCGGCCTCGAGGTTAAGATTTCCCTCATTTAAATATTTACAAAACCCGCGCACACACACGTCCACGCCCCATCCAGTGTCCTTTACGGAGTTTCCCACCGCCCAGCTGCCCAGTCCCCTGGCAGCACTTCTCAATGGTGGCCACTGTGCGGCCATACCACTGGTGTTCCAAAGGTATATATGAAGTTACGACGCATACCATTACATCGCACTTCATTACAATGCATACTAATACTAGGCATACTGCAACAGTAGGGAAGGTGTTGGATAGCGGAGATGTAAATATTACTATTCCCACATCAGTGAGTGCAACCATAAAACTAACCCATGCACCCCAAAGCAAACCCTGAACCCTAAAAGTCACCTTTGAGCCCCTAAAACACACACTAAGGAGCAATGCTATGGGAATGAAGCACTGCAGGTAATTAACTGGCTACTGGGATGAGAATTGTATACTAGGCAAGTTTATAAATCTTAACAGTGTGATCAGGATAATATAGGCATAAGTACCTTAAAATCCAGACAATGGAGGATGGGACCTGGAAAAACGCATGGGACAAGAAAGTTCTGAAAATACAGCAGAAAAGCCATCCTAGAGAGACAAGCAAGGATTCTGCAGTCTGGTGATTTACACGAACATAACAGTCTCTGGGATATCACAACATCTTTAGCAGATGTAATCTATTGAGGGTCCTACACTCTACTCCAAAGAAGAGGGAAATCTATAATACCATGGGGGGCAAATAAGATATGGCGGACGAAATTCTTGGAAAATAGCAACATATTGGCCAACTGGGGGAACACTAGTCCATGAATGAACTCCAGAACATCTTCAAACAGTATCTGAAACTGTACAGAGGCTCAGCAAGCCGTCAGCATTCACAACCTCAAAAAAATGTGTATGGGCATCAACCTGGGTCCCTCTAGTCAAGTCTGAGGCGGAAGAAAGATGTTTGGAGGTTAACAGACAGTCGTCTAATGCAAGTTCTAATCAGCAAAGTCAAAGGAACATCCAAAACTATGCCGATATGAATTATAGATTATCTGAATGAACATACAATGGGTACAAATAACCCTCAAACAGAAATCTACAAGGATTGCTGGTTTATGTTCCTCATCCACTGGAGTTGGGTACTAGCCTAAAGTCATACGATTAGGCCAAAAGTGCTTATTTGGAATCTCGTTGGCCTGAAATCGAAGTTACTCAGATTGGTTCAAATTTCCACAAAACGAAGGCTCTGTATAAGGTTGCTGCAGAAGGATTTGCTGTATATACTACAAAAGCTGCAAAGAAACACGGGAACCGGGAGGTGGTCTAACTGTCTGGGTATCTACCCATACAGATACAGTTGCCCAAGTGTTCTCAAAATTAACACGCACTTCAAGTGTTGTCAATTTCAGGGAGCAAATCCCAATGGATATTTACTCTTTGCCCGCTTGCAATCAGAGATGCTAGGCAACTGAATGAGCTGGAGAAGCAAACTGATGCTCCATGCCTTCAGACTTGGCAGTTTGCCACACCTTGTGATGGGGAGGTGAGTGGGATGCTGGTAACTGAGAGTACATAAATGTGATTGGTTAGAAACTATCTGGACTCATGGCAGCTGGTTGTGTCGTACTTTAGAATTTGGGACCGCGTAGGAGGCAGGGCCCTACCCCTGTCTATCTCGGTAATAGTGTACCGCGAATGGTTAATGCGGTATGTACAAGTGCTTTTTGTAACGTTTTAGCTATGAATGCACTGTGTATACGCTATTTCACATCACTACGTGGGTTCCATTTTGTATCGGTGGCCATCTTATGGTTGCCCTCACATAGGCTATATAGTATGAAGCAAAAACGGGCCTTTCAGAGCAAATGTGGCTTTCTTTGACTTTTCTGTGACCTGGGCAGCTTGGCTCCGCCGCCCCAGGTCAAACTGGTCTCACGAGTTCCCCGTCCTCTGGCCACCTGTGATTAGCATCAGGGCTTGACACCATACACACCATAAAGTCTTTTCATCCTACACAAGCCTCCAGCTAATCTCTTTCACACCTGACTGTTCCTGCTTTATGGCTTGTTTCCCAAAACAGGAGATGCTCACGTTTATTGGGGCCTATCGATATCTGATGTGGGATCTGAGCCTTGCTGGGTAAATAATTACGGGCTTGTTTAACTGGAATGTGGGATGGTCATCATGACTCTGCCTTTTCGTTTTGTAATGTCTACTTTAAATGACCATACCATAAACCTAGGAATGTATGCCTGAGGGAGGAAATTCTGTATTTAAGGAGAAGCCCGTTTCTGTGATTTTTAGCAGTCTCCTGAGAACATACACGCGGTTGTACTTCTAGGACGCCTGTAATTGGTCTGCAGCCAATAAACTGATATTTGACTTCACCCAGAAGACTGTTTCTGTAGGTCTGAAACAGGAAGAACCCCGAAGTCATAGGGTGTATTCCCCTGCACCGCTGGGCTTAAAATACCCAGTACTTCAGTTGACCCCATAAGTGAGCAAAGAATTAAAAGTGATCATGACCCGCTGATCGCATGTCTAAGTGTGCCAGCAATGACAAATCCAAATGTTACTCCTGTCCCAGAGCTGCAGAAAAGTGCACCACAGTTAAACAAGAAGTCTGTTATATGGCATAAGCACAACAGGCTAAAACAGGGCTTTGAAATCAAAAAGTACTCAATGACTACTAGGAGTCAAGAGATTCAATGACCCACAGATCATTCCTAGATTTCAAACTCTAGTAAACCTGCCTCCGAGGCAAGGTGGCTGGCAAACCGACCAGGATTGTAGGAACACCAGTAAACGCAATCCCATGTACATAGAATGGTTCAACCAGTAATTGCAACCCCCTGTACATAGAAGGGTTGAACCAGTAGAGTAGCAAGATCAAATCTGCACTTTAATAGGTGCTGAAAAAAAAAGGCACAATACTCCTGATGGGGAAAACCATTTCAATGAGCTAAGGAAAAAGTGCAAGCATTTTGTTAAATATACCAATAAAACTAAAACAAAACCAGTCACAAGTAAAGGGCTGGCTGGCAGGCAATCATGGGAGCCCTCAGAAGCAGAATCGCCAGTTGCTTCTGGGAGCAAATAAGGTGTTTCACAAACTATCCCTAGACAGTTGCAGTTTACTGTTATGCCTGCCTCCTTGTTCAACTATTTTCCAGCATTATACAGTCATCCTAGCCTAAAAAAAAAAAACAAGCATTGAGAAAATACTGGGGAATGAAGGACTGAATAAAGAATATCTTATGGAGGAGATCCGAAGCGTTATACCCCTGAAAGCAAAGACATTAGAAAGCAAATTCATAATTATGGAATTCTGAGAGCAAATTTCGCCTAGCAATTCTTAGCCAGAAACAAAACAAGGTCCCAGTTCCCAACCGTATCCCAGCTCTCTTTAAGGGAACCCATTTTAACTGCAGTTTTTAATGGGATAGTTCCAGAAGAGGGTACCAGCATCATGGAGATCTGCAATAATTGTCCCCCTACACAAGGAACCTCGGGATGATCCCCTCCAATTATCAACCAATCTCCCTACTCGATGCAAAAGGGAAAATATATGCCAAGCTTCTGTATACCCGCCTAGATGATTGGCTATGTGACAGTGGGATCAACACATCGCAGGCAGGCTTCCAGAAGGGGCAAGGAACAATTGGCAAAGCAAGGTGTATCGGTTTGAAGTAAACCAGCATATAAAAGTCAAAACTATATTAGACTTTTATAGATTTAAAAATAGCTTTTGATACGGTTAGCGGCAAGCTTCTTTGACAAACATAACTAGACCTGGGCTGCCCAGCAAAACTGGTGTCAGCTATCATTCAATGATATAGTCATACCCAATTGGCAAGGTATGGCTCAAGTGGCTAAATTACTGAAAGCTTCAAATATCGGAACCAGACAAGGTTTCATCTTGGCACCAGCCTTGCTTAATATATTTATTAATGAGGTAGCCAACTACCTCAGGACACAAAATCTTGTTTGTGGGGGCCAAAATTGGCAATCCTGCTCTTTGCGGATGATGCAGTGCTTCGGTCATGTACAGAACTAGCTATGCACAAGCTCTTGAATGCATTTGAAAACTATTGCAAAAAAAAAAAAAACAAAAAAAAAAACAAAAGCTGAACCCCGTTGGATCCCGTCACCTATATGATTACCTAGGCGTAAGGTTTGATTCAATGTTGGCTTGGTCAGCTCAACCTTACAGATGAGACATTGGGTTAGTACGCGGGCGGTGTGCTCAGCTTTGCCAAAAGTCAGAGGAACCAATTTCATATAGAGTGCAAGCATGGCGCAGAGCAGTGGTGCTATAAAAATGTGAAAGGGTTGGCTAAGGCAGAGAACAGTTTTTTTACGCCGCTTACTTTGGGTTGGTCCTGTGGCTCTCCTGGATGCATGAGCTGGGTATTGAATGCGCTGGACAGTTTGCAGCGTTACGTCCCATCCAAAATTGGGTACGAATTTGAACCATCCCAGAGCAGAAACCTAATCTGGACAACATCCAAGAGGTATGAGTGCAAGCTAAACAAGTTAAATTATCCTGGTTTAGTCATGTGGCTAACGTTTTCCAAACCATAGGATGTGAAGATGGCTGGTTTAAACCAGAAGAAAAAGACATGACAAAGGATACTGGAAAGAAAATGTTTTGGCAATATATATATTCATTACTCTATCGGGCAGAAGATAGACCAGCTCTGGACACTAGAACCCTCTTCCATCTGAACCATACATGGACAAAATGAATGCTTCTTTCAAGTCATCGTAGGTTAATTTCAGACCCTTCACACATGTAGCTTGGAGTAAAAAGACAACTGCATGAACACTGTTTTTAGGGGGTTCTTACTTTATCTGCACATATCGTTGATTGGTTTATAGCTGCCTATATTTGTTGTGGAATGCTGAGGGCTCATTTGATTGATGCAATTTATTTTGAATGATTAAAATTTGTGATTTTCCAACCAGATGCCCTTTTGACGAGGTCAACGAATAAGATTGCACTTTAATAGTGAACCTCTTTTTTTACCTATGCGGCCCAGCAACTGATGTCTTTCTGGATACCTGGAATAGTGGGTCTTTAAAAGAACCAACGTTCCCGAGCTGGTCACTGGCCAGACACTAGCACTTTTATAGTAACAGGGCCATCTCGAAAAGCCCTTTAGTGATTTAACCCAATTTGTTGATTTGTAATTACCTATGCAGCTCCACACTATCACTATGATTAGCCTCAATGAATGAATTTTTTAAAGTATTAGTGTGAATGCTACGTTTAAGAAAATCATTGAAGTAGGTTACTAAATCGAAGAAGTGTGTGCGTTTTGATATGTATATTGTATGGCCTCTATGGCAAGCTAACAAATAAATCATTGAACAGAGGCCAGTCCCTGACCAATCAATTTGTATCCTCCAACTATCCTATGCATTTTGGACCCTTGTCCTTTAATGGCATAACAATTCATCCTTTAGACCTCATCATTGCGACATCAAAATTAAAAAAATTCTACACCCACCCAGGTTTTTGGTGAGGCGGAGTCCTAATGGACCACTGCAATCAAGTAACCGTCAGATCCAGCAATTTATTGGTCAACAACTCATGGTACGCAGTGTGCCATACACATCCATATTAAGTGGAAGAGAACTGCGTTCAATGCTGCAGGTAAAGTTGCGTGAAAATCATCATGATACACATTTTAAATCCTCCCATTTCACAATAATGTATTTGTTACAATTAATGAGGTACTCTATTTCTCATGTAGAAGCTTCCTTCTAGGCAAGTTACTAACTCTCCATCGTAACAGTCTATACAGTTAAGGTATCAGTTCAATAATTCTACTGATCAAATTTGTAGGAGAGTAGGGTCTGCTATCCTATGGTCACCCCAAATTTTTGCTTTTTGCTTCACTGGTTTTTGACATATTGAGGCTGTGGGCCTGCCAATCAGACCCACAGCCTGCTGTTCTCTCTACTAAATTAAAACTATGCACCCTAGGTGCATAACCAATTGGAAGTGGATCACCCTGTCAGCCCCTGTACCAGTGTACACTAGGTACCCAGGGCATTGGTGTACCCAAGGCCTGCCAGGGGCTGAAGCATGTATTATGCCACCCCAGGCTTGGCCTAACAATTTGACACAACTGGCTGTTCACTCAGCTGGGGTAAGTTGGTGTAATCACCTCTTACTTAGGTGTAGTATACCTAACCTTAAATGGGACACCTGGTAACCTATAAGTCACTCCTATGGCAGGCCTTAACAATCCTGAAGGCAGAGTGCTTGGTTCCGTGTGAGATGGTGCTCTGGCATGAGCTGAGCCTGTCTGCAGTGGTCGGAACAACTTCCTTCAACTGTTTCCAGATATCGTCATACCATACTCTTAAGTGCATTATGAACCTCGCGGTTACATGCTATCTTAGGTTTGGCTTTATCAAAACATGTCGAGTAAGGTGTCATACGAATTGGAATACTAACCCCTCGCCAATTCTGGCGACGGGGTTAGAATTCCACCCTTCTAGAGGGACACGACATGTACAGTACCTGAAACCCGGGTAAAATCAGACATAGCCTCAGCTCCACAAAATGGATGCTGCCACCACAGACACAAGTCTGCCCTCCTGCTGCTGGGAGTCCTTCCAGCTTGGGAGGTGTGGACAAAGGGTTTCCTGCCAGGGGAGGTGCATGCACCACCCCAGACAGGATTTTGTGTATTGGTCAGGTAGGGCTTGAAAGAAACCAGACATGCCTGTGGCTCACAAGGAGCCTCGGTGCATATGCCAGTTCAAACCGGTCCTGGGGCACACCAGTCCCGGGCCTGGGGCGAGCTGGACAAAGGATTGGGGTGTAACCACCCCCCTTCCTGGTCCCACCCATAGGGAGGGACCTAGCAGGTAGTCCGGCCCCTAGAATCCGCTTAAAGGTAGGAGCTGTGTCCTAAGACTTCAGACATCCTGGAATCAACTTGAAACTAAGAAGAAGACGGGAACTTCGACATTCTGCTGCACAGAAGACTGAATAAAATCTCCCCTGTGGTCAGGGAGTGACCACCTTGCTAACGCAAGCACCATCCAGCGAATCAACGTCTGCTTTGCCGCCGCCTCCCGCCGGAGCCCGAGACCAGAGACTGACAAGACCTGGACCTCCAGACCTCTCACCGCCCGATCCACAGTCCCTGAAAAGAGGAGACCCGTGGAGGCACCGAGACACGTGGAGCCAGCCATCTTGAAACGACCACGACAAGCTGACAAGTGCAACAACCGAGGCTCCCTCCAAGTTGTGCTTTGGGAACTGAGAAGCTCAACACCCGAGCAGCATCTGCACCAAAAGGTGAGCCCTCCAGCATCTCCACGATCTGCGTGGGGCCCTTCTGCATTTTGCCACTCGACGCGCCTAACCGGTTGCTGGCCCGCTGGCTAGTAGCCATCTTGTCGACGAACTTCACGAAATACACCGCTGGTCTGGTTGCTCCAGACTGGCCCTTGCTCCCCTCCAAAGGAGCAGTCCCTCTGACCTTGCTGGTCAGAACCATCAGCTTATTTCATCTCCTACAACAATTGCTTTCGCCAAGGCTTGTTTGCTTCGATCAAGTCGCCGACAGCGAGAGCCTGCATGGGACAGCTCGTGAACAGACTCCTGGACGTCGACCTCCCGGGACCACGTGGCTGCAGAGACAAGCTACACCTTTCTTCCTGTTTGCACCCGACATTGCCTGGTACCCACCTGGTGCCACGCCGGTCACTGGCTAGTGACTGAACACTGTCCCCTCTGCTTACAGGTCTTCAACATCTCCGATCCACTCTTGGATCCACCGCATCTCTCCCGGACCGACCGCCTGCAGCATCTTTGTCTTCAGGCTCCACGGAACAGATAGAAGAAACCCGACGCACTTCGAGGCCTATGCACCCGCTTCCTGTGGGGGAGGTAAAGCTGGCACTCCTGTGCCCAAGTGTAGTATTACATCTCTAGTGCCTGTGTTCCAAATCTTGAGTTCCTAGTCCATCCGGAAGATCCTCTTTGCAGTAACTTTGTACTTTTTACGCACCCATTGAAACCTATGGGAGCACGCGTGTGACTATTTGCTCTGCACACGCCACCTGTGGACCTCCTGGTCACTAACTGAAGTTAGCTCCTTGTAGGCCCAGCGATTCTAGAGGCCCTAGGCCTTTTCCCCTTTTCTGTTCGTGGTACTTATACCACTATTTTAGTATATGGTTCGAGCGGCCACCAGGGCCTATCCATATAAAGTGCAACTTCTGTGTATTCTACTGTAATCTTGTTTGACGATTTGTGCTCATAAAGAGACTAGGGGTTACTTTGAGAAATAAATACATATATATTTTGAATATCTGTGTGGTGTCCTTTCATTGGTATAAAAGGGGGTTGCATTTGGTAAAACAGCTGGCTTAACACGCTTCACGAGTTTAGCCTCAAAGACTGCTTAGCCTACGCTACCACTAGGGCAGCTAGTCCGAAAAGGTTGACTTACAACCACACCATAAGGGTTTCTTGGCATGGTACAAGGTTATCACTTTAACTAGTGAGCATCATATACCAGGCCAACTTCTCACAAAATTATTTTAGTATTCATTAGGGTCACCTTGACTTCTACCAGGAAAAGACATTGATCACTTTGCAGAAATGGCGGATCAATATGGTCTGCCAGTGGGCCAGTTCCTGCAGTACGACGCCCTAGTCTGCACTTTGAGAATTATGGGGAAGAGGGAGAGAAGAACCGGAAACACATCCCCACTCCAGCAACGTGGCTCATCCACATGCCAGCTTCTAACTTATCCATGGCCGTCCTAGTGGGCTACAAGATCATACGCCAAGATGCCTTGACAAACCAGGAAAAGACCGAATCTCAAGGAAGTCAAATGTGCCACATCCATGGACACGGACAGCCCCTACATGGAACAGATCCACTTTCCCTACAAACAATAGCTTCACCCTGAAAAGAAAAGAAGAAAAAAAAACACAAACCAATTTAACCCATCCCATTACATACTTCATTGATCCCTTTGCTATCAATTCCAAAGACCTCATACTACTCGGTGACTTCAATTTCCGCCTAGAGTACCCCACGGACCACTGCTCCACAACCTACGCGAAGGTCGCAACATCGGACTCACCCAGCTCGTCACACCTTCCACACATCGCAGGACATGCTCTGGATCCACACTTTACCACCAACAAGATCATGTACAATGCCACCTCACCACCAATATGGACCAACCACTCCATAATACACTTCCAAATCACCATGCCACAAGTAAACTGACCCACCAGCATCAACCTACCCAGCCGAAGCTGGAACAAAGTATCAGAGGCAGACTCTGACCCTCAGATGGACCAACCCAGCACCACAGAGAAAAGGGCAAAAGAAACTTCAATTAATGAAATATGAACTGTGCAGACTCACTCGTGCCCATCAAATAGACAAAGAATCTACAAACCACCTTCAAGAATCTAAATGCCAATGCAGATAGCTGGAAAGAAAAATGGAGATCCAACCACAAAGCAGACACCAGAACCACCGATAAGACCTGCCTGGCGCTAACACCAACTCCTGTGAGAAACCAAAAGAAGGGCACTAACTGAATGCATAGAAGCAAGCTCCAGCAGCTGCAAAGAGATCATCTCGATCACTAAAGAACATACTACCCAGGGCTGCCGCCAACACATTAACATGAACGTTGAAACAAGTGGTTGAGCTTCTTCTACAGCAAGCTAGAAAAAAACCTACAGCTACATTTAACAATCTGATACCCAAAGACCTCATCACCAACCAAGACAATCACCTGACTGAATAGAAAACGCTGACCGAAGAAGATACCACAGGAATCGTTAACAGATAATTCAGGGGCCCCAGTGGACCCATGCCCCCAAACATAAGTACAACATGGGAGGACCACCGATCAGAAACATCCTCACCCACATCAACACCTAATAAATGCTCCACACTCCAAGTAGATTGAAACAAGCAGCCATCAATCCGCTCCTTAAAAAAACCCTATGGCCGAACCCAGCAAGCTGTACAACTTCTGACCCATCTCCCTGCTCCAATTCCCAGCCAAAATGATAGAGAAGGCCATCAAACAACTTCCCAGCCACCTCAAACTCCACCCAATCAGGTTTTTGGAGCAACCAAAGCACAAAAATAGCTCTCATCACAGCCACTGACAAAATCTGCACACTACTGGACAGTGGAGAAACCACAGTTCTTCTGGACGGCTCATGTGTCTGATACAGTCTACCACCACACACTCAAAAGATTGAACAACAAAATGCATCCAACAACTGGATTTGCTCCTTCCTCACAGAAAGAACACAGCAAATTAGACTACTATCCTACACATCAGAAACTAGGAATCGGATCTGCAGACTGCCCCAGGGTTCATTGCTAAGCCCAGCGTTTTTAAACATCTACAGGACAAAAAACTCTCCAAACCGGCATCTCCATTATAACATAAGCCACCAAAGTCATCTTCACTGACTGCTTGGTCAGCATAGCAGACTTAAGAGCCAACTGCCAGAAAGTCAACTCCGATAAGACGGAAGTGTGGATTGTCAGGACAAGAACTCTCCTTGGGACTCCCCCTGGGGGCCATCAGAGCTCAGATACAAACCAACCAACACCACAAGACACCTGGAATTCATTCTACACAATAATCACAACAGGACAGCACAGGTTAACGCAGTCAGCTCCTCCTGCTTCCATATACATTATGCATGCTCCACAAGATCTTCTAGGGCTGTTCTTGCCTTGTGCCCCATATATTAGGGCATGCACAGAGTTGTCAGGCTTTAAAAGACATCAAGCCAGGGTAGCAGATGAGTCGGGAAACCTCCATTAGAACAGACCAAACACCGAGATGCCCCTTTGGGGGGGTGAGTTGCAGCACTATATTAAGTTTCAATAACATACTCCAGAACACACCACACTTATCACGCAAGCTCTTATAATAATCAGATTAGGCTACAGGAAATAACTCTACACCGGTATCTAAACTATTTCCTCCACACCATTCAGAATGGTGCATCGAGACTCCTCCTCGACCTCCCACGACACCACATCTCAGTTTTGTGGCTCGTCATACAAAAAACGCTACCAATGCAAACTCCTCCTGAACGCATACAGGACACTGCACAACATCGGACCAACATACCTTAACTGCTGCCACTTACTCCAACCCAGACACCTATGCTTAGCCCCTCACACCCCCCGAATCTGCCAATGCAGAACAGACAGTCTAGTTTCTTCCTACATCTCACTCAAGACCTGAACAATCTGTCCTAATCAGGGCCTTCTCACTTGAATTCAAGAATCTGAAGACCTGGCTCTTCAACTAATTCCTCATGGCGGACTCCCAATGCTAAGCCTCCAGCACCTGGATACCCTACCAGGTGAATAGCCACGCTAGCCAAACATAACAAAAATGTATGAGCAGTGCTAAAGCAGTACATTTGCAGCACTTCATCTACTTTCATTAATTGGGTCAATGGTATGAATCTCTTTACGACGAGTAGCACACAAATCCAGAACCGAAGGTTAGCGGTATGGTTGGTTAGTTACTGAAATTAGTCATGTGTTTTCAAAAAACATTCCATGCATTTACTCTAGTTTGTGTAAATTAAGATTAATACTAGTTATGTGGTATTTCTAGTGGGGGCAGAGTGGTTTCAGGCAAATAGTTGCTGAGATAAGTAGGCTTGCAGTGGTTTGATCTTGATAGGTTGCAAGAATAGGGTTTAAAAATAAAAAAGGGGGGGGATATGTGATTTAAGACATGAGGCATCAGCCATTTGAAGAATTACAATAAGAATGACTAAGGCAGACAGGAACGAAAACGAGAGGCTATACTCAGAAGGCACACAGAGGATGGAAGGTATTGTTGTGCTGTCTTCGCTCTCAGTCCTGACATTGTGTAGCTACTACCCCTCTGCCCGCAATCAGCTGGGGATGTAGTATATCCTGTAATTGATTATTTTTTTGGTGTATTGGTTGCTGCTTTCCAAACTCCTGTAAAGCACTGTGATTCCCGTTTCCGCTATATAAAAACGTTCAAATAAATAAGGTCACTCTGAAGAAAGTGATTGAACAATTGGTATCATGTGAAAACCTGCAGATTAGGTGCAAATTCTCATTATAACATTTCCCCACATTGGGAAAATATTTAACCCATAGTAGCACTGCTTTCATTACACCAACATCTTCATATTAGGAGAATGTGGGTCCAAGCCCACCCTGGAAAACATTTTACTACTGCCTATGCTGGAGTATATTTCCAACACTCAACGGAGAAGAACGTGTTAGAATTTGGTGAAGGTCCTTAAACATTAAACGCACAAGGAAGTCATGGAACTACAACTTCCCACCCATTTCAGCCCACGAGTAGATTAGCTCAAAATAAAATCTTGATGTAGCTAATCTTTTAAGGAGTCCACAAATCCGCTTTTGCACACGCAAATCAAGTTTACGTACGTAAATAGCTTTGATAATCTGACTCCTAACATTTCCAAAGTACATCTAGATGTAAAGTGTAAGACAACCATTAATCCAGCACTTGGTAGATGTTCACGATTATGGCAAACAACTGAAGCACAGGGACAAGGAAGTGTCCCAAGAATTAAACAAGGTGCTCAACTAGAGAATGTCAGACACAGGACTGCAAATATAATAGTTTCTACAGCAATACTGAATTAGAGTGAATGCTCTAAAGGTATATCTGGAAAAGTAATTCAGAAGACGCTTCTTCATAACGTAAACCAAGAAAAGAACAATGATAAGAATGATAGGTCCTAAACTCTGCTATAATCACAACACTGACATAACATATGTGCTGGCATAGTCAGAGCCCTACTTTGATTTGGTATTGTGAACAGAGCTCATTAATAAACAGAGCGTCTGAATACAAATGGCCTGTCAATAATCAAATATTTATCAATAAAAGAAAGTCAGCATAATCAAAGCCTTGCTACAACTCAACCCTGACATGACCAGAGCCCAAGCATAATCAGAAGATATCACACCTCTGATTGAATAAGAAGGCAGTCATAATTTGCATATTCCATTGGTCCAAGTGGATTTGTATACAGGACCGGTAGATTTAAGCACTGCACCCCTTTGACAATCAAATATTTTATAAAATCCCAAACCTTTCCGATACGACATAAATGCAGTAGTGTTAGTCATAAAATGCTGCCATTGGTACAACCTTATGCGATTCGCCCATCATGTGTGGCAAACTCCAGATAGACTTCACTACTCGTCAATACTAGCCCAACAGTCATTGAACAGTCATTCAACAGTTAAAGACACAGCAACTTCTAATCTGCATTACCCTGGTTGCCCTTCTTTAAAGGAATTAAGCACTCTGCAACATCCGTCTGATTCGCATGGTTGCTTCAACGCCAGTGGTATCCAACCAACACGAGCCCGCAGTACTAACAAGACTTGCCTCCCAAGGAGGATACAAAATAGAAACTTCCCGAAATAAAAAGCTTCAACCTGGTGAAAGAAATTCCAATGCAGGTGAAACTACAGCCTCCATAACTGCCAAGATTGAAATGTGAGGATACAGAGCATGTGAATGTTCAAACCACACAGATTCAGGAGGGCGTAAGAGCAGGAGAATGGGCACTGTATGCTGGTGTCACAGATGGGGCTCATCTGTGGGGCAATGCCCCCAGAAACAAATGTGCTATGGATTGCAATTCAAAATAAATTAACCACGTTGTATGTGGTTCCTTCTACTGCAGTATAATAGGTATGGCAGGCATGGAAGGAGGTTCACAAAAGGCCGTTTGTGGGTATATTAAAATTTAGGCCTAGAGGAAAAAAAAGAAAAAAAAAAAAAAAAAGCACAGAGCAATTAAATGAAACCAATTAAAATTAGGTTACTCTAGCACACATATCCTGCAAGGATGGAGAGTCCACTTATTGTTCTGGAACCTATAAAGACAGTTATAAAAAGGCAGCCACTCACCTTTGGGTACCTGAAAGGGATGTGAGGTTTGTGATACCCAACTGCAAGAAAGAATGGCTTGCTCTGTTTTTTAGCAGCTTGCAGTAACCGTATGGCCTCTTCTGTACTCTGAATGTCAGGCAAAGTTCTTTCAGGGACTTCTTCCACATCAACAGGACATACCAGATTTGCATGAAGCTTGCCATCTTTACCTTTACAGGTCTAGGAAAGAAAGTAAATGACTTGAATTAAGAATTATCCTCTATAGGTCTTGCCTACCAGACAGGGCAACCTGTCTGGTTGCCGATTAGGCCTATTGTCAGTTTACAGTGGGCTTCGAGCCCACCCACTGCATACCATGGTTTGGCTGTGCCACTCCTTTGCTTACTTTTAAATCATTAGCTTTCGACCTTCCACTGCTTAAGTTTTGAGCACCATTGGTTTCTTTTTGGGTAAGCACTTAAGTGTGCATGTGCTTTACAGCTGTCTCCCTTGTGTACTTCTCTCCTCCCCACTACGCTCTGTGGCCCTCACTACTATGTGCTTCTCCCTTACCCTCTTCCTGGTTTGCTTGCTCTTCTATGCATCTCCTTCCCACATTGCCTTCTTGCTCCTCAATCTAGTGCTGCTTCCACCCACTTGTCTCCCTCAAGTTCTGCTTAAACAGCCCATTGCTGCCCCTCATCGCTGTCCCACCCGTACACTATTTTTGTTTGGGGAGGGGAGGGTAGCAGAGGCCCAGGCATCAAACTTGCCTGCTCACCCACCTTAAAAGCAGTTGTGATACTTCCATGTCTTTCCACACCCCTCCCATTTACCAATCCATCGCACATTGGTAAATAAAAAAAATGGCACATGTGCAATTTTGCAGCCATGCATTCATAGTACAGCATGCGCCTGCCCCTATGAAACTACTGCATCATGCTGTAATTTATGGCTAGGCGGCATTGGCAAAGCAATAAGTTCCAAAGGCAAGAGCTACTGGCTTTGCCAATGCTGGTTCTTAGTTGGAGACTGACAAATAAGCCCCCAATAAGTCTAAAGTAAGTCTTGGACACATTAAAAACATTTTAACAAGTGATAAGTTTATCAAAGATATTTGGAGCTGCACAATTTCCTGCCTTAAAGCACAAGGCCACAACGAAAGTAGAAATGTAGGACAAGCAGAGGAGTTGGAAAACAAGAATACGCAGACTCTGGGCACCATTGTGGAGGGACATACTGAAAAAAAAGCATTGGCATAGCCAATAGGTCTCGCCTTTGGGACCTTATAAGTGTTTAGACATGCAACAGTTGTTTTTGCACCTAGGATATTGTGCTGCATAACTAAATACTTATAAGGTCCCAAAAGGGAGACCCATTAGCTATGCCAATGCTGGTTTACTGCTGTTGCTCTTCTGGATACATCTTGGTTAACAAGACCAAACTCAACGGATCTGTGCGGGAGAAGGCTTCTGTAGGTTAAATAATCACCAAAATGCTTTTATCTCTATCCTATCCAGCATTTGGCATTCTCGGTGAGCATAGAAAGAAAAGTAGTCTAGCAAAGGTGCAATGGGCTGTAATGCAAGCAATGAAAGTGTCCTTTGAACTGTTGGTAACAATAGTAAAAAATATTAATCAGGGGTTCATGGGCCCCCAGACCTCTGGTGCCACTGCACAGGCTGCACCATTGAGAGGGCAGTTTGTGAGTGCAGAGGGGCAGGAGCAGAGATATGGCAATATGATTAGCAGCAAACAAGCTAAACATGGATAAAACTGTCCACATTTGGCAAGAACCTGCCATTTAGCAATCCTACAATACTTTCCGATGTATACACAGAATTGGGTCATGTGACCCAGGCGTCACCAGTAATAGTGTTAACTTGGCTCCCCTCATCCTGTGGTAGTCTGAGTCTGCAATCTCGGTGGCTGCCATTGGCTGCTCTGGCTTCTACCCAGGCAGTAGAATTGGGTACACAATGGCCCTTCTTTGGACGCCAGTAATACTGTATGACAGAAATTCTCTCATCCCATTTATTCCCTGCTCCTACACCTCGGTGGTACTGTGGGGACAGCCTCACCACGGTGATATCCTCGGCCGGCCCAACCCATTGATACTCCAGGGCACTGGTGAGATGTACATGAATAGTAGAAGATTATATGTATGAGTCAGGCGCTCCTCTTCCAATGGTCTACCATCAAGATCAAATTATTCCAAATATATGAAGATTTGTAGGAAGGAGCGTCAAATTCAAATGATCTTATCAATCCAATACTGAAGTCCAAGTTTATTTTCAAGACGATATTTTTTAACAAAATTCAAGTTTCAACAAGATCAATATAGGCATATGTTTCATCCAAATTCAATACTTTCTTGAAAGTGAATAATCACAACTCAGAAACAGCCTACGCGTTTCTTCCTCCTAGGACTTCTTCAGGGCTGTAAGGTAATAAATAGAAAATCACAATCTAGTTCTAAGTATACAGTATCTATTTTTGCACATTCATGTTATAGATACATAAATCTAATCAATACTAATGACAAAATAACAATCATTTTCTGACAGGCAAAAATAAAAATAATTGGATTCTGTCAGAACTTAAAATTTTGAGAAACTCCTTTTGGAAAATATTGGATTCTGTTGAAACTTGAATTGTGTGAAAAAAATCTTCTTGAAAATAAACAAACTTTGACTTCAGTATTGGATTGATAAAATCATTTGTGAACTTGACGCTTCTTCCTACGAATCTTCATGTCTAGAAGTAACTGAATCACCAAGGACTGATTACAACTATAAACGACTCAGCAAAAGGAATTAAATGACTTTTCTACAGAAATAAAAGAATCACTAATACAATAAAAAGACTCCTCTCCAAAAAAGACTGCTCTCCAAGAATAAACGACTCGGCTAGGAGAAGGAAGCACTCGGTCCGACGATAGACGTTACTGTGTTGAATATTAGAGGCATTCAGGATGCAAAAGACAAGCCCGGGAGTTGTGCGCGCACTGCAAAGAATGTGAGGTATGCAGCTGGCACCCAGCCGCGCTGCTGCTCGCTCCCGAGCTCCTTAGGCCAGGGGAGAGAGAAAGCGGGACATGAACCCGCCTTTGGCCAATTGCATGCGGTCTTTCTTAGAAAGCGGTACAAAAGGGGGTGGTGATGGACGGAGCATCAGAACCAATCAAACACTCACACCCAGTCAACAGATCTGGGTTTGATCCATCACCGTTCTTTAGCCCACTCTGCCACCCCAGTTCAGACATGGCCATAGGCTAAAGAACGGTGATGGATCAAACCCAGATCTGTTGACTGGGTGTGAGTGTTTGATTGGTTCTGATGCTCCGTCCATCACCACCCACTTTTGTACCGCTTTGTTCGCCATAAGTTGGCAGGGTATGCTCAGACGTGAGTCCCTTGCTCACTTTGCCACTGGATTCAAGCAAGCCTGGCTGAAGACGGCTGAAATGCCAGAAACCGGTCCTAAGAAGCTTGTTTCCGGTCCAGGGAAGGCATGGCTTGGCAGTTCGGGCTGGACTGTTCCCATGAGGCACAGGGTCAGACTGATTTGCATATGGCCATGTCTGAACTGGGGTGGCAGAGTGGGCTAAAGAACGGTGATGGATCAAACCCAGATCTGTTGACTGGGTGTGAGTGTTTGATTGGTTCTGATGCTCCGTCCCATCACCACCCACTTTTGTACGTCTTTCTTAGAAAGACGCCCGCAAAGGCCAATAGCCTGTGAGCAAAAAAAAAAGCACGAGCTTGTGGTCAGAGTTGAAAGTCCTTACTAGAAGCTTTGCAGAGCAATGCATGCGTGCCGGCTCAGGCGAGACCTACAAATGAAGTAAATGCTGTTCAATGTAGCAGGTCCAGAAATAAAATGGTTGGGTGGAAGGAAGCAAAAAGGGATTAATATGTGAACATCACCACAATGAACAGCAGGTCTGTTCAGAGAGGGCTATGCTTGAGTAGAGAAGGGCATGCATAATGTTACAGGGATGAAAAGAGCAGTAGAGTGCAGAAATCGAAGGGAAAAAAAATCTATCTCTTGGCACAGTGGGACATCAGAGAGGCAAACATTAATAAAAAAATCTCAGGTAAATATTTGCGTGAATACACTTTTGGATTGAAGCTGCTGTTTTGTGGACTTCGTGCTGGAACCCGGTTAACCAATTCTCTAAATCCACAACCCCATTCTCGCAACAGCACTTGGAGGACACCAATTTATTGGATTAAAACTATCCTGCAATTTCTCATCGGGAGAAACTCCTAGCTACCCTCTCCAAATATACCTTGCCACCCACCTCAAAAAACAAGGTTTTACTCTCCAACGCTAACTACACTAAAACATTTTCTTTGCCATCAGCAAATTTGCATGAGGATTCCCTCTTACCCCCAAGTGCTATGCATTTAGTCAAAAGCCCCTTAGATTGTTCCAGCTCTTACTGCAATATGTAGCTCTGCTTGAAATTTAGGAAAAAGACATCTTGACTGGAAGAAAGCAGTAGTAGTTCCAATCTTCAAGAAGCCCAGCACAGATCTTGCAATCTAATTTCTTTGCTTTCATTTACCTCAAACTACTGAACATATGGTTATTCAACAAATGTGACTTTCCTTCAAATCTAACCATGTTTACTGCTACCCCTTCCCCAATTATGAAAACTTGGCTACTGCTTACAACAGTTTATTTTGGCTACAAATGACATTCAACTAACAGGACACCAACAGCAACACCATACTTATTTTTAGACCTCAGGTGCTTTAAGTGTCCCACTCCATCCTTATTAATCGCTTAGCCTACTGTGGCCTTAAAGATTCAGCTTTCTCATTGTGCTCTCCCTGTTGATAAGGAAGTCTGCAGGTAGTCAGAACACCCCTTTCCAACACTCATTCAAGGCCACAGAATTTGGTGTCCTACAAGTTTCTAACATTCATGTAACTCCTTTAGCAGCCTGAGTCGACTGAGTTGCTAATCTTAAGCCAATGTCACAGCAGCATCTGGTTTAACTATCAGTATTTTTTAATGAAATGGGTCTTATTTCAGGACTCTTTGAGTTTAATGGAGTAAGGTGGATCCCATCCGAACTAAAAAGGGGGATACACTGTATGGATATCTTCCCGACAGGTTGATTATATAAACATATGTCAGATGTCACTAACAGAGATAGGAGTGTGATGGAGGGATAAGATGCCGCCATGTGATAGTATGTATTGCTTCGTTATAATGTCTTGCTAACAAAATGCCATGAACAATGTAGAGATAGGACCTTTAATTAAAATGTTTACGGATTCCACCACAATGCCATGGATACTGTCTCTATGCTCCCTCTAAATCCAGATAACAGCTTTTTATGTACATGGATTATTGAAGAAGCCAGAGTAGTATTTGAGATTGTTTTAGCTATGTGAATAATGCACCAACAGTAATGTACACAGAATCAGGACTTAATTTGATGGGTTTTTTTTGTAAATTAAATTGTAGAAAACCTTGTCCTGAAGGGGACTAATCCGAAATTCACCGAAACGCTACGTCGACTTTTCTATTCATAAAATGTTTTGGTTTTAACCTTTTTATTGTAATATTTACTGTACAAGCTTTGAATGTACTGTTTAAATATTGATTGATAATTAAAAAATAACTTCTGCATGTTGCACCATTTAAGACTTACATTATAAATAAAAATTGATTTTGTACATTTAATATTGTGGTAACATTACTGTTGAGAGTTTAAGAGGGCTATTGTGATTACTAAGATTCATTGAATGTAGCTATAGAATTTGTTAAAAGCACGATAGATAGTTTATTAGAATATGCGGTTGGATGATAGCATTTGATCCACATATTTTGTAAGGGACTTGTAGTTTCCTGGACTCCTCTTAGGCTCATGACTACACTTGGCTCTCCACCTAAACCCAAAAATTCAGCACTTCCACCCCTCCATTCCCAACTGTCCTTTCCACTACACAGTCCACAGTACCAGTTTCCTTCTTTTAAAAACAATCAAATACTCCTGCTGCTTCTTCCAGCGCACTAACATTAGATTATTATTTAAACATTTCAGATTAGGGATTTCCTCCTTGGGGTCTCTGCTTACTCTTGGCAAGCTTCAATATATTCATAATGTTGCTGCTTGCATAATATCACGCACATACATTGGCACCATAACATAACAGTACCCACCCCCCCCCCGCCCCGCCATTAGGAAGAATTCTAAGTCTTCATTAAAGTTCTTGTATCTCTGAGAGTCCACTTTCAAAGCTCCTGGCCTTTGTCAAAGCGATCCTCGTGTCAGTTCTCACATGTCATTTCTTCACTAACCACATCCCTACAGGGCTCTACATGATAGGAAGATTTACTGCTGGTCCTCAGATTTAAGAAAACATAGGTGGAAGACTTCCAGCTGTTGCATCCAAAGCCTGGAAGGGTCTTCCAGCTGCTACCCGTGAAATAACCCACCTCATCACTTGCCAGACAAACCTCAAAACACAACTATTTTTAAAGTAATCCTAGGGGATCTCTGTGTTTCTTGGTCAGTCACAGGACACCCTAGTCCTGAGTAACAATGTGCTTTACAAAGATTTTACAGCCTACTATAGGATCTCTTTTGGACAGGGAGCAACAATCGTGTTTCTTCTCTATGAACGGAGACAGAAAACTTAGATAGAATATAAGCAATGGTCTCATAAGAAGAGAAATTTCAATAAGTGGACTGAGAATTTGACGCATGTGCCCAACTGAAGCAATTAGAAAGTAATCCTCAGAAGCGCAGCACAGCTGTTCCATAGTTTTAACTTAGACCTATCCATATACCCCAAAACTTAATCAAATACATGCACATTACAGATGAAGTACGACAGATGCAAATATAAGCCAGGTTTAAAATGCAGCTAGTTTTATTTCCATTCACAACTATCAGATGAAGTGTAACGCCCAATGACTGAACGTTGTCCAAGGACACCCTTGCATATTACAGATTTCATGATCAACCAAGAAAATATAGATTGCATAAACCATAGCAGATTCACCATTAAAGGAGGTATTTTGAAGACAGACTATTCTGGGTTTTTTTGTAGCTCACTAAGGAAAGAGGAAACGAGGCGGAGGAGCGAAGGTGGTAAAGGCAAAAATTACTATGGCCAGGGCCTGCACCCAGCCCACCATGGGTGTCCTTTCCCCGCTAATCAGGACTGGCCTTAAGCAACAGGAGTTGGGTACAACTTTCACCAGGCGTTGTGCCAGGCCCATGCAGCTAACAGAATTTCGCTATGAGCAACCCAACACGGGCAGCTAGCCACAGATCACAGCATTCATGCATTTTACAGTGGACGGGGCTGTAGGCCCTGAAATATAGTTCCAGATCAGTGATCCCAGCCACTAGGCCAGGATGGGCATTTGAAGCTTGTTGTGGATTCGCAGTCCCATACCTAGGAAACTTACTTTGGGTTCTTGGTACCCAACCAGTATTCACACTTTAAAAACATAAAATTAATTCAACACAGGAGTTTCCTTTATGGTCCCACTTACATTGGCATCTGTGCCATCATTTGCATTTGATGCCTATGATGGAGCAGGGTTTTTACTTTAAAACCAAATACCTGTTTCATTTTCGCATGTTATAATTAAAAGTACTAAAGATTTGTCAAGTCTTGTCTAATCAACCTTATTAACAGAAGAATTACACGTGGGAATGCTATTGCATGGCTAAAACAATAAGTGAACTAAGTTGGTAAGCAAACTGACAGAAATAGATGTTGCTTATGTGATGTTATTGTGTTTTGCGCTTATAATTAATATGCATGAATGGCTTTTGATGTCGCAAATGGCTAGATAAATACATACGCATAAGGGTATTAGTGGGGGAATAACACTGTATAATCATTTCCGTGCAGTAATTTTGTTTTGTTTCATTTTACTTAAGTTGACCAATGTGGCCTACTAAAAGATGGCTACCACCCGCAGCCTGCATTCGAGTTGATGGAAATTTTGCAAGGAGGCTTCGCGCTGCCTGTGACCTTGCCCTCTTGACGAACTGAAAAGCCATGATCATGACGACAAATCCAGGAGTGATGCCAATCATGAAATTTGTTTCTAAACAAAATACTGACTTTATGAACTTGTGATGATCCCATGAATGGGATACAAATTATCCAAAAGAGACATCCGTAGAAGTAACGAATTAGTTGTGGACCCCTTAGTTTCTATTCATTATTTGAGACGATCAATGTGTGAAATAGTACTGATGTATCGCAATGTACCAAGACAACAATTTCCGCCATTCATCCGTTTTGTACGATATGATTGCAACATTTTGGAATGTAATTTTAGTATAAATATTAGTAGACTACCATTTTGGAATGTAATTTTAGTATAAATATTAGTAGACTAGAGAGGTCTAGCGCCACTTCTTCCCGAACGGATGATCCAAGGTCCCGATGCTGACGGAGAGGACGGTGACTCTACATGATGGCTAGAAACTGTTTTGGACCGGTTCTGACTTTTAGCCAGAATAGGTAAATATAAGAGAAATGAATTTGCATTTTATTGGCTTTTCATACAATTTTAGATAAACAAATATTCTGTTTGAATCACTGTGTCGGGTGGTTATTTTATTGTCATGTTATTGAATTTATTTACGTATCTGAAATGTTTACCCCAGATCTATAGCAACTAGTTGATGCCATTGACCTCAGAGTACATGCAGATTGGTTAGGTATCAGAAAGGGTTTCCCCTTATACATGGCACGGATAGAGTGGTAAGATGAATGTTGGTGTAATGGGCCACACCAGCGTGTGATGTGTGTGTGTGACTGTGAAATCACTCCGTCCGTGGAAGTAGAGGGGATTCGGAAGCTCCGATCTGCACCAGTTTCTTGGTAGCAGAATGATGGTTAACTATGGTCTTGATCTGGTGAATTTGCGTGTATATAGGCTTGTTGATTATTGATGTTTGTACTAACACTATGTCGAAGTTGTATAGAGTTTTATATAGTGCGTACGGCTTCTGGGACGTAGGAAGTCGGTGACAGTTCCGTAGTAGGGCAGAGGGAGTGCTGCTCTCGGAAAAAGGCAGGATTGTTGGCCCTGTATGTAGACAAGGGAAAACGTGTGACAATTGAAGTTGCGCGTCGCATTGTCTGGGTTTGGTGAGGTAGCATCGCCGTGTGTTGCCATTAGAAGCGTATTTTCTGTGTGAGAGAGGTGTATATGATAGCGAAGGTTCTGTGAAGTTCTGGTCTTGGGTATCAGGGATCCTTATGGCATTCCGTTAACGCTTATCACTGGGAAGGTAATAGGTATTCTCTGAGCTTGTTAGAAGGACAGAGCAGAGGTAAGCGCTGCTGTGTTAACGTGTGATATACTTCTGTAGTAGGACAGACTGTTAGCTGTTCTCGGGAAAGACAGACTTCTGTGTGAATGTACTACAATTTCTGGTGTGAAAGTGCGTGAATGAGAAGGCATTCTGAGGAGCATTCGAGAAAACAGTTAATTGGTGCTTGTTAAAAGGGTAGAGTAGAGGGTTGTGCTACTTTATCCACGGAAGTAACGATTCCGTAGTAGGGCAGAGGTAAGCGCTGCTCTCGGGAAAGGCGGAATTATCGTGGGAAAAGTCTTTTGCTGTTCTGTGGCTAGCGAAGCAGACAATGGAGATGTTTGTATGTTGTAACTAACAGACTCGTAGAAGTTGAAACAAAGTCTACCAAGTAGTCTTGTAAAGGAGGGGTAGACGAGAGAGACAGGAGACAGGAGCAGCTGCAGCGACTGCTGACGTCAGGAAGACCGCGCTGTGATTGGACAGTGGATTAGAACGGTGGAAGCACGGTGATTGGTGCGCTAGTGTACGCCGCGCAAGGATTGGGAGACATACAGGGTGACATAGACGCTCCAGGATTGGTGCGTTGGTGTGAGTCGCGCTGCAATTGGACAGGAGATCGCACAGTTGTAGAAAGACAAAAAGGGTGGCGGAAAAATAAGAAAATGTATTACCACGCTGAGAAAAAGAAAAAAAAAAATCCTTGTTTAGTAAGGTTAAGAACTGGTTTGACAAGGATAAGGATATTGTGACTAGGGAAGGACAATTACTTCCTCCGATAAGAATCCCCGCATCCTTCATCGTTGCAAAGTATGGGTATCATACCTGTATTTGGTTAGATAACTGGGTTAAGTATACAAAAGAGGATGGGGGTTTCAGCTTTCCCGGAACATGGCACATTTAATCTGGCCATACTGAGGAACTTACGGGAACGGATGTGTCTAGTGCCTCGGCCAACGCAATTCGAGGCATTGACTGAATGGGAAGATGAAATGCATGAGTGAGAAAAGCAGAGGAGTGGAGGGAATTACCGGTATATGTTTGGGCGAAAGTATGATCGTGAAACCCATCATGACCGGATGAGAAGATGGCGAGATGCCAGTATGACTGAGGGATTATATCCTATGAGAACCGCAGAGGAGACAGAAGGGAGAAAGTGTACAGAGAAAGAACATAATGTAGAAACAAGGAGGTATGGGGCGAATGAGTCGGATGATGAGGTCTTAAAGGACATGCTCTACAAAAGACCACCCCCGTATAGACGAGAACCAGAGGTAGGAACAGCAGTGACCCCAATGAGAGACACCCTGCGGATTAAGACAGAGGGTACCACCCCTGGGTTGAAAAGCAGTTCTCTGGCGGAAAGAGAGAAAGAGCGAAAGCGAGAGAGAAAGGGAGAATGAAGTGGAGGACGAAAAGACCAGAGAACTAGCAAGGACTACCTTTGAATTGACAGAAAATCAGGGAGCTGACTAAAAATCTTGAGGCACTTACAGTGCCGGTGACAATAGGTCCGGTTATGCCGATTTTCAATAAGCAGAGGACGGGCGAAAGTGGTTTGACAGTTCCATATGTGGGAAATAGATTGATTGTTCCTCCGGAGAAGGTAGAAATGAGAGCAGGAGAAACACAGTGGAGAACGGGAGAAAATCAGTGGAGACATACCATATGTGGAGGAGAATTGAGTGTGCAGACTAACTCAAGTTTGAATTCTGGATGTGTGGAAGGGAACAGAGGATCAATCTTAGAACCACAAAGTGTCAGAACCAGGGGGAGCAGAAAAATCTGTGGGAATAACTGCTGAGGATTTGAATGATTAGCTGAAGGCTTTGCAGAGGAAAGAAAAAGAATCCCAGGGAATTGATGTAGCCAGGCTACGTATGGAAATGGAGGAGATTATTGTAGGAACAATCCCTACAGAAACATTGAAAAATTATCAGGAAGGAGAGATTTTGTTTTTATGCAAAAGTATCACATGGAGAGCAAAGAACATACATGACAGATTGAAAGGAATAGCCAGTGAAATGGGGGTTGACATGGATAAGGTAAAAGCTTTACAGAAGCCTTACCGAGTGGATTTCACAGATAAGGACATTGAGAATCTGAACAATGCAGGCCGAACAGGACAGATTAAGGAGAGGATTGCTTTGCTGAGAAAATGGGGAGATGTGGAGAGATGGAAAGACAGATGGTATAGAAAACGAGAGGATGCAGTAGACAGAACTTACTCAACATTCCCCCTGAAAGAAAAGGAAAAAGCAGTGACAGCCTACCCCATGAGGGAGATTCCAGGAGGTGGGTACGTACATGTCCCATGGACCAGACAGGATCATTTACAAATTATTTTCCCCGACTAAGGGAAAAGCCTGTCGAGTGGTATAGACAGGTCGACAGATTTGTGAAGTTGTCAAAAGTGCTGTGGATCGACCTGAATCGTCTGTTTGATACAATTGTACCAGCAGACCTGTGGGCTGAAAGTAAAATAGTCATAGACTGGCCCACTAAGGAATACCCAAGAGATCCAAAGAAAGGAGCTCCAGATCCGGAGGTTATGAAAAAGTATGAACAGGTTATGGCTTTCTTGAAAAATAAAGTACCCCCCCAAGGAAACAGGCTGGGTTAAAATAGATCGAACACATCAAGAATTGAAAGAATCAGTCCATGCATATTATGAAAGACTATCTGGGTGACAAGGACCCGAGCCATTTTGTATATGGCTTGCGGCCTGAAATCAGTGAAATCATAAGGCAGCATACCGTAGATTGGCAGAGCAAAAAGATTGATGAGATCCTGAGACATGCAAAATACTTCAGTGATGAGATTGAGGCAAAGCAAAGGAAACTGAAAGAAAAGGCAATGTGGGCACAAGTGAAAGTTACAGAAAGACAGGAAGCTCAGTTGGTTGAACAAGCAAATAACCCAGGAAATAAACCCAGGTTTGGTCCAGGAAAAGGGAAAGGAAATATTGAGGAAGCAAAGAAGAAATTCCCTTGCCACAACTGTGGAAAATTAGGGCACTGGAAATCCGAGTGTAAGAATCCACCGTCTACTAATGATGACAATCCATCATTGAATTCACAGGTGCAGAGTGAGGGGTGTGGTCAGCATCAGCAACAGCAGAAGGCTGTTAAGCAGCAGAATCAGGTGCCAAAACCACCCTTGCCACAAAGAAGAGAATCCCAGAAGTACAGCCAAGATTCGGGGTTCTACGATGAAGAGCAGGTAAACAAGCCAAAACGCGCAAGCGCTGTATCTCAATATTGGCTGAAAAATGAGGGAAGTGATTCTGAGGGAGACTTCTGACGGTGCCGAAGAGAGGAGGAGGAGGAGTGCGTACTTGGCGCAACCCTAGAAATAGACCAGGCAGGACCTTTTGTAGATGGGAAAATTAATGGTGAAAGTGTTACTTTCCTAGTTGACACAGGAGCTACGAGATCAACTGTCAGGTCAGCTGATAAAGAATCTTCCTCTCTCGGATGAAGCAATCCAAGTAGTTGGTGTGTCCAACACACAGATTAAAACTTCGTACTGAACCAGTAAGGGTTAAAATAGGGAAATTCTCAGACATGCCCTGATTTGTGGTGTGTGGCACTAGTCCTGTGAACTTGCTAGGCAGGGACCTGCTGTGCAAGATGAATTGCACTATTTTCTGTACTCCAGATGGAATAACCTTTGAAACACCAGATGAGGATGTTCTATATAGAATGACCATGGATAACAGGGAATGTGAGGCTTTGGGGACATATGCTGTATTTAATCCAGATGCATTACCCCCAGAATTGAAACAGACAGTAAAAGCAGCAGCTTGGGATTTTACTGGAGAAGATGTGGGCCTGATGAGAAATGTAGATCCAGTAAAGATTACTGTAAAAGGGGGAGTGGCTTACCCAAACATTCCACAATACAGACGGACACCTGAAATAATTGAAGGAATAACACCCATAATTGAGAAAATGATTCAGCAGAGGGTGTTAAGAGAAATATTGAACAGCCCATGTAATTCGCCAATAATGGGACTGAAGAAACCGAATGGAAAGTTCAGAATAGTACAGGATTTGAGAAAAATTAACACGATTGTTGTGTCATGCTGTCCCATATCCATCAGTGATTTTGTATCAGATTCCCCATGAGGTAGAATGGTATACCGTAATTGATTTGTGTCATGCTTTCTTTTCAATCCCGTTGCATCATGACAGCCAGCCAATATTTTCTTTTAGATTTGGAGAGCGGATTTTGGCATGGTGCCGAATTCCACAGGGTTATACAGAGAGCCCTTCAATATTTAATCAATTGCTGAAGAAATCTCTGGAAAGTCTAACAATGCCTGAAAAATTCAGTTTTGGTCCAGTATATTGATGACCTCCTTGTGGCATCAAAAACACGTGAAGCCTGTGAAGTAGACACCATTGCTCTACTGAATCACTTGGCAGATGGAGGATTAAAAGTATCTCCAGCCAAATTGCAATTCTGCAAAAAAGTCCAGTATCTGGGACATAACATTGAGAAAGGCCTGAGAAAAGGGACCATTGACAGGATTAAAATCATCAGGGGAATGAGGGCCCCAATGACACAAAGAGAAGTGAGAATATTTCTGGGAATGGTGGGTTACTGTCGTCAGTGGATAAGTAACTTTTCCTTGATTGCCATGCCATTGATTAAATTGACCAAAAGTGAGGTAAAAGACCCATTGGAACTAAACCCAGAAGAAATGGCTGCATTTAAAGAGTTAAAGAACAGACTATGTGAAGCTCCTGCCCTAGGAATGCCAGATTACGAAAAAGAATGAGCTGTACTGTAGTGAGAGAAATGGATGTGCACTTTCAGTGTTAATCCAGAAACATGGACGTCTGAGAAGGCCAATTGCCTACTTCTCATCAACACTTGACCCAGTAGCTGTGGGTTTACCAGGTTGACTAAAAGCAGTAGCTGCTACCTGTAGAAGTCTGGAACAAAGTGAGGGAATCATAATGGGATATCCTGTACGGGTATTTGTACCTCATGATGTGGCAATCCTTTTAACAAGGAGCCGGACACAGTTTATGTCTCATAGTCGGCTGACTAAATATGAGAAAGTCATTCTTGGTGCAACAAATGTGAGCCTGGAGAGATGTGTGAATGTGAATCCAGCGACACCGTTGCCTGATGCTGAATGTGTGGGAGTGAGAAATGAAGTTGATCATGACTGCCTGGATGTGCTTGATTATTGTACAAAACCAAGGCCAGATATAAGAGATCTGCCACTGCCTGAAAGTGATCATGTGTTTGTGGATGGATTTTGCTTGAGAACGGAGGAAGGAACACCGAGTGCTGCATATGCTGTGTGTACAGTTTCAGGAGTTGTGGAAGCATCACCTTTGAAAGGAGTTAAATCCGCTCAGGTGGCAGAATTGGTGGCACCAACAAAAGCCTGCAAGATTGGAAGGAATGTGAGCGTGACTGTGATGACTGATAGCCAGTATGGCTTCGGAGTTGTCCATGATTTTGGCCAGCTATGGCTACAAAGAGGTTTCCTGACCTCAAGTGGAACTCCAATAAAGAATGCTGAAGTGGTTGGAAAATTGCTAGAGGCGATACAGCTGCCTAAAGAACTAGCAGTTGTAAAATGTGCTGCTCATGGTCAAGGTGATTGTCACTGTTGGGAACAAATTTGCCAATGACATAGCACAATACTGTGCAAGAAATAATCATTCCATTAATCGGAGTAAAGAAAGAGAAATGTCTTCTTGTTCCTTAATGTTTACTAATGAGGTGGGAACATGGGAGGAAGTGAAACAGCTGCAGGATGAGGCAGGAGATGAGGAAATGAAAGATTGGGTGAAAGCAGGTTGTGCACCAAGGGAAAAAGATCATGTGTGGGTCTATAGGGATGGAAGACCAGTCATGCCAAATAGCATGCTATCAACAATGGCAAGGATGTATCATGGCCAAGGACACCTGGGGAGGGATGCAATGATAAGGGCCTTTAAGCAGACCTGGTATAGTCCAAAATTCAGGCTGATAGCAGAGAGTCTGTCAGAGATGTCGGATATGTCAGCAATTCAATCCTGGAAAGAAAACAGTGGTGAGCCTAGGAATAGGCAAAGAGGGAGGACCCTTCACAAGAATGCAGATAGACTTCATTGAAATGCCCCAAGTCAACAGATTGAGGTATGTCCTGGTGGTTGTCTGTTTGTTCTCCAGGTGGGTGGAGGCATATCCAACAAGAAGGAATGATGGGATAACAGTGGCCAAGCTACTGTTAAGAGAGTTCATCAAGGTACGGGTTCCCAGTAACCATTGAATCAGACAGGAGGATATTTTTATAATGAAATCATGGGTCTGAAGCATTGAGTGTACAGCAGAAGCTACATTGTGCTTACCGACCAGAGGCTTCTGGTGTGGTTGAACAAATGAATGGTACCATCAAAAACAGAATTGGCAAAATGTGCCTAGCCACAGGAATGAAATGGCCTGATGTCTTGCCTCTAGTCCTGATGACCATTAGGTCTACTCCAGACAGAACAGGTTTGAGTCCACATGAAATCATGGGACGTGCTATGAGACATGCATTTGTACCAGTCAACAAGCTGATGACTATAACTGATGACATGATTTTGGATTACTGTAAAGGCCTGGCTGACGCAGTCCATTCTGTGTTTCACCAGGTTGGAGAAGACGCCACCACACTTGAAAAGAAACCAGCCCATGATCTGAGCCCAGGGGACTGGGTAAGGATGAAAGTCCACAGAAGGAGGAATTGTCTGGTTCCAAGGTGGGGAAGGCCAAGACAAGTCATTCTGACCACAACGACTGCTGTGAAGTGTGCTGGAGTGAAAAATTGGATACATGCAAGTCACACATTGAGAGTTCCAAATCCAAGAGACGGCACTGGAAAAGAATACTTTGAAGAATCAGATTCCAGTGATGATGCAGACAGTGAGAAAGTAAGAAGGAAAAAGAATCCTGAAAGTGGGGAAAGTGAGTCAAGAGAAATTTTCATCCCACCAGAAGAGGTTCTGAAGAGAACAGTGCAAACCGCAGAGACAAGTTCAGATTCTGAAGAAGTACCTGATGTTTCAACAAACAGTGACCAACACAAAAAGAAAGAAAGAAAAGAACACTCCAACAGAAGTGACACCTGAATCAAATGAGGAAATTGGACAAGTTCCACCTGAGAATTTTTGAAGAAGAAGGGACAGGAAAAGAAAGAGAGGGACAGATTGCGGAAAACCCCCGTGGAGGTGTAGGGAACAACAAGCTAGGTGAAGGGACAAGTAGACAGCAAGAAGATTGCATGTCGGAGACCCGAGGAGGGACAGAAGTAGGGAAATCTCAATTGGTGGAAAAAGACTGTTGGAGAAAAAGAAGTTGTTGGAGAAAAGAAAACTGTTGATGAACAAGAGGCAACTGAGACAGTCTGATGAAAGTGACAATGAGATACATGGAGGACGAGTTGAGAAAGAACTTGGATTGGAGAAAGAAACAATAAAGAAGGAAGACAAAAGAGAAATGCTAAAGGAGATCTTTGGCCCAATAAGATAAAGAGACTGAGGTATAGACTGACACGAGTTAACTCTTCGAAAGCTGAACAAGTGAACGAAGTGTCAAGTCAAAATTCAACTAAAGCAGAAGAAACTAAGATACCCGAGAGAACTAAAAGAACAAGAAAACCAAACCAGAGGTACAAGTCACCGGAATGGACGTATGTGGCACTGCCTGAACAAGAAGAGGCAGACAGTCAAGGAAGTCCAGAGGAGGCTTTGCTGAAAGTGGTTGCTGAAGAAGAAGCTGTGGGAATCCTGAGAGTTATCTTGTCCGACATTGGAGAAGAGACGGATGTTCAGGACCTGATAGTTTGATGATGATGAACAGTGATGAAAATCCAAATTGAATGAACCCAAAGAAATCATTGGAGAAGAAAAGAAAGTAATACTAAAAATAGTAGATTGTAATAATCTGTTGGGTACGTGCTACCCTAAAGTTCGGTAGTGGAGTAGAAGAGGCTAAGTCAAAAGACACGGTCAAATTAACAAAATGGCTAGCACTGAGAATAATCAAAGTAGATGTACCTTTCTGAAAAGATGGTGCAAGATGTGCTGCTGCTGTACAGGATTATTAATGTTGCTTTGGAGCGTGCTTGCTCTCATTTCTTTTAGAGTCACTATAGAAGGACATACTGAGAACAGGACTAATATAGGGAAAAGTTCGCAGAAGATAGTACCAACTAGAACTAGCAATGTACATATACATAAGGATAGGTCAATTAATGATTTTTCTAGCAATGTTTTTTCAAAATTGTTGTATGAATACGTAAAGACAATGGAAGTAAGGGATTGCTACGTTTGCATGCAATTACCTGCCTCTGTTTCAGAAGGAGTGACTTATCTTCCGGCTAAGTATGGAATTTCATGTAGTGTGTTGATTAGTATATTTTATCAGTTAGGGAAATTACAATATGTCTAATGTAGATAATATTCTTGGGCAATTGCCTATGAATAAAGAACTGAATCCTGCAAAAGAAGCTAACACTTTAGGTGAGATTTTTTTTAGAAACTAAAGAATTAACCTTCGAATATGTTTTTAGAAACAATTTAACTTGCAGTTTGAAGGGAGAAGAGAAGAATTTTCTAGACATGGTTGAGAGAAGGTTGAATATGCACAAGAAAGCAGAAGGGCATAAAATGAGTGAAACCATGTGGGATATTGAGAAAGAAAAAGAATTGAAAAATGGAGCCAGTCCAACTATGGCTATAGATGCACCACAGAAAGGCAAACTAAGCATTACCAGGAAGAGATCCCAGTATGATGATTATTTCATAGGGACTAGCGAGTGCCATGATACATACTTTATTGCAACCGGATGGGGATTTAGAGGAGGAGACGATCCAGTTTTTCCGGGAGTGTATTATATTTGCGGGAACAAGGCTTATTACCGTTTGCCTGACCATTGGTTTGGCACATGTTATGTTGGCCTGGTCTTTCCAAAGATTTTTCATATGGATAGAGTAGACAATGCTGAACAAATTAATCCATTAACACTCTATAGAAGAGAAACATGGACAGAAATTGTAGGAGATATCTTTGGAGCTTTAATACCAGCAGTGCGAATTTCTTTGAATGCCTTTGGCATTCGGAAGCTGTCAACAGTGGTGGATCGCTTGTCAACAAGCACCGCTGGAGGCTTTCTTTTGGTAAATACTGAAATGGTTGCTTTACGCGCTATGGCGATGCAAAATCGACTTGCCCTTGACATTCTATTGGCAAAAGAGGGTGGAGTCTGTGGAATGCTGAAAGTTCAACATTGTTGCACTTACATTCCTGAAGAAAGCAAAGATCTAAAAGTTTATATCAAAAATATTACTGATTTGCATGAAGAATTAGTACCACTGGAAGCTGAAAGTATCTGGACTAAAATGGCTAATAAAGTGATTGCTATTAAGAATTTTGTAGCTAAAATAGGTAGTACCATTTTTGGTAAGATATTATTTCCATTAACATGTGTAATTGTTGCATTATTGATTCTTAGACTAGGGTGTATGTGTTGTAGATATAGAAGAAAATTACAAAAGAAAATGTTAAAAGGAGACCAAAGAAACCAGAAAGAGATCCACAAGAAATAGAATTAGAAGAGCTAAGAGAAAGCATGTATATAGAAACTAAGAAAGAAGATGAGATGGAAACAAGGGTTTGACAAAAAAAAAAAAAAAAAAAAAAAATTTTGAATTCCTTCAAAACGGGAAATTAAATCGATTTTTGGGTTTTGATTTTTGTGGTGATAAGATATCACCAAAGGGGGGGGGATTAATGGAGCAGGGTTTTTACTTTAAAACCAAATACCTGTTTCATTTTCGCATGTTATAATTAAAAAGTACTACTGATTAATTAATAACTACTAAAGATTTGTCAAGTCTTGTCTAATCAACCTTGTTAACAGAAGAATTACACGTGGGAATGCTATTGCATGGCTAAAATAATAAGTGAACTAAGTTGGTAAGCAAACTGACAGAAATAGATGTTGCTTATGTGAGGTTATTGGGTTTTGCGCTTATAATTAATATGCATGAATGGCTTTTGATGTCGCAAATGGCTAGATAAATACATACACATAAGGGTATTAGTGGGGGAATAACACTGTATAATCATTTCCGTGCAGTAATTTTGTTTTGTGTTTCATTTTACTTAAGTTGACCAATGCGGCCTACTAAAAGATGCAGCCTGCCTTCGAGTTGATGGAAATTTTGCAAGAAGGGTTCGCGCTGCCTGTGACCTTGCCCTCTTGACGAACTGAAAAGCCATGATCATGACAAATCCAGGAGTGATGCCAAGTGCCCCTGAACATGAAATTTGTTTCTAAACAAAATACTGACTTTATGAACTTGTGATGATCCCACGAATGGGATACAAATTATCCAAAAGAGACATCCGTAGAAGTAACAAATTAGTTGTGGACCCCTTAGTTTCTATTCATTATTTGAGACGATCAATGTGTGTGAAATAGTACTGATGTATCGCAATGTACCAAGACGACATAATTTCCGCCATTCATCCGTTTTGTACGATATGATTGCAACATTTTGGAATGGAATGTAATTTTAGTATAAATATTAGTAGACTAGACAGGTCTAGCGCCACTTCTTCCCGAACGGATGATCCGAGGTCCCGATGCTGACGGAGAGGACAGTGACTCTACATGAGGGCAAGAAACTTTGTTTTGCTGAGGACCGTTCTGACTTTTAGCCAGAATAGTCAAATATGAATTTGCATTTAATTGGCTTTTCATACAATTTTGGAAAAACAAATATTCTGTTTGAATCACTGTGTCAGGTGGTTATTTTATGGTCATGTTATTGAATTTATTTACGTATCTGAAATGTTTTCACCAGATCTATAGCAACTAGTTGATGCCATTGACCTCAGAGTACATGCAGATTGGTTAGGTATCAGAAAGGGTTTCCCCTTATACATGGCACGGATAGAGTGGTAAGATGAATGTTAGTGTAATGGGCCCCACCAGCGTGTGATGTGTGTGTGCGTGTATGACTGTGAAATCACTCTGTCCGTGGAAGTAGAGGGGATTCGGAAGCTCCGATCTGCACCACCTACTTATGTGCCCTTTAAAATTATTTTCCAGAGGGGGGAAAAACAGCCTCCTTGTGCTGTTAAGGCGGCCGCACCATTAATCTCAGATCTGTAATAACCAATCAGATTGTTTCACAGATCCGCAAACTAGAAAATAGATGCCAAAAAAACAAAGGTTGTATCCAACCGGATGAGAGTATTTTTACATCTGTGAAACTGGGTTCGTGGAACTCTGAAAAATGGCCCAGATGTCTATAATGTAACCTTCATTCCCAGTCTCAATTGCGTTCAGCTGCTTTTTCTGTATTGAAGAGCAAGGAACCCTTTGTGAGTTTGACACGTCCTCTCATGGATTCACGGCAGACAATTTGAATCTCACCGTCACAAACACCACATGGTACCACGAATCAACACAATTAATTCTTCATGTGCTCAGTATGTGATCCTCAATATCCTGCTGAAATGTGCCAACTGATTCACCAGGTCAGGCACTTAGATTCAGCATTGTTAAGTTAGTTTTAGCATCCTAATGACAAGTGGACATTCACAAACTAGACAGTACTACTAGCTCCAATACTAGCTTACCTTTGTGTTTTCAAATTTTTCTGAGGAGGGGTGGAACGGCGGGATGGACCAACTGTACGGATAGTCATCACTGTGATTGCCTGCAATTCCTGTGGAAAAACAAATCTAGGAGTGTTGTGCTAAATAGCTAGGAAAGGAAATTAGTGCTTGCAACAAACCACTATCCTTAAAAATAGGGCCCAAAATTTTTTAAAAGAAAAAACACTTTTGAAAACGTACAAGCTAAGATGTCATTTGTCTGAATCCTGAGAACACAAAAAAAAAAAAAAGTATTGGAGGTGTTGAACTCTATTAAGGAAATGAATTACAGATGTTACTACACTCACTTAACATTTTTTAAATTCAGTATTCCTCACTGCTAAAGTTACTTCAGTAAATCATTATGATCTTGAGCATTTCCTTTCTTATAACTTTAATGCATATGCATGCTCCCTCCAAATGACAGAAGAACAACAGTGGGTGGCAACAGGGGGTAAGAAACAAAATCACAATGTTGTGCATTTTCCTTTAGTAGCGCTAGAAGCCCTCCAAGCCCCCACTCCAACCACGTGCTACCATCAGATTCTCAGTACAGTATTCTGAAGAAACATACACTCTTCTTCAGATTGGACTTCTTTTTATACAGAGCAGGGCAGTCCCCAGTCACGAAAGGAATGGTGTTGCTTTTTCAAGGGTCCTCAGTGCAAACATAGCACGGTCACATTCATCCAACACCCAAAATCATGCCAAACAGGTCCAAACTGGACCAAAATATCAAACATTGTACTCACTGTGTGTGCCTCCCCCTCAGAGAAAAACAAATCAGTGATGTTTGACTTGCTTGAACTCATCTCAGCCACTGTAATTGGTCTGAGCTGCAATCACAGCGATGGGTTTTTGGCCCACCAAACAGAGGAACCAGCCATATGCAAATCTGTTTTCTTTCTACTCCAGTGGGATAGTACTACCCTGCTAACAGGCCCGGTCACCCCTCAGTTGAAACAAGCAACCCCAAACCAGTATAAGTGTATCAGGAACTCCTTAATAGAGAGCAGCGTGAGCCCTATAGCAGCAAGAATTTTTTGCCTAGGACAGGTCTCCAGCTAGAGTTGCATAGTGGGTGAAAAAATATGGTATTGAACAAGACTCCAATCAAATGCCGTGGGAAAGATTAAAAAGCAATTCTATCGTTTAGCTGTTTGCTGATGTGGAACTTCATCATATTTCAAAGGGGACTCATCCCTATGAATACCCTAACAAACTTGAGAACACTTTGCTTTGTAAGTTATGCAGGCCAGTGAATCTCGGGTATGTTAAGCAGGAGCCATAACGCCAGGCGGGAGTGAGATCTTATGGACAGCTTTCCTCTGCCCCCATATCTAGTGTTTTGGCTGGTTTGGCCATGGTTAGCAAACCGTTCTCTTCTGAATTCTGTTTCTACCGTAGGCATTAGTAGTGTCTCAAAACGGTTTCTCATCTGACCACAATTTAAGTATCCAGGAAGTGTTCTATGTGTGCACTTGTTTGTTAACTTTGGTGTTTCTCAGTGTTTGCATAGTCCTTTACTCTTTCCTGGTCACACCAATTCATTTTTCTCCCATCATATCCTCCTTTGGGTTAGAGTCACTTATGCAGATAAATCAGGCACTGCTTCCCTGCGGTCTTGATGTCCACTCATCTTCCCAAACTTTATGCAAAAATAAAAAATAAAAACAAAAGAGTGGGTAAAAGTCAAAAGTAAGGCCGACCACAATGAATTGCTGCTATGACAGGGACCAGGTTAATCCCGGTGTTAAAGTTCACCTTTGGGCTTAGAAACTTATGGTGAAAAAGTAACGGATTAGTCATCAGTAGGGCAACCTGTGTTTGAAGTGGGTCTCAACAATGGCAAATTGCTCAAGAGCAGGGTCCTAGTGTTTTAGTCAATAAGGGGGGCTCAGACTAGCCAAAATTCAAAGTCCATTCCCAGGAGTGCCTCAACATCGATCGGCTGCGGCTTGGCATTGGTCCCAATTAAACCCCTCTGCATACAGAGTTAGAAAGTTTTCTGGAAGTCCAATTTCCTTCAGTTGGGCAAACCAGCAAGCGGAGGCCAAACTGCAATTCAAGGTCAACAGCTGCGGCTTTGATGGCCATCTGTTTTCCAGGACGAAAGTTGGCAAAAAGTTTTTAAGTTCGACTTCTTCCAGTTTGGGGGCAGTAGTAGTACACTCCAACATCAGCACTGCATCTGGCAGCTGTGTACTCGCGGATCATTTAGTTTTTAAAACCACATGGCCCCTATGCGGAGTAGGTCTCATAGTGTCAGGTAAAGAGGTAACACATATTTGCAGTTAACACTAACTATAGGTCATCAAAATATCCTTAGTCAGGTGATTTGATACCTGAAACACTGCACAGAATTGTTTTCCAAAGGGTATTCGATGCACTATGTATTTGACACAAAAAGTCATCAGAATAGTTCCCAGTTGTTTCCTGGTTCACATTGCAGGGTTTGCATTTTCAGGGAAGATCTGTGTATTTAGCGCCATCTTCCAAAGCGGGCCCGCTATTAGTGACCTCTTTGGTCCCTGCGTCTGGAACATGCATCTTGAGCAGGTCATGTCTCGGTATTGCGGTCACCTTCCAGGTGCATTTCCATGGTAGTAGGCATCTGGTCTGCATCTTCCCAATACTCTTTCCTGTTCTTCAGGATCTGTGAATGCCACAGTTTTAACAGCAACATTATAGCCGGTCCAGAAAACTTTACTGGACGTTTGTTCTATGAAAATAGGATGGAACGAATGTTCTTTTTTGAAGTCGGTTAGCTTCCTGCTAAAGAATCTGCTGCAAAGGATATTTCGTGGCTCGTATATTTGTATGGCCAATATTCTTTAACTGCTTAGAAGATGAGCCCTCTGTTAATGTTGGCTTATGCAGGCTATAGTTAATCTTGGTGTAGTGGACTCCTTTCATCGTCTTGCCCTTATTCTATACACCCTCTGTACAGCAAGGAAAAGGGGTCACTTCCTGTAATGTAGGTACATTTTCACTTCTGATGGCCATAATTCTAATACTAGATTTCCTACAGCGAGCTTCTAGATCGGTTATTCTTTTTTGTAGATTTCATACTTCATTACATAGGTCAGGGGTTTTCAGAATTTAAGGGTTAAATACCTCTGTATGCGTTTCTAGTGTTGCCTGTTCAGTGATTAGAAAGGTTTTGACACTCTCCGGTCATCATGGAATCCAACATCACTTGAGCTCCTCCTCCTGCACACTCAGTTTCCCATTTCTTACAGCTTCGGAGAATAAAAGTGTCGATATGATTTAGTAGTAAACACGGATAGATGAGTAATAAGTCAGACGTTTCAGATGATGTAAACTTATAAAATTATCTTGGAGACCATGCAGTCCAATGCCATTAATATCTACCAGCCGTCCCAGATCTGCTGTTGAGAAGGTCCAGCGAGTACAGAAAGGGATCGTTCATTTTTAGCTTCTTTCCTACTTCTTTTTCAGCCATCAAATGAGATTTGATCTACTCGTTCACTATGTGCTGAAGTGTGTGGATATAAGTGATGTTTGTTAGCAGATGGGAGTCATGTACTATGCGTCACTGTCAGTATAATGGCCACTTAGGTTAGTCTGAAGTTGTTAAGGGGCGTTCACCCCAATCCAAGATAGCAGCTGGTCTTTGAACAGGTATGGCCTCTTTCTACTGGCTGACATGATCTGCGTTGGTCACTAGACACCAGCAGGTCTTCCGTTGCTTCTATATACTGCTGAGACCTATGCCAGCAACGTGAGCGGGAGCAACTTA
This sequence comes from Triturus cristatus, assembly GCF_964204655.1. Classification (NCBI taxonomy): domain Eukaryota; kingdom Metazoa; phylum Chordata; class Amphibia; order Caudata; family Salamandridae; genus Triturus; species Triturus cristatus. The sequence continues at coordinate 874,498,836 of NC_140588.1, forward strand.
CTGGTAACTTTACTGAGTCTGTAGCACCAGGATCCCATCCAGGCCATAGCTGTACGCATGCAGCAGCTAAACTGGGCATCGTTTAGTTACCTTCAATGCCTCGGATGCGAGGATTCTGAACGTTTTAGCCCAGAGACTAATAAAACAGCCTAACGCTATACAATTTTTGTATTTGAAAATTTCCTCTGCAAAACAGGCCTTGCTATTTAATTGAAGATAAAGCTCTGTTGTTCAAACAGGTATGTAAGCTTGTACCATCTCTGAAACTCGTTTTATTTCTGCTGTTGGCAGGATGACAGAGTCCTTCGCGCCTGGGTGGTCTCAAAACAGACCTGTCTCTAGCAACTCTAGAGAACTTCCCACAAACGTCAACCACAGAGGCACCACAGCGCACATAAGCAGGCACCCCAGTACTGACTCCCAACAAGCAACTTGTCAACTGACCCCCGCCCCCAGGTACTACCTACAAATTGACAAATTCCCTGTAAGCGCAAAGGCACCCAGTGCATGTACACATATGCACACCACTCCCCCTTGCTCACACTGCACACAGGCATTTCTCCCTCCATATTTCCATCCCATGCTCCTGCACTCACCCAGGAAAATCCTGAACACAGAAAGGCACCCTCTGCACTCTCCCTAGTTGCACCCTTTCACTCCTTTCCAGATACCATACTATGTGCATCCTGCGCTCACTGCCTACAGGAACCTTCGTACTCGCCCGGCTACTGGGCCCGCTGCACTCACTACATACAGGTATAACATGAACAAACCAACATTGCACCCCCCCTTAGCACGTGATCATGACTCGCCCTGCAAAGATGTCCTACACTCACATGCACTTAACCCCTATAGGCATGCAAGGCGCTCAACTCCTACACTCGTGGGAACTCTATTCAACAGCACACTTTTCACACACAGTCACATCCTACTCACCCTCCTACAGACACAAACTGCAGTCACCAGGAACTCCATGCACACAAGACTTCTGCACAGGCAGCCCCTGCGCACATATAATCGCAAGCTGCACTCATACGTGCAGCCCTTTCACCTACCACCTACAGCCAGCCCTTGCACTCACCTCCAAGAGGCACTCAGTCTATGCTCACCAGCTACAAGCACTCTCCACAGTCTTCTTCTGCACTGACGGACATCCTCTATCATCACCTCCTAGACACCCTTTAGATCACCACCACATCAGCACCTGCTGCACCCACTCACACAAAGAGGCACCAGACTTACCCTGCACACGAACAGGCATACCAATCCACTAGCACCCACACAGCATGCAAGTGTTTCTAGATGTGAGGATCAAACATGAACCCTCACATCCGCTCCCTATGGAGCATTGCAGCACCCGCTCCCTATGGGAAACTCCACACTTATGCCGAGGCACCCCTTTTACTCCCCCTCTTGGAGGCACCTACTGTATGCATATTTTTCACTAACCTAGACGTATGCCTGCACACGGAGACAGGCACCCCCTGCAACCAATCACAAGCACTCCCTGCAATAACCCAGATAGCATACACTGTGCTTGCCTCAAAGGGACCCCCTGCACGCAACACATAGGTACCACCCTGCTCTTACTCCCTGCACTAACAGACAACCATGCACTCATCTCTGCACTCTAGCACTCACCACTCGCACCACCTACACTCACCAGATAAAAGAACCGCCCTGCATTGCGCCACCTATAGACACACCCTATTTCCACACTGGCACCCCAGCATCATACACTACAAATACCCCCTTCAAGCACTCACCCATTCTTTCAGAGATACCCCAGCACATAACAGACACCATGCACATACAGTGATCATTGCATTGTTTACACAGAAACTACCTGCAACAACTTACGGCTCACTCTACACTCGCACCATTATGACCTTCCTTAGGCAGCCCTTTGCACAGGTGAGCATCTTGCACGCACACAAATGCACCCCCTTCACCAACAGGCATCTCCTTGATTCCTTAGTTCATGCCCTCCTGTTCTGATCACTAACATGAACCACCTGTTGCATGCATGCCCTGCACTTATCCCCTACAGGCAGATCTTGCACTCACAACTGGCATGCACACCCTGCGCTCAGATTCTACAGACATCCCCAGCATCCATGCACTCAGACTTTCCTCAGCACACATCATGAAGCATGAAGCTCACTTCACACAGAAGCTCTCCTGCCAAATGGCCCTCTTCTCCTGGTGAATAGGAATGCTGGGATAGCCAGGTAAGGGACTGCATCTTTGTCTAGGCCTGGGAAGGCTGCTTATTCCAGGGTGAGCGGCTCTGGTGGGGCAAAGAGAAGTAGCTTTAGCACAGTTACCATCTACTGAATAGTGTGGAAAGATGAAACCTTTAGGAAAGTGCCTCTTTTTACATGGTTAGCCCCCACTTTACCTGGTGCATGATGAGATTTTGAATTGGAAGTGCCCGGGGTCCCTGCTAACTAGGTTTCCAGGGCGAGATATCTTTCCTAAAACGGTACTACGATTGACACAACTTCAACAACTCCTGCAAGTCCCTAGTAAATGATAACTCCTGGTACCTAGGGAATCGGGACTGAAGAGGGTTCACTAGGGCCGCAGCTCAAATTGCGCCCCAGAGACTCCTAGCAAAGACTATGCAAACTGCCATTGCAGCGGAGTGTCTTGGTGCAGAGAAAAAAAAAAAAAAAATGGAGTTGACATGGCACACAGCCGCCATACCTCCATACAATGCATGAGGTATAGGTAAGTCACCCCTACTGCAGGCCTTACAGTCCTAAGGCAGAGTACACTACATCACATGTGTGGTCCTATATGCCTGAGCAGATAGGACCCTACAATCTCAGTCTTTTCTTGGATAGTGCAAGTGCACAGGGAAGCCAGTGAGAATACATGGGCTGGATACTTGTCCTCACAAGTTTCCTAGCTCAAAGATGGCTTCACTGCACCCCAAGATGTTTGATACCAAACAGTCTTAATAAATCATCACTTATGCCAGTATTGGATTTATAAATAGACGAACACATAAGACACCTTAAAGGGTCTCCTAAAACCCGACCTAGCACTGGTGGTCTCAAGCCAATCTTAGCCAGCCAGCCTGCTCCCACTAGACCGGTTTCTAACCTCACGGGTGGCGAGCCAGCGCTCAGAGGCAAGGAACAAAGCTTGCTCTGGGAAGAGTTGTTTCACACCTGCCTTCCAGGGCAGGAAGCTTTTAAGAAAATGCAACCCTGGCATCTCCTGCTAGTTGAGGATGCAAAACCTTCTCTCCCCCTCCCACCCCCCCTTCCTGATCCACATTTCGCAGGAGGACGGGTGGGGAAAATGTGTTAGATTGTGTGCCCACATTCAGCCAGCACCACCCTTAAGGTGGGGCATGTGATTTGAGCACGACTTAGGTTAATTCCTGCCATCCCAAGATGGAGGAATTGGCAATCAGAGGTAGGTTAGTGCCCTTTCCTACATGAACTGGTCATTTAGAGGGTGTAGACACCCTAATGCTACGTAGCTCATTGGCTACTACCGATCACCCCCCTCTAAACACCCCTAAATGTAGTATCTACTTGGTATCCCTGGACCCTGAACTTTAGATACGATAGACAAAGAGTGGTGTACAGCCCCGTCCTGCTGCTGTGAGGGCTCCAAGAACCCAGAAGCACCCCCAGCTCTTCGCTAATTGCCAGAGAACACCCTTGGGGGGGGGGAAACTCCCCTGCAGACCACAGGCACCGAAACCACAGAGTCCTTTTACTGACTTGCTACTCTCCAGCAACTTCGATGCAGCACCCCAGCAAGAGGAGGTACATCCACTCCACACTTGGTGGGAGACAGATCTCACCCTCTGAAGACATCAGGACCTACCAGAGCAGTGTCGGACCTGGTACTGGAACCCCCCTCCCCCCCCCCCCCCCCCCTGCAACCTACATGGGGACAGTCTATTCTGGACACAAACTGCCTAGGAAGCAAGCTCCCGTTGAGTGATGTTGAGACCAGAGACTCACTGAGAGACCCAGCGGTCCCAGAATTGTCCCTGCAACCTGCCTTCCCCGGACCACAAAGACATTTTGATGCATGTCGCCCAGCTGACCCATCTCCTCTGCACCCAGCCTGCCCAAGGCACCGGTGAACCAGCTGTGATCCTGGCAACCTGCTCCCTCAAGTAGAGACCCTCTGGACTTGCCTTTAAGTCCGCTTGAGCAGTGTTTTCAGGTGGCCCTTCTTCATAGAGCACCAGCTACCAACGACCTTAGCACCCTGCTCCTGGCGTAATCTGGCACTCTTCAGAGAACCCGCTGGTGGAACATTGGATCTGGCCGTGCTACGTACCTAAATCCAGAACGTGAACCTCAAAAATCCAGCTGTATGATTTTATATGCATTTTTCTATTTTCTCCAACAGACTTCAATGGCCCGTAATTGCACACAAGAGGGATTTATTTTGAGAACTTGAAAAATTCATATCTTGAAAAGTACTTACTGCTGATCAAAGTTCTTGGTCTTAAAAACTATAAGAAAAAAAGATTATATTTTGGCAAATTGGCATCCGATTTATTAGTGTGTGGATCATTTATTGTCTCCAAGTACAACAAATGTTTAGCACTACCCTCTTATAAGCCCAACTGCTCGTCCACACTACCACAAATAGAGCGTTAATCTACTTTTGCCTCTGCATACCAACCAGGGTGATCCTGGACTCTGTACAGTGAACTTAGTTTTAGTGCACTATACAGAGACAGCTTCCTACAAACCTCTACATTACTGCAGTAGTTCCAGGGACCGGCGCCTCGATCAGGCCCAAGGTGCAGTGGGCCGGCAGAGTGATCGAGGGTGCTGGGCAGGCTTCTGCCTTTATTGCAATCCATTAACCGCCCTCTGCCCTTAGAACATCTTTTTACATAGTGCAAGCAAGGGGTGAAGAAAGACTACTCCTTGATCTACACCACAACATTTAATATTGGCACAGATAAGATGATTGTTGCAAGATGAAGCAAGCTGCTTCGTTATTATGTTTGAACGCACGGTCCATGCTAGATCATGGCAAACCACTTTGATCCAAAAAGGAGTGCAACAAGAGGTCTTTTACACAGCAAATGCACATCTTGCACTCACACTACTCAAGAGAATCAACGTGTAGGCGGAACCAAAACCCCTTCCTTAGTAGGGATTCAAGCGCTTGTTCCACCTGGATCACATCAGGTAAACAGCAGCACGTCAAGCCAGACCCCAATGAACTGAACTCAGGAAAAAATAAAAAAAGGGTACGTGAACATTGCTCAAGATAGGAATTCGTCAGCACACAAAAAAAAGTGCAGTCAAGAAATGCACCACTATATATTCATAGGTTCCCGTGCTTCGTTCTTGAATGTACATTTGCGACGCCATTAGCATATTTCCGAGTGGTTTACTCAGAAAACGGCACATTGCTTCTTAAGATGAATCACTGATCTTCAAAATCTGTGCATATGATACAATAAAGAAATGAAGGGCTGTTGTTGGGCTCCTGCCATTTACCACAAACGGTCTAATGTACATTCAGTTGGATTAAAAGATTAAACGGTTGAGATATTCAATTAAATATTGGCTGTGGTTCGAATAAGAAATAGCGTATGTCAGTTTTAGTCAAGTGGATAGATTTGAAGTTATTTATTATTTTTTTATTAAGGTGGATAGTCCACGCACTCAAAGTCATGAGCACTGCGGGGGGAAGGAGTAGCACCTCATCACTACGACTTCAGGCGCGGCCCGAGTTTGTGGATCATCAAGAGCCTTCTTTCAGAATGGTAGTGTGAATTTCAATTAATTCTGTGCAGTTAATAGAAAATAATCTTTAGCATACCTGGATGAAAGACTTTGCCAACAGACATGGTCACATAGCCGTTCTCCTTGAAATACTGGGGCATCGTCGTGTAGTTTCCTGCATGCACGCGCCAGTAGGAGTTGAAGTCAAAAAGCCTAGTTGTGTCGGGTCTGCGCCCAGTTAAAAAGGACACTCTGCTGGGGGCACACACGGCTTGCTGAAAAAGACAAAGGGGAAGATTTAGATCAAGTAGGGGAGAGAGAAGATCAAAAGACCAAAGAAAAAAGGTCTGTCTAGTTCTGTAGTGCACCATTGTTTTTGTGAGAACTGGCGATTGCAAAAATCACTTCAAAAAGGGGAGTCTGAGCACATGGGTATGACGCCCCCCCCACCCCCGGCTCTATCCCACTGTAAGCTTTACCATCTCTCGGCCCCCACACTTTAAGGGATCTGGATAAAGAAAGCTGAAGTGCTCTTCTGGAGTAAGGAAGAGAACCAAGGCCTACCTGAACACGAGTCCATGCTTTGAATGGTGTGCACTTATTGTTACATGCATTCATCCTTCTATCATGCTCAAATTATGATAAGAAAAAAAGGAATGTAGGCGCTTTACGAATCCTCAAACTGAAGATTTTCCCCAGCATATTTGGCCAAGAGACCACCTGCTCTGGACAACATACATAAAAAAAAATTCCAAATGTATAAGCAGTACCCCATACATGGTTATCCTATTAATGATATCTGAAAAGACAGAATAAATATTGTAGGAGACCAGTTAGGTGAAGTAAGAGGTGTGCCATGAATGGCCTTGAAACCCAATGTCCATTTCTACTGTGCCTAGCTATTGGCAGATAGCCAACCGGTTTAATGTCAGTGGAACGAGCAAGAAGAAGTTCCTGGCAAGTTAAATCGAGCATGGGCAGCAAGATTTATAACGGTGTCATATGAGAAAATACATAATGGGAGTCTCACGGATAAACCATTGCAGTAATCCGGTTGATTACCAATGAGTTGACCACAAAGATGAGGAGTCCTCCTCTCCAAAGGGACAGGACACCAAATACACTTCTGTCAAAAAACAATTCCCCTTGGGTTTATTTTAAGCATCCAGAGCCACACCATCATGCATACACCTTAATATCACCCATATACTAATTGCGTCACTAACCTTACAAGGAAACCAAAAAAAATTATGAAAAATACAATATTTATTTTTGTTTGCATTCTTTATCCAAATTAGTAAGATAAAGACATTGTTTTACACATATATAAAAAAAAGAAAAAAAAAAAAAGTGCATTTTAGAAGAATGCATATTTGATTTAAAAAGTGAATTTTAGAAGAATGCATATTTGATTTACTACACTTTAAATGTCAACATTGGTTAAAAACAGGATTTAAAAACGACCATATATGAAAACTATTACAATATAGTACTAAGCATCACATAAATGGAGATTCAAACTGCGCACACCAAGTGTATGACACTTACTTTATAACCCTGGTTCAGCACTATTCCAAAAATGTCTCTCTCGTAGAACCAAGTAGTCTCTTGGATACACTTCTCAAAGCAAAGCGAAACGTTTCGGTGGCATAAACTGATGCCAACCTTCTTCAGGCTTAGAACAACTATAAACGAACTCCCAACATAACCTGACATGAGTTAACCAGATTGTGCTCTTCTACGCATTAGGTGGATATCATTGCACACGCCTGTAACTCATGTCATTAGGTCATTCGCCCCCCACACCTCAATCGGATGACACATTTTACCCACTAGCGAGGAATGCGTGTCTATAATCGACAGACGATAGTTTCACACTGGTTCAGTGTCTGTTCTGAATCACGTTTCATTCGAGAGTCTGTTCTCACTTCTCCCAGTTTGACTAAACTGAGGTCGAACCGTTTCAACTCTACCATTTCTAAGGGCAAGGAAGCAGCATGCTTTTGTCTTCTACTCCTGGCATTACAGTAAACCAATGTTTTTACATTGGTCATTGCCTCAAAACACAGTAAAGTAATTTTATGCTTGGTCACTGTCATACATTATAAATAACTACTGTAAAGCACCAGCACTTTGTCAATTTTACAACGTCTCTCACTTACCTGCCTAGTGACTATTAAAAGCGTGACTATGATCAAGGCCACAGGTCGGCGGCTGAAACGAGTTATGTGGACCATTTTTGGGATGTAATAAACACTGGATTTCACCTGCTATTGTGGTCTGTGCCAGTGTGTTCCTTGCTGGTTGCAGTTACGGGACTTTGTGTAATATATATATATATATATATATTCAAGCTCCAAAGTTGCCTGCAGGCAAGGCCGCACTCCCCAGCAGCTTGTTACGAGCATATTTCTCGAAGCAATTTTCAGGGTAAAGTCAACACTGCGTCCTTCTGTGATTACAGTTCTCGTGTCAACGATAGTAGAGCCTGACGCGTTTCTGGGCTTCCGCCCTCTTCAGAGGCTCGACATGAGATTGTTGCGGTGGACACGCCCACACCTTTTGTAATTAAATGAATATTAGGCGGCGGCCCAGTCGCCGAGTTTGCACCACCCCTAGAACGGAGGGGGCCACGCGTACGGATATATGCCGAATCGCCTTGTGGGACATTGGCTTGGGATTAGCGCTGACACTGCTGGTTGGGGGCCCATTTGAGGGCGCGGACTGTGTTTTCCCCAGTAACAAGTGCGTCCATCTATGGATTTTATTTCAGGACCATGTAGACCACAATGCCATGCTCTGGTTATGGAACCCGCCCATCTGGGGGCGTGTCAAGTAGCATTGAAGAAGCAACATGGTTCGGTGAGCACTAATCTTACCTGCAACATCTCATAGCCTCAGAAGAAGGAAGCAAATTTCCGAAACGCGTCAGGCATGCTGCGGGAGAGACTGGATTGAAAAGCAGCAGGCAGTTGTCAGCACGTACTGTAAATAAAGGCTTGCCACCTTTCGCCGGTGTCCGAGTGCAACTCAATCGTGGGGGCAATCAGAGCTTGAATATATATATATATATATATATATATATATATATATAAAAAAAAAAGCTGAAGACACATTGTCAACGAGCACTATCCCCGATGTGACAGTCTACATTTGACCCTCTACAATAATCATAACTTCCAAAGCCATTTTCAGCACTTTGCTGCTCTTTAGCTATGTTCATGCTCTACAAATAACACATACATACACACAAAGGTGCTCTGAGACATACCACATTGTGGAAAGGGCAAGCCAGTTAAAAGGTATCAAGTCAACTGCTGTCAAGCTTCCCTTACAGTGGCATCCAAGTCTGAACACAGTACTCCAGAGACAGAACATTTTTGTAAGTGTTGACAGACCTCAAGACACCTCTGCCACTCACAAATACATTCTAGCACAATAGACACCAATTGCATACTGAAATAGGTCTTACCTGTGCATATGCATTTCGGAAGACAACGCTCTGGGATGAAAGTTGATCAATGTTTGGAGTTTTAACAACTTTATCTCCGTAACAACCCAAAGAAGTGCGCAAATCATCTACTACTATGAAGAGAACATTAAGCTGATCTGTAGAGAGAAAACATTAAATGTCAGACCGAACATTAAGTCAGATAGCAAATTAGATGGATTTTTCTTTTCTACCTTTAATATTGGTGGTCATCATTGCTGCAGCTGAACACCCGAGAACAGTGCTTCAAAGGTGCAAGAAGAACCAGACAGCACAACACCCACTTCAGTAATCCAGATCAAGACTTTCTACTCAAGGAATAACTACATTGCTAAAATACATCTTTAAATTTTAGTTAACCTATCTATGAGCGCACACATTCAGCACATCTCAGTCGCATACTACTACTACTAAAATGGTCGACACAGAGCAACAGATAAAACAGCATTTATCTAGTAGTTACTACCCCTAATGAGGCACTTAATTGCTTTACGGTGAGTAGCATGCTAGGTTTGTGGTTAATCCAATGGGTTATTGTGGATGTTTAGTCATGTGCTCTCCAGCAAAAAATTGCATGCTTCTATTGGAGTTACTTTGTGATAGATTATATATTACCAGGTTGGTGTGATAATTAGTGGGGCTATGGTTTCGTGTGAATGGATGGTGAGCTAGAAAGGCTAGTGAGATTAGGCAGTGTTATGCTACAGATCTAGAGTTTTAAAGAGGAGAGGTTGCAAACTGAAATGAGGCAGCCAACTGCAGAATTTCCATTTAAGAATCAATAAATAGGACAAACATGAGCCAGAGGAGGCTATACTCAAAAATGAAGGTATGCAGATGGACTATATGGAGGGGACCACTCTGAAGAAAGGAAGGAGAGGACTCAAGCTGGAGTTAAGTCAAGGGCTGTCACTCAGGGTTTTAGGATTAGAGAGAAATGCTTTGAGAGATATTAACCAATTACACTTTAGAAAGAAACATAATACAAAGTGCTCCATATCCAGGTCAGACAGCTTGACCATGTGACTCAGAGACTACATTTAATTTAAACATTAAGAGCCCTAGCCTGCGGTGTGTGAACGAAGCCTAGGAAGGTCCTGTTCAACATAGCCTTGAGTATCCAAACCTTGCTATGGGTCTGCATGCTGCACAAGAGAAGAAAAGGACCAGTTTTAAAGATATCCCACCCCAGATTGTGTAATGGTCAATGGTTTATTGAGTAGTGACATTCATACAAACTACTCATAACAAAAATACACAGTACTGAACTGAAAAAAAAAATGAAAAAACCCACACACAAAACTAGTCAAGCTGGAAACAAATGGCAATAACGATAAAGAAAAGCCAACCATCAACGAGCTGCAACACACCGACCTAAGCATATTCTATTCACTCATGTGCATGGCACTGCTAAAGAACATCTGTGTAAGCATTATACATGGAGTTTTATGCAAATCATTGCTTTGCCTTTTCAATCCCTACTTGTATAGTGCAGCTGTCCACCCATGAAGGTGTGCTGGGTTGAGAGTCTCAGTCCAAGAGCCAGGTCTAGAGTCCCTTCTTGAAGTCTCTCAACAAGGGTGATTGGCAGGGGATTGGGGGGGGGGGGGGGGGGCAGAGGAAATGTTAGGGAGTTTTTAAAAGGTGTTCTAGGATTTGGCAGGGAGGTGGGAGAAGGATTGTCCTTCAGTGCGGCAGAGGTGGATGCGCAGTGTCTTTGCAAGGGCAAGATGAGTGGAGGTTGCTGGAAGTTCAGGCGGTGGTTCATGTACGTCGGTCCGGGAAGGGTTTTGCAAGCGTGGGTCAGCAGCTTGAATGGACATTTTCTGGATAGGGAGCCAGTGGAGGTTCAGGTGGTGGGTGATGTGGGCATTTTTGGACAGGTTGAGGATCAGTCTGGCTGCTGAGTTCTGGACCATCTCGAGTCTTCAAGAGTTCACTGGTGGTGCCTGCATAGAGGGCGTTGCCTTAGTCCAGAGGGCTGGTGATGAGGGCCTGCGTCGCTGTTTTCATGATGTGAAGTCATTTCAAGATTCTGTGGCGCATGCAGAGTGTAGAAGCAAGCTAAATGAGACTGTTTATCTTCCGTTTCATGGAGAAGGTTTGGAAAATACCACTTTTAGAAAGTAGGTATTTTCTTGCTTAGACATTCGGTTTGCCTCTGCTGGGTTTGTGGATTGACTGTCTGGCTTTGAAGTGACCAGAGCTGGGGGAAGAGCATTCCCTGTAGGAGGGGGTCAGGGCAGAACTGGTTTTTGCTGGGCACAGACTGCCACAAGAGAACAAAGGAATTTGGAGTTTAAATATTGGGGCACAGAACTCGCTGGAATCAAGGAACCTGCCAAGTAGAGCTGGAAGAGCTGCCAGGAGGAGTACTGCTCCTTTGCAGTGTTGTCGCTTTGTTGGGTTGGCCTGCACTTGCTGCTTCTGCCTTGGGCAGTGAAAGGACTGGACTGGTTGCGGAGTATCTCCAAGGGCTTGTAACCAGGCGTGCCTCCTGTTTACGAAGTCTCAGGGACAACAGACTTCATTCACCTCTGGGCACTGTCTCTGGAACCGTGGGTTTCAGTTGCCACAGAGGGGGAGAAAAAGCCACTGGCTCCTTGTCTTGAAGGCACAGCATGTGGCACCACTGCAACTCGCACTGCAACCCTGGTTTCACCGACAACTGCCACCGTGCCCACCGAACCACTGCTTGCACCGTGACCTGTGGACACCGCATTCCCTCGCTTCAACTCGCCGTCCTGGTCTCGCCAGCAGTTGCTGCTTTTTCAACTGGCTCGGTCGCCTGCACTGCGATCTGTCAGCATCGCATCCAGCACAGCACCACACTGCACCACAGCCCTGGTCTCACCGACGCTGCTGGACGACTGTCAGATGGTTGCCACATCTGGCCTCAACGAAAAAGGTACTGTCTACGAGTGTCGACAATACCGCCGGCCCACTCAGACGCAGTCAGTAGGAACTGTTGGATTCAGTTCTCAGTATCATAGCTACCGACTTCAAGGAGCTGCATTTGTAAAGTTATTCTTGCAACGTGCATACTTAAAGTACTGTATGTTGGATTTTTGCTGTTTTGTATATATAAAAATATTTTTCTAAACTGGTACTGGTTCCAAAGAAAGGGTACCTAAATTTCACAGTAGTTTAGCAAAACACTTTAGGGCGAGCCTGTAACAGCGCATGCGCCGTTCTGGTGAAGACTTTATGTAAGGGCTTTCAGAAATCGCACCAGACGTCGCTCGCGTGCTTTTAGTTTTGCCCCACACTATTGGCCTTTGCATGCATCTTTTTAACAAAGACAGAACACAATTGGTCAAAGGTGGGTGCATTGCTCCGCCCACGGCCTATTGGTGTCGGTTACCCGCATGGCCGCCATTTGGTTTCAATAATCGTGCCCAAACACAGGCGCGATAATTAAAAACACTTCGCTCGCGGGCTTGTTGAATTAGGAAGGAAGGCACTGTTCTTTCCTTTTGCTGGAACAGCTAGTTGATGGTAGACTGAAGAAAAAAAAAAAAAACACGTTATCAGAACAGATTGTTGACTCAGTGTCTGTTAAGGAGTAGAAACAAATATTTTATTTTCGAGTCCATATCCCACTACAATCCCTCTTTGAGGAATGCAGCCGGACGACAATACAATGGTAAATAAGCGAAGAACAACTTGGTGGGTTTTTTTGTCCTTTATTTTGGCTGTGCTCCTAATAATTACTTCTTACAAGTTAGGAATATTGTAATCTGCGTCCATTTTAAACTTGTTTTTAGTTTTTTAGAAGGTCCCCAGACAGCCCTTTTAATGCTACCATTGTTTAGGTCTAGCACTTTTGGAGTGAGTGTGTGTAGAAGACAGCTGTTGGTGCGCTGTCTGGGGCAGTTTTTTCGTTCATTCGAGGCACATATAAGCTGATTCACTTGTCCTTTGTCAGACACAAACTCGGTGTTCCATCACACAAATATTCCATATATGTGCGTGCACAGAGTGTAATCCAATGGCTGCGCTGCCACCTCCGGCAGAGAAGAGGTGAATCTCTAGGTCCATCACCTTGCAGCAGTCCATAGAGAAGACTGTAAGACGACGTACTCTGGATTCAATATTTATGACGTCCTGTGTGAGGGTTTTAGCTTTTCTATTGTAATGTATACATTATTGTGTTAACATTAAGGGACTGTGTTAAAAGTGCGGTGATGTGCTTGTGCACTTTTAATTCATTTACTGCCAGCCTGCGATATATGAATGTTATTTCACGCTCTTAAAATCGATATTTTTCCTTACTGCCACGTAAATAGCTACTTGGCTCTTGAGTGGAGGGTGGCTTTGCACTTCAGCCGAATCGCATGTGGCCCGGACCGTTCCGCATTAAGGCCTCTACAGGCAACTGTCTTACAGTGCCAACAAAAATTGCCACAAAAAAGCACCAGAATGCATCACATTCTCTAAAACTAATTTTTTTATAGAAGATAACCAGCTGCTTTTTAGGTCTCGCGCCTAGCATTGCAGTGCGCAGGACTACTCGTGCAGCAAGAGACCTTTTAGGGGGTTTCAAAAGTAACCTAGGAATCGCACACGCTAGAGCTTTTAGTTTTGCCCCACACTATTGGCCTTTGCCTGCGTCTTTTTAACAAAGACAGCACGCAATTGGCCAAAGGCGGGCGCATCGCTCCGCCCACAGCCTATTGGTGTTGGTTACCCGCAGGCCCGACATCGGTTTTGCATTATCGTGCCCGATAATGCAAAACAGATGTCTCGCTGTGGCACGCGCACGCACCACTTGCGTTCTTGTTCTGCTTACAAAGGCTGCACGACGTGCGCAGCCGGGACAGGGACTTTATTAATGAAGGCGTGTGTTTATTTTTTTGCATCCCGCTTTTACTCAAACTGAAAGCGCGATGCAAAACATAAACTCAGACACGCTTTTACCTCCTGTTCTGTAGAAGTGGACCTAAGCTAGGCCTACCAGTGCAAGGGGTTCGCCCTTCTCTGCACAGAGTCCTCAGACCAATAGGAAGAAGTTGGTACAGAAAATACAAAGTTTAATAAACCTCATGAGGTGGAACTACATTCACACAGCACCCTTCGGTATTGAATGAAGTAGCACACCAAACAGAAGGAGCATGGTCCTTTTATACCCACACAGGGGCTTGAAAGAGGGCGGTACAAGTACAGCAGAAGATTTTATGTACATATAAGGTCATATAGAAATGCAGTCGACAAGTAGGAGTTAACAGTTTGCCAATGCTAGTAAACACATCCTGACAGTTACATACTACTAACAGCTGCAAGGACAGTTGAAACCTCACTGGGCATGTGCAAAGGTGGAAGATGCTAAATATAGTTCGTTTCTAGGCAGATTACAAGAGCAGTCAACACTGAGGGAGGACAAAGCACATGGCAAACAAAATGGATTCTGCAAAATGGACAAGATAGCCTCTAAATACAAGATGGATTCCGCTAATGCTAAGCCAATCGCTGCCAATTTACAACAGTACCACTTGCAATAAATTTTCCTGCTGCTTGAAGGGTGAAGAAATTCCTTTGGCTGGGGCTTTGAGGTACACGACTCGCGTGCTATTTTTATTTTGTGCAGTTTTGTTATAGCACAAATTATAGCGCTTTACATTAACACCCATTATGTTACACAAGGACACAGTAATTTTTGGTAGGCAGCACGGGGAAGATTACGTGATTTGCCCAGAATCACACTATGTTGAGAAAACGCCGATGCTCGAGCCTGTTTTCCCAAAGTCGGCAGCTCCGGCCATTAAGCAGTCATTAAAACCTTTCTTGAATCTGACTGTCTCATACCAGTTAAGGACGACATGGCATTGTTCTGATCATTGTACGAGAACGTAAACTGCACCCTTTCGAATATGCTATAAACTCGCATATCTTTCCATTCGTGATTTTGTCAACATGTCTATTTGTCGCATACCGTCTACTGGTGAAACTGCATGTCCCAGAAGTAAACGTAATGTTGGCTACAAACACAGGACAAGTTGAGGATGCCACACATGACGTGGATCATCTTAGCAGCTGTGCATCTCAGAACACCATTAAAATACAGTCACAAATTGCATGAACACGTTAAAACCTAAAAGAAAGTTAAACTTAAAATCGTTCAGTAGATGCTACTGCAGGTTCATTAAGACAAACTTATTCTTCACCCCCTTGTGGGGCTTGAATGCAAGACTCCCAACAAGCAACACGTCATTTTTCATTGATAGTAATTGTAGTTCCACATAACTTAAGCAGGGCCTACTACTGTGAGGCTGTTCCCAACCTCCTGAGGATCACAAAGGACAATTGTAACAGTGTCCAAAGCAGCCCTGGAATGGTCTTCTCTAGTGAGGGAAAAAGCTCGCCTGAAGCAAGATTGCCTGTAAGAGCAGGCAACACACAGAAGCTGCATCTCTCTCGCACTCCCTCCCTCCCTCTCTTCCAGTCGTGGAAAGCAGGCTTGGCATTTAGTTCCTGGGTCAGAAAAAGTGCGCATGGGCGTTTTGAATTAACTAGTTGTGTGCCCTATTTCTTAAACAGGAGTGTGGTCCCCGTGTGAGGATTGGGACCCCTCTCACAGCCAGATTGCTGTAGCTAGTTACAAAAACAGTTCGGTCTCCAGAGCAAGTACGAACTCTACAAATTCCCTCTTGCACAGGAGAGGGTGCAGCAGCGTAAGAGGCAGTTTTAAAGTGCTGCTGATGGATTGTCCTACATTTGGAGGGAGCAGAGATCCCCTCGAGGGAGAGTTCAGGGAGGTCAGAGCAGCACCCAGGGAGTGATATTTGGTGGGCTGCTCCTAAGAGTCTCTGTGCTCCAAAGCCAGCATTAGTAATATCCTATGGGTGCAAAATCTATGCCTTGCCTCAATTGAATGGGCCCACACACAGCTGCAAATGAGGGAACGCTCCCTTGATATGTGAATCTTTTTGATCAGCTGTAAAAAATTAAATAAAAAAGTTGCATTGGACTTTCTCAGCACATTTGCAACCATTAGAAGATCTATGACATTACACAGTTCAAATCAAATGCAAAACTGACAGTCAAAACTCAGTTTCATGCTGAGGATATACTGTAACACAGACACGTAGGCGAACGTGTCGGACAGTTAGAAGAGAACCTTTGGTTGCTGAATGTATGTGTTCAGTTTACTGTACGCTATATTTGTACATTTTGCCAGGCAATAAGCCAGTGCCATGTCTGCTGTGCTGTGTTAAAGCAAGCTTTTACAGCAGCAGCACATGTTCTGATCACAAGCCGGCGAAAGGCTGGGAGCAATAGTCCGTTTCTTTCTGCATGAAGACAACAGCATCGAATGTGAGCCAAAGATGCCTTCTATGGAGCACGCAGTCTTCAGGCAGCTGATGATCTTTGATATTTCCAATATTGACGGATCTCTCCAGTGTCAAAGTGAACAGTCTTGGCATAACGTTTTTTTTTAGATTTCATTGAAGAGCTTTCTGCCAGGTAAGTCTGCAGTGTGTTTTTGGGGAGATCGTAATATGCAGATGTGTTTTAGCGATTGGACGAATTTTAAGTCTGGTTTCAATGGAATCGCACAAGTTTCATAACTTAGTATTACTTTGAACAGTTGCTGTAAAGAGTTGGTTTCCCAGACGTTGTGCACGTTTAAATTGTTTAGCACTCGGTGAAGCTTGACAGAGTAGTCGGATTCTTTTTCGATCTGCTTTTCTCAAGCTGGAGACATAATTTAGTGAGCCAGGTTTTGCAATCTTGCATTCATGCCAAAAGCCGCAAATACATGATTCTTGCAAAAATTGGCATTTGGTCAAGCAGAATTCCAGACGTAGCTTTGCCTGAGATGTGGAGGTTGGACAAGAAAATCATTTACAATGCAACACGTCTCGCATTTACACACGTTTACGCTATTGGCATTGTAAATGACACTGCCTTTTATTTAGGTTTTAAAAACCAAAACATAAATAAAAGGTATTGTCATTTACAATGCCAATAGCTCAAACTTGCGTAAATGCGAGACCTATTCCATTGCGAGACCTATGCATTGCAAATGCTAGCTTTAAATTGTTCCTATCGCAGCTGCTTCTGAAACTGCAGGCACAAAATGCCCATAGATTTGGGCATGCACTTTTGTACACGAATTTTAAAATGGTGTGCTTTTAATGTACGATTGCGTTCTTTGGAGATGGTAAACAGCAACACTGGGAAAGGTATTAGGTCCATACACATACTGTCGATCAGAAGCACTGGGCTCAGTGAACAAGCAGTTGAAGTGGGCACTGTACTCTGTGCTGGCATTCTAGTCAGAACCCTGTTGTTGAACCTTTACCTGAACATTTCTAAGCCAGCTCAAAGTTCAATGCATGGCATTATTGGAGCTGCTGATGCTGGTTGCTGCCAAAGAAGTTCCTTTCTGACATCTCCAATAGAATGCTGTTCCTAAGCCAGCGTTATCTTCTTTTGCTTTAGGCAATGGTTGCACTTTTAGAACATGTTGAACTCTGGTATTGCCTTCAGGGTGTTGGCGACTAGCATCATGTAGTATCGGGCCCACGTTCATATAAATCTAGTGTCTTTTGGCGCTTATGTGCTCTTTGTAGGGAAAAGCCTCTGATGACTGAAACTCACACCTCCAATGTTTTGGCATGTGTTAACCATACCACGAAAAGGCATCTGACCTCCCTTCTGTGGCCCATCCATCCACGTCCCCAATTTTTCATCGATTTCTTTCAGTTCCGACACTTGAAAGCAGCAGCACTTGAAGGTTTCTTGAGTTGCTACAATTGCAGGACTCTCTAGGATATTTGTAGCAGTTGTAGAGATTTGCTTCCACCAGAATTGCTGCCTACATTTCTCCGGGGGGGGAAAAAAAAAAAAAAAAAAAAAAATCCAGTTTGCTGCCACTTCTAAGGTCTCAAAGGCGAGACCTATTGGCTATGCCTATGCTGGTTTCCTGGTTGGACTTTGTTGTGAACATTTAATTGTGAATGGAAAGAATAAATTTTGCTTTCAAGCTTCTGCAAATATTTGCATATAATAAGAGCATTCTGAGAGCCTTATAGGTAACCTTGTATTGTTAAACTCCGCAAACTGGTGTAAACATTTTAATACTGAAGCCACCGTCAGTAGTGCAGTTAAAGTGCACAACATTTCCTTAGAGCTATTAATAAAGGCTCTGCATTAATGAATCATAAATACAAGTTTGAACAACATTAACTTATGGATACAAATATTACCATAACTGCAGACAATGCCCTTCTCTAATCCAGAATGTAGTACTGTAAACTGGCAGCCAAAGGGTTTGTGCTGCAGGGGGTTGGGCCTACTTATCCCAAGGACAAAATAACATAACGGCTGGTTGTCCTGGAGCCCAAACAATATGTTCAGGGCATCAGGATATAGGAATTCCACACCCCTGAAAAAGTAACCTACCATACCCAAGTTAACAGCTCTAACTTACCTACTATACCTTAGCCATACCAGCACACCATACTTTAGCTCCCAATCTGGAAATGCCAGAAGGGCTGGTTTATATGGGGTTTGGGTTGAGGGCAACTGTATGTGGGCCTGTTTTATGGGCTGGGTATTACGGTTGATTTCTTAATCTTATAAAAAGTGTTGCCCTCAGCAAGCACAAATGCATATAGTCGCTCATATTACAAAAAACTTACAGCCCATCTTTTTGGAAGACCAAAACTGTCTAGATTTCCAAATGTCAGTCTTTTTAGCAGTCTAATTCGCTAATGGTGGGTACTTTTATTTTGATGCTCAGGAATATTTTCTGACTTAGTCGAAACCCATGTGAGTGATTAAAATGTTCAGATGTTAAGACTCCTCAGTGTTTGGAATCTCAGCAGGGTGATTGTGTACAGACGCAGGTAGCTGGTGAATGACCAAGAGGACATGTAGAATGGGGATAAAGATTCTGAAATGTGCAGTGATAAAGGCAAAGCCAAGATCAGTGGTGAAAATCTTGGCAAAACTGGGAAATCTGATAACATTAGTTAAAACATGAGCAAGTTCTCTACCCCAAAGGAAATGTTTTAGGAAGACTCAAAGTCCTGGTTATCTAGAGGACCATGTAGTTTAGCCTGCCCAACTTTTCACTCTAATTTATTTTGTTTCATAATATCCTTTTGCATATAGATTTGATACTTTCTGTATTGTTATAAGTGGGGGGCGGTGCACGTTAATGTGCATTAGCACCAGCACATTCGAGAATGTAAGGTCTGAAAAGGTTTGGAAAGGGAAACTGGAGGCAGAGCCTCATGGGCCGGCTGGGCTGTTTTTCCCGCTTAGAAGAAACAAATCAACGTCGATATGTTTACCCATCGATTGTATTTCATATTTAACAGAGTCAAGATATATCTACCTTTTGAGCGGCTTTTAAGAGCAAATAATTATGGTGCGATAGCTAGAAACCTTGGGAGAGAGAGATCTCTTTTGAAGGATGAAAATGGTTTAAATAGCCCTCAAGCCCGCCAAAGCAGCCTTTACCGGCCATTAAATTGCTTCTCCATTACCAGTCTCCTTCCGCTCAGGCCAATAACGCCAGAGAGGGCTTTGGATGCTGGTACAGTCCGCTATGACAGGCTTTAAGGCTGCACCAGAACAATGGGAGGTTGTTGACAGCCCCAGTGATTAGAATTGCGTCAGATGGCCAGTTCACAATCGGCTTTGCAGAACAGAAATCTATAGATACCCCAGAACTGGGAAATTGGTTTACATAACGTATTTGCAAAGTGCACTTTCACCCAACATAGTATATTGGCACTGAAACAGTGTTATTGTTACCCTGGAAACCAGATATATTGTTCCTCTGGAAAACATTAGCAAGATTAGCTACTGGTTGTCAGAAGAGTTCCAATGGAAAGGTTAAAACTGACCCAAATTGTCAGACTTCTATATTGACACCCATGCAAGATGATCCTACTGCAAACTTTACATTGCCTCAAAGCCAGAAGTTTACCATCTGTCACAGCTGGCGTAAGCATGCCATGAAAGACCACCCGGTATGAGCTTAGTGAGGGTCACACTTCGAGTTTCTGAAGAACTACGGCTTTACTGAACTAAATGCAACTTCTACGGAAAAACAAAAAAAAAAAAAGACAAATATCTACTATTCCTCGTGCCGAGCAACCTACTTGGACACGTGCACCACCTGGCACTTGCAAAAATGTCACTGACACAGACTAAGCAATGCAAGAACTGCATATTGCGTCAGTCTGTCCATGGAAAAAACATCAATAAATTGCAGTCGCAGTATGGCCAATTCACTTCCCCATTACAAATGCTACAGGCCTCCTGACCATTAGTAATGTTTAGCGCCAGTCTGCTTGTTGGCACCACCAGTGAAGGGGGGGGAAAAAAAAATGCTTAAACAGTATAACACCAGATTTATATCAGAGGGCTTGGGTGTTCAAAATATTAACGAGACTATAAGCAATCGAATTATGGGTGCATCTAGACTCGAAGTGGGTGAATAGGTCAACCACTGGAAGTGAAGCCAACACTTCAAACGATGGATCGGAGCTATCCTTAGATCCACTACAAGAACTTCTTAATAAACGGTGCACCTGGATAGACAAATTATATAGACTGGCTTAACATTGCTGAACCATCTCTTAATCTACAAATCAAGTACCAGACACCAGAGTTATTCCTCTGGCAACAATGCTTCAGAGGACAAGCAAACATTTTGGCACGATTTCTTCTAAAATTGGCTCGGAGACTAATGTTTCCTCCAATTTCATTTCTTCATGTGCAGAAGGAGACTAGGTGTGGGTATGTCTCATCCATGTGCAAAACGAAATCTTATGAGCCTGTCAGCAACCTACTCCTCTCAGGCTACTCTTGGTGTGGGGTTACGCGCAAGAGGTGTCAAGTCATTTTCTTTGCAAAATGGTGACATTTTAAAATACTTTTATCCAAATTGGGCGTGGTCAAGATGGCGACCGAGTAAGACGTACTTCCCTGTCCCTGCAGCACCGCCACCGAATTTCACCACCATTTCGTGCTAACCTGCATAATCATGGTCTCACCACAACCATTAGGGACCAGCACACCAAGCCCTGGCCGGTATCCCAAGCACAGACAGGCATGCCTGATTAATGGTGGGGACACGCGTGAGCTGGAGGCCAGCAGTATTGGAGGGGCCCAGACCTGCAGGACTGGCCACGTTGCAGTAGCAGCGCTTGCTCACGACCGCTGGAATGCCACAGATGTGGATACTGGCCAGGGCTTAACACTGTTAGGACACTGTTGTCAAGGTGAGTAATCGCTCCAGTGGAGACGCCTGGGTCAGCAAGGAGGAGGTTTGGCATCGGAGGACCCAGAGCGGTGCCGCCGGAAGGCCTTGCGGAGCAGATCTGACGCAATTCCAGAGAAGGAGCAGCAGACCTGGGAGGTTCCTCCTGTGAGACCAGCATCAGTCAGAAGAGGCTCCGAGGTGGCGCCGGAGTAGAGTACACACAGCCCTAATCATGAGATGAGGCCAACACATAACCGGGGCCCCTCCGGTGCCACCACGAGAGAGCCTGAGCATATGCCAGCGGCAGACTGGACATTCCATATTGGGGCCTATACGCTCCTGGGCTCATCTCCAGTTCCTGGAGGCATAGAGGATTCTGCTGGGCCCCATAGAAAAGGGGCACACAGGTTAAGCTCTGGTGATGAGTGTGAGAAGGTCAGATACCCAATCCCATGCAGGCAAAGTGAAGAACCCCAACAACAGCTATCAGCACTGGCCTAACAGCATGTGGCAAACCGGACTTCGGTAACAGAGCATGTTTGCGGCTAGGCCCAGCACCCACCCCTGAAAACTAGTTAGCACCAGCTTTTTCACCTCGGGCACGCACGTGAATCAGAGGCCTATTTGCATAGAGTCGGCGGAAGTGGAGGAGACAGGACACCTCACTTTCAGCAGCTTTTACGAAGGTCCCCCACTAAAGGCAATAAGCACCAGCCCACGCTGGTCCTAGACGCCTGGTCGTGCTCCCATGGAGAATTCAACTGAGTGTTGGGTACGAACCCTGAAACCAAGGCAAGCAGAGGCTTCCATACTGGACATGGAGGCCTAAGGGCAGTAGTACCCCCAGAGAAGACGGGGCATCCGAGAACAGACAACTCACACTCCCCCCCCCCCCCCCCCCCCTCCACAAGCAGCCTGGAAATCCCTTTGTTAGGACCTTGAGAGAACCCCCACAAAGCACCGCCCTGTTGAACATCTCCACTAACCCTCCAAGATAAGTCGCCAGAGAAGAGGGAAGAAAAAAAAAAAAAAAAAAAAAAAAAAAACACGCAACCTGAAAGAAATGCTTTCTAGGCTGACAGTGAGCTCATCTGGGGATCAGCCCCATGCAAAAGGACGATGGACCGGAAGAGCCGATGACCAACTCGTTTGAGTCCCTATTCCCAGCCCTCAAAGAATCTGCAAGAAGTTAAGAAAGCCCTCTCTACCAACATACAGGAACTCAAGAGAGATATGGACTCACTGAGAGACAGTCTCCATGCTCGATGATCAGGGCAATGGCAACACGTAGGACGTCAAGGCACTGCAGGGGGAAATCCTACGGCTCCATGATCAGCAACTAGACCATGCTGAAGATTTTGAAAACAGGTCTCATTGCAATAATGTCCAGATCAAAGGAGCGCTATCCAAGTCACAGATCTCAAGGGCTTTGTCACAGACTTTTCCGTTTTGTACTAGATGCCCCAACGCGAGACAAAAATGGACCGCGCACACAGAGTTGGACCCCAGGGGCAGACAATGCTCCACCAGCAGACATTTTGGTTTGCCTGCACAGCTTCCAGTTAAAGAGGACATACAACCCAAGGCCCAAGAGAAACACCCCATCATCTTTCAAGATCAAGCAATCACTCTACCAAGACCCGCCTGCATCCACCCTGCAAAAGCAAAGCACCGTCATACCGGGGACATCCCACCCCCACAGCATGGGGGATGCCATATTCCTGGGGGCATCTTTTCCGCTTGATCTTTCGCTTGGATGGCAAGCTTCTCCAACTCTGCTCTTTCAAAGAAACGTGCAAGGTGTGGAGCATGGATCTGGAAACAGACAGCTGGCGAACCTGTGATCGCCAGCCAGATCCAGACACCATTGCGAAAGGCCAGCAAGCAGCCCTGGAGGCACTCCCAGGTGCATTAGAGAAAACCGACCCCTCTTAAGGCAGATAGGCAAGTAACTCACTGAGCTGCATAGCTGGTGGTTGGGTGGCAGGCAGGGGGGGGGGGGGGGGGGGGGAAGGGAGGGGTTGGACGAATGGCCACAAATTCACCCCCTTATCGGATACCTGGAACATAGAACTGTAAGTTCCTTATACTTTATCATTCATGTTTCTATTACAATCCTTGCTTGTTCAACTGTTGGGGTTGGTTTTATATAGGGATACACTCAAGCTAAAAGCACTCAAAATACCATATGCCTGCAATAACCGCAAGCCCTTGGGGTGACTGGTCATCCTCCGGCCGTGCACAGATTCTCATGCCAGGAAGTGTACAGCGGTGTCAAGAATACTAATGAAGGCTAACCCCTTAAGGTTATTACCCTAAACGTCAAGGGCCTCAACAACCATATCAAATGCAAAGCAGTCTTGTCATATCTGGAAAGCACTTGGGCATTCATATGCTTACTCCAAGAGACATCTCCTTCCACAAGTTGATCACGGGCTTCGATCTCACATTTTCCCCACACCAATTCTGCTCATCCATGCACACCAAGACAGTTGGAGTGGCACTCCTCTTTTCACATACCTTTAAAGGGAATATAAGCTCTAAAGTGGCAGAGGTAAAGGGCAGTCTCCTTGTATTCCTCCTGACCCTAGGTTGTGGCATCTATCTATGCCCTGAATGAGGGTTAGGAGGCATTCATACAGACCGCGCTCAGAGGCTCTGTCTTCCCAAGAACGACGGGTTCCTATAGTTTGGGGGGGGGGGGGGGTACTAGACAAGGACTACGACAGGTCCACATCCAAATATGGGCAGGTGGGATAATCAAGCGAGGGACACCAGGGACTTGAGATATGGGCTACCAAGACATCTGGAGAACACTTCACCCTCAGGCCTACGAATACTCTTACTTTTCACACACCCATAAGACATATGCTCAACAGGATCTCTTTTTAGGTACAAAAGATATCTTCAACCTCACTTCATAGTCCGATACTCCCGGCCGCAATGCTGCATCATTCAGCAGGCTTACAGACACAGCCTCCCGTCCAGACAATGTGCTACATGGACTTGGCAGTTATGGGACACACTACTGCAGTGCCCTGAAGTGATGATTCAGGTAGGGTAGGCCTTCTCCGACTATCTGGCCCTGAATGACACCACCAAAAGTCTCTGCTACACCCTGGGAGGCTTTAAAGGTGGTCATTCGCAGGGAATTTATTGCCATCTCAGCAGCAGACAATATGGCTTGCAAAGAAAAGAGGGACCTCATTCAACAATGCACAGAAGCACCAAGGATGTGGCACCAGCTGCACACGCAGTTAGCAAGCATGAGCCCTGACACAGCGGAGCATGCAGCGCTTCGGTAGCGCCATGCTTTTTACGGGGGAGATTAGGGAGGCAGTCTCCTGGCCAATAATCCGCGTGTGAGGCAACAAAACCTGGGAGCGCACTCACACCAGAACACTAATGGGGCGAATATTACGGACGATGACTTCACCGCTGATTCATTTAGAGACTTATGCAGACCTTTATACTAACCAGCAGCTAGATTCCGAGGCTAGTTTGTCCTACCTAGAAGGGGCCCACATATCACCTCTCAACCCAGACCAGTCAGGGGCTTTGGAGAAAGACATTAGGATTGAGGTCATTGCAGTGATCTCTCAACAAACGCAGTCGAAATCCCCGTGATCCGACAGGTTCTCATCTAGAAGACAGTCTGCTCTAGGTTTGCACCAATCTGGACACGATTATACAAATCATTCTCAGCCTAAACCCCCCCCCCCCCCCCCCGATGTGGACCGCTCTAGTAGCAGTTATTCCCAAGCCTGGTAAAGACAATCAGCAGTGCAGCTCATACCGTCCAGTATCTTTCAAATGTGGACTTATAGCTTTTCACTAGTATTTTAGCAGCCAGTCTGGGCCCACACATGCCATCTATTGTAGAGTCGGACCAAACTGGCTTTAAGCCCCAGCACCAAATGAGTGATAATACAAAGTGGGTTCTGCACAGAATAGTAAAGGCTTCTCGTACATCGGGCGAGTTCATGCTCTTAGCCATCAATGCAGAGAAAGCCTACAACAGGGTCCACTGGACTTTAAGACCAAGAGTTGACCCATTTCGGGGTGTCCAAGAGATTTCGCACTTGGGTATTAAACTGCTATCACCTTCCCTCAGCATAGGTAAGGGTGAATGGTCATGTATTCACTGCCTTTCCCCCCCATTAATGAGGCACACGGCAGGGGTGCCCATTCTCACCACTGCTGTTTGCTTTATATATGAAGCGCTTAGCCCAGAGAGTACGGAACAATTCAGAGAACACTGGCACCATGCTCGGCAGAAAACAATTGATTAGCGGACAATGTACTTTGGACTAACCAACATCTGCCCCACCAGATTTATTTCTCCGAGATAGTTTTGCCTCGCCTCGGGCTTCTGAATGAATGCCGCTAAATCCCAGGCCAGGAGTCTACTCCTAGAGTTTCCCAACTTGCAACTAGATACCCAATACAATGGGCGAAGGACAGTCCCTTATCTGGGGATTAGTTTGGCATCCTTCATAACAGAAAACTGCCATCAATTACAGAAACATATACAGGCATGTCAGACTAGAACTGGCGCAGTGGGGGCACTTCCAGATATCGTGGCTTGGAAGAGTTGCTGCCATCAAAATGACTTCTACCCAAAATTCTCTACCCATTTTAAACGCTTCCCCTGATGCCTCAGACAGGGATGATAACTAGGTTACAAACCAAACTTCCTCACTTTGTGTGGGTCGGTAAGAAACCTCAAATGCAGAGAAAATAAGCCCTCTCCCTCAAACGCTGGGGGACTGGGTGCCCCACACCTCCAACTATACTTCCAGGCTGCCCAATTATATCTGGTCGAATGAAACAAAGAAGAATCAGAGCGAAATTGGCTCTTTCGAGACCGAGCAGTAGCAGGAACCTCTCTATGGAAGATAGCCTTCCTGAAGAGATCACATAGACCCCCCCCCCCCAGCTTATACTTCTAACCTATTACCAAGGAGAATATGGACGCCTGCGAACGCTGTACTAGTCGCTGCGGTCTGTCATCCTTTCCATCCCCACTGACCTGTATTCGACAATCTGGACTTTACACCCAGAAACTACCCCGCAAAGTTCCCAAAGTGGTTCCAGTCTAAATGTCGCTCTATGGGAAATAGAATAGGTGAGGGGGGGGGGGGGGGGGTAATCCCATTTCAGGGCTCTAAAAATCCACTAGTCCGCTCGCATTTGCGAGCCAGATTTAATTAGGGCAAGCTATTTTTAGGTCCTACTTGCCCTTTCTGGCGAGTAGGAAATAAACTGACTTTTGACCTCAGTCTCTGAAAGCAGAGGAAATGTGACGAGAGCAAGATTTAAAGTAATCTTTGTTGCTCACAAAGTAAATGAGCAATACAAATGCCTTTAAATCTTGCTAACTTGTAACATTTGCTTGCTTTCACAGACAGAGGTAAAACGCATTTCAGTTAGGTCGAGTAGATTTGGTAGGTTACTAGACCTGAAGTTCAAGTAAAACAATTAAGTGATTTTTCAAGCCCTGCATTTCCACAACTAGGGGTGGATTTTGATCTTCCCGAGATGGAACGCTTATAGTAGTTGCAAATCCGCCACTAGCTACTTCTCACCCAGACAATAAGGCCACCCAGATATCACTTCCTATGAAAAATGCCTAATCGTGAAAATTTCTAACAAAAGACTGATCTGACCTGTACACCTTCTTGATTCAGCCCATGAGACATGCACATAAACCTAACCAAGCACAGTGGGAGAAGGAACAGGGGAGGCAACTGTCTCCCACAGGATTGGAAGAATGTCAACTATTGGGCTCACCACACGGTCCTCACTGAAACACTTAAAGTGGTGACATATTGGTACCTCACCACAGACAGCCTACACATGATGGATTCAAACAAAAGTCCAGATTGCTGGAGGGGGTGTAGAATGGCCAGGTCTTTATTGCACCTGCTGTGGGAATGTGCAGTTCCAAACATATTGGACACAAACACTAGACTACATCGACCGCCATCCAGGCACACCGATTCCCCTCGAATACTGCATTAGACCTACCTAATCCTCTCACTTTTCCCCGAAAATCATTATACGGGTCATCAAATTGGAATTGCCTTGGGGCAGCTATACAAAAAACACTTCTTCACTTGGGGGGGGGGGGGGGTGAAGAGAAACACACCTACTCATCTGAGATGGCTCCGCCTGTGGTATGTTCCTCGGAATAGAAAAGATTACACTTTAAACTACGGATAATGGGGGGGGGGGGGGGGGGGGGGATCATATGGGGTCCTCTGGAAGCCATCTGTATCTCTGTCCCAAGAATTGAGAGAACGGACATGTCCTAAATACACTGGCTCTCTGAACTAATTGCCGCCTCCGGCTAAGGGACACTCATGAAATGAACTTAGCTGGCTTCAGGACTATATTTCTCCAACTGAGTGTTTGGGAGTGAGGTGTGGGGGTGTTTTCATAGTTTTATTATTTACAGACGCCGCATCTTGTAGATTTGATGAACTCTGTATACTAAATAGCATTTACCGAGCAAATGGCGTAAATGAATAAAAATATTTAAACCACAAAAACAGGATCTTTTAGACAACCTGACACTTGGTAAACAGTGCACATTTTAAATGGCCTTCCTGGAGTCTTAAACATTTTTTAAATCCCCACCCCAGAAAAGCAATTAGAGTTGCCCAGTAAGTGGTCCAGATTTTCCCCATCCCAGAGTGACCAATAATGGGGTACCAGAAATTCTGGGAATGATGACTAAGCATCCCATTATGTATCACATACTGCGAATTCTATATATTTAACATCAGCAGGAGACTCCTGAAGATTATGATGCCCTTAGCCAAATACAAACAATAGAGAGGAGAAAGAAAAAAAAAATAAAAAAAAAAAAAAAAAAAAAAAACACGCCACAACTTACCTGCTGGTCGTTGCCTCTCCAACGCAGGAAGCACACAGGCTACCATACTCCCTTAGCCAATCACAGCTGTGGTTCAGCGGTCAACGAGGGACTGAGGCTGTGCATGTTCTCCACCCAGGCTGTGCAGTACAGCCGGTGGAGAACATGCATAGTGAGCATCACAATTTGGCCCTCAAACAGTCATGCGCACTTAAGGTGCGACAACCATTCCTCCTCCCCTCTGGGTCATGGGAGTCCAGCCCCACCCTAACCTGGCTGCAGTGCAACTACAAGCTCAATACTAAAAGTAAAATGATAATGTTCCGCTATGATAAAAAAAAATATAGATCCTTTGCACGGATTTTAAAAGCAGTGGGGCGACGCTCCTCTGCCTTAGCGAAGGAGCCGCCTCTGGCAGTTGGACCCTGAGCGGGTGCGGAGGTCTTGGCTCACTGCCCTTTACTTCCTTTGATCAGATTATAGTTCTTCGAAGTGAGTTAATGTGGTTTTGCATCTTTTGAGTTAGAGCTGATCTGCCCAACTGATTTTTTCTTTCATAAGATCAGTCACTAATGAACCCTTTTGCTGCTAGGCCTCCCTCCCCACCCCACCCCCGTGCTAAGCCTTTTTGGGGTAGTTCGCACTATGGCCTTTGTAACTTTTTGTCCACATAAGGTATCAACGCCAAATATGCATCCTTTTCTTCCAACATCATAGGGATTTTAAATGTACCCAGGGTTTGTAGATTGCCCTGGAGGGGACCCTGAAATTAGCCAAAATACAGCTAAATTGGAGGGGCGGGGGCAATTGGGTAAAAGTGCTGCGGAAGAAAGTCTTTTTTTTTTTTTTATCTCCTGCAAATGGTATCAAAGGGTTTGTGGTGCTGAAATCACTATTTCACCAGCTTTCAGGGACAAGCAGACTTGCCAGGAAACCAAAAAAATATATAAATAAAAGTTTCAGGCATTTTACTGGGACGGCCTATTTTCGCTACTTTTTGCGCTTTCAACCTCCTAGTTAGTGGTAGGAATGGGTCTAAAAGGAATAATGGATCCCAGAAAGCTTAACATTTCTGAAAAGGAGACAAATCAAATTCTGAATTCAGCAAGGGATTATTAGTGTAGATCCTTCAAGGTTTTTTTTTTTTTTTTTTTTTTTTTAATATAGAAACAATAAGAAAAATTTAAAATTAGATGGGGGAAGAAAAAAAAAAAAAAGCCATTTGTGCCAACGTTTTCACCTGTAACTTCTAAGTATGACAGATTTTTTAAAGCAATACAACGTTACAGCCGCTGGACACTTCTGGGTGTGGGGATATATAGTACTTGTAGGTTCATCAATAACTGAACATTGTCTTGCAATGGTTTTTCATTGTGTACCGGGTATATAGAAATTTATTTGAACACACACAAAGACACCTATGTATTTCAGACATGGGAACAGAATGTAGAGTTTAGAAACAGTAGCTATTTGCACATCTCCGAAACTGTGGGTACCCATACTAGCACACATTGTCTTACATTTGGAAGGCAAATATGAATAGAAAGTCAATAGGTAATAGCAGTTGCTCTACAATTCTAGGTCCCCCCCCACCCACCCCAAGTCTCCTGATAAGAACAGTACCTAACTTGTGTGGTTAGGCCTTGTGCCCACGACAGGAAACGGGCCAAAACAGTGACACCACAGTTATTACAGTGAAAACAGACCATTTTTTGCAAAGTGCCTAGCTGTAGATTTTTAGCCCAGGATCTGCCGGCAACTAGGGAAACCTAGCAAACCTATACATTTTTTTAAAACTAGACATCCGGAATCCAGGGGGGCGACTTGTCTGGCTCTCACCAGGTTCTGTTATACATAATACCTTGCAAACCTCAAACTTTGTCCCAAAAAAAACATTTTCCCAACATTTCTGGAATCTGCGTGAGCCTACAAACTTCCACATACCCCGCATTTTCCAAAGTCTCCAGATAAAAATGGTACCACACTTGTGTAGGTGGGCCAAGTGCCAACGGCAGGGAAGGGCCCAAAACTTATTTTGGAGACATCGACATTACCCATCACAAAACAACCTGGCTTGCAAGGGGTCACCTCCGTTTTCGGCCCTGGGCTTGGCAGTCATCTAGGGAAAACTACCAAACCCATACATTTTGGAAAGCTAGACATCCGGGGGGAGTCCAGAAAGGTGTGGCTTGGGTTGATCCCCAAACATTTTTCTTACAACAATGACAAACCCCATCCCTGCACACCGCCAGCCAAGCAGGGCCAGACTGCTAACAGCAACCAGCCCTGGCAGATTGCTACTCGACCTGCCCTGGGTTTTGGGTACTAGTAAAAATCACCGCTCACTTTTGTTACTGGGGCCCGATATTGCAACACTGCTGCAAAACCAGCCACTAGTGACAAAACTACCCTCCCCCCCCCCCCCCACAGGAAGAAAACTGTCCCCCACCCCTCTGACCCACTGGGGAAATACCCGGTGCCCGCTACGGGCAGTCCGGCCCTGCAGCCAAGCACGATCCATGCACACAGCCTGCCAAGAACCAGTCCACATACACCACCAGCCAAGTACCACACCACGAGGCAAGAGCCAATCTACATACTCCGTCAAACGATAGTCAACCCACATCATTAGCCAACTGCAGGTCCACACACACCACCAGCAAAATGCAAGCCAAAAGTCAGTACATGCAGACCGTCAGTCAAACTCCAGTTCACACACACAAACTCACTCTCCCTGGTTTCTAGTGGTTTTCTGCCCCCGCTCGGGAGTAGATGAGAATAAAAAGGTCAAGATGTGGGCCTAAAAAAAAAAAAAAAAAAAAATAAAGTTTAAAAAAGGGGAGCGTCCCTTGCCTACTGGGCTTCTCACTGGTAGAAAGACTGGAATTTTGCAGGGGTGGGGGCATTGGCATGCCCATCTTGGACAGCCCCCACCCCTAATTGCAATGAAAAAAAAATCCCTGGCATCTTGTGGGTTTTCTGAGGGGTGGGCAAAATGGGGGCTACTGCCCCCATCTGAACGACTGGTTAGTGCTTTTTGCAATGAGGGTAGCATAGGCCCCCCCTCCCTGGTGCCTAGTGGGTGGATTCCTGCTTGGGGGATTGCCCTCCTGGGGCAATGCCCAAGCAGGGATCCACTAGGGTGTGGTACCATTGGAAAGGGAAGATTCTCCCCTTTCCAACGATACCTCGGACTTTCTAGGTGCCAGAGTTAATCCCCCCCGAGCACATTGACAGTGAAACAGAAATTAGCCCATCGGCTCAATTTAGTTTTGGTTTCACTGAAGTTACGTCAGCGCGACATACGCGCTGATAGTCATTTCAGGGAAACCATCTACACAGCCTCAGGAGCTGGGGAAACGCTACCCCAGCTCCCAAGGCTGTTGAGCAGGGAGGAGGGGGGGGGGGGGGGGGAGAAGAGAAATATATATATATATATATAGTGATCAAGGCTCTGCTGAGCCGAAACGTTAGGACGACAACCTTACAAAATAAATAAGCACTTAAACGAAGGTCCGTGTCCGCGAGTGTTTTGGAGTAACTGATGCCAAGTACGTCTTCTATGCACCAGCGGCAATTGGATATATATAGATCCTCTGGTGCCCGCACCACCGGGATTTCAGTTACCATGTGCGAGGACGGCTGGGAGCCATCCTGCGCACAAGCCCACCGTGGCTCAGGACTGCTCCCAGCCGTCCAGAGCACTCAAGGGGTTAAATCGTCATATGGTATGAAAAAAGTACTTGCAAGGCTTGTATAATGTGGTGTATACAATATTTATTCAAAAACTAAAATGATTTTCTAAATAAATATGAGATACATATGCTCATAGGGGAAGTTAATTGTGGATGGTATCTGGTACATTATATTTCATGTCATTTATTTATTCGTTCCGACCCCAAAAAAGGTAATGCATGGCATTTTTACAAACTTTAAAGGATAAATGTTTGCCAATTCAATGCCTTATTGCTGTATTTAGATTTCAGACTAGCTCGAATAATGAGAAATATATAACCACACATTAACATGTAAAAAAGACAAAATAATAAAGTAATACTATCATAAGATGCTTTTTGCTGCCACATTATTTGGTCCACCCCTGCCGCATAATTTAGTGCCCCTGTATAGAACATAAAACCAGCAGTATAGTCACTTAGATCTACAGTTCTACCTAACTAAGATTTGTTAGTCCACACCAAAGACTGTCTGGCCACACTTCAGTCGGCAGCCTCAAGGGTGCAGTTGTGAACAGTGTTAAGAGTTGCAGTGGCATTGGCTGTAGGGGCATTATGCCTCCCAACTGGGGTGTTTAATAGATGCAAGGAGGTGGTAGAGGGGGCATATTTTCCTTGTTTGAACTAGGGCAGATGGCAACCTTGCTATGCCACTGGATGGCCACCACAAGCTTATATTCAATCACACTCACTTGCAAGTTAAGAACAATTTTTTACACCCCACCACTTTCAAATTGTATCAGTTGCCTTTGCGTGTCTGGGCCTTTGAAGAATCTTAAAGCGTGAACAGGTGGCTGGTATTTCTCACTGGGAAAGGGGGCAAACGCAACCTCCAACCCTTTTCGGATTAAATGGAAGTAAAATGAGACCCAGAAATGTGTGAAGACAGACACACACACACAGCCACTTTGGAAACCAAACTTTGTTGCTTTCCTTTACCCACTTTCCTTTCCAGCCTCCCAAAAGCAGAGTATACATTTAAACAAGCGCTCATCTGTATTCAGTGTAGAAGGTGAAAAGCACTGAAGGTCTTGTCTGCAGTGGATGATGAGAGCCATCAATCAGAAAGACTGTTAATGGTGTCCTTTGTTATCCCATGCCCTCCTGCTAAACCAGAGATAGGGTAAGTCTCGCGAACAGGCTTATTTAAATTAGAGGAGTGTGCATGCTCAATTAATTGAAATGTGCGGCATTTGAATAGGAGCTGCGCGGACGCCTAGGCGCGCAATTTACATGGGACTGAGACTATGTTTAGTGGTGGAAGGAACACTAAATATAAAAACCTGTACATGCAAGATATGTTATGTGCATTTATGAAGCACACCATCACCCGCAAGGGTACCATTGCGCCGAGGAGTTGTGTGCCTAGCCCTGCTTTGGAATGTTTGAAAAGCCAGGTCTTCAGCTTCTTGCAGAGTTCAGAAGAGGAGCCTCTGACGCGGACCGGGAGTTCGTTCCATGATTTAGGAGCAATGAAAGAGCGCCAGTCCGGCTCTGGTTCGGTTTATGCCTGGGATGTGTGCAAGAAAGTTCAGCTGCAGAATCGGGGCGGTTGGTGGAGGAGATTAGACTTTAGGCGGGTGTGACCTCCGCTGTGCAAGATATGCGTTAAGTTGTTACTTATAAAAGTGCAAAGAACACTCCAAGGTTGAACTGACAGAATCTGGAGAAGAAGAGGAAAAAAAAAAAAAAATAAAAAAAAAAAAAAAATAAAGTCCCTCTATTTTGAAAGGGCAAAGAAGAGTGCATTCCAAATAGAGGAAGCAACAAAAGAGGAGGTACACAAGATACAAACATCTGTGTTTTGTGCAAACAGACTTAAACTCCCAGTTTATTTTTGAAATACAAAGACGTATGCCAAGTATGCACTTTAAAATTGGTTCCTGCTCTTCAAGTCTGCAGTGCTCTGAAGGGGGAGCCGCCCTGGTGCCCCCCTCCCCAATAACTCTGGGCAAGCAGGTGGGGGCATCTAAATAGGGTGGATGACCCCCAACCTCAGTGGCAGAGGCCATGGGCTTACCCACCGTGGCAGATATGCTGACTGTCCACAGGTTCTAAGTAGCCCATTAAGCAGGTCCTACACAATTATACTGGACAGGAAATGTGACACATCAGGCATGTATGGTGGTGTTTATGCGCCATCAATACCATGTATGATCTCGAGCATGGTTTACCTATACTCTATAATTTTACCATCATGCAAGAGTGAAGACCGGGCTGGTGACTGAAACAAAAATTAACAGGATAGTTAGGTCCCATCACTCTCCACACACATTCAGTCCCCCTTCTCCGTTAATAAATAATACATAATTGATTGTAAGGGCAAAAACAGGGGTGGTATGGATTTATTTAAGGCTAGTACATTGTAAGATGGTCAAACTAGGAGGGCTTGGTGAACCCAAAATTAGACTTACATTTGATGCTCCGTACCTGTATGGATATCGTCATGTTAGAAGCACAAAAGGACATTTGTAGACTAAGGTCATGGCTTCAATTTGTGTTGAGTTAGGGTGATCATAGGAGCACACAGTAATAACTGCTACCGTGGCATGGGGTACTTCATGGGTGACATAATCAACTTATCCCGGGTGCCTCACCTCACAAAACACAACAAAAAGAATCAATATTGTAGGCATTGATTACTCCATCATTTGCATGCATGTCTTTTTTTAATTTACATTTCTGACACAGATATGGTTTAAGTATAACACATATTACAGTAGTCACAATAGTGTGCATAGTTTTTGGATACATAAAGAAGCAATTGCGGAATGATTTGCATTTGTCTCTTGCATTTTATCCAGATTGATTTCTTCAGCCTTTTTCTGGAAAAGTGTCAGGAGAAAACGGAGTGTGGGTAACTGGTGCACAAATTAGAATTCCGACCATGTGCAAACACGCATTTGCCCATGAATCGTAATGTAAAATACAACTTTGAATCAGGGTCTAAGCAATGTCTGCGCGTTTAGCCAAGGCAGGGGCTGGTTTAGGTCTGCCATGCTATTATGGCCTCGCAGCACTGTAGGTTTCGTATCCATTGTATTTTACATGTCTTTATTCAATAATTTATCGACTATACATAGCGCAATCCATAAAGGATAGGAGGTTAGCAACTGTTTTTTCAAGACAGAACAAGCATCAAAGACAATATAAGCTTGAAAGTTTACATTAAGCTGAAAACTACAAGGAACATATGGGAAATAATACACACACACACACACACATTCAGCATGCAGGGCCACGTCTTGCAGCGGTAAATCCCTCGAACGCCCCTAGACACCTACACAATGCACCGATGGCTTGAGGAGTACCACTGGCAATAAGTGCACCTCAGTTAAAAAAACTTCTCATTAAAGTAAGCAACAACTCATTACAATTTTACAGGTTCACATGACAGGCAATGAAATTAAATACAAAAAAACTAAGATGACAACACCTGTACTGTTCAGCAATCGCTGCTGTCTGTTTACTTGGGTCTCCGCGCTTGCAGCAACAGCACTAAACACAAACCACGAAAGCATATAAATCCACATAGCTGCCGCTTCCGGTTCCCAGCCCATGCTTTAACACGGTAGCCAAAAGGAAACTACAGCAACACAGCCTCTCAGCTCTCCCTCCATGCGTCTAAAAACACCGCTGCGTGCATGACTCCCATGTCCGTGTTTATATACATTGGTTCCTGAAATCAAAATGAGATCCGGTAAGTCATTGGCTCAATCCACCCACCGCCCCATTAGGCACTGCTAGTCTGCTTCTGATTGGCCAGCACAATTTGGTGCATATTTACTTAAATCTTTGTAGTATAAAGTAATTTCTACCGGCCGAAGAGGGGGGAGTGAAATCAGTACATTGAAATGCACTAAACAGAATTCATTTTATAGTGACATGAAGTGCCCCTTAAGAAAATAGTTCTTGGATGTGAAATTGGACTTGGCTGATTTCCAATCCCCCACTTCCCTGAAATTGAGTACATTTTATGAGTACCTTTGAGGAAAGGTTTTGTTTTTCGGAAGGCAGTCATAATAATATGACCTGATAGGTGAGCAAAGGACATTTTAACAACACTACTGCACCTCATTCCGCTGAGAAGCTTTTTTTTTTTTTTTTTTAATTTGCACAGTGTGCATATGTAGAGGAGCGCCTGGAATGAGTAACGCTAAATGATTACAAATAGTACACTTGACCTCGAGGCCATAATGTATGCCCAAACAAGACAAAAAAAATACATTAAACCTGAGCCGCTCATCATTGCTTCCCAGTGAAGCACAAAATAACATGTAAGGTTCAAGGATGCCAAATTTCCAGCCTGCTTCTGTGTCATTTTCATGCTCGCAGAGTACCAAAGTGCCATTCCGAGGTCTCATGTGTAACATTTGGATTGACACATTTTTGAAAACTCAGTAATTTAGGTTTGCATAAACATTCACATCGAAACATTATAACTACATTATGACCTCAGACAACATCAGGACTTCCCTTCTAGAAATAATTCGCTGAAAGGTATTCGCCACAATCACCTGCTTAAAAAAAACATTTGTACAGCTCCCAGGCCCTTCCTGCGTTAGTGCCACTGACAATCTCGACAACCGTGAGGGAGAACCCCTATTTTAAACACCAGAAAAATGAAATAACTAATGCGGCTGTACATTCGTGCACTGTGAGAGCTGCCAGTATGAAATGGCATGTATAACGGACACATTGCAGGAGACAGACCGCGTATCACTAATGTGCCAAAGAAATCCCTCATTAGACCTTTATAGTTAGACCTCATATTGTTCTGTGAGAGTGTGTATGTCATTTATGCATTGCATTATGGTACTTATAGTCCTGCATCTGTACCGGAACAACAAAACTACGAGTACACAATGCAAAGACTAACACCACACATTAGACTTCTTGAGGATCTTTCTGTGAAGCAAAAATATTTTGCTATGTTCATTTAACATTATTTTTGGGGAACAACAATGGAGTGCTTCCAAAGAATTAAGTAAATAAAGCTGCTCACGAGACACTCAAGTGCTTATTTTATTGGCACATATGTTCAGAAGTTTTTTTCATAGTAATTTCACTTGCCTGCTGACAAATGTTCATTTATCTAGAGGATGTCAGCGTGAAATGAAAGCCTTCATGGTACTGTGGTTGTCGAAAATGGTTTACATGCATTACACTCAACAGCAGCCAATCAATTTGCAGTCTCTTGCTGCTCCCTTTCCTCGTCTATAGTTCCCTTACAGAACCACTTAAGTTGGATTGAGCACGTTAAAGAACGCTTAGCTGCCCAGAGGCATCTTATTGGTCCTGACCCCTTCTGCCAGTGCTTGGGTTTTTCCAGATGTTATGTTATGTTATAGATTTTATAGAGCGCACGGCTGCCCCAGCAAAGGGGCGTCCCGGTGCTGAGAGCAGAAAACTGCATAGCAAGTCACAGAACGAGACAGCTTGTAACGGAGGGAAGAGGTATGTTTTCACAGCTTTCCAAAAAGGCAGGTAGGACTTTATACTGCAAATGGAGATGGGGAGCGCATTCTAGCGCTTCGAGGCCAACACATGAAAGGATAGCCCACCAACACAAGCCCTCCTGACACTGGTGACAGCCACATTTTGCCGCTTCTCATTCCTTCCTTTCTACATCTCTCAACTTCTTTAGATCTCTTCTCCCTCCTCTGTTTCTCCTCTCTTCCCCTTCCTCCCTCTATTCATCTATCTCTTTACCTCTCTCCCTCCTTTGTCTTTCACTTATCACATTACACGAATCTCTATCCTTTTGTATTTCTTTTCTCCTCTCACCCATCTCCCTCTTCCTTTTCTCTTTTTCTCTCTTCCTACTGCCAACTTTCCCTGCCTTCCTCTCTAAGTCTCTTCCCCTCCATGCTACTTTTATTTCTCCCTTTCTCCTCGCATTTCCTTCTTCTCCTTTTCTTTTCCTCCCCTTTCGCCAACCTTGGAATCTCTTATCTCCTCAGTTCTCCTCTTCTCTCTCTCTCCCCCCCCAATGCCTCTTTCTCCTCCCCAACTCCTCTACTACTTTTTCTTCTCACCCCTCTTTCATCACTCTTCCTCCTCACTTTGTCTGTCCTGCTTTCTCGTCTCCTTTCTCCCTCCTCTTTTGGCAGCTAACTTCATTTGACAAGAGTAAACTACGTTTGGACAAAGCCTTACTCATTTCTGGTATTTAATTTGTGCTCATTCAGTCCAAAAATATAACTTATTTGCCACAATTATAAGAATATACGAAAGCAATACTTGTTTCATAGAAATAAACGTGGTTGTGTTTGAAACAAACAAGAGCACTGCTCTGGCCAAGAACGTTGCTAGTTTAGGACAAGAATAGTTTGGGCTACAAGTGTCTTTTTATTTTGGTGCAAAATGTGGGCACGCGTTGCTGCTCAAGCTGCTCGGGCCAGTGACAAATACACAACAACGCTCGGCAAGCCTCCAGCAGTGGAGCCGCAGAGGAGGTTTAATTGAGTGACTAATGCCTTTTCTCGAAGGGATGCAAGGACAATCATTGAAATGCGTTACTGTAACCCTTAAGTGTGGCACTTGCAAGGTCTGAGCAAGGGCTGTGATGCAGCCTGCCTGATGCACTACAGCCATCATTGTGAGTTCCTAAAGTGTAGCTTAAATCCAATGGCAATTACATTAATTCCACTGATGCGAGGAAATTGCCTAATTTGAGTTACTCTGATCCCTAATGGGAGACACTTGGCAGGGCATTAAATACAAGCAGGGACAGGACAAGTGCAAAAACAAACGCTTCCTATACACTATCAAGAAATATATGATGGATCACACTTGCATATATGCCAACATTTTTGAGCAGATAAGAGGAACATTTTGGAAGTTATTTTAAACAGGAGAAAGAAAAAAAGAAGACCATTTTGACTCTAGTAGTTTCTCACTTGAATTAAGAGCGTTGACATGCATATACATACTTGTCAACTCGCCCACATTTGGCAGCCGTCACCTGCTTTTTACTTTTATTCATTCGCTGGCCAACAAATGCCTCCCTAGTCTTTAATGGGGTCACTCACTTTTCAAACCCTTATCAATTTCTCCCAAAAAATGCATTCTTCATTCATCTTAATGGTATCACGCTCTTAAATGCCTGACTTCAGTCACATGTTTGAGTCAGGACGTTGACAGGAATGTGTTCTCTTGACCAGGTGGGCAACCACATTTCAGGTGGAAAAAGCAAAGAGGAAGATGTCTGGGAATGCAGTTCCCAGAATCTGGAACACTTAGTCCTCATAAGAGTCCATAGCAAAACTTCAAAAAGACTTGCCCAAGGTCGCTATGATTCGGAAGTTACAGTGTTAATGTAATGTCAAACATAGCATAAATGCCAATTTTCTACCCCAAAATGGCTTTATTAAGTGCCTTACTCTCAGAATGCATTCAGAGGCGATAGGACAAGCAGAGGTTACTGTACTTTTACCACTTATGTCCCAGGGCCTGACATACAACGGCACTGCAAACTGTGTGCCAACTGCACCCTTTCTGCACTTGACTCACGGGTAGCAAGCTCAGTCAGCTAAAGGATTTCAAGGGAGATCGAATCCTACTACTAAAACGTTTTCTCAGGGCTTCAATTATTAAAGAACAAACTACCTTGTCAAATTAATTGTAGAGGCACAATCAATGTTTGAATGCACTTTGTTGGTTTACTTCAAGTATTTAGGTGCTCAGGAATCTTGAGCGTGACTCCCAAAAAACCATAGCAGCACAAACGGTCCTGCTCATGGTTCACAGCAGCTGTGGAGATCAGAGCCTGCCTCTTTTTCCCAGTTTCGTTCAAGGAATGTCATGGCTCCAGCAAAAAGCAGCACATACCCAGGTGGCCACCAGACCCAATCAACAATGAGCCACACAACTGTCGATAGTCACAGACCCTCAGCCCAAGAAGGTTCACTCCTGCTGGTGGATTGCAACATCGCAGTGGCTCTCATGTTCGTGTCTTAGGCTGATGGTTGTGCAGGCATACGAAGCTTGGCCAAGAAACTTATGGAAAGACCCACTCATAAATGCTAGAATGTGCCAGTTACACTTCCTGGATTCAGTCCACTATTCTCAGCTGTCCCACATTCCTGTCACAGTGGCTATGCTCCCCCCCCCCCTTGGGCAGTCGTCTCCAGGAGGGTTCAGGCACTCCTCTCTGCCAGCAGGCCTGTCAGTCTGCATGCACCTGGCTGAGCTAAAGCTCTTGCAGCAATATAGCACAGTTGTGCCCTCATCTCTGGGAGAAATGCTGTCAAAAACATCTGTCTGGAATCTCATTATTTCTTCAAGTGCTCCGTGGAGTGTTCTCTCCCGTGGTCATGGAGGAACTGGAATGCACTGGGTACTCTCACTCTTGTAGTCCTTCCAGCCAGGGGATTTTAATCCCACTGTTGGTGTTCTGAAACCATTCTGGAGCAGTTCCCTTCCAAAAAAGCCTTCTCCTCCTACAGAGCAGACACAGCCTTTATTGAAGGCAATGGCTCTCAAAGCAGGCAGTGGCAATACTGTCTCCAAACGTGAACACCTAAAACATAAGCACAAGGAAGTGTGAAGATTCTGCACCCTAAAAAGGATTAAATTGAACAGAACATTGAACAAAAGGTGTGCGGGTTGCTAACTAACTGAGTCAAGATTCTGCACATGGCTGTCACCAGCCTTCTGGGGTAGTACTCGGTGGGGCAACAAAGCAGCAGGCCCTGCTTGGAAGATTCACTCTGCACAACAAAAGAAAGGCCCCTTCTCCTCTATCCACACACACCATCAGCCAAAGGCCAGTGCTCTAGCTGGGATGGTCAGCAGACCATTGATAACAAAGATCACTGCTGCATTTCTAAAGCAGCCCTGCCCCTCTCATCCCACTCTTCAGTGTCTGAGGCTACATCCTACTCTGGAAAGCAAGCAATGCACTCTAGTTTAATGTATATCTCTGAGGACCACGGGCAGTACTCCCACGTCGGCTTGAGCGTGTGCTTGGTATGGCCCTCCAGACCTCAGGGCCAGGACTTTGGTGGAATAGTCAGCTACAAGCCCTTGGCCTTAGTGTGCACACAGGTTTATCGCCTGTGCTGGCCAAAAATATCAGGATACCAGAAACACACAGCTGTGGTCACTCAGGGCAGGGGAGCATGTCTGAACTTCCATACAGGGGGCATTATCGCCCCAACATTTACGCTTACAAAAAACATCCATTTCAATGCAAGTTAATGGAAGAAGTAAATGCCCTATTTTTCTAGTATCCCTCTTATCTGTTTCTCATAATGTTAACACGTGTAATATACACACAGTACCTACATCCAAACTATGGCATGTTTGTTTTGCATCCCTTGCTATCTACTAGTCTTTACAGTTACTTAGGATCCAAACTCTGACACAGTATACCCTAACTCCCAGCCACATGGACATGTGTGCCAATGGCTCGCTGCCACTGCATATGGTACTTACATTATTCAGTATGCTTTCCCTCTACACTACACATATGGAATCACTAAC
Organism: Triturus cristatus; assembly: GCF_964204655.1. Classification (NCBI taxonomy): domain Eukaryota; kingdom Metazoa; phylum Chordata; class Amphibia; order Caudata; family Salamandridae; genus Triturus; species Triturus cristatus. The sequence goes on from NC_140588.1 coordinate 874,540,381, forward strand.
CCCATGTATAATGTTACAAATTCGGTTGGTTTCAAATATATGTTTGATCTACATTTATAAAGTGAAATAAGTAATCACTTGAAATGCAATGCATGCCTTTGTTGACTATATTGTGTGAAAGCCACTGATGTGCCCTTGTAGCTCCATCATGTTGTTGAGTGACAATCGAATCAATGTATGTATGTATGTAGAGGTGCAGTCGTGCAAAGTATCCTATATGTGAAGAAGGGTGTCATGTGTGAGGTCTAGATATGTCTTCTAACCATGGTGCATTGAACTAGATAATGAAACTAAGCGCCTTTGTCACTGAAAAGTGGAAGGAAGATGGCTGCTAGGGTTCTATAACGGAAGGCTTTGGCGTAATATGCGAGGGACAGAAATGTGCTCTGATTGTGTTGCATTTATCTTGACTCTGCAGCTGCACTTGCTGGGTCTACAGAAATATGTACTATAGGTTCACAAAGAGGGCACAAAGAAGTGATTGTGATAACTGGTGGCGTGCTGATGGGGAGAGGCATCTAGGCCAAGTGGAATGTGATAACTGTACCCAGAAGGGAATGCTCTGGGGAAGGCTAATCAGCAGCCCTTGAAGGCAAAAGGCCATATTGCATTTCTAAAGGAATCTCTTTTCTCTCCACTTCAGTGTCTAGATCTCCCCCATCCAGCTTCAGGAATGTGAGCAATATACTTCCACTGTGTTGGTAAGCAACCTCTATATATATATATTGTGCATAAAGGCGTGCCAGGGACATTCCAAATGGACCCCACAGAACCCCGTTACACTGGCTCACTCATACACACAATGCATGTACCACACAGATCACATATACAAACATGCACAACATACACTTGGGATCTTAGCGCTATGATTTTGGCTCCTGCATACAAGTGGAACTTTACACAAGTGGAACAGTAGGCCTTCTTTGCAGTGACACAGGAAGAGGCTGGTCACAACTACAGATGTACAAAGCGCAAAACACTGGCATCACCGCTCTGTGAGGTAATGACAGAAACAGTAGTCAAGTGTATGTACAATGAAGGCACAGTGGTCGAGGACCTCACTCACATTAAAGGACATGCTTACGCCTTTGAGCACACACTAGATTAGTGTGAGGCTAGGGCGAAAAACTAAAAAGCAGGATACTAAATACACACAATCATCCACATAGGACAGGGGCACATGAATTTACACTACGAGGTAAGATTTCTATCCCTACACCCTCGTAATATTGAGGATGCAATGTCATCTTGGTATATATGCTCAGAAACACATACATTTGGGAATGTGAAATTATTTCTTTATAATAATAATAATTTGAATATTGAAAACAAAGATTATCATTGTGAGACTGGTAGGCTATGAACAATTATAAATGATTTTTTTAAAATATATTATTATTGGGATTTTATGCATATCGACAAACAGGATATCCATAAAAAATAAAAATAAGCAGAGGACGTGATATCAGAGGTTTACACGTTGTGCAATGCAAGAGTATCGACAATAGCACACTGACCCCCTCAGCGATTCTCCTTATTTTTGGTACAATAACGCCTATACAGTAATCGCCTGGCGCCTCGCCCAACAGCCATTGCGCTAATCAGAGCAGTTTGAGATGCTGGTTACGTCACCATGTAATGATTACATTCATCAGTGCTTGCTCCACTATTACAGTAAGTTTACGCCTATGATATTGGTAGCTGTCCGAATTTAGTCCATCTTGCGGATATGATATTTAAGTTTGTGTTCGCATCACATTACAAACAGAGTTCAAGCCTTCGTAAAGAGAAAACAAAATTTAGAGAAAAAGAAGAAAGTAAAGGAACTCAAATAGTAAAAACATAAAGTAACTTGTGCAGGAGTAGTTCATACGCGTTACCTCAGTAAAATCCCAGGGAATTGACAGCAGGCATGACCCACAAGCAGGTCCGGAGGGGGAAGGGGGAAACCCCACCTACTTGGACTTCACATCCATATTCCTCCAACCAGCCCAGGGTAGGCTCTCTGGAAAGCCATAAATTGCAACAGGGAGCAGTAAGGGGTAGGCGTGGTCGGCAGCAGCAGCTTCGCCGTCACCAGATTAGGGTTAGACGTCAGGTCCGACAGACATGTATCTCCCTCATTTACACACTCCACCCACTGTGCTAACCACTGTAGCTGGGCAGCCAACATATAGTGTTTGATATTTGAGACCCCTAAGCTACCCTCCAGCATGGGGCGCTTCAAAATTGATAGGGACACCCTCGGAAGCCCGTCCCTCCACACCAGCTCACGCAAAAGGGCGTTTAAGGGGCGGAACCAACCCCTCGGCATCAAGACCGGTAGGTTTACAAAGAAGTACAACATAACCATTTTGAACAAGGTAATCCGCGCCATAAAGGGTAACTGTAATATGTACCAGAAATGTATGCAGGAATGAAGTGAACGCAGTGTCCCTCCCTGGTTCCCTTCTCTTAAGTCATCTAAATCGTGATAAATGTGGATGCCCAAATATTTAAAGGTGCTCTGAGCCCAGAGAATGTCGGTAGGCAGCGTCACTGGTCGGGGTGTTGGTCACGCTATCGGGAACAGTTATGTCTTGGATTTGTTAACCCTGAGGCCTGAGAGCCGAGGGAAGTCATCCAGGATAAGGAAAGCTACAGCAGCACCCTCAACCGCTTCCGACAAATATATCAGCAGATCATCTGTGTACAGAGAAAGGTGGTGTCACTGCCCTCCTAGGGATAGTCCCAGTCCTACCCTTCCCAAGCGACACCTTTCAGTTAGAGGTTTCAATGGCCAAGGCTAACAGTAGTGGGGGCAGAGGACACTCCGGCTGTCACACCTGGGATATCTTATAATGCAGAGAAATGGTTCTACCCATTCGAACTCTCGCTGTAGGTGAAGCATAAAGAAGCCACACTCACCACAATCAGTCCTCCCCCAGGCCCATTTGCAAAATCACCTCAAACAGATACTCCCAGCCCACTGTGTCAAAAGCCTTCTGCAAGTCCACCGAAAGGACTGCCGCCCGCCGGTGTGCTGGAGCATCCACATGATACAGTACAGAGTAGAGTCTACAGAGGTTGTAAGAGGTGCTGTGCGATGGGATAAACCCGTTTTGGCCCAGGTGGATCAGGGCCTCCATATGTGGGAGTAGTCTGCCTGCCAGCACCTTGCTCAGGATCTTAAAATCTAAATTAAGCATAGATAGAGGCCTGTAGTCCCTCACTCCAGCGCCTGGTTTATTGGACTTTAGGAGAGGGATCACAAGCGCGATTTGGGTGGAATTTGGCAAACCAACCCCCCCATACACCTCAAATAACGCAACTAAGTATGGGGCTAGCGTGTCAGCGAAACGCTGGTAGAATTCAGCCGGGAGGCCGTCAGCTCCCAGCGTCTTACCATTTGCAAGCACCGCGATGGCGGCCTTAACTTCCTGCAAGATGATCGGGTCTCCCAGTTCCTCCCGGGCCTCATCGTCTAGTGTGCGGAGCAGTAGAGGACCCAAGAAGTGTCGTATGTCCTGTAAGGGGGCCGCGGCCAGAGTCTCGTATAGCTTTTCATAGTGCATCAGGAATTAATCATTGATTATATCCAGGTCATGCACCACTTCTCCCGAGTCCAAGCCAAGTTGCGTACTGGGCGCACCCCCCAACTCAGGCTTAATCAGCCTCACCAATAGGCGGCCCGATCTCCCCTACTCCCTCTGCACCCTGTCCAAGTATTCTTTATAATAGTAACACCGTAGCCTGCCCAATGCGTCATTATAGCGTTACCGTGCTTCCTGTAGGGCCACCCGGGTTGCCTCATCACCCCCCTGTAAGTCATCAAGTCTGCAAATGTTACCCTCCAGTTCCAGGAGCTCCTGACGCAATTCCCTATGTGCCCAACTTGCTGCCTGACCCATACAATGGCCCAGAATGACCACTTTACATGCCTCCCATTCCATCTGGGGGAGGAGGCCGTGTTAGTGTTAATAGGGAAGTATGTTTCAATTAGTGTAAGCAATGAGGCCCGAAAGGGGGCATCGTCCAGTAACAACGGATTTAATTTCTATGTGGGGATCGGAGGGTGCCTCCCCGCTGGTTGATACAATATCAGTAATGGGCTATGGTCTGACAAGGTACGCCCCAGATATTCAGCATGGGAAACAGAACTATTAAAGGCCAGGGAACAAAGGAAGACATTGAGCCTAGAATGTACCCGGTGCACCAGTGAGAAAAAGGAATATTCCCTGTCCCTTGCATGCTGCAGTCTCCATGTACCCCCAAGACCCCAGTGGGACATCCAATTGCGGAAACCCATTGCCGTACTTTGGGGCAATGGGGGGTGGGAGCCATACAACGCGACATCTGCGACAAAATTAAAGTCGCCCCCTACAATAAGATGGACGCACATGTGGAGAGCCAATGGAGCAGAAAAAGACTCCAGGAATCCGACCTGATTTTGGTTAGGCGCATATATATTGCTTAGCATCACTTCTGGTCCCGCTAGTCTCCCCGTAAGTAGGACATATGGTCCCTCTGAATCAAGCCAGGAGTGTTCAAGGGCAAAGGGTATTCCGGGCTTCACCCAGATTAATACTCCCCTAGCAAAGGCTGAGAAGGTGCTTGCAAAGATCTGCCCCCTCCATCTCCACTTCAACCTCTCAGCCTCCACCCTGTTAAGGTGTGTCTCCTGGAGGAAAGCAATATACACGTCTCTACGCCGCAGATAAGAGTAAATGTTGTGGCGTTTGGCCATTGTACCCATTCCTCGGATGTTCCATGTAAGGAACCTTACAGTATGAAGTGTGCCTGCCATGGCCACTGATCTACACCCCTCATCCACTGGGGGTGAACCCCCGCCCACTCTCATGTACGACCTTCTTCTTCTGCAAACATCAAAACCATAGAATCCAACAGATGAACCCCCAATCTGAACAACTCCCAAACCCCAGGGCAGCCTGACAAGAGCCAGTCGCCCAAACAACACATGAAACATAGCCCGTGATGAGGCCCTAACCCAGGAAGGCCCTCAGTGGGGGTAAACAAGCAAAGACATATATCTGGCGAACAAACCATCTGAAGCGGGCCGGCTCCTCTAACTTCAGGTCAGCTCGAGACCAGGGTCCACTAATGCTAGTCCAGCCCGCAGCCTAGGAAGCAGGATCATCTTTAAACCCAGGCAGTCTCAGATGATTTTGTCAGCCGTATTCGGCGTTACCACAGGTAGCTTTAAGCTGTCACTGAGGGATGTGTCAGAGTCGTTGTCCCCCGTGTCCCGAAGTGCGATCTCTCCCCTCTTGGGACGCACTCCTGTCTTACATGAGTGCCGCTTCCGCCTGGATGGCTTCAACTTTCTCCTTCTCTGTTTGCGAGACAGTCAGGTTTTTAGAGGCTTCCCTGCTAGAATGCCTTCCGACGCGCTTCCCAAGTTCCAATTTTCTCCTCATCTGAGATCCAGGGCCTGCGGGCCGGGAGGCTTCAGCCCTGTAGGACTCCAACCACTCCCAGGCTTCTTTCGTGCTGCCCCAAAAATGAGTTTCACTCTCCAGAATGATCCGAAATCAGGCTGGAAACATTAAGGAATTTTGGAGGCCCTGTTCCCTCAATGCTTTCTTGACCTCCAAAAACGAGGTCCGCTTTCTCTGCACCTCCAGGGTATAGTCCGAGAAGAGAGAAACTTTGCAGTTATTAACAGTGTAGGGGCCTTCTGTACGTGCTTTCTGTAGGAGTGTACCCCTGTCCCGGAAGTGAAGCAACTGGCTACCACTGGCCGCGAAGGACACCCCGGCGCTTGTGGCCTGTCCGGGACTCTATGGGCCCTTTCAAGAGTGTAAAAGGTTGACAGGCCCTCAAGTGCCACCACCGTGCTCAGCCATTGTTCCAAGTAGGACACCATGTCGCCGCCCTCAACACCCTCCGGCAATGCCAGGACTCGGACGTTGTTCTGCCAGTTGCACCCCTCCGTGTCCTCAGCTGTCACTCCAACACACTCACCCTGTCTGTGAGGGCCCCCATCTGCTGCTTTAGGGCCTTTCGGGTGGGGGCAATAGCGGTGAGGCTGGATTCTGTCTCGCTTCCAGAACTTTACTCAGCTGTAGCTGCACTGGGTCCTCCAGGACAGTTTGCGCCTGTTCTGGAGCGCTATTGTCTGGGTCCTGTGGGGCCCCAGTTTGTCGGCCCAAGGTTTTCCCATTGCGTTAGATAGGCCGCCTGGCTGAGGATACACACCGGGGAAGGAAGGGCCGCTCTGCAGCCTGCTCTGAGGCCCACTGGACACCCCACGGGCAGGGACTGTGGCACTCTGAGGGGTCCCAACATCGCTACTTTCCAAGGTGCCTTCTCAATAGGGGTTGCATTGATCCATGAGCCATGATCCAGACCTAGGGGCCAATTCTTTGCTCATGCCCCACCCCCACAGGTGCCCAAGGTGCTCTTCAACCTCCTTTGCTAATAATCCTCCTCCTCCCTTGTCTCCAGGGGGTCCAGGGAGGCCCCTTCACCGCGCGGCCTCTATCTCCCTCAGGAGGGCTCACCAAGGTCCAGAGCCGCTGACCGAATCCGGGCAAAACTGGTCTGCTTTGCACCCCTCCTACAGCTCAGCTGCGGGCCATCACAGTCTCAATGTCCACTGGGCCTCTATATCAGCCCCCAAAGGCGCCCGACCTTTCCCAAACAGTCCCAAAGGGAACAGGTATGATGTGCTCTCGTATCTTCAGTACCCCATTCCCAGATTATCTTCTTGGTCGTCAGCGGCCCACAACCCGCGGGTCGGGTCCCAGCCTCAGTTGGCCCGTCCCCGCAGGATGAAGACTGCAACCCGGAGAAACCCCCAGGTAACTCTCAGGCTCAATGGAGATCACAGTCCACAGCAGTCCCTCCACTACTGCTCACAGGTCCCGGCTCCGGGCACCACCGCAGCAGTAGGGCTGATGGCCCAGGCCACGCCTTAGTCTTTGAGCCCCGGCCGGGCTCAAATGACTTGCCTTGCCCCGCATTCAGCCTCCGACTGCCACAGCGCAGTGTGTTGGTCTCCGTACCTCTACACCGTCGCTGCCTCCATGTTCAAGCCATCCCTCACAGAACTCTGTAAGTCATAATAGGCCACCGCCTGCGAGCTCTGCACCGCAGCCCAAGCTGCGGCGAGACCCAAACTCTGCTCTACTTCTCCTGCGTGAGTCAGCTCCGGGCCGCCGAAGGCCTGGGCTCCCCACAGCCTCTCAGGAGGTGACTCGATCCCCAGGACCAGCTTTCCGACGTCTCGGCACCAAGCAGACAGGTTTGGAACCTCCCCGATCTCTGGCTCTGCAGGAATACACTAATAAATGTCGGGCTGGCGCAGAGCTCCGAGCTCACGCATCCGCCATTCTCATGCACAATTATAAATGATTACTTTTTTGTATGGTATTTGTTATTGCCATAACAACTACATTGTTCTCTTCATTGCATAAAAACACTTTGTTTTGTATCTACTTTTATTATTTATTGTATATTATCTGAATAAAATACAAATAAATTAAAATGATTTTTTTTACCCTCTTTGGGGAGTCTAAAATACACTTACATAAGCATCAGGACTGTCAGCTGTATGGGCTTCTATGTAGGTTCTCAGTATAAGAATAGAGAAAAAGCAATTGCATAACATTTCATTTTCACATATCTGTGATCTTTTTTAGGTTAACGTAACAGATTACAATACCGGTTGTAATTTACGCTACTTGTAAATTGTAACAATAATCATGACTTTCTTACTACCCTTTATGCTGAATACTACCCCTTGAATCCCAGTTCCATGCCAAAGTCAACATTCCTCTTTTACCTGACTTGACAGTGGTTTCAACAGTTTCTCTGCCTTTTTAGTGCCCCATGAAGGCTGTGGCTTATTCTTGCGCCACTGTGCTTGAGAACAGTGTGGCCTGGGCCCAGCAGTCATTCTTAAAGGAGTTAGCCTTCTGAGAAGCTTTGTTGCCCCAAACGTTGGCATGTGCATGGCTGAAGTAAGGTTGTGTGTGCCTGCAAGATTGGACAGTGTGAAGCCACCATGACCACAAAACACCTGCCCGCCTGCTCCTGGATTGCTCTGACATCAACCAGGACCAACATTCTTGCTCTCAGTGCCTCCGTCCGCCAGTGGCAACCTCATTGAAGATGAGACCAAGTGCGGGTCTTTACACATCTAGCTTTGCATAACAATATCATGATGCCTCGAAAATCAATGTACAAATGTCGTTCTATCTTCATCCACGGGTGACAGAACTATCTACAAATCCATAACATTGCAAATCTATATACACATCACAAGGATGCTTTCTATTATAAATAATGAGCATCCCAAAAGATGAGCAGAAGAGGCACTTTATCTGACACAGAAGATCCCTGCATGCTGAGACTTCACCATGCAGTGGTCTGACATCTCGTGAGGGATGTCCAATTTGTGACCAAAACAGGGTCCTTCATTCTCTTCCACCAGGTAATGTGTTTGGATCATACCTTGGGTGGATTCTTGGCTTCACACCTACACACACTCTTGGTACACAAAGAGTAGGGTTTGCACAGTAGGAGTAGGCCTGATCACTGCCTTGTATCATATGCCTGGAGATATACACTGTTTAAGCACCATGATAGAACTGTATCTACTGTTTACTCTTTTGGTGCTTGTAATCACTTTCATCTGCTTCTGTCTACTGATTATCTCAGCACATGTATTCTATAAAAGACTAACATTGGTTCAATAAATATATTGAAAACGTCTCAGTGTGTATTCCCTGTATACTTCTCTGAGAGCAAGTAAGCACGAGTGATTGAACGAAAGGTTCTGATCTGTTACCATGATCCCTGAGAGGTTATGGTTGTCATATTCAGTGGTTGCCAGAAACTATTCGCTCCCTCGTAAGGTTAAGGGAGCTTATGGTGGCACTGTGAGCTAGATGGTCTCTATGCCGACATATCCTTAGGGGGTGCTTGGAATCAGTCTGAGAAGTCTGAGTTTATGTTGTCCAACAAATGCGCAGATCCTACGGATTAGTGGGAACTACACGACATGGCATCACCAACGTTGGTTGGGTTCTTATTTAACGGTCTAGCTTAGTAGTTCAGGTGTGCTTTCTCAGAGACCCCTACTCACATACAAACCGTAAATGTCCATGGTGGTAGGAAAATCGGCCTCAGCTGAGTAGGTATTCCCTATGCATTAGCTGTATGTTATTCAAGCGTGTAGGAAAATCTTTTCCCACGTTGTACACACCCTATCTCCATAAACTAATTTACTAAATATTTGTTCTTTCTTCACACAATGTCGGTAAACAGAGAAGTTGGTGATGAACAAGTAGTTACTCAAAATATTACAGAAAATTGAAGACATGCAGTTACTGTGAAATCAATATAATACGATCTCCCGGCAACAGGTGAAGCCATTACTTTCATAGTTGAGGCACAGGAAGCATTCTGAACAGAGGATTTATAACCGGGGTTACATTCCCGGCTGCGGACAAAAATTGTTTCACACTTACATTGAAGATGAAACACCAGATGAATACTTTCCATATGTGGACATAGAAATTCCATTGACTTCCCAAGAATACATAAATTGGTTTAAAGGCGCCCTCCCACACTCCATAGAAAACATGAGACTCGGTCCACTCAGTAAGGAAGAAGTGACTTGACTGGTGTTAGCTGCTTATTCACTGCATCCTAATATTGCTAATTTAGAAGCAGCAGAATTAAGCACACTATGCTAAGATCTAGTAAAAATGTACAGAAATCTTACACAGTTAAAAATATGAACACTCACAATTAACCCTGTGTGGACTGCTCAGGCTGCACAGCCACAATTGACTACCACAGGTATCAGCTCGCAAACGCTGAATGACGTAATGGGAAAGATTCCCATCAGTTGGGAGCAAAATATTGGATGTTACAGAAAACAAGTCAGCTTGAAGCGCCTTTTCCCCATTCGGGCCTGCAGAAAAAACACAGACACAGACACAGCAATTTTGTCGCGGTATCAGCCATTATGTTAAGTAACATTAAAGGAAGGATGCAGCAGCATTGGCTATACTCCTGCACAACAGGAGCGGGAATTACCTACAATTATTGATGAAACCTATACTATGCTAGGTAGAGATAATTTGGGAGCCAAACCTGAAAACCACAGGTTAAGAATAAATCTGAGAAGGATAACTGTAAGCAAGCACCCGATTCTTCTAATAGGAAATGGGACAATACAAAATAAATTAAAAACAAGACACAATTACAGAGTGGGTCGCCTCAACAGGAAGCCACTCAAAAGAAATATAATCTTAGAAACTGTGATAATATGAGAAAGCCTGACTGGTATCAAGATACTGAAACATGTTCCTCTTCAGGATTCATTTTTACATGTTCCGAGAGAGGCGGATGGTCAGAGCGCAGATCAGAAGAGCGTGTGAACTTGAAAAGGGAAACACATCCCACTTCAGACTACATCCTTTAAAAAGAGGACAAAGAAAAGACTCCAAAACCTCAATTCAAAATGAAGAAGGTAGCTGGGATTAAAATAAGACATGCTCAGACTACTGCTTCTGAACGGGGAATGGGCAGTGACAATGCTAGACAACACAGCAGAAGTCACAATAGCTCGCTGGAACCTGATGGTTTATCTGGCAGTAGTAGTGCTGAGTGAGCATATCACGGTGGAAACACCTGATACAAGATACTATATAGCACTCCAATTGGAGGGGGACATACCAAGGCACATCAAGGCTCTCTTTTGGGAGTACCTGGCATATGATTACGATATTCTTTTGGCTGAAAATGATTGGCCACCTGAGTTTGTAATGGAGTGCCCAATGGGGGAAACTATAATTTTACCAGCTTTCTCTGACCTCGTTCCAGAATCTATTCAACATTTTTATGCCAAGGAGTGGGGGTTAGTGCTAGCTGTGCACTATACTGCAGTTAAGTTGAGTGGGATGATGAGTCAACTCATCACGAGATCCCATTAAAATCAGTTCCTCAACCCTAGAGACAGTACCCAATTAAACATGAAGCTAAAAGACAAGTTAGGGAAATCCTAGAACAAATTGAATACCAGGGTGTTCTGGAAAATTGCACCACATCAATGAATAATCCCTTGTTTCCCGTAATGAATCCGTACTATCTAGTCTTAGACTATAGACATTTTTTATTATAATCAATTTTATTGGGTTTTAAAGAAACAACGAAAGGACAATTCAGCACATTTGAGCACATGCAGTTAAAGACAGTGATAGATTGTTATTTCTGCTATGCACAGACATACATTGTGACACACATCTTACCACATTATCATATACAGGTTTAGTCCAAGAAAGGATAAGAAACTCCATAACCCAATTTGGCCCAACCACTTGCCCCACATCCTTTGGTGCTTGGCCGGACAACCCCTGGCTTCATATAGTGGTTTGTCGGGAACCACTCTCCTCAGGCCCCGATGCAAGGTCCGACTCATCCCCGCAAATAGGCTCTCTCTCTTTTGCCCAGTTACTGGACGCTGAATTCAGTCTGGGAGACCAGACGCGCCAGTTCATCTCCCCGGACTGGCCCTTTAATTACACCACGGAGGACGAAGGCCACGCCCCAAAGGGGGAGGACGCCTACAGACCCTGGCAGCTTAAGGAGGAAGGCCCTGGCGAGAAGGACGTCATCGACCGGAAAGAGGAAGTCGAAGGAGCCCGGACGACCGAAGACGTGAGCGGAGCTGTTACCCAAGAAACCGGAAGAGCGAGAGGACGCTGCACCCAGCCACGGCCCCGGAGGGACGTGGCTTCAACAGGTGCATGCACGATTTCGGAGATTCCGGAGCGGGGAGGGAACGAGTGGTTATACCGGCGGGGCTGGGAGTCGAACAGGGTTAGGCTAAGCTGTTCTGTTAGGGCCTTCCCCTGATTCACACGCCCCTCTTTCCTGGTGCTGGTTCTTCCCATCCCTCCCTCACTCTACGTTAAAACCAGATGCGTGTCCCTCACTTTCCCGTTCCCTAACCCAGCAAACATACAGAGCACTAACACTGGTTCCTTTCCTTTTGTTTACCGGTCCTGGGGAGGATCTCGAGGAACCACTGAACCACGAGCGCCAAGGAGAAGAGCTACATCCCCTGAAGAAGATGCTAATGGACTGGTGAAAGAGCTAAATTCCCTGAGTAATATCCTGTAATCCAAATAAATGCCTTTAAAGCAGTAACAATATTGTGGTATTGCCTGAGTGATCCTGTCCTGCCTCTAACACGTGGTGGAGAATGCGGGCATAAGGTAACCATTGTGAACCCAAAATGGAGGCCCTGATCCAGCACATTGTGGAGGGCCAGAAAAAGCTTGAACGGGCAGTTGAGAGGAAGATGACCTCTGCCCAGACAGAGAGGAGATGATGAAAGGTCAACTGGATGTCTTACAGAAAGTGGGCGAGGAACCAGGTCAGTGGACACAAGCTCGCTAGGAGTTTCTCCTCCACCTCCACAGTTTCTCTGCAGAAGTACATCCCAGGAGAGGACCCGGATGCTTTCCTCTTAAACTTTGGGAGCGCCACAAGAGCATTCGGGTGGCCTGTGGCTAAATGGCCTTTCTTTCTTGCCCCTCTGCTGACAGGAGAGGCCCCGGCCGCCTACCAAAATGCCAATTCAGGGGGCGTAACCCCCTATGAGGAGGTAAAGGCGATCATCCTAGACCATCTGGGGATGGATGCCGAAACCTACCGAATGCGGTTTAGGAAGGAGAAGGGGGCTCCTGGGGATAACCCAAAGACATTATGTTTCAAGCTGAAAATGGCCCCCGTCAAATGGCTGAGACCATTGGATAGGACTATGGAAGAGATAATGAACTCTATATATCTCGAGCAGTTCATCGAGGCTCTCCCCTACCCCACCCAACGGTGGCTTAGGCAACATGTGAACCTGACACCCGAGCAAGCAGTAGACATGGCTGCATCCTTTGCACATGCCCAACCTCGTGGATCCTATTGGGAGCCTGAGAAACCATCAAGGAGTATACCAACCCCGAGAAGACTCGTACTCCCCATAAAAGAACCAGAGAAGGCACGGTTGATGAAACCCGATACAGCGACTCCGAGGGGACTGCAATGCTTCGACTGCAGTGATTGGGGTCACATTGCTCGGAGCATGCCTTACTTACGTCTGCAGCTTAACGTGTTGCAGGGATTCTGCTCATGCACAGAACTATGCGCAGGAAACCAGGACCTGAGTACCCAGAACCCCTATCCGACCAGCATCAGTGTCCCATTCGTTATCCGTATTATCTCGGAGGTCCCAATGAATAGACAACCCAGAACAAGCGACTTAGAGTATTCTCAGGAATGGTGGGAATCAGAAATACCTGTTTGCTATTATTCATATATCAATCCACAACAGAAGTAATCAGAGACACGGTAAAGTTTAAAAGGTTTATTTTATAGACTACGTGTCCTAAGATGCAGTACTTTAGCTAACATAAGCAGACAAATGATTATAATTAAAACCATTTGCATTGTTACAATACCATAGAAAATGAAAGGAGAAATCACAGTATAAATGACAGTGGAATACAGCCACCTTCCTTTCGCTAGTAAACTAATATTATTAGACTAGTAGAAGGTCTCTAGGCTTGAATGGGGAACCCCATACCGTAAAGATCAGCTTAGGTGGATCACATCACAGGATCAGCTTTGCTCTGCGCCTGGAAATGTTCTTCTCCAGAATGTGTTTCAAACGCATGCAAACTGTAATATTAAAGGCTCTCGACATTCAGGTATTTGCAGCTGTGTGCATATTATGACTAGAGAATGGACCGATCAGGGGGCGGAGCTTGCCCGGCGAGAATATGGCCGCGCTCAGTTAGAGCTCCGCACATCACCGCCACCATCCGCCAGGTATCCGGCCATATTCCCGCCGCAACCAAGACACAGACGCCAGCGCCGGCTACCTGGGTGCCCGCGGACTTCGGGGGGCACTCCCGATCACCGGCGGCATTGTTTTCCTCCCGCGCTGCGGGCTCCCGGCGGCCGCGACGAGGTGCGGCCTAGAATCCCCGCCCTCGAGTTTGGTGCCGGCCGGCCCTCCAGTCATCCGGACCGGCCGCTTCTGGAGCGAAGCCTGCTGCTCCGATCCTGTTTTCTGGCTGCCGCTCCTGCTACCGGTGAGGGGGCTTGAGACCACGACGTGCTGGGTGCCTGATTCGCCCTCCCCAGGGGCTGCCTGCTTGGCCCTCTGCCATCTGACACTGCTGCCCCGTGGACATGCGCTGCAGTTGGCGACTATCCTTCCCCTTGGGCATAGGGGTGGCGCATGTGGGTGCGCTGTGCCTGGACATTACTGGGGTGTGCTGCCTTCTGCTGCTCACCTCACTGGGTCTCTCTGCCTGCCTGACTTCCTCGGCCTGACACGTCCGTCTGGGGTTCCTGACGGTGAGCGCCATATTTCTTGCTGCTTTGGGCTGCGCCCTCCTGTCTTCGGGGGCCCGTCTCCTCGCCTGGCTCTGGGTCTTCCGTTCCTCTTGCTGCAACGAAGCTGACTGACTAGAGCTGGTGAGTTTGGTTCCCTTGGCCCTGAGATTCAGCACCTCCCTCTTCTGCTTTGTGCCTGCCTGCTCCTTCCGGCGCCATTATGGGGAAGGTTGATCGTAATCAACCCAAACTACAATTTGAACACCGTAAATCCCGTCGCAATGAGGAGGGGGCGGAGGGTGTGGACACGACGCTCCCTGGACCTGACGCCCCAACCGACGACCCTGTAGGTGACATAAAACAGATTATCGCGTCAATGCAGCGGGGCCTCACTGCCATAGACTCTAAGATTGATATGCTGGCTTATCGCATGGACCGGGTATCTGAGCGTTGTGATAAGCAGGCTGAGCGCCTGGATATGGCGGAGCGTCGCATTGCTGAAGTATAGGAATCCCAGACCAACGCTGGAGATGTGCAAAGGCAGATGGAGCGCGCTCTTGCGACCCTATACGACAAGACGGAGGACTTAGAGGCCCGGTCGCGTCGCTCCAATCTGCGCATAACTGGCCTGGCGGAGTCCACGGTGACAGGGAACATGGAGCAGTTTGTAGAGCGCCTGTTGACCACTCTCCTGGGCGCCGACACCTTCTCCCACATGTTCGTTGTTGAGAGAGCACACCGCTCCCTTGGGCCACGACCCCAGCCTGGCGCCCCTCCTCGGCCCATTATTGCCAAACCCTTAAACTATCGGGACAGAGACGCTGCACTGCGCAAAGCACGTGAATTGGGGTCCCTTAGGTACGAAGGATCAGACATCTCTCTATTCCCCGATTTCACTCTGAAAGTGCAGGAGGCGCGCCGGCAATTCGCCCCAATGAAACGCAAGCTGCGAGACTACCACATTGACTATGCCATGCTCTACCCAGCATGCCTGAAGGTCCTTTTTGATGGCAATCCCAGGATTTATTCCGACCCGCAATCCTTGCACAAGGCCGTCCGAGATTGGGAGAAAGTCAACAAACCTTCGGGCAGTCAGAAGCCCCCTTCCTCGCAGTCTACTGCTCCTGTGCACCTGGACGATAATGACTGAACGATTTGCTGTGTGTTACTTGTGTGCTCCAGATGCTTTCCGTTGCTACTGTTTATGGTGCCAGGATGTATTATTGTGTTCCCCGCTGTCTCGCCGTTTACCCTGCGGGCGCATGGTATGCTTGGTGAAGCTCTACTGGAGCGCTGTGGTTCTTCCCCCTTGTTGGGCTTTGCCTCATTCGCTTCCATGTTTTCTTTTCTCTGACACATGTGGCCCGCTCCCCATGCTGCTCCGCATGGGCCTGTTCCCCTCCAGTGGGCCTTAGCCCTCCTAAGCTACGTTGCTTTGGCTCTTTCGCATTCCTATCTGTTTATATCCTTGAGAGTTGTGGCGGACCTGCTACATGTAGGCGGTGTTTGCGTATTATGCTCAGTTTGTGTGGCTGGGCAACATCCGCCCCTTTGCGTTAACCGCTGATTTACCTCCAATGGGTTGGGGATCCCGAGAGGTGTTTGTTGATTGTTTCCCTATGTGGGTTTGGGTGGGTTGTGCATTGCCTTCGCAAAGTTGGGGATTGCAAGGCGTGGGTGGGGGGTGGCAAGTGTTTATCGATTGTCTTTCCTTTTTCCCCCTTTTTTTTTTTTTTGCGTTATTTGGATCGCCAATTTCCTCATTTGGTATGTGAAGGATCTATATGTCCCTCCTTTTCCCGTTGCTTTATGGTGTGCATGCAGGCGTGCTGTCTACATGATAGATGTCCAGCTTGCTGCAGTGCAGGTTGCGAATCCCCATGTTGTTGTCAGCATTAGATATGTGTGCTCATCGACCTAGGTCCCAATCATCTACTACTCTGACCCTTATGTCGTGGAATATTCGCGGTCTCAATGACCAGCGCAAGGTGAGGAAGGTTATGGCCTATTTAAAGCGAAAGGAGGTTGATGTTGCGTTATTGCAAGAGACGCACTTGCCACCGGGCGATGCACTCCTGGCTAGTAAACAACTAGCAGGGCTTTCGCATGCGGCTTGCTTTACCTCCCACGCCAGGGGTGTTTTGACCTGGCTTAACCCTAGGGCTGGCTTCAAGTTAACTCCTTTACACACAGACTCTGCAGGCAGGTTCGTTATCTCACACTGTCACAGTCCTCGCTGGGAGTTCCTCGTGGTCAACTCCTATGGCCCTAATTACGACGACCCAGGGTTTTTTCAATCCCTTTTTGATTTAATTAAAGCACACTGTAACTTGCCCATCTTCTGGGGGGGTGACTTTAATTGTGTTATGGACACAACGCTAGACCGCTCCAGAGGCCCCAACCGTTCACTCTCTGCGTCGGCGAAGGCCGTGCAGGATATTGCTCTGCAGCTTCAATTGGCAGATGTGTGGTGCACCCGCTCTGCAACTAGTGGAGGGTACACTCACTATTCCGCACAGTATGACATTCACACGCGAATTGACTATTGGTTTCTCTCCCAATCCCTATTGCCTAAGGTGCTGCAGTGTACTTTTTTAGCTCGCTCTTTTTCAGATCACTCCCCGGTCACGGTCACGGTCGCGGTCCCTCCTCGCACCCCGCCCCCATTCTTGTGGCGATTCCCACCCTATTCACTGCTGGACTCTGTTTTTCACTCTGAACTGCGTGAGGCTGTCTCCTCCTTCTTCGATACAAATGTGGGGTCGGTCGACTCCTTTATGACGGTGTGGGAAACATTTAAGGTTTTCATTCGGGGTATTGCTATTAGTAAACATGCGGGAGTGCTTCGCGCTATCCGTGATCGCCTTACACTGCTGGAGGCCCGGCTTTCAGACATAGAGTCACGCCTGCTTCTTTCAGATGACCCTGAACTGAGAGAACTCCTTAAGTCCACATTGGCCGAATTCCATGAGGCCGCAGATAGCGAGGTCAAGCACATGGGTAAATATGCTACCGCCAGAGCGTATGGCGAAACAGATAGGGCTGGCTCGGTGCTGGCGGCGATGGCCCGCCGACGACTGGACGCGCGAGATGCTCCTGAGATAGAAGGCGACGACGGGACGACTCTGACGCACCCCACTGATGTTAATATGCAATTCTTATCTTACTATCAGGACCTATATAGCTCCAAACTTGCCCCGAGTGACGATGACATCACCGATTACTTGGAATATATACAACTACCCTGGCTCCAAAATTGGCACAGGGAATTCTTGATGCGCCCCGTCGAAGCGGCGGAGATTCGGCTAGCTCTTGGATCAATGCGCGAAAGCATCGCACCTGGGCTTGACGGCCTCACAGTCCCCTTTTACAAAGCCTTCAGTGATCTCCTCATCCCACATATTATAATGCTGTTCCACGATATGGCCGCGAACGGCATCATGCCCCCATCTATGCGTGAGGCTTTAATTATCACCCTTTTGAAGCCTAACAAGAACCCCCGTAGATGCCCTTCTTATCGGCCCCTTTCTCTGATCAATGTGGACACTAAACTGTATGCAAAGATCCTTGCCAATCGTCTAGCCCCGCTCCTTCCCCAACTTATTGGCCCTGAACAGGCTGGGTTCATCCCAAGTCGCACACTCACACAAAATATCCGCACAGTTTTTGGCGCGTTGCAGCATATCCGTCCAGAGGTCAAAGCCGCCGCGCTATTCCTTGACGCCGAAAAGGCATTTGATTCCATCGAATGGAAGTTTATGTACGCTGTGCTGTGGCGTGTTGGAGTTGGTGAGGAATTCATACAAATGGTGTCGGTGTTATACAACTCCCCTGTGGCTCGGGTTCGCATGAATGATGTGGTTTCCTCCCCTTTTTCGATCCGCCGTGGCATGAGGCAAGGCTGTCCACTCTCCCCGCTGCTGTATGCGATAGCTGTCGAGCCACTGTTAGGGGCATTATGTGAATATCACAATCACAGAGGGCTTCGCTTTCCACATTACAACCTCGTTGTCTCGGCATACGCAGACGACACGTTGTTGTACATCAGAGACCCTGAGACCCACCTACCCCCTGTGATACGGGAGGTATTACGCTTCGGGGGATTGTCTGGCCTGAGGATCAATTGGGATAAGTCTATTTTGTTCCCATTGATGCCTAACACGGTCCACTTTCCGCTTGACTTCCCACTCCAGTGGACCAACGAACCGGTGCGGTACCTAGGTATCCAAGTTCATTCGGACGCCGAGGAGGTCCTTAGGGCCAATTATGGCACATTGATGGGGAAGATAGGTGATGACATGGACAGATGAATACGGCTACCATTATCTTTAGTTGGTAGAGTATCCTTGATGAAAATGGTTGTGCTAACTCGCCTACTTTTTCTGTTTCTCAATATACCGATCGTGGTTCCTCCACAGCTGTTTCGTGACTTGCGATCTCTGATGATCAAACTAGCATGGGCAGGCAAGACTCCGCGAGTCGCCTTTGACACGCTTATGCTTCCGTATGCCGCTGGTGGCCTTAACGCCCCCAACTTCGAATTGTATTATAGGGCTGCTCAGGCCTCCCACGCTCATAGCTGGGTGCATGGTCCTCAAGATCTGCCCCATCTCCACATTGAGAGGGTTGTCGCCACCCCCTACTCGTTGCCTCGACTACTGACACAGGCCCCTACTCGACGAAGTGGCGTATTAGACTCCATTAATTCCGTAGTACACGCATGGAATGCTCTGCTGCGAATATATGAGGGGGCGCAACTATACTCGCCCCATATGCATATTGACTGGTGCCAGTGGTTTGTGCTCAGCTCAGATAGAGGTACCCTAGATTCCCTTCACAAACTATGTATATATCAAATGGGCGATCTATTTTGTCGAGGACGGTTGGGCACCTGGGATGAGGTGGCAGGCACGGACGGCATACACTCAGCCCTCACCAAGTTTAATTTTTTTCGTACTCCGCACGCTCTGAAGGCGGTGTTGGGTGATGACTTACAGGAACCCTTGGCGATCCCCCCTCTGACAGCTCTACTAAGCGCTCCCTCCCCGCGCGGTATCATCTCCAAGCTCTACACTCTTGCACATAGTGAAAAAGCGTCTTCCCTTAGCGGCATTAGACGAGCTTGGCAGGCTGACTGTAACGCCCTGAACGTCTCAGGATCGTTTAACAGACACGACAATGAGGACGCAACCACTAGTGAAGGGTTAGTTGTTTTAATGAAGGCAAATATAATACAAAGAATAAACAAGTTATAGTCACTGGAATCCTCCAGGCTAAGTACGTTACCAGCCCACAGCACGGATGGTCCTAACCGTCCTCTGCATATACGCCGGTCCCGGCGTATGCCAACAGAGGGCAGAAATGAAATGGCCGACAATGCCAATCGGTAGGCTGTGAGGGGCACGAAGAGTGTTGGGGAGAATCGAGGAGTCAGGGAAACACCCAGCCGGGGTCTCTACCTGAAGGGAGCAGCCGCTCAACCTCTTCCTCAGACTGCACCGGGACGCGGAGTCACCTCCTGGTGATGCGTCACCGATACCCCAATCACAAGCAAGAAGACTGAACCGAGAGCAGCCGCTCGATCGATCCTGTGGACTTCCGAGTCTGTAACGCGGCAAACACCTCCTGGTGTGCGTTACAGCTGGCAGTCCCTGTGTCTCTGGTCGGGCTGGGAGTTACGACTCCAACCAGCAAAAGCGCCACTGCGCTTGGACTCAGCCGAGTCAAAAAGCGAAGCTCAATGGTTGACCGGTAGAGCTTCCGGGTCCTTCACAGGTGACGATGGGGCAAGACACGGCCCAGGGAGTAACGACTCGACCTACCTCCGTTCTTGCCTTACTGGAGCACCACTCCGGAACACTGCTCTTCACGAAGCAGGTACGTCGGTGTGAACACAATATCCGACAGCGTTGTACCTCCCGGTTCCTCCCTTTATAGGGCGTGTTTTCCTTGAGTTATGTAACAGCTCTCCTGTTTACATAAGTGCGTGTTTCCTTGAGTTATGTAACAGCTCTCCTGTTTACATAAGGGCGTGTTTCCCTTGAGTTATGTAACAGCTCTCCTGTTTACATAAGGGCGTGTTTCCCTTGAGTTATGTAACAGCTCTCCTGTTTACATAAGGGCGTGTTTTCCTTGAGTTATGTAACAGCTCTCCTGTTTACATAAGGGCGTGTTTCCCTTGTATGACAGGAATTCTTGACAGTACATCCTCCCTCTTAGCGGCTCCCCACGGGTCCAGCGCTGGCAGGAAAACGCCGATGGAACAAGGAGACCAAGCGCGGAGCATGAACCCCTTCAGCCGGTTCCCATGAATGCTCCTCCGGGCCATAGCCTTTCCACGCAACCAGGTACCACAGCTTCCCCCTGCGCCATTTGGACGCCCGTATGCCCGACACTTCATACTCCACCTCCGACTCCACGCATACCGGCCGAGGTGTCCCAGACGGCTTGGAGGGTGCTGGTTTGAGCAATGATACATGAAAGACAGGGTGTATCCGCAATGACTGGGGCAAGCACACCTTCACGTTCACGGGACCCATACACTTGGTAATTCGATAGGGGCCCATGTACTTGGGATGGAACACACTGTTCTTTCGAAACCTCATGTTTCTTGTGGATATCCAGACGTAGTCTCCAGTACGGTACAGTGGCCCGGGCCTTCTCTTCCTATCTGCCGCAGCCTTGTATCTTCTCTTGGCCTCTATTAGGACAGCCCTTGAGCGCATCAATGTGTCTTTTATGTGTGCCACCCTGTCCGCTGTGGCGGGAATCCTGTCCTCTCTGAACGGATGTAGAAATGGCAAGAACCTGGGATGTTGGCCATAGTTGCTATAGAACGGAGATGACTGTGTGGAGCTGTGAGTGGCGTTGTTATAGGCTATCTCTGCAACCCATAGCAAGTCGACCCATTCTTCCCTGCCCTGGTCCACAAAACATCGCAGATACTGTTTGAGCGTTTGGTTCAGGCGCTCGGTTTGGCCGTCCGTTTGAGGGTGGTAGCTGGTGGACAGGGCGGTCTTAACATGCAGCGCAGTGCACCAAGTCTTTCAGAATTGCGCAGTAAACTGCGACCCCCGGTCCGACACGATCACCCCAGGTAATCCATGCAGTCGTACCACATTCTTTAGGAGTAGTGACGCCAATTCCCCGGCCGTAGGGACTCTCTTGCAGGGGATGAAGTGCCCCATTTTCGTCAAGTAATCCACCACCACCAGTATTGCCGTCATCCCCTGGTCTACCGGTAGGCCCACCACGAAGTCCAGTGATATGCTATCCCATGGTCTATCCGGGGTTGGAAGTGGATGTAAGAGCCCTTGGGTTCGGCCATGGTCGGCCTTCATGGTAGCACACGTAGGACACTCCTGTCCCCACCTCCTGACATCCACTCTCATGGTTGGCCACCAGAAATGCCGTCCCATGCTAGCCACCGTTTTTTCAAAGCCCAAATGACCTGCGCATGGAGAGTCATGGCACCAGATGAATGCTTGTTTCCTTAGCCTAGGCGTGGGTATCAATAGGCACCTGCCCTTCAGGGGTATCCCGTCCTTCAGCTGCCATTCTCTGTGACTGAGGAGCCACCTCCGCCATGCGAATGACCTGATCCCTCTCTTTATTCCCCTCAGGAAAGTATCCGGTTGGATAACCCCCAATACCATCCTCGGGGAAATGATGGAACGCTCGGTCGCAGGCAATGGTTCCTTAACTGCAGATTGACGGGACAGGGCGTCCGCCTTTCGGTTTTCCGTCCCCGGCCGATATGTGATGCGGAAGTTGAACCCCGCAAAGAAGATCATCCACCGCAGCTGCCTGGGAGAAAGGTGTCTAGTGGCAGTCATGAACTGTAGGTTCCGATGGTCCGTGTACACCGATACCACATGTCTTGCCCCCATCAACCAATGCCTCCATTCGGTGAAGGCGTCCTTGATTGCGAGAAGCTCCTTCTCCGCAATATGGTAGTTGCGTTCGGCGTCGTTGAGTTTGCGGGACATGTACGCAACGGGATGAAGCACCCCTGTGTCGTGGTTGCGTTGGGACAAGATAGCCCCCAGCGCCACATCCGACGCGTCCGCTTCCACCACGTAGGGGAGATCCGGATCGGGGTGAGCCAACACCGGCGCCTTACCAAAGGCGCTTTTCAGGGCCTCAAAGGCTTTGTTCGCTTCAGGGGACCAGACAAACTCCTTGGACTTCCTCAGTAGCTGTGTGATTGGGGCCACCACTCCTGAAAATCCATCTATGAACCGCCTGTAAAAGTTGGCGAAGCCAATGAAACTTTGGACGTCCTTCACGCTTTGGGGCACCGGCCATTCTTTCACCGCCTTGATCTTTCGTTCTGCCATCTCCTGTCCCTCTGGACTCAGCATCACTCCGAGGAATTCCACGGATGTGACGTGGAAGTCACACTTGCTGAGTTTACAAAACAGCATGTTTTCCCTCAGCTTTTGGAGCACAGCTTTGACGTGGTGTACGTGCTCCTCCACACTGGACGAATAGATGAGGATGTCGTCGATATATACGACCACGTAGATATCCAACTCCTCTCTGAATACCTCATTCAAAAAGTACTGAAAGGCTGCCGGGGCGTTGCACAGACCGAACGGCATGACGAGGTACTCAAAAAGGCCGAACCTGGTCTTAAAGGCGGTCTTCCACTCGTCTCCGTCCCTCATGCGCACCAGATGGTATGCCCCTTTCAAATCCAACTTGGTGTAGATACGAGCTTTCTTGACCTGTTCCAGAAGTACACTGATGAGAGGCAAGGGGTACCGATTTTTTATGGTTATCGCATTCAATGCCCTAAAGTCCACACAGGCTCTCAGCTCCCCATTAGCCTTCGGGATGAAGAAGAGTGGCGAGGCGGCCGGAGACTTGGACGGGCGGATGAATCCTAGCTTGAGGAGTTTATCCAGGTACCCCCGGAGATGCACGTTTTCAGGCTCCGTCAGGGCATACAGCCTGCCGCTGGGAACGCTGGCCCCTGGCACCAGGTCGATCTGGCAGTCAAACTGTCTATGTGGTGGTAGCACTTCCGCCTTCACCTCATCAAATACATCCTCAAAACTGTGATAAGCCTGGGGGAGAGCCACATCTTTTTCTGCCGCTGTAGCCACCGTCTGACTCCCGCTCTCATCTGCGTCAAGGGATTCCGTTCTTATTCCACAATGCAGGATGCAATACGGTGACGTCATTTCGATGCGATGTGTTGGCCAATCCACAAAGGGGTTGTGTTTCTGTAGCCACGGCAATCCCAATATGACGCCATATTGGGGCGCTCGGATGATGTTAAAATCGATTTGTTCCAAATGGTTCCACCCATATCTCATCGGAAGGACCCCCGTGTGCTGCCCGATGGGCCCCGTCACCAATCGCCTTCCGTCTACAGCATAGACGTCTTCGGGTACAGCTTTGGGAAGAAGCACTAGCCCTAGCCTGCATGCCTCGTTGTGGTCCATAAACATGCCAGTGGCCCCTGAATCCACCATGGCCACAACGGGTATCCACTGGTCATGCACTCCCACGTGCACCGTGATAAACAGGTGTCGTTGTCCCTTAGTGACCGAGTTGGAAAGTGAAGGGATGGATGAGTGACTCCGAGATGTCCCTTCTCTGGTCTTGGAGTCCTCTAGTTTTCCGCCGGTATGTCCACCACGGCTGTTACCGACCGGTTGGCCCGATAACGTGACGTCTTCGGTTTGGCAGGGCATTCACGTACGTAGTGGCCTTTTTTGCCACAATATAGGCACAATCCTTGTTTACGGCGTGACTCTTTCTCCGTGGCTGTGAGGCTCGCTCGTATTGCGCCGATGTCCATGGGTTCTCCCTTGGATGCGGTGGAAGTTTCAGGACTTCCCACCGTCACATAGGATGGAAGGGATTTTCCTTTTCTCCCATGATCCCCCTTTCTTTCACTTAGCCTATGTTCCAGCCGTAATACCAGGTTGATAAGGCCCTCACATGTCTTGGGTTGAGGGTCAATATGAGCCACGGCGTCCTTGAGCTCATCGCACAGCCCTTGATGGAAGAGCGCCGTCTGTTTAGCAACAGGCCACTTGGTTTCCGCAACCAGCCTTCGGAACGCGTTGAGATACTGCACCAGGTCGTTGGATCCCTGTCTCAACTCAAGCATTTCACGGTCCGCCGTGTACGAGTCAGCCCTTCTGTTGAATACCTTCAGGAATTCCTCGCGAAAAGCACCCCAATCACATAAGAGGGGGTCGTCCCTGCTCACCAGAGGTACGGCCCATTGTGCCGCGTTTCCAGCCAAATAGGATATAAGGAAAGCCACACGAGCCTGACTCGTGGGGAACGCCTTTGGTTTGCACGATAAATGTAGCGCCACTTGTGTGAGGAATACCTGCACTGTGTTAGGATCCCCACTGTACCTCTCTGGTGTCGCCAAGGGGATGGCTACCGGCATTTCCACTACTACCGCAGGGGTCTGATTCGTGAGGGAGGTGCTGGGCGTGAGCGGGTCCAATTGGATAGCATCCAGTCTGGCTTTTACATCGGCTGTTTCTTGCCTAGAGGCAGCCACTTCAACTTGCATGGCCGCTAAAGCAGCCAGCACATCATCAAGTGTTGCCATGTCTGTTATCGACCGGGAGACAGTTAGTGTTATTAAGGTCGGATATTTTGTAACGCCCTGAACGTCTCAGGACCGTTTAACAGACACGACAATGAGGACGCAACCACTAGTGAAGGGTTAGTTGTTTTAATGAAGGCAAATATAATACAAAGAATAAACAAGTTATAGTCACTGGAATCCTCCAGGCTAAGTACGTTACCAGCCCACAGCACGGATGGTCCTAACCGTCCTCTGCATATACGCCGGTCCCGGCGTATGCCAACAGAGGGCAGAAATGAAATGGCCGACAATGCCAATCGGTAGGCTGTGAGGGGCACGAAGAGTGTTGGGGAGAATCGAGGAGTCAGGGAAACACCCAGCCGGGGTCTCTACCTGAAGGGAGCAGCCGCTCAACCTCTTCCTCAGACTGCACCGGGACGCGGAGTCACCTCCTGGTGATGCGTCACCGATACCCCAATCACAAGCAAGAAGACTGAACCGAGAGCAGCCGCTCGATCGATCCTGTGGACTTCCGAGTCTGTAACGCGGCAAACACCTCCTGGTGTGCGTTACAGCTGGCAGTCCCTGTGTCTCTGGTCGGGCTGGGAGTTACGACTCCAACCAGCAAAAGCGCCACTGCGCTTGGACTCAGCCGAGTCAAAAAGCGAAGCTCAATGGTTGACCGGTAGAGCTTCCGGGTCCTTCACAGGTGACGATGGGGCAAGACACGGCCCAGGGAGTAACGACTCGACCTACCTCCGTTCTTGCCTTACTGGAGCACCACTCCGGAACACTGCTCTTCACGAAGCAGGTACGTCGGTGTGAACACAATATCCGACAGCGTTGTACCTCCCGGTTCCTCCCTTTATAGGGCGTGTTTTCCTTGAGTTATGTAACAGCTCTCCTGTTTACATAAGGGCGTGTTTCCTTGAGTTATGTAACAGCTCTCCTGTTTACATAAGGGCGTGTTTCCCTTGAGTTATGTAACAGCTCTCCTGTTTACATAAGGGCGTGTTTCCCTTGAGTTATGTAACAGCTCTCCTGTTTACATAAGGGCGTGTTTTCCTTGAGTTATGTAACAGCTCTCCTGTTTACATAAGGGCGTGTTTCCCTTGTATGACAGGAATTCTTGACACTGACATAGTTACTTCCATCTCTGACGACATCTGGTTTTATTGTTGTAAGGTTACTCGTGGGATCTTCCTGAATGGCCGCCATCGACAGGTTCATATTAAATTTCTCAATAGAGTATATTACTCCCCTTTACAGCTTTTTAGATATGGGTTGTTAGACTATGCCGATTGTGAGAGATGCTGTGCCCCACATGCAGATTTTTTCCACCTAGCGTGGCAATGCCCGTCAGTGTTTCACTATTGGGAACTAATTTTCCAGAAGCTTAGCAATATTCTGGGGCTACTCCTCACCCCAGACCCCCTGCTGGCACTTCTTGGCTACACCAGACCCCTTAAGAATGCTGTACGCAAATTGGCTGCCATGGGCCTCCTGCTTGCTAAGCGTCGATTAGCGATGCGATGGCTGAGGGGCCCGCTACCTACAGTTGCGGAGTGGGAGCGTGACATGTTGTATTGCAACGCCCAATCTGATGTCTACAACGAACTGCTCCCCCCTTTAAATCGCCCTAAAAGTTTTTGGGGGCTATTTGCTCAATATCGAGCTGCTGCTCAGTCAGCAATGGAGGATCCTGCTGTCTAAAGTGTGTCTGCGTGATTTTGCTACACTTCTTCATTGGATAGTTTTGCATATAACCACCTCCTGGTTCTCTCTGACACACGGCCTCCATCTTGTCCGCAGCTATTGGCGCCTGCATGGTTCTGTCGCACTACCTCACCATTAATGTACCGAGTGTCTGTTAATGTACTGTAAGCACCTTTGCTGCCACTCATATTATCATGCATCTTTGCTCTGTATTACAACTGTGACCTTGCTATGGGTTTTTTTGACCTTGGTGATCCATATTAATGCCTTCACTGCTTGACATTGTAATTTTCTTTTTTGTTATGTCGGCTTTTTGTATGATTGCTTTCTTTTCATTTTCTTTTTCTCTGTTATTGTGTTGAAATAATAAAATACAATAATAAAAAAAAAAAAAGAATGGGCCGATCAACCTGGACTCAAAAACATACATTGTCTGGCGGCTCAGAGTGTTTTGCACACAATGTTCAGACCAAGGTCACAGTGCACGTCTAGGGATGTGAACAACAGACAGTTCTCATGTGAAGAAAAGGCAAGCAAGCAGTTCTCAAATAATAACATGTCTCAGCAGTGTTGTGTGCAAAAGCAGCAAAAGTGGCAAGATGACTTTCTAAAAGCTAACGCGCTTATGCTAACATAGCAAGGTATGCATCTAAATCGCTACCTTCACTACACCCCTCCTTGATCGGACCACGAACAAATAGGGATACAAAAAGGAACGCAGTGTTCAAGGTCGAAAGAGCAAAACCAAGTGCATGTATTGGAAATCCAAATAAAGAGCAGTAAAAGTTCGAAAAAAACGTTAAAAAAAACCAAAATGGAGGGAGAAAAAAAATTAAAATGGGAAGTCAATACATCATGCAAAAGCTCAACGAGCCCAGATGTAGGAACACACAAAAAAATGTGTGGTGTGTGCAAGGGAAGCTGGACGATAATGAAGTTAATTCATAAACGTGTAAGCACAGTACGTAGCAACAGCTTCCAAAAGGAAGTCATTGGAACGAGTTGCAAAAGTGTCCGCCATCCAGTCTAACAAGGTAAACGAACATACATGTTCTTCGACCACTGGAGCCTCTAGCACATTCAGAGGACAACTGGCGTGTTCTTCTAAATAACTTCGTGCCGAGAAGTCATACGCTGCCGTTCCGATGTCCCAGTTCCCAAGGACTCCATGTGCCGCTCCACAGGCCATAATCCTAACACCAGAACAGTCCAACTCATGAGCCACTAATGGACTCATTAGTCGATCATAATCCGGGGCAGGAGACACCGAGTTTGACAAGCACAAATCCAGAGCCCATTCGAAAGGACAATCTAGGCAATGAAAAACAGGTTGTATGCATGTAAAGTAGGCAAACCGGAAGGCTATGCTCAGGGTTGCCAGTGGTAAAGTTCCATAGTATTCAAGCATCCGGTTACGAAGATGGAGCAGCCGGGACAGGCTGGTGCATGACACACAGTATGCAGCCATTGCGCAGTACGCACACCAACAGAAGCATGCCAGCCGCGAGGGCGAGAATCAAAGGGAGCTCTCCAAAGACGCTGGAAAAAATATAATGAAAAAAGGCCGGTATCACACCAAAAATAGTTTGGAAGGAGGTCACATGGCCGGAGCCCACAATTTTGAAAAAATGCACCAAGCCAGTTGTTGACGAGGCGTTAAATATAGTTTGAATCAGGGCACCAAAATGAAGTGGGAGATCAGTATTTAAAAGTGCCTGCACCTCGGTACGGGTGTTAGCTACGTGAAGGACAAATGTTTCACGGGACGAAGTCAGAGCGACCTCTCTTTGAGACAATAGAGCCCTTATTCTGCTCACCTTGTTGAACTCTGCCTTCACGGTTGAAATGGAAGGCCAGATGGATACATCTAGCCACACATGCGGGGTGGGAAAAGGACATTTTTACAGCAGACTACTCTCTGTGATACAGTCACAATGTAGGGAATTCCCACTAGCATTCCAAAGCAAGCCTCGTTATTCAAAAGCAAATAACTACCGTTAGCTAGCAACGTAAAATAAGGTGTAATAGCTGGCACTGTAATCCCTTTCAGGACACATGCTAAATTAGGCGCTTGCACATTGCACGCGCCATGCAATTGGATGTGCCTACAGACTACAGAATGATCAGGTGTGGAAGAACATTCCTCACCTTTCAAATAAACTTCTTTACCTTCTCTCATGCACCTGTTTGTAAATGGGAGTGACCATACTTCATGCAGGAAAGCAGTACCCAATGGTTCATATCTGCCTAGGGCATAATGTTTCATGCACAAACTGAATTTAAACAATGGAAATGGCAATGTTATGTTATGTTATGTTACTGATTTTTGTACCGCGCACAGCTGCCCCAGCAAAGGGGCGTCCTGGCGCCAAAGGTGAACACAACAACACAGCATGCAAAGGGATTACTTTGTTTTATTAAAAAGAAACGTTTTAATAGCCCCTCTAAACCTGGTTAAATCTTCCACAGCACGGATGTCAACGGGAAGGGCGTTCCAGAGCTGGGCAGCTATCACTCGAAAGGAGCGGCCACCTGTCCTGTTCAGCCGAAAGCGAGGAACAACAGCCAAGGTCTGGCCCAAGGATCTCAACGAGCGAGTGGGAATGTACGGAGTAAGGAGATTCATAAGGATCGGAGGTGCCAAGCCCTTTAAAATTTTGAAGGCCAGGCACAGCACCTTAAACTCAATACGCCGCACAACAGGTAGCCAGTGAAGAGTGTACAGTACTCCGGACACTGAGCAGCAAAACCGGGAGGATTTAAAAGTTCTTTAAGCAGGCACTACAGTGCGCGCAGCGCGAAGCCCTCGCACAGCGTGGTGGTTACCTTTAGAAGGCAGACACACCTCCTCACTCACCTTAAGTAGGCAGAGAGGCGTAGCAGCGGCGCTGGAGCGCTAACCCCAGAGCCCAGGATGTGCAATTCGCCCTCAGCAAGATGGCGGCGGCGCGTCACGTGACCCCGTGACCCCAGGACCCGCAAAATGCGGTGATGTCAACAATTATAATGCGAGCAAGGGCCAGGGGGGGGGCGCAGCTTTCCTAAAAGCAGGGGTAACGAACTGAAATAAAATAAGATCAAAACCGGGAGGATTTAAAAGTTCTTTAAGCAGGCACTACAGTGCGCGCAGCGCGAAGCCCTCGCACAGCGTGGTGGTTACCTGTGGATAAGCCACACAGCTGCGTTTAATTCGGCCACTGAGAAAGGCAAAGGTTCTAACTTTTCAATATGCAGTAATGAGTATGTTGCATCCTTCATGGACATGAATTGCTGTTTCGCAGTTAGATTAAAAGGAAGCAATAATGATGAAGTATTCATATAGTCCCAGGTGACGTTCCCAGCTTTTAACGTTTGCAATGTCCATGCAAACTGCATTATAGAACGCAATTGATTCTGACCATGATATAAAACAGACACATCATCCTGCACGATATCAACAACAGATGAAACAATATTATCAAATGTGTAAATTCTGGAAGAAAGGGTGTTAATGCTATTATCTATAACAGCTAGCACTTTTTCCATGTTGGCCTGATCAATAGCTCTCAATCTGGAAGCAGCTTCAATTTGTGATAACTTCCAAACCTCGTTATAAATAGCATACACCCATCTCTTGGACCTGCCACCCACAGGACCCTTAACAAAATCATTCAAATCTATTTTGTCATGTAATTTAGATAAATGAACTTTAACAGATGCCAAGGTGGAGTGTTGCAGCCAAGACATAACTTCCCAACGGAGTAGGTAGTAACAGAATGAGAAGATTCAAAGCGGGGGTCTACACGATCCTGCGTATAACCCGGCTTCAGGCCCAAAAAACGATGTTGACAGGAATCTGAACTCGTCTGCCAAGTCAACCATCCTTCAGAGTGGAACTGAAAAATATTGAAGGATGAATTAGTAATGTACGACTGCAACACATCAAGGGACAGATCTGTATGATTATCCCAATTTGGATAAGCACCCAGATCTGGAATAGACGGGGAATTCAGTTTTTTTGAACTAGCAAATTCAAAGCAGGTGGTCTGAAAAATAGTCAAATTCAAAAATAACATGTGGTTCGGGATGAGGCAGGCACAATGCAAACCTTCTGTTCCTTGTGCCTGCCATGGTTTAGAACCCCAGACAGACTTAAGATCAATAGTATCTTTCCACAGATCATAACCCCTGACCGCTAAATCATCCATAAAGGATTTGGAATATAATAATTTAGTGTGTGTCAGCCTAACCTTCGAGGCAGACTCCGCTACCATTTTAAAATAAAAGGCGGCAGGTTTGGAAACACTGAAATCAGTAAAATAAGCAAATTTGTTCACCAATGTGCTTGAGCGGCCTAACATTGGCATTGGACAATGTTCCCATTGTGTATAATTTACAAAATTCCGAAACGTATTGGCTTTATGTAGGAAATGATTGCCATAATGCTGATAGCAAAACAACTCTCCGTAATTAGCAGTGTGTAAATACAAATCTTCAGTATCAAAAGCGGCATAATATTTCAAATCAGAAAACAGTGCTTCTATGGCCTGAACGTCCCAATCATTAGAGCGGATGTTTGTTTGACCACATCTGCCATAGAAACACGAAATACATTTGGTACATTGATAACCTCAGTCGGACCATGAATCTGAAATTTAACAGCATCCCACGCAATCCCATCTAACACAGGCCAGGCAGTAATATTCACAAAAGTCTGGTCTCTTTTCATGATGTGTGATGAGGAGTAAGGGGCAAAAGTTCCATCAATTAGTCTAATTGTAGATCTTTCTTTTAGGTAGTGTCCGTTCACAAGACGAAAAAATACCACTACAAATCCGATAGACATATAAATAAAAAAATACATATGAGCATCAGCCAAATGTAAGTCCAAGGGGGAATCAAAAAATGTCTTTTAAACCAAACAGCAAAAATAGAAACTTTTGACGGGGCCCTGGAAGTCATAGAGTTAGTATGAAAGGAGAAACGTGACTGTGTAACTGCGGTTGATTGTAAAACGGGTAACGTTACATCTGCAGGATAAGCATACTCAGTATCTTCAGGTAGACCACCAGCCGGTGGTAGCAATAAATGATCAGTAACTGTATGCATCTCGATGGCAACATCAGGCATGGTGTGAGGAGCCGGAGTCAAAACAGAATTTCTCAGCATCGCAGGGCAAGAGACCGCTGGAGTAATACTAAGAAGAATTGGCCACTCGCTGTAGTTTGACATTGTCAATGGAGATGTACCTGTTATCCTTGTGACCAGGAAGTGGAGGTAAAATGACTGTTCTTGTACCCTGCACGCCAAGCACTGGAACCGGGGCACGATAAGAGGGGCCAAACTCCTTCTTGTTCTCCACCTTCTCACGGACCAGGTCACCAACTCGAGGTAGCCAGCCGACTACTGGAATCTTCTGAAGTTCAGCATCAGATGTGGAGAGCATGTGTTCCTTTGCGAGGCTATCTCTGGTCTCTTGTAGACTCTGTAACACAGCACAGTGATCATCTACGTCAAAGGGTGCGGCAGACGCCGCCATGTCTAGACCATCAAGGTCCGGGACAAACATATTTATGCCAAAGAGCATCACGTATGGGGTCTGCCCACCCAGAGACCTTCTAGGGAGATTATTAAGTGCACGTTGGACGTTATACAGATGGGCTAACCAGTTCCGGCCAGTGCCTAAAACCCTAGCTGTCAACGATTGCTTTAAGTCACGGTTCATCTGCTCCACTACACTATTACCCTCAGGTCGGTATGGAGACGAAAATTTGACTTGAACCCGCAAATTTTTCATGACTTCTTTGTACGCCTTAGAGGCGAACGCAGGGCCCTGATCAGAATGAAAGGTACCACATGCAAAACTTCCCACAAAGACACGCAAATCCCTGATGACAGTACAGGCATCAGCACTCCTATGTGGCCATACCCACAGAAACCGTGTGCACGAACCCACTGCAACTAAGAGATACTTGCACGCAGTATCAGAGGAGAATGGACCGCAGTGATCCAGATAAACACACCCAAGTGGTTTATTGGATATGTGCAACTGAGTTTGTGGTGGATGCGCAGCAGTTGAAGGTTTAATCTACTGGCAAATGTCACAATCAAGAACATATGTGCGAGCTTGTTTATATAACCCGCGCCACCAGTAACGTTGTTGTAACAGAGAAACAGTTGCTGCAACGCCGGCATGGGCAGACGCCATACCCTCGTGAGCGGATGATATCAGAGATGGTCTGTAGTCCGCGTTGGGAATCAATCTGTCACCAACGTCATTAATTCACACTAATGGGACTTTATCAGGACTTAAGTGATAATGGTAACGAGAAGGGAAATCCCTCGGGTAATTACTTCCCTTCTCTGTAGCAGCAATAGCTGCCAAGATGTCATAATCGATCTTACTTTTGGATCTTGTAACTGCTGCTACTAAATATGTCGCCACTGCTGTTTTTGCTGCTTCGTCAGCTAAGCTGTTATCGACAGCGTGGACACCAACTCGCTGGTGCCCAAGAGTATGAATTACATTCACGAGAGGCAGATGTTCTTTAAGTTCTGCCACTCAAACCCAAAGTATTTTATGCTTAATTGTGCTACCTTTGGAATCACGATATTCATTTTGTGACCAAAAGAATAGATTGTCGTTGAAGGACTGAACACAATAAAATGAGTCACTTACTATAAGAGTAGTGACTCGAGTATCAGCAAACTCCAGTGCAAGCACCAGAGCACGTAGCTCCGCCAACTGAGCGGTACAATCAAATAATGACTGATTATGCACGACATCTGATTGAAATTCACCATTTACGAAAGTACCTGCCACAATTGCGGAAGCTGCTGAATAGGCGTGCTTTGCTCCCGTCGCCGGTTGCGCCGAACCATCAGTATAAATGAGACAATGGTAATCTTCGAGCAGGCGCAAACACAGAGGAGTCGGATGAACGAATTCATATTGCAAGTACTCTTGCGTCTGTAATGAGGCATCAAAGATATAAGTGACATCTGGCGATGTCAGAGAGGTTGCCCATTGTATCCAACGTGGATGCAAAGCATTTGAATTGGGTACACTGGCTTTCGTCACTGCCTCTAGGGCAGGATACGGTGTGACCACCAACATGCGTTTTCCTTGCGACAGCGCTCGTTCTTTAAGAATCGCCATCTGCACCGCAGTCAAAACTTTTTCGACAGAGGAAAAGCGCAGTTTAGCCAAAGTATACAGGTGTGATTTGTATGCAATGGGGACGGTGTCGCCCTCATTGAACGTTAAGTACGTGAAACCCACTGCGCCTGGCACAATTCTTATTACCAGGTTTGTGTGGTTATCACGTGTCAGTAAGTATTTTGAAGCTAGAAGATCAGCCTGCAATGACTGCAAAATAGCTGAATGTTCTGGCAGCCAGCTCGATTTGGAAAAAGTTGGTTGTACCAAGGCATATAGCGGCTTGATACGCTGGGCATAATCTGAAATGTACGTACGACCGAAATTCAGAAAGCCCAGTAACAATAGTAATTTCTTCAGTGTTGTCGGAGCACGCAAACATGTGCACTTCTCCAGAAAGTGAGGAGCTAATCCTCGACCCTCATTGTTGAGCTCGTAGCCCAAAAACAACACTGTATATTCTGCAATGTGAGACTTCGCAAAGTTGAATTTGTAACCGAAGTCTGCACACATAACAATAATGCGATCAACGTGACACAGATGCGGCCACAACTCGTCGTCCGTGAGATAGATATCATCAAGATACGAGTACGCATCTGGGTCAATGCTCTCTAACAGAGAGACTACATGTGCGGCAAAGACGTCAGCGCTGTTTTTATAGCCCATGGCCAATCTTTTAAATTGTTTTTGCTTGCCGCCAGATGTAAACGCTGTCCACTGACTACTAATAGAGGACAGGTTATGGATGTAAAAGCCATTTGATATGTCAAGTGTGGTTTTAAACCTTTTACGCACAAGACTATCAACTAGGGCTGAACTGTGGGTATTCTGTACCGCGCACGTCCGGCAATGAGAGTTTAGGTGCCCGTAATCCCAAACTAGGCGGCACGACACATCAGGCTTCGTTACAGTGAATAAAGGATTATTTATTGGTGACACACATGTTTCAA
Organism: Triturus cristatus; assembly: GCF_964204655.1. Taxonomy (NCBI): domain Eukaryota; kingdom Metazoa; phylum Chordata; class Amphibia; order Caudata; family Salamandridae; genus Triturus; species Triturus cristatus. The sequence goes on from NC_140588.1 coordinate 874,575,104, forward strand.
TAACACCCTGATATTCCAATTGCTCAAGGATTTCCGCGACGTGAGATCTAGCTTCGCGGTGCATGGGATATTGGGGTTGTGGTTGAGGCATAGACCGTAAGGGAATCTCATGGCTGGGGGACAATTTATCCCAGCCTACCTGAGTACGATACAAAGCCGGTGCAAGCACCTGAGCCCACTCTTCGGCAAACCTTTCAGCATGCTCCTTTGGCACTGTATGCGCAAAGGACAGGAGGATTACCTCCTCCCCTTTGGGAGCATCTAAAATAAAAGTCAGGGGCCAGTCTGCCTCTGCCAAGAAAATGTCATAGGAAGAGGTCAGATTATCCCAAAAAATCCCTTGTATTGTGCGTTGTATGTCACCTTCAATTAAGAGGACTATGTCATATAGTCTGTCAGGGGGAGCCACTCTAGTGTCCGCAGTTTCTACAGTAATGAACGTGTCAGTTGCTGTCGCCTCCAGAAATGGACGTAGTGCTTGCCGCACACTGTAACCTCCGCTGCGCTGTCGAGCAGCGTTATCGCCCATGTCAGGTTCCGAAGCTGCGTCCGCACTATCTGTGGCATACCTCGCTGTTAGCGCAGCAACCTTCTTCTTTTGAAACGGGGGACGTTGACGTGCAAACTCGTCTTGCTTGCCTCTACCTTCAGCCTGACGGGGTTGCTCATGTCCTTGCTGAGCACCCCGACCTCTGCCACATTCTCCTCCACCGGACTGCGAGGCCGATGTTTCCTGTGAAGAACGAGGAGAACGTTCAGTAACCTGAAATCTATCAGGCGACTTAATACTAGTGCGATCGTGCAAATCGGATGTGCGCTCACTAGTCGGCTGTGTGGGAGACGCAGGACGAGACCCCTGTTTCTGTTGCTGCTTTCCCTGTTTTCTTTGTTGCCAATTTTGCTTTGGAAAAGTTGGACGATCGTCTTTAATAGACAAGCTCACCTTAGTTTGTTGTATCAGGTCAGGAATGACTGTAGTTGGTTTGACCCCTAAACTACTGCGGCCAATTGTTCTATACGCCTCCGCAATAATTTTAGGCAACTCTTTCGGCTTATCAAGTTCATCGACGTGGGCTAAGCCATTAGCCACTTGGAATTGTACCGCATCTCCCTTGAGGTTACCAAGCACGAGAGAGGCAACTACGTTGAATACTCCGACAAGTCGCATTCCCAACTCAACAGCCGCCTCCGGACCGTGGTTATCTTGAACATGTTTAATGACGGAGGGAAGCACAGCCATGGACGGAGTGCCAAAGCACTTTGAGTAGACCGCGGCAAGATTTTACCCCAGTTGTCACAATCGGACACTTCTGGGACTAAGTCTTTCGGCAAACTAATGGTGAGGATTCTGTGTTTCTCCACTGTTGTAGAGTGTGGAAACACCGCTTCCAGTTGGTCAAATTTCTCGGCAAGCCAATAAGGCAAATCGTCCATATTCTGGGGGCGCTTGCCCATCACCGAATTAACTATGACTGGGCTAATAACAACCGCAGGATGACCGGCTGGTAGACCCGCAACAGCAGGTGCCCCCACCTGCACATTGCACGAAACGTATTGCACCAAAGCCCTATATACTGTAATGAGGGCTGTATGGAGTGTACGCAATTCATCCACCGCAATAGTCAAATAGCGGGGGTGAGGCGTAAATACAGCCTGCACCGGCCACGTGGCCCCTGGAATCGACAAAGGGCCGAGTCTAGCCGGTGCTACCGCATGGGGAATGGCGCCATTAAACCAAATGCTATGCTGCCAGGCTGAAAGGGGAATCTCCAGCATCCTGTATGGTGTATAATTTGCTAGGACCCGTGTGTGAGTATACGAGTGAAACGTCTTATCATTCGCATTCACTTCAAGCAGCGTTAGCCAAGAGTAAAACAACTCGTAAGGGTGGGACGCGTCCGCACTCACCACAAAAATTACGGCCATCCCATCGTCCGGAACCCCATACTGCATCAAATGATGCCGCAAAGGAGTATGACTATGCGCTGCAATTTCGACCGCCACAAGGACACAGAGAAGAACAACAATGGATTTTACAGTAGCACAAGGGTTCAGAAATATAAAACACCTTTTTAATTAACAAGCTTGTATGAACCTATTAGGTTATTAACAGGTAGGTGAAATCCGTCACTCCCGTTATCCGGAAACAAGAGTGAGGGTGTTGTGGACTAATATAAGCACTTCTAAGGCGTTTCAAATCAAAAGACCAAACGTTAGGTGCGCCATGTTGCAGGGATTCTGCTCATGCACAGAACTATGCGCAGGAAACCAGGACCTGAGTGAATTGTGGTGTACCAAAATCTCACCTCAGTACCCAGAACCCCTATCCGACCAGCATCAGTGTCCCATTCGTTATCCGTATTATCTTGGAGGTCCCAATGAATAGACAACCCAGAACAAGTGACTTAGAGTATTCTCAGGAATGGTGGGAATCAGAAATACCTGTTCGCTATTATTCATATATCAATCCACAACAGAAGTAATCAGAGACACTGTAAAGTTTAAAAGGTTTATTTTATAGACTACGTGTCCTAAGATGCAGTATTTTAGCTAACATAAGCAGACAAATGATTATAATTAAAACCATTAGCATTGTTACAATACCATAGAAAATGAAAGGAGAAATCATAGTATAAATGACAGTGGAATACAGCCACCTTCCTTTCGCTAGTAAACTAATATTATTAGACTAGTAGAAGGTCTCTAGGCTTGAATGGGGAACCCCATACCGTAAAGATCAGCTTAGGTGGATCACATCACAGGATCAGCTTTGCTCTGCGCCTGGAAATGTTCTTCTCCAGAATGTGTTTCAAACGCATGCAAACTGTAATATTAAAGGCTCTCGGCATTCAGGTATTTGCAGCTGTGTGCATATTATGACTAGAGAGTGGGCCGATCAACCTGGACTCAAAAACATACATTGTCTGGCGGCTCAGAGTGTTTTGCACACAATGTTCAGACCAAGGTCGCAGTGCACGTCTAGGGATGTGAACAACAGACAGTTCTCCTGTGAAGAAAAGGCAAGCAAGCAGTTCTCAAATAATAACATGTCTCAGCAGTGTCATGTGCAAAAGCAGCAAAAGTGGCAAGATAGCTTTCTAAAAGCTAATGCGCTTCTGCAAACATAGCAATGTATGCATCTAAATCGCTACCTTCACTACAAACGGGGACCCTGTCACTGCTCTTCTTGATTCTGGCTGCAGGCAATCAGTGATCAGGGAGGAACTGGTCAAAACCGAACAATATCTCCAGGGGGGACAGGTCCACATACGATGCGTACATGGGGACATCAAGGCATATTCTACAGCCCAGGTTCCTCTTAAGTGCCCAGGGGGGTCCTGTCGGTGGTGCTCGTTGGGGTTCTTCCTCACCTCCCTAAACAGCTAATCCTGGGTACAGAGAACCCCAGATTCATGTTCCTGTTTTTGGGCAAGGTAAGGGAGGGACAAGTAAAGGCTAACCACTCCAACAAATAAGGAACACGGGCCCTGCTCACACAGGAACCTTGGGAGACCGATAGGGACTTCAGGTGGGCACCAACCAATGATCCCACCCTAGCGGTAGCTTGGCAAAAAGCCCGCACCCCGCTCACCACCCCGACCCCAGTATACCCATCGTTTCAACTAGTCAAAGGGCTCCTCTACTGGGTTGGTGCCAACAATACAGAACCCCAGTTATTGGTTCCTCGGGCTTTCCGTGAGCAGATACTGTTTTACGCACATTCTCATCTGCTGGCCGGACACGTAGGGGCACAGAAAACAACCCACAACCGTCTGCGGCATTTCTACTGGCCTGGTATCTGTGCCCAGATCAGGAAATACTATCAGGAGTGTCCCATCTGTTGTCAAAAGAAAAATCCATATAACCCCCCAGCCGTCCCTTTACAGCCGTTACCAATAATAGGGAAACCCTTTGAGAGAGTTGGTATGGACCTCATTGGTCCCCTAACACGTTCCACGAGGGCATTCCAGTATGTCCTAGTACTTGTTGATTACTGCACCCATTTCCCCGAGGCTTTTCCTTTACGTACACCCAAGACCGCGAAAATCGCAGATAAACTCCGCAAATACTTCTCCAGGGTAGATTTTCCCCAACAAATCCTTACGGATCAGGGAACCCCCTTTGTATCTAGGCTCATGTCTCAGGTCTGTCGGATGTTGGACATGAGACACATAAAGACCTCTGTCTATCATCCGCAGACCGATGGCGGGGTGGAGAGATACAATGGAACACAGAAACTGACCTTGAAAAAGAGGCTGGCGGCAGAAGGGAAACAGTGGTACAGGCTCCTACCCCTCGCCCTATTTGTGTTACGGGGACAAGTTCAAAGCAGTCTGGGCTGCTCATCCTTCGAGATGTTGTACGGTTGACAGCCTAGGACTTTACTGGAGATGACCAAGGAAGCTTGGGAAAAAGAGCCAGATAACACCACCGACCTTCTTGATTACACCCAGCATCTTAAGTCCAGGTTGGGGGAAGCTGTGGGAATTGGCACATACCATTCTCGAGAAAAGCCAGAGACAACAGAAACAGTACTATGATAAAGGAAAAAAGCCAAGAGCTCTGCACATAGGCGATTGGGCTCTGGTCCTCCTACCCAGCTCATTAGCTAAGGTCAAAAGCGAGTGGAAGGGGTCCTACAAAGTCATGGAGACTATAGGTAACACCACCTACTGACTCCAACTGGGTCCCAACCGGTTACAGGCCTTCCACATCAACCTACTAAACAAATGGTTGGGCCCTCTGTTATAGGTAGACATTCCCTTTGGCACACTCTTACACTACGTTTCCCACAATGCACTAGAGTAGCGTTCACCTTGTGTGCCTTCCCAGACTGCAATTTGGAGATCAGCTGACTAGCACAGCTTATAAGCCGGCAGCACCCGCTCCCAGGTGCTTGGCTTTGTTTCCTGTTGGAGCCACGCCCTGTTCCTGTGCAAATTCCCCTGCTTCGGGACAACTCCTCCTTAAGCTCTGTTGTGTATTCTGCTCGACTTGTTTCTGGATTCTTGGAACACCCATAGCCACTGTGCGAGTTGTGGAGACTCCCTGGGGCTGTAGCGTGAGGACGTGTAAAGTGGTGTTTCCCTCTCCCCGCCTCGATGAGAACGGACGACAGTGAGATCGCGCTTCAGAGTACTGTGTCGGTACCTGGGTGAAGCAGCGCGCGGAAGCGTTGTTAGAAGACCCGTATCTCCCGACTCCATTTGATCTGGGACCCTTTTTTCTGTTACGGCGGAGAGCCGTGGCGCGAGGAAGCGCTATCGACATTTAGGTACGCTGTACCTTTAAGACGCGCGGAGGACGCGTTGAACGGTTTTCTTTTTTTTTTTGTTGTTTGTTTGTTTTATTAACACAGACTATGCCTCGCGGCGTCACCAACACAAACAGCTACGCGCTAGCTTCCTGAACCTTGGGTGTGGAAGTACTTGGAGATTACCCCCCGTTTTCATTGGTAACCTGATTGGGAGCATTCTTATGAACACAGAAAAACACGCTCACATTTCCTCTGACCGCCAGCACAAGACAAAGTAAGTGAGCTCGTGAATATTAATGGGTGTGTGACTTTGGGGCTTCCTGTATCCTTACGCATCCATTCCCCTTCACGCTCATGAGTAGTGAAGCCCTGGTTCATTGCAACTCTACTTGCTAAATCAAAGACTTCCTCGGATGGTGCTAGTTTATCTGGAGCCCTTTGCATGGTAAAAAAGAAAGACTCTGGTGTAAATACCTTCGGGAGGATTCTGAGTACAAGGCTATGCTGCTGGTCTCATTGTAAGTGTGTGGGGGTACACAAGACATACGTCTAGCAAAGAGTTAGGGGTTCTTATTGAAATAGCTTGGAAATTAACCTGTCCCCCTTTTCCTTCTCTCATTGCTGCAGGTTCCCATCACTGCCACTCCCTGCCTCCCTGAAAATTCCATACTGACCCTCACTGGTGACGACTCGCTGTCTCTCCGCTCCCTAGAGATACTGCCCCCTTCTTTTTGTTCACATGCCCAAGGAGTGAGCTATCTCGGAGGAGAGGAAAGGCACCTACTTCGCTCCTGTGGATTTTGGCACCTTCTGTACCTGCCGTCTGAGGCCTCGACACCCTCCGCCTGCCACCAATCAGATAGCCCATGTTCAGAAGGGGGAAACCTGCACCCTAGAACACTTTGTAGTTAATGAGCAGTTGTCAGGAAAACAGCGGGAGCCCTTATTGGACACCCTAGAAGTATTCGCCACTCTCTTTTCTGACCTCCCCGGGAGAACCTCCTTGTTGGAACATCATATCGATACCCCTCCTGGTAAGGTAGTATGCTTACGGCCTTACAGGATACCGGCCGCCCCAAGGGAGGCCATAGCGGTCGAAATCAAAACCATGCTGAAGATGGGTGTAATACGCCCCTCTCAGAGCGAATGGTCTTCACCCATAGTTTTAGTTCCCAAACCAGACGGCAGTATCAGGGTCTGTATCGATTTCCGACACGTGAATTCCATTTCCAAGCTGGACGCCTACCCCCTACCCCATGTTGACGAACTCATAGAAAGGCTGGGAGACGGCAGATACATTTCCACCTTAGATCTGACCAAGGGGTACTGGCAGGTTCCCTTGTGTGACACCGATCAAAAGAAAACGGCCTTTTCCACTCCGGAAGGTCTCTTTGAATTTACAGTATTGCCCTTTGGTTTACACTGTGCCCCAGCCACTTTCCAGAGGCTTATGAACAGGGTTCTAACCTTGCACCGTGCGTACTCCTCAGCCTATCTAGATGACATCATCATCTTCAGCCCAACTTGGGAAAAACACCTAGAACACTGCCGTATGATACTCCGGGAATTAGGAAGGGCTGGACTCCACGTCAATACCAAGAAGTCTCGCATGGGGTTTTCCTATGTGAAATATCTGGGATATCTACTGGGTAATGGGAACATCGAACCACAGAGGGAAAAAATCAAAGCCATCACTGAGGCCCCCCCCTCCCTACCACAAAAAAAGAGGTCAGGGCCTTTCTGGGTCTCTTAGGCTATTACAGGAGATTTATTCCCCAATACTCAGACTTAGCTGCCCCTCTCAAGGACCTGTTAAGAAAGGAGACCCCCAAAAGTATCTTGAAATCACTCCCTTTGTCAGTCAGGATAGCGTTTCAGAATCTGAAGGACGCTATCACCCAGAGCCCTGTCCTCATCTCACCTGATCACACATGCCCCTTCATACTACATACTGACGCTTCCGAAGTGGGTATTGGGGCCGTTCTTTCACAACTATCAGAAGATGGACAAGAACGTCCTTTCCTGTTTATCAGCCGGAAGCTTGTTCCTCGAGAACGAAACTATCCTGTCCTCGAGAAGGAGTGTCTGGCTGTCAAATGGGCTATCGAGAAATTGCGATTCTATTTGGAGGGGAACAAATTCATTCTCAATACTGATCACGCTCCCCTTGTGTGGATGAGCCGGAATAAAGGAAACAATCCTCGTGTAATGCGTTGATTCCTCTCCTGCAACCCTTTTCTTTGACATCCGGCATCGAAGCAGCTCACACAAATCCAATGCGGATTTCTTGTCCCGATTAATCCCCGAGCGGGAAGACACTGGGGGTGGGATGTGTCGGGAATCACTCTCCTCAAGCCCCAATGCAAGGTCCGACTCACCCCCGCAAATAGGCTCTCTCTCTTTTCCCCTGTTGCCGGACGCTGACTTCAGTCTGGGAGACCAGACGTGCCAGTTCATCTCCCTTTAATTACACCACAGAGGACGAAGGCCACGCCCCAAAGGGGGAGGACGCCTACAGACCCTGGCAGCATAAGGAAGAAGGCCCCGGCGAGAAGGGCGTCATCGACCGGAAGGAGAAAGTCGAAGCAGCCTGGACGACCGAAGACGCGAGCGGAGCTGTTGCCCAAGAAACCGGAAGAGCGAGAGAATGGCCAGAGGACGCTGCGCCCAGCCACGGCCATGAAGGGGCGTGGCTTCAACAGGTGCGTGCCCGATTTCGGGGTTTCGGGAGCGGGGAGGGAACGAGTGGTAATACGGGCGAGGCTTGGAGTTGAACAGGGTTAGGCTAAGCTGTTCTGTGAGCACCTTCCCCCTGATTCACACACCCCTCTTTCCTGGTGCCGGTTCTTCCCATCCCTCCCTCACTCTACGGTAAAACCGGGTGTGTGTCCCTCACTTCCCCGTTCCCCAACCCGGCAAACATACACAGCACTAACACTGGTTCCTTTCCTTTCATTTACCAGTCCCGGGGAGGATCTCGAGCTACATCCCCTGAAGAAGACGCTAATGGACTACTGAAAGAGCTAAATTCCCTGAGTAATATCCTGTAATCCAAAAAACGCCTTTAAAGCAGTAACACTATTGTGGTATTGCCTGAGTGATCCTGTCCTGCCTCTAACATGGTTTCTCTTGCGCTGCACACCAGTCCATGCCCTTGCGCCATTTGTTTATACTCGGGGGGGCTGAATTTTTCCATGCGGCTGTGATGTCCCGTTTGGCCACCATGATGGCAGTACCCAGGAATAATTTGTCTGCCCTGGATCCATCCAACCCGTCCATGACCCCCAGGAGCAGGACCAGAGGCCTGTGTGGGACCTCCCACCCCAGGGCGTCAGTAAGTTCAGACTCCAGTGCTTCCCAGTACGGGACGAAATGGGGACATGACCACACCATATGGTAGAAATCTGCTGGCTCTAGCCTACAGTGTGTAGAAAATGGATTAGGTCGTAGACCTGCCCTGTTGAGGCGACCCAAGGTGAGGTAGGCGACGTGGAGGTAGTACAGCTGGATCAGGCGGAGCCTGGTTGAGGTAGTGATGGTTTTGGGAGCCATCACGCCAGTCTCTGTCTTCAAGAGGGCCCAGCCAGGTCTCCCATTGGTGTCTAAGCAAGTCAAGCGTAATTGGACCATTGTTAGTTAAGGAACGATATATCTGTGATACCCCCCTTTCCCCAGGTCTCCCATCATGATCTCTGCTTCCATGGGGCTGAACACTGGAAGTGCCATGCCGGTTGATATATATGGGTTGTATGTCGTTACAACGCATTCCGTTTCAACGCATGCCATTACCACGCATGCGTTACAACCGAATGCTTTTTCAATGCATAACCTTTACCACGAATATTCCTTTACCTCGCATACCTTTACAATGATTTTCGCTGTAAATTTATGAATGGTAAGGGCATACTCTTGGTAAAGGTTATACCCCTCCCTTGTACCCTTACATGACCCCCCCAGCCCCCAATCCTTCTTATATTTACACCTGCCCTTAACCCTCAATCCTTTCATATATATATATATTTTTTTAAACTAGTCTCCCTTACCTCTTAACGTCGTCTCCTCTCCATCTTCCGTGGTGACGTCGTAAAGAGGAAGCGGAAGTTTATTTCCGTTTCCTCTCAAACGACGCCGAGTGCCTGCACTTCTCGACGTGACATCAGGTGAATTTTTTTTTCTAATTTTAGCCTTTACCACACATGCCTTTACTACGTATCTCGTAGTAAAGGTATTCGTGGTAAAGGCTTTCGTGGTAACCACGCATTTCGTTGTAATGCATGCTTGGTTAAGGTTTGCGTGGAAACGGCCACGTTGTTGTGGCTGTTTCCTGTATATATGTGCTGAGAGTGTGGCGTAACTGTAGGTATCTATAAAATTGTGATGGATAAAGGTAGTGGTTGGTTTGTAGGTCTTGGAATGAGCGTATGTGGTCTCCAACCCACACATCGCCGAGTTGCGAAATAGCAAGAAGGTACCAACACCGGAACACCTCCAACCCTCTCACTTCCATAAGCCAGACGCCCTGCCAGAGAGGTGTTTGTTGTGTCAGTTTGTTCTCACACCGGGTGTGACATAAAGAAGTGCACCAGGCCAGTAGGACCGCACGAGTCACCGTTGGTAGAGAATTGGGTATTGGGCTACCGTAAAGCATTGCCTGAACTCTTTGTGAGTCCCAAGTCCCTCAGTTCAGTCCTATATGCTGGATCCAAACAGGATTGTCAGGGCAAGATTCGTTTCCTAGATTTTTTACAGAAAAATTCCAATCACACACTGGTTCATTTTGTAGGGTATTTATAATGGTGTTGTCCCTCTATCTGTGATAGTGAGGGAAAGAACAGCCAAAACGTGTTTCACCCCTTTACAAGGCCATCTGGCATTGGGGCTTCCTCAGGGCAGTTTGTAAGATTACAGTGTAAATCAGGTCATCTTGTTCAATTGGATTCCTTAGGATTCTCTAAATTTCGGGCATAATGCCGCTTCAGATAGTTGCAGTCAGTCGATGTGGATCCGACCAGCCGCCATTGAACTAGTCATGTAGGACGAGCAGATGGGTTGCTAGGCAATATAGGGATTTGTCATACCCATATCAAAGGGTGGGATCTGGCAATGGGTGAAAGCCATTTGTGGTCTTGTGTTGCCCCAAAGGAACATTGTAGTGCTACTGTCCAGTTCCCTGAACCAGCTTCAAGGAAGGTGCAACGGGGTATTTTGCATGATATACAGGAATCGGGGAAGAATCATCATTTTAAAAAGGGCAACCCTCCCCAGAGGGTTAAGCAGCAGGGTTTGCCATTTTCGGAGATCTTCTTTGGCTTTCTTGACCAGTGGGGCGATATTGAGCGACCATGCCAGTTTGGGGAGTAATGCGACCCAGATCCCCAGGTATTTGAACGACTGCTGCCTAATGGGTATAGTTGACAGTCAAAGCAGTCTCTTGAAAGGTGAAGGGACACCAAGGTCGACTTAGTGGGGTTCAAATGCAGACCCGAAATTTGTTCAAAGGTGCGAAGTACATGGAGGCATCTGGGTTCGGTTTGGACTAGCTGCGCAAGGAAGAGCAGGACATCGTCTGTATAAAGGGCGATCTTATCCTCATGGGAGCTCTTCCATTTCTGTCCGAATGAGGCAAGCCAGAGGCTCCATCGCAAGGGCAAAGAGGAGGCATCCCTGTCTCATGCCTCTCCTGATCGGTAACATCTTTGAGAGCGCTTCATTTAAGAGCACCTTTGCCTTATGTTTGGAATATAGGACCCGGACAAAGCAACGGAAATGTTGCCCCAGGCCCATTGCGGCCAATACCTCGTCCAAATATTGCCAGTCGATCGAATCAAATACTATCTCAAAGTTAACTAGGAGGAGTACGAGGTAGGGGACTAGTGTCTGCCGATTTACCAGGGCCAAGTGGAGGCGCCGTAAACAGTGTCTTGTACTATATGCCAGCATGAAACCACATTGGTCCAGATGGACCAGTTTGCTGAGGTATGGTCTTAGGCTTTGGGTCATGATCATGGAGGACCTCCATGGCAGCTTAGATGAGTCCAGCGAGATTTGATTAATCTCGTCCCTCAATAGTGCGAGCTGTCTCGCTTGGGGGCCATCCGCCGCCTCAGGCGAGCTCCTCTCCAGACGGGTCGCTTGGTCCTTAAGGAGGGCAAGTCAATTGTCTTGGGCTAACCGCTTGGCCCATGGCGAAACCACAGATGGTGGCCTTACCCGCTTCCCAAAGAGTACCCGGGGAGGGAACGAAGTTCTGATTAGTACGGAAGTATTGTCGGAGTTCCACCCCGATTGCCTTCTTGTAGTCCTTATCATGAAGGAACCAAGCATTCAGCCTCTTTACAGGGCGGAGTATGTCAGAGGGGTCGGCCAAATACAGGAGAAGAGGTGAGTGATCCAAGATGCCTCGGGGGAGGAAATTGATATCCGAGACCCTCCAGCACTCGGGGACCAGCATGAATATCATGTCTATGCGTGCGTGGGTATGGTGCGCCATGGAGATGTGGGTGTATCGAGGGACCCGGGGGTTCCATACCCTCCAAACTTCCCAAATTCCCATGGTGGTCACCCAATCTACCAGTCTTTTGGCGTGTAACGTCCTGCCAACGGAGGGTAGTCCTGTGGTGTCGAGGTCTGGCTGCATGACCACATTAAAATCTCCCCCAATTACTGTCTTACCTAGGGGCAGGGAAGTGATAACGTCGCTAGCTTATTTCAAGGCTAATGTGAGCATAGCAGGTGGCACATATATGGACATTAAATTGAGGGTGTTCCCTCCTAGAGTTCCGGACAGGGCCACGAAGTGTCCCTGGGGGTCTCTAGTGGCGTGAGTAAGTACGAATGGGAGGTTGCGCCTTAGGAGGATTGCCACACCGCGTGAACCCTGTTCAAAGCCAGAATGCCATGCTCTATCAAACCCATATCTTGTGAGGAAGGGACAGTGGTTGCCCCTGAGGTGGGTCTCCTGGAGCAAGAGTATGTCGGGGTGTGTCTCTGGGCATATCGCAGGACCGCTGTCCATTTGAGTACCATTGAGTTGGGTAACAATAAACATCTGTTATTCAGCACCAAGATACCCCGTCAGGGGTGAACATGCTCTTTACAAATACTCATGTTATGTTATGTTCTATTATGTTAAAGGGTCAGGCCGGGTTGTCAAGGGGTGTGGTTCGAATTCGCTCCTTCTGAGATGTGGATATTGTGCACATCTGTGCTGGTAAAAGGATGGAGTGCTGTGAACACTAAACAAAGATGAACAAAGACTTAGGACAATGGTCCCAAGCCTCTCCACCCCCCACCCTATACTTCAGGAATGGAAGCATCTGTCACCCTATTCAGTTCAAACAATTAACAGGCTAAACTATAACACTTAGCTGAGGAGCTGCATGGAATTGCGTGGAGGACTCCCCTCTTAAGCTGGATATGTCCGTTGCATCGGCAGATTTATCTGAGTATTTTAGTGTGCTGTGTCCGTCTGTTCCAAGTTCCTCATGGAGCTTTGGTCAGATTCTTGTGACTCCCAGGTTGGGTCATTCATCGTCGAGAAAGATCTGAGGCGGTAGATTCAGTGCCCAGAATCTTGACCCGGTAGTTGGCCGCACCAGGGAGCCACTCTGTTGCTGGGAGCAGGATTCAGTCAGCACGTCTTGGTTCCTGGGGCCTTGGATGGTTGTAGTGGGTGAACTTGATATAGCTCTGCAGATGCCACGGCCCCTGCACGAGCGTGTGCATCTTCTTTCTGCTTTAGGGGATGTCATGGGGGCTGCTTCGGCCTGAGTTCCCGAGGGCGGACCTAAGGCTCTGGATCTGAGGGGTTGTTCTTCAGTCAGCCAGGTCCAGGCCGACTCCAGAGTTTCGAACAAATAGGCTTTGTCGTGGAATACGATCCAGAGGCGGGGTGGGAAGAGTAGCCTGTATTGAAGATTGAGGGCGCATAGCTTTTGCTTGACCTCAGTGTACCAGCGCCTTTGAGCATGAACCTCCCTTGTGTAGTCTGGAAAGAACATTATGGTGTGGTTTTGGTAGGTCAGGGTTCTCTGGGTTCAGGTTTTCTTCAACATTGAGTCTCTGTCCTTAAAATTAAGGATCCTGGCAATGATGGGCCTGTGCGGGGCTCCCGGTGGAGGTCTGGGCTTGAGAGATCGATGAGCCTGCTCCACCGCAAACCATGCTGACAGTGTGTCTTTAGGCATCTATGATTCAATCCATTACTCGATGAGAGTCAGCACTTGGCCTTGTTCTGCCCCCTTGGGAAACCCCACCGGGTGAAGATTATTGCGCCTTGACCTATTTTTGGCGTCTTTGGCCCTGTTATGCAACTCTTTTGTATGGTTCCGTAGGTAGGCTTCTTGCTCTTTCAGCTGATGTACGTCATCTTCGACAGTGGAAATGCAGTATTCTGCCTCTGAGATGTGGGCCGTGGTGTTGCTGGAGAAGAGCCATGTCTACCCAGACTTCGCCAATTTTGTTCTCGACTGGGCCTGTGATGATCTGATGACTCGCAGAATTGTGGTGAGGTCTCCCCTGGCCAGAGCAGGTTTCTCTGTGGCCCCATCTGTGGGTAGGGGATTATTTGTGGTGTATTGATCCATCTTGGTCTCGTCTCTGCCGAGGCAAACCCCCAGTCATTTCTTGATTTTCTGCTCGGGTCCCTCGGGCCTGCCTACTCTGTCTTTGGTGTGGGGCTCCCTTTTGTTTTGAGGCCTCCGTATGCCCGATCTGGGCTGCTGCGGCTGACTCACCCCAGGGTCCTGGAACTCACCGTTTACAGGCCAGTTGTAGAGGGGTTGGCTCTGCAGGGTCCGCATTGTGCCCGGGCCGGGGGTGCCGATCGCTTCTTGTTTGGCGGTTTCGGGCACAGGGTCCGCCTCTTTCAGGCCCGAGACCTCGCCCCCAATCAGGATCTGCCGTGGCGGTCCCTGGGGACTTCTGGTCGCGTCGGAGACCTACAATGGAGTGTCGGGGTTCAGGAGACTCCACTCTGGGGCACTTTTGCAGATTTGGTCTTTGGCCCTTTACAGTGCTGGGTGATGAGCCCGGTCCACCATCTTAGCTGGAATGCTCCTCATAGACCTTGGGGTGGATCGGGTCACAGGCAATGGTTTCTCTGGTCTTTTTCACCGCAGGTGTCCACCATTTGTATTGGCGGGCGATGTCCACCCCCGGGGGCATAAAGTATACGATGGGCCTGCAAACTTAGAGTGGATGACGGAGGGGTCCGGAGCACTCTTAGAGTGTGACCACCATCTTGAGGCTCCAAGCCACGCCCCCCCCCAGACATTTAAAAACATCCAAATGCACATTTGCAGTACAAAATGCAGATAATTGCGAACTGATAAATAACATTGTGCATCAGAAAGACAAAACTACACTAGATATCTCAGTTGGATTTTTCTGCCAGAATATTGTTCCTCAAAGTAGATATTTGATAGTGTTTTCAGTACTAGGTTCACAACAGCAATTTTGCAGTTTACCTCAAGGGTATGAGAACAACCCTGGGCTGTTTCCAGCCAGAGTGACAGACTTACTTGGCATTGTCCTATGTAGATGATATCTATTAGAACAATGATGAATTCATGGAACACTTGGACACATTATACCATATAATTCTAGGCTTTGTTCACCTAGGCTACAATTTTAATTACAAAAAATCTAAAATTGCCCATCTTAATGTCCTGTTTCTAGGATGTCAAGTGAAGGCAAAAGCCTGGCAGCACATTTTTTAGATAAATATGCTATGCTCCAACTTCCAACAGCTCTCAAAAGATTACAATCCATATTAGGATTTTTTAATTTTGATAGAACATACATTTTGGATAACGCAGAACAAGTAAAACCATTCTCGGACTTAATTAGACCTGATTTTTCAATCCACCATTGGACAAAGTAACATTCAAACATTTTAAGTTCTGTACAAGCTGATATGATAGCTTCCAATCATTTCCGCACACGTGTAAACACAACCAACCTGATGTTCCACGTAGTTGCTGGACCAACCGGGTACACTTATAGCACTTTTAATGAGGGTGATACAGTACCTAATGCATACAAATCACATTTGTACACAAACGCTGAAATGCGGTTTGCATCTAATGAGAAAATTCTCACAGCGGTACAGACTGCTTGAAAGAGAGAGGGAGCACTAGCACAGGGTAAATGGATAATTGGCGTTACCCCGGTACCTACCTTAGAAGCCGTTACTGAAGCGAGCATTCCAAATGCCAAAACATTACATCCATGATGAATACAGTGGGCTAAATCTCTCACTGCAACAGATATAGACTACAGATTTGATTCTGCATTACAAACACAAGCATTCCTGTAGTATGACCAAGAATATCCTCTGCCAAATTAAATAATGCCTCTACATTGATATGATTACATCATTTACATTAATGGATCTGCTCAGCTTGCTGTAGGAACAAGACACTAATACTCCGCAGCATGGGAAATCGTAAAGGGGAAGTGGCATAGTTAGGCCTTTTGCCGACTGCATTTTCCGCCCGCGACGGCCAATTGTAAGAGCAGGGGTGCTGGCGATTCTTGCCTTTGCCATCCTGTGATGACTGCAGGTAAGAGTGGGGGGGAGGCGACCACCACCCCCAAAACTCATGTTGCCCGGGGGAACCATCCACCCTGCCCCTTCCTTGCTACATCACTGTAAAGTGGTGCATGCATGGCAGAAAGTTCAGTCCTGAAAAAACACACACACAGAGCCTAGGGAATTGTACAGCAGAGCTGGCAGAACTCAAAGCTCTAATTCTGGCACAACAAAGTTGCAGGGAGTTCCATGGCAGAGGAAGCCGCTAACAACCACTGAGAAAAAAGGGAACCCCTGAGTAGATAAGGGTAGAGCAGTAGGGGAAAATCAAAAATGCCAGACAAGTAATAGTCTGCTCTACCTATATATTTCAATTACACGCAATAAAGTCAATTTTTAAAAATGCCACTCTTGCTAAACCATGTGCTAAAACACTAACAAAAATTGGACTATTAAGTATGTATTTTATTTTTTATTTTCATATTATTTAAAGCAGAAAAATAAATGCATGAATCAAGTGCTAACATAATAATAAATATACAAAATTCAATGAGATCCAGAACGTGATGATTCCCATTGACATTCTTTCACACCAATCATTCATACATTCTCAAACTCATATACATCCATTCAAACCGTGAAAACACACCTGGCAATCATCACACAATATAAAAAAGCTATACTTCGTAGCCCCTAGGCATATGTTACATCAAACAAATATCTTCATATAAAGCAATTATTTTCATATAGGGCAATCAAGTTGCTAATATGTAATTCAAGGCTTGTAGCTTAATAGATCCAGGAGATGAAAAGAGACTTTTCTTTGAATGTATAAATATTGACACTAATACATCTTCGCATAAATTGATCAATGAAAGATAAGGCTAGGGGACATAAAAGATCAAGACGCCAACATGCGTTTCGGTGTTACACCCCCTTTCCCGGGGTACCACCTTCTTCAGGGCGTGTGGGCTCATTCATGTCCAGAGTACATGGGACCGGACAAACGTAGATAAATGTTTATAAACTTCTGTAAACCGGCGGGACAATAAGGATGATATACAAGCCTAAATAATAAGAATCGATGGGGTGTGCCAAAGATATGTCACAGTTGCTT
Organism: Triturus cristatus; assembly: GCF_964204655.1. Lineage (NCBI taxonomy): Eukaryota > Metazoa > Chordata > Amphibia > Caudata > Salamandridae > Triturus > Triturus cristatus. Next base: position 874,592,012 of record NC_140588.1, read on the forward strand.
ACAGCGAGCAAGTTAGTGGAGAAATTAAATGGAGAAACACTTGTCCACCAGAGGGAGTCGTTGGCCTTGAAAATAGGTTCACCATTCGCAGAATAACGTGCACTTCTCTAATAATAGGTTTCCTGGATGGATGGCCGGGGGATCTTATCGTGAGATTGAGGTCAAGTAATAATGGCTCGAATACAAGGGGGCAAATAAGTCCAACGTAAATGACGACAGCAACAATGGGCCAAACGGTCCGTGGGTCTGATATTGTACTGTTCAGAAGAGCGGCATCTGTATCAGGCAGCTCGCTCCAACACACAAAAAGTTTGAAACGTTTGAGGAAGCTGCTAAGGCAACCGTTCACACTGCTGCCATTGCTGCAATCACTTGTTCAAGTACAAGTTTAGACAGGGACATCATGGTGGCAGTCAATACTGCTTGCAATGACACACACCTGCCGAAAGGTTTCCCACTCAAGTACTCCTACAAGTTAGATACTCAAAACATACCGTATGTTCAGATTCCAAAAGTGGGGGATAGAGTTATACCAAACACTGATCGCAGAATGGGATTGATACTAGCTGCACATGAGGGTCTGGGGACAGCACATACAGAGGCTACTGCTACAGTCTCACTACTTAAGCAGCGCTATTGATGGCCAGGTCTAACTAAGCAGACAGAGGACTTTGCCCTCAAATGTGAGATCTGCCAGCAGATGAAAGGCTTAGCCATAGCACATCCACCTCAGACACCTCTATTGATCTCAGGCAAGCCTCTGGCTTGGGTTTATTTGGATCACAGCAGCCCTTTACACTCAAATGAGGCTTACAAGTACATCTTGGTGGCAGTGGATTCATGCTCCAGATTCCTGTGGGTTTGACCACAGCGCTCAGCTGACGCTTGAACTGTTATAAAGGATTTGCGCGTCTTCATCGGGACATAAGCAATGGGCACATTACATTCCGTCCAAGGTCCAGCATTTCACTATCTGGCTTACAAAGAAGCCATAAGAAGTTTGGATGTGACCTTGCGATACTCCTCCCCCTATCATCCAGAGGGAAATTAGATAGTTGAGAGGAAAAAAACGTGACTTAAAGCAGTTGTTAACAGCAAGGGTATTGGGTCAATCACCTATATGGGGTCCCAGCCGTGGTCTGTGCAGGTAACAGCGGATGAGCCACGTGGGAGGGGGGGATTTTGAGGGACGATGCAGAGGTAAAATTAAAAAATCAATACATTTTCCCTCTGCATCGTCCCTCAAAATTCCCCCCAACTTGGCCCTACCACTGTTACCTGCACGGACCACGGCTGTAGGGTCCTGAGGGTTCTCAATAACATGACAAGAAAATCCCTGGGGGGGAGGTCGTACTCCATATGAAATCTTGTTTCGTGTGAGAATGTGGGTACCAGACCTCGAAAATGTCAGCACAGTGGCGGTGGAAACCCTGTTTGACATCAATGTATGTTTGGATGTTTTACAGGAACACAATGAATTCCAGAGCGCAGAAAGCAACATCCAAGTAAAATGCACCCGTAACTGTAGAAGTGAAGGTTGTATTGGCAAGACCCAGGTGAGTTCCAAAGACTGGGGACCTTGTCAGGGGAAAAAAATGAGTACAAGAAAGAATTTCAGCTATCTTACAGAGCCCCTGTGCCTGTCCTTCCTGTCGAAGGTACCAGAAGTGTACTTCTTCCGCCTCTTGCCAGCCGCCGAGACAAATGGTTTCTTAAGTATATCAGCAATGTTAATTTTAGTAGTTTCCCTAATGTTATTAGCATAGAGAATGCCTAAGCATTTGATACTTTTGGAGTTCCATTCAAAACCTGTGTCATGAAACATATGGGAAAAGCAGTGTTTATTTAAAGGCAAGACTTCGGATTTATCGATATTCAGTCTGTAACCAGAAATTATAGAATAATCTTGTAATAAGGAAAAGAATATCGACAGAGAAGTCGATGGATTGGATATATATATAAAAAAATATCATCTGCATAAGCAGTAAATTTGATGTCGATGTTTTTAAATTAGAGACCAGTATAGTGTGGTGAGCATCTAAGTTTCTCTAAGAAGGGTTCTAAAGCGAGAATAAATAAGAGTGGGGAGAGAGGACATCCCTGCCTAGTCCCCCTAAGAAGTGGGAAATATTTAGAATGACAACCATTTACCCAAATGGAGGTAGAGGGGGTAGAGTATAATAACTGGATGTATTTGATAATAGGAGGGCTGAAACCGTGCCATTTCAATGCGCCAAAGATAAGTTCCCAATTTACCCTATCGAATGCTTTCTCAGCTTCTATAAATGTAATGGCAGCTACAGGTGAATCCATTTTAGAAGCCAAGTGGATAATATTAAGGAAGGTTCTCGAATTATCTGTGATAGATCGTTCTTTGACAAACCCTGATTGGTATATATTGATGAGGTCAGGGATTACCTTATTGATACGGAGGGCAAGTAATTTAGCAAAGATTTTACAATCTGTATTAATCAGGGAAATGGGTCTGTAGTTTTTACACTGAGAGGGATCTTTATCTTTTTTAGCAATCAGACATAGCATTGCTTGGGTAAAAGATCCTTGTGATTCGCCAGTGTTAAGAAAGTGATTGATCAATGAGAATAGCTGAGGGACCAGAAGTTGTTTAAAATGGAGAAACAATTGAACAGAAAAAACATCTGCGCCAAGTGTTTTGTCTTTGGGTAAGAGATTGATGGCATCAGTGATTTCCTGTTCCCAGATGGGAACATTCAAGGATGAGAGATCTATGTTGTTCTTAGGGGATTTAGGAATAGTTTGAAAAAAGGAATCAATTTGATCAGAAGAAGGGTTAGATTATGGGGTGTAGAGGGAAGTATAATATTCAGTGAAGCAATCAAGAATCTTAGCATCTGTAGTATGTTGAGCTCCAGAGTTATCTGTAATGGCCATAATTTGGGATTTTAGTTTTTTGATTTTAAGATAGTTGGCTAAAGATCTACCTGCCTTGTTCCATCCACCATACATTTTAGCATTGAATTTAAGGAGATTATTGCAAGCAGAATCCCAAGATTGTTTATTGTATTGCATTGTTGCTTTGATAAGATTTGACAATGTATCAGGGCAATTGGTAGTGAAGTATTTATGTTCTAGAGTTTTAAATTTGCTTTAGGATGGATGTTGAGTCCATGAGTGCTTTCTTTTTTTTCCGGGTCACAAAATCAATTATGTAGCCTCTGGCAGTAGCTTTAAAGGCATCCCAAATAAAATGGTATTGAGAAGTGGAGGAGAGATTATTGTTAATGAATTCCTGTATAAAAAACGTGAATTGTTCAACAAATTGTGAATCTAGAAGAAGAGAATTGTTAAAACGCCATTGACGGGATGTAGGGGCAGGTGAGGCATAATCCATATCTAAAATGACAGGTGCATGATCTTAGATGAGGATGGAGCCAATCTCTGCATTAGTCATGAATTGCATAGCTGGTTGTGTGAGAAAAATGTAGTCTATTAGGGGAGTGAGCTCTATGGACAGGGGAGAAAAAGGAAAATTCCAAGACATCAGGATGGGAGATTCTCCATGTGTCTACGAGACCTCTAGAGGTAATAACCTTATGAAAAGTCTTCTGCATCTTATTAGAGATATATCTAGTTTGAGATTCCGGTCTAGAAAGGGATCCATAAGTTGGCTGCAGTCGCCACCTACAATCAAATTATCAGCATCGTGGGAGGAGAGGAGAGTGGAAAACGAATTCCAAAAAGATAAGTCAATACCATTAGGGCCATAAACATTACAAAAAGAGAGTTGTGTGTTATTGACTTTAGTATTCAAAAAAAGCTATGTACCATTAGTATCTTTAAATTCATTTTGCAGAAGAACATTTAGTGACTTAGAAACAGAATAACTGTATCATTCTTATTATTCTCTGTCTGCGCAGTGAAGACAGATCTTGTAACCTGAGGTGTGCTTCTTGTAATAACGCTACATGACATTTCAGTTTAGCAAGGTGGGACAAAACTCACTGTTTTTTAACAGGGTTACGAATACCTTTAACATTACATGAAATTATACGGAGACCATTTATCAAAAAAAGTATGCAAAATTAAACATGAAAGTATATAAAACTTAAAGATTGAGTAACAAAAAAGATATAAAAGACCAATCCAAAAAGAGATATGTCGGGGAAAAGCAGATATAGATAAGAAAAAAACCTGTAAAATCCAATAGGGAGCGAAAGATAGGAAGGAACCAAGAGGAAGGAGAATAGAGCAACTAACTTGGTGTATCCATATAGACAAACAAATGAGAGAACAATAAAGTGCCACAAGTGAGAGGTGGAAAAAAAGATGTGCAGTGGAGTCAAGAGCGAAGAGGCAAGGGAAGGAGAAGGGAAGAAAGAGGAGGAAAATAAGACAGAAGAGAAGATGAAGAGGGGAGTATAATCTCCCAGCAGGAGCTAACAAAGAAAACATGACAAAAAGCCAGAAGACTTTAGTCATACTATTCAAATACAAGAAAATCATTAATGAGGTAGAGGGGCGAAAAACAAGGTGCCACTCCAGAAAAAGAAAAGGAGGGGGACACCGAGGAAGGGCAAGTTTACTGATTTAGAACAAAGAAGAGCTAAGACAAGAAAATATTAAAGACATAATGGTAAAACTAAGAAACAAAATGGAAGGGAACTTCCCATACATTGGGGAAACAAGGCAACGGAGTGGGTCATACATAGCAAGACACCGGGAGAACGTGGGTATGAACATCAGCAACGAGACTTAACAAACATGGAAGAAAGCAAACAAAAAAAACAGTTAAGGCTTGCTCAGTTCCATAGCTTCTCCTTTGTGCACATGAATGAATTTCCAAAGGTCAGCTGGGTCATAAAAATTAACAGTTCTGTCCTTATAAGTCACTTTAAAAAAGCACGGATGGATGAGACCGTAATGGGCATTCATGGATCTCAATAATGGTCTGAGGTCTAAAAATTCCTTTCACCGATTGGCAGTTGGCTTGGAGACGTCCTGACTAAAAAAGACTTTGTGGCCGGACCAAAGAAACTGATTGTGCTGTTTGGCAGCCTTGAGGATTGCCATTAGATCAGAGTACAGTAATAAATAGGCGATAATGCCCCTTGGTTTGGCTCCAGAAGAAGCGCTCGGAGGTCCTAATCTGTGCGCTCTTTGAATAATAAAGTCCATAGATTTCGACAGACCAACAATTTGCAGAACTTGAGTCTTCAAGAAGGAGATCATGTCCGAGCCTTCAGGACCTCCCGGAATACCGTAAATGCGTAGGTTGTTGCGCCTATTAAAATGTTCTAAATCCTCTGTAACATCCTTAAGTTGAGAAACTTCTTTAGTGAGGATGTCGACTCTGGCAACAACGTCCTGTGCATCACTTATTTTTTGTTCCACATCTGAAAGTCGACTCAAGGCCGGACCATTTCTCTTCAATTCTCTGAAGTGTAGCAGTAGTGTCCATCATGAAGGGTCTAATATGTCACAATTTGTCCATGATGTCCTCTAACGTCAGAGGAAGAGGTGATTTTGATGGGGAGGACGGATCTTTTTTGGCACGCTTATTGGTGCTAACAACAGGATCTTTGCGACTTCCAGAGGCGGACCCAGCTGCCCTATGGGGCTTGTTTGCGTGTGACGAGTCCATGGGGGGGTTCAGTACGCAGCACATCAGTAGATAAGTACTCGTAGGGCAAAAGAACACTAAGGTCACAATTAGTAGCAGCCAATTAGCAAGGATACCAACAGACCGAATGCAGGGCTTGACAAAATTATCTGAGTATCCTTAGTGCATTAACAGAGAAAAAAATTCATTGAAGAAATGTAAACAAAAACTCATTTAGAAATGATGCCCTCTAAAAATGACCCAGGTTGAGGAAAGACATTCTTTCCAAGGGACTTTTGCGGCAAATAACCGATGAGGGTAAATGCGGATACTGCAGAGACAAAATGGCGGCCGCCGCACAGTCCGGCTGAGGCAGAGAGTAAAAGAAAAAAAAGCAGGCAAAAATGACCCAAAGTTAAATAAAAACTTACCAGGCACGCAACACCTATTGGACTCAAAGGGTTTCAGCCCCCTCCGTCGTGTGTGGCAGCCCGGATGAGACAGCTTCCCGGGCACACACAGCCGCACCCGAGCACTTCACAGGTCTTTAAAAGACCATTAGCATGTTAATGAGGTCTCGCTGTTGTTTCACCCCTTCTAAGAGCCCCTGCAGCTCCACTCTGCCTATTGCTTAAAGATTCAGCCCCCCCCAAAAATGTCTTAGCCCCCCCCGAAATGTGGCTCTAGTTGCGCCTCTGCCTCAGCACACAGCACAACTTCCGCAAAAGGAATCCATTATTTTCCTCTCTCTCCGAGGAGGGAAGAGAAACTCTCCTCTGTGTCACCGAGCCGATTCACAGAGCGACCATCTTGTATCACTGCCACCGTGCGCCTCCCCCGCACTGCTTCTCTGATGTCTTCTTGGAATGCCTGGTCATTTAACGCCCGAGGCTGAGTTCACCACTCTGGTATCGGGTGCCACATAGGCTTGGCCCTGCAATTCTACAGTGAGGCATGGTCTGAAAGAGCCCGGTCCAGATACCTGGCCACTTCAAAACATGTAACCTGTTGTGGATTGGTGAATAGATAAACTATTCTGGAGAATGTCCCATGAGGGAATAAAAAGAACCTCTTGACTGGCCATGCTAGCAGTCCCCTCTAGGATCTGCCTAGCAGCCTGGCTGTGGGCCTCGAGCTATCTAGATTATTATCCTGCATACAGTTATATTCACCCATCCAGATGTTACCATAATGTGCATAGGGCATCAAGAGGCGCACTACGCCTTCAAACAAGTCTCGCATATCAATGTTAGGCGCGTATGCCTTCAATACTAACATTTGTTTGCCACATATTTCCATCACCACGCCTATATATCTGCCATCGCCTGCCTTCAATTCACTCTCCATCTTAAGAGGAACTCTGGTATCTATCCAGAGTAGCACCTCCTTGCTGACGATGTAAAGCTGGGATACCACAATCTGACTCCCCATCGAGCCTTTATCTTTTCATGTTCTTGTGGCAGCAGATACATCTCTTGTAGCATCACTATCTGTGTCTGGTGCTTATGCGTATATGACCATATCTGTTGTAATTTAATTGGATTCTGTATCCCCTTAGCATTCCAGGATATGGCTGTCATCCCCATGCATGTGAGCTGTGCTCCACCCTTGTTCCATGATCCACCTGTGCCTTATATCACTATGTTGTATGTAGCTGAAATCTCTCTCTCGTGAGCCCAGAAACAACTTTCCCCTCCCCACCCAAAAGTGGACTGCATCTCCTCCCTCCACCCGTGTGGCACACCCCAGCCTGGTCTCCACAATCGACACCTGTGGTCAGTGGCATAACACAGGCCCCCGTGGTGCTGTGGGCCCCCTCAGCACAGTACCCAGGCCTGAGAGGTCTGGATTAAATCCAGAGTAGGGGCCCCTCCCTGTACCTTGCAGGGGAGCCCCCTCAACTTTCGATGTGGTGTCCCTACTTCCCCCCTGAACAACAAGCAAACTTCACCTGGCCATTGTGCATCTCCTGAGATCCCCGGTGAGGGGTGCACCTCCAAAACTACATTGCCAGTAGTTGCATACACTCTGGGGAGCACAATTATATCTGTGTCGAGCCGTGTGTCTCTATGAACTGCCTAGGGTCCTCAGCACGGTCAAAGAAATGACTCTTTCACTGCAGATCCACTCAAAGGCATGCATGTGCTAGACCGCAGTTCGTAAGTTTCATTTTACTTCCATAAACTAGTTCCGTTTTAGATCTCGCCTACGCTGCGCGCATGCGCTGATAGGAGGACCTTTAGCCGTCGCTCTGGTCATTTTCAAGCACACACTTGTGCTTGTGGCGGCATCCACCTTGCGGGAGCGAGGAGGGGCAAGCCACAAGCACAAGTGCAGTGCTTGAAAATGAGCAGACTACTAGCGCGTGCACGCGCACCACTCGCGGGTGCACTCCTCCGCCTCTCTCTCCCTCTCTGACGTCCCAACTGATGCAGCCTGCACGCCTTTTTTTTTTTTTACTTTCAGCACGAGGCCGCGTGCTTGTCTAAAGAGTGGTTTACCGCTGTGCATCTACAGAGACTTACAGAACAGGAAAGTGCTTTAGTAAGCATGACACACCGTAATGCTCTGCAGAAAAATAATTCATTCTTTCCTGATTTTCACGCAGCCAGAAATGCAGTGAACGAGAACTGTTTGTGCTGTCCAGCGCTGTCAGGAGCAGGACAATGTAATTAACTATGGATGAGTGCATAAGACCAGAAGCACCATTTTTGAGACTCGTACTTAATGTGATGACTTCCGGTCTACTATTTGATAACCAGCCCGTCCGTAACCTCTTTGCTTTGTTTTCCATGTTAAGTAACCAGTTTGTAATGGTAATATCTATTGGGTACATGGAATTAGACATGATTAACTCTATGATTCTCTCTTCCTATCTAACACCAATCTTTTCTCTTATGCCTTCTGTATTTAGATCATTCTTTTATTCTTCTCTCCAGCTCATTATATTATCTACCTTTCTTTTAAGCACCGGTTCTTCTCCAAGCTCTATCTCTTTCACTCATTCTTTGCGTCCTCTTGCCTTTACAGAGTGCTCTCTGACCTTTTCATTCTTTTGAAAGGCTCATCCTTTATTTTGACAAAATCCATAGATAGCTTTCTACAGCTTTCTACAGCTCTCTACTGTTCCAGTTTTTAAGTCTGAAAGGGAAACGGAGTCTCTTGCTTAAAAAGATCTATCTCAGAGTGGTCTTTAGGCCTGTGCATCTCCCACATTTTTAGACCCTAAATTTAAATCCGTTTGCTGGATAAATGTTTGCCTTTACAATTCGAGTTCCAAGGGCTATTATTATCCTGTATCATCTAGCTAATTCTAAAATCCTTTCTCCAAAGGATAGTATGTAGTTGCCAACAGAATACAATAGTTGTTGGATAGGTTCCAATGCAACAAGATGACTATTCTGAGTAATATTTCACTCTTTCAACTTGAGACATCCACAAGAACAGTTAGGTCTTTTCTAAAGACAATGAGGTTTTGTATAGCTCTGACTGTTATTCTGTCAGGCATCATTAAAATGCTCTCTCATGTAAAAACATTTATGCATGCGCAACGGCGTACATTTACCGAAATACGTAAGGGATTCATTGAAGACAAATGCAATGAGAGTGTGGAAGTAACTACTGTTTCATATGAGGGAAAATAGCTTGTTAGATAGCTGTAGCATTTTTGTTTTGATTTCTTCTGTGCTCAATGAGAAGCCTTCTTTAAACAAGCATTGGTATAGCCAATAGGTCTCGCCTTTGGGACCTTATAAGTGTTTAGTTATCCAGCACAATATCCTTGGTGCATCAACATCAAGTGTTGCATGGTTAGACACTTATAAGGTCCCAAAGGCGAGACCTATTGGCTATGCCAATGCTTGTTTTGTATTGCCACCCCATAGTCTGGGTAGAAAGCTATCCTGTTCCTATTATATTCCACGTCTCCTTGCTGTCGAGCTACAACCAGTATGTCCATCTTATCCTTATATCTAGGTAATCATGCAATCAATTAGCAAGTGCAGTGGCGCCTCAGGTTTTGGTTTTCCACTCAGAGGACTCTGTGCTCTGTCCACCTGCAGGCTTCTCGATCAACTCCAGATAAACCATGGGCAACCAAGATTCCCAAATTTTGCTCAACTGCCACAGATTCCGTCCCTTCTGGCAGACCCAATATGTGTACATTATTGCATTGTGACCTGTGTTCCAAGTCCGCCAGCTTGGCTTCTTGTGATTGTAAGCGCCTCTCATAGTCAGCCAACTGACTAGATGAACACCCATTGTTTTATATGTGCTATCAGCTCTCATATCCCAGTCCTTTACAGGTGCCTTCATTTTGTCCATGTCTTGGCGCATTAGCACCACTGAGATGGTCACCCCATCAATCTTTTCTGTGATGGTCCTGTTGCCCTCCAGAATCAAGTTATTGATATCAAGAGTAGACGGAGGCGCGGCCTCCCCCACATCCGACTCCTCACCTGTAGTCGCTCTCTGAGTCATCCTCGCCAGACCGTCAATTCAGTGGCATATCTTGGGGACTGCGCCTGGGGCCCTTTTGGGTTTAGGTGGCATCAGTGCCAAGGATGTGGCACTATCACTGCTGAAGTTCAAGCCCTCTGCCACTGCCAGATATGCAATGAATCAAAAATCTGTTTGTCTCTGGGAGCAGCACAGATGAGAGGAGGGCAGTCATTAACCTACATGAATTGTTAGGTCTGGTTTGACAGTGCAACAGTCACTTGGCCATGTTGGTGCTGTTTCTGTTGGCACTGTTTATTTGTAGTATTTGATACATGAGAAAACAAACTTACGCTAACTTGGGACAAAATTGTGCTTTCTTCTATCTTGGATATGACATGGTAATATACCATGTTAAAAAGGGGGGTCTCTAGTTGGCAGAGGTAGGTACCTTTGTCCAAATACGGACCCTGGCTTCTAGTCAGGATAAGGGGGATACACTCCTACAATAACCCATGCTCACCCCCTGGTAGCTTGGCCCGAGCAGACAGGCTTATCTCAGAGGCAGTGTGTAAAGCATTTGTGAACACATGGGACACGCAAAGCAAACAAAATGACCACAGGGAAGGCGATGTGTCTGTTCCTTACACTCAGGGGAGGGCATGCGTCTGTTCTTACTGCAGCTCAGGGTAGGTGATGCGTTAGTTCCTTACTGTGTGGGGAGCTGATGTGCCTGTTTCTCACTGTGGACCCCAAGTGATGCGACAGTCTTTGGCGCCTCGATGCGATGTGTCAATCCGGTATGATGCGTGTCTTCGTGCAGCCGCACAGCAAGCTTTGGTCGGGATCGGTGCGGTGGCGGCGATTTCTTGAGCTGCGTGCAGGCGCTGCGACGGTTTCTTCAGCGATGCGTCGGGAAACCAGTTCAGATGCGACACACTTCTTCGGTGTTGCGTTGATTTCCCAGCTCCCAGCGACAAATAGTCTCCAGAGGTCCTAAACAGTAGCAGGCACCTCTTTGCATGTTGGAATTCCCAGATACATTTGAGGGGAAAACCCAATACACCCTTGAGGGCTTGGGCAGATAAATTGAAAAGGTCAAAGTGCCAACAAGGGATTTTATTTGAAACAAACTATTTCGTTGTAAATTTCTAAAGAAATTGATTAGTAGGTGTGTTTCAAAATTAACACCAAAAGGTTTATCAATCCACTGATCTAATCATCAAATATAAAGAGAACACACACAGGAATTGTTTTTTGTGAAATAAACACAAATCTTTTTTATGTATAAATTGAAGTAGAAAGGAGTACAAATAAACCATTGGTTTGAGCAATAAATCGTGAAAAAAGGGGGTTACATTAAATCCACATTTCATCAAGAAACATCTATTTCAGTACGATTAGACAGAGATATATCTCATTCATGAGAAAATAGTCAACTGTATATAGCCAATATTGTAAAAATAGATGATGTAGTCGACGTTTCGGTCTTGGATGGCATCAGTCCGTTAGACCATCTTCAGGACAGTAATTATTGCAAATGAGAGACCCTTTATGAATCATAGATGTCAAATGATACTCGTTTTGTATCGTGGAATAAGCGTTTCTGGCTGATACAGATGTTCTTCCAGATTTCTGGCAGCAAAACTGTATACAAGAGAAAGACCTTCCTCGTATGATTTCAAAACTGTATAGTTCCTCCAAAATGTCTTGTGGAAAGCTGGACGCGCAATTGCGCGTCCAGCTTTCCACAAGACATTTTGAAGGAACTATACAGTTTTGAAATCATACGAGGAAGGACTTTCTCCTGTATACAGTTTTGCTGCCAGAAATCTGGAAGAACATCTGTTTCAGCCAGAAACGCTTATTCCACGATACAAAACGAGTATCATGTGACATCTATGATTCATAAAGGGTCTCTCATTTGCAATAATAACTGTCCTGAAGATGGTCTAACGGACTGATGCCATCCAAGACCGAAACGTCGACTACATCATCTATTTTTACAATATTGGCTATATACAGTTGACTATTTTCTCATGAATGAGATATATCTGTCAAAGCCCACACGAGGGGAGCACAAGGAACCCTGCCAAACCGCGCTCGAGTGCGCGGTGCCGGGAAGAAACGACTAATCCCATGAGCCTTGGCGAAACCCTGACGGCGGTGACGTCAGGATGCACGCGCAAGGCGCGCACAAAGAGGTTCCGGGGCACCGAGCGAGTGCCGCTTACTCTTTGTCGAGAGCTGCGCTGGACGTCGCGGAGGCTGGTAAGGGTGCATTGAGCACCACGCTAATTTCTCTGCAGTCTTGCTCAGCTTGGTTACTGGTGGCGAGTGAAGGGGGCAGCCTTTTTTCGCCCCTTCAGGAATGAGACTTGGATCGAGGGTCTCAGTGTGACGTTTCCCGTAGGAGTCTATGGTTAATAGGCTTGAGTCTTACCCTGTTCAACCTGCTGATAAAACCAGAAGGACCAGTCAAGGCTGGTACCGGGAGTTCAATTGAGAACGATATTCTTGGGTGCATTCTTCCCTCGTTGGTGAACTCTGTGGCTGATGTTCATGCGGGGAAGAGGGGCACCGTTAGTAACCTTGTTTGCAGTACTCCGTTTACAACCACGCTGGGTGCTGCTTTACTAAACACTGCGCTGCTACGAATTATTGTGTGTCTTACCCTATCCTTTGTGGTGATTGTGACTTATAACGCTACCCGAGTAAGTGCCCGAACTTACTTAAGCTCGTGGTGTTTGAAGCTGCTGTTTTCTGAAAAGGCATAAGGCACTGTGATGGAACCTAGTCACTGTCTCATGAACTAATGCAGATGTGTGTCCGAATGACAAGTGCCTGATACCTAATTTTGAAATGATCAAGACCTACGGAATTATACTGTGTTTTTTCTTTTCTCATATTATGCAGCAGGGGTTCCGAGAGTGAGCAGGAGGTCGGCTCTTCCGCTCCCCTGTCTTCTTCATATTCTTTATCTCCAGGGTAAGGGTCTTCCTGGCAAAAGGGTACTGTGAGGTCAGCGAAACATAAGGGTGTTCGAGCTAATACTACATCCTCTTTTACTATAGATCGTGGAGAGTACGTCCTTAAGTGTTGTGGGTCCACTATTCGACGCTGTGTGTTTTCTTCCTTTACAGGTACCTTTCTTTTCCCTAGTATTGGGTGGAGCAGGGTTGAGTAGGAAGGAAGATAGGCAGGGAGTTACTGATTGCTGTCTCATTCTGTCTTCACAGGTCTCCCTCCCTGCTGTCCCCATCCTTTCCTTCCCCCGCTGGACCACTCCATGGAGTCTGTAATTATATCTCAGACCGTGGGGGTGTCGAGAGGTGGACCCCTATAGAGCAACGTACGATCCTGAGGATTCCGGCCACAACAGAGTAAGCGGCCCACGGTTTATATCCTCCCGGTTGTACGTTGTACATAGTGTAGTCATGGCATCTTTAGAAGACGTCCTAGCCGCCTTACAGATGGTACAAACCGAACTAGTCACTTCTCGAGCAGAAACTGCAGCCTTACAGGCTACAGTTGAGAGGATGCAGAGAAACCCTTTCAACGTAGGGATCCCCGCCGCATCACATTCGGCCCCATTGGTAGTGGAGATCCCCACCCCCGTTCCCTTGGCTACCCCTGAAAGATTTCACGGGGAAAGTAGTAAGGTTCAGGTTTTCCTCACGCAGATAATGCTGCACTTTTCCTGCAAGCCTAAGGCGTTTGCCACTAACCATGCCAGAGTAGCCTTTTTGATCTCCTATCTGGCAGGGGATGCAGCCCAGTGGGCTGTGCCGTTGGTGAAGCGAGATGATCCCTTGCTTTATGATTGGGACTCTTTTATAAAAGACTTTGAGAAGACATTCAATCGTAGAGCAGCGACGCTTACAGCCGACAAAGATCTTTTGGAGCTGAGGCAGGGGAATCGAGATCTGATAGCATATCTCAACGATTTTCGGCGCCTTGTTACAGAATCTGAATGGCCAGAAGCTAAACAGTCGGCCATCTTCCATCGGGGCTTAAGGGAAGACATGAAGGATGTTTTGGCCCAGATAGAACCACAGCCGGTGACGTGCGAGGATTTAATAACACTCGTTCTCCGTTTAGATCATCGGCTTAGCGAGCGAAAAGGAGAAAACCGAAGAAGGGACAAAGGCTCCTGGCATACGGAACCAGCCCGGAATACGGAAAGCCCGCAGGTAGCACGAGCAGAGCCCATGGAAGTGGGAACAGTATGTTCATCTCTCACGAGCGAAGAGAGGGAGTACCGGCGGAAGAAAGGCCTCTGTATCTACTGCGGAAAGAAGGGGCATTTCATAAAGGAATGTGTATTGAGGTCCAAAAACCCAAGGATAGAACCGCGCAGACAGCTCGCGGCCACAGCAGAGGGCCCTCCGGGAAACGAGCAAGCTTGAAGGAAAGAGAAGGGGACTCTTCAAGCCAGATATACATCCCTTCCTTGAGCGGTGACCCGCCGATTACCAAACAACATTTTATTCTCGAACTCTCACTGTTAGTGAATGGAGAACGTTGTTCTGTAACAGCCATGTTGGACTCCGGAGCAACGGGGTGTTTTATAGACAAAAACCTGGCAACTCGGATAGGTTTGTCTCTGTGTGAAAAGGAAATCCCTGAAGTCGTGTATGCTGTGGATGGGAAACAACTTGAGGCAGGACCTATTCGTTTCCAAACCGAGGCAGTGGAAGTGAGCCATGGGTTGGACCATGTGGAAAAACTTGTGTTTAACGTCATCCACGCTCCCCAATATGGGATGATATTGGGATTGCCCTGGTTACAGCTCCACAACCCACAAGTGAATTGGATGGAAGAAAAGGTACACTACACTTCAGAGTATTGCTTGATGAATTGTATCCCTCAACCCCAAAGCCCGTCGCGTCTGTTGGCGGTGGTGCATCACGTGGCCACCGCTGCAGAACATCCAGTTATCTTGCCTAAGGCGTATCAAGACTACGCAGCGGTGTTCAACGAAGAAGAAGCCGAGAAACTACCCCCGCATAGGCAATATGACTGCCAGATCGATTTGATTCCAGGGGCGGTAGTGCCCACAGGCAGAGTATATGCCCTGACCGAACCAGAAAACGCATACCTACGAGAATATTTGGACAAATATTTGGCGTTGGGATTCATCCGCAACTCCAAGTCTCCTACGGCATCGCCGCTGTTTTTTATCCCCAAGGCAAACGGAGAGTTGCGAGCTTGTATTGACTTTAGGGCCTTAAACGCCATCACGGTTAAAAAACGATATCCCCTACCGTTAATCCCAGTAATGCTGGAACAAGTACAGAAGGCCGTCATCTACACTCGGCTGGTTCTGAGGGGGGCATACCACTTGGTACGCATACGAAAGGGGGACGAATGGAAGACAGCCTTTAAAACGCGTTATGGCTTGTATGAATATTTCGTTATGCCCTTTGGATTGTGTAACGCGCCCGCTGCCTTTCAGTTTTTTCTGAATGACGTCCTACGCGAATACCTGGATCGCATAGTCGTGGTATATATTGATGACCTTCTCATCTATTTATCCACGGTCGAGAGCCACGTAACACACGTACGTACCATTCTACAAACTTTACAAGACCATCACCTATATTGTAAGATCAGTAAATGTGAGTTCGGGGTCTCCACCGTGGAGTTCCTGGGAGTGATATTAACACCACACGGTCAAGAGATGTCGGAACGGAAAATCATAGCAGTAAAAGACTGGCCCATTCCTACGAACATCAGAGACATCCAGTGTTTCCTCGGTTTTGCCAACTTCTACTGACGGTTTATAGGCCACTTTTCAGGATTGGCTGCCCCTTTGACACGATTACTACGGAAGAAAGTCCCCTTTCACTGGACCGAAGAGACACAAAAGGGGTTTGAGGCTTTGAAAGAGGCGTTTGTTACTGCCCCGATATTGGTTCACGCAGACCCAGAAAGACCTTACGTTGTGGAAGCAGATGCGTCGGATTATGCGGTAGGAGCGGTACTGTCACAACGCCACCGTGATACGGGTCAGTTACATCCAGTGGCATTTCGCTCCCGCAAATTAAACCCGGCTGAGCAGAACTATAATATAGCCGAGAAGGAGCTACTCGCGATTAAAGACGCTTTCGAGGAGTGGCGCCATTATCTCAAGGGGGCCCGTCACGTTGTCACGGTATACACTGACCACCGCAATCTTCAGTTCATGAAGGCAGCCAGACACCTATCTCCACGACATTTGCGTTGGACACTGTTCTTTGCGGAATATAATTTTATAGTCACCTATCGCCCAGGAAAGGACAATAAAAAGGCCAACGCATTGACCCGCCAGTCCACCTCACAGATCTCCACCGCACCAATCAAACAGACCATTATCGACCCTGGCAAAATCCTTTGTACAATGGTCACTGAGCCGTTTCTGAGGAGTGTGGCAAGTAGCATCAACACCGACAAATGGAAAAAGTGGATATCCCAGCATCAGGAGTGGGAAGTGAAAGATGGATTGCCTCTGCGTAAGAAACAGTTATTGATCCCAGTGCCTGCACTAAGATGACGTGTGTTTACTTGGTGTCACACACTGCCCAGTGCCGGTCATAACGGCGTAGAGAAAACTACAGAGAGAGTTCTCAGACAATTCTGGTGGCCTTCAGTACGAACGGATCTCCGTCAATGGGTCAAGGACTGCACAGTGTGTGAACAAATGAAGACATCGCACGCCCGACCCGCAGGGTTGCTACAAGTCATGCCAACCCCTGACCACCCCTGGCAAAACATATTGTTGGATTTTATTGTAGGAATGCCTATAGATCAAGGGCATTCAGTGATTTTAGTAGTGGTGGACTATCTAACTAAAATAGCTCATTTCATTGCATGCAAGAAATTACCAACAGCAGGCCAACTAGCCCAGTTATTGCTGCTACATGTAGTCAGGTTGCATGGGTTACCCCAGAGGGTGGTTTCGGACAGAGGGCCTCAATTCACCGCAAAATTTTGGAAGGAGTGGTGTACTTCCCTGAAAATTTCCACCGATCTATCCACCAGCTTTCATCCCCAAACCGATGGGCAGACGGAGAGGATGAATCAGAGTCTAAAACAGTAGCTGAGGTGTTATGTTGATAGCACTACGGAAAACTGGGTTGACACCTTGTGGTTGGCGGAAATCGCCTATAATAGCGCCACACATAGCTCCACCAAACACTCGCCTTTTTACTGTTCATACGGTTTTCATCCCAGGTTTATTCCTTTCTTGCATCCCAAGGGAACCGAACACATACCAGAGGTTAATGAGAGGATTAGGCATATCCAAAACCTCCTGTCCCAGGCTCAAAAGATGTTAAGGAAAACCAAAGAGAGGTATAAGGGCTACGCTGATAAAACCAGACGACAGGGACCCGTATATAAGATAGGAGACTATGTATGGCTATCTACCAGAAACATCAGGTTTAAAAAATACAGCATGTTCAATCCTAAATACATAGGCCCGTATCGAGTAGTGAAGCTCATCAACCCTGTTATTGTCAAACTAGACCTCCCCTCTTCTCTACGAATCCATCCTACCTTTCATATCTCTTTGTTAAAACCTGCAAGGAAAGGTAAAATTGCTCCCCAGGTGCGGGTACAGGAAGATGCAGAATATGAGATAAGGGGGATCCTGGATTCTAAGATCCACCGCGCCAAGCTATGGTATCTGATCGCTTGGAAGGGGTATGGGGAGGAGGAGAACTCATGGGAACCAGCGGAAGGGGTCCACGCACCTAGATATGTCAGACTATTTCACCAACGCTTCCCAAACAAGCCATGTCCTTGTCAGTGTTCTTCGGGGAGGGAATGTACTGTCAAAGCCCACACGAAGGGAGCACAAGGAACCCTGCCAAACGCGCTCGAGTGCGCGGTGCTGGGAAGAAACTACTAATCCCATGAGCCTTGGCAAAACCCCGACGGTGGTGATGTCAGGACGTACGCGCAAGGCGCGCACAAAGAGGTTCCGGGGCACCGAGCGAGTGCCGCTCACTCTTTGTCGAGAGCTGCGCTGGACGTCGCGGAGGCTGGTAAGGGTGCATTGAGCACCACGCTAATTTCTCTGCAGTCTTGCTCAGCTTGGTTACTGGTGGCGAGTGAAGGGGGCAGCCTTTTTTCGCCCCTTCAGGAATGAGACTCGGATCGAGGGTCTCAGTGTGACGGTTCCCGTAGGAGTCTATGGTTAATAGGCTTGAGTCTTACCCTGTTCAACCTGCTGATAAAACCAGAAGGACCAGTCAAGGCTGGTACCGGGAGTTCAATTGAGAACGATATTCTTGGGTGCATTCTTCCCTCGTTGGTGAACTCTGTGGCTGATGTTCATGCGGGGAAGAGGGGCACCGTTAGTAACCTTGTTTGCAGTACTCCGTTTACAACCACGCTGGGTGCTGCTTTACTAAACACTGCGCTGCTACGATTTATTGTGTGTCTTACCCTATCCTTTGTGGTGATTGTGACTTATAACGCTACCCGAGTAAGTGCCCGAACTTACTTAAGCTCGTGGTGTTTGAAGCTGCTGTTTTCTGAAAAGGCATAAGGCACTGTGATGGAACCTAGTCACTGTCTCATGAACTAATGCAGATGTGTGTCCGAATGACAAGTGCCTGATACCTAATTATGGAATGATCAAGACCTACGGAATTATACTGTGTTTTTTCTTTTCTCATATTATGCAGCAGGGGTTCCGAGAGTGAGCAGGAGGTCGGCTCTTCCGCTCCCCTGTCTTCTTCATATTCTTTATCTCCAGGGTAAGGGTCTTCCTGGCAAAAGGGTACTGTGAGGTCAGCGAAACATAAGGGTGTTCGAGCTAATACTACATCCTCTTTTACTATAGATCGTGGAGAGTACGTCCTTAAGTGTTGTGGGTCCACTATTCGACGCTGTGTGTTTTCTTCCTTTACAGGTACCTTTCTTTTCCCTAGTATTGGGTGGAGCAGGGTTGAGTAGGAAGGAAGATAGGCAGGGAGTTACTGATTGCTGTCTCATTCTGTCTTCACAGGTCTCCCTCCCTGCTGTCCCCATCCTTTCCTTCCCCCGCTGGACCACTCCATGGAGTCTGTAATTATATCTCAGACCGTGGGGGTGTCGAGAGGTGGACCCCTATAGAGCAACGTACGATCCTGAGGATTCCGGCCACAACAATATCCCTGTCTAATCGTACTGAAATAGATGTTTCTTGATGAAATGTGGATTTAATGTAACCCCCTTTTTTCACGATTTATTGCTCAAACCAATGGTTTATTTGTACTCCTTTCTACTTCAATTTATACATAAAAAAGATTTGTGTTTATTTCACAAAAAACAATTCCCGTGTGTGTTCTCTTTATTTTTGATGATTAGATCAGTGGATTGATAAACCTTTTGGTGTTAATTTTGAAACACACCTACTAATCAATTTCTTATAAAAGTTTGTTTCAAATAAAATCCATTGTTGGCACTTGAACCTTTTCAATTTGGTTGGAATTCCCAGCAAGGAAATTCAGGGGCGCTGGTGGTGAAGTTTATGTGTCCCTGAGACTTCAGAACAGGAGGCAAGCTCAGTTTCAAGCCCTTGGAGATCTTCCTCAAGATGACAAAGCAAGCAGCAAAGTCAATTTCTCCTTTCCTTGGCAGCAAGCAGCAACTGCAGGCCAACCCCAGACAGCAAACAGCAAAGGGGCAGTATTCCTCCTCAGCTTCTCCGGCTCTTCTCATGGGCAAAGGTTTCTCTTGATTCCCTGATCTAAAATTCTGGGGTCTGGGCCGCTCTTTTTATACACCAAAATCCTCTGTTCTCTGAAGGCAGAGAGTGCCTGCTCCCAGCCAAAACCAGTTCTGTGGGGCACTTTGCAAGTGCACAACAACCTCCTTTGTCAGTGTGAGCCCTGGCCTCAGACACACCACGGGGGGCGGAGCCGTCATTGTGGAAGGTAGGCACTGCCCTATTCAGATGAAGATGCTACTCCTCCCACCACTCTAAATGCAGATCAAGCCTATTTAGCCCAGCCCTGACTCATCAGACTTCTGGAGCCACGGCCCTGCTCCAGCCCCTGTCATCCAAAAGCCAGACATGCAATACACAAACCTAGCAGAGGCACATTGGATGGTTAGGCAATATAATACCTACTCTCTAAAAGTGGTATTTTCAAACACAGAATGTAAAAATCACCCTCACTAAAAGATACACTTCAACATTCTGAGTTCAGGCATACTAAACTTTATTTTCCTATCTTGTTCCTAGGGTCAGTTATGTTTATAGGATGTTATAAACAAACTGCCCATTCTAGCCTACGGGAAAAGACAGCCTTGCAACAGTGAAAACAGAAATTTGCAGTATTTCACCAGCAGGACATGCCATACACATCACCTTTCCCATACAATGCACCCTGCCCACAGGGGTACCATGGGCCTACCTAAGGGGTGACTAACATGTAGAAAAGGGAAGGGTTAGGGACTGGCAAGTGTGTGAACTTGCCAAGTCGACATGGCAGTCCCAGACTGAACACAGGCTCTACAATGGCAGGCCTGGGCCATATTTTCCAAGCTGCTTCTGTGGGCGGCACAATCAGTGCTGCAAGCCCACGAGCAGCATTTGATTTACAGGCCCTGGGCACACATGGTGCACTGTACTAGGGTATGACAAGTAAATCAAATCAGTCAATCATGGATTCACCAATCCATCACAACAATTTACAAAGGGAGTACTTGCACTGTGGCACTGAACAGCAGTGGCAAAGTGCCCAAAGCATCTAGACCAGCAAAAACAGACAAGGCAACAGCAAAAAATGGAAGGGAGACCCACGCCAATGATGCGAAATCTAACACCTGTCCCCTCCAGCTGAAATGTAGGGAGATCTACCCACCCACTTGGGAGTTCTCTTCACTAAGGCGGAAAAATCTGGACAGACCATCAGCATTGGCGTGTTCTGTACCAGGGCGGTGTTCCACTGCAAAGTCCATCCCCTGTAGGGAAATGGACCACCTCAACAGTTTTGGATTCTCACCCCTCATCTGCATCAACCATCTGAGGGGCCTGTGGTCTGTCTGAATCCGAAAGTGAGTCCCAAACTAGTATGGTCTCAACTTCTTCAGTGCAAAGACCACAGCAAATGCCTCACGCTCAATTGCACTCCACCTCTGTTCCCGGGGAAGTAACCTCCTACTAATGAAGGCTACATGTTGGTCTAGGCCCTATTCATTCAACTGTGAGAGCACAGCCCCCACACCATGCTCGGAAGCATCTGTCTGCACAATGAATTCCCTTGAGAAGTTGGGCGCCTAAAGCACGGGTGCTATGCACATGGCAGATTTCAGGGCATCAAAAGCTTTCTGGCAGGTGTCAGTCCAGTTCACTTTCTTGGGCTGCTTCCTGGAAGCCAGCTCTGTCAAGGGTGGAACAATGTTGCCATACCCCTTGACAAACCTCCTGTAATACCCGGTAAGTCCTAAAAAGGCTCTCACCTCTGTCTGGGTCTTGGTGGGTTCCCAAGCCAGGATGGTGCCAATCTTGGGCTGTAGTGGCGCCACCTGGCCGGTCTGATTTTGGCATCCCAAGTACACCACAGAACCCTGCCCGATCTGGCACTTACTCACCTTGATCATGAGGCGTGTCCTCCGCAGCACCTTCAACACTTCCCAGAGGTGGTGCAGATCTTCCTCTCAAGTTGCACTGAACACTGCAACGTCATCCGGGTAGGCGGCACTGAAATCCTCCAGTCCAGCCAACACCTGGTTGACCAACCTCTGAAAGGTGGCTGGGGCATTCTTCATCCCAAAGGGCATCACCTGGAACTGGTAGTGCCCATCTGGTGTGGAGAATGGTGACCTCTCTCTTGCCCTATCAGTTAAGGCGATCTGCCAGTACCCATATGTTAAGTCAAACGAACTGAGGTACCGGGCAGCCCCCAACCGACTGATGAGCTCATCAGCTCTGGGGATGGGGTGCGCGTCAGTCCTGGTGACTGAATTGAGCCCTCGGTAGTCCACGCAGAACTGGAGTTCGGGTGTGGCACCGGGTGCAGCAGCCTTTTGGACCAAGACCACTGGGCTGGCCCAAGGGCTGTTTGAAGACTCAATCACCCCTAGCGCTAACATCTTGGGGATCTTCCTTGGTGCAAGCTCTGACCCTGACAGTCACTCCGTAAATCTTATGTTTTACTGGAGGACTGTCTCCAATGTCCAAATCATGGACGCACCACTGAGTGACACCGGGGGTCAGGGAGAACAGGTCATAAAACTGTTTCAACAGTTGGCGACAGTCTCTCTGCTGTTCACGGGTCAGGGCGGCAGAGAGGTTCACACCATCCACTGACCCATTCTGCTCTTTCGCAGACAGGAGGTCAGGAAGAACCTCAGTCTCCTCTTCCATCTCAGCATCTGTTGCTAGGAGCATGCCCACTTTGGAGTTCTCCAAGTGGGGCTCCAGGCGGTTCACATGTAGGACCCGCAAAGGGTTCCTAGGAGACTGCAAGTCCACCAAGTGGGTGACGTTACTCTTGCGCTCCACCACCTAAATGGTCTGGTCCATTTATCCTGGAGCGCACAAGGCTCCACTGGGGCTATGACCCAAACCTTTTGTCCAGGCTGAAACTCGATCAGAGTGGCATTCTGATCATACCAACGTATCATCTCCTCCTGGCTGGCTTCCAGATTCACCTGAGCGAGTTGTCTGAAGCGCCTAGTCTGGTTTCTGAAGGCTAGAATGTAGCTATATACATCCTGGGGAGGTTTACTGGGAGCTTTCTCCCAGCCTTCTTTCACCAAACTCAGAGGTCCTCTCACAGGATGGCTGTACCGCAGTTCAAAGGGTCTGAACCCTAAGGACTTCTGCGGCACCTCTCTGTAAGCAAACAGAAGGAATGGCAAGAGGACGTCCCACTCAGTGGCAGCTGGTGACATTTGAAAGTGGTGGGCGTAAAATTGTTGTCGTACTGCACTGCGGCTGGCGAGCATAGCGAGCAAGCCCGAACAAACTATGGAAGGTTCAGGGGAGTTCTCCCACCGAGAAAATTTGGAAAAAATAGTGGACAAATGGTGCATTTTCAAACAAATTTGAGGAAGCAGGAAGATTAATAACAAGTGTTCAGACTCACTATATGGAGGTTTAGTGGCTCCTTAACAAGGGACATTCCCTCATAAATCCAAAACCTGCAGGGATTAGTCAGTTGGCCAAGTGTCCCCCACAACATCCCCATTGTGGCTCCAGCCTCTTAAAGAGAGGAGCATGACAATAGGGAGCCTGCATGTGTGTTTTCACTAAGTCAGAGTACAGACAACAGTATTAGGGGTCCCACAGATCTCAATCCCAGATCAATAGGCCCAAAAGATCATGGGAAGCAATATTTGCAGATAAGGTCTGCAATGTGATTCCACACTCCTTCCCTGAGCAGGCGGAAACGAAGAACTGTTTGAAACCTTGTATAAACGGTTAGAAAATTGTTGTGCTATTATCTGCCTGACTAAAAGACTTGTAGTATTCTTTTCAACAGTTAAGCAGTCATGAAGGCGCAATGCAAAATTATGAAACCTAATATATTAAATATATATATATTTTTTTAATGTAAGGTATTCATCACCGTCTTTATAACCCTTATCCACAGTAAACCATAATTTTGGTACTGAAATAATATAACCGAATGCAGAACGAGCTGCAGTGTGATTGAAATTAAATATTTATCAAACTGGTACATTTGTTAACCATGCATATGTGTAAACCCTATATTTGCGGAGATCTAAATACTCCAAGATGGAGGGCTGAGCACACAAACATTTTAGAAACAGCTGGTGCCAAGCACAGCAGCTTTGTTCTTTTGTTGCTTCATCGACAATCCGAGGGGTTGTGTTTAAGAAATTAAATTGAAAGTACACATAAGCAGACACATTTTGGCGGGTGTGCCTATAATACAGTAGCACAGGGGTGTTTGTGTCACAGGGTAACAGCGACCACGTGTGTCTGTGCCAGGCTGGCTGCTCTGGAACAGACCATGGGATCTCGGTAACTGTACTGGTGTGGGGATATTTTTAAACACCTTGGTCCAACCCAGCCTGTTAGTGCTCGTGCACTGGTAATCACATCTGCCCAGGTACATGTCCTGGCTACTTCCATGTGTGAACCATCACTCTGGTGGGGAATCGCTTCCTTTTCACTGGATCTCATGTGCTGCGGGCTGGATCTCTAACAACTAGAAAAGCACTGTGGGTGGCGCAAGGATAGGGAGTTACAATTAATGAGTGTGCATGCAGTTAGACCAGGGAGTGGTGTGCGTGTGTGAAGAACTTTCAAAACGGAAGTGAAGTGCGTTGCGATATGTGCAGTGATAGTCCAGCAGTAGTGCCCTGTAGGAAGTTCCCTTTCACGATCTGGGCAGGTATGCCGTGAGCAGTGCTGCAGACACTGGGGAAGATAGTACACAAGAAGGGGGTCGGGGGTGACATAGCAAGACAGACAGACTCACGTAAAGCCATGCAGAGACATACTAAAATGCAAGGAGAAATACACACACAGCGAGATGGAGAGATAGAAAACTAACACACCAAAAACACATGGAAACAGTCAGGAAGACATACAAAAGTACACAGACTGGATAACAAATACATGCGCACAGAGAAATGCCTTGTTGCTAGATAAACTAACACACAGGAAGATAGGCAGGTTGATAAAATGCGTACCACCAAGTGACATAAGAGTAACACCTTTCATCATTGCTAGGAACCTACGGTTTATACAGACCCCGAGTGAACAAAATTAGCGAGGGCGGAGTTCAGAAGCCAGACGCTAACCAAAGACCGGTAAGCGGGGAGGAGCAGACTTGCGGTGTGAGTATGAGGGAGGTGGGTCCAAGGGATCTGTGATGTTAATGCCAGCAATCGTCTCAGGAAAGTGGGTGTTTTACATGAGGTCAGCATCTTAGTAGGCACATGTATGTAGATACCTATCCTAATTATGTCTGGCGTGTGAGCGGAGTGAATCATGGACCATATTGTATATAAAACACCTGTGGGTTTTTCACCAGAGACTAAGGTCTATATCTTTCTTCAGGTTGACAGAGAGCAATCGTAATAAGTACGTGTGGGTGTTGTGGATGCGTACACATCCCCAGGAAAGGTGGCTGCTGGTATGCAAGGTGTGGGAAACCATTGGGTAAATATTCCGTACATGTGAGCAATGAGTCAAACAAACACATGCGTTGCGTGGAGTGATTTTAATCGTGCGCTGTGCCTTACTTTGTGTTTTGTGTTGTCTGTGTCTATTATCCCCAGGTACATTATTGAACTTACAGTGTGGCAAGGACTGACCCCTAGCCCTGAAGAAATTGCCGAAAATGTGTTAAAAATGAAACATGTTGGCTTTCCATAAGGACTGATGGAGTGCGACTTTAGGTCTTGTTTTAAAATTGAGCAAACACACTGCAGTGATTAAAATTGATGGTTGTGACAGTGATTGTTTAGCTCATTTTTAGTTTGTGAGAGCAAAAATAAAAATCTTATTGCTTTGACAGTAGGGGGTCAGAATTGGTTGGCACACGAATATCATTCGTGGTGCGTGTTTTACCTTTTTCACACTTCAATTAATTTGTGCACATTTTTTCACATTTTCATTTTTGGTTGTGGAGGCTACCAATGATGATAATCGGAGCACACTGATGAGGAACTTATCAGTAGCTCCCATGGTGGTGTTTCCATTAGGTGCCTCCACTAGCTTTACACATTTTTTGTTAGATATGGTGTGCAAAATCTCTGAGTGTGAGAAACGTATAAAGTCCATCTATGTACGGGGGTAGACACACTTGAGAAATCTTTTTAAATTAGGGATAGGAGCACCCATTGCGTACAGCATTGAATAGCTGATACTTAAGGATTAGAACCAAAATGTGGTTTGGGGTATGCTTATGATGTTTGTCCCAGTTTAGAGCAGGTTCTGTGTTTATGATTATAGAGTTTGAGTGGAGAGCGACCTGCGCTATATCCCTCTGTACATAAAAGATAAGTTATTACATTACAGCTGGCTGCCCACTGCAGATGCAGTCTCGCAAATGCCGGTGCGTTCAATGGAAATACCACGTGCGCTTGCATTGTCCAAGGCTGCACAATCAGTCTGTGCCAGGATTAGCTCAAAGTATTCTGCAGCCGCTATCGCTGTCGACAATGGGCCTAGAGCGCACCTGTGCGCGTCACTGGCCTACACACAGTCGCAGCTCGCAATACTCGTGGGGGGGGTTAAAGTTAAAATTAAAAGAAATCTTCCTACCTGACCGGGTCCGCACTGCCTCTGCTCCTGGGCCGGGGTCATGAGTTCTGAGGGACAGGCATGCTGCAGCTCCCTCCCCTCCTATAAGCCAATCACTATGCTGCATTGGCAGTGTTTTGATTGGAGCGGAGTCCCGGACGGCGCCCAGCCGGGCACCAGCAGGGAGGCCCTTTCCTCTATGTAGCCTGTATGCAGCCACCAAGTGACATAAGAGTAACAGCTTTCCTCACTGTTAAGAACCTACGGTGAGTCAGCTGTACATAAAAGATAAGTTATTACAGTACAGCTGGCTGTCCACTGCAGACGCAGCCTCGCAAATCCCTGTGCGTTCAATGGAAATACTATGCCCTCTTGCATTTTCCAAGGCTGCACAATCAGTCCGTGCCAGGATTAGCTCAAAGTATTCTGCAGCCGCTATCGCTGTAGACAATGGAAGAATTCAGTACGAGGGGCTGTATAGACAAAATGTAGAGTGCGCATGACTGCTTTGGTCGGTCCTAGGGCCAACCAAGCAGTCAGGGCAGAGAGGTGAAAGCCACTCCTCCCCGACCGGCCCACCAGCCCGCATCCAACCAGGCATATGCTCCTGCCCACCCCCAACCAGGTTGCTACCGCTGCCGTCTGCTTTCTCGCAGGGTGAGAAGCAATAAATCAAATGGTATTTAAAATACCATTTTATTTTCTGCTTCTCACACTGCAAGAAAGCAGTGAGTGGGGCTCCAAAGCCCTAATGGAGTGGCTGCCACTGGTCCCACGTACGCCTCATGGGTTCCTCAAGACCCATAATCATGCCCTTCAGGGTCCGGTTGAATCTCTCAACCAGCCCATTTCCTTGGGGGTGGTAAGGAGTGGTGATTTCCACAATACAGTATTAAAAATAAGGCTTTCAAATGGTAGAAATAGTTCAGTTCAACGCAAATTGTAAATGCGACACTTTTCTCAAAAGTACCTTAGATGCGACACGCACAGCAAACAAAATGGCCGCAGGGAAGGCGATGCGTCTGTTCCTTAACCTCAAGGGAGGGGATGCGTCTGTTCCTTACTGCGGCGCAGGGGAGGTGATGCATCACTTCCTTACTGTGTGGGGAGTTGATGCGTCAGTTTCTTACTGCGGACCCCAAGCGATGCAACAGTCTTTGGCGATCCGGTACAATGCGTGTCTTCGTGCAGCCGCACAGAAGGCTTGCATCGGGATTAGTGCGGGGGCAGCGATTTCTCAAGCCGCGGCAGGCACAACGATGGTTTCTTCCGCGATGCATCGGGAAAGCAGTGCGGATGTGACAGGCATCTTCGGTGTTGCGTTGATTTCCCAGCTCCCAGCGACAAACAGTCTCCAGAGGTCCTAAACAGCAGCAGGCACCTCTTTGCAGGTTGGAATTCCCAGCAAGGAAATTCAGGGGAGCTGATGGTGAAGTCTTTGTGTCCCTGAGACTTCAGAACAGGAAGCAAGCTCAGTTTCAAGCCCTTGGAGATCTTCCTCAAGATGACAAAGCAAGCAACAAAGTCCTTTTTTCCTTTTCTTGGCAGCAACCAGCCACTGCAGGCCAACCCCAGACAGCAAACAGCACAGGGGCAGTATTTCTCCTCAGCTTCTCCAGCTCTTCTCCTTGGCAAAGGTTTCTCTTGATTCCCAGAAGTGATCTAAAAGTCTGGGGTCTGGGCCCCTCTTTTTATACCTCAAAATCCTTTGTTCTCTGAAGGCAGAGAGTGCCTGTACCCAGCCAAAACCAGTTCTGTGGGGCACTTTGCAAGTGCACAACAACCTCCTTTGTCAGTGTGAGCCCTTTCTCAGACACACCACAGGGGGGCAGAGCCGTCATTGTGGAAGGCAGGCACAGCCCTATTCAGGTGAAGATGCTACTACTCCCACCACTCCAAATGCAGACCAAGCCTATTCTGCCCAGCCCTGACTCATCAGACTTCTGCAGCCACGGCCCTGCTCCAGCCCCTGTTCTCCAAAAGCCAGACATGCAATCAACAAACCTAGCAGAGGCACACGGGATGGTTAGGCAAGAAAATACCTACTTTCTAAAAGTGGTATTTTCAAACACAGAATGTAAAAATCACCCTTACTAAAAGATGCACTTTAACATTCTGAGTTTAAGGATAGTAAACTTTATTTTCCTAACTTGTTCCTAGGGTCAGTTATGCTTATAAAATGTTATAAACACACTGCCCATTCTGGCCTATAGGAACAGATAGCCTTGCAATAGTGAAAAACGAAATTGGCAGTATTTCACTATAAGGACATGCCACACACATCAGGCCATGTCCTACCTTTCACATACAATGCACCCTGCCCACAGGGGTACCTTGGGCCTACCTTAGGGATGACAAACATGTAGAAAAGGGAAGGTTTCAAGTCGACATGGCAGTCCCAGACTGCACACTGGCTCTGCAATGGCAGGCCTGAGCCATATTTTCCAAGCTGCTTCTGTGGGTGGCACAATCAGTGCTGCAAGCCCACCAGCAGCATGTGATTTACAGGCCCTGGGCACAAATGGTGCACTGTACTAGGGTCTGACAAGTAAATCAAATCAGCCATTCATGGAATCAACAATCCATCACAACAATTTACAAAGGGAGCACTTGCACTTTGGCACTGAACAGCGGTGGCAAAGTGCCCAAAGCATCTAGACCAGCAAAAACAGATGAGGCAACAGCAAAGAATGGAAGATAGACCCACGCCAATGGTGCCAAGTCTAACATACCATATGATCAATGTCGTTGTTTTCCTTGCTATAATAAAGAATTGTGGGTTTTACATTGCAAGTCCAGAGACATAACACCTGATGTACCTAATCAAGGACAACAGAGATGTCTTAGACCTAATTACATACTATATATCAAGTAATGTTACCTGAATAGAATCTGGGAACATCTTAATCTAATGTAGTAAAATTATGAAAGAATCTTTGAATATATTCTGAACTGAAATGTTTCTTCTTGCTTGTTTCCCATGGTGCATGCCCTGAGAACCAAGCATTGGTGTGGTGAACCTATGAAATCTTTAGTCTAAAGTCCTACAAAAGGACATGTATTTTCTGTTTGGAAGCTTTCTCCTTTTCCCTTTCCTAGCAGGAAAATCTATGCTGGATATCCTGTAGACTTTACTGATTTTTTCTTGTACTTTTTGATGGATGCACCTATATGCTAAATTGATTGCTAGCCCAGCTTATGTATTGCTGAACTTATATTCTTTGAGTAAACTTTTAAACTTTAGTCCTTGTCTGTCATTCTCATCCAGAATGTTTACAGCTTCACTCTAATGTATGAGATATAATAAAGTAAAGACAGAACCACCAGGAGGCACCAAAGTTTGTTAGGAACTACACTGCTCCCTGTCCAATTTGTAGGCATGCATTGGACATGTAAATGAGACAGAGGTGTGCGCACTGACAGCCAGTTAACCTACACCAATATTATTCTACAATTCTTTGCTTCCACAGAAATATATATCCATTCCTATGCTATCTACTTGCAGTGCTTCACATTACCATACAACGGTACCTGCCAACATTTTAGAAGGGGGAAGTGAAAGATTCATTAAAAAAAAAAATCGGAAGAATATTTTTCTCCCATTGACTTCTATTGTAGGAGAGGCAATTTCATGCGGGAGACAGCCAAAAGAAAGCATTCTTGGTTTACAAAATCGGGAGTCTCCCTTCTGAACCTTTAAAGCCATATCTATTGACATTGCCAATGCTTGTTAATTAGTGCAGGATCTTAGACCCTGCCCGACCGACTTTCAACCCTGCACACTTCAACATTCTTGCAGCAAAGCAGAATACACGCCCACAGCGGAGCGGCCAACCCATCAACTAATACGCTTCAGGGACATGAAATGTTAAATTAATACACTTACAACAATAGATCCACCACAGTTCCATAAAAGTAAAATTACTAGTATGACTACATGTTTGTCGTTGTAATATACCATAGGATTATCAGGCAGAACAAGTCCATAGTATTTATGAATAGCTGCGTTATAATGTTACCCGTTTTGCAAAAAACAATAATAATGGAGTTTACGTGGCCACTGGGAGAAACAACATTCACAGTCACCGGGTTATTTGACCCATAGCTTGGAGACTGCACGAAAGCCGGAACCGATACAGTGGAGACGCGCGCTGAGGGGAGGGCATTGAGTGTAACACCGCTGGCTGCACTGAACCGGAAGTGGGACAAAGGATGCCCGGTGTTGTGGGAAACGAAGGCATCTGAGAACCATGAATCTCAGGGGACTCTTCCAGGACTTTAATCCCAGGTAACTCGGGTCTGAGGGGCTTGGGGGCTGGCAGCCGAAGGGTGATGGGGAGCATCTGTGTGAGTGCGGAGAGGGCGACCCTAAAGCGCATTTAAGGGGAAGTGGGAGAAAGAACAGCACTGGTAATTCCGGTGCGAGGTAGAAGGCCTGGGTCTTATCGTTGGGTGTTTGGGACGGTAATACCTTGTTAACACCGAAATCTGAAGCAGCACCTCGGGGCTGAGGTCTTTAAGGACCCCGCGATCGGCCCTTTCCAAAGGGCGCAACTAATGCATCACAGCAAAGAGTAGAGGGACCCTGTCTTTTCTCACGGGCTCGGTGTTTGTTTTCGGAGCAACGGGCATCGCCTACTCTTGTCCTGTAGAAATCTCCTGCCTACTTTTATTTATTTTTAGAAAGAAGAATTTGCTTACTACTTTCGAGTTGAACTATGCTTCTTATGAGTTGACGCATTTGGGCAATGGTGGTGTAGGTCCACCCGCTGAACCATACATGCCAACATTTTATGACAGGGAAGTGGGATATTTTGAAATAGAAATAGGGAGAATGTAATTTTCCCCATTCACTTTGATTGAAGAAGATGCAATTTCAGGCGGAAGACAGTTAAAAGAAATGCCTTTTTTGCTGGGAAAATCGGGAATCTCCCGCCGGAATCGGGTCGCTGGCATGTTTGGCTGAACATAACCTATTGCTAAGGCTGATGTGAAGTCCTTGTCTTTCCGTTGACTTGGGGTATCGTTGTCCCACTAGAAAAGGCCCCCATCGCAGGGTCATGGGAAGGCGATGTGCATATAATAAACAATGTTTATTAGAGGAATATCAGTGTTCTGGAATAAAAGTTCTCTACCTGTGATGAATCCACTGCAGTTCTCAAGATACATTTTTCAGAATCAAGACTTGTTCCAAAATCTTTCTAAATGTACTGTAAGTCACGCTGACGGCAAATATACATATTAAACAACGCAGCAGGGCCAGTCCTAGGATATGTGTGGCCCCGGGCAGAATAGGAACATGTGAGAACCCTAAGCAGAGACGACGCCGGGTCAGATCGGGCCGGCTAAGGACCCTATAAAAAAAAATATATAATTAGCATTAATCCCCCTCGCCCCCACACCCACGAGTCATGCTGGCTGCTACTGGGTTTTGTCAATGGTTGTTAGCTGCTTGAGCTAAATGTAGGGTGACCAGACCAGTAAAAAACCCGGACGGGCACAGACATATAATAGGACTAAATGTCCTATTAGGTCTCAAGGAGATATATATATAAAAAACTCTCCTGCTGTGCTGCTTCGCCTCATTTAAGCAGCACAGCAGGATTTAATGAGGTGTGAATCGGGGCTGCAGAGGCCATAGGGCAAGGCCCACCAGCAGCCGGATTATATATATATACTGGTGGGCCTTGCCTTGCCCTATGGCCTCTGCAGCCCCGATTCACACCTCATTAAATCCTGCTGTGCTGCTTAAATGAGGCGAAGCAGGAGAGTTTAAAGAATTGAACTCTGTCCCCGTTTCTAAGAGAGCCGGTCGAAATGTGAGCCTGCACAACACTGTGATTAACGTGCAGGTTCAACCGACTCTCCCTTAAAAACCGGGACATAACCCAGGCACTACCCAAAAACCTGGACATTTGTACAATTTGGAGAAAAGTGTCGGGACACCGGGACACTTCTCCAAAAACAGGGACCGTCCGTGGAAATCGGGGACGTCTGGTCACCCTAGCTAAATGAGTAACAACAATACATTATTTTACTTTCACCTTGTTGTTTTGACCAATAAGTAGCTCCTTCACACACATTTGCATAGAAAACTGGAATTCAGGACCATTTCTCTTTGTGCTCTGCAGAGAGGCCATATTTTGCAAGATCATGTAACCTGAACAAAGCTAAACCAAAGGGGATGATGGACGGAGTGTTGAACAATGCAAGCACTCACCCCCAGTCAACTGATCTGGGTTTAATCCATCATCATTCTTTAGCTCACTCCGCCACCCCAGTTCAGATATGGCCGTATGCAAATCAGTCTGACCCTGTGCCGCATGGGAACAGTCCAGCCCAAACTGCCAAGCCATGTCTTCCCTGGACCGGAAACAAGCATCCTGGGACCGGTTTCGGGGTTTCACCCCGCTTCAGCCAGGATAGATTGACTCCAGTGGCATAGTGAGCACGGGACCCACGTCTGGGCATACCCTTCCCACATAGGGTGAACAGCAAAACACATAAGATGATGGACGGAATGTTGACAGAATACTGACCAATGTGGTACAGGTATTAGTGTGTAAACATATCAAGTTTTTATTGGACATTGGGAAAGGAAATCCTTTATTATGGGCTTACATGATACTGTGTTGACATTTTTTATTAGCATTTCAGAATCATTAAACAAAGCTTACATGATACTGAATAAAAAAAGAAAACTGCAATTCTACATTAGCATGGGGCTAACAGTAGAAAAAATGTTGTTTAATATAATACCTTGGTTTCAAATTGTTAAATATCTATCTTTTTCTGAAACTTATTGTAAACCACATGTACTTATGTAGTGTGATTTAATATTAAAGTTTTATAAAATTATGAACTTATGGGAGGCCAAGGGGCATAACAGCTATAGCTGCTGACTTTGAGACATGGATAACCAGGTTTGAATCCTTCGGCTCAGCATCTTTTGATTCTGGGTAAATTACAATCTCCTTATGACATAACATAGATTTTCACTATGCAAAAAAAAGATGCATTTAACACTGTTCAATTTAATTTTAGTTAAATATTATCAGCGAGGCAGGGATGTGGAATTTCTATAGTCCAATGCCTAGGACATATTGTTTGGGGTCAAGGGCAACAAGTTTTCACGTGTATTTTGTCCTTGGGACAAGTAGGCCTAACCCACTACAGCTCAATAAACGTCAGTGTTTCCTTTGGTGGACCATATAATATGCACTATTCTTCACATTCCTCCAAACCACACACGCAACTTCATACAAAGAAGCGCAAAGAGAAAAATGCTGTCTTTTGCAAATATAGTGTGCCACAACGCAGATGTACTAATATAATTATACAAATAGGTTTATTAAAAGCATTAAATACTTTTTGTCAATTCATTACAATAAAAGCCAATAACAGAGGGAATCCGATTTCATACATTTAATTTAACTACAGATTAGTGTCCTGCAGGTACTACATATACAGGAAACAGAGCGTAATGAAAGAGAGAAAATAGAAAAAAGAGTGTGTTAACAAGACGATACACTTTGTCATCAATAAAACCTATCAGTGACTGGGTTACGTTAAGGCTGGAACACGAATATTTCATCAATGGTGCCAGCCAACATCACAGATTTGGAGTCAATGGTGTCGATGCATTTCAGTGGTATCGTCCTGGTTTAAACCATCTTTAACAAGACTGTAGTATTATCTCTCATAGTGCATATGTAAAACCAACCAGTAGTATACAGCTTCTGGGCTGTATTTCTAAAATACCTCCAGGTATATCTCCTGGGGAATACACTGATTTTCAGTAACATGGTTTACTCCAATTGAGATAAGACCATTAAATGATTCAGTCTCTTGAACTGTCCTTCAATTTAAGACTGAGAATGTAAGTTATACACTCAGTAGATATACATTTTCAAAGTTTAAAAAAAAAAAGGATTTTTCACTGTAATTTGCAAATATTGCCCTTCATCAATTGGGCCTCAATCGTCAAATGCCGGCGCTGCTGTGCGTGCGGCCTGCTGTAATCGTCTCAAAAGGGGATTCCAACCTTGGACCTATTACTTACCACTACCTTCAGACCCAGTATGTAGATCAGCGGAAATGTGGGAGCATAAGGGAATTGCTAGTATTCAAACCCTTCTATGCTATGAGCCCAGGCATAATCCAAGAGGCTATATCGGAGCTCTTATA
The DNA here is from genome assembly GCF_964204655.1 of Triturus cristatus. Taxonomy (NCBI): domain Eukaryota; kingdom Metazoa; phylum Chordata; class Amphibia; order Caudata; family Salamandridae; genus Triturus; species Triturus cristatus. The sequence continues at coordinate 874,626,418 of NC_140588.1, forward strand.
TAATAAGGCTCCTGCAATAACTTGTTGCCGCATTACATGGCACAAAAGGAACAAGTGGATTTTGTTGCATGACAAGTAGATTTATGAAGCAACCTGTCCCATGGACAAGTATATATTTTATTAAATTCCACACCCCTGAGCCAGGTATAAACAAGTGTGGTGCACATTCACAAGGGCTGCTCCCGAACAACTTCTGCATTGCTAGCTGATAGTTATGCGACACAGCATGTCGGATTCCTTAGAAGGCATGTGATGACTTGTAAAACTGAACTCCACTGCTCTAGCAAAGCTTATCAGCAAATGATTGTAGTTTACTGTCTGAATGGTCTAGATTTTACACTGATAGGCTGCCACCCTTAGCTCTTAAGACATTTACATTTCACAGTGTTGAAGCTTCAGACGCAAGGGTGTCCGCCAGTGTCGCAAACACTGCTGTGATTTGAGAACATTTGTGCCTCATTGATACTTCGTTTACACACAGTGATGGCTTTATTCGTTAAATAAGTATTATAGCAATGGCACTATTAGCAAATAATTGGGTAGCAACCTCTCAGGGCGGCTGGAATTACACGAGCAATACTGTAAAATGTTTTACTCAACTTAGTTGAAAAGCAACATTGTTTGTTACGTAGCAGTGTTTTTACTAACTTTAAAGCAATACAAAATAAATAAGCACTCTAATATGTAGAACATTGTTTAACCGAATACTGTTTTGTGACTGATGGGTTTGTTACATAGCAGTGTTTCTTTCTGTATCATGAGCAAATGTCGTAAAAGAAAGCTCAGAGGTCCGCTAGAATAACATTAAACAGCAAGGTACACCATCTGGTAAATGGAAGTTAAAAGCAAGGGCAGAGATAAACAAACCCTATTGCAGTTTAAAATAAACGTATCCTTGATGTATGTATTGTTAGCAATCTAAATATTACGTGGTGACTCAAAAATGGCTCCCACATAGGAACACAAAATAAGAATTGGCAAAGCAAATTGTTCTCAGAGTGTAGCAGAAGAAAAGTACACAACGGAGACAGCTCAAATACACACGCACTCTCATGGAGTGCTGAACACAAAAGAAACAAGCATTTGCAATGAAATAGGTCTCTCATTTGCAAGAGTTTACGCTATTGGCATTGTAAATGACTATGCCTTTTATCTGTTTTGATAATTAACACAATGTGATCTTTGGGATTTGGCGGGCTGGAAAAGCAGGCAAGGAGGCCGTATATAGTGTGCAATAGTCTACTTTATTGAGTCCAAGGTACGGTGTGCAACAGGATAGAATGCGGGCCTTCTGTAGGAGGGGGTGGAAGCGATGTGGGATCCCGTCGGTTCCGGTCGTCGTCACCGAAGGTCTTCTGCTGTCCCAGTCGCCGACGTTGGTCCCAGGAAGGGGGAAGGACGGACACCTCGGAGGGCAATGAGACAAAAACACAGAGGGAGCCGTTAGACCTGCGGACAGTCTAGGTCGCTGCCGTAACCTTCACCGGGGAGTGATAAAGAGGAGGGGGTGTGAGGAGAAGGGACAAGGAGAAAGAAGGACAAGTCGAGGAAAGATGGGTGTTCGGAAAGGGGGTTGAGTGGGATACTATGTATAAAGCGTGAGGTGCTGTACAATGGATACTGAGAGATCCTACTAGTGTGCAGGGGTGCTAACAGGAGAGAGACTATATACATCTATGTACAAAGAACCCAAGGTACACACGGGTGCTTTAGAGTGCTATACTGGAAGAAAACTGGTACTCACGGGCTCCGCCGTAACTCTCATCCGAGTTACGGCCGCTCTTCAGCCTCCTCCGGGGGACTCCACCAGTCTTCCGACCACTCTTCTGGTTCGCCGCTCTCGTCCTCTCCTTTCGTCGTATCTCCTGCCGGACTCTCCTTCCACGATCCTTCGACGACCTCTGCTTCCTGTCTTCCGGCTTTTCTGTCCCCGGCGGGGAACGGGTAGGCGGGACTTCCGGGAATCAGGGGTTGTCCTTCCGGTGGGTCGCTGTTCGGGATTGGCTCCTGTAAGAGAAAGAGGGGCGGGGTTCCTGGGGTCACCGAGGCTGTGGATGAAAGCTTGGATGGACTGTCCGAACAGGGAGGATTGAGCGGAAAGGATTCCCTGGACAGGGTAAGGAAGGGGGGCCCGATCCGAGGTAGGGGGTCTCCGTTACACACAAATAAAATGCATTGTCATTTACATGGACTCTTGTAAAGGCGAGACCTATCTCATTTCAAAGAGGCAGCCGCCTTTGTCCTGGGCTGCTTGGAAAGCGAAAGTGCGCATGACACGTTGAAAGTTGCAGGAAAGCAGGTCATGTCTGAAATAGGGGAAACTCGTTAAACAAAATAGTGCTTATAAACTAAATTAGACATACTGTGTAACATAAGTAAAAGAGCCAGTCCTCATGGGAGGTTACAAATGAAGACAAGGCGGTACTAAGGAGAGACTAACAAGCCTATTAAGGAATCAGAAGCCAGAATTTACAAAGGACAATGACACAAGCCAATGAAAAATATGAGTAGGGAGTGGGCGGAGCTTCAAGTCAGTACTCGAAAACCACATGCTTCGCAAAGCAGCACATGAGCTGCCCAGGCTCGACCTAAAAAGTAGTTCTGGAAAAGTAAACTGTGGAAGCAGCACAGGCAACATATATTAAAATAGATGTAAAGAAGCAAAGCTCCATGGCAGGGGCAAACACAAGATTGACAAACTGGGACACAAATTAGAAGCAGGTAGATAATGGTGACAAGGAAAATCAACAACAAATAGTAAGCAATGGTTGAGCTCTAAGCTCCTGCATGCATGCTTCTTGATGACCCAAAGTGTTTCTTGCAATACCAGCGCATGCTCTGTGAAGTAGGCTTCAACCTTAAAATGAGTTCCAGAAATTTGACCTGGTTACATCTTTATATTGTCCAGCCGCTGCCATGGAGTATCTTTATGTCTTGTTTGAGATCATCTTTGACTCAGGCCTGTGCTGTAGTCAAGCCCAGTCTTCAACTAAGATTTTGACCGGGGAAGTTTCAAAGTTGTCTCTTACGCATAGATTTCTTTTTTTTTTATTTCTTTGTTTTTTTTTTTAAACGTTCTGCCTACATTTTGCAAGGTAACGGTCCCTTAGACTTGTAGTTGCATCAGAGATTGCTTCAATCCTTTTTTGGCAATTGGTAGGGAAATAGTTGTTGCTAATTCCCCTGCATAAAGGAAAATGCACCAAAAAATTAGATAATCAGAAGCTCTTCTTGCAAGCTGCACGCACACTTACTGTCTCTTTCGTGCTTTCTCCTCAGCGTGATAGGGTCAGTTGGGATGCTGCCACTTCTAGCAAGGGCCAAGAGAGGGAGTATTTGAACTCTGTTGTAAACTCCTAGCCAAATTTAGAGCCTGCAAAATTTAAACTATGTTAATAAAAACTTAAAAATTCACTGAAATAACCTCTACAGTTTTAAAACCAAAAATATTGCAATTCACCATTAATATGTAACTGCTGTAAGTGTAACCTGTGCCAATATGGATTTAATATGTCATCATTGATGTAATATGTCGAGTTATAAGCCGTGCATCTTAGCAGTGCAAGTTAATCTTATGTCTGTTATGTATAACTTGTGAATTTCAGTGTTTTTACATAATTTAAAATATAGTGTTTATGGTTTATTTCTTATGTTTTTTTTTAGCATAAGTTGAAATCTGTCTAACATACTTGCGTATAAGCCTAGTTTAACCTTTCTTCTTTTCAGTGAACTTATGTTTTTTTTTTATTTAAATGTTTTTAAAACGTTGGGTAACATTTTATTATGATGCATCGATAGCACAAGTCATTCGCCCATGAACTCCCACCCTGCATTCTTCTTTTCCCTTTTTTTTATTTTCTCAGTCATATAGGAGCCCAGACATCTTTGTTGGCTCCTGGCTGTTTCAGGGTGGAGGGGAAGAGGGGGTGGGGGAGTTCCATGGGACCAGCCAAATAGTATTAATTTTTGTCTTTTTTTCCAGCAAGAGTACATCGAGAACAATTAATGCCATTTTTGAACCTTTATTTCTATAAAAACAACTGAATAGGTTTACACAGAATCACAAAAAGCATGCTTTCTGGATAAATATCTAGCTTTCTGCCAATTCTGTTCAGCTGTTTTTAGGTCGAGCCTAGTGTTGCAGCGCATGCGCTGCTCTCTCTGCGAGGCATGCTGTAGTAGGGTTAGATGTAGAATTGTTGTGGAAGCCCCGCCCATTTTTTTTCATTGGCTGGTGTCATTGTCCATGGTAATTGCTGGCTTCAGATTGATAATGAGGCTTCTTAGTCCCTCCTTGTTACCGCCCTGTCTCCCTTTGTGTCTTCCTTTGTGACCACCCATCAGGACTGGATCTTTTACTTGCAGCGTTACATGTTCATAAGTCGGTCAGCACAATTTTTTTTTTTCAGCCGGCTTTGGCACAGACTGTCACAGCTTTACAGGCAGAGCCTGGCCTCTTAGTCGTGCATCGCGTCTACTGAAGCAGCCACCTCCTCTGGAAGACGGGTAGGCAGTCGTGGAGACCAAAGTCGGCAGCTCTCTTTATTGAGCCACACCCCTATCTTGTGTTATTCGCGTTGCAAGGGAGGGCGCATGTTTGATGCACCCTCCCCCCGCCCACCAATTTTGTTTTCTGCTCATCAGAGCCTTCTGAGGGCATCTGTTCTGTGCCGTGCACCCCCTCCTCCCTCGCTTGTTTTGATCGATCCTGCAACCGTCCTACATCCAACATGCCTTTTACAAAAATGCACAAGAGTCCCACGAGGCTGGGGTTCTGCGGTTCGTGGCGAGGCAAGAGTCCCACGAGGCTATAAATAGATTACATTTGTTACATTTATTTAATAATGCAGCATATTTTTATAGTGCCTACGCTGAGGCTCGATCCCGGGTCCCCAGGACCAATGTCGACTGCTCTGTTAATTGAGCTGCATCCCTTACTCAAGTTACTATTGTTGCAGTGAAGGGCGCATGCTCCATGCACCCCCCCCCCTCCTCTTTGTTTTTCAGCTCATATGAGCCACGAGGATTTATGAGACCCGTCAGACAGCGGTGCTTCACTCTGACAGCCACTGCTGGGCACCAAATGGGCTTTCGATGCAGCAGACATGAGATCTTTAATCCATTACTGGACAGAAAGCATACATGCCGGACTGCTGAGGAAAATATTAATCTAGAAACGGAAGCATATAATTTGGCAAGAAAGAACAGGCGCGTCTAATGGATGCTTCTCGCCTCTGTCTTTACGGAAAAACAACAGGAGTCCGGAATGCAATGGAAGGCGTCACAGGCAGGGCCCACAGCACGGGTCTGGGGGGGCCGGGGATGGCTGTTGCATGGGTTCACAGGAAGAGTCTGGGGCAGCAAAGGCTGCTTTCACCTGAGTGCGGGGGATGAAATGAAATGAAAAATTATATTTATATAGCGCGTAACTACCCGGAGGCCTCGTCGCGCTTCAGCAGATTAGTATAACGAGCTCCAAGGTACATTAGCACGCTTTTGCAAACAAATAAGTTTTTAGGGCTTTCCTGAATGCCAGCCTATTGTTAATCTGTCTAATACTCAAAGGAAGGGAATTCCATAGTTTGGCGGCAGTGTGTGAGAAGGAGCGGCCGCCCCAACGAGCTTTGATAACCTTTGTTGTAGTTGCTAGGTGCAGTGAGCCGGAGCGGAGGGCTCTGGGGGGGACGTAAGGCACTACAAAGGGGAACAAGATGGCAGGGCCTGCTCGATGGAAAGATTTGTGCACAATGCACATGGCCTTAAACTGAGCTCTGGCAGTCATTGGAAGCCAATGAAGCTCCTTTAGGGCTTTCTTGGCTGATTGCCAACGGGGAATATTAAACAATAGCCGGGCGGCACAGTTTTGGGTGACTTGGAGCCTTTTGGTCACCGCTGCAGGGGCACCTAAATATAAGGCGTTCCCGTAGTCCAGGCGAGAGAGAATCAGGGCCTGAACCATGACTCTCCTCGCCTGGAAAGGGAGCAGAGGAAGAACCTTGCGGAGCATTTTCATTAACCCAGCACAAGTTGAGGCAGTTTTGGTAGCTTGGACCGAGAAGTCGAGCGCCCTGTCAAGCCAAATTCCAAGGCTCTTTATCTGGGGCTTAGGGAGGGGAGGAGTGCCAAGGCATGTAGGCCAAGGTGTTCGGTGAGGAGTTACCTAATAACATGATCTCCGTCTTCTCCCCATTAAGTTTAAGACAAGAGGAGTGCATCCACTCAGCAACAGCCTCTAGACACGAGCCCAAGGTGTTAGACGACCCCTCCAAGTGGTCCAAAGAGACCACCAGTTGGGTGTCGTCTGCGTAGGTGACAATACGCACACCGAAGGGCTGGACTATATTTGCTAGAGGTTGCATATAAACATTAAAAAGAGTGGGGCTCAGGGACGAGCCCTGCGGGACCCCACAACTAAGTGGTTGCTTGGGCGAAATCATCTCACCCTCGAACACCTGAAAGGAACGCTCGTCCAGGAAGGAGGTCAGCCATTCCAGGGGCGCGCCCGACACACCCATGCCTTTCAAACGATGTAATAGGATGGCATGGTTAACAGTGTCGAACGCGGCGCTGAGGTCGAGTAGTATGATGGCTGCTTTTCCTCCCTGGTCCAGCACCGCTCTGGTCTCTTCTGTTACTGCTATAAGGGCAGTTTCGGTTCCATGCTGAGGGCGGAAGCCCGTCTGAGAGGCACATAGTAGGCTATTGGATTCTAAATAGTCCACTAAGATGTTATTAATGTGTCTCTCAAGGAGTTTGCTCATCCAAGGAAGTAGGGAGATAGGGCGAAAGTTGGCCAAGTTGTTCTGATCTAAGGTGGGTTTTTTCAGAAGTGCCCTAACCATCGCACACTTCCATTGAGCTGGGACAGAGTTCGAAGCAATGGAAACATTGAGGACATCCAAGATGACAGGACGGATGACGTCGATGACTTTAATAAGAGTCTGAGGAGGTGCTGGGTCGTTGGGGGAACCCGAGGTGACTTTGAGGATTATTCCATCCAATGAGGAGGAATCTAAAAAAGGGAATTTATCCAACAGGCAAGGAGTCATCGTGTCAGGATCCATTGTGGTGGTGGGCTCCAAGTCACCCCCACCTGTGGAGAAAGAGGAGTAAATAGTTAAAATCTTGTGAGAGAAGAAGATCGCTAAGTTATTGCAACAAGTTTTTGCGCCGTCAAGTGACTGGCGCTCAGGAGGAGGGGGGGGGGTAATTAAAGATTTAGCAATTTTAGGGGAGTTGGCAGCTGAATGAATTTTTGATTCATAAAACTGAGCTTGGGCAGATTTAATTTCATTTTTATAGAGCTTTATAGCAGCTCGATACTCCACTTTTTTAGGTTGAGAATATTCTTGTCTCCAGGCTCTCTCTAGTTTGCGACTAAGTTGTTTCCTAGTCCTAAGAGCAGGCGAATACCAGGGAGCGACTTTGGGTCTATTTATTAGATGCAAAGATTCCTTTGGAAGGACTAGATCGAGGGTGCTGGAGATCCAATTGTCAAAATTGACAGTGGCTGTGTCGGGGTTAGTCACCTCCGGGGCTGGCTGATCAATGAGAGCCAGTTTCCATTTAGCGAGTGGAAGTGAAGCCCATTTTCTTCCCCAACGCTTATTGTGGGTGTGTGGGACAGGAGAGCTGCCAGTAGACCAAGAAAAAGGTACCAGAAAGTGATCGGTCCAGAGTAATGGTATGGGTGTCTCAGCGGTTAGGCTCTCTAGATTGCTGTAAATGTGATCTAGGAAATGGCCCCTAATATGCGTTGGTTGAAAGCCTTTCTGGAGCAGGTCCTTGGCCTGAAGATTAGATCGAAGGCTATTGGCCCCTGAGTCAAGTGGGACATCCAAGTGCAAATTCAGGTCTCCTAGCAAAGTAAAATTTGCCGAAGAAAGCACTAAGTTGGCGACTGTGTCCGTTATATTGGTGATAAAATTGCTAAGGGAGCCAGGTGGTCGATAGACTAACATGCCAGAAAAAGTGTTTGAGGGGGAAAATTCAAGAGTAAAGTGTAAAGTCTCACAAGCTGGCGTAGAGGATGGGGTGACACGACATCTAAAATTGTCCCTGTAAATAATGGCTAGTCCACCACCTCTACCTGTCTTACGGTCCAGTCGTTTACAGGTATAGCCTTGGGGGGGTGGCCCATGCAATTGTAGGATCGATATCTAGCTGAAGCCAAGTCTCCGTTAGAAGATCTTAAACCCGATGCCCTTTTTCTATCAACATGGCTAATTCAATATGGTGTTTTGGCAGGGATCGGCAATTAAGGAGAAACATCTTCCATTTATACATGAGGGGATGTTTTCCTGAGTTTGGAGGTGAAGCACTCCAGTCACAGGTTTGACAACGGGCCTTCCAGTTTATAGGCAGGACCGAGTGTAGACAAGCAGCTTTAGGGGTAGAACGAAATGCGTGCAGCAATGGAGCACTGTAAGTAACACGGTTACCTACCATATCAGCGGAACTGGGGACGGGAACTGGAGCTGGAAGCGTCCAGTCGCGGACTGGCGCAGACTGGCTTCTCTTTGGCGCCTCTTCGGCGCTCCCGCTGCGCGTGCCGCTGCGCGTGCCGCTGCGCGGTGCAACAGTGAATTAAATAGATTAGGCTCAGAGGAGACTGGAGCGTCAACCCCCTAAGATGGCCGCCCCGTAATGGCACCACCAGGAAGTGAACGCACTCTGTACTCCCTCCACAACAATCAGCCTAACGCTGCGGTGGACCGGGGAGTCAGAGTAAAATTCAATTTAAAAATGACAACAATAGCAGCAACAAGGTATCAAGCATAAAATCGGTTTTAGATAAAACACAAATAGCAAGGCACACACGATGTTGTTGGCTAAAGCGCTAGTGCAGGAGTGATTCAAATCAAGGTTTCTCGAGCGCGTAGGTGCTGGGAGCCTAAATAGTCAAGGCTCAGAGGAGACTGGAGCTTCAACCCCCTAAGATGGCCGCCCCGTAATGGCACCACCAGGAAGTGAACGCACTCTGTACTCCCTCCACAACAATCAGCCTAACGCTGCGGTGGACCGGGGAGTCAGAGTAAAATTCAATTTAAAAATGACAACAATAGCAGCAACAAGGTATCAAGCATAAAATCGGTTTTAGATAAAACCCAAATAGCAAGGCACACACGATTTTGTTGGCTAAAGCGCTAGTGCAGGAGTGATTCAAATCAAGGTTTGAAACACATTTGCTGGAAGTGACCCCCCAGAGGTGAAAACTCTTCTTCTTTTTCATTACAACCGAGGGGTCTCCAGCCACCTGCCCTTGAATAAATCTTTCTCACCCTGCCCTGCTCATTGTTGTGTGTGTCAGTTGTATGTAGCGCCAACTCGCCCCGAAGCCATTGAATCGGTTTACCCGATTACATTACACAAGGGCACATTCATTTTCAGTCATGGTGGAAATAAGTAATGTGCCCACAATCACAGGCTGCGGTGCCGACACCGAGACTCTGATCTGACACTCCAAAGTCTCCCGCTCTGGCCATAATATGACACCCTCCCTCACAACACGTTATACTGCCCTCTCACCTCCACACTATGTGCCGATCTGCATCCGCCCGTGCCTTCGTATCCCTCTCTGCCCCATACCCTAAGAGGATGTGCTTCACTAGTCCCCACCACACTCTCCATCACCCTCCACAGGTGAGATCTTCACTTCACGCCTGCAACCTCCACTCTTTGCCCTTAACATGCCTTCTCCACCCTACACATACACTCCCTGTCCTCCACCCTACACATCTACTCCCCGCCATCCAACACACACACCCACTCTCTGCTCCTGGCATTTTTTGTTAAAGCTTTATATTTTTTTATTGTTTGTTTTATGAACCCAATGTTAAAGCTGCTGTAATGCAATCGCAAAAGTTATATGTCCGCATTATTGTCATTTATTTTGCTAACGTTGCTCTTGTTTCTTGTTTGTTGCATGTGCTCAACGTGTTTTTTGCAGCGTCTCCTTGTTTATTAAAGCTGCTGTAGTGTCATGTGGGTTTATATGCTGCTTAAAGTTGCTAACTGACAGGAAGGTTGCGCATTTCTTTGTGTAATTTTGTTTTGTGTACAGAACGGATTGTGTTTGTATATTGTTTATGTATCTAGATTTACATTTTATATTGTAATAATGTGCTTACTTTTTAAACACTGATGTCGCGTTTGTGTGTTTCTAATTTTGCTTGCTTTTTGAAAACTTGAAACATTTATCTGCTTTGTAGGTATGTTTATATGCTGTTAAATGTGTTTCATTGGAAAGGTTGCGTGGCATTGGAAAGGTTGAGTGGCTTTCTAATTAATTAATTGGCACAATCAGTCCGAAACCTAAAACAAGCATTTGCAATGCAATTGGTCTCGCATATGTTGGAGTTGGAGCTATTTGTATTTTAAGTGGCTATGGTTTTTATTTATGTTTTTTTGTTTGCAGTGGAGTTATTTAAAAAGTGCACACTATACCATATTATAAGATTTTAAAGCAACGGTACAGTAAAGCTATAGCTAGGTTTACGTAAAGGGGTGTGAATGGATGAATAAAAATCCAAGAAAAAGGATCTTAAAATTTAGGATGGAATGTATAGCAGGTGACAGTGACTACCTATTATTTAATAAAAATATATATTAAAAAAAACACACAGTGGCTGAAGGCTCTTTTATATGATTTTGGGGCAAAATAAAAATAATAATTGCAAAGTGACTTTATTTGACTGAAGCTTCCCTGCTCTTCAGCGGTTCTCTGTCGCGCACGCACACCTGTGCCATGGATATCACGCTCACACAAACGCACACCTTCCTGCATTGCATAGGTTAATAAATAAGCTGAATGTTTTTGTTTGTTTTAATTATGGGCACAACTGAGCATAGATAAGAAGCAACCGGGAATGATTGGGCAAATGTGGCCTCTGGCTGTTTCCGCCTTCCTGATATGGCAGTTATTGTATTTGTATATAATAGCACTAACATCACTGCGGGGTTTCAGGGTGCTGTACATAGATACGTGGGGGAAAAAACACCAGGCAGAACGTGGCCATGAGTTGACTTGAGACTAAGCAAATATGTTCACTAATACATCGTCTTATATGAAGAAACGGTTTTCATTACAGTGATATATATGTGTGTTAACCAGTGGGTGATTAAGTGTTGTGGCTGATTAATTACAAAAAATGTATCAACATTGGGAGGCTGATAAACCGAGCAGACTTGCACGAATTTTTGCCTGTGACCATTAAGTCTAACACACATCCCTGCAGTCGGTAGACGCATTAGTTCGCTGAGCCATCAAACCCACGGGAGATAGAAGGAAGCAAACAGGAGTAGTGGATTGAGCAGAAGGGAGAGAGTGGTTGCAGATGGCTGTGTAGAGCAAGAATAAACAAAGGACGAGAGGCACACAAATGCTGCGCACTATTACAACTTTTGCACTCAGAATATTGTTAAATGCCTCCTTGGTGACCCTCGCTTTGGCAGGCGCTGGTGTGCTTGGTATTTCCTAACTGTCCGCGCTGCTGTCCCCTCCTCCCTCACTTTATTTTTGGGCTCTGGCGACATACCAAGTGTCAAAGGGTTGCACCATGGCAACCCCGTAAACCCTGGAAATGGTTGTGCTGAGGCATTAGAAAACATTGATATTTGTTGTGCTCCTTAAGAAATAACATTGCGTCTCCGGAACATTACAGCCGGTGGTCCCTTCCTCGCAGTCAGCCAGCCAGGATCCCTGCCACCACATGTCGCATTTTAATATGTGCTCATAAAAGTGTTTTCATGATCCAATTGTGTGTAACAACAGGGCAATGGCCGGCCAAGGTTTCTTCCCCTCCTTTTGTTGCGTGGTGTTGTTAAAGTGAAAGCGCCGTGAAGATGTAAGAACTCGCATACCGGAGAATGAAGCGCCGCAACAAGCTTCTAAAAGTCTTTCAATGCCAAGTAAGCATGTTACTTATTTCAGTGCTGCATTGTCAATAAGCACAGCCATCAACTATTCCTAGCATCCATTGCCACGGTGGAAAAAACAAACCCCTGCCTCTAAAACATTGCAATGCGTGCACACAAGCTTCCCTGCTCTTTAGGTGTTTTCTGTTGCGCACGCACACATGTTCCATAACATATCACGCGCACACAAAAACACACCTCTCTACATTGCTACCTCTAAAACATTGCAGAAGCGACCAGAAACGACCGGGCAGATGTGATCTATCTGTTTCCCCCTACCTGTTATGCAGTTATTGTATTTGTATATACTATAGCGCTAACGTCATTGCGGGGTTAAAGGGCGCTGAAACAATGCCTGGTGTTAAAGTGAAAGTGCCGTGAAGATGTAAGAAGTCACATACCGAGCCAGAGTGATTTATGACTGCAGGGAGAGCGGCGGCAACAGGAGAGTCTCCAGTTACCGACACAGGCTACAGCGTGAAACACAGATGGCACACTGCACTTCAATTAAAAGAAGTGCAAACAGAGCGAACTAAAACAGTAGTTAGGCGCCGCTGAATCGGGACTACACGGAAGTTACCAAATGACAAACAGCCAACAGAAAGAGAGAACAACAACAAGACCACAAGTAAGCCAATAGGAAGCGGAAAAACAGATTACATGAAGTTTAAGCCAACATACAGATTACTTTAGGTCTCGCTGAGACAGCACATACACTGCCAAGGCGAGACCTAAAAAACACATTGTGCCGTAAATAAATAAATAAATGCAAAGCCACACAACCTTTCCAATTCAAATGAAACTTATTTAACACCGTATAAACGTACCTAAAAATAAAGGCGGATAAATCATTAAATGTTTAAAAATAGAAAAACAATTAAAAATGCACAAACGCAATGTTGACGTTTAAAAAGCAAATGCTTTCTTTTTAGCTTCACTCTTGCCTGTGACAGTAAAGTTGTGCTCCCATACACAAACATCATATCAGTGATATGTATGCCATATTGCACAATGTGAAATACACACAAGTAAAGCTCATGTCCATCTCACATGTACGGTAACCATTCTTAATGAGCATATCACAACTCCATGAACCGGGCCAAAAAAGTGTGCCTACTTGTTAATTAACCTGTTCAACCACTTGTCCACCCACCCAATTCAACAGTCAGTTCACCAATCTATTGATATGTGTCTGGCTATCCATCCATTAATCATTTAATTCATCCTTGCATACATACGTTTATTTATGTCGCCACCATTTACTGATTTCATCCGTTTTGCCAGCCAGCCAACTTACTACTCTGCAGAGCAATCAGTGGACTTGAAGGCCACAAAGTGTAATATTTGTTTTTGTTAACAGCCAGTGGGTATTCTGTAATATATAGTTTCATGTCCGCTATACCAACGGTTTAAGTAATATACATATTTGTGTCTTTTTCCGTGTTTTAAACTTAACATCCAAAATGTGCAAAGCCCTGCAAAAATGTTGCAGTACAAGCAAACAACGGAAAGCTTGGGACGTAGCGTCGTGCCTCTGTGTGAAGCTGAGCATCCATACGTTTCAGCCACATCACTCACTGTCTCTGAGAAAAGAACATTCACAGATGCTGGTCACAACAAAGATACAAATCTTTAAGACTTTGTAAATTCTCTCTTCGTTCAAGAATAGTTGTCTCCTAGCTTAACAGATTTACAGACTTTTTAACACTTTCACACCACTCCAGACTTCTTGGTGTTGTTCTGTGGTCTGTTTCAATCCTAAAACACAGAGCCACAAATAAATATATTATATACAAGGCTACACAACCTTTCCAATGCCAATGAAACACATTTTACAACTTATAAACATACCTAAAAAAAATTAAAAAGTCTACCTTTTATCCTGCTAGAAAGCAGAGAATCTTTTAATGTTTTCAAAAAGAAAACAATTAGAAACATAAATGTGACGTTGCCATTTACAAAGCAAATGCTTTATTTGGAAATAAAAGAAATTAAAATCCCTTTATTTTGCAGCGCGTCAGAATACTATTTTTCTCGCCCATGACTTATTTTTAGCTTCACTCTTGCATGCTTTTAACAGAAAAAAAGGGACTTATTTGTTATGAAGTTTTGTTACCTGCTTCACTAGGCTTTGAAGTCACCAAGGGAATTAACCGTGCTGCCCTCAGTGCAATACCTGGGTTAAACACAGTTCAGTGAACCCCTTGTAAAAGACAGGCACGCTTAATGGGCCTCATGCCCTTAGTGGGACTATGGATCACAGAAAGTGACTTTATTCCCACAAAACTGTCATTTACCTACCAGCAGAGAATCCCCTTTACACGGCAGGGAATACAGTAGTACTTGGAGCTTACAGGTATATCAAAGACCGCCTAAGTCTGATTTCCCTACAAGGCAAAAAATTAAATTGGATTTTTACAAACATCCTATTTAGGTCTCGCCTGCGTTGCAGCGCATGCGGTGCTCGCTGGCGAGAAATTTTGTGAGAGAGGGATTTCAGAAAAGGGGTTAAATCCCCGCCCCTCATTTCCAATGGCTGGCGTCACCGTTTATGCTAAACGGTGGCCTGCCATTGAAAATTAGTGTTTTTTGTGGACTCCCTTTTGCCTTCGATCCGACTAGGTCGCCTGCTTTGCTGCTGTCGCAAAGCGCTTTCTTATCTTTATGGGGCCATGTGTTTCTAATTAGAAACACATGGCCCCATGAAGAGAAGAGATCGATGCTTGTTAATTTACCTTCGCTGCTGTTTTTAGACTGTGTTTTGAGGCTTCCTCCACTGTCCATCTAGGGATGATTCAGAGTCCAATTTCTCGGCTACGCTTCCTGCTCCTACTCGCATGTGAGTTTTTTGAGGCAGGATGCGCATATTGGACTGCAAGCAATTTTGAGTAATGAACTATACGAGGTGAGCGCGTTTTCTTCCATTTTTTACTCTTGACGAATATCTCACTGCACAGTGTTCTTGTTAGTAAATTTAGTTTATTTCATTGGATGAGTTGGTTCCTAGTTTATCCATAGGTCCTGAACTTGAGGCACCTTTGGATTTAAATATCGCTCTTTATTTTGACGATTTGTGGATATATATTGGCATGAGATTTGACGGCTTTATCTGAAGGTGAGGATATTTGGAAGATATTATAAATCTCTTTATTGAATAAAAATAAGGACACATTTGTATATGGCAACATATAGTTATATATCACTCTTGGTTATCCTCTTCTAGGAAGCACATAGCAATTTATGCAAACGAATCTAAAATAATCATGGATGTTGAATAACACACTATTTCAGGAATAACGAGGTGAGCAATACTTCTAGTAAAATAAACGTGGTGATTGAATCGACAAGTGAGTGATGTCACCTTGCCTCCTGTATCTAGCGGTTACTAACTGTGAATATTCTCATTATAAATTGATAGGAATTTTATGAACCAAGAATACATAAGGTAGGAGTCAATAATTAGTGGTTTAAGCATGCAATATGTGTACTGCCCTTCTGTTCTGGGTGCGTTTAATACATGATATCCAGTTTAGAGTTTCGGGTCTTGGTCAAGTAGGACACTGGGTTTTTACGAATATTGGTTGACACAGATTTCTAATAATGAAAGAATATTTAAATTGGAATTATTTGGAGAGAACATGTTGTAGTAAAACAGTAACAGTATTTTTTCTGTGTAATGCATTTTGTTTTTGCTGTCATCTACTATTGATTTATGCAATTGTAATTTTATGTACATTAGAGGGATATTTGGATTTATTGTAATTTCATTACTTCCAGCCCTGAGGAAGTCGCTTGGGTTAATCCCTATCGCGACGAAACGCGTTGGGAGTGGAAGATCTCTTTACAAGAATAAAGAAGAAGAACAGTTCTAATCAATGTCATTTGTCTACTGAATTTGTATACATACATTTAATTAGTTTGCGTGTGCATCAACAGCTGGTTTTTGCGCATAGGTGTAGCGCCCAGAGGCATTCTTTGGCTTTCACTTACCGTAATAAAAACCACCTCTCGGGTTGGTTTTGCCTGTTGATCTTCCTGTCTAGTCTTAACTAACTTCGCTTTTGAGAAGCCAGGCTACCTATCCAAGCCGAGGCACTGGTAGCTGTTCCAGTCGGCGACCAGTGTTTACGTTCTGCTGTCAAGGTGACATAAGGCAGCAGCGCTGTTTCAAGAGCCGCTCCCAGACTTTAAAGGGGAAACGGTCGCGCCTTTAAATACACAAACTGGCGCCCTTTTAATTTATTCAAAAATTTGCCAAGTGCACGCTCGCTTCTGTTTACGATTCCTTCCTGCATAACTGCACATGCAATACAAAGGTTTGACACACAAGTGCTTCGTATAATAATGCACTTAATGCGGCATATCGTGTTAGTGGGTTTAAATTGCATTACACAATGGCATATTTGAATAGTGGAAGGCGCGCTCCCCCCTGGGCCCATGGCCTGCACATCCTTCTTGTGCGGGCATTGAGTATGTGCTCTGAGGGGTGAAGCAGAGACAGTGGCTGTGTCCCCTCCCCATGCTCCTAGTCCCCCCAGAAGCTGGTGTCTTCCGCTGTAGCGAGGGGGTCGGGTCGCAGATGGCACCAGTCGCTCTCTAAAGGAGTTCGGATGCACTGAAATGTCTGGGAAGAGGAGGCGGACTCTTGGTTTCTATGGAGGAGGAGTGGAGGGCAGCCCCTGGTTAAGCAGTAGTGCAGCCCTGCTTCCTCACCCCTCCCCCCCCCCCACCCCCCCCCCCCCACCACTGTCCCCAGGCCTGCTCTGGGAGTCAGGGGCACCTCGCTGCTGATAATGGCACACATTGTCCTCCAGCAGTCCGCTTAAAACTCGCTCAGCAGAACCCGTCTCTCGGCGCATTGTCCCCGAGCGGTGGCGCCTTGCGCCGGCCTTGAGCACTACCCGGAAACATTCTGTGGGGTGGATAGTCTCCGTGCCCCCAATATGTACCCTTCAATAATGTTTAGCTGACTTTTGGGCCGCGTTTACATTGGGTGGCCCAAATTGACACCAGCCACGGGGTTTCCACAGCAACCTCTGCTCTGCACTTCCCGTTGTCGATTTTACCGTGCCCACTGACATTTATGCGCCCAGGTTTCACATCACTGCACAGACTGAATCTCTTGTGCACAGATTTCACACTTAATGACCGCTCAGCAGAATCGACGACGTCTTTCTTGAATCGGGGACAGAACAGCAACTATAACGTGCCCCAACACCTTAAAGGACAGGGACACTTATCAAAAATGGTGCAAAAACAACTAAAATAACATTTTTGACACTTGATGCTGTGGGTTTTAAAAATGAACAAACATATATGCTGAGAACTCACTTTTTAAAAATCAGTTATGTTCATTCTTATTACGCTTTGTGCACATATTTTTGGCTGTTTCTTTTAAGTTTGTATTTACTACAAATGTTAGTGTTCATCCTCTGCACGAAATTTGTTCTGAAAGGTTTAGCCCTCTGACCAAAAGGGTCTGGTTTAGGCTGGGGAGAAGAAAAGGTGGTGATTGTTGATCTCCAGAGTAAACAGCCCATCCTTTTACAAGGCGCCGATAACATCGACCCCCCCACTGCTGCTGGGTGGGCTCAAATTTCCGCAGCAGCAGACTCCAAATAAACCAACCCGGGAATACCTTGCACTTCAATGCACTAAAAGCACACAGTGGCTTCTAGTGCAATAAGGAGTTAGGCCATAAAAAGTTGGACTTTAGCAGGGCTGTATTGCTGGACATGAGCAAATAATAGCGTATGTTGGAGGGAACAGTTCTTAGACGTGGGCCACGTGCTCACTGTGCTGCCATCGGAACCAGACCAGGCCCAAACCGGTTCTGGGTAACTTGTGTTCCAGGTCAGAGAAATGTGGCAGTTTGGGATGTACTCTTCCTATTAGAGCAGGCTTGAGGATGATTTTCCTATGGCTGGGTCTAATCTGAAGTAGCATAGTGGGCAAAAACAAAGATGGATTGGAAGGCAACCCAAAGTGAATGCCAGTGGTAGAACTTTTACTATCATTCGCCCCTTCACTTTTTGTGTTTCATATAATGCCTTAAGAGGTCATGGGTACGCCCAGATGCGGATCCCTGCTCACTATTCTGCTTTCGACAGATGAGGCCCAATGAAATGGAAAAATAGAAGTGCAGGTACTCTGTAACAGAGTACCTGCTTGTTTCTGAGAAGGGCCGGCACTCTCCAATTAAAAGTAATACCTTTCTCTTGTGAAGTGCTGGTACTCTCCCTCTCAAAATAAAAAAAAAAGTGCTGCTACTCAGTACTGGATATTACCGGCCAATTTAAAGCACTGCCAATAAGGCCAAAACCAGTTTTGGTTGCTAGTGGTCTGGTTAAGAGAAGCCCTAGTTTGGCAGTTCGGCTTGGACCATTCTTATTGGATCGAGGCAGATTTGCTTATGTCTGGGTCTAACCCGAGGTGTCATAGTGGGCAAAAAATAATGGGTTTGAATACTACCCCAAACGATTGCCAGGGAGTCAGTTTATTCAGAAGCATCCCCCATCACACACATCACTTTTAGTATGTTTAGGGGCAAAGCTCTTTCACATACTTAAGTGACTGGGAAAATAATATATTGAGAGTAAAAGGCAATCGGCGCCCCCACCCCAAAAAAAAATGGTTTTACTAGAACTTCAGTACTCTAAAAGCTAGCTACAATGACTTGAACAGGTTCATACACTCCTTACAATTGTATAAATCCCATCCGAGAAACAACAGCATTTTTTATGATACGCCTTAAAATGATTTCACGCTAAAAGGCCAGGGAACCCTCGTTATGGTTGTAAAGCGATGTTTGCGGGGTTTTGGAATTCGCACGTTCCAGGGGCGGGGCTAAGCCCCCTCCGCGCCCCATCCCCTCCGCGTACCTGACGTCAGCACAGTAGCGGCCCATCTCCTTCCTGACTGACACGCTAATGAGACACCCGCAGGCATCCTTTCACCGCACGCACCACCTCCACTACTTTTTAAAATGATTGCTAAACTGACAGGAAACAGCACAAATCACGCGGCCACGACCAGTGTCCTCCAATCCGCTCTCCCCTGCCCCACAGCGCACCCGCATGAGCCCCCAAAGCTGCAGGCCGCTGCGTCTTTTTCCCCATTTAAAGAAAATCTTGCCGTTCATAAGTGTTAACACTTCAATCTGTCAGATGCTTCAAGTCGACTTCCTCAGGAGCAGAAGATTTCTTCTCCAATTCCCTTTATCAGTGCTCTCGACCAATGTACCCAAAATCTACATATCTCAACCTTAAGCACTAATCAAAGGGGAAAGGGGAATTGGGATAAAGAGAGACTCTTCCCGTCAAATGCTTCTGGAATTCATCTTCCTACACCGCTCTCTGGCGTGTCTGAGGGAACACCTGTAACAGATTAGCACAACGATTATTAGTGACATACAATCTCCTACTAATCTCTCAACCTTTTTTTCCAGTTTCCTTTACCTGTTTGAACTCAAGAGGATAGCTACGCTCTGTTAAACCTTTCTTTTGATGTTGTAGGTTAAACACTGTTTAATTTGGAGTCTTTTATCTGATGTAAATCCTCATTAAAGTATGTTTGTAAAACACTTAACATTTTTGGGTTGCTAGATATGTGTGTATGTGTGTGTATATATTTATATATTTATTTAGATTTCTTTCTTTTTGAAAGATGCCTTTTTGATGGTTGGCTGATGGTTCTCAAACAAAATGTTCGTGAGGTAAATTCCTTGAGCAGGAATTTAAAGATATGCACATTTATTATTTCAGCACAGTTCCTTTTATCCAGTTCAGAATACTAAACAACATTGCCTCAAACTAGAATTTAAATTGTAGCAGTCTTTTAAAGTTCACCTTTTCCAGCCAAGTTTACAGAATACAGAACACGCACTAGTGTCAAAATCAGAGCTCGGACCGTTTAATCAATGAACAGTTTACTCACAGAGTTCTTGTGTATTCCTTAGTCACGAAGACACTACTCACAGAGTTCTTTGAATTTCCTCAGACACTTGCTTGAGCCTTCCTGAAAGTGTCTCAAACCAAATAACTTAGAACTGACAGGCGCGTTGAGGAGACGCTGCTGCCGCCACCGGAGTTTCCGTTGAAGTGTGAGGAGCACTAGTCACTCGCGCGCACTTGTCTTCTTTCTGCTTGGGAACACTAGACCGCTCACTTTCCGAATCCAATGTGTCGGCAGCCATCTTAAAAATTCCACGATTGCGAGTTTGAAGGGTCTTGAGAATCACTAGGTCCAATAATCTGTGCAGCGGATATAGCCTACTCCACCAAGGATAACTGCTTAACCTATGGTATTTTACTCCTCTGTTCCTACTCTGGGAGATGGCTGCTGAACAGATTGGTGGGTTCCTGGCGGTACTCCCACCCCCTCCCCCCACCCACTAACAGGAAGCTCCCTCCCTTGGGTTTGTTTGGGTATTTCTCATGGAATCTTTTAACTAATCTACGTGTGTGAACATTGTAACTGGGCTCCTATGACCTTTCTTCTGGGCCAAACCCCTTCCAGTCGATTAGATAAAACAATTTCTTTTTACTAACTTTTGAGTCTAGGATCTGATTTATCTCAAATTCTTCTTCTGAATTCATTTGAATTGGCTACGGGGATGGGCTCAACCTGACATCTGGAGGATTTCTTTTTAATAATGACACGTGGAACACGGGATGAATTTCAAAATGAGAAGGTAATTGGATCTTAACAGCTACTGGGTTCACTATCTTATTCACCTTGAAGGGTCCTATGAATTTTGGTTGAAACTTCCTGTTTCCTTTTAATTTTAAATGGCGGGTGGATAGCCAAACTCCATCTCCTTTTCTAAAAGTTGGGCCAACCTTTCTTTTCTTGTCTGCCTGAGTCTTGTACTTTTTTTTGCCTTCTCTAAATTTCTTTTGGCTGTTATAAAGGACTTTTGTAATTCCTGTGCTAACTCTTCTGCTTCTGGAACTGTCCCACTCTCTTTTCCTAGGAATACACTTGGATGCCTCCCATGATTTAAGTAAAAAGGTGTGAACCCCGTTGAGCTATGAATGTAATTATTGTATGCAAATTCTGCAGTCCAAACCAATTCTGACCACTCTTGTTCGTGATCCAAAAGATATAACCTTAAATACTGTTCCAACTCTTGGATGGCCGTCTCGGACTGCCTATCGGTTTCTGGGTGGTAGCTTGTGGAATATCCGAAGTCTATCCCTAACCGTCTGGTAAATGCTCTCCAAAAATGAACTGGGAGCCCCTATCGGATATTAATACTTTTGGAATCCCACGATATGTTGAGTGAACAATCGTGCTACCTGGGAGCACTGGGGCTACTTTTCAGGGGTATGAAATGGGCCATTTTTGAAAAGGTGTCTACAAAGACCAAAATGGTGTTATTGCCTTGACTGGGGGGAAGATTCACTATAAGATCCATTTTGACAGTATGCCATGGATGGGGTGCTGTGGGCAATGGCATCAATAACCCTTGTGGGGCAGACCTACTCAGTTTCCCTTTTACACACCTCTCACAGGCGGAGACATGTTGTATCTGAGCTTCCATGTTTGGCCACCAAAAGGTTCTCTTGATTAGTTCCTTAGTCTTATGTATCCCTTTATGACCGGCCAACGGGTCGTCCTGACAAGCATGCAAGATTTTTTCTTGAATCTCTTTTGTTGGGATAAAAAGAAGTCCTTGATGGTACGGCAATCCTTCCTTTACAGTTCTCTCCGGGGCTTCTTTTAACCAGATAGACATTTCTGCAGCTGAGATGTTTCTCTTAATCTTTTTTTTTTTAACTCCTTGTATTGGATCGCTAAAATTAATTTTTCTTTTGGAATAATGGGTTCCTTGCTGGTAGTCTTTTCCATCGATTTGGTTTCAATTCTCGAAAGAGCGACAGCTTTTCCAATTGTCACCCCAGGGCGAGAAGTGATCACAAAATTATAGTCCGCAAAATATAGTGACCATCTTAGCTGTCGAGCTGTTAAACTTCATGCCGATTTCAAAAACTGCAGGTTTCATTGATCGGTAAACACTGTAACTTTGTGGCGTGCCCCCATCAGATAATGCCTCCATTCTCGAAAGGCTTCCTTAACCGCCAAAAGTTCTTTATCTGCGATCGAGTAGTTAATTTCAGCAGGGGTTAGTTTCTTCGAATAAAAGGCCACTGGATGTAGTTGGCCGGTATTTTCGTGCTGCGGGGATAGAATTCCTCCTATGGCTGAATCTGAGGCATCTGCTTCAACATAATGGGGCTCCTCTGGTTTAGCATGTAACAAAATAGGTGCAGTGACAAAAGATTGCTTCAAGAATCGGAAGGCCGGGTCTGCTTCTGGTGTCCACTCGAATGTCATCCCTTTTTTCAACAGACGAGTTATTGGACTGACTGTGGCTGAAAAATTCAAAATGAACCTTCGATAAAAGTTTGCGAACTCCAAAAAACTTTGGATTTCTTTAACGCTTCTCGGGGCTGGCCATTCTTGTACTGTTCTCACCTTGGCTAGATTCATGCTAACTCCTTCCGGAGACAATATGAATCCCAAAAACTCCACCTGGTTCACATGAAAAGGGCATTTCTCAAGTTTGACATAAAGGTTGATTTCTAACAGCCGGTGTAAAATGGTTAGCACATGGGACACATGTTCTTCTTGGTTAGTTGAAAAAAATCAAAAAATTGTCAATATACACAACGACAAATCTGTCCAAAATTTCACGTTGCACGTTGTTGACAAAATGCTGAAATGCCGCCGGGGCATTTCATAACCCATAAGGCATCACCTGGTATTTCAACAATCCATAGCGAGTACGAAATGCCGTTTTCCACTCATCTCTAGGCGCCACTCGAACTAGGTGATAAGCGCCTCTAAGGTCCAATTTTATATACATTTTGGTCTCCTTCACCTGATCCAACATCTCAGATACCAAGGGCAAGGGGTAGCGATTTGTTTACAGTAACTTGGTAGATTGCTCTGTAATCTATGCAAGAGCGAAGTTTGCCCTTCTTCTTTGAGATAAAGAACAGGGACGAGGAGACTGGAGATTGTGAAGGACGCACAAATCCATTGGCTAAATACTGGTCTAGGTATTCTTTTAGGTGAGCGTTCTCTGCCTCCGTTAGAGCATACTCTCGACTACAAGGAAGTTTTGCTCCAGGCTCCAATTCAATTCGACAATCGTATGGTCTGTATGAGGGCAATTTTTCTGCTTCTTTTTTGTCGAAGACCTTGGCAAAGTCACAATATTCGCTAGGAATTTCTTCCGTCTCCGTCGTACAGATGCTGATGGGGACTGGCGCCATACAAGCTGTTCGAGATTTCTCAGCGCACTTTGGGTTTCCACAAAAACAATTTTCGATGCAGTATGCCGAATTCATTACTACTGTCCGTTGACTCCAATTTATTTGGGGGTTGTGCTCAGTGAGCCAAGGTATTGCCAGGATGAATTGGAACTGGAGTGCATCAATTAAGCTAAAGGTTATTTGTTCCTTATGACCACTCAATCCCATGAGGAGCAGGTATTCCGTTTAATGGGTAATGGGGCCTGATGACAAATTTGTCCCATCCACTGCTCTGACCGCTTCTAAGATCTCCTTTTTAACAAATCGGATTCCCATTCTTTTGGCACTATTTATGCCACAAAAGTTACCCGTGGCGCCCGAGTCAATCATCACCAAAACCTCTGAGGTCTTTGTGTCTTGAACCTGGATTGTGAATGGCAGAACTAAATGTGGAGCTGAAGATTGCAAGGTATTTGCCACTCGTATAGTTGGAGTCAACTTATCATCTGCTTCCATTAGAGCAACTCCTTCTACTGATGGAGCCTGCCTTTTACCTGTGGTCCTGTCTTAGGCTTTTTTGGACACTCCTTGACAAAATGCCCTGACACTCCACAATATAGGCACAATTGATTTATCCTTCTCTTCTCTTTCTCCTCTTTTGAAATAGACCCACAAATTGCTCTGATTTGCATTGGTTCTTCAGTTTGAGCATTGTCAGAAGTTTTATGGATGTCACTTTTTGACCCTGTCAAACCTGGGAGGAAGTAGTCTCGAATCTCTCCTCTTCTCGGACCGTCGTTCATTTTGATGATGACCGATCTGCAAAACCAGATCTATTAATTCTCACATTTCCAAGGGTCGGCAAGGAACTTGTGCCAACGCATCCTTCAATTCTTCCTTCAACCCGTGATAAAAAATTGCTGCTCCTTTTTCATTTGGCCAATTTGTCTCTACTATTAATTTATTGAATTGGGCAATATAAGCCACAAGGTCTCGATTTCCGTGTCGAAGATCCAACAGTTTATCTGTTGCCTGTGCAGCTGTTCCACGATCAAATATTCTTAAAAATTCTGCTTTAAAATCCTGAAAGTTATATAACATTGGGTCATTTGGGTCATTTCTGTTGACTATGGGCATTGACCACGCTGCTGCATCTCCAGTCAGATACGACAATATGAATGCCACCTTAGGTTGCTCTTCGGAAAATATATCTGAGCGACACAAAAAATGTAGGGAACATTGAGTGAGGAAGATTTGGGCTTTATGTGGGTCACCTCCGAAACGCTCAGGTTGTGCCAAGGGAATAATTAGGGAGACTGCATGTATGACCTGGGTTGATTACCCTACAGGTTGAGAGACACTTGGAATATTTGCAGCCCCTCCAGAGGTGACCCAGCTGAAGCTAATAACTCCTCCATTCTTTGTTTAATCTGTAAATCCTGTAAGTTTTCAAAGATGATTTTTAGTGGTTGGCTGATGGTTCTCAAACAAAATGTTAGTGAGGTAAATTCCTTGAGCAGGAATGTAAAGATATGCAAATCTTTTCTCTAGGCTCTTGTTTGATATATAAGGACTGATTTAATTTCAGCACAGT
The DNA here is from genome assembly GCF_964204655.1 of Triturus cristatus. Taxonomy (NCBI): domain Eukaryota; kingdom Metazoa; phylum Chordata; class Amphibia; order Caudata; family Salamandridae; genus Triturus; species Triturus cristatus. The sequence goes on from NC_140588.1 coordinate 874,651,189, forward strand.
TCCTTTTATCCAGTTCCGAATTTTGTGTTACTCAAATTCTTAATAAACAACATTGCCTAAAACTATAATTTAAATTGTAGCAGGCTTTTAAAGTTCACCTTTTCCAGCCAAGTCGACAGAATACAGACCACGAACTAGTGTCAAACTCAGAGCTCGGACCGTGCAATGAACGAAGAGTTTACTCACAGAGTTCTTGTATTTTCCTTAGTCACGAAGACACTACTCACAGAGTTCTTTGAATATCCTCAGAGACACTTGCTTGAGCCTTCCGAAAAAGTGTCTCAAACCAAATGCCTCAGGACTGACAGGCGCGTTGAGGAGACGCTGCTGCCGCTACAGGAGTTTCCGTTGAAGTGCGAGGAGTGCTAGTCACTCGCGCGCCCATGTCTTCTGTATGCTTGGGAACACTAGACCGCTCACTTTCCAAATCCACTGCGTCTGCGGCCATCTTGAAAATCCAGCAATGGCGGGTTGGAAGGGTCTTTAGAATCCCTCGGTCCAATAATCTCTGCAGCGGATATAGCTTTCTCCACCGAGGATAACTGCTTGACCTACGGTATTTTACTCCTCTATTCCTACTCTGGGAGATGGTTGCTGAACAGATTGGTGGGTTCCTGACACTTGTAAAGGAAAACTTTTTAAATTGTGGGATTATGGAACAGGCTACCTGTGGGGCATTGATGCCCCTTTTCTTTGCTGCCCAGCTCATGCCCTGCTGCCTGGCTAACAATGCGAGACGAAAAAGCTGGTGAAAAGGCTGCCCCCTCCCTCGAGTGTTCACTAACTGTTACAAGTCCCCCTCTTAAAGAAATAAAATGCCCCACGCCGTCCTAATTGAGGAGCTGAAGGCTCCGCGGCGGCGACTGGGCTGTGACATGAGCGACAGTGAGCTGGGAAAGAAAACCTCGCGTTCGGGGGAGAGAAAAGATCAAAGTTTCGGGGATCAAAGAGAGCCCGAGTTCACTTCAGATGACGCACTCTGCCGCCGGACAGGCAGGTAGAGATCAGAGGCGGCCACGCCACCTCGGCCGCTCATTCACGCCGCCTTTCTCCCCCTACAAATGGCGCTGACAGAAGAACAACGCTTTCCCAAAAGCAAAGAGACCAAGTTGTACTTAGGCCAGTTCAGCCGGGATAGGTTATTCAGACAATTGAGGGAACCGGATTAACACATGGCGCTCCTGTAAGAACCCAGAAGAGCACGGACCTGGGCATCATGGGCATTGTAGTCCTGGTTTACCTTAATTGGGCCTCAGCCCCAATTATTTTTTTTCCGTAGAACCAGGAAATGAACCAGTATATGATGTACATGATTGCACCCGACATTCCCTTAATATGTGCCTTTTGCTAGAATGCTAAACAGAGACCCACCCCACCAAATACTAGCAGATCACAGCCAGATATTGGCGCTGGTGTGCATGTCCCATCACCAGAATGGATGTCTCCTAAACTATGCAGGAGTAGGACTCCCAAACCATGCATTTTCTGTGCATTCTGGGATCTGTAGTCCTATGTATGCAATGAAAACACAAAAAGTTAGAATTAAAGTAAAACTCTAGCCTGGAATGGCTCACTCGTTTTTTTCGACATGGGAAACTCGAGAACTGTGGTGTGCACACAGTGCTACAAGTAGCGCATCCGGTCCGCCTTTGTTTTTCCCTTTTTGCTTTCTGATACTTGTATTGACCATTATTCCAATGTAAACAAGCATTTACAATACAATAGGTGTCTCATTTAGGCGAGTGTGAGCTATTGGCATTGTAAATGACAATGCCTTTTATTTAGAATTTGTTTTGTAAATAAATGAAAGGCATTGTCATTTACAATGCCAATAGCTTAAACTCGCCTAAATGCGAGACCTATTGCATTGCAAATGCTTGTTGCGTTAGGTCGTGGGGGTGCGGTTGAGAGTTGCAGCTGGGTAATATATCTAGTGTCCGGGGATGGGAGTTGCCTGCTCACCCACACTAAGCTCAGTTTCTTTCACAAGCCTTTCCAAGGTTTCCGTCTCTCAAACCCACACTCTCCTCATCTCCTTAGGGTGTGTTCTAAGTACACAGGTCCTCTCTCTTTATGTCTGTAGCCTGCTCTCCCCTTCTTTCTCTCTTTCTCACACAATCTTTCTTCTTCACCTTTGTCTGGAGTTCATTAACCACCTCCCGCACAAACTACCTACCCCTCTTTATCATCCTTTCTGTCTATTCTCTGCGACTCTTACCCCTATCTATTCACCATGCCACATAATTCCACCACACAAATATACTCCACACCACAAAATTCCACAACTAACCATTCCAATACAACCCACATACCTCCACTACACTCCAAACCAAAACAGTTAGGTAAAAGTCATCGTCATTTACAAAGGCAATGGCACTAACTCTCGCAAATGCGAGACCTATTGCATTGTTGCAAATGCTTGTTTTTTTCTGCATGGTTTTCTAATTTCCTTATGGAAATTGGCGGTGGGGCGGGGGGGGGGGGGGGGAATTGTTTTAGCCCACCCTCCTGTTTTAGGTCTCGCTGGCGTTGCAGCGCGAAGCGCTGCCGCCAACGAGAACTATTGTTGCCGTGATGCCTCTCAAGGGAGACAGACCGGGGCACACGCAGCGATCGGGGTCTGTGGACGCGCTTCTGAGACGCGATTGCACAGACGCACACACACACATGCGCGCGCATACACTCCGCCGCAGGCGACCCCCCCCCCCCCTCACCGCATCCGCGGCTGCCTAATGCGCACGCTCACACCTCGCCACCGAGATGCCTCTCAAGGGAGGCAGACCGAAGCCGCACTGTTCGAAATTTACAGATTATATTGGCATTGTCAGCAAATGGCAGTTGCGGGTGAACGATAGGGTATGGGGGGGATTAGTCTCTGCACTATGTGGTGCACAATGGAGATTAGTAAATTATATAACGATTGTGTGGGTATAGGATGGCTATGGGTACACACCCTTTAAAATTAGTGTTACGTACAGTACGATTGCATGTGCACACCCTCTTATTATTATGGTGAAACTACACTGCACACCCTTTATTTTCATGTACGAATAGACATGCGCACAACCTATATTATGTATGCTGGTACTATATGTTCATCTTAAAAATAATAGTTCAAAATGCACAAAATCAATGCACCGATGCTTATTCTTCCAGCTGAGGAGGCAAAATCATGATGCGACGGCAGGCTCTTGCAACACGCATGGAACTTGCTTGGAGTAAACAAAACCATGTCACCTCGCTACAGAAACAACTAAGATTTTGGCAAGAGGCTGCAGGACGGAGAGAATATTCTGGCCACAAAACAGGATTACACACAACTGTCCCATATGACTGCAGCTGCTCCACTGAAGACCACTCCCAGCGATGACCCCCCACACTCATCACGCCGCCCCTAAGACACACAGCTGCGCCACTCCCACCATGACAGTCTCTGTCTCTCCTCACCTGCTGTCAACCTGCAGCGGCGGCTCCTGCAGACGGCCACTGCACACCTCCATCGCCGTAGCCGGTCACTGCTGCAACAGCCGCTCCCCTTCACTCCCAATCCATAGCAGCTGCCTGGCTGGCCCAGCCTCGTAGGTGTCCCGCACCCACTTCCGGCTTCCGGGAACAAACAAACTACAGCTCCCGGCGTACCTTGGGTCTACAGCTTCCGGCGCACACTGCGAGTGCTGCCTGCGAGCTCATCAGGCCCCGCCCACTGCCTGCAGATGTTGGGAACGTTAAGGAGAATAAAATAAATCATTAGAGTTGGACAAGCTAACAAATAAACAGGGGTAGCAGAGGCACGGATTGGTTCTGGCTCCGAGAGTCAGTGCACAAGCCGAGTCTTTAAAATATTTGGCCTTGTAATAGGGTGACCAGATTCTCAAAACAACAAGCATTTGCAATGCAATAGGTCTCGCAGTTACACAAGTTAAAGCTATTGGCATTGTAAATGACAATGCCTTTTATTTATGTTTTGAAAACAAAAACAAAAATAAAAGGCATTGTTATTTGCAATGTCAATAGCTCAAATTCACGTAAATGCGAGACCTATTGCATTGCAAATGCTTGTTTTTCTCAGCCCTTCTTGATGGATCACCCAGAAACCTTTAAGGAAGGAGCTGAGGTGGATGAACTTTATTTGGAAAGTTTTGTGAAGATTTGTTTAACAGCTCCTAAATTATTAGTAAAACAAAAAATGTCCCTCCGATGGAAAATCTCAATATCAGTGAAACACATCTTAATTTCTTTCGTAATAGACTTGTGTCATAAATCTTTTCTTCTTCTGATGTGAGTAATTTAAAACTCGCTGTGCAAAATGATACTAATTTAAAAGGACTGGCAGTCTTTTGAATTTGTTGCAGCTCTTAAAGTAAAATACGGTCTCTGCTAAGATGTTACCATTTTGCTTTTGCCACACCGCTGGGCAGCTACCATATGCGGCACCCAGCTCCGAAGTACCCCCAGTCATCTGGAAAGGGCACGAGCAGGTGAGAATTCCTGCCTTAAGTCTCAGCCTCTGACTCTCAAGCTGTTACCGTTCACTTTCCATCACATTCATCAGTATTGGTTTCGGGGCACTCCAGCTTCATTCGGAGTTGCGCCAAACCGGGTGGTGCAGACAGTGACATTACCACTGACGCCTCAACATTGCCACTGTTCCTCTATGTGAAGAGAAGAGTCTGCACTCGAGGCGAAAGGCAAACAGTTCCTTCATTTGCAGCAATGGCACTTATTACTCAGGACATGCTTCAGCTATTGAGCCTTTTTCAACTGAAAAGAGTGCTGGTAATCACTTAATATATAGGCTGCTCGTGAGTTCCATCAGACACAATGGTAAAAGTACTTCACAATCTCAATACCAGTACAGCATACCTTAATTTCTTTTGTAATTGACTTGTCATAAATCTTTTATCCTTCTAGTGTGAGTAATTTAAAACTCACTTTGCGAAATGATACCAATTTAAAAGGGCTGGCAGTCTTTTCAATTTGTTGCAGCTCTTAAAGTAAAATACAGTCTCGCCACACCACCGGGCAGCTGCGCTGTGCAGCACTCAGCTCCGAAGTACCTCCTGTCATCTGGAAAGGGCACGAGCAGGTGAGCATTCCTGCCTCGAGTCTCGGCCTCTGACTGACTCTCAAGCTGTTAACGTTCACTTTCCATGCCATTCATTGGGGTGTGTGTGTGTGTGTGTGTGTGTGTGTATGTATGTATGTATGTATGTATGTATGTATATATATGAAATACTCCGCAGAAGCGCTGCTGTTGAATTATCACTGCTGCAAACGGCAACCGCATACACGACCCAACGAATCAGTGCTGATAATTTTATTTAGTGCAGTATTGCCGCCATAACGTTTCGGCTCCTCCGAGCCTTGATCACATGACCTATATCATATATGTGTTTGTATATGTGTGTGTATGTATGTATGTATATATATATATATATTTTATCTACTGGCGGTCGCCAGTAGATAGTTATAGTTAGGACCGAGTTTCCATAGGAAATCTGAAAATTCTATTTTGAATAACTTTGGCGCCGGTTGACGAATCCTTGCGAAATTTTCCAAACTAATGGGGCGCTCCGCTCAGCTCCTACCCTGAAATTCTCGGGGTGATTCGTCAAGCGGGGGCTGAGAAAAAAGGGGGGTCCCAAAACACGTTTTCCCCATGCATTTTCCCATAGGACCTTTAGTCGAAGGTACAGCCCGAACGGCTGAACAGGATTACTTGTAATTTGGCAAAGAGGTAGTCCTCAGGTCAGGGATGTACCTTTTGCATATATGGTGTCAATCTGTTCAGTAGTTCCTGAGAAAATTGCAGTTAAAAGTACATAAATATCTGATTGGTGGTTAGATGTCAGTCAACATTTGAATCGGTCGAAATCAGGAAGTGTCGGATGCCATTTTCTGTGTCTCAGTGAAAAAGAAAGGTGGAGAACGTGAAAAGGGGGCAGGGTAGAGAGTTCCTGACCCCCTAGCCTTTGTCAGGGGGTCCAAGAAGGACCCCAAAGGGTGAAAAAAACATTTTACTTTTTTCAAAAAATCGCGGCATGCGTGCACGGTGGCAAAAAATTAACAATTTTAATAAAATTCATTAAAAAAATTACAACACAGTATATTAGGAATATAGCTCTTATTGGAGAAGTGAAGTGAGTTCTGAAAAGAACTGTTGTTTTTTGTCGAGCAGCAGAAAAAAAAAAATGCAGCAAAAAAAACAATAATGAAAAACTGTTCACCAGGAACAAAAAAAAAAAGGAAAAAAATTAGGGGGTGGAGCATGTGTTCTGCTGTATCTTGTTCTCTATTAGGTTAATGCTGCTCTCACCATAACAGAGAACAGCATTGCACACATTGCACCGTATATGCACCTTCTTGAACAGAGGGTGCATATCCAGAGGGATCGAACCAGGTGAAGCTGCGGCTGCAGATGATGTGCTCGGCTGAGCTGCGGCTGCAGATGATGTGCTCGGCTGAGCTGCTGGAGGGTTGTCTCTTGCAGCTCGAGTAGACTCCCGAGCATAAGCCACAGGATGCATTGCTTTAAAGTGCCTTATCATGGAGTAAATACTAAAGGAGTATTTTTTTTTAGGGTCTCCTCTAGATAAAGACCACTCCACAAACAGTGCAGGTGACTTTAAGGAGCATTCACCTTTTTCTGGCCCTCTGGAAAAGTAAAAAATTGCCAAATAAATGAGTCCTTTTGTTTTCTCTGCCTTGCTGGCACAAAGGTCTCCTCATCACTCCCTGAAGAAGTCTCCTGTTCTGCCATTTTCAGGTGCAGGCGCGACCTATTGGCTATGTTTTGCTTGTTTCCCTTTGCATCTTCTTTACGGGACCCGTCATGACTGAAACGGTAGTTGCACTCTGATTACAAGTTTCTGGGTTTTACTGCATGTCTGGCTTTACTGGGTGCAGTAAACCCCGTCACTATTCAAATGCTGTGGAATATGTACTGAGTAGTGGGGAAAACATGCAGAGACAAATCTTACAATACTCTCCATTACTAAACATTACTTGTGCAGTATTAGAGGGGTGATACTATGCAGTATCGATATTTTGGGGTTCAGAGTTGCCTCTCACGATCAGCTCCATGGTAGCTAGATGTATGCAAAATTGCTGTAATTTGCGTTTGCTTAATTAGATAAAATGTTTGGAAAGTTATGCGAAATTATATGTAATTACACAAAATGCAAATCTGTTATCTAGATTTTTCCACGAAATGTATTACATTTTGGTGCGAGGGTGCACTTTGCAGTACTAAAAAGTGCAAAGTGGTATGAGCATTGGCTGCTCCTGTTCTGACCGTATGTATACCCAAGTACTCAATGTAAAATTTGGTGCGAACGGCACGTAATTGCATTTGCGGCATAATGGTGGAATTTCGTTTAACAAGCATAAAGTAAAATTTTCGAGATTTTACAAATTATGCCTGAATAATTAAAATATCGTCGGGCCTATCGATAGCAACACACGCCACGTTGGTCAAGTATCAGGAAAGACTCTTGGATTAAATGCTGATGCTCTGTTTCAGTAATTACATCTTATTTGTAGATTTCTCAGAACCCAAGTTTATCCAGGTGTAGAAAACACAGCTCTTTAACCCCTTCGCTGCTAGGCCTCCCCCCCCCCCCCCCCCTCCCCCTTGTGCTAAGCCTTTTTTTGGCTATTTGGGGTAGTGCGCGCTTAGACCTCTGTAACATTTGACCACATAAGATATCCACGCCAAATTTGCGTCCTTTTTTTCCAACATCATGGGGATTGTAAAGGTACCCAGGGTATGTGGATTCCCCTTTATGGGTCCCTGAAATTAGCCAAAATACAGCTAAATTTTGTTTTTTGGGGGAAAATTGGGAACAAAGGGCTGCAAATGAAAGCGTCTGGGTTTTTCCCTGCAAATGGTATCAAAAAAGGGTTTATGGGGCTGAAATCACCATTTTCCCAGCTTTTAGGGAATGACAGACTTTTGTCAGAAAACCAACATTTTTTACACAGTTTTGGCATTTTTCTGGGACATAGCCTATTTTTGCTATTTTTTGTGCTTTCAACCTCCTTCCAGTTAATGGGATAAATGGGTATGAAAGCAATAATGGATCCTGGAAAGCTATACATTTTAGAAAAGTAGACACAATTCTGAATTCAGCAAGGGGTCATTTGTGTAGATCCATCAAGATTTCTTTATAGAAACGAACAGTTAAATATAGGAAAAATTGAAAATTAGTTGAAAAAAACAGCCTTTTGTGTCAACGTTTTCCCTTGTAACTACTTCTGATTATGACAGCTCTTTGAAAGCAATATACCATTACATCCGCTGGACCTTTCTGGTTGTGGGGATATGTAGGTTCACCAAGAACCCGAGGAACCCAGAGTCAAAATCTGAGCAGCAATTTGCAATGGCTTTTTATTATGTACCGGGTATATATCAATTATTGTGGGAAAAAGTATACATGGAAAAATCGGTATGAAAGACACCTATGTATTTCTGAAATGGGAACAAATTATAGAGTTTAGAAACAGTAGATATTTGCACATTTTCGAAATTGGGAATACTCATACTAGCATGAGAATTATCGGTCATTTTTCAAAATGACATATCACAGTGTCTTTCATTTGGAAGGCAGAAATGCATCGAAAGTCAATAGGTAATAACAGTTGCTTTACAAATCTGAATTACCCTAAGTCTCCTGACAAAAATGGTACCTCACTTGTGTTGGTCGGCCTAGTGCCCGCGACAGGAAATGGCGCAAAACGCAACGTGGACACACCTCCGTTTCGCAGTGAAAAATGACCCTTTTTTGGCAAAGTGCCTAGCTGTAGTTTTTGAACCATAGCTCTGCTGGCATCTAGGGAAACCTAGCAAACCTATACATTTTTGAAAACTAGACACCCAGGGGAATCCAGGATGGGGTGACTTGACTGCCTCCCACTAGGTAATGTTACCCAGAATCCCTTGCAAAAGCACATTTCTGTGGTGGAAAGTTCTGGAATCTGTGTGGATCCACAAATTTCCACCCACCCCGCGTTCCCCAAAGTCTTTGGAGAAAAATGGTACCTCACTTGCGTGGGTCGGCCTAGTGCCTGCGACAGGAAACAGCGCAAAATTCAACGTGGCCACACCTCAATTTCGCAGTGAAAAATTACCCTTTTGTGGCAAGTGCCTAGCTGTAATTTTTTAACCCTAGCTCTGCCAGCACCTTGGGAAACCTACCAAACCCACACATTTCTGAAAACTAGACACCCGGGGATTCCAGGGAGGTATGGCTTGCGTGGATCCCCCAACGTTTCCTTACCCAGAATCCCCTGCAAACCTAAATTTTAGCTGAAAAAATCACTTTTTCACACAGATGTCTGTGTGGGAAAGTTGTGGCATCACCGGGCTGACACAAATTTCCTACCACCCAGCGTTCCCCTGGGTCTCCCGATAAAAACGGTGCCTCACAAGTACCCGCGACAGGCAAGGGCCCAAAACGTAGTGAGACGACATCAAAATTGCAGATCACAAAACGACCTGGTTTTGCAAAGGGGGTACCCTGGGTTTTTGGCCCGGTGCTCGGCGGCCACCTAGGGAAACCTACCAAACCCACACAATTCTGAAAACTAGACACCCGGGGGATTCCAGGGAGGTATGGCTTTCGTGGATCCCCCAACATTTCCTAATCCAGAATCCCCTGCAAACCTCAATTTTAGCTGATAGTCACTTTTTTCACACATTTTTGTGGGGAAGAGTTGAGGCATCACCGGGCTGACACAAATTTCCTACCACCCAGCGTTCCCTCCGGTCTCCCGATAAAAACAGTGCCTCACTCGTGTAGGAGACCCAGGTACCCGCGACAGGCAAGGGCACAAAATGTAGTGAGGCAACATCAAAATGACACATTTTTAGGTTTGCAAGGGATTCTGGGTAACAGAGCCTGGTGAGAGCCAGTCAAGTCACCCTATCCTGGATTCCCCTGGGTGTCTAGTTTTCAAAAATGTATAGGTTTGCTAGGTTTCCTTGGGTGCCGGCAGAGCTAGGGATCAAAATCTACAGGTAGGCACATTGCTAAAAAAAAGAGTTGGAGGCTAGTGGGCTTTCTGCCGCCCAAGGGGGGAATCGGGGAGGGGGGTTCGTCCCGATATGCTCCCAACGGGGGCAGAAAGACTGGCTATTTTTGTGGGTGTGGGGGCATTGGTATGACCATTGTGGGGAGCCCCACGCATAAAAAAAGCCTGCGTACTTGCTGGCGCCTAGTGGGCTTTCTGCCCCCCAGGGGGAAGAGCAGGGGCCACGGGGCCACTGGAATTTCTCTGGGGGTACACTAATAAAACAAAAACATCCATGGTTTCTAGTGGGCTTTCTGCGCCTCCTGGGGGGGGGGGGGGCGGGGGCAGATTGGGGTCTACAGCTCCCATCTGCCTCCCCGGGGGCAGAACGACTGTCATTTTTGTTTGGGGCAGCCCCCACCCAAAAAAAATTGTGCAAAATAAAATCCCTGGCATTTAGTGGGTTTTCTGCCCCTCTGGGGGGGCAGATTGGGGTTTACTGCCCCATCTACTTCCCAGAGGGGGCAGAAAGGCTGTAATGGTGGTGGAGGTCTGGGCATTGGCATGCCTGTTTCGGGCAGCCACCACCCTAAATAAAATTGTGTGAAAAAAATCCCTGGCGTCATGTGGGATTTCCACCCTCCTGAAGGTGCAGATTAGGGGCCAATGCCCCATCTGCCCCCCAGGGGGGGGCAGAAAGACTGTAGTGATTGCGGGAGGGGCTGGGGGCATGGGCATGCCCGTTTTGGGCAGCCCCCACCCTTATTTTTATTTCTAAAACTTTCCCTGGTGTCTAGAGGGCTTTTTGCCTCCCCCGGGGAGGGGCAGATTGGGGGCTACTGCCCCCATCTGCCCCCAGGGGAGGCAAAAAGACTAAATTATGCCAAAATGAATTGGGGGAGCAAAGGCCTTGCCCAAGGGGCTGCTCACCCCTCCCTGGTGTCTAGTGGGTGGATCCCTGTATGGGGATAGCCCTCCTGAGCACCTAGAAAGGGAAACTGAAATGAGCCTCTTGGCTCATTTCAGTTTCGGTTTCACAGAAATTACGTCAGCGCGACGTGTGCGCCGATCGTCATTTCAGGGAAACCGGTGGGGTGGGGGGGCTCGGGAGCTGGGGAAGCTCTTCCCCATCTCCCGAGGCTCTTTTGGCAAAAGGCAATCCCTCTGGTGCCCGCACCAGAGGGATTCCCATTGCGATGTTTCTCGTCATGAGCACTGTGTGCCATGACGAGTCCAGCTCGTCTTGAGCATGCAAGGGGTTAAGGTGCTAGTTGTACATGCTGGGCGATGGAGGCAGAAAGCCAGAAAGTGGAAGTCTCTAATTAATCTCTGGAATACAGGTAGTTCAGTGTGACACAAGAGCTGAGCCGTCAGACAAATGTTTCCCTGGTCCAGAAGTTCACTTAGGAGATTACGGATGTGATATATGGATAAAGTTCTCATGCTTACAGACTATAGTTCACAAACCACAAAGCCACACTGAAGAAAAGTAGATTAGCCCAGGCTTACACGTTGCAATGATGATGACTGTGAAACCATGTGTGCAGAGCAAATGAGCTAGTCATGGGAAGCCGCCATTCCCATAACCCGGGGTCAGACACCGAAGTGATAGGTAACTGTTTCATGACTTGACAGCGCACGGTTTCTTACCTTATACATGCGAGGCGACGTGCAAGTTATGCGCCTGTATTTACGTCCTGCGCAATATTAGTTAACAAGAAAATCATTCAAAGACGTGTTGCTGTTTAACGCCAATTTGCTCGTAAAATTCCACTCCGTAACTTCCGCACTGGTAGAACTTTTCTTTATTATGCATTAGGTTCCCTCCCTTTCGAAAACCTACTTCAAGGGAGGTTCCTGTGAGCTGCGAGTCATGCCTCACTTTTATTTTCGAATGGAATTCACAAACGGGGCCGAATGCCAATGCAGACTGCAGCACAAACCGGTAATGACACATCATAAACATTATAGTTACTGAAGTCTGTGAAGTACAGCTGCTTTGAACTTCCTGCGAGAAACAAACTCAGCGTATAAGTGCATTTACTCTTCCTGCAAAGCGATAAGAAGGTAAACTGATTTCATAACAGTCAGACAAAAAGCATAATTGAATGGTTTGAATGGGGCAGCTTGTGTCCAAGATATAGTGACACCAGTAAACAAGAAAAGAACAAGCATCGGCGGTGCCGCGAAAGTAATCGTGGCTGTTAGGGTGCCCGCGAGATGGCGCCTGTGCTTGGCGCCGTGAAAGTAATCGCGGCTGTTAGGGTGCCCACGAGATGGCGCCTGTGCTCTTACACGTTGCAATGATGATGACTGTGAAACCATGTGTTTAGAGCAAATGAGCTAGTCACGGGAAGCCGCCATTCCTATAACCCGGGGCCAGACACCGAAGTGATAGGTAACTGTTTCATGGCTTGACAGCGCACGGTTTCTTACCTTATGCATGCCAGGCGACATGCACGTTATGCACCTGTATTTACGTCCTGCGCAAAATTAGTTAACAAGAAAATCATTCAAAGACGTGTTGCTGTTTAACGCTGATTTCGCAGAGGTGAAGTTGCTCGTGAAATACCACTCCGTAACTTCCGCACTGGTAGAACTTTTCTTTATTATGCATTAGGTTCCCTCCCTTTCGAAAACTTACTTCAAGGGAGGGTCCTGTGAGCTGCGAGTCATGCCTCACTTTTATTTTCGAATGGAATTCACGAACAGGGCCGAATGCCAATGCAGACTTCAGCACAAACAGGTAATGACACAGCATAAACATTATAGTTACTGAAGTCTGTGAACTACAGCTGCTTCGAACTTTCTGCGAGAAACAAACTCAGCACGTAAGTGCATTTACTCTTCCTACAAAGAGCTAAGAAGGTAAACTGATTTCATAACAGTCAGACAAAAAGCATAATTGAATGGTTTGAATGGGCAGCTTGTGTCCAAGATATAGTGACGCCAGTAAACAAGAAAAGAACAAGCATCGGCGGCGCTGCGAAAGTGAAAATAATCGCGGCTGTAAGGGTGCCCGTGAGGTGGCGGCTGTGCTAGTTAGCGCGCGCTGGCTCAGGCGAGACCTAAAAACGATTAAAAAATGAGCAAAATGAAAAAATATGATAGAAAAATCACTGAATGAATTGTAGAAGATAACCGAAAAAAGTATATAATTGTAAGGAGAATGACACGAGAAAATGAAATTACTATAGCATTTGTTCGCATTGCAAAGTCATTGTTAATGAAGTATCTTTAATGTCAATTGTAACCTGTGATCAGCTGCTCCCAACAAAGTACGGGGAGTAATAGTGCTCACTGTGTGAGCAAGGCAGAAGACACTGCCGAAACGCGTAACAGCAAGCAACAATCAAAGTGTGCGAAAACTTTACCAAGTCTGCTGTGTTGGTGCCTGGTTTGGAGGGGAAACTGGAGATTGGAGTTTATATATATATATATTGTACTTAGCTCAAATGAATGACCTTTATGGCTGTGCAGCTGTTAAAAATACTGAACAATTCCATTTTGAGTCATTGATCCTAAGTGTGTAATAGAATAAAAAACATACAAAAGCTAATTTGTGTTGAATTAAAGTCGGCAAATATATTTTGAACCTTTTCTCTATGACAAACTACATTTTAAAATCCTAAACCTTAGCAGCATTTTAGTGTAGGAACCGCTCCCTAGTGACTTGCAGTTGACGCGCCCTTGTCCTAGCGTGGACACAGTGTGGCCAGTGGATAATGTGTCCAGATGTCTGATGTTGGGAGCGCGTGATCACTATGTGAGCTAGGTCCTGATAGGCTATGCGTTCCTAACTCATGTGACATCTGACTTTATGATGTTTTTAGGAGCATGCGTACCCCCTCTGGCCTTGTGCATCAATCTCCCCCGGCCATTGTAATGTCGCTGCGCCTATCTGTGGGTTTGATCAAGAGTTTCTTGCCAAATTGTTTACCTGTCAGCTGCGCACTCTCTAACCTGTGACCCATATCCTGGGCCTATTTCTCAGACCCTGCTTGACCACATATTTGTGAGTTAAGGTTGATGTGGAGTTCAGAACGGGTGATTCTATTAATTAAGACGAGATTTCCTTATTATCAATTAACGCACCGCTTTCCATGTGAACATGAGATTACCCAGGCATTATAACGTGCTTTTCATTAGTTGTTTCTCACACCATGCTCCCTGGAGACCATTTTCTTTTAGAGGCAAGAGCCGTAGTTGGACACGCTTTGCCAGATTTCCATTAGAAGTTAGTGTCGTGAGAGCCTGACCATGGAAATGTTGTTTCTTAATTATTTGGTTTTTGGTTTGGGACCTTTGGACTCTAATAGTTTCATTGTTACACATCGAGATGATATACTCTTCTTCATTGTGATTTAATTTCCGAAGCTTATTTTTATTTCTGTTTACTCAGGGTATTACCAGTTGTTAATTGTCCAACTTAGAGTTCCATAATCGGGGACAATGCAATTGTTCAACGACCGTCCGAATATTAGTTACTTCACCATTAATCTCAGCCAGCACATGCAAATAAACACACCTACTGTCTGCATCAATCAATCAATCAATACATTTGTAGAGCGCACTACTCACCTGTGAGGGTCTCAAGGCGCTAAGTGGGAGGGGGGGCGGGGGGAAGTGCGGCTACTGTTCGAACAGCCAGGTCTTGAGAAGTCTCCTGAAGGTCAGCAGGTCCTGGGTCTGTCGCAGGTGGATGGGGAGGGTGTTCCATGTCTTGCCGGCAAGGTGGGAGAATGATCTGCCGCCGTTGGTCGTTTGGTGGGTGCGTGGAACAGTGGCGAGGGGAACAGTGGTGAGGCCGTGGTCAGCGGAGCGATGCTGGCGGTTCGGGGTGTAGACGGTGAGTCGTTTGTTGAGGTATGCTGGTCCGGCATTGTGGAGTGCCTTGTGAGCATGGGTGAGGAGCTTGAAGGTGATCCTCTTGTTGACGGGGAGCCAGTGCAGGTCTCTCAGGTGGGCAGTGATGTGGCTGTGGCGGGGATTGCGAGGATGAGGCGTGCGGAGGCGTTCTGTATGCGTTGAAGTCTTTTCTGTAGTTTGGACGTGGTGCCCGCGTAGAGGGCGTTGCCGTAGTCCAGCCTGCTGCTGACGAGGGCATGGGTGACCGTCCTTCTGGTTCCGGTGGGGATCCATCTGTAGATCTTGCGAAACATGCGGAGGGTGTTGGAGGAGGAGACGACGCTGACTTGCTGGGTCATTGAGCGTGATGAGTCCAGGATGAACCCCAGGTTGTGTGCGTGGTCGGTGGGTGTCGGTGCAGCTCCCAGCACGGCCGGCCACCAGGAATCGTCCCAGGCGGATGGGATGGAGCCGGGGATGAGGACCTTCTGTTTTGTCTGAGTTCAGTTTCAGGCGACTGTTCTTCATCCATTCGGTGATTGCCTTCATTCCTTCGTGGAGGTTGGTTTTGGCAGTGGCGGGGTCCTTGGTGAGGGAGAGGATCAGCTGGGTGTCGGCGTATGAGACAATGTTGAGGTAGTGTGATCGGACGATGTTGGTGAGCGATGCCATGTAGACATTAAAAAGGGTCGGGCTGAGGGATGATCCTTTGGGTATGCCGCAGGTGATCTTGGTTGCTTCAGATCAGAAAGGAGGGAGGCGGACTCTCTGGGTTCTGCCGGTGAAGAAGGAGGTGATCCAGTCCAGGGCTTTGTCGCTGATCCCCTGCGTTGTGGAGGCATGTGCGTAGGGTGTGGTGGCAAACGGTGTTGAAGGCGGCCGAGAGGTCCAAGAGGAATAGGGCCATGGTTTCGCCGTTGTCCAGCAGGGTCCTGATGTCGTTGGCGGCGATGAGGGCGGTTTCGGTGCTGTAGTTGCTGCGAAATCCGGATTGGGACGAGTCCAGGGTGTTGATCTCCCCGAGGAAGTAGGTCAGTTGCCTGTTGACAATCTTCTCGATGACTTTACCCAGGAACAGGAGCATGGAGATGGGCCAGAAGTTCTTGCATCATCCATTGTCTCCGCTGCCTCTTCTAGCTCAGCTTAGTAATCGAAAAGAAGCTATTGTCAACATTTTCAGCATTCTAATTGGCTTAGCCAGTGAAAGTTAACTCGACCTGTGATTAGATTTTTTTTTCTAATGCAAGCTTGTTCTCTCTTTTGCAGCAAGTTTCTTATCTATGCCTGTTTACTACTCTTCTCCGTTCTCTTGTCTCTTCGTCTGGATGAAATTATTCAGTGGAACTATTGGGCTGTGTTTGCACCAGTATGGCTATGGAAATTAATGGTTATCATCGGTGCCTCTGTGGGAACTGGAGTCTGGGCACGAAACCCACAGTACAGGTAAGATAATTTTTCTTCTAGTGCGAAGGGAAAAAAAACATAATTTCTGTAAAATTTGAAATTCGTTACACATTGCTTATGTTTGGCAAACATTTACGTTAGGATAACTGTTACACATGCAATCTTTCCTCTACTCTTCTGTACCACTAGCCTATATTTCGAGCAGGAACTGACAAATAAAGGCCATTATGCCTTTTTGTAACTTAAATAAGGTAGAAGATCCTCTAAACTCTCCATTCATTCAAAACTAACCATGATCACTATACTCCTTTTTCGACTCCATTTTAACCAGAAAACTCTTCTATGGATAACCCACAAGCCATGTCCCTCTGTCTTATGAAGTACTCACTCAACCCAATCATACCTTGTTTCTGCAATCTCGGCTAAGTCAGGCCTCGCGCCCCATATCATTGTATCTTCAGCATTTCCAGTTTGAAATGCTCCTTCAACAATAAAAACTGTTGTGTTTTCTGATACTTCTTTTAGAAGTACAGCGGAAGAAATCTCCACAAGCTTACTGGCATGGCTACCTTTTTCTTTGACTGCAGATACCGGATAATTGGAATATTTACCTAGAATTAAATGTAATAAAGAGGAATGTAGAGTCAAACTATTGTGACTTTAAAAGTCACGTTTAATATTTGCCTTAATGTAATTCATAGAAATTCTCAAGTCTTCCGATCAGAGCAGAATTAAAGACCTAAACTGGTTCAAAATACTTGCTAATCGGAGCCTATTTTGGCAGGTATTCTAAAAGGGCAAAAGAAGCGATGCCATGGGAATCTGTATTTCTCAACTCATTCCAAACCACGTCACGCACATTCCCCGGGCCAGAGAATGGTCAAATAACCTCTCCCTTTAAAAAGATAATCTGACAGGAAGCACAAAACTGCTAAACATATTCCAAAAATAAGCATCAAGACGCTTAGTAATTGATGAATGCTGGACTATGCATGGCGCAACTCAAAAAGGGTTGGCTTGATATGTTTCTTTTAATGGGTACTGTTAACAATCTTCACTTCCTTGTTTTTCTGGATATACTCAAGACAATTTATCTGCCTGTGACAACTTATCTGCCTGTGACGTTAGCTCTCCCACATTTCTAGTTTACCTATGTTTGCACGCAGTATACTCATCCAAGAAATGTAATGTCCTGTGGTCGCATCTAGGTCTGTTAGCTGCTTACGCTGTCTAAGTTAACACCATGGGTGTAAGTTGATACCGTGGCAAGTTGCTGTGCGGGAGAAAGTCGACATCTTTGATTCCTATTTTAGTGTTATAGCTAAAAACCATTCACAATGACTAAAGACCTTTTTCAGTATATCCGAATTATAGAATTTGATATTTAATATCCATAAGCATGTAAATCTATGCTGTAATGTTCCAAATACATATTTTCTCTAACTGCTTCCTGTGTCTTTCTCAGTATGTGAACCATTCCATAAATTTGGATTACATTCAGCGATTGGTTTTTCACTTGGAATGGATTTATTTTTTTATTTGGCCATAATTGCTTGGCTTTAGTCCTCCAGGGAGGACCTGGCTTGGCAGTTAGGGCTGCACTGTTCGCATGAGGTGCAGGGTCAAGACTGATTTGAATAAGGCTGGGTCCAAACTGGGGTGGCGTAGTGAGCAAAAGAACGATGGATTAATCCCAGATGTGTGTGACTGGGGTGAATGTTTGCATTGTTCAGCATTCCGCCCATCATTTGTTTCTTTAGCTTTATCCACAGGCATTCATGTTTGGAAGAGATCTTTCTTCAATGTACTTCTGGTTACAAATGTATTTTAATTATTTGCTGCTCAGAAAATGTGTTCGACTTAGCACTTCCGTTTAAAAATTGGTAAATGTGACTGTTTGCAGCGTGATCTTGTTAGTTTATTTTTTTTAATGTTTTCTGCTTTCATTTTTCTATTGTAGGGCGGAAGGTGAAACGTGTGTGGAGTTCAAGGCAATGCTAATTGCTGTAGGAATCCACCTCCTCCTTCTCATGTTTGAAGTTCTGGTCTGTGATAGGATTGAGAGAGGAAACCATTTCTGGCTTCTTGTGTTCATGCCTCTATTTTTTGTATCTCCTGTTTCTGTTGCTGCTTGTGTCTGGGGCTTTCGACATGACCGGTCTTTGGAGGTGAGTTATCATCGGATGTATGTGTTCATCACATTGCACTAATTACAACACAACAATTTAAAACTTAAAACAGCCTTTGTTTAAAATATTTCCTTCATTTGTCATATTAGCACTACTTTGATTTGACACAAGCCTTGAATTTTGAATTCTAGTACACGTGTAAAAGGTAATTTATTTTTTAAAACCATTGCATCCTTCTAAACTTATAAGAAATCTAGGCGATGCCTACATCTCTTTTGATAAATTTGGAAATATATTTTTCTTAAAGTAAATAAGTTGTGATCTTGCTTTGCCTTTTTTTTTTCTTTTTTACGTCCAGCACCACACTAATTTATTTTAGCATGCATAAGCCCACCATCAACATGTACATGTTTGATCACATAACTATAATTATTAATGATCATGATTGTTATTTACTGTTTAAAGCTATTTCTTGGTCTAAAGAGATGACATCATAAAAGCTGTGGTGCAGAAAATGAGGGTTTCTTTGACAAAAAAATAACTGCTGTATCAAAACGATGTGATCAGGCTATTAAGCTTAGTGTGAATCAATTTGGAGTGTAAATCTAGAGGCACTTTGGAGAGACAAAGACTGTTGTTCCCTTGAAACTAACAATGCTTACTATGCGCTGTTATGGAGCTCAATATCATGGTAAAGATAAGTCATTCTATATTTTCTTTTTCCGTTTTTGGGCATTATTTGGCACTTGGTGTACCTGCTGAACCCAAGTATGTCCTTATCACTCTAAATATGTTGCATGAAGAGATGGTGGTACAGAGAGAAGAGGAAAGCAGAGAAAGAATAGCATTAACAAAAGTGGAAAGTTCTGAGATTATCTGAATGTGAGCATGCACTTTTTCGTATTATTATGGCATTTATAGCACACGTGATATATATGTAAAATTGTGCTCTTTGAATGTCATCTTAAATGGGGACACATTTGATGCCAACTGCTTCTGTTTTTGCTAGAAGAGGATATTGTGAAGTATATGATAAATTGACATAATGGCATCAGTCACAAATCGATATGAAAGGACATGTTTTTGAAAACAAAAGTGCATTAATCCTGCAATTTTGATAGTCATTGTGTGGTGTGCCATGATTGGTGGGAGACCAAGTATTCCTCTTAGCGTGGAGCCAGATTTATTTCTCGGTAATGGAATAACCCAGATTTTCTCACAAGTTCTTATTCATTTTTAAAAAATTGGTTGATTTTGTAGTGCCTCCAGCCCACTTAAGATATGCCAGTTGCCTTCTTGTTGTTGTTGTTGGTGTTGGTGTTTAATGTTCTTGCGTAAACCAGTTAATTATTTGCCTGACCTGGTTTCAGAGTGAAAGAGCATTTGCAAGGAGCGTATGATGCACATTTAAGTGCTCTTTAATCAAAGCAACTTAAATGGATAGGTCCATTAGCATTTTCTCCGAATATTGGGGCTTTCATGAAATCTTCTTTCTTTGAATTTTGCTTTCATATCCATAAGAATTGGTTGTAGGGGAGATTATCTCTTCGATTGCACTAATGAAAACTAGCGTAATTCAGAAAGGCTTTTTCCTGTTTAACCAAAATGTCTCGGAAATTGATTGTTTTTACTGCTGAACATTTAATGCTTGGTGGTTTAGTATTGATCAGGTTGTAGAGTTTATTCAGATCATCCTTGTTGCCTTTCTAAATCAAATTGATATATTATCAATATACCTTTTCCTTAAAAGTATTTGATTCAAGAAAGGACTATTTATGTAAGCCCATCTTTCTTCATATTTTTGCCAGGAAAAACACACCTATCGCTGTCGCCACATGAACACCTGTGACAGTTCCTTTTGATATTTACAAAAAACTGTCTATACATTTTTTTTTAAAATAATTTTTATTAGAGCAGGAGAGAACAATAAATACAAATATTTTACTTATCATCTTATATATGAAGTATCCCAACCAATAAACAACGCATATATATAAAAAAAAAAAAAAGGAATTTCACATTAAAAATTTAAACAGCACTGATAAAGAGTCACCCTCCTGCACTCCTCGTCTTAGCCAGGCGTCTTAGTTTAAAAGTTTAATTTGACCACCCAAAGCAAATAAAGTGGCAAGTGAATTAAAAACAAATAAAGTCCAAAGTGCCATTTGCAAATCATTTTGATTCATATTTTACATTAACAGACTTGGGTCGTGCAGCCATAAGGGACAAAGAAGCGCCAAATTGCTCTGAATCTTATTAACGCTCCTACTCGTTTGGCGTCGGCCTCTTCAAATTTATACGCCTTAATCAGCTTATTAAACCAATGTTCAATGCTAGGTTGTATTTTGGTTCTCCAATTTTGCAAAAAAAGTGATCTAGCAACTGCTATAGCAATTAACATAAAATATTGTTGATATTTTGTGAGACATTTCACTTCTGCAGAGGAACCAAATAACACCAACATAGCTGACGGACAGATTTCTAAGGTTAAAATCCGAGATTTTTCCTCAAAGACCCTTTTCTAGAAGTTATGTAAATCATTACATTCGAAGAATATATGTAACCATCCCCCTGCCCCCTCACTATTACAACGGAAACATTTATTTGGGCAGGATGAAAACATTTTGGACAGTTTCAGAGAGGTAAACGATAGTAACCATCTGGATAAAAAATTCATTCTTTTAAAATTAGCGCCTCTGAGAGCTTTATTGGATAAGTCATTTAGCTTAGTCCACTCTTTAATATTAAACTTAAAGTCTGTCTCTAAATAAATTTTCTGGAGCTCTTTAGTCAAGACCTCTTCTGAATTTGCTTTCTGATGAAGTATCTGATACCAGGGGCCAACTCCTACCAATTTATTTACTATCTGCCTGACAATTGGTCGTGTTGTCTCATCTAAAATTGCATAGTTATGCTTAAGAAAATTAGATATTTGTTGAAAACTCAGGGTCCGTGCGGTATTTGGCGTATTGGCATGAAGACAAACAGTCTCCCATGTAATTAAAGAATCTAGATTATAAAAATCCCCCAACTGAAAATATCCCTGTTCTTGCCATTGCTGACAAAGCCGATTAGAAAGTTTAAAACCTCCAAATGCTCCGTCCTGTAATGGGGTAAATGCATGGAATAGACGGATATTCTGAGATTTAAAAAATAGCTGCATTCTATCTGCTAGAGTAAAAATAACCTTATAACGCGATTTTTTTGGGAAGTTTTGCCAAGCGTAGAAAAGCCGGAAGTCCAATGGCGCTTTCTTTTAACATATGTATCAAAAAAAAAATTGCCAAATGCAGAATTTTCCGTACCCAATTGCAAAAACAAATCTAGTAAAGAAGCCTGATAATATGTTAGAAAACGTGGGAGTGCCAATCCTCCTGAGATTACATCCAGTTGTAATATAGAGAGCCTAACCCTAGGTTGTTTATTATTCCATACAAACCTCCTTATAAGTTGGTCCAGCTCCTTAAAATAGTAGTTTGGGATTTTCATAGGGAGGTTAATGAACAAAAACAAGAACAGTGGAAGTACCGTCATTTTAATCATTGAAACTCTTCCTACCAAGGATAATTGCAGCAAAGCCCAATTATCCAATAACTTTTTAACTTTAGTAAGCAAACTAACATAATTCATAAAAAAAAATTGTGCATAATCATTTGTAACATAAATTCCCAGGTATCTGATTGGATGCAGGGGTTTTAGATGGATGGTAGGTGGAAAATCTAAAGGAGTCGTATTAAATGTCAAAATTTCGGTTTTTTGCATGATTAACTTTATATCCACCCACTTGAGTAAAATTTTGAATTTCATCTAGTAGATTCTATAAGTTACCTACCCCAGGCTTCAAATATAAAATAATATCGTCTGCATAAAGCTTGATTTTAGTCATACCCTCTATAGGGGAGACAATACTTATGTTATTCCGAATCTTCTGAGCCAGGGGTTCGATAAACAACGAAAATAAAAGAGGCGACAACGGGCATCCCTGACGGGTGCCTCGCTTAATGGTAATTTTACCATTTGCTACGCCGTTGGTCTTAATTGTAGCTTCTGCACCTCTATATATTTTAATCAGCATTTTAATAAGTTGTTGTGGAAAACCAAATTTTAATAAGATAAAAAATAGCGCAGTCCAATCCACCAAGTCAAAAGCTTTTTCAGCATCCATGATCATAATCACCGCATCTGTCTGGTTAATAGAAAAATAATCAATGACTTGGGTTAGAAAATTAGTATTTGATGCCTTTAAACGCCCCGGAATAAATAAAACCATTTTGATCGCTATGAACCAGCTGTTGTGCACAGGGAGCGATCCTTTTAGCCCAAATTTTCATAAATTTGTAATCTGAATTTAGCAGACTAATAGGGCGGTAAGAACATGGATCAGCAGGATCCTTATCTTTTTAAGAAAAACTATTACAACCGATTCTTTGAAACTCTTAGGAGTATCTTTACCATCCTTAATTTCGTTAAACAATTCTACTAAAAAAGGAAGCAGTTCTACCTGAAATAGCTTATAAATTTCTACAGGAATCCCGTCTGGTCCACTAGCTTTGGCATTCGCCATACTCTTTAGTACTGCCTGTGCTTCAGGGATTCTGATTTGCGAACATAGTATATTAGAGGATTGCTCTGATAACAAAGGTAAGTCCAATAAATTAAAATATCTCTCAAGAGCTACCTCATCCACTCCCTGCGTTTCTCCATAAATATGCTTAAAATGTGAACGAAACACCTCACCTATACCTTGCTTACCTTCAACTAAATAGCCAGTTACTGGATTTTTAATTTGAGAAATTAATTGTGCCGCCTTCTGTGATTTTGTGGACCAGGCCAGAAATCTACCAATCTGCAGGCTCTCCTCGTATAATTTTTGTTGGTAGGCCCTGCTACCTGCAATTTCCTCTGTTAGAAAAAAATCTTTCAGATTCTCCATTGCCATGGCTACTGCCTTTTGCTGTGCCTTTATTATAGGTGCTGGAAAAACTGCAAGAATTACTTTTTGCCTCGCCTCTTCCACGGCAGCTTGAAGTGTGGCAATCTTATATCTCCGTGAGTTATTAATTCTTGCCTTATAGGAGATAACATGCCCTCTAAACGTGGCTTTAAGGCTTCCCATACCGAAAATAATGGGGGCGTGTTTAGGTTGTTTTGAAAAAAAACTCCTCTACAAACCGTCTTGTTTCTGGTAACCAAGTCATATCTTGTAAAAGAGTTTTATCGAATTGCCATCTAGGTCTATTTTGGCACCTTTATTTAACAAAAAAGAAACTAGAGAGTGATCTGAAAAAGAATTAGTCACAATTTCTACCGGCCCCTTATCAGCTGATTTATCGACAAAAAAATAGTCCAATCGTGAAGCTGATCTGAATCTGCCCGAATAGCAGGTATATTGCGAGAGAGTAGGGTTAGCTAATCTCCAGGGATCGACCAAAGAAAAATATCTTATAAGGCTGCGAATTATCTTTGCAGTTTTGGGTTTCAGTTGACGCTTTGTTTTATTCGAAGAATCCAGAGCTAAATTCTGGATAAAATTAAAGTCACCACCCAAAACTATAAAACCTTCAATGCTGATTACTAATTGGTAAATTTGAGTTAGTGCCGAAATGTCGTCCTGAATAGGGCCATAATAATTTACCAAATTCAGCATTGTTTCATGTAGTTTAACCTTTACCCATAGCCATCTACCTTTCCCATCTCGCTGAACTTCTTTAACTTGCCAGTTAAGTGTATTAGCAATTAGAATCCTTACCCCTCGAACAGCTAAATTGGCAGAAGAGAAAAATGTCTGTGTATACCTTTTAGGGAATTCTATTTTAGGATTATCAGATCTAAAATGAGTTTCTTGTAGATACACGATCTCAGGAGAAAGAGACATAACCCAGTTTAAGAAGGCCGCTCTTTTACGTGGATTAAGTAATCCATTAGCATTACAGGAAACAATTTTCACAGTCTGCAATTGAACCATCTAACTATAGATTTAAACAATCCCATTACGATAACCTTTATCAAAAAAAGAAAATTCTGTAAAAACTCGTATTTGTTTCCCCTTGCTCATTTTCCCCTACTTTTAAATAACCCCAAACCCCCCCCCCCAACCCCACCACACGATCATTTCCCACCCATAAAAATGTGGTCTCAACTGAACCCAGCAACCACATTTTCCCTAACTCACACTATATGGGGTGCTTTGAACCTGCACCCTAGGTGAGTCCCCCCCCCCCAACCCCCAGAGCAAAAAAAAAACTGGTGAAGAAAAAAAAAAAGGGAAAAAGAAAAAGAAGGTCCTTCACACATTATGTATTATAACTTGCATAAATTCCATCAGTATCAATTTATTTGCCGGTAGAGATATCTCTCAGAAACTCCTGAGCTTCTTCCACCCGAGAGACCATGTGAAATTTGCCTTTAACCAGTACCCTTAGCTTTGATTGTTGTGCGATAGACGCCTGAGCCCCTTGTGCCTTAAATAGAAACAAAAGCTTAACAAATTATTTGCGTTTACGGGCTGCTGTTGCCATGTCTGGAAAAAAACGGCATTTGGCACCCTCATCAATAACAAATTTTCTCTGTTGGATTGCCTTATTTAACACCTTTTCCTTTATTCTATAATCAGAGAAATTTATTTAAATAGTACGAGGATATTTAGAGTTGGGTATAGGATGCGCCGGTACCCGATGGGCCCTGGTTAGAGTCAGATCCCCCGTAAAGTCTGGAAGTACTTTTTGCTTAATAAATGTTTCAGCCCAGCTCAAGGTATTAGTACCATCTGTCTCCTCCGGCACTCCCACGATGCGAAGATTTGAACGGCGTGAATGATTTTCCAACTCTTCTACCTTAGTCTCTAAGGCGAGCTTATCAGCCGTTACCTCGTTGATTTTCTGTACTGTGGAGCTCATCTGATCTTCCAATTGTGCTATTCTTGATTCTGCTTCCTCGAGCCTTGCGGGAGTGCCTGAGATAGACTCCTCGATCTTTTCAAGCCTTAGATGGAGAATGGCTATCTCTTGAGTCTGGAACTTTTTCATTTCCCTTATTTCCTCTAATATAAGGTTAAGCAGGTCTTTTTCTTCCATTTGTTGAAAGTTAATCCTTGAGGGTGTCAGTTCCGGATTTTCTTGCGGCTTCTCTTGGTCAGTTTTTGTTCCCATTATTATTATTATCAGACTGATCTAGTAATATCTGGGCGTTCTCCAAGTTTTCCTGTGGCTGCTGCAAACATTCAAGCTGCTTTTCTGAGCTGATGGTTACTGAAGGATTTTGCGATAGTACACCCCCTTCCGTAGGTTCAATCAACACGGAAGACGATGATGCATTCTCCCCTCTAAAATTGGAAAAAACAGAAAATGCCGGGACCGGAGATGAAACCTCGAAAGGAGGGGAAATATGCAGCTTTGCAAAAGAATAGATTGTTACTACCTCATCCAATGTTACAGGAAGGGATTCAATTGGCTCTAAGGGCCATAAAGTTGGATAAGATTGTATAGGCTGAATATTTTTTTTTTACAAACAATGGAAAATCTATACAATTTCTTATCTCAAATTTATTTGTTTGCATAAGGGGCTTGCTAGATCCCTCAAGAACCTTTTCGGGTTCTGGAACGACTTCTTCCGCCTCCTCATGTAATCCTTGTGTCACAGACAGCTCTTCTATGTAACTTTCTGAACTTGAAATTGCTCCTGAACGATTTCCGGCGCCTGGGACCTTCGTCTGAGCTAAAACGCCCTTAGCCAGCATATTATGTTTTTAACTTTTGATCCTGTTGCTGTCTCCACCCTGGCCACCGCACTCGTCTGTCTTAAGTGCCTTCCCATCGTGCATCGAAGTCCTTTTACTTTGTTTGAATTTATCGGTGTTCTAAATAAATTATTTGATATAAGACTACGAACATTTAATCGCCATTACCTAGCTGCCCACTGCCCTTGCATGATAACATAATATAGTATAAGAGCTGCTCACCTCATTGATCACCATTAATCACCTTCCACAGTGCAGTAGTCCACTATCAGTCCTTAATCAAGTCCATTGAATGCCATGCCGTTTACAAGCTTGCAGCAGATATTTCCCACTTCTCTATACACAGATAGCTAGGGGCTCAAATCACCTAAATAAACGATATGGTCTGCACGCCACGGAGCAAAATCAAACCGGGCTGCCAGTAATAGCCAGTAGCAGCCTATGGGAACCTATGATAGTTCCTTATTCTCCTGCAGCCACAAAGCATCAGGGGACACATAAACCTGGGCCTCTGGCAGCCTCCGGCAGTAGCAGCTGTCAATATTTGCGTGTAAAAACATCCGGAATAGGCAGCGGTTAACGAGGTTTAGAGCCGTCCAAACCGCCTTAATATTTCTCCGATTTCGCCGAAAAATTGCCGATTACACGTTCGGCACCGGCGAGCAGACGCTGTAAATCTCCTTTTCCTTCTGTCCTCGTATCACGCTCGAATCTCTCAGCTCGCCGACACCACCGCAATTACTCGCACCATCGCCATCACCGGGTCAGCCACAGTCTCCTCCTCTGGGGGGCGTGGTCGCACCTGAACTACGGAGCGGTGATAATCTCCATAGCCCTGCCCTTCATGGCAGATTGTCTATTAAATTTGAAGTAATGTTTTGAAAGGCAGATCTTATCTAGGAACAGTGTTGGTCTAGATCTATTCTCCCTATACCATTTAAGAACCTCCAGGACTGTGTTTTGGGGAATGTTTGTAATAAGACTCTACATGTAGAGTCACTAAAATTTAATCTTGATTGTGAAGTGGTAGATTCTCAATTTGGCTAACGATGTCTATGGTGTCTTGGACATAACTGGGTATGGTTCTCATAAATAGTTTCAAAAATGTATCAACAAACTTTACTAGTGGTTCTAGAAAAGAGTTGGCACGAACACTATAGGTCTTCCTGGAGGATTTGAGGCGTCCATGTAAATATTTTGGAAAGATATAGATCTTGACTGTTTCAAACATCCGCTACAGTTTTTTAGAGAGCCACTCGCCTTCTGCAACTCTCTGATCGATTTCCTCGTGGGTGGATTTTCCTAGAATCCATAGATATCGTTCTATAATGCTCCATGTTTCTGAACTGACAGATGATTCCTTGTTCCTACTTGCTACCATCTTGAACCACCATGACACCACCCTTGTCTGTGGGTTTAAAATGGTATCCTCAGCGTTGCTGAATATGTTTTAGATCCTGAAATTATTCTTTGGATATTTTTGGTACGTGTATTTGTTCTTGGTCTGAAACTTATCAAATGTAATTATTTCTGCAGGCATATTTTTAGTAGATGTTTATCTTAAGTTGTAATAGTTCTGTTTCCTAGCGAGTCAGAGAAATATGCTTTTAATCGAGTTGCATGATTTCCATCCTTATTTGAACAAAATCTGTTTAAGTGGTTGAAACAATCGAAAGGCCCCTCGAACATCGACATTCTCACATTGGCTGGACATTGGATTAGAAACCCGTTATAAGAGTAGTAGACAACCAGGATTTACCCCCCAAATTTCTGCCTTCACCAGAGATCATATGAAATGTGTTTTATTGTGTTGTGAATCCAACCTATTCAGGACGTTCTTAACTATAAAATTATGATGGCCAATATTTATGATTTTTGTGTTTATTGCATGCAATGTTTATCTTGTGTAATTTTGACATGTTAAAGGATTACATGAATCTGTTATACCTTACAGAACCAGTTTCACTTACAGAGTTACACATCTATGAAAAATGCACAGAATAAATATAGCAAAACATGTTTTGTAACAAATTGAATAAATTATGTGTTAACTATATCAATGTTTTTGGATTTATTATTAGTTGTAGTAATTATGTCTGTATTTGTACTTAGCTGGTTCCCAATTAACCTTAACAGGACCCAATATCGTATTGATAATGTCCAGTGAAGAGGGTACCCCACCTCTTGTTGCCCACCTCTTGTTGCCCTATCACCTTATCCTAAAAGTTACAATTAAAGCAGTGTAATGAAAACCTGTTCTGTACAACAACAACAACACTAAAACAGCCTACATAAGGGCAGAAAGTGGGAACTACAAAACACAACTTTACAAATAGCTGAAATTGAATGTAGGCCTCTGCAGTCCGGTCTCCCTAGAGGAATAAAAAAAAGTCAGTAAAAGGGTTATGAAGAGCCACATATAACCGTTACAGTCCAGTACGATTCAGTGATCTACCTTTCAAATCAGTTTGCTAAACTGAATATGATCAATTCACAAGTGTCATTAGGAAAGTACTTCAGTGGCAGAAAACAATCAAAAGGGTATCTTTCACTTGACCGAGGTGTAATGAAAATGACCTCTCCTATTTAACTTGATGAGACACGTGATGCATGTGGTGTAAGTTACAACACTGCTGTGTGAATGAACAGTCATAAATATAGTTAAAAACTAAAAATGCTGGAGGGGACATGAGAAAAAGGGATCTGGTCTTAGGGGAGAAGATGCCAGATGTATAATGCATCTGTATTTATAATACACGAATTATACAGTAGGGTGAACTATGATGGTGTTAGATTGAGGGTTCCTCACTTAAGTCCAGATAGCTGCATATGTGCCTTCAACGGAATATGATCAAGAAGGTGGCTATTCCGTTATACCTAGCATGAGTTATTGGCTGGGAGAACTAAGGAAAGAGAGTGCTCTTTTTTTATAAAGTAAAGGTAAGTGGGGAAAAAAGTTTGTTTCTACAAACACAGAGATAATTTGGGAACATATTTACTATTGTTTCTCATGAAAGTAAATTGAGTTGTCAGTGTTCGCCTTCCGGTTTGGATAATGTTGCTAAATGAGGATATTCATACAGATTTTATAGCATTTGGCTAAGTGTTACAACAAGTGATAGGCAGTTTCTAATTCGAGCCTCTATGGATCTAAGTACTGCGTCTAGGGCCGCTGTTGGTGAGTGGGATAGTTAGGGCCTAAGCAAACACAAGGAGATGATGGACGGAGCGCTGGAACTTTTCAGACTCTCACCCCCCATGCACAGATCTGGCTTGAATCCATCATCGTTATTTAGCTCACTTTGCCACCCCAGTTAAGACACAGCTATATGCAAATCAGTCTTGACCCTGTGCCTCATGGGAACAGTCCAGCCTGAACTGCCAAGCCATGTCTTCCCTGGACCGCAAACAAGCATCCCTGAACTGGTTTCGGGCTAACTGCCCTCATCAGCCAGGCTAGCTTGAATCCTGTGGCAAAGTGAGCAAGGGACCCACATCTGGGCATACCCTGCCAACTTAAGGTGAACAAAGCAAACACAAGGAGATGATGGACGGAGCGTTGAAACTTTTCAGACACTCACTGCCAGTCACAGATCTGGCTTGAATCCATCATCGTTATTTAGCTCACTTTGCCACCCCAGTTCAGACACAGCTATATGCAAATCAGTCTTGACCCTGTGCCTTATGGGAACAGTCCAGCCCGAACTGCCAAGCCATGTCTTCCCTGGACCGGAAACAAGCATCCTGGGACCGGTTTCGGGCTAACATGCCCTCATCAGCCAGGCTAGCTTGAATCCAGTGGATATTCATACAGATTATATAGCGTTTGGCTCAGTGTTACAACAAGTGATAGAAAGATAGTTTCTAATTCGAGCCTCTATGGCTCTAAGTACTGCATCTAGGGCTAGGGCTGCTGTTGGTGAGTGGGATAGTTAGGGCCTTTCTAAAGCTTGGCAGAATGTCCTGCTGTTATCTGCCGCTAACTGTCTTTAAGAAAACCTGTTTGTGAGTTAAATATCCGGTCTTAGATGACCAATTCCAGTCTGCAGGCAGCAATTTTTGCGTATACCTTGTAGTTGATATTTATAAGGGAGATCGGTCTGATTTTTGATGTTTAAATGGTCTCTTCCTTGCTTTAGTATCACTAAGATAATGGCTTCAGTGGCTGAGCGGGCCACATTACTGGATGAGGCATACTGTTTGAAAACTGCATGAAGGGTACCTGCCACCTTGTTAGCAAATGTATTTTAGAATTTTGCAGAGTAGCCATCTAGGCCTGGGGCTTTCATATTGCTGAGACGGTTTCACCTTCTGTAATGGGTTGATTGATGGAGAGGGAGTCTTGTGATATTTTGGTAAGATTGCAGGAATCAAGGTATTGGTCTTGGTTAGAGAGGTGGGAGCTTTGGAGTTCTAGAGTTCCGCATAGAACAGTTTAAAGAATTAGAGTATGCCTTTTGTGGAAGTGATGACCACCCCTTCTGGGCTTTTTATAACCCATAGCAGAGATTTGCTTTTTGTTTACTTTAAGTAGTTAGCTAGGGATTTCCCAGCTTTGTTGTTGTAGCGAAGTCTGCTCGCTTTGACCACATCAATCCATTTCTGCGCGCTCTGGTGGAGGATTTATTTGGTTATATTCATATTGTGCTGCACACAGTTTAGATGGGAGAGATTAGCTTTTAGAGTGTCTAAGTTGAGTGTTGGAGTTTGGATAGTCCAATCTAATTCCTTGAGGTGGTTGCATATGGCCTTGTTTTTTATGAATGCGATGTGGATCTTTGTCCCTCTTAATGTGGCTTTGAGGGCATCCCATCGGGTAGTGGGGGATGTGACGTTCGGGTGGTTTTCCTTGAGGAAGTTTTTGGTGGGCGTCCCGATCTCTGACCTATTGAGGGAGTCATCAAGGAGATCATCATTCAAGTGCCACTGCCGAGGCGGTTCATTGAGTAATGGTTGGATTGACACACATGCAAGATCAGAGATCACTATAGGAGCAGGGAGTTGCTCACCATCATATAATCTACTTGCGAGAATGAGTGATGAAGCGAGGAGTAGAAGGTGTAGTCGCTCCCATTAGGATTATGAAGTCACCAGACGTCTACTAGACTATTGTTATCACAGCAAATTTTCATTAGTGTGCTCTATTGGCCAAAAAATTGTGTGCGATGAAAATCTGTCCAGGTTACCGTCCACAGGCAAGTTAAAGTCTCCAATTAAGAAAACGCCTAGGTTATCTGGAAGGTCTGAGAGCTGTTTATCCAAGTCCCTCCAGAAATCAGTAGCGTTGTCATTTCGAGCATAGATGTTTGCAATGAAGAACTCCAGATCTCTCTTTTTCAGCATAGCGATGAGCCATCTTCCCGATTGGTCACGAGTATGTGATATGACTGAGATAACCAATTCTTTTTTTATATTGGTCTTACCACCTCATTCTTTTTTTGTGGGGCTGGGGAGAGGTCAATATCTGCAACCCATAACCTGCAGAATTTCCCACCATGAATAGGTTTCAGGTGCAACTCTTTTAAGAGGATGATGTCCCCCTTCAGTTTGTTACACTAATCAAACACTGCTTTACATTTAACCGGTTAGTTCAGCCTCTTTGTGCTTAGTGAGAGTATTTCTTGGAGAAGAGCAATCATGATAGAGCGTGGGCTCTTAGGTCAGCAGGTGAATGTTTTTGGTGAGGGAACCTGCAGAAGGGATTAAAAATGATGCATCACAAGCATGATAAATGTTTAATGGTCTGCCGCAAGCTTGGATCGTAGGACTGTCTGGTGCCCTGGGACAGAGTGTCATGTGTGAAAGGATAGTGTATGTCAGTGTACCGCCCAGGTAGCTGAGGGAGAGAATGCATGGCCCGCGGACAGGAGGGGTGGTTGGGGTGGAGGATAGAGTGGGGAGAAAAAGCCAGCGGTACAAAACTTACGAGTACAACTGAAACAAAATCAACAATCTCACCCCTACCCACCCCCCACTCGCCCCTTGGAATACGTATTGGACGCCCTAGGTTAATTGCGCATTTTAGAACATATTTTTATTTCATTTCCCTCACCTTTATTCTGCGTGAGAATGTGAGGGAGCTAGTTAGAGGTAGCACTTTAGGGCGGGTGTGATTGATGACGAGATGCAAGAAGAAGTTGGACTAAGTCACCACTGGAAAGGCCTTGTAAAGTGCTGTGATATGTTGAGGGTGTAGATCAGTGTGAGGAAATGGCAGGAATCTATTCACCGAAATGGACAGAGCGTCCTCGGGTGTCCCATTGTGGGGCTGAAAGGGA
The DNA here is from genome assembly GCF_964204655.1 of Triturus cristatus. Lineage (NCBI taxonomy): Eukaryota > Metazoa > Chordata > Amphibia > Caudata > Salamandridae > Triturus > Triturus cristatus. Next base: position 874,683,594 of record NC_140588.1, read on the forward strand.
CAAGTAAATGCTAAATGCCAGCATGGGTAACATATGTAGTTGGGGCTCTATTGCTATATACCACTTCTGACTGTTGTCCATGTGGTCACAAGGGGCATTACAGATAACAGCCTGTGTAGACCAAGGGCAACCACCTTACAAACAAAAGCTTTAACAGTTTAAACAGGAAACCTCCAACATTATATCGATATTATCAAACATTTTTGTTGGCAAGAAGTGTAGTGTGTAGGCTATTAGACATGCATGCATATCTTACGGTTTGGGCATGGTGTAACGAGGTGTGGGTACATTACAGCAATTCCAACTGGGTTAGATCGTGTTGGCCTCCTGGTATCATTATGCAAAAAGGGGGACTCCCTCTAAAGAGGATAATTTGAGGTCAGGGAGAAGAGGGGAAAACCAAAACACACAATAAAGAGCTCCCTCCTGACCTATATTTCTTTCATAAAAGTAGAACTAAATTCAGCATGGGCTTAACAACAATGTAGTGACATCGACAAGATTAATAAGATAAAATTAATATGATCACAGTTGTTTATTTAACTTCTTTTTTAATATTGAAGATATATATATATATCAAAAATGTCATCACTTTTTTCTCCTTTTTTTAGTATAAAACTGTTTTTATATAAATATACATACAAATTAACAAAATTCCTGCATGAAATTCAAGAGTAAATGCAAATAACTCCCGGATGAGAACACGTACATAAACAAATGTTCATACATACTCAAACAGTACCATCCAAACTCATGCAATCTCATACAACAGTCACAAACAAATATATCTGGATAAAGGGGAGACAACAGATTGCAAGGTCTCCACGACCATGTAGGTTAGATGTGGTCAACAGGCTCTGAACAGTATAGGTTGACACGCATTTTGGTGGCTTATAGAAGGTAGTACGGCCACCTTCCTCAGGACCTTTCCAGATACCAAAGAATCACAATACACCCAAGGGATACCTAAAAGGTATAAACAGCGTATATTAAAAGCCCATGCAAAGTAACATTTGAATCGATTGGACCTTAATGCTAGACAGACATATGAAATCACGTGTTGCAGGCAGTGGCGTCTCTCCTTCAACGATCCCCATGAGCTAGACCTGATGGCTTCATTTTGGAGTGCTAGGGGACGAAATAACTTTTTTGACTTTAACCCCTTTGCCGCGGCAGGAATTCCGCCGTGGCGCTGGGGGGTGTTTGGGGGCAGCGCGGTGGCGCTGTGCTCATGACGGAACCGCTCCGTCACGAGCCACGGTTGAGCTGTGCTCATGACGGAGTGGTTCCGTCACGTCTCCGCCCACTGCGCTAATCGCCCGCACAGGCGGGGAATTAGCGCCGCGTGGGCGGAGCGGCGGCCAACGGCCGCAGCATGACAGAACCGCTCCGTCATGAGCACAGCGCAACCGTGGCTCATGACGGAGTGGTTCCGTCATGAGCGGGGAAGGGGTTAATGGACTTGTTTACCAACAAGTCAAGGGGACCAGTAAGGGGGCTTCCTGTGCGCCGAGCATAGCGAACACCTATATGGGTGAATGGGAGTTGAAGAATGTGTTAAATGAAACTGCTCCCTTTTATGAAAATGTCAGTACTTGGAGGCGTTTCATCAATGACATTTTTTTTTTATTTGGAAAGGTGACACTGCCACACTGCATGAGTACATTCTGTGGCTTAATGCTAGCGACAGCTACCTAAAGTTCACTGCCAAATTCAGCTCAGACCAGGTTGAATTCTTGAACATCCTGATCTTTGGATTAAACAACACATTACAAGTTAGTTTATTTAGAAATCCCACCGCTAAGAACACCATACAGCAATACCAGAGCTTTCACCCCACCTGCCAGAAAGATTCAATTCCATTTGGTGAATTTCTACGGGTCCGTTGTAACTGTACAAATATGGATGACTTTCACAAACATGGAGATGCATTAAAGAAACGTCTGCTGGCCTGTGGTTATCCACATCGTTTAGTAAGACATGCATTCAAAAGGGCCAAGTATTACAATTGTGATGCCCTATTACAAGGTACTCACCACACCCCTGAAGACCAAGTCACATGCTTCATTAATCACTCCCAACTAAACTACAAAATCAAGAATGTCATCAACAAGAATTGGAAGATCTTGAATACCAACGAAAATGAACCACAACTCCAACCACCTTTGGTGGCTTATAGGAAAAATTGTAACTTGCGTGATATATTGGTGCATACAAGACCTCGATCATCCATCACACAGCTTCAGACCACCATCACAGGATTACCCTTAGTGTTAGACAATCACAAATGTGGGTCATGCCATGCTTGTGACACGGCCTTAGTCACGGATTCCCTGACATATAAAGGTAAAAACATAAAGCTAAGAGACCTTACCAACTGCAGGAGCCGCAACATCATATATATCTATTTGTGTCCATGTGATCTAGCTTATATTGGTGAGACTGGGCGGGATTTCCGTACAAGATTCAGCGAGCACAAATCTGCAATTCGTACGCGCAAGGTAACTGCTCCCTTAGTTCAACATTTCCTAGACAAGCAACACTCAGAAAAGGACCGTCGTTGGCGTATTTTGGAGAAAGTGAAGTGTCAGGCAGGCTTGCCTGCAGAAACGACTCGAAAAAGAAGGACAACGTTTTGGATTTTCTCCTTGAATAGTGTAAAGGAGGGACTTAATGAAGATATTGTTTGGAATGTCACCACAACCCTGTAATTTAGTTCCAATTGGTACTTTATTGGTCATTACTTTACACCTCGTATATTTAGTGGGACCCAAAATGAGATGTCTTTCATCAGGGCCATGATCTTCTTGGTGACTGCTTCCGCTCTTGTATTCTCAGAAGATGTAGAGTCCTCTAGTGTACCAATCCGTGTGTCTGCTTCTGTTAGCCTGCCTGCCATATTCTGAAAGTCATTCCTTAGGGTTTGAAGATCGTGGTGCATGGCATCTGTGTTTGCTTTTGTTTCTTGGGCCAGGACATGTAAGTAGCTGAGCCGTTGTACGATCATATCCAGGCTGATCCTGAAGTCTGTTTTACATTTCATGGGGAAAATCTGGCTCATTTTAGTGTCGCTTTATCTTTACACCATTACCAAAAAAACTGATGACGCAAGTGAATCTGTAATTAGAAAGGAAAGCATGTCTTGGTTAAGGTCTTCATGTCTATGTAATGGTCTTTCCAAAGAGTAACTATGTAATGGATCATGTTGTTCAGAAAGTCTGTTCTAGTATTCCTTTGGCCCTCAACGAACCAAGTTTAGACACATGTTTAAAAGGCATATCCAAGGTATCTGTGAAACTTGCCTGTTTTTTTTAAGACGTACAGCTATTGCCAAATAGCCAGATTGCAAAAAGTGTGCTTTTTGAAAAAGTAAAAAACGTGCAGCTTTATATTTACCCTTCACACGTGGTGTGTGGCAGCTGACTGGCACAGACAGGAGTCTAGTCCTTGGAGTTTCCCCTTAGTAATGCACAATGGTATAGATGCGTTTTTCATAGCAATGAATGCTCCTTGCTTGTGAGCGGTTATTAGGACATTGGTAGGGTTTGTCCTGCAGCAACTAACACAAGGAAGTGAGTTGAAGAGAGAGGGTTCCCTAGAAGAACAATCCTCAGCAAAGTTAAAATATTTATTTTTTAAAGTTCGGAACTTGTTACTCCACTCCTACGTAGACTGCCTAGAATTATGCTGAAAATACTACAAGTGATAAACGTTTTGTCTTCTATCATAATGTCATTTTACTTTTTTCTTTTTTGCAGCTCGAAATCCTGTGCTCAGTCAATATTCTACAGTTCATATTTATTGCACTCAAACTGGACAAGATCATCACCTGGCCCTGGCTAGTATGTATTCATTTTTGCCATTTACTTAGACTCTAACATTAAGGATTTAGTGAGATTAAGTTCATATTCAGTGCAAGAAATGAAGGGAAATCAATCCGGATCCCAGGTCTGGCCGTTGTTATTGAGCCTGGTCTGGGATGGTCCCAGTGAAATCTGCTGTATTTTTTCCCGGTATACTTTGCCAACACCGTGACACATTCCGCTGTGCCCGCACATTGTTTGCTTTCTGTTCCGAGCACCAACTTACAGGCAATGAGGTGGCTTTCTTGTTTTGAACTCCTGCTGGCCCACAAACAAAGACCGAGTTTAGGGGGCCATTAGCCCTTTACTTCAGATGTGATCCTGGCTGGGAGCCATCTGGAGCCTATCAACTAGATGTCAGTGCAATGTAGGGAAACCAAGGTACACAGCTGGTTATCCCTTCACTTAAGAGAAACTGCGATTTGAAGGCAATTGTTTTACTTTGATATATACATGGCCTGGGAGAATGTCAGATGTATCAGTCTGTATGAGTAGTTACACAAATAATTTAAATTGCACTTACTATTTTATTTTGTTTATTTAATTCTTTTATAGCGCTACTCCTCCCATATAGGGTATTGGAGTGCTTTACATCACACACACATATTAAACACTGACAATAAAACATAAAAGTGTGTATATCAATGTACATGATGTGCTACATTTGACTATAAGGGTTACATTGTGTAGGAGTCGGATATTGTCAATCCTGTTAAAAGTGCATGGTCAGGAGAAACACATAGTCAGGATTTAAATTGCAGCTAGGGGCTGCAGGACTGACCAGGAGAAGTTTGTCCTATAGTTGGAAATGATGTCTGAAGTTAAAATCTTTGACCAGGAAAACATGTTTGGTGTATCCGAACTCTGAACCTTCGTAGTCAGCCTGAAGTTGCACCGAGATCCCAATCCATTGTGAACTGTTGTCTCTCCATCGTACTTTTTCTAGCTACTTTCTGTTATAAAACTTTTTAAAACCCATAGCTCTTGTTCCACTACACCTAGGCTGATGATATTTGGTTTTTTTAGTGTATTTTTTTTTTTTTGGCACATTCGACGTTTCTCTACTTTTCTAAATCTGTTCAGGAATTGTGTTGTGGTCATTACTTTAAAATTGTTTGTACTGCTTGAACTTAGTATGTACTTCTCAGAGAACTGCTTTCTACTTGTGCTATAGCTATCAGTGGTTGAGGAGAGATTTGGCCTAACCAAGAAAGTTTTTTGAGTTGGCACGGGTGTGCCCCTCCTAAATTAATGAAACCATTTTGAACATTGGGAAGTAATTTTTCGTGCCACTTAGATTTTATTTCCATATACGTATTTTGTTTTCCCATATAATTCATTCATTTTGTAATAGTACGCTTTCATAAACAGTAAAGAAAAAGATTAACTTAACCAGTTTTGCATCTTGTGAATCTGCAGATACAACAAAGATCAGCAGCATGCTTGGGTGTGCTTCGGGTCCAAAATATCTTTAAATATGTCAGATACATAAACCCCAACATAATTGTTTCCCCCTTTTGTGGAGTACTACTGCATAGACTGCTGCACACTGTCGTAATTCTTGTTCGCAGACCTCCTTCCATGGGCCTCTGATTTTTTTTTTCTAACTTACCTGGGCATCCTTGTGCTTGGCACACTTTCCTTCGCCTGCATACACCAGTCTATATTCTGTGCCCAGTATATGACCTGAGGCAAAGTCTCACTTCCCCGCAACTGCACAAGATCTCTCCTATAGCTATCACTAGGGCTATAATGCATAACAAAAGCATTTACTTGGGTATTGACTGCTATCCCCTCATTCCCAGACATACCACCTGCACACTCAGATCAACACCGTTGACCTTGTAAGATAGCTGTGTACCCCTCCCCAGAAGTCTTGCAGCCTTGGATTCTCCCTTAACACATGGATCAAATGTGCCCCTTTGATTGCACCGGCGATAGCATCAATCATTAGCTAGCCTGCCCTTCCTGCAAAGTCTGGTCTTCGTGTAATACACACAATGTAATATCTTAAGTTGAATGATTGGGACCTCCTTTCCTTATTTCCATGCAACTCCCCACTCTGTCTTCAGTAACACCCTGATCCTGTTCCCATATGTCTTTTAATTTATCTAGGGGTTGCAAGTCGTTATTGCGTATATTTGTGTATGTTCTGTTGTGCATATTTGCGAATTGCATGAGTCTGGAGAGGGGCAGGCAGAAGTTTATACTCCAAAAGGGAATCACTTTCCATATCTGTCATCTATGCGGCATATCTAGCCAGTGCGTATTGCACCTGTAGGTATTTGAAACTTTGGGGCACTGCTGCTAGTGCTGGGACATTGCTCTCTTGTCTGCCATGAGGGAAAGTTATTGCTGCATAGCAAGTGTCAATTTGTTAACTTCCACCAGCTGAGCAGCCCAGTAATATAACTTGAGATCTGGGAGGGCAATGCCCCCATCGTATGGACCACACATTAAGGTAGGCAAAACAATTCTAGGAGTAAACCACCATCACATAGCAATGACCTAGTGATTGTGTTGCCAGTTTTAAAGAATGTGTCTGGAGCCTCTTGTGTATTTTGTAGCACATAAAGGAATTTAGGTAATTTATTTTTATAATTTATATAATGATGCCCCCTATCGGGGACAATAGTAGCTTTCTCCAGTGGCCCACATCTTCCTTCTATTGAATAAGTATACAATCCAAGTTTTGGTGCGTACATTTTTTAGGATCCTTAGTTATAAATATTCCCGGTATCTAAATCCTAAAGTAGACCACTGCAGCGGACACTCCCAGTCCGTCAGGGGGCACCATCCAGTGGGTGATTATGCCACTGATTTGTTCTGGTTGGTGTTTATACCTGCATGTCTTGCACATATATTTTGTATTTCTAATACCCTTGGGATGTAGTGCATAGGGTCATCTAGATATAACAATAGGTCATCAGCATGTCTTTCCGCCCGAGTTCCAGCAGATACTCCTCAGTAATGCGCCTTGTCTCACCCATTTGGCCAGTGGCTCTACTGTGAGGGCAAACAAGAGGGACAGTGACCATCCCTATCTGGCAGTAGTGTGCCATTAACTCGCACCCTTACCAGAGGTTTGGTATAAGACAGTTGGACTCTTGCTCCAAATTCAGGCCCATTTTCTGGAGCACTGCCATTAAGTATGGCCATTCAAGCCATTCAAGTGAGTCAAATACCTTTTCGACATCAAGTGAAAACATTACTGCTGGTTCTCAGAAATTCTCACATCTGTCCAGTACACTGTATAAGCATTGAAGTTTGTGGCTACTGCACCTACAAGGAATAAACCCTGAATGATCCATAGCTATGAGATGTTCAATCACATAATATAGGCCAATGGCTAACGCTTCAGTAATGTCATGGCCTCTGCGACCATGACCACTTCTAGTTTTTGGTCTAGGCTAACCCTTTCTTCGTGCTTTAAGGAAAGAATAGGGATATCCTCCATAAATCTCTTCACTTCTTCCTTGGTATATTTGCGCCTAGGGTGGGATAATAGTTGTATATAGCGCAGACTTTTGCAACCCATTTCAGGTGTGGTTTTTGCCATATGTTCTGCAGCGGATTTAATCACCCGCCTCTGTTCCTCCTCTCGGTGGGTCAGCCACACATGCAGTTACCTATATTATTGCCCACCTCATAAAGACACTGCTGGGAGGCATGGAGGTGTTTTCTTGCCTTGTCTTCCAGTGTGTCTATATTCTTCACTGGCCAGTGCGATGCAGTGTGCCAAACCAGATACTGAATTAATCAGTCAGTCCCACTTCCACTGTGTCAGGCGCCATTCTAATTCTCCCTTAATTATTTTATTTTTCTAATGTTTCCCAGCTCTCTTGGATATTAACTGTCCCCATATTACCATTTTACATGCTTCTCTTAGTGGTATTTCAGATTTGACTAATTTAGTATTCTCCCCAGAATAGCCATTGTTTGCCTGTATCAGGTATTTCTTCCTGTCCCAGTCTCTAATATCCCATGGGTCCAGTCTCCATGTGGGCCTGTGTGGGGTTGTTACAGTCTTCAGTCTAGTATATAATGGGGAGTGATCTGAGATCCCTTGTAGCAGGTATTATGTCCATATTTATTTCCTTGTGTCTGCGGCACCCAGCATCTAATCCAGTCTCTAGCATGAGTTCATGCTGCTGGAGGCATTTGACTATATTGTTTCATCGGGGTGTACCTTCCTTCAAACATCCATCAGTTGTATGACCTAAACAAAGTCTCTCAACCTATTGTCCACCCTCCGCTGGTTATTGGATGTTGTTATCCTGTCTAGTTCTAAATGCATAGTTAAGGTCTCGCTCGTTAATAAGTAATGCCTCCATTGTCTGTATGATCCATTTCCCCATTTTCTCCAAAGCTTCTGACTGCAAGCCTGTGGATATATACCAAGACACCACCGTACCTCTCTCACCTTTACACTCTCTCAGTATCTCTACGAAGCAGCCCTCTGCGTCCATCCATGTTTCCAGAATTGACATCTGGAGTGATTTTTGAGACCACAATATCCACGCCATTTGAACCCAATGTAAACCCAGAATGGGCCAAAACTTCGTACCTACCGTGTCCAAGAAAATATTGAGGCCTAGTGCCCTACGCCCATCTTCTTTTGGCATAGCCATGAATGGCATCTCTGCTGTCTCGACCTGGATGCCCTTTTATAACTGCCTCTCCCTCCCAACTCCAAGATGCCATTACAAACTCCCCTTGCCTCCCAACTACAGCCTTCCTTACTGCCTCTTACTGTAGGCGCTGAACTGCACACCATCCCAACACGAGAGGTGACTGTTCTGACCCCCACCCAATGAATAACATCCAACTTGTCTGTTATAACACTAAAACTATTCCCTCTTGTGGGAGGATTTAAGGTGAGGTCTAACGAGCTCCAAATTATGTTGCCACCCACCTACAGCTATTTAGCTCAGACGGATGTCCAGATTCCTTGGCAATTTGGCCATGTCTTATGTGCAAGCTACGCTGGCATTTTTTCATCAGTAGTTGGAGATGATGTTCTTGTCTTCACCCGCCTAAGTATGAATGTGCTTTGGCCAAATCTTGTTATGGTCCCATGTTGTCTCTCATGGTCTACAAGCTGCCAGCCCTCCAGCCAGTCCCAAAGTTAGCTGGGAGAGGTGAAGAGCCCAAGGACCTGCCCTCTGCTATGACTTTGACTTTTGTATGAAAGAGCATCAAGTATTGTAGATTTTCATACGCAGTTCCATTTTTACCCTATTAAAGGATTGTCTCTGGGTCTGGACCTCCTGTGTATAATCTGTGAAAATCCTTCTCAACTGTAATGGGGTCATGTTGCTGGGCTGCCTGTAATAGTGAATCTCAGTCCCTATAGTGAGGAGTCTTGCAATCACAGGCCTGTGTCACGCACTGGGGTTTTGTGTCACTCCTGGCACTTACTAAGGTGTTTCCACCACAAAGTGGTCAGGCAAGTGGTCAGGTTGCAGAATAGTTTTAAGCAGGCCCTCCATATATTAAAAATTTCTGCCCTCCGTTTTTTCTGGGAGGCCTATCACACATACATTGTTCTGCCTGGATTTTCCATCCACATCTTTTGCCCAGGCATACAGGAGTTGGGTGTTATCAGTAAGCTGACAAAAGTCTGTGTGAAGGAACATGCTGATGCTATAAAACAACTTCAGAGATGCACATAGCTATCTCCAATCTGGCAGACATCTTTTGAAGGTCCGTACATAGATTGATGTTGAGAGCCGTGGTATAAATGTTATGCTCCAGGGCCGATTTGGTCTCCTTGACTGCTTGCATCTATTCTCTCTGAGACAGATCGCGGCCACCCTCGTCTGTGGGAGGACAATCATGATCCATTCCTGGGTGTTCGTCCTGTGTCGTATTGCGAAATGCTTATTCCTCCACTTTGTTGAGCACTGTTGTCTTGGTGCCTCATCATGGACCATGTTGTTATTTATAGATGGGGAGAGGATTTCCACCTTGATCTTTACACTGCTAGGTGTATGAGCAAGTTGCAGAGGCGTGCCACGCAGTGAAGAGAGCAGTTCATTACCAGCCCAGCGACATCAGTCGAGGCTCATCCTACAATGTTCCCCGGAGCCACAGGAGTACGTGCATGAGGATCAGGAAGGGACTGCCCACCCAATGCACAACCTGCTCTGCTCACACCGAATAGCCTGCATCTACTGGGCACACCCACATCCCTGGCCGTCACATGGAGTTCACCAGTACTCCCCCCCCCCCCCCCCCCCAAGTCACCGCCAAAATCACCCCTGGTGCTTTCTCCCACAGCGCACTGACCTTTATCTCAGCCGAGCGCTCTGGATATGTAATCACCACACCGTCCCATGAAGACTCTCCTTCCACTCAACCTCACCTGTTGCTGCAACTCTATGCTAGGATCGCAGGAGCAGCGTCCCAGGATTGCGCAGCCACCCAACCTTCAAGACACTCCACCTGGTATGGCGGTTACAGATGTGCCGGGGTCTATATTGTCCCTGATAGGCCAAAATAATATCATGTTTTGCCTTCCTCGATGGGAGCTCAAATTGAGTGCCCCATCTTGGTCTGGGGCTATTCACTCCACTCCACATATACATATTTCACTGCTCAGTAAATAGACTAGAGAGCTTTATTCAGTAGTTGAGGCATGTGTGACAAACGTCCCCCGCACCCCCCAGTTTGTGACAATATACTGTGATATCACAATGCTTACTGTTTCTTGCTTTTGACAAATTATTTCTAATGGAAAAGAAAGTTGTCTGTACTGTTACCAGTATGTCACTAGTTTATCGTAGGACGAATTTCCAAAAGATGCACTTTTATATTTTGTTTCGTTCAATATTTTCTTCATATATTTGTGGCATTGTTATTGAAATATAAGGTGTTCTTCTAGTCAATGATTATGTTATGCAGTAGAAAAGATAGCCTTTCGGTTATGCTTATGATGCCACAGACTTATTAGGAAGACTGGCTCCTGCAGTACAGAACAGACCCTGAGTTTGTTTGCAATGTGTTGCGGGAGCTGGGTGGTGTTTTTGTAGAGTACATTGCTGGGTAGTCTGGTGTCGAGCAGAAAGGAACAGGGAGCCTGCGCACTACCCTGCAGTAGTCTGCCCTCTTCCACAGGCCACATTATTAGTAAAATGTAGATAAGACATAAATTTGCTTAGGGGTAATTTTTCGGGTGAGTGTACTAGGCAGCGCGTATGCCGTCTGTTGACCGTCCTAGTATGGCTTACCAAGAACGTAGTGGGTATTGAAGTCCTCCAATTGGCTGGCTTTATTTGTCACTTTTATCTGGCTGCTTCTTTTTCGTGTTGCAGCTTTTCAATCTTGTGTTTGTAAAGAGGCAATATTCTATGGGCGGGACAATCTCTTTGATTTACTAGTATTGCTACTTCCACTGCTTGCTTTTCAACCACTACTTTTTTCTTTTAGGTGAAGCACTTTATTAGAGCCGTATCCCTTGTGTACATCTCTTCCTCTACACTCCGTGTTGCTTTTGGTTGCCCACCTGCTTTTTCCTGCCCATCCCTTTTGCACTTGCTCGGTTGCGTCTCCCCATTGCTGCCCCCATCTGCACCCTGTGATGTCTTACCCCCACCCCATTTTGCTTTTCCTCCTGCCTTCCTGTTACTTTTGTGTCCCCTCTTGTGGTGTTTCAACACCCCATCCCTCACCCTCCTCAGTGTTGCTTCGCCATTCTCCCATTACCCTCATGGTGTTGCCCAACTCAGATCAGTAACTAAAAGAAAAAAAGAAATGCCTGCATCATTGTTGTTTAACGTTAGCCACGCTGCACAGCACAGGCTTAAAACCATGGTCATAACCAGTAGAGCACAAAGGAGAGACCTATTGGCTTTGTTAAGACTTTATTCACTGCCTTTTTACCTAGTTGTGAGCCCGGAATTCAAAACACGTTATTACCCAAAGTACCAAATCATGTAATCTTCATACTGATTAACAAACCTATAGAAAAGTCTAAAACATATGTTTTACAGTGTAATTACAATTACCTGTGCATTATTGAATACAAAGCACACACAAGGAGATGATGGACGGGGTCAAGACTGATTTGCATTTGGCTGTATCTGAACTGGGTTGGCGAAGTGAGCTAAAGAACGATGATGGATTCAACCCAGATCTGTGACTGGGGGTGAGTGTCTGAAAAGTTTCAGCGCTCCGTCCATCATCTCTTTGTGTTTGCTTTTTGCGCCCTAAGTTGGCAGGGTATGCCTAGACATGTGTCCCTTGCTCACTTTGCCACAGGATTCAAGCTAGACTGGTTGATGAGGGCTGTTAGCCCAAAACCAGTCCCAGGATGCTTGTTTCCCGTCCAGTGACAACATGGCTTGGCAGTTCAGCCTGGACTGTTCCCATGAGGCACAGGGTCAAGACTGATTTGCATATAGCTGTGTCTGAACTGGGATGGAGAAGTGAGCTAAAGAACTATGATGGATTCCACCCAGATCTGTGACTGGAGGTGAGTGTCTGAAAAGTTTCAGCGCTCTGTCCATCATCTCCTTGTGTTTGCTTTATTTGATATAGTCTGCCTTTTCAAGACACTCACCCAGAGAGTTGCTATAATTCTGTTTATTGGCTCAGCCATCAGTTCTGTCCTTTATTCTGTTTGACACATATGGTTCTCATAATACACAGTAGCATGTTTCTAGGCTTTCTTTTTACCTCCTCCCTTTTCCCATTAATGTTTTTCTTTTCACCAAAAGTTCTTGTTTATTTTTAGATTTGCTTATGTGCTTTTCCAGTTGGGGTTTATTTTGTCATCATTTGTATACAGTAGTTACAGTTTTGACAGGAAATTCAAACAATTCCTAATAGTCGCCACTCTGCTCCACACCTCTTTTTTTTCTTTTTGTCATAAGCGAATGTTTCTTTGCTGAGCCTTTCGGTCTTTTAATGACCACAACATGGTGCAACACCCAACTAAATATTAAGGCACAGAGTGGTAAGGCTATTCCGCCATGAATATAGCCTTCTCATGAAGAAGCCAGGGAATGTACAATGGGCCTTTGGACGTCTTTCATCTGCAAAGGAATAGTTGACACAGGATCCAGCAAAGACACCTCAGTGTGCCCTTTCTCTGCTTCATACCCAAATATATCTTGATATTGCACTCCTTTTCTAGGTATGGCCTTTGTGGATATGCTCTACCTCCGACTCACATCGGAATATGTCCCCAAAGAGAGGGGAGTGAGACATCTCTTCCTTTGATGTTGAAGCACCGTTTCACACTGGGCACTGTTCAATGTAATGGCACGTTCTACATTTATATGTTCTTTCGCCTATATGTTTTAACCACTTAAAGCATTCACAACCTCTCGTGTATCTCTGTGTAGCAAATCTGCCTTTTCTGCGTGTCATCCCTATTTTTACTGGATTTTTTACTCTGCCCTTTTACCTCTGCTAAACTGAAGTAAAGGGCCTGTGCTCCCCTTTAAATGTGGTTAAATTAGCATATGCCTGATTGACATATTTAACTTGCCTTCATGTCTTTAGCATTTTGTATAGAAAAGGCACCCAGGGTCTAGAAGTTAAACCTTTTTGATGGGCGGGAAACCCTCCTTTTAAACATGAATAAATCACTGTTAAGTACACATTGTTGAACAAAGTAGAACATGTGCGAAATTAAAGTTGGCATGTTCCTTCAGTTATTTTCACTGGCAGTGCTGTAGCTGAATCAAACAAAATACCAGTCTTATTGTAATAAATATTTAGGAAAATAAACTTTTAGAAAGTGACATTTTACCTGCCTGAACCCTCAGCATACAAATTAGTATTAGCTTGCTGACAGCTGGCTGCCAGGGCTTGACCATAATGAGGCATGAAAACTGTTCCCATAGCAGAAACATTGGCCTTGGTGCGGGGAGGTGCTTTTGTTTCTCTTGCAGGAAGCCAAGTTAGGTTAGACCCAGATACATCATTAACGGGCCTGCTCTTTTACAAGTAATTTTCAGGTGAGAACTGGGGTAGACAAACGTTTGGTTGTGTACTTGGGTCCCGGTATTTCGTGACCATAGACTCATTGGTGGTTGGTGATTTTTGTGCCATTTCCACATAAAACTTTAAAAACTCATATTTTTGGTTCCATTTGTTGAATGTTTTCTTGTTTTGGCGTCATTTTGCTTAGTAAAATGTACTGTTTTTTTCAAATTCGTTTTGGAATTTTTATTGTTTGATGTTTTGACTTTATTACTGTTTTGGTTTTGCATACATTCTTTGCTCATTGCTTGAGTTAGGGTTGTCTGCACTGTCACAGCTTCCAGAGGATTCAGCTGAGGTTAATTTAGTGGCTTTTGGGATTCACCCTGATGGGGAAATGTCATTATTATTGGAGGTGGACGACTAACCACCTCAAATAATAATCCACTTGCTTATCTTTTAGATCTAATGCACTGTAAAATGTCCATTTGTTTAGACCAGGCCATCTGTCCAAAATGTAATATTCTGTTGCCTTCAACTTTTGTTCAGGCATCAATCTTCTGTAGGTCACAGCCTACCAGGCAGCCAAATTCATCTTGCGGGCATTCAGAAAGTTGACCTAGGAATGCATTCCAACTGTTGCTTCCCATTGGCTTTGTGGTTTTTAACACACACCTGCTGGCTTTATTTGCTTTAGGCTGTCCAGTTCGAGTTAGTCCCTCCCGTTGCACTAAACTTATTTACAGTTTTTTTCCACAAACTCACTTTCTGGAAACAGTCCTTTAAATCTTGTTATCTTGTCACATTTGCTGTGCATTCAAAGACAGAGGTCAAATGTCAGGCTGTCTTTTCCAGGGAGCTTTGTGTTTATTTTTCTTTATCTGACTTCAAAGTGAGAGGGTGTATGTGACAATTATGCTGGCTTCTGGGCGTCTGCTTGAGGAAGGCTGTATGATGTTGTTTTTTTCCTAGCACACAACAAAATCTAAATATCTGGAAATGAACTGCTGACGATTAAATCAATCCATTGGGTGATGACGCTACTGGACAGTATCGTTTGTACGCTCTATACTTTTATCATTAAAATTGTATGCGAGTGCAGATGTAATGGTCATTTCAATTGAAGAGGTGTTGTCTGTAATGGCAGTACACAACCGTATTAGGCATACTCGTTACCCCACTCAAATCTACACCCCTCCATGCTACTGCGCTCTACTCTGCAGCACTCAACACTATGCGCCACTGCACTCTGTCCTACACCACTTCACTCCTCTCTACTCTACATCACTCCACTCTATTTATGTCACTGCACTCTACCTCACACTACTCTTTGCCACGGCTCTCTTTGCCACTGCACTCTTTGCCTCTGCGCCAATGCACTTTACTCTGTACCACTCCACTGTATTCCAGTGCACTGTATGACTATCCCTGCTACACTACTCTACACCACTTCACTCTACTATGAAACAATCTACTCAGCGCCACTCTACACTGCACTCTATGCAAATGCACTGTACACCACTTTACTCAAAGCCAATGCACTCCACGCCATTCTACTCTGCACCACTGCCACCACAGCACTATACGACACAGCACTATATGCAATTGTACTGTCTCTGCACTCTACGAAACTCTACTCTCTAACTCTCTTCTACTCTGCACCACTGCTCTCTATGCCACTGCACTCCACGCCACTCTAATTTACTCTGCACTCTACGACATTTCACTCAAAGCCACTGTACTCTACTCATAAAAATCTGCTCTATGCCACTGCAGTCTGCGCCACTCTATTGCACTCTGCGTCATTTCACACCTTGCCACTCCATGCCATTCCACAACACTGTACTGTACGCCACGTTACTCAAAACAAATCCATTCCACACCACTGCACTCTATGGCAATATACCCTGCACCGCTGCACTGAGCTCCACTATACTTTAGTCTATGCCGCTGCACTCTAAGCCACTCCACTGTACACCAATGCACTATATGCCACTTCACTCTGCTCCATTGTATGCCACTGCACTCTATCCCAATACACTCTACATCACTCTACTATGCAGGACTGCACTCTCTGGCACTGAACTTTCTGCCACTCTACTTCATCCTGTGCCACTGCACTCTTTGCCACTACTCTGTACCACTCTACCCTGCACCACTCTACCCTGCACCACTACACTCTACGCCACTTCCCTCCATGCCTAATGCAGCAAGTGCAGGAAATGGAGGATGCTCAAGTATGCTCTGGGTGCTTTGCGATCGTAGGTGTCCTTGCGTTATCTCCTCGGTCCACGGGTCAGTTGGGATGACTTTGGCTACAGATGTCAGGGTCCCTCGAAGTCCGCTTTGAGCCAGTAGAATGCCAGCTGCTGCTGGGCTACTTGTCTTCATCCACAGCGGTCCCAGTGATATCCTTTGGTGAAGGCTCGTGCCCTCTTTGGTGACCAATCTGGATTTGGACGACACCCCTGGGTCCAGCAGACTTGGGTGCAGTTTTTGGCTGTTGAGGATGGGTCTCTTGGGGTTCCCAATGAGTCAGCAGTGATTTTTCATAAGTGTCTTCTGACTTACAGGGGGGGGCTACTTCAGCTTTGATGGCTCCGGTGCTAGTTCCAGGGGCTAAGCTGACTGACTCTCAGTCACTTTTTTGGTCAGGGGCTAAGAGAGCGACTTTTCCCCAAGCTTGGAGCCAGAGGCACAGTCCTCTCTTCGCTAGCTCAAGGTTCGGCAGGTGCAGTCTAGCACATGTCGCAGCATCTCTTTGGCAAGTCCAGGGGCAGTAGAGCAGTCCTTCTGTCCTTTCTCCAATCACTGTGTGAGCTTGGGGACAGGCTGCTAAGGGTGCCATATTTATGCCCAGAAAGTACCCGGGAGGATGACGCGGTCACTAGCCAATGGGCTACCGGGCACCCTCCCGTCTTGTGATGCCTTTCTGTCTATGTGTGGCATTTAGAAATACCAAGGAACACTAATCTGTCCAATTTTAAGATGTCTGGAACCTTCTCTGGATTTTTGGAGCACGGTAGCCCACCCTAGAGGTGCGGCTACCTTTGGGCTACACACCCACGGGAAAAACGGTGTGACATTGGTCTCCTTCCTTTTTCCTTGTCTCCTGCCTGTCTACGTGAACAAAGGGCTGTCCTTCATGCGGCTGATCGCCATTTACCCACCAGAAGGTGGCTATGCCTTTGAAGTTCAACTGTTGGGTTAACACCGGGAGTGGTTTCTTGTGAATGGGAGGTGGCACTTTACCCTGTGGCAGGTTGCTGTTGTTTCTAAGCCTAGGAGTCATTCACACAACGTTCCAGGAGGGTAGAAAGCGGTCCGGTGGCTAGTGACCATGTAGGTCCTCTGGATAATCTGGGTCACAGAGTGGTAACTTTCTAAAAGTTGCATTTTCATAGAGGTGACATTAAATTCGACTTGGGCATCAAGTCTGGTTTAATGCCACGATTAATTTGATATCTTGAATTAACCATTTTAGTCGTCTTATTCAGAAGGTAGCCAGGTTGAGTGGTCTGTCAGGTACTCTGTGCTAGCCAATGGGGCCACTACCATTTCCACAGTAAAAACCAACTTGGACTTTGTGCTGTCAGGAATTATTAAACCAGCATTTGCAATGCAATAGGTCCCGCATGTACGAGACTTTGAGCTATTGGCACTATAAATGTCAATAGCTTAAATTCTCGTTAATGCTAGACCTTTTGAATTGCAAATATTTTTGATTCCAAGTGCCCCATGCCGCACTTGCAGTTGAGGCCACGCCCCTTTCTTGAGGCGAGCCACGTCTAAAGAAAGGGGCGTGGCCTCTACTAATCTCGGCAGTGGGTGCTTGGAAACAACCCCCAAAAAAATATTTGCAGAGTTTAAGCTGTTGTCATTTACAATACCAATAGCTCAAACTCTCCTAAATGAGAGACCTACGGCATTGTAAAGAAGCGGCATCCATTGTATCCGCTGCTTGGAAAGTGAAAGCACGCATGGCGCGCTGAATGTAAGGAAAACACGTTGTGCTGGAAGTAAGACCAAACTCACTAAAGAAAATGGTGCTTACAGACTAAACAACACAGATGGTCTAACAGGAGTAAACGGGCCAGTCCTCATGGGAGGTTACAAATGAAGTGACGGCGGTACTAAGAAGGGATTAACAAGCCAATTACCGAATATGAAACCAGGACTTACAAGGGACAAAGGCACAAGCCAATGAAAAACTTGGGCGGAAAGTGGTTGGAGCTTCAAGTGCATACTCTAATACAGCTTGCCTCACAAAGCAGCGCATGCGCTGCCCAGGCTCGAATGTAAAACATACAAGAGTTAAATACTTCAGTTCTTCAACTCTGTGCTCCAAGCTGGGTCCTAAAGCAAAGTCGAGCACTGATCATTATCAGGCCCAGCTATCTGCAGCTGAAGAGGCCTGACACACGCTCCATTAACTTTAAAAGGAAAACGCAATACTTATTTATTAGATTTTAAGATAAACCTAGCACCTATTTAAAAATTAACTCAAGGCTGCGAGCTATTCTGAAGGTCTCAGAGAGCTACCAGTAGCTCGCAATCTACTAGTTGGACACACCAGAACAAGTGTAACGCATTTAACAGTACCAAAAAACAGAATAACAAAGTTGCACAGCACAAAATAAATCTAACACAAATGTATTAAAATAGATTATTTTTTTTAATTAATTTTTAGAATCCAAGATGAGCAAAATCGATCAGACGGTTCCGGAGATGCAGATTTTTAAAGAGAACTTAATTCTCCCCAAACAAGCATTGGTAACCTAAAAGTACACAAACTTTTGAAAAGTTTGTGAAAGTTGTTTTTGTCTTCATTGGCCCGGCTTGGGTGACCAAATCAGTCCGGGAGAAGGTCTAGGGGGCCAATAAATAGTATTTGGACCATTACCTGGCTTCTTCAGCCCAGTTCTCAACTTTACAGCACATCGCTATAGACTTCCATGGAGTGGTCCTGATATTACAGATACATGCAGTCGTTGGAAGTGTCCTTGTGAATATTTCTTGGTCCACGGATCTGGTGGGGCGACTTGGGTCAAAACAGTCGGGGTCCTTTGAAGTCTACTTTGAACCAGTAGAAGGCCAGCTGCTACTGGGTTACCGGTCTCTGTCTACAGCGGTCCCAGCGATATCCTTTGGTAGAGGCTGGTGTCCCTCTTGGGCGATCAATCTGGACTCAGATGCCACCCTTAGGTCTGGCAGACTCTGCAACTTTTGGCTGTCAAGGATTGGTTTCTTGGAGTGTCCGTCGGCAGTCAGCGCCGATTCTTTAGCAGTAGCTCCTGCATTGCCAAATTAGGCTACTTCAGCTTTGTTGTCCCTGGTGCTGGTTCGAGGTGGTCAGCTGACTGACCCTTGGAGTCACTTCTTTGTCTGGGGCGGTACATATTTTTCTCTTCCCTGTTGGTACCCACGTGAATTTTAGATTGTGATCTCCTCTCTGTGCCTACACTGAATGTCCTGCTTGTCACTTAGGTTCCTTCCCCCTTTTTTATTACTTTTTGTATTTTTGTATTTTTGTACTTCGTTTTTGTTATGAGATTACTGGTGGTCCTATAACCTCGTGGCCCTTTGTCTTTGGTTATTTAATTTGATTAGTGATGTATTTCTTTATACATGAGATGTTCATTGACTTTTACTCATTTACTTTTCTGAGCACCATACTGGATAAGTTTTGTAAGACTAACCTTTAGAGATTTTGCCTCTCGTTTATTTCCTGCGTATATATCCTCTATATCGCAAGTGGGATCTTGTTGTCCTTTTTTCATGTTGTTTTGTATCTGGTAGTAGCGCGATTAGTCCGCTTTCTACTTTAGTTGTCTTCTCGGGTCCCGATCACGTGGGACGCCGATTTGCTGTTATCACTGAGACAGCGAGGAGGGTTCGGTGCTCTGTGCCCGTATGAAGAAGGAAGGTCTGCCAGACCGTGCAGGTTCCCGTTTCTTTGTAAAGGTAAGAATTAGAGTGGGGCCTTGTTTCTCCACCCCTGTAAGTGTCATTATGATTTTTAGTCTGTATCTGTGCGATTGATTCGTATTAAATGGTTTTCTCGATACAAGGTACTTCTGAGGGATGGTCGTCTTGATTTTTTAGTATCCCCCTCTCTCTTTTGTTATTCCCTTTTTAGATGTATTTCTTCCTAAGAAGTTGGCACAACATTGTTACTTTGAGGGTTTGGAGGTACGCACCCGATTAGGATATAAAGTTGCACCACCCCTCTGTCGTAGTTGGATTTATTGCGTCTGGATTGTTGCAGGTATAAGGATTACTGGTATGTGAATACAACCTATGGCTTTATATGGAATACACTTTTGGGATTTCTTTTCAGTGGTGAGTCTGGGTCCTTCTCGAGACTGGTGAGTGGTGTTCACCCTATCCATGTTCCACTCCCTTTCGTGATTTGGTATCTTTATACCTTTAATTGTGACACGTGTTACTTTGGAGATGGTGGATTTTTTTCCTCTCTCTTGGTGGTTCTCTAATCCTTTTTCTTCTTTCTTGCTTGATTTATTCTTTTGTTTTTTATTTTTATACCACCCATGGGTGCCATTTTGGGCTTCTCGGTGTTAGGCACAGAGATAGACAGAGTTTTTGTCATAAATGGACATTTATGTTTGTTCATCTCTTTGGAATTTGTTGTTTAGGTCATTTTCCTCACCCCTGTCCTGAGGAGGCCGAGATGTTTCATTTGGCCGAAACGCGCCCGCGTCGACCGATTTTCGTTAGAGGAGACTGATGAGAAAATTACAATTTATTCTAAGAAGAATTCTTGCACAATTTTTTGATTGAGGCTCTGTAGTGTTCATAGAGCCAATTGTGCAGACAAGGCTTCCTCCTAGTGTATTACCTATAGGTTATAGGTGAACACCTTTTTTTCAACGATTTGGGTGTTAGGAACTTGAAGTTATTGTTATTATTAACAACTACTATTCCACACTTTTTTGTTATCTTCTTGCCATTTTTTGTATATAAGTGTTATATATGTGTGTAAATATGTCTTGTGTATATGATGAAAAAAACTCTTTAATTTGGATGAAGTAACTCCTGGATTACGTTAATTAAATTATGTGATCTTTGGTATGTGATTGTTTTCTGTGTTGAATTGCTTGCTTATAAAGAACAGGACTATGTACTACCAATAGAGGAATATTCCGCCATCTATTGAGAATTTATTTTTCCTACATATTTTTTCCTCCTGGCCATTTTTTCTATTATTCCATTGAGGAGTCTGCAGTGGCAGGCTGGGAGGCATTTTGTACTTTGTTACACACAGGGTGGCACAATCCATGCTGCAACCCTGGGTGGACACTGCCGTATATAGCCTGAGTAGCTTATACTAGGGATTTATAAGAAATTCAGCCTGTGCCAATTGGAGGTAGCCAATTCGACATACAATTTGCAATGGGTTAGAACACGGGCACTGAGGTCTGGCTAGCAGGCCTCAGTGCACTCGGAGTCTATAAACCGCGTCAGTCCAAAAATGTGGAGTTGAACATGCAAAAAGTCGTTTGCTTGCACATTCCCTTAAAAAAATACAACAGTCGCCCTTAGAAATTTTGCCTTTGGGTAGAAAGCACATATGTTCTCCTTTTAGCAGTCTAATATCTCTATAGTCCTTTCAGATCCTATGTGCATTGTCCCCACAGATATATGTCAAAGTTTCCAGTATGCTCAGATGGCACAAAAGTAATGCAAGGAAAGCCATTTGTAACCTTCTCTGTTTAGATTGTGTCGGTGTGAGCTTGTCTTTGCCATTGATCTGTGTCATCCATAAGTAAAATCTCACTTTTGCTAATACCCAAATGGTAACCTGCAACCAATTTTACAGCGTAGTTGATTTATATCAGCAAAAATGTCACTGCCTGGGATTTTTTGCTACCTTAGAATATCTAAGTCTTACCAATTTGTAATTTTATTTTTAGGTTGTTTGTGTTCCTTTGTGGATCTTGATGTCCTTCTTGTGCCTGGTGGTGCTTTATTACATTGTCTGGTCAGTGCTTTTCCTGCGTTCCATGGATGTGATTGCTGAACAAAGGAGAACACACATAACGATGGCTATTAGCTGGATGGCAGTTGTGGTTCCTTTACTCACATTCGAAGTAAGTATTATTTTGCAAGGAAATGTAGTGTTTTTTCCTTTAAAGTAAAAATAATCAGTTGAACGTTTTGGTCAACTGCAGCGTCATTAACTTACAAACATTATTTATTTCAGTTTTATTTCTAAATGGTACCGTTTTGTATTCTTATTGCAATTTATTTTTTTAGTTTCAAGAGGTTAGACACAGTTTTTTGTGTGTAAGCTGAACCTCACTCTTGATCTGCCACTGTCTTCATCACTTCACTAATTGTGCCCTCCAGATTTCCTTGCAGCATTCCTTGATGCAACACACTGGCAATTAGTCCATCCTTCTTACCCTACTTGCACATAGTATACAATCCGTATGCTGCTGTAAGGATGAACGTGCTAGAGCTGGACATGAATTTGTGGTAGTCCTCCCCCTTCCTTGGCCTAAATACACGCAAGACTGCCGAAAGTGCTCCATGTTTTGTTGCTTCACAAGCAAAACAGTATCGGAACTGGCCAGTGTCTCTTACTCGTCTTCTAGTGAGTTACGCTTTGTTAGACAAGGAGTGATAAAGTCGAACTTCTGAACAAGAAGACTGCACACCCAAAGTTTTACTCATTCATATTTTATCTTCTCCTGGTAGGTTACAATTTTACAGTGTGCAACTCACTTTATTGGGTGCCATTACCATTGTGAGACCT
The DNA here is from genome assembly GCF_964204655.1 of Triturus cristatus. NCBI lineage: Eukaryota > Metazoa > Chordata > Amphibia > Caudata > Salamandridae > Triturus > Triturus cristatus. Next base: position 874,706,169 of record NC_140588.1, read on the forward strand.
TTTTCATGAGACCTGGGACAGTCCCACATTGCTAATCATTTGTGATGTAAACTAGGAAACTAATGCACTCAGACTGAACCGATCCCATTTTTCCAAAGTTAGTTTTGAATAGCAATCAAGGAGGTGGCCATAGATTTAAACGTATGATATAGACTGACAGTAAACACATACAATAAATCTATGTCTAACAAAAGCTATGTTTTATGAAACAAGCAGGTCTGCATATGGAGAGGGAAAAAGTAAAGCAGTTCCAAAACATCAGAATTCATCTTCAGAAAGCTCATATCAAAAGACATAGATCTGAGTGTTCTATTTGGATTTTTGCTTTTGTTTTGTGACCAAAAAATTATAGAAGACTCATAAACCCATACTTAAAAAGATTTTAACACATATTCAGGACCCCCCTCAATTTGACCAAAAATTGGTTTTTAAATAATTTTTAGTGTATTACATGTTCCCTTTAAATCTTAAATGGCACACAACCTCTCCCCTCTGTGTTGGAAATGGCCCTTTCTGCAGGGTTATGCCCAAACCTTTTGCCTTTTTCCTCCTATTCTGACCTTTTTGTTGGCTTTAGGACTCTGGGCACTTTACCACTGATAATCAGTGTTAAAGTGCGTGTTCTCTCACCCCTAAAACATGGTATGATTTGGTTTACACCTGTCTGACATATTTAATTTACTTGTAAGTCCCTTGGAAAGTGGTATCCCATATACCCAGGGCCTGTAAATTAAATGCTTCTAGTGGGCCTGCAGCACAGATTGTGCCACCCTCAGAAGCAGCCTTCCAAACCTGTCTCGGGCCTGCCACAGCTTACAGCCACATTGACTTGGCATTTAAAACTAGTTGCCAATCCTTAAACCTCTCTTTTACTACATATAGGTCACCCCGAGGTAGCCCTATGGGCAGGATTCTGTGTAGGTAAAAGGTAGGAAATGTGCCTTTATTATGTGGCATGTCCTTGTAGTGACAAACAACGTTTTTGTTTCTCGCTACTGTGAAGCCTACTCCTCTCATAGGCTAGTATTGGGAAGTCCCTTATATGTACTTAAGTGGTCATTCCTGATCTGAAAGGAGTAGCGTAGTCCTGTTTGGTATGTTTGGAATGGTAGTGAGAAATCTGCTTACCGGTGAAGTTGGATTTTTTTTATTACTATTTTAGAAATGCCACTTCTAGAAAGGTGGCATTTCTCTGTGCTTATAAATGTATGTGCTTTGTAGCCAGATTCCAATTCACGTTTAGGGCCTGGTGACAGGTACATTTTATGGATACTTTCCAGACAGCCATCACACATGAGGTGCTGGGTGCATCTGCATACTGATAGTATTCGTGGGCTCGTAGAGAGGGAGGTGGGCATGCGTACATTTGTATAGGCGGTGTCCTGCCCTCACACAAAGGGCTGATATACCCCTTACTGGTGTTTGGAGCCATGGCAGGGGAGAAGGGAAACTTTTTGAAACTTTACAGACCTTGCTGGAAACTTCTCCCACCTTCTAGAAGCAGGGCACCAGGGTATAAGTACAGGGCTCAGACCCTATGTTTTTTACTTCACTATGGGGCCCTCTGGGAGAGGAGAGGAGAGGAGACTCTGCCACTATAAGGAACTATGCAGCCAGAAGGGTCTGCCACATTGCCACTTGCTTTGCTCTGTTGGCCTGCTACAAGCTGATTGCTGTGTTTCCAGGAGAGACTGCCACTTTGCCATGGGCCCTGCTCTGTTGGCCTGCTGTCTGATACCTCTGCAGTGAGGGAGGAAGAGTCCTGCCCTCTACATCCTTTGTTGCACCCACAAACTCCAAGGGCTTGTTGGCTTGCCCCCTGTTGTTGAAGACTTGGAGACATCAAAGTCTCCCTGCTGTTCAGGCTGTGCACCGCCTGCAGGACAGACATTAACTGTGAGGCATCCTTGAACTCTTTACTGGGCTCCCTGACGTGGGCTCACTATCTAGCGCTGGCTGAGTTGGTCCCCAACCACATCTGCTACCAGGCGCGCTCAGCCCTGCCTTTAGGAGGATACGGCAGCACCGCAGCATACTTCCAGGTGTGTGTCGTCCTGTCTACCAGTGAGTCTGCTCAGGGTAATTACCAGAGAGTCCCTGCTCTCCGAGCGCCTTGGCATGAGCACCTCTCACCTCGTGTTAGCACCTAGTTCAGGATCAGCGCGGCACCAGTGCAATTCACTGTGGCCCCAGAGGTGGGAACCAGAACAGAGGCAGTCTGCCTGCTGTATGCTGCATCATTCCAGGTACTGTTGCAAGACTATTAGCTGCTTCTGTTGCCATCATTGTGCCCTGCTGGTGGTTGCTCCTACTGTCAATGTATGCTGTTTGCAGCGCTGTCGAAAGACACTAACGACAAACTGGCAGTTTATCTAGAGAAAATAGTCTCCATTCCGATCGTCCTACAGTGCCTCTTTCAAACCACTGCAACATTCCGTATCTGCCTCCTAGAGCCTCCTCTGCCGAATGCGGCACTAGTAACGCGCCATTTCAGGAATCGCATCACGCGTTATCACAGGAATTGCGTGATACTATAGAGCACAAAAACAAGCTCTAATTCCTAAAGAAAATTTACGTTTAGTTCCGCACAGTGGCCAATGTAGGAATATGGGCTTCCGGTCATACCTTTCTATTTAAGATTGTACACTGAAGGTCCGGATTGTCTTCCTACAGTTTATTGGTCACTTAGATTGTCTTTTTTTCAGTACTTCAGAGTGTAATTCAGTGCCACTGACCCCTAGTGGATTGCTATCTTCATATTACTGTCCAGTTATTACAAAATAGTAAGTACATTTTTTTTTCTTTCCAAGTTACTTTATACCTTGCTCTGCACTAGACTATGGCTTTAAGTGGAGCACCTAATTTAATGCCTCCTCAACCATTCGTGCCTTCTGGTGAAGTAGCTCATATCTGCTCTTGATGATGAAGAGGATTTTTCACCAGAAAAGAGTTGTCCTACACTCCTTATTTCCAATAGGGTTGAGGGTAAATAACAGTAAAAAAAATTTAAAAACACATGTTGGACTTGATGTATTTGCCAGTGCATTCAAAGATTTGGATTATGCACCTACTGTGCGCGTAGGAATAGACTGTTACAAATTTTATCCTAGGAAACAGTCTAAAAGTATAGCAGTCGAGAAATATGTTTCAGCACTTAAAATTTTTGCTTTAGCATGTCTTTTTGGCTGTTTGCATGATGAGAGACCAAATTTTTATGCACACAGCCAATTCTTCCATACAAAATGGCCTTTGGGCAAAAGGTGGGGCATCTCTCCAAGAAGTCATTGAAATTGTTAAATGAGCAGAATTAACTGGGAGGTGTGCCAAATCTGTTTTAGCGGATGGCAGAAAATCTCCAGAGAAACCAGTCATTAAGGAGATGGTAAATTAAATAAAATCTGGCCAGAATACCAACTCCTTGCGCTCGGGGAAAGCATAAACCTCCTCAAGGATAAGAGTCATATTCTGGCAACGATTTAAGATTCTGCAGATGTGAGATGTTAGGACATTTGCCCAGTGAAAAAAGTGCATAGCTCTCAATCAACGCTGTTCTGCTTGTGGAATTGTTGGTCATTTTCATAAGTTCTGAAGAAAGTAGATCAAGAAAAATACACCCATCAAACTACTAGAAGAAGATTCTGAATCAGACTCGCAGGATACAGATGCAGAGGACACCAATATGTGTCTTTTGAGTGTAGACTCAGACTCAGTAGTTTTAGGAGTGCATAGTGATAGGAAACAACCTAAATGTGAAATTAGCATTGGGGGTGTATTGCTTACAATTACTGCTGATTCTGGATCTCTATACACTATAATAAGTCAGTCCGTATGGAATGAGAAATGTAAAGCGATGTTGGGTGAGAACTTGGAGTCCCCTGATATATCTTCTAAAAGTTTCACGTGTGAAACTATTTCTTTATTGGGGCACAGGAATTTAGTTTTCCAATTTAAAAAACATACTGTGGAATGCAAATTATGTTTCCATATCGGGTCCCTCCGTTTTGTGGTGGCAAGATCAGGGAGATCTAGGGATCATATTGGATCCAAATAGTCCTGATCCAGTACTGGTAGTACATAATGAATATAATGGAGATAATGAAATTCCAAAGGAGTTCCCTGAAGTCTTCTCTAATTGTGTTGGGGAACTCGAGGCTTTCCTACATAGGATCATTCTCAAGGAGAATGCTGTGCGTTGCATTCATAAAGCGAGAAACATACCCATGACCATCAGAGAAGTGGTTTCCAAAGAAATTGACATATTACTAAAGGCAGGGATTATACAGCCAGTAGAATCCTCTTATTGAATTGCCCCCTTAGTGGTCACGAGACGCGCCAACGGCAAACCTAGGCTTTGCATAGATCTGAGAGATTTGAATAAAAATATTCTGGTTTACTCATTTCTGCCTCCCAGGATCAATTAAATGCTTTCTATTACCAAAGGTGCCCAGTGGTTCATGACCATTGATCTCGCATCACCCTACCGCCAGGTGCCCTTACATCCTGAAAGTCGAAGGGTAACAGCCTTTTATACCTTTCAAATGCTTTCAGTTAGTGAAGGTACCATTTGGATTAGCATCTGCTATGTTTCAACGGCTGATGTTTAAGATCTTTTAGAAGAAGAAAAAAATATTCTTTTCCAAGCAGAAATTCTAGTCATGGGCAAGACGAAAGAGGTGCATGACGCAAATCTTAGGACGGTGTCAGGTTAATTACCTGGAAAAGGTCTAACTGCACAATTTGCCGAATGTAAATTTGCGAGTAACTCTGTAACATATTTAGGACATGAAATTAGTGGAAGGGTATTAGAACCAAAAGCATCTCTAATGCCACTGGTCTTTCTAGTAAGGATGAAATTGGCGTTTTCTTTGGATTAGCTGAATTGTATGCAAAATGTCATGCATTTCTCAAGCAAAACCTTTCCTTTGAGACAGCTACTTAGTCAAATGTGGGTTTACATTGTCTGAAGAATTTCAGGTTGTATTTTAGTTGACAAAGGATGACATTTGTAGTGCCCCTGCACTTCACGGTTTCAAACCAGCTTTAAAAAGCGTTGTGACCATGAATGCCAGCTGCAGAGGTTTAGGGGCAGTCCTTACTCCGATTGACGGTAATAGTAACAAGTTGGTCATTGCTTTTGCTTTGCATGCGATTATCCCAACGGAAGAGAGGTACTGTGTAATTGAGAAAGAGGACCTTTGGGGTTTGGAGCACTACATAGTGTTTATTTGCGAATTTTCATTTTACTTTGAGAAGTGATCACAAACCATTAACAAAAGTACTGACTACCAAAGGTTTTTTGAAGACTTCTCCTAGGTTGGCACGTATGTCCATAAAATTGTTAGACTATAACTATGATGTATGCTGTGTTCCAGGGGTCAAGAATAGGATTGCAGATTTTCGAAGTAGGTTGCCATTTCCCTTGAAAACCAAACTGGAAGAAGAGTTCGAAGAAGTGTCGCAGAAATCATTGACTGCATGCATGAACGTGAGTGGGTTGAGGTGACTGAAAAAGGTGATATGTTACAGAAATTAATAGTTTGCATTCTCGATGGATGGCCTATCAAGGACAGTGAAGACAGTTTGCATGCTTATTAGTAATTCATCTTGTATTGGTGGCCTGGTATAGAGCTACATATAGAAAAGAAGGATGAGGCGTTGTGTGTTGTGCAACAATTCAGAGAAAACCCTCCTCACAATGAAACCGCCTCTTTGACTGTAAAATGCCCAGCAATGTCTTGAGAGAGGTTGAGGTTAAACATTTTGGGGCCACTACAGGTTGGTTCCTAGTCTAAGTATATAATTGTGTTGATTGGTCATTTTGCAAATTGGGCGGAGATTGAAGTGGTTAACAAGGTTTATGCCCAAACAGTTGTTTGATTTTTAGATAACTTGTTTGAACAGAATTGGGTCCATTATCAGTTAAAACTACTTTAGTTAACCCTTTTCTTTAAGAGGTATTCAAGGAGTTTTTAAGAAGAAATGGTGTATTGCACAAGACCACATCTGTTTATCACCCAGTGGGTAATGGAGACATTGAGCGCTTCAACATGGTGATCAAGAATACTATACAATTAGCTAAGGAAGCTAAAAGTTGTTGGATACAGAATGTGTGGAGAACCGTGTGGTTGTACAGAGTACACCATGCTCTACTGTTGTCAGTCCTTTTGAAGTAATGAGGAATAGGACTCCATATAGGAAGGACAATGTGGGAAGGATGAAGTGTTCCAAAAAGAGTGAGTGGACCTCCTTAGTAATCAAGGAACGGTTGTGTAAGGCATAGGATAAAAGCAAAACTTGGTATTATGAGAACAAATGTAAGGACAACGGGAATCAGGTTGGAGATTGGGTGAGAGTTAAAAGGCCTGGTACTTATGGAAAAGGTGTAGGAAAATCCTTACAGCTTTTGCGTGTGCATACTGTGCATTTCTGTTTTGTTGAGTGATGGAAAGGAGTGGCACGTGAGGCGTATTTCCCTATATAAAGGAGAAATTAACATACCAATTTGGGTTCCACTGTTGTGGATACCAAGAGTTCTAATTGGTTATTGTGTGTTAGCAGTTGTAGGGTGTTGAGTCAAGATGGAGTAGACGAAAATTAGAAATGGTGTTGAAAGTTTGCAACAAGTGGATGAGCATGGTGATGACCAACCAGAGATGGAGCAATCACCTTATACTTCTAAAGTAGGAGACAGGCAATCACCTTCTACTTCTAAAGTAGGTGAAGATGCAAGATTCATAGGTTGTACCAACCGGAGATGAAACAACTGCCTTCTACCTACCAAAGTAGGTGATGAGGCAAGAATGATAAGATTGTGTCGAAATATAATTAGAACAAAGAAATTACAGGGATTTTGTTAGAAATTCTGTATTGTTTCTTACAGGTTTTGTTGTTTTGTCACATATATATTTTCATGTCTTTTCATTAGGGGAAAGATGTGTTGTATATTGAATTGTATTATTATGGGCTTATTTTGATGTATTAACCTTATTCCTTTATTGTCCCTTTAGAGTTTCCTTAGTGATATGGAATTTAAATATTAGAACTGTATGATGTAGTATAGAATGTGGACGTCTGTTCTAACCAAAGCTGCGAAGGAGACTGGACCAGCTGGATGTATGGTATGCTGCTTCTTCGCTGTGGTCAATTTATGCAATAAAGTTCTTTGCTTTTACATTTCGTGTGGACCGCTGTACTACAGTATTTGATATAATACTGGTGATTTTTTTTTGACGCGGTGACTCGTGTGAGGTTCATAATTGCTGCATTTAATGCTCTGAGGGTCTAGTGAAGGGGTCTTTAAACTGAGGAGGGAGCCCATGGTGGCCTCAAGTGATCCCAGGGATTTCACCAGGCTCTGGCCTAAAAAACACATTATGCAGATAACAGTGCTTTGTTTTAAGTGGAAAAAATTAGCGGCAGTAAGCCTCTCTGTAAAGGGCCATCACTAACATCTTTAAGCCATTGATATCCTAGCTGCGAGTATTTGTCAAAACGGAAGGGAGTCCAAATATTCTTCCAAGCCCTCACCCCCATTTTTTAATAATCACACTGTGGATACTTTTCGGTTAGTAAGTCTTACCTTACCAGAATAGTATGTTTGGCAATCATGTATTTGAATGTATTTAAAATGGTAACAGAACTGAACTGCAATGTTTAAATATGTGTAGACCTATTTAAACACTTCTAATTTAATATAATAATTGTGAAGAGATCTGAGGGGGGCTCCGATTTCCCCCGCCCCCCAAAATGGGGATGCTGCATTAACAAGTTTGAAGACCACTGGTCTAGTGTATGCCGTGTTAAATCTTGCACTGCTAAGGAGAACGAGTATTACTTCGGCATCTGCATAATATGTACAGTAATTATGATTCATGTTATTTTGGTCAATGTTTTATATACAATATTTGATATATTTTTGTATAATTCTGTGTGTGGTCTCTTTTGTGGTGTATGTATTGTATTACTGGTGTGAGTGTGCTGCACAAACACTTTACACACTGCCTGTGATAAGCGCCAAGCTACCAGGGTATGAGCACAGGCCATCTTTGGTGTGCAACTTACTTGCCCTGACTAGAGTGATGGGTTCTGCCTGGCTTAGGTGCATACCCCAGCCAACCCTAAACTCAATTTCTAACACTCAGCTTGCAGGAATTTTTAATATTTGTCTTCCTTTAATGACTATTTTCACCATAAGATAGTCTGAAAGTAATTGGGTTCAATTTCTCTTTATTTAGATTCTGCTTGTTCACCGATTGGATGACCATAATTTATTCTCATATATTCCAATATTTGTACCTCTTTGGCTCTCATTAATAACCTTAATGGCAACAACGTTTGGACAGAAAGGAGGAAATCACTGTAAGTATTAATGGTGTTTCAACATGAAAGAGTCCAGGGAGACATAATTAATGTTTATCTTACTTATGCTTCAGCACATTTAATGTACTTCATGATGACCTTGCTGCTCTAAGGTGGGCTTTGGTGTCTCGTATTGCAAAACTGTGATCTTGCACTTAAAAATATATCACCAATTCTTTCTAGTTTCATGTCAGTGATGTTGCATTAAATCACTGGGAAGGACAAACAATAACTAAACAGTTTATCTGTGGCTTGTACAATATATATTGAAAATACAGCCTGTTGGTTGGAATTTTAGTGAAACATCTAAGGATGTTTCTGAAAGAAAATAATTTATGGCAGGGATAATGCTTTAGTGTGACAAACCAGGATCTCCTGTAGCTCATTTACGAGCTAGGTGTGCTATCTTTGCATCACGGGCAGTGCGTCGGGCGTAGTTGCATTGTAGGCAGTGCATTGGGGGCCGTTACCTTGTACGCAGGTTTTACCACATTTATATCAAGCCATGAGTATGAGTAATTTAAACATATATATGGGTGTAAATATATACTTTAGTAGTACATAAATATACTTATGTATATGTGTTTATATAAATGGTCATGTACACATACACACATGTAAATATATAAGGGAACATAGAGCAAATATTGGATACATTTAAAGTAATTTACATTAAAGAATGCAAATATTAACATTTACAATACAGTAATTATAAATATATAATAACAATAGTTACGGAAACATTTAAGTGTAGTTAAAGTATTCAAAAAGTAAAAAAAAGTAAAAAAAAAAAGTACGAACTTGGGAAAAAAGTGTGTGTGTGTATTACTGAGGCAGTGATAGTGCCTTGCAGGTATGCTTCGGTCAGTGTTTCAGGGAAAAGAAAAAAAGGCATTTTTTTTCCCTATTTTCTCAATAACGAATCTGTATAAAACTTTTCAACAAAAAGTACATCCACTTTAGGTTCTTCACGACAAGTTCCGTGTAGATCTACCAAGCGATGGCCTAACAGTAAGGGGCTTATCAAAAGCATCCCAAAAGCCCTTTAACTGATTTTTTTTTTCTTCCTCAAACTAGATAAAGGTAAATAAACAGAATTGTACCAAATTTGGCTTGTTAAAGGGACTTTATTGAAGGTCTTTGCTTGGTTTGATGTAAATCCGGTGAAGTTTTCAAGAAATTATCGTATAAAAAGTTTCCCGGTCTGGGCATGAACTGGTTTAAAGCTCATTTACACTCCAAATTTGCCAAACAATGGAAGATTTATGAATACAGTTCAGAAATGAAGGATACACCATTGGAATCGGGATCCTTTTCTCCTATCATGCATAGTGGATTCACGAATCTGACTGCAAATTTTCAAAACCAACTCCCTCGAACTAGCTGACCTTCACAGAAAAATTTCTGTTTTAGCATCATTACCCCAAATGGGGCATTGAGCACCGTGTTGGAAAAAGAAAAATAGCCCCAAATAAATATTATAAAAATTACTTCCCATTCGCAGATCCTGTGATGGATTTGAGAATCTTACATATTCGTTGGGTCTGCGAGTCAGAGGGAGGGTCCAGGATTTGCAAATCCATCATAGGATTTGTGAATACTGTTTAAGGAAAAAGAAAAAAACAAGCCTTAGCAATGCCAATAGGTCTCGCCAGTCGAAGAGCTACAGATGTTTGCAATGTTCAAGCATTTGTGTATATTAATAAAAACCAGCCCAGAGCCGTACAAAAATGCATCATCATTGTCAACACCTATAGCTCTTGTGTTGCCGATACCTACTGGTTTTGCCAATGCTTGTTGTTTTACTGATGTTTTGAAACTTAGCGATAGGACAGTAGCAGTTGTACTGGATTGGAGGAATGTTTTTCAACTTTATATGTGCAACCAACAAAGGACCTAGATCCTCAAAAGGTTGTTTGTTATTGACTGCCTGTCGCTCCTGTCCTTATAGCTGCCTTCACTCAAAGCAGGATGCCGTCGAGGTGGCTACAACAAAACAATAGGCTTTTTTTTTTTGCCAAATAAAACCCTTAATCACAAGGACTGGCCAAAAATGTAAAGAACGGCGAGCAGAATGGAAACCAGTGTTGTTTAGAATATGCGCACTTGGCATGTTGCCTGACCCTAACGTTGCAGCTGTATTTACACATGTTCAGTGCATAGGGTGCTTCTACTGAACCTTGGCCAGTGGGGGAATATAGTGGGTGAATGATGTCCCAGGAGTGGGAGGTAAGGACAGCACTGGGAGCGGTAAAAGGGCCACCGCTCAGTGTGTGCTCATACCTCTGACACTCCCCGAACAAAGCAGGAAGGAGGAAGCTTAATAAGAGGGGGGAAGCAGAACCTCTGATACAGGCTTCCCTGCTCTCAGATGTGGCAGCTCTGGGAGTGATGCAGCTGTTTCTGTGCTGGGAGGCCAGTCTGGGAGATGAGACATGCTCTGCCTGTCTGAGAACGGGGTGGTAAACGTAGAACCAACACACAGCCTCCACTGGCTTTATCCCAGTGCTTTTGGAATTGGTCTTGGAGGCAGTGCCAATATTCACACTGGTAGTACGGCTGCTTGGGGTGCAAAATAAAGGAGTCGTGTGGCAGTGCCCCCGATGAGGTGCCCGCACCACAGGAACACACATGTATGATGCATTGTCAGTTGAGGGGGCAACCCTTCAGATGCCAGGGAAATATGCGTTGTATTAGGAGGAGGCGGATTCTTGCTGGAAAGAGCCGGCTAGAGGTGCTTGCTCTGAGCGGGGCAGGGCAGGTTAGGCACAGCAGACTTCAAGGGAGAGAGTTATTTGAGCAGACACTGAGCGCCCATTTTGTAAAGAACTGTAATATACTGCCCAAAACAAGCAACCTTGGGATCTGTTTGAACCCTCCACTCATCTATGATAACAGAGAGGGGGGGAGGGAAACGTGCAGGTTTGCCAAAGTGTTGCCACTGAGAACAGTGCGAGTAAAAAGAAAAAGAAACAGGAGCTCTTGTGAAAAGCTCTCTTAAAGTTATAAAGTAGTCCCAAAACAATGCCCTTAAATGTCTGCTGCGTATGTTTGACTAGTTGGTCGCTGCTCTCGGGGAGAGATAAACCCTGGAAGAGCCATGATATATGCATGCTGTGGACAAAAGGGAGAACGAATAATAGAGGGACGATGGAGCCAGGAAATCAAAAGCCTATGGGTGAACTAAAGCCCACAAAGTAGATACAACACATATGTTCGAGACAGAGCATGCACCCTGTCTAGAGCCTCTAACTAAAAATGAGGGGGGGGGGTGGTATTCAGTTATTCAGATCAGGTCCTACGTGGACATTGACCACTTGCAATGGGTTGGGAGAAGGACCTGGATGCAGTCCAGTCCCTGCTACTCGCAGTGTGTACAGCTGAATGCCTAGCGCAGGGGTCGTTTGTCTGTGGCCTGATGGGCCCCTGCTGCCTTCTGCAAAAGTCATTCAGCTGCAGGGGTTGGCTGTACACTGTAAGTTGGACTCATGGCCTGGCCCCCTACGACTAGAAGCAGCTGTACTTGGTCAAACTCCTTGTGCAGAGGGGTCTGACCTTCTTCGGAGGTTTGTGCATGGGTCGGACCGAAGGCCTAGTGTTGCCGCCCACCCTCCATGGGCTGTGGAGGTTGACCACCCCCAGTGGGTTGGCTGCAGGCTGGACCCTGTGGCCAAACTGCACTGTTCATGGCTAAAAAACCCATGCCCATTGGGGGCTGGGTGCTAATGGTTCCTTGGTTGGTGGCAGGGAACTGTTGCATGTGGTAGGTGTTGAAAAAACAATCACTGGGAAAAAACTGTCTGTGAAATTATGGTTACCTTTGTTTATGACACGTTTTAAATAAATATCTTAGAAATCCACGTAAATCACAGTTAAATGGCAGATATGGTTGTAAATTGAAACAAAAAAAACTCTGAAATTTGGAAGTTATGGTAAAAATACAATTCTTAACTCTCAGCCGTGCAAACCATAACTTGCACACCAATTGCTGTGCTTATGACCTCACAATGTTTATGCCAGTAAATAGCACCTAATAGGAAAATGTAATTAAACAGCAACACATGAATTGTACAATTTTGACGTAATATGATCTGTAAGATTTACAATATTTGTAATTTCTTCCCTTTCAGTGTGTGGTCATGTATGTTGCATTTGATGTGCAACCTATGGTTTGCATGTTTGTGTGTATTGTATGTGAAAAAGCATTCCCACTCAACCCTGTCAAAAGGCGTTGAGAGAGGGCTGTAGTTTCTTTAGGAGGCGTCTTTGCTTAGCTATAGCAAATGTGATGGTGTTCTAGGGCAGATGTACAAGATGAGTGATGATCTTCTTTAGCTTGTTGGCCAGAATTTCTGCGAGTCATTTTAAATCTTCTTTGATAAGCAAAATCATCCAATCAATCCTAATGAAATGGGTCTTTCCAAGGCTGTGGGAGCATTGATATCATGGCCTTGTTAGACAAGCTCAATGGATCGGGTAGTATCGGTATTAATATGTTTTATACAGGGGGTCTCCTGACTGTGGTGTAACTATTTTGCATTAGAAGATTCATTGTATAGTAAGTCAGCGATGGTGGAGGTGTTCTGCATAGAGATTTTCTCACTTAGGAGAGCCACACCCTCCTGCTTCAGAAGCGGAAAAACAAGGCAAGACAGGAGTGTGTGCGCTTTACCCCCAAGAGGGAATGGATCTTTGGATTTGCATAATTACTGAAAGTATAATCACACATGCTGACTATGGGCTGAGTTTCCATATACTCAGCTTTGCTTTTTTTCCCCCATAAGGCAAGGATAGGGTTTGGTCTTCCTGCTGCTTACTTTGGGCAGGCAGAAGTCTCCCAGCTTTCTTCCTATGTACATAGTGATGCCAATTCAGTCTAGTAATGGCATTTTTGTCCCTAGAGGTAAAGAGTGACTTTTGTGCATTCTTATGTCTGACTCAGTTCTTTGTGGCATTTATTATGTTTAGTCTATTGGGTGTCAAGCCTAAACTTCTCTAAATTGCTCTTCCTTTTTGAAATAGTAGAATCCACATCATTCCCCGCATCAACGTCTTGCATGCCACCTATAGCAATAGTACAGAGAACACTGAACTCCGATTTTCTGTCAGATACATCCATATGTGGCCCTGCAACCCTAATTTGTCTTCAGGCGGTTTATTTTTGGAACATTCATCTACCACAGATTGTGCATTAAAGAACCAAGGCCATACAAAATAGCCAGAGAGGGAGCCAAGTGGCCAGAGAGGGCATTTGCCAATGTTTTACAGCTTGACACAGCGAAGAGCATAGGTTTCAAGGTAAGAAATTGATTACTTCTTCAAACGATGCAGTAGATGCTTGAGCGGAAGGAATACATTTGTGGCATGTGTAGCTGCAGATACGCATGCTGTGCATACACCTGCCATCTAGTGTTGGGCTTTGGATGTGTACAAGTTGTTTTTCTTCAAAGAAGTCTTCTTGAGTCACTGAGCATAGTGGCTCCACCTATTGCTGGTACTGCCCATGGGCATCAGCTCTATTTTTAGATTGTTTTCTTTCTGCTGTCTCGTTCAGGCATGTGCTGCGATGATCTCTTGAAGCCTTCTCTGTCCCTGTCCCTACTTCTATAGGTTTATCGTCATGTTTCCCTTTCTCGCATTGACTCGACGAGTGCGTACGGGTCCAGTCAGCGATTGGGAAGACTTCAACACCCTGGTAAGGGCCTGGCCCTTAAGGTAATTTTCTACTCTTCCACGCATACTTTGGACACCACATCCAGCCTTGGCTCCACGTCGAAGAACATCCTGAAGCAGTCAATCGGCGCCGACCACCCTACCATGTCTACAGCTTCCTCTAAGCAGCCCTTGGAGTCAAAGCCTTAGGCATCCAAGGCCCTTTCAGCGTTTGCAACGTACATGCTGGCACCGAAACACTCAACGTCGAGACCTGCCCCCTCTGCTGGCTCTGTAAAACCCAAGAGGAACACGAGGCCTGTCCATGTCACATTATGATCCACCCACACATTGGACGGATCCTCGCTCAGCCAGCGACCAAGGATGGCTCCAAACGAAAGCTCAACTTCGAGGAAACTCATGACCTGCCGCCATAGATCAGGAGGAGACACAAGGTAATCTGTCTTCCACCATTGCCTCGTCCTCCTACACCCTGTCGTCCTCCTTATTCACCTTCCCCCTCTCCCTCCGCCTGCTGAACCACTACCCAACTCTCCTCAGGGGTCACCACACTTAAGGTTTTGAGGTATAACACACGGGACCCTTATGACCTGCAACCTTAGGATAATCCTTGGAATGACTACAACGTAGATCATCCAGCTGACGCGGACCCTGGCGTCTATCCTGTCTGCCCCACCTAATGAAACTACCTTGTATCATGAGGTCCACATCAGAGCGGCCTCTTTCCACAAGGTAGAGCTGCATAAAGATACCATTGAGGAGGATTTCCTGATGAAACCCTGTCATCCTCACATTGTGCCATGCAATACCTTCCAGTTTTAAATGGGATACTCAAACCGACTCCTAATATTTTCATGGAGCCAGTTCAAGCCTGGCTGGTCACCTGTTGGTGGACAAAAAATACAAGGTGTCACCTTCAGATCTAGCCTACATTAGAGGCCTACTCCTAACTGACTCTTTATGTAGTCCTCACACCTGCAAACATTCCAATGCTCAGAGCACCTGTGACGCACCGCCACCAGACACGGAAAGTAAGAAGATTGGTGCGGCTGGCAAACATGTCGCTGCTCAATCTGCCAGGCACTTGTGCATTGCTAATTAAATCGACTTACTTTCCAGATATGACAGAGCACATTGGGATGACTTGGAGGAGCTCTTTCAAAATCTCACTGAGGAGCACCGCAAAAGAGGTCAAGATTTGGTGTCTGAAGGTAAACTAATTTCAAAAGTTACTATATGCTATCCTCTTGATGCTGCCAACACTGCAGCATGTGGCCTTAATTTTAACTTCCTAATCCATAGGCACGCCTGGTTTCGTATCTCTGGCTTCAAGCCAGACGTCCAACAGCATCTGCTCAACCTGCTATTTGACTAGGAACATCTGTTTAGACTGCAGGTTTATCAGATGCTGGAAAAGATCAAGAAAGGCACAGACAACCAAGACCATGGGAGCCCTCCCTCTGTGGGTTCTTTCCGTGGCCTGCCTACCGTAGCAGCTCTAAAGCTACAGCCCCGGAGGCTTCCACCTCTTTACAATCACAGCAGTCACAACAACCTTCCAAAAGAAGTTGTTTTGAAGGCAACTACAGAGGCAACAGTTCCAAAGGAAGAGGCAAAGTTGGTTCCCCCAAGGGAGCTGTCCCAGCCAAATAGTGACTTGCCTCTCCTTTCCCTGATCACAGTGCACCTGACGGGGGTCGACTTCTAGGGTTTCTCCACAAATGGCAGCAAATCACCTCAGAACAGTGGGTACTAGATATCATATGCCATGGTTACTGTTTGGAACCCACTTCCACTCCCCCTAACATACCACACAGCAGACCCATCCTCCCCCTGCAACACTAATGTCTCCTTCCGGAAGAAGTAGACGCGCGCCTCCTCAAGGGCGCCACGGAGCCAGTGCCATTACTCTTACAAGGCAGAGGGATGTACTCCTACTTTTCCATTCCCAAAAAAGACTGAGCCCTCAGGCTTATCCTGGACCTCAGACCCCTCAACGAGTACATCCTGTCAGAACACTTCCACATGATCACACTACTGGATGTCATACCGCTACTGCAAAACTGCAACAAGGCGACTTCATGACTGCCCTCGGCCTCAAAGACGCCTACTTTCATACCCCAATTCACGCAGCTCACCATCACTACCTCCGGTTTGTGGTAAGTGGCAAACATTATCAGTTCAAAGTGCTGCCCTTCGCAGTCACTACTGCCCCAACGGTGCTTGCAAAGTGATTAGCGGTAGTAGCCGCGCATCTGCGATGCACAGGTATACATGTATTCCCTTACCTGGATTACTAGCTGATCAAGAGCGCAACTTACCCTCAGTGCCTAGCATAGGGGAGAGGAGTTGGCCTAACTGCTAGGGCGGTCGACCTCAAATCTGGGGAGGTGGGTTGAAGTCTCGGCAATGAAGCTGAACATCCTGTGATTCTAGGCAAATCACTTAATCTCCCCGTGCCTAACAAAAAACAAAAAAATAAATGAATGTGCCCTCATGTAATTCAACTGGTGCTATATAAAGCGCTCTGATACCCCATTCAGGTCTAGTTCGTACTATATAAAACTCTGGCAAATAAAATAAATACTCAGGCTACCTAACACCTCCCACACGACCTAGGGTTGAGAATCAACAACACCAGGTCTCATCTCCTACCTCTTCAAATACAGTCCTATCTAGGGATGACCCTCAACTCACTGGTGGGCAGGGCCTATCTCAGTTCTGCAAGGGTGCAAACCTTCCAGGCATTGCTCCCTCTTTTTCAGCCAGATCACCAGGTCACATTCAGAACAGTCATGCACCTTCTCTGCATGACGCCCTCCTGCCTTGCCATATTCCTCTGCGCCAGGTTACACATGCACCTGTTGCAAGAATGCTTAGCGCAGCAATGGACTCAAGCGGAGGGTCACAGGGAAGATCTAGTGTTTATCAGGAGTAGCGTGTGTAGCTCCCTTTAGTGGTGGAAGACCAACAAACTTTTGCAGGGCCGCCCTTTCTCAACACCCCCTCCACCCATTCCGCAGATCACCATGGACGCTCTCCTCACAGGATGGGGGCGCATTTACAGGACCTCACTGTCCAAGGTCTGTGGGTATCTCATCACCATTGTCGCCACATCAATTACGTAGAACTATTGGCCGTTTAACTAGCACTGAAAGCCTTCTATTATCACATACAGGGCAAGATGGCTCTCGTTCGCATCAACATCATGACCACCATGTATTATTTAAGGCAAGGTGGCACACAGTCCCTTCAGCTTTCTGCGTTCGCTCGGAGCATTCAGCAGTAAGCACTCGGAGTCCATCTGCTGGCGAAACACCTACCGGAAGTGGACAGTGACTTTGCAGACCCCCTCAGCAGGATGCAAAAACAAGTCCACGAGTGGGAACTCCACCCGTAAGTCCTCCTCCTGTACTTCAGCTGGTGGCAGTTTGCTGACGTAGACTTTTTCCCACTGCTTACAACCCAAAAAGCCCAAGCTTTGCCTCTAGGTACCCATACCCACAGTCCATGGGCAGTGCACTATGAATGAACTACTCAGAGACATTTGCCTACGCTTTTCCACCTTTCCCACTTATTCCGTTTGTGGTTCGGGTGCTTTGACAGATGTTTTTCACCCTTATCCTAGTGGGTCCCATCTGTTTAGGCAGCCTTTTTTCACCACCCTCCTCAAACTCCTGATGGTTCTACACGAGAAACTCCCCAGCAAACGGGACCTTCACATGCAAAATCAAGGAGAAATCAGGCACTCTGACCCAGGGACACTCAACCATGCAATTTGGCTCCTGAGTTCCTAGAGTTTGGGCATCTAAACCTTACTCTAGAATGCATGAACATTATCAAGGAAGCACGCAGGCCCACTAACCGTGCCTGCGTCACTACAAAGTAGAAACGATTTGTCCAATACTGCCTATCACGACTTATTTAAACTTTAGCAGCAACTGTCCAGGACATTGTTTGTTTTGCAGCGTGAATCTTTCTGGATTCCCTATGCTGTGCATTATTCCGCCATGTAGTGGATGGGTCCGGAATCTTAGTATTTTTTCTCTTTCTCCTTTTTTTTTTTTGTTCGTTGCCCAGGTGGGTGTCGACATCCTACCATTTGGTGTCCTTCGTGATGTTGACGCGCTTCCTGCGGAAGCTCCCACCTTTGGTCGCCATATTCAGTTTCTTTTTTCCGCCGTTGGGTCTGGATCGTTACCGAAGAGTTCCAGGGTTTTTGGAAGAGGAATCGACGGAAAGGAGAACATCCAACGAAGATCAAAGGTTTCAGACACACCAGACTACAGGTCAGGTAACCGGGACGAGGGAGAAGGTTATCGACGTTCAATGGAGAATGCGCTCGCAGGGGGCTCCCTGAGCGCTGGGATGGACAATACACCCTTCAAGTATTGCACCAATTGCCACCACAAATACGCCCAGAAGGACCAGCATCCAGTCTGCAACCTCTGCATGCCGCTCGACCACAGCAGGGAGGACTGCAACGTTGAGGTCCACAAGAAGACGTTGAAGGAGGTAAGGGAGTCATCGACCCCCAGACATTCGAGCGCCATTTGAAAGGTTGAAGCTAAAGCCCAGAGCGACACTCGTAGGAGTGAAGCTAAGTCCTCGAAGGGAGCATTGCCCCCGAAACACTCGCCGAAGGCAACAGCAACCAAGGACAAACAGCCCAGCGGATCCTTCAAAAAGGACTCCCAGGTGGCGAAAGCCCACAAAAGATCTAGGTTGTTGAAGGGTGCCCCCGAAAAGGACACCTTGGCGCCGAAAAAAGAAGGGCCAACAGCTACGTCGACGACTTCAAAGTGGAGCGCTCCAACCCTCGACACCGAACAGACTGCCGAGATGGAAAGGAAGAAGAGTAGGCTTGAGACTGAAATGGTGAGCATCCTGCAGCAGAGAAGGGACTTCGACGAAAGGATGAGCCAGTACACCATCCCGCCGAAACACGCGCTCAAAGTCGAAAGACGACTAGGACGCAGAACCTCCTAAAGCCCTTGAACCGGTCGAGGAACAGGAGGAAGAAGCCCTGTTTTATTTCAAAGGCGGAGACGACGAGGATCAGCAGACCTACCGGGACTCGACGTCCTTGGAGGCACAAGACTTGGAGTGGCATGGCCTCGACACCGAATCGCCAGAAGAAGGGGTAGACACATACCCTTCGAGACCTTCACCACCAGACAACTTGGGGATCTACAATATGGTCGTCCAAAAGGCTACACAGACTTATGGGGTAAAATGGAGGAGGAAAAGCCCAAGGCATATTTTCTCCTGGAAACTCTACTGCGCCAAAACAAACTAGGAGCCAGTTCCTGCCCATGGTCCCTAGTGTGCTGGACCAAGGAAGGGAGGCCTTTTAAAGAACCAGCAGTATGCAAAGCAGTGACTCCAAAGACGGAGAAGAAGTATAAGCATTCTTCAAAGGACCCTGCATACATCCAGGGGTCAGTGCCAGCAGATTCCATAATTTACAGCTAGGAAAAGGGCCAATGTACCCACAAATGCCGGACCACCTCCAGACAAGGAGAGTAAACTCCAACGCCCTGATCAACAGGCACGCTTACCAGCACTGGGAGGAAGTTGGGCGACTCCTTAAGCATCTACCAGACCAGTACCAACTAAGAGCGGCTCACCTGTTAGAAGGCAGCAAAAGCATGGCAAATACATGTTTAAAATCTGCCTTGGATGCTGCGAAGACATCCAGCAGACTAATGATGATAGGAGTGACCGAAAGAAGACACACATGGCTTAGAATTTCAGGATTCAAGCCAGAAGTACAAAGCAACATCCTGAACACGCCTTTTAACTGAGAGCAACTGTTTGGCACACCAGTTGACGACAAGTTAACCCAGCTCAAAAAGGACAAAGAGACAGCAATATCCATGGGAGCACTGCAGTTCAGAAGGATGAGAAGGGGTACACCCGCAAGAAGGCCAGGTGGTAGGGGAGGCACTGTGCCTACCACATCGCACCAAACGTTCCAACAAGGCTATCAAGTAAACGACCAAGGCCAGCAGCAGGGACAGCAGCAGCAGAACTGGCAGTACCAGCCACGGGGCCAGTTCTTTCGAGGGTGCAGAATCGGACAGACACAAAGAGGAGGCCAACAACCTTCCTCCAAGTGACTTCACCATGAAGCAAGCACCCACCCTAGCAACACCTCAGGGCAGGCGCAAAGTCAAAGAGAAAAGCCGAAACCTAACGTTCCACAAAAGACAGTCCCTCGAGCATACAACACCAGTCGGAGGCAGGATAAAGAACTTCCTCAAGGAGTGGAGGAAGATCACTACAGAGAAATGGATACTAAACATCATACAATACGGATACTGCATAGAGCTAGAAAAACAGCCTCCAAACAGAAAGCCAAGAAACAAGGCTCACTCAGCAAAGTAACTTTCGCTCTTGCAACTAGAAGCAAAGGAACTGGTCAGCAAGGGGGCGATAGAGGTAGTACCGCACAACCAAAGGAACAAGGGGGTTTACTCAACTTACTTCCTTGTACCAAAAGTGGACGAAGCGCTAAGACCGATCCTGGATCTGAGGTTCTTGAACAAATTCATAAGAACTCAAAGATTCAAGATGACTTCCCTACAGGAGGTAATGCCACAAATACAACTAGGGGATTACATGGCAATTATAGATTTAAAGGACGCGTACTTACACATCTCCATCAATCACAAGCACAAAAGTCTACTAAGGTTTGTGATCAACCAAACTCGCTACCGGTTCACAGCACTGGCATTCAGACTCCAATTCGCACCAAGGGTGTTTACAAATGCCTAGCAGCGGTAGCAGCGCCCCAACGAAGGCAAGGAATACACGTATATCCCTTCCTAGACAACTGGCTCGTAAAGGCAAGTTCATACAGCCACTGCAAAGAACACATCCAGCAGGTCGTACAAACACTGAGCCAACTGGGTTTCTCAATCCATTGGGAAAAATCGTCAACCGAGCCGGAGCAGATCAAAATATTCTTAGGGGCGGAGATCAACACCTTACAGGCCAAAGTGTTCCCCAGCAGGAAGAGAACATTGGCGATACTGAAGGAAACATGTCTTTACCGCAGGAAGCAAGTTCTGAGAGCTAGGACGGTCATGGGGATGATGGCGTCGTGCATCCACCTAGTCCCAAATATTCTAATCCACATGAGACCATTCCAGGAATAGATACAGCAGCAATGGCCACAGGCAGCAGGGAGTTAGGAATATCTAGTGGTTGTCATCAGGAAATAGCGTGGTGGAACGGGAAAAATATATCACAGGGTAAACCATTCACACAACTAACTCCTACAGTGACTATCACAATGGACGCCTCCCACCTGGGGTAGGGCACGCACATTAACAAACTCAAGGTGAGGGGGACTGTGGTCGCAGCAACATGCGGTCAGACACATCAACTACCTAGAACTAAAAACTGTGTTCCTAGCCTTAGAAGCCTTTCAGAAGCAGCTGTACGGAAACATGGTGTTGATCCAAACCGACAACACAACTACCATGTTCTACATCAACAAACAAGGTGGAACACAATCTGTAGCACTGTCAGGGCTAGCACAGGAAATATGGGCATTGGCCATTCCACTAAGGATAGACCTACTAGCAATACATCTCCCAGGGAAAGACAATGTGGAAGCAGACCGACTCAGCAGGCAGACGTCAGCATCCCACGAATGGGAGATCAACCAGCAGGAAATAGAAACGGTATTCCAAAGGTGGGGGACACCGCAAATAGACCTATTTGCAACACACCAGAATGCAAAATGCCAACACTTCGCATCCAGACAACCAGACCATCGGTCACAAGGGATTGCGCTATGGATAAGTTTGTCCAAGACATTTGCATACACTTTTTCCCCGATACCACTGATACACAGGGTACTCAACAAATGCAGAATCGGCAACATGACACTAATACTGATAGCACCTCAGTGCGCCAGACAGTCCTGGTTCTCACAGATAGTGGAAATGGCACAAAAACCAGCACACAGTTTCCCAAGAAGAAGGGACCTGTTAACAATGCAGAACGGATACGTGCTACACCCAGAGCCAGAGAGCCTCAGCCTAGCAGCATGGCTCCTGAAGACCTAGAATTTGCACACCTCAAACTACCAGCAAGTACTAAGGCAGTACTCAGGGAGGCAAGGAGGCCTACCACAAGAAAGTGCTATGTAGCAAAATTGAAAAGGTTCTCCCAGTGGTGCATCAAGGAGAAACTACAACGCAAAATCACAAGGGAATCAACTGCACTAAGATACTTAACGCACCTGATACAAAGCAACCTAAGTCCACATCAATAAGGGTGCACTTAGCTGCGTTAGTGGCCTACACAAGAGGAGAAACAGGGAAGAGCTTCTTCACCTCCCAAGTTGTGAAAAGATTTCTGGAAGGAGCGAAAAGACTCGCACCACCAAAGAGGATGCCAGCACCAGCATGGAAGCTCAACGTAGTGCTAACTCAATTGATGAAGGCACCCTTTGAACCTATTCACAAGGCTACACTGCACATGCTCACACTAAAGACAACCTTCTTAGTGGCTATCACGTCGCTACGAAGAGTAAGTGAGTTGCAAGCGCTAACACTCCAGGAACCCTACTTACAAATACACAAGGACAGGATTGTTATGAGAACGGACCCAGACTTCATGCCAAAGGTGGTGTCTCGGTTCCACATTAACCAAACAATCCAAATACCAAGGTTTTCCCAAAAACCGACCACAAGAACAGAAAGGGCGCTACACACACTAGACGCCAGAAGGGCTGTAATGCACTATATAGAGAGGACAAAGGAGTGCAGAAAAACAAAACAGTTCTTTGTCTCCTTTGCCAGTAGTTTTCTGGGATGACCTGTCACCAAAAATATGATTGCACGATGTATTGCACAGACAATTCAACTCTGCCACAAGCAGGCATGACAACAGTTACAAGGAGCAGCTCAAGCTCACTCAACAAAGAAGAAAAGAGCAACATTTGCGTTTCTAGAAAACATACCTATCCAAGACATTTGCCAGGCTGCAACACGCTCTTCAGTGTATACGCTCACTAAGCACTTCTGTGTGGATATTGAAATGAACAAGGAAGCGCAAGTGGGACAGAAGGTCTTGCAGCACATTTTCAGTAATCATTGCTCGTCTCCCACCCAGCCACCGCAGTAAGGACAAACCGCTACTAACTCTATGCACAGCATAGTGAATCCAGAAAGATTCACGCTGCAAAACATATAGTTTCTTACCTGTCGGTGTAGTTTTGCAGCTTAAAGACTTTCTGGATTCACTAGCGATCTCACCCTCCTCCGCCAGAAAGATGAGACAGGAGGACAAGGGGGGTTAAACTACACACATAGCTAAATAGATCAGCAAAGGAGATAGCACAAGACAAGAAAAAAGAATCCGAAGATGGCGACCAAAGGTGTGGGAGCTTCCGCAGGAAGCGCGTCGACGTCACAAAGGACACCAAATGGTGGGATGTCGCTGCCCACCTGGGCCACGAAAAAAAAAAAAGAAGAAGACAGAAAATACTACGATTCCGGACCCAACCACTAGATGGCGGAATAAAGCTTTTATGGAAGGTTTCAAATGAGTCATTCCTCCACGGTTCCCTGGCCCCAGTACAGAATATAAACATTGTTCTCACTGGACCCATGGACCCTCCTTTTGAGCCCGTCCATTCTTGCCTCCTTCAATTCCTCTCCTGGAAGGTGGCCTTCATTCTCACTATATCCTCTCTGACGCGTCAGTGAGCTCCAAGCTTTAACACTGGAAAAACTCTTCTTCCAAGTCCACAAAGATACTCTCCACTCTATACTCTAGATGTTAGGCGAGCCCTTATTTACGATATGTATAGAACCGAACCCTTTCGCAAAACCCAACAGCTCTTTGTGGCTTTCTCAAAGCTGCACAAAGAGTGGACTCTTTCCAAATCGGGCACAGCGCGGTGGATAGTTAAATGTATTCAAACATGTTATTCAAAAGCCAAAACGTCTTTGCCTGAAACTCCTAAATCCCACTTGACCATTTAAAAAATGTAAAAGGATGGCCCCTATGCCCTTCCTAGCAAACATTTCTATTGCTGATATCTGTAAAGCAGCTACCTGGTCCACATTATACACCTTTACTAAACACTATTTTGTGGATGTACTTGCACGGCAGCAAGACAATGTTGGCCAGGCTGTACTCTGTACCCATTTTCAAACTTGTGCAACATTCTCCAGCTAGCTATCTGCTTATGAGAGGACTGCTTATAGTCAATGCACATGTGTATCTACAGCCACACATGCTTTGAACTGAAAATGGTACTTACCCTGTAAGCATCTGTTTGTGTAATGTAGGGCAGTAGATTAACATGCTGCCACCCTCTTCCCTAGAAGCCTTAGCTGTTTCAAATGTTCTTTTATTTTTCTATCCTTCATTTCTTGTATAAGCATCTCTTGTATGTATCTCTATGCTCTATCGCATTGGAGCCGATGCCCTCGCGCATTGCTAGCAATAGGTGAAGTCACTGTACCTCCTGCCTCGAAGACTTCTTCAAAGAAAAACAACTTGCACACATCCAAGCCCAACACTTGATGGCAAGAGGATGGACAGCATGTGAATCTACAGCACTATATGCCACGAACAGATACTTAAAGTATAAGTAATATTTTCCTTTTAGGTCTTGCCTACCAGCAAGTGCAAGCTGTCTGTTGGCCAAAAGGCCTATTGTCCGCTTACATTGTACTTATAGCTCACCCATTGTTTACCGTTGGTTGGCTTTGTCACACTTGTGTTTGCTTCTTATTCATTGGATTGTGAGGGCTTTCCTTCCTCGCCTTACTTTTGTCTCTCCCCTGGAGCATGACTTCTATCCGTCCACTGCTCACTTTGCAGGCACTACGTTTTTCTTTTTGTTAAAGCAAGACATTTTCTTTTGCACCCTACTTGACTCTGTGTTGCTGTCTTAGCCCATGTTTTCTTCCCCCTCCTCCTTCTTGATGCCCTCACCCAAGAGTTTCCCCTCTTACTTTCTCGCCCTTCTGCTTCTCCTTGCCAGCTCCATTTTGCTCTCTCACTCATGTGCTTCTTTCCCCTGCACTCTGAGTTGAGCTTTCTCATGTCACTCCCCACCACGGCTGTGCCTGTGTTGCTTCCCCCCCAAACGCACTGTCAGTGTTGCTTCCCACACCCTCCTACCCACTTTAACCCAAACAACTTCTTTGTGCTATTGTTTTTCTATTTACTGATCTAACTCTGAAGAACGAGTAAATAAAAAGAAAAAAATGCCTGTCACTTTGTAGGTGTGTGCATGCAAGGTTGACCTGCCTACAAAGTGATGAGGCTGGTCATATCATAGGCGTTTTAAAAAAAATCTTCTTTTGCCGTACTGCACAGTAGCGCTAAAAACTATTGTTAAAGCTAATAGGTCCCAAAGGTGAGGGTTATTAGTTTTGCCAATGCTAGTTCTCAGTTGACTTGGCTAATGACATGCATATGTCAAGCCACAGTCCTCAAGTAAACCCAGAGAAATATCCCATCATTGGCTTTCTGGGGTCGAATGGCTCAATTCTGTCCAGAATATGGACCAAGCTCAGGTTCCAGTCCCTGCCAATGATCTGTGTGAGACTTCAAATTCCATTGGAGAACAAGTGGACCCTTTCAATGTTGAGGGTGTACACTTATCTACTAGAAAGATTTTTTTAACATCCTTTTCAGACTCTCAAGGACATATCTGCTTCCGGAGTCAGTCCGGCCTGAGTATCTTAAAAAGAATAGCCTTTTTCATAAAATAGCCAACCCCTCTTTTCCTGGAATGATTTCTTCCTTCATCTGGTTAGGACATTCTGGGACGCTGTCCAAAATCAACTTGTTTATTCATGTTTGATCTCAAATTTATTTGGTGACGCTACAGGTCAAGTAGCTGTACCCTTTGGTTTTGTGCTACTGCATAGCAGGACAACGGAACCAAAGGTTAATGCTTAGAGCACTTTGAAATATTAGGGCAATGGGTTGCTTGTTTAACAGGAAGTTATCATGGGGCCCAGGAGAAGTGTGCCTAACTCAGTTATGGAGCACAATCTATTCAATTTCTGACCTTTGTGCAACACGAAATACCCATGGTTTGATTGACACAGTATCTTTAATCTTCAGAGCAGTGGGAAGCATCCGGTGATGCTTTCCACTGTAAAAATGCTCTCCGGCATTGGATGGAGTAAAGGTTGGCACACTACAAAATGCAAATACACATTTTGTCCCATGCACCTGATATATTGGACGTCGAAGACCTGTTGAGTACACAAGAGGAATCCAGGCATACCATGAACCAATAGAGATGGAGGCACTCATCCCCCGAAGGCTCCAACAATAAGGAGGCAATTTAATTATTCACGCAGGAGATGCAACATGTATCAATCTCTGCGTCAAGGAGAAAGTGTATGCCGTGTAGCCAGGGCATGCTTCAAGGTCACTCCCAGGCCCACAAATACCTAATTGCACTTCACATGGAATCTGGAGCTGAGCCAGAAAAAACAAACCTTTAGGTCAGGTATGTGCAACCAGTACACTTGTGGCTCGAGAGATTGCACTGGTGCCTAGAAAAGCTCTGCCCAAGGTTATCAAAGATGGATCTGCCTGCTTCCACACCTCCCCGGCACTGAGGAGCCAAGAAGGCTAGCTCAATGTTGAAAACACACCTGAGCAGGCACCAAGCTGCCGAAAGACCCCTTTCGGAGCCAAAGCTGATATTGAAGACCACCTCCCCACTAGCATCGAGGCCAAAGCCACATTGAAAGTCAACATCAGATGTCTCTGAGGTTCTATCTTCAAGAAGCTGGTGAGTGTGCTGGATGAGGAGAAGAAAAGATTTTCATTCAGCCCAACACTGGCAAGACTTCTGTCAAGCTCTGGCACCAGGGCTCTGGCACATACCAAAAGAGATGCCTAGACTTCAAGAAAGTCACGGGCACTGAAAAGATTTCTAGACTCTGCCATCAGTTTAATCTTTTGTCAACCATTGCCACCCACACCTCCACACCCTCACTTTCACCACCACATGAGTCTCAAAATATAAAAACAGAGCCAGATGGTCCTCATTATCCCCTAAACTCTTAGGCCATGGGAAAATGACCCATGGGAGAGAACTATATAGTAGGTCCTCAGGATAAACTAGAGATAGATCCATGCTCTATCAAATGACATCCCTGCATACTATGCAGTAATCCAGAGAGCAGTGTAGCATCATTTGGTTAACCTTTATAGAGTGGAAGATAAGGACGACTTTTAGTCGGACTTTTAGTCGCAACCCTGTCAAAAACTGACGGCAATTCACTACCTTACAATGCTTAAGAGTATGTTGAGGTAGGCAACAGAAAACTTAAACAGCTGGTGAAGTCTAGGGTGGTCTTACCAGGAGTGGAAAAAGTACAAGCTGGCTCCAGATGCACCAGCTTACATAAGGGGGGCAGATAATTCTGGACTCACTGGTGGGCCATACAGCTTCTACTCAGGGTAGCGGAGAGGCTCCCCGCCTATTAAGGAGTTAAAAAAAAAAAAGGTGATGCAGCTGACAAGCAGATATTGTTTAGGGCAGCCACACATTAGAAAATTGCCAATTCTGTAGGTCTCCTTTCCAGGTACAATCATTCTCACTGGGAGGAAATGGAGGAGCTGGTAAAGTACCTACCTGGGGCTTGCCATAAGAAGCAACAGGAATTGGTCACAGAGTGTAAGACTATTAGTAATTCTAATATAGATGTACTCTTAATTCTGCAAAAAAGACAGTGAGGGGATTAACACAAGCACACTCCTTAGCACAAATGCATTGCTGAGGGTGTCGGGGTATAGACCAGAGGTGCAACAGCATCTTCTCAATGTGTCTTTTGACAGCGAGTATCTGTTCTGCCCTCAGGTGGACTACATGCTCAAAGATTAGGAAGGATGCAGACATTGCTAAGCCTGTGGGTGCCCTGCAGTCACCAAATCAAGAGGCAGTTTACATGAGAGCAGATCAGAGGAGAGTCAAAGCCAGAAGCCTGTAATGAAAGGCCTCCTTACCAGGCATATTAGCATTCCTTTCAGGACCTACAGCAACCCAAATCCCATGGGCATGGCAGGGGCTCCTCTGTTGCAAAGCAGTGACTCACCTTACCTTCCCACATGATCATGCACATTTTGGGAGAAGGTTGAGGCACTTTTACCTCAGTGGGGAATCACTTTGATCGATGGGTACTTTCCATTACAAGGGAAGAATATTGACTCTTATTTCACACACCCCTACCCCCACAAGATATTACCGCGCTGTAACTTAGCTGAGACTATCTTTAGCTTCTACAGGAAGAGGCTTATGCATTCTAGCATAACAGCTAGTACCAGCACATCTATGCAGGAAGGGAGTGTTCTCCCTGTGCTTTTTTTTCTCCAAAAATAGGACAGCACCCGCAGACTAATCCTAGACTTCTTCTGGGATCTACGCATCGCCGCCAGCACATGGAAGATGATCAACATATCGTCTCCAGTGTGGATTAACCTGGCGCATTGTCATCTCGTTCCAGACTTGCCGTTTCGTCCACAGAACCGACACCCCATCACTACTGCATTTCGTTCTGCAACAAGGATTAAAGTATTTTGTTCAGTGGGCCCTGCGTGGGACCTGTAACCAGCCTGCGCTCCGTCACAGGTGACCTGAACCCATGGCTTTGTCCTGGTCCAGTGTGACCTACAGTAACCCGAGGCGCTATTTGCTTCTAAGTGCTATTTTTCACGTATTCTTTAACTTGAGTTGTACTCATTTGATGTTTGTCATTTTGGTCTAGTTTTGTTCAGAATATAATAATCTATTTTAGGTTTCGCCTGCACAGCGCATGTGCTGTGCTTGTGAAATCTATTGTTTTTAATATAAACTTAAAAGGGGCTTTCATCCCACCCCTCTTTTTCCTGGCTTTTCATTGGTTCCTGTGCTTGTCACTTACTTTTCCTCCATCTCCATTGACTGTAGCACATTTACCTGCATTTACCAATGCTTGTTCTTGGTCTGCTTCTCATTAGTTTCCCGTAGCTAAAATATTGTTAACATCTGCTTTCAGGGGAACAATTTTTTCATAAAAGCAGCAGATTTATATAGTGCAAGTTATCACCTAGAGATTAAGTGATATCACAGTATGTTGCGCCACTGGTACTCGAAATGTGATCCCCATCTCTCGAGTCAGCAGCTCTGACCCTGCGCCACATCCTCTCCACTCCACGCAGCTTATTGTTCATCTTTTGAGGCTGGAAACTTTTTTTCTTTTGATTTACGCAGCACAGTATGCATTTAGAGCTTACTTATGTTTTGTGGTTTCTCTCGTTCTGTCTGCATGCATTATTTTTTATTTAC
This sequence comes from Triturus cristatus, assembly GCF_964204655.1. Lineage (NCBI taxonomy): Eukaryota > Metazoa > Chordata > Amphibia > Caudata > Salamandridae > Triturus > Triturus cristatus. Next base: position 874,735,531 of record NC_140588.1, read on the forward strand.
TTTTAAACATGCACAGGGAGTGCATGTGTCTGCAGTGTTTCCTTCAGACATGCACTTCTCCCGTCGCCGACTCTGCGTTGTTTTCATCCACACTCCAGTGTTTTGACTTGTGCTAAAAGCTATTCTGGTTTTAATCAGCATTCCTTGATGATGTTGCCCTTCTACAGCCCTCGTGGTTTCAGAGACCTCCTTTGCTGGCATCGCCCTGTCGGTTTGTAAAGCGCTACCTACACAACGTGTTCCAGGAAGAAACCGCAAGGGACCCAACTGCTGCTAAACATTCCTACTTTCATCACATGCTGTGTCTCCTCGTAAACGTACTCTGTTCCTATCAGGCTGTCTCTCGTCCCCCTGTGCCTTCTTTCATCACATTCCCTTTCTTGTCTTCTCGTCCTTCTGTCCATAGCACGCTCTGGTCTCCTCATCTTGTCCATCTGTTCTTCGTAAGCTCTTTATTTGTTCGTTCTTTGTCCAACTACTCCTCACATGATCTATCATTCCTGACTGTATAGCGCCTAGACATATCGAGGTATACTTTTGGTGCTGTACAACTACACACATTCCTGGCTCAGTCGGAATCCATAACGTATGTAGCAGACTGCGGTAGGGAGTTACAAGGCTCTTCATGATATAATTCTGTGAGAGGTGCTACAGAACTTGTACACATCTCAGACCAACAGTACCTATGAGGAGAGGTCCCTGAGAAATAGCTCAATCCAATGCTGCTGATGGTTGAAACCTACAACAGCTACAAAAGTATAGGATCTGTCCTCAACAGACCCACAGAGGATCCCCCATTGGGTTGAATCTCTTTTCTTTTATGTATGTATATAGTTTGTATGAGTAGGTATGACTGGGTAGAATGACGTGTTGAAGGATTTTTGTGGGGTTATCTGTATGTCTATTACAAGGTTTACAGTATTTAATATAATGTTCAAGTATAAACATGTACAGACAATGATTTTGTGTACATCTGTATTTGTATATTTATTGTTTATAAAAACGAATGAAAAAAAAACCAAAAACTTTTTGTACTTAAAAGACACATATCCGAGATTGAGCATAAAAAAATAATTTTTCTCTGTAACTGTTTGTCTTGCATATAGATGTGGGGTTTGCAACTTTTTTTTAACCTTTCATAGTCGCATTTAAAGCAATATAGGTCAGTTTAGACGTTTGTGGCAAGATATACCCATCTCCGCCCTATGCATGGGATACAGAAGATGGACTGTTACCCTCCAACAGGCAGGTGGGGCTGGGGCATACCCGGTCATGTCTGGGGAAACCTGCACCCACCAAATGTATGCCCCCATCGGTGCCCCCAGGATTAGCAGTTCTTCAGGGCTTTTTTTCCATCACCATAGTAACGTTTTTATTTTCATTTTGCAGTGAAAGGAGAGGGGGGTTGGGGAGAGGCAGACACACGGCTAAAAGTACCCAGGGTGTAAGAGAACATAAACAAGCTTTGACACAGCCAATAGGCTTCACCTATGCAAAATCTATTGGCTGTGTATAAAATGTTTTACTATAGTTTTTTTTACATGTTGCACAGCAGTTGAACTTCTGTGCAACATGGCTTAAAGAAAAAAAAAAAAAAGCCTTAAGATGTGGCCAGCTGTAAATGTGGCTTTTTTGTTTTACTTTAAGCCATGTTTGCACAGAAGCTCAACTGGGATTGTGGTTCCTGCTTGGACAGGGTGCATACTTCTACCAACACGAAAACCGGTTTCTAACAGGTACTGACATGTCAAGAGACCCACGGAGCACTTTGTTTACATAACTTATAGCTCATAAAGAGCATGTGTATCTAGAGCAATACATGCTATGAACGGAAAAGGTATGTACTCTGTAGCCATCTGTATGTAGCATGTAGGGCTGTAGATTCACATGCACCCACCCTCCTCCTCGGAAGCGATGGGTGATCACAAATGTTATCTTTTAAAAAATGTGTGTGGGAGCATATGTGTGTGTGTTTATATATACATATATATTTTATCATATTACGTACAGCACACATTGTTTTCGACTTTGACTCCATGTACACAGCTCACTCATTCAGCGATAAAATAATCTGAGGGGGAACCAGTGCATGGTGGCGTCGTGGAGAGAGGGTGGAGTCACAAGGTCTTGCGACTCTTAACTTCTCCAAAGCAAAACAAGTTGCAAAGGTTCGGGCCCAACAATAGATAACTGCAGTGTGAAGTGCATGTGAAATTACAACCACACATGCTAACAGGTGGCTACATTATATGATACTGTCAGTTCAGAATGACAAGTTGTTCAAATAACTGAAGGCAGGTAAGTTTCTTGTTGTGGTGTCCTTCAAAACAGTTTTCTCCTTCATAATACTGAATTGTTGGACTTGAAGCACATCTGAAAATGTATTTTATTGTGGCTGGTAAACATCTGGAAAGAAACTTTGTTCATACCTATATTTTCATTGATCTAGGGTGGTTTGGAATTCGAAAAGACTTTTGTCAGTTCTTATTGGAGATTTTCCCCTTCTTGAGAGAATATGGAAATATTTCTTATGATCTGCATCATGAAGATAATGATGAAGCAGAAGAAACTCCTATTCCGGAACCTGCAAAGATTCCACCAATGTTGCGGAAGAAAGCTGGAACAGTCATTACGCAGAGTCCTGGAAAATATGTTGTGCCAGCACCCAAACTTAATATTGATATGCCGGATTGAAGATTTGCCTAAGATGAACTACAAAGTATTTATATTGTGGCCAGTGTACACTGGATCTAATTGTTATTGGCCATTGGCACGTTTTCATCATATAATGCTTTGTTCGGATTTCTTTATTGAAGAATCATAGTTATAAACTTATGGGCATTAGTAGTGTTTTAATGGAAATTATTTTCTGTAAGTCTGACTCAGATTTGTTATGAGGCAGTGTTCTATTTGCCACAGATGAAATTTATTCTAAATTATTTTTGGAGACTTTTGCAACATGATTAAAAACAATAGGTTGTGGTTAAAGAAACAATAGGGAAACCTTGTGTTGAAAGGGAACCAGTGTTTGAATGATGATTATGAACATGTTAATTAAATATTATTGTTTATTTCCATAATGAGTACAGAACATCCAAGCATTTTCATACTATTGCACACTGTATAGAAGTGAGTCTTTGAACTATGGAGTGTTCAGATAATGCATATTTAAAATGTGACTTTTTTGTTGGAGGAGATTATGCTTTCTTGTATAGTATTTATATGAACATTTTAGCAGTGTAATATATTCCGTTTATAATTCTAGTTATGTACAGTATACATTGCCTAAATCAGTTTTGAAAATAAATTCTTGTATGTAAAATGCATGTACAACCACATTTTTATTTTTACATTTCCTCGTAAGGCCAAATGTGGCAAGAAGCGTGCCCGTTGGCACCTGGAGTTCTTAATCCTAGAAGTTGATTTTGAGTCATTTTTGTGGACAGGATGTGGAGAAAGAGAGCTAGATACTTGGATGGAGATGTTATGCATATGCTAAGAACTCCCAAATGAACCTTTTAATTTTGTATTGCAATTTTGGATATTAAACCTTTGTGGTGTGTTTTTTTTCCACCCATTGTAAATTATTGTGACAAAAATAATACCAGTACCACCGTGCTAGCCCATGGTTGGTAAATTTGTTATACAAAGAAAAGAAAAAAGCTTTTACATGCACAAATTGTTGTAAATAAACTTTTAATCTAAGTTGATATTCAACATTTCTCTTGTCTCTGAAGTTGAATAAAATAAGTCCAATTTGATTTTCATTCTTCTACTGCTTGATTCACTCCGAAGAGTGATGCCATTGTTAGGACTTTAATCCTGGCCTCTTATATTTATATTTAAATATAAGAAGAGGCAGAGCCCGCTCTTAATAAAAACAAAAATGTAAACCTCACTAATGTCCAGATTACTTGCACATCACACCAAGCACATTTAATTTTCGTTTTTTTTCTACTATAATGTATCCTTGTATTTACAATGTAAAATGTATGAAATGTTGGTGTCTGATATGTTCGTCCAGCTGTGCCAGTGTACTCAGTATAACTTTGTCGAGGTTTAACTCTGCATCTTTATTATAGAGCTTCTGCCTTGAATCTTTGAAGAATTTCCCTTCCGACTAAATACTTTTCAGTATAGATATTAAAACCGTAATGACCACAGTTGCATTGCACAGCCTCACTTAATTTTCTTTTTTAGAAACTTTCACTGGTATATTAGAAAATGGGTTGAATTACTTTAGAACACAGCAAAATGTTCTTCTAATAGGCACACCCCACATGCTGAATGATTACTTAACATCATTTTTCTCTTTCCTTAGCCGCTCTATTAACTTCACCAGGTCCAATATAAAGGTAGGGTTCTACCTAAGTAAGGAGTACTTTCACCAACGGATTCTTTCACTAGATTAGACATGTCAATATATTCTCGTCTACATATTTCAAAACCTGTATTCTGTGATAGTAGTGCTCTGCAGTTTGCTTCTGGTTGGATACGCTAACGATCTTTATGCTGTTGTGTGTGTGTGGGCGGGGGAGGGGTGGGATGTGTATATATATATATATATATATATATATATATATATATATATATATGTATGACTGTACGTGTGTGTGTGTGTGTGTGTGTATATATTAACTGAAAAACCCAAAGGTCACAGGGATGTTATAGTTGGGCTGACATTTTACTTGTACAAAAACCGAGAAATTCAGCAGTTATAGTTACCCGAGTTAACTATAACTCATGCCCATGCACTGCACTGCTTATGACCTCACATATTACATTACTCATGACATTGTCAGTGTCATTACTGATGATATCATCCAGTGATTGTGAGTGTTTTCTAAAAGTTACTGAGTGTTAAACATAGATACTAAGGTAACTCACTGTGGAAGTGCCTGTATGGGTAAGTGAGTGGGTGTGTAAGTGGTATATAGAAGGAGTGACTGGGTATATAAGAGACTATACATGAAATAGTGTGTTAGTGAGATTTTGTATAGGTGAGCACGTGGGTGTGTGCGTGTATGAGTAAGTGGCTGTGTGAGTATCAGTTGACTGACTTGCTGTGTCAGTGGTTGTAAAGTGGATCAGATACATAAGTGTCTGTATGGGTGAGTGACAGGGTGCATGAATGGCTGTCTCGGTGTATCAATGGGTGTGTAAGTGGCTGTATGGGTGAGTCAGTGGGTGTATGTGTAAGCAAATGGATATTTGAGTGGTATGGATGAGTGGGAGAGGTTGTATGGGAAAGTATATGGTTCTCAGTCACGGTATAGGTGAGTATATATATTAGTGTATGTGTGTATATACATGTGCATGTGTATATATATATATATATGTAACTGAGTGGCTGTGTGAGTAATTGTATGGGTGAGTTAGTGGCTGTGTTAGTGACTGGGTGAGTAAGTAGGTGTGTGAGTAGGAATGTTGTTAACTCATTTATGTAAGTAGCTGTATGACTGGGTGTGTTAGTGTGTATGTCTCCATGATTGGATCTGTGACTGGCTGTATTGATAAGTGAGTAGCTGCATGAGTGGCTATATATGTGAGTTAGTGGATCTGTTAGTGGCTCTATGGGTGAGTTGATAGGTTACTGGCTGTATGGATGAGTGAAAAGGTGTGTCTTTGTAGGGGTTCTGTGAATGAGTTTGTAAGTGATTGAGTTGGAGTGGGTGTATGACATGTTTCATGGGCGTGTAAGTGCGTTTCTGGATGATGTCATCAGTGAAGTCCTCCGTGATGTCACTGACCATGTCATGAGTGATGTAAAATGTATAGTTATAAGCAGTGCATTGCGGGGCTGGAGTTATAGTTACCTCAAGTAACTATAACTACTGAATTTCTCTACTTTTGTACGAGTGAAATTTCATTCCAACTATAACGTCCTTGTATCCTTTGGTTATTTCAGTGAATTTCTAAGGATTTTTAAATGCTAATACCTAACTGTAACGTCCCTGTACCCTTTGTTTAAGTGAATTTCAGCCACTACCACATTCAAAACGTATATTTGCAAAATGGATTATAGCCAACACATTAAACACATTATCTAAATGACTCTTTAATAGAATTAGTATCTCTATAAGCTTAGTGTATAACTCTTTCAGTGGAATCTGTGACTGCATATATCACTCAGTAAGTCTCTCACTGTGTAATTATTTGAGTGGATCTGTGAGACGGCGCATCAGTCTATCAATGATTCTGTAACGAACTGCGTGACTGTCTTAGTGTATCTGAGTGGTTGCATCAGTGTCTCAATGGGTCTGTGATTGGTTGCATGAGTCTGTCAGTAAATCTGTGAGTAGCTGCATGAGTGCCTTTGTGCATTTGTAAGCATATGACTGACTGAATCTGTGAGTGAGGACATGAGTGGGTGAGTCAGTGGGTGCATGAATGTGAGTGGGTCTGTGAGTGAGTGCGTGAGTCTATGACTGGGAGTGCGAGTGTGGTTCTGAGAGTGGATGCGAGAATCTGTGTGTCTCGGTGCAGAGGTCTATAACTCTGTCTATGAGTGGGTGTATGAGTGTCTCAGTGGGTGGGGTCTATGCGTATCTTAATGGGTCTGCGTGTCTTAGTGGGTCTGTGCGTCTTAGTGGGTCTGCGTACATACATGAGATGCTCTCACTCAGACCCAGTGAGACAGAGTCTGGGTAAGTGAATGGGTGCATGCTTGAGTGGGTCTGTGATTGGGAGGGTGACTGTCGGGGTGGGTCTGTGAGTAGATGCATGAGTATTTGAGAGGGTGAGTGAGTGGAAGTGTGTATATCTGAGTGTATGAGTGAGTGACCGGAGTGCATAAGTCTCTGCGAGGGTCTGTGGTGGAGTGTGAGAATTATGGGTGTGTAAGTGGGTGTATGAGTGAGTGGATCTGTGAGTGAGTATATGAGTGTCTCAGTGAGTCTGTCAGTGGGAGTGTGTGTGTCTAGGTCTGTGAGTTCATACGTGACTGGGTCTGTAAGTGGGTGCATGAGTATGAGTTGCTGCATGAGAATCCAGGTGGGTCTGTGAGTGGTTGTAAGAGTCACTAAGTGGGTATGAGGTACGCATGAGTCTGAGTGGGTCTCTAAGTAGGCGCGTGAGTCTGAGTGGGTCTGTACATGGGTGCATCACTCAGAGTGAGTGAAAGTGGGTGCATGAGTACCAAAATGAGTGTGAGTGGGTGCATGAGTATCTGAGTGGATATGTGACTGGATGTATGTGTGTGAGTGGATGTGTGAATAAGTGTGGGTTTGTGAGTGCATACATGAGTGTAACAGTGACTGGCAAATGTGTACAAATATATATATTTTCACCAATATTCACGATGCCCCCGCAATGGTACACGGGGGCCACGCCTGCGGTCATGGTGTCGTCACGAATATCATGTGTGATTGGGAAAAAATTCAATTTTGCACACAACTTGTGTCACGAACACCCCCATTTCTCAAACATGGGGTCAGAGTACCTCAACCCTGACCCCTTATGTTAGCGATCACAGAACTTTTCAACCCCCGGGAGCCGTTCCCGATCGATAAAATGGCGGCCCCAACTTTCGGTTGAGGTTGTGTCCAGCCAATAGAACATTCCCGCTGGTGCACGAATTAGCGATTCACCGAAATATCTGCGACCATCGCGAAATCGCCACAAAATATGTGCAGCCAGAGATATCACTAGACTATTTACTTTAATGTCTCAAAAACTACTGAACATATTTGCACCAAATAACAAAAAGCCCAATCCGCGTAACATCTACCTTTGTGCCAAATTTTGTGTAATTCCGTCCAGCGGTTCGGGCTGTAGGTTCAACAACGTGTTCCTATGGTGATTAACATTACAAATGCACCCTCATTTTGCAACCCTATTTCTTGGTCCCCACTGCAAGAACACCCCCAAACTTCCATGACACCAAACCTACTTTAACACTTTTTGGGGGAAAATGTCATGAAGATTGGTCAAACGACTGCAAAGTTATAGGTAAGTCAAAAAATGCTTTTCCTATGGAAACTTGGTCCTACATATAAATACCTACCGGCGACCGCTGGGGGTCGGTAAGTGTGTGTGTGTGTGTGTGTGTGTGTGTGTGTGTGTGTATATATATATATATTATCTACATTATCTACTGGCGGTCGCCAGTAGATAGTTATAGTTAGGATCGTGTTTCCATAGGAAATCCGCAACATTCTATTTTGAATAACTTTGGTGCCGATTGACGAAATTTTCAAAATAGGTGGGGCGCTCCGCTCCTTCCCTGAAAGTCTCGGAGGGGGGGGGGGGGGATTCGTCAAGCGGGGGCTGAGAAAAAGGGGGGGGGTCACAAAACGCGTTTTCCCCATGCATTTTTCCATAGGACCTTTAGTCCAAGCTACAGCCCGAACGGCTGAACAGAATTACTTGAAATTTGGCAGAGAGTCCTCAGGTCAGTGATGTGCCTTTTGCAGGTCTGGTGTAAATCTGTTCAGTATTTCCTTAGAAAATAGCATTTAAATCAATATATATATCTATAGGCGCGCTCCGAGCGCGTACGGTAAGCTTGCCGTACGCGCACGCTGCCGTGCGCGAGCTTAATTCTGATTGGTGGTTACATGACTGTAAACATTCGAATCGGTCGAAATCAGGAAGTGTCGGCCGCCATTTTGTGTGTCTCACACTGATAAACAAAGGTGGAGAACGTGAAAAGGGGGCAACGAAGAGAGTTGCAGACCTCCTAGCGTTTGTCAGGGGGTCCAAGAAGGACCCAAAAGTATGAAAAATACATTTTATATTTTTTATTAAAAATCGCAAGGTGCGCGTACGGTAAGCTTACCGTACGCGCACGGCAGAAAAAAATCATTAAAAAAATAGAATTAAAAATCAATTTTTTTTTTTTTTTAAATCGCGAGGTGCGCGCACGGCGAACCGTGGTTGCTCGGTGCGCGCACGGTGAAAAACCTGAAACAAACAAACAAAAAAAACTTAGCATTTAAAAAACCGTACAAATTCACTGAAAAAACCATAGGTTTCACACACGTTATAGTTACGAATTAGCATTTAAAAAACCTTGCAAATTCACTTAAAAAACCATAGGTTTCACACATGTTATAGTTAGCTGGACATTTCACTCGTAAAAAACCAATGAAATTCCCCCGTTATAGTTAGTTCAGATAACTATAACTCGCGCGACCGCCACTCTATCACAAGGATGATGTCATCAGTGATGTCAAGAGTGATGCCACTGACCATGTCATGAGTGATGTAATATGTGACGTCATGAGCAGAGGATTGCGGGTGCGCGAGTTATAGTTATCTGAACTAACTATAACTGGGGAATTTCATTGGTTTTTTACGAGTGAAATGTCCAGCTAGCTATAACATGTGTGAAACCTATGGTTTTGTAAGTGAATTTTATATATATATATATATATATATATAATATATATTGCAAAAACCAAAGGTTACAGGGACGTTATAGTTAGGCTCAGATGCCACTCATACAAAGCCAGTGAAGATCAGTAGTTATAGTTACCTGAGCTATAACCTCCGCCCCGCAATGCACTGCTTATGACCTTATATTACATCACTCATGGTCTTATCAGTGACGTCACTGATTACATCGCAAATGGCATCTTCCACAGAACAACTTACACATCCACTCACCCCTATGGAACTTCCCATACACTGTCGCACACAACCACTCATACCCATTCCCAGACTCGTACAAGTACTCACACAACCACTCACCCATTGAGCCACTCACACACCCATACAGCTACTCATACAACTAGTTCCTCACCCATGCAGCCATTTACACAGCTACACACACACACACACACAGCTATTCACACACCCACTTATTCAGCAATAGTCACTCAAACACACCCATACAGCCTCTCAACACAGCCACTCACTCACTCACCCACCCACCCACCCACCCACCCATAGAACCACTGACATCCATGCATCTTTACATGCCATTCACACATCCCTACAAGCACTCACTCATCCATACAGCCATTCACATAGCCACTCGCTCTTCAATGCAGTCACTTACACACTAAGGTGCACATACATCAAAACTAGAAAAAGCGATTTCATATTTGCGATAAATAAGGAACCGCAAATAAAAAATCGCTAACTGGAATGCCTCAAGAGAATTGCTAAAAAATTGCGATTCGCTATAAATCGCTAAATCGAGACCGAGTACACAATTGCGACTCGCTAACACAGGAAATCGTAAAAGCGATTTTGGTATTACCGATTTCGGTATTAGCAAAATCGCAAAAAAACGGGTCGCACTGGAAGCAGACTGATGACATCACAACCAGGAAGTCATCCAGTCCATGCTTCATTCAGTGCCCTGAGGAGCTCATAGTAGGAGGCAGAGAACTGAAGCTGAGCTGAGAAACCTCACACTCTGTATCCAGCTACTGTTCCCAGACCCAGGATGGATGCAGGGAAGATTGCCACACCTAGGAAGAGGAAGCTGAAGTTCTCTGAGAGGGAACTTGAACACCTGATTGAGGGTGTCAGCAGTAGTCATGATAAACCTTTTGGAAAACTGTCCCTGAAGGTGCCAGAGGCTGTAAACCGCAAAATATGGCTGCGCATAAAGGAAAAAGTGAATGCTGTGGGAGTCGCACACCGCAGCATTGAAGAAGAGGTGGTATGACCTGAGGAAATGCGCCAAGAAGCGCATAGCAGAAAGGGTGAAGGAAGCAGCTGGCACAGGAGGGGGTCCATAGAATGCACCCGCGAACACAGTCCTGGAGGACCTTGTTGAGGGGACAATCGAGCCTGAGGCAGTCGTCGGAGTGACACAATTGGACACATCCGGCGCAGCAGGAACACCACAAGGTAAGATGCATGCAAGCGCTAATCCTCTGCTTACTGTAAAATCATGCACATTCCCCCAGGCAAATCCCAGTGTACAGGTAAAACGCCATGCCACGTTTCACCTCATAAACAAAATGCATCATGGGAGTTGTAGTCATGTCAGACAAGTGTTCATTCGAAAGCTAAAATGGTTAATTAAACATACCAATACCACATGCCAGCCAGTGTATTTAAATCAGTGATTTATTTGAAATAAGTATGCCAAATGATAAACAGAATTCGGATCATACAAGACTAACACTGCACTGTTTCACATCACAGATGCAGCGGAGGCAGACTCCGAGTATAGTGACCAGCTCGTCATCTCAGAAACACCTGCAGAGACGGATGCAGAGACTCCTGTGGTCCCAGAAACCACGCTACCCCCACCACCAAAACGCAGGGCACATGTACACTACATCCTCCAGCCAGCCATGTGTCCCTTCACCAACTCCAACACAGGCACAGGTGCAAACAGGACGACGGCGCTGGTCCAGGGCCCGTATTGCGGCACATGATGAGCAGGTTCCAAATGTATATGGTGGTGTGGAGTCTAAGATGCTACGTGTGCAGCGCCTGCAGGGGAGACACTTTGGCACAATCAATATGCAGATCACAAAGCTGGCCCAACACATAAGCACAATGGCAGACAATGTGCGCAAACTAACATCAGTTGTTGCTGAGGGTAATCGGCAGACAAACTTGAGCCTACAGGAGCTAACCCGTGCAGTGCTTGCAGGACAACGCACTAAGCGGAGAAGGCATCACCAGAGCCGCATGTCAGCAAATACAAGGGCCATCAACAAGCTCTGTAACACCACCGCTCTATTGGCACGGCGCTCCGTGTCAATGCAGATTGATCTAGGCCATTTCTGTGGGGATGTTGCCAAGTCCTTAGGACAAGTGACCACTGCTGTGGAACACATCCAGTCCAGGACTGTGAGTGCCATCAACTTGGAAGGGTAGGAGGGGAGTGAGGAGGCCTCTAGCCTGAGTTGTCTATCAGTGCCAGTGACCACTAACAGGAGGCGCAGTTCGCGCAGCTCAACATCCATGGGATCACGTCAGGGTGATGTTGCAGAGGCAGGCAACAGGAGGCTGGGGGTACGTTGCAAGAGGCGCTAGCCAGGCATATACTCCTTTTTCGCCATGGTGGGGTAACCATGGTCAATTCTACTTGGTGATTGCCATCCAGTTCTGAGTACAATTTTATTTTGACTTTATAGACCAATGCAATCACCTTCCAAATTTTCAAAACGCACTTCTTCAGTTTGACATGTGCTCATGTTAATAAACATTTACGTTCATCATTTGTTTGTAATGGCTCATTCTTACCTACCTCAAAAATGATGTTGTGTGATGTGTGCACGTCTCCTCTGATCAGAGTAATAGATTTTAAAAAGTAGACACCCCAATGAAATGCATTTCCGGGGCGTGTGCATAATACATTTGACAACTAAAAAACAAAAATGTATCAATTGTGGAACAACGTATCGTCTAGATACTGGGATAATGCTGAGGTTTACATGCTCTTCCCTTTCTCTCGAGACATATTCGCTGAAAAAAGTGCAAGTACTCCAGCTTACATTATTAGAACACAAGTATTAAAATTAATAAAACCATGATGCAGAGGGAGGGGGGTTTGCATTAGAGGACAAAGGTTATGGTAGAGTTAATTGATGCCGAATTGGCCATATGCACTCCAAATATTTAGCAGTGGAAAAGACAATGACTGGAGGTGTCTGTACTACATAATCCTATCGCTACCCTGTATTGAGCAACACCTAAAAGGCTGCACAAAGGAGCAATCCAACGTCAATGCTGCTTATAATACCTTGGACAAAAAAAGAGATGGTCATCGGACCTCTTCAGCTCTTCTGCAAACAGTACATATTTTACTTCCACCTTGTTGATTATTCCATTTAGCGGTCATGGTAGCAAGCGGTAATGTGCCTAACCTGAACCTTATATAAAGTGCTTCTGTGAACGGAGGATCAATGTCATGCATATAGTTTTCAGAATAAGAGGTATGCTTAAATCCTTTGAAAACATAGTGAGTTGGCCCAGGCCTACCTGTTTAGAGAATTTGACCTCCTCAAGCTCCCAATAGATTTGCCTTCAGTCTCTTATTTGCGGAAGATAGAATAGTTTCAGGGGACAACCAAATACTCCTCTAGCTTCATTAAGTATAAGGACTGTTTTATTTACTCCAACCAGGGTAGCAGAACACCTCTCTGTGATTTATCAAGAACATTTTTAATCCCACCCTGTATTCTGTCAGCTTGGGAGTAGACCAAATCTGTAGTCGGAACAGAATAGGCTTCAGGTGCCCTAGGGGAACAATTGACCGGAAACCTAGGTCATATCAAATAAATCAATGGCATGTTTTGGGGCAATTTAATGGCTACATTAAAAAAAATATTCTCAGCCATCTCAAGGGCTTTGAGATTACCATATACCCTGAGTTCTCCATATGTTGCCGTAACTACAGCTTTGGAGAATGCTAAGGTAATCAAAATGTAACACTTTTTCCAACTCCTCCCCTTCCAACTTTATTGATCCTCTGAAGCCTCTATGGGGGTGGATGCCCATAAACCTTGTCTTACTTGCACTAATTGCAAATCCATGATCTAGACCGAATATGTAAAATCTGCTCAAAAGGCTCTCTAGGCCCTTGTTTTTTTTTATACTAACAAAGTATCGGCCACCAATTATAGCGCGGGTATTTTGGTTCCCCCTAGAGCCGGAGATTTGTTATCGCAACCCAGAAGGTATTAGATGGAGCCATTTATACACAGCAGGAACAACGTGGAAGCAAGCATGCATCCTTGACTGACTCCTTTTGCAACCTTAAACTGATCGGTGTTTTCCCTGTTTGTACCCCATCTAACTTGAGCAAAACTGTCATGCAGACGCCTTTCCAATCAAGAAGAGGGCGGAGAGGCCCTAGGTTGCCTAGTATTTGCCATAATTTATGCCTAGGGACCATGGTGAATGCTGCCTTGAGGTTGACAAAAGTGACATAAGGGCTACCACTTTTTACGTCTACTTCTTTCCACCTTAACAATTTGAAACCTAAAAACCTGGTGGACACTACTGATTTTGGGAGGTAATCCAGCCTGAAACGTTGTTAAAGTGTTATTTTCTTCGATCCAGATAAGAAGCTGATCTAAAAAAAACTTACTGAAGATTTTTGGGGACGAATCAATAAGGCTGATTGGGCGGTAGTTGTCTGGGTCAGTCTTAGGGCCTTTCTTGTGTATAGGCATAAGCTCCACCCCTTCCCATGAGGTCGGAATCTCACCTCCTGCTAAAATGGCATTAAAAATACATGTGAGGTAGAGTGCCCAAATTGCTGGTTTTGACTTGGAGGTTCACTGGAATTCGATTTATCCCTGGTTGCTTTTCTGCCTTCTGAGATCTAATGGCAGCAGTCACATCAGTCACTGAGAATGCCCATCCAACTTTAACAGAATCTAATTTATAAGAATCTAATTTAAAATACGTCTTGCAGGGTGTGGGAGACACCTTGAAATCAGAGGAATCAAAGTTTGCAAAGGTAAGAGAGTAGCTACTATATAAAGATTTAAAATGATTCACCCACTCTTGTGGATGAATGTTTACTTATGGCTTCATCTTGTCTTGGCACCACAAGCTATTATATGTCAGAAAGCTACCTGGTCCCCTGAGCACCGTTGCAAACAAAATGTTCCAAATTGCTGAAACCCATGTAGATTTTGTGTGTTTAAGGACTATTTTGTAGTCTGCTCTAGCTGACTTTATATCCTACAAGAACCCTCTTTTAAGGAGATAGCTTTTGGCTGACCTATAGGCCATGTCGTACCATGTAGGATCAGCCTTCTGAGGGGGGTTCTTACGTGGAGGAGGTTTAGTATAGAAGCTCATCTTCAGTTTCTCAAACCATTTGGAATGAGCATTCATGATCATGTCAGGAGCTTCCTCTAAGTTGGCCATGTAACACAAAATGTGGACTAGATTATGTTAGAGTACAGGATACTTGAATTTATTGTCCATAATGCTCTCCCACTTAATTCTCCTCTGATTGTTACTAACTGAAAGGATACCTCCAACCAATTGAAAAGTCCCCTTCCCCTCCCTGCCGATTCCACAAACGGAGAGGTGAAGAGGGAAGTGGCCACTCATATGCAGGCAGGACTTTCATATCAATGAGCTTCCCCCAGGATTATACATCTAGTAAAATGTAGTCAATACAGCTCTGGTAGATCTTTCTTTTAAAAGTAGGATGTGGTTCTACTGTTGCAAGCCCTCAAACAGCAACTCGTACAAATATTCAGCATTTGTAAGGCAGCCCGTGGAAGTAAGGTTAAGGATGGACTTGAAATTCGGGGAATATCCTAATATTGATCTTCTTCACCTGTTACTTCGTTATAGAGAGCTGATGGTTCAAAGGTATGTTAAAATCCACAGCCACAATCACAACTGCTTCTTCTCGCGATAAGGTGGAACTATAATTAATCAAAGATGAAGACCAGAGAATCAGCTGATTGAATATGCTATATACATTAAAAAAACATTGTTTAACAGGGGTGAAGATCTGACTACCAAGCAGATCTGGACAAATCATAGGTAATTGGCTAACTTGGAAACCTAACAAATTCTTTACCCAAATTAGAAACCCAGCAGAGGGTCTACCTGGCTTAGACTTACAAGCGGGACATGGAAGGTTTTAAAACCACGCTTATATGACAGGGTAATCGCCCAGGTGTCTTGGAATATGATTATATCAGCTGATTCTATGAATTCCCCGCAGTCCTCTTCAACAAGCTTGTTACCCAGCCCCGCAATGTTCCAATAAATCATTGTCAATTTATTCATAAGTATACAGGGTGTTTCCGCAGGGTTCCTGTGTGTTAGACTCAGCTCACAGCTACCTCTCCTGCGTTCTGTAATCGTTTCTTAAAGTGTCTAAGCAAACCTCTCTCCGGTCATGCCTTCTATGAATAGTAATAGGCCTTAGGCCTCTGTATATGCAGCCCCTCTATGTTTCCCTCCACCTGCACCCTTCAACACACAGCTAGAATTTGAGCAGGAAGTGGTTTTAAGTGAACATATGGGTATTTCAGTGGGGCAGGAATATGAAGCTCGATACCCCATTCTTTAAAGACAGCTTTTTCAGCACATATGGCGTTCCGTTAGCCATGACTTTCTTGATTGTCTTGGTCACGTCCCCAATGGAGTTTAGCAGAGGCAGTTCAAATTTGATCCAATCCAGGTCGTCCAAAGTTATATTCTTAGGAGCAGGGATATGTGCAAACAACTGCAACAGGTTTGCTCT
Organism: Triturus cristatus; assembly: GCF_964204655.1. Classification (NCBI taxonomy): domain Eukaryota; kingdom Metazoa; phylum Chordata; class Amphibia; order Caudata; family Salamandridae; genus Triturus; species Triturus cristatus. The sequence continues at coordinate 874,751,672 of NC_140588.1, forward strand.
GTTAAAGGTATCTATCGAGCCCTTCAGAATGTATTGAGGGATAAGAGGAGTATTAAGTGAGAACTTTCCTCTTCGACAAACATGCAGTGACTTTAGTCTTGCTGCTCATTGGACTGAGCTGTAGGGGCCTGAACAGGTAGGCAAATGCTGCGGTGCCAGGAACCTATTGCCTGCAGAATTATTTGGCTCACCTCTGATGCTTACTAAATAAGGATTCCCAGAAAGTTGAAACCAATTGGGGCCTAACATTTTCTGTGTGCCTGTAGAGGCCTGTCTCATTCCATTCACTGAAGATGCAGGTATACTCCAACAAGTCAATAGGCTCTCCCTTCCAGGCGCATGGTGATCAATTATGGATCTGTAGGTTTTTGGGCACCTTTGTTGACCCCTGGGATGAAGGTCTGGAAAGTCCAGTGTCTCCCATTCGGATTAGGTATCTTGATCCACCCTTCCACTTTGAGTGCCCAACATCCCATCCGCTCCTGTCAGTGCACCTCTCCTAACAAGCATGCGGGCCACTTGTCCTGACATTCTGCATTCCAGCAATTCCTGATCTTAGGTAGTCCATTGTACCTAGTGTCCGTCTATCTCCGAGGCACCCCTGGTTCCGGTTAGACTCTTCTGTTTCAAATAATTCAGGAATGCCTACAATCAATCAATCAATCAAAGCATTTGTATAGCGCACTACTCACCCGGAGGGTCTCAAGGCGCTTGGGGAGGGGGGGTCCGCTACTGCTCGAATAGCCAGGTCTTGAGCTGCTTCCTGAAGGCGAGGTGGTCTTGGGTCAGGCGGAGGTGGGTCGGGAGGGAGTTCCAGGTCTTGGCGGCCAGGTAGGAGAAGGACCTTCCTCCTGTGGTGGCTCTTCGGATGCGGGGGACGGCGGCGAGGGCGTGGTTGGTCGATCGAAGCTGGCGTGTGGGAGTGTAGAAGTTGAGGCGGCTGTTGAGGTATCTTGGGCCTTTGTTGTGTAGGGCTTTGTGTGCGTGGGTGAGGAGACGGAAGGGGATTCTTTTGTTGACCGGGAGCCAGTGCAGGTCTCTCAGGTGTCCGGAGATGTGGCCGTGTCGGGGGATGTCGAGGATGAGTCTTGCTGAGGCGTTCTGGATCCGCTGGAGTCTCCTCTGGAGTTTGGCGGTGGTTCCGGCGTAGAGGGAGTTGCCGTAGTCCAGTCGGCTGGTGACGAGGGCCTGGGTGACCGGCTTCCTGGTCTCGGTGGGGATCCACCGGAAGATCTTACGTAGCATGCGCAGGATGTGGAAGCACGACGAGGAGACGGCGTTGACTTGTCTGGTCATGGAGAGGGAGGAGTCCAGGATGAAGCCCAGGTTGCGTGCGTGGTCTGTGGGTTTGGGTGCGCTGCCCAGGGCGGTGGGCCACCAGGAGTCGTCCCAGGCGGAGGGTGAAGAGCCCAGGATGAGGACTTCCGTCTTGTCTGAGTTCAGTTTCAGGCGGCTGTTCATCATCCACTCGGCTATGTCTGTCATCCCTTCGTGTAGGTTGGCTCTGGCGGTGGCGGGGTCGTTGGTGAGGGAGAGGATCAGCTGGGTGTCGTCGGCATAAGAGATGATGTTGAGGTTGTGTTGGCGTGCGATGGCCGCGAGGGGGCTCATGTAGACGTTAAAGAGGGTAGGGCTGAGCGAGGAGCCTTGAGGAACGCCGCAGATGACTTCGGTGGCTTCTGATCTGAACGGGGGGAGGCGGACTCTCTGTGTCCTTCCGGCGAGGAAGGAGATGATCCATTCTAGTGCCTTTTCTTGGATTCCGACGTTGCTGAGGCGCTGCACTAGGGAGCGGTGGCAGACAGTGTCGAATGCCGCGGAGAGGTCCAGTAGGATGAGGGCCGCAGTTTCCCCGTTGTCGAGCAGGGCTCGGATGTCATCGGTGGCTGCGATGAGGGCGGTCTCGGTGCTGTGGTTGGCCCGGAAGCCAGACTGCGAGAGGTCGAGGGAACCGTTCGTCTTGAGGAAGGCGGCCAGCTGCTTGTTGACGGTCTTCTCGATGACTTTGGCCGGAAACGGGAGGAGCGAGATGGGGCGGTAGTTTTTGAGTTCGGTGGGGTCCGCTGATGGTTTCTTCAGTAGAGCGCTGAGTTCGGCATGTTTCCAGCTCTCTGGGAAGGTAGCGGTGTCGAAGGAGGTGTTGATGATGTCCCGCAGGTGGGGTGCGATGACAGCGTCGGCCTTGTTGAAGGCGTGGTGAGGGCAGGGGTCGGTTGGGGATCCGGAGTGGATGGAGTTCATCGTGCGGATGGTGTCTTCGGTGGTGATCGGGGTCCAGGCACGGAGGGTGGTGGTGGGGGTCGTTGGTGCGGTCATAGGGTGCGTTGGTTGTGTGCTGAAGCTGTTGTGTATGTCTGCGATCTTGTTGTGGAAGTAGGAGGCGAGGGAGTTGCAGAGGTCTTGTGATGGGGTGATGTCGTTGTTTCCGGCGTTGGGATTGGAGAGCTCTTTGATGATGTTGAAGAGTTCCTTGCTGTTGTGTGCGTTGTTGTCCAGTCGTTCCTTGATTGCGGTTTTCTTGGTGATATGGATCAGTTGGTGGTGTTTTCGGGTTGCGAGCTTGAGGGTGGTCATGTTGTCTGGTGTAGGGTCTCTGCGCCAGGCTCGCTCGAGGGCACGGCAGTTCTTCTTGGAACTCTTGAGTTTGTCGGTGAACCAAGGTGCTTTCTTACTGCCGGGTCTGCTGGGCGGGGTCCTCAGTGGGGCGAGGTCGTCTGCGCAGTTGCTGATCCACTTCGTGAGGTTGTTGGCGGCCTGGCTGGGGTTCGCAGAGCTGGCGGGGGGGTATTGGCTCAGGGCTGCGGCGAGCTGGTCGGCTGTGATCTTGTTCCAGTTTCTGCGTGCGACCTGTTGCTGATGGTGGTGGATCGTGTTCTTTTTGAAGCTGAAGTGGACGCAGCTGTGGTCCGTCCAGTGGAGTCCGGTGGCGTGGATGAAGGCGATGTGCTTGCTGGATGAGAAGATGGGGTCGAGTGTGTGTCCGGCGTAGTGGGTGGGGGAGGTCACCAGCTGCTTGAGACCGAGGTTGTCGAGGTTGTCCAGCAGGGTGGTGGTGTTGCGGTCGTTGTTGTTCTCCAGGTGGAAGTTGAGGTCCCCGAGGAGGATGTAGTCAGCGGAGGGGAGGTCGTGCGGGCTGATGAAGTCGGCGATGTCTTCACTGAATTGTGTGCGCGGTCCCGGGGGTCTGTAGATGAGGGTGCCTCTGAGGGTGGTCTTGGGGTCGTTGTGGATCTGGAAGCGCAGGTGTTTCTTGGCTGTGAGGATGTCGTCGGTGTTGGTCGTGATGCGGATGGTGTTCTTGTGGATGATGGCGATGCCTCCTCCAGTCTGATTGACGCGGTCCCTCTGGGTGATCTTGTATCCGTCCGCGATGGCGATGTCGGGCGCTGAGGTGGCGTTCATCCAGGTTTCCGTGAGGAAGGCGACGTCTGGGGATGTAGTGTCAATCAGGTTCCCGAGTTGGATGGCGTGTCTGTGGACGGAGCGAGTGTTGAGCAGGATGCACTTCAGGTGGTTGCTGCTGGTGCTCGGTTTGGCGGGTGCTGGTGCAGTGCAGGTCTGGATGCAGGTGAACTTGCAGGAGTGGCAGCTGAAGGGTCCGTGAGTGCGTCTCGGGGTGGCTCGGTAGCATCCGGGGATCCGGCTGGCGTTGAGTGCGTAGAGGTCGGTAGCGTCGTAGGTCAGGCGGGTGGGCTGGCGTCTGCGGGGGCCAGGGGGTCTGGCGCTGGGCGCGGTCCCGGCGCGGACGGGCGCAGACGGGCTTACCTTTGGCGCACCTTTGGCGCTCAATCGGTGCTCCCGCTGCGCGCGTCCGCTGCGTGGTCGCTCAGTAAGGAGCCGGAGGGCGGGTCAGCTGGGTGGCGGGAGTGGGGCGGCCAATGGGCACGAGGGGGGCGGAGTCGCCGGAGGTCTGTGGCGGCTCAGCAGCGGCTGGGTCGTCCGGCTGAAAGAAGGAACAGCACACAAGGTAGGGGGAGGGCAGCAGGTGGGGGAAGAAGGAGGCAACAGTACCCAGAAAATGGCAAAAACGAAGGCAGCAGATGGGGGAAAAAGGAGTACACAGAGAAGGCAAAATGAAGGCAGCAGATGGGGGGAAGAGGAGTACACAGAAAAAGGCAAAAACGAAGGCAGCAGATGGGGGAAGAGGAGTACACAGAAAAAGGCAAAAACGAAGGCAGCAGAGCAGAGCACAGGCAGTCAGCGGACAGGAGCAGCGGTGTGTGGGGACGACCTCACCTGGAGCAGGCTCAGCGGTCGTGGATGAGGAGCAGGGGATGAGATATTAACTGTGTCAGAGGGGCAAAGATTGGAAAGAGATTTCCATAGTTTGTGGAATCTGGCACTTTATTAATTCTAGGTCTTTTAGCAGGCGGAGGGGTTCTTTTAAGCAAGCGCTGTTTTTTTTTTTCCTCCACCCATTTTTTTTTGTCCTTGTCAGATAGAAAGATGAGTGGCTCAGGTGGAGTTCTAGATTTTGATTACACTTGTAACCCTCTCACATTATCCACCACATCACACACTGAATCTTCCAAGAGCTCCCCTTGACGATCCAATGGACTGTTGGATGAAGAACAGGCCACCTGATCCTGGATGTCAGATGGTTTTTGAGGAACTTCCAGGGGACTGGTCAGTTCGGATATGCCATAGTGTTTTTGAAAGACATCCTCCGCCATAGTAACATTTAATAACTTAGCCTGTGGTGCTTTATCTGTAGTAGAGACCTTGATTGTTGCATACGTTTTGTGGGGCATTGCTCCCAGTAATGACAAGACAAACAAGCATTGGAAAAGCTAATAGGTTTTGGCTATACAATAGCCATTGTCTTTGGTTTTTATATGGTAGACAGTTGTTGACCAGCTGTGCAACATGGCTTAAAGTAAAACAATTAAAAAAGCACTATGATGTGGCCAGCTTTGACTGCGTCATATTGTTTTTTTATTTATTTACCTAAAGCCATATTCCTCAGTAATTCAACTGCTGTGGAACATGTAAGAAAACGTTGACAAAGCGAATAGATTTTGCATTGACGAAACCGATTGGCTTTGCCAATGCTTGTTTTACTTTGGCATTTGCTCACAGAAAGAATTCTACTACTAACCACACAGAACCAAGTGCCAGCAAAACAGACATTATCAAATGATGCCTCCTCGTGTCAGTTGACCGCCTTCCCAGATACGCAATACAGGTCTGTGGCATGGAAAATGTGCTATAATACCATCACAAAGGTAGTTAAAGCAATACAGTTGTCATTAACATAACGCAACATTGCCAGCATTCCTCTTTAATACCGCCTAGCTGTAGTGACAAATTAACTCTTTCGTTTAAGAACAAATGTGGGCTGCCACAGGAAGATTAAGTAAGGGCCGGAGATGCTGACTATAACTGCAAACCGGGTTCCAGGGTCCGCGTCAGCTCAACATCCTTGATTCTGGGCAAATCACTTAACCTCCCTATGCCTACAACAATTAATGTGTCCTTCTGTAAAGCAACTGGTGCCAATGTAAAGTGCTCCAATACCTTTGGGTGGTGTTCGCACTATATAAAACTGCAATTGGTGCTAATGTAAAGTGGTTCAATAACTTTAGGTTTTGTCGGCACTATTTAAAACTGCACCCAATAAAAGTGAAATGCAGGGTTGGGGGAGGAGGGTATCTGGGCAACAGGAGTTCAGTGGCGGCAAGCAGCATCGGGCGGGAGGTGATTGGCAACCAACAAAAAATGGAGGCTGCCACTGGGAGATTAAAGTAGTTTTGTCCATAATCACAAAATGTGGAACTGAGGCCGTGGCTAGGGAGACAATGTGGCGTAAGGGCCAGAGCTGCAGACTATGAAGCTAGGAAACTGGGTTCGAGTCTCAGTTCCCGCTTAACATCCTTGATTATAGGGAAATCACTTAATCTCCTTGTGCCTAGAAAAATGAATGTGTCGTTGTGTAAAGTAACTGGTGCTAATGTAAAGTTCTCCAATACCTTGGGTGGTGTTGTCTCTATATATTTTTTATTTTATGGAGTTTTATATAGCGCGAACTTGACCCAAAACTTTCGGGTATCAGTGTGCTTTACATAGCACCAGTTGCTTTACACGAGGACACGTTAATTTTCGGTAGGCACGGGGTGATTAAGTGATTTGCCCAGAATCACTGGATGTTCACCGGCATCACAGAGACTCGAACCTGGTTCCCCAGATTCAAGGTCGACCGCCCTAGCCCTTAGGCCAACTGCTCTCCCCAACTACACACAAAAATGTGAAAAGCTTGGTCAGGGAAGGAGGGGATCTTATGGAGGAGCAACTGGAGTAAGCATTGATGGGTGGGAGTTGGAGGGCCAACCAACCACAGATGTAGGCTGCCACGTGGAGAATAAGTGATTTGCCCCAAGATGTTGAGTTTACGGATGTGTTAATAAGAAGATGCTATAAAAAAAAATTAAATACCTCTGCAGGCACACTGGCGACTACAAGCTGAGAGGAGAGAAGACAGCCTGCAGATGCACTTGTTTGTTGTGGTTGATAAGAAAAAAAAATTAAGATGAACCTTCTTTGTGCGTTGCTAGTGGAAGGTCACTGGCCAGTAGCCAGTGACAAGGGACTGGAAGCTGTACTTGGACCAAGCTTCATGCCACGGCATGGACAGGCAAACAGAGCAGAAAGTGTTGAAGTGATGACGTGCAGACCAATCAGAAGCATGGAAATTAGAGCAACATTGGAATGAACGAATGGTAAGTTCAGGTAAGTATTTGGCAATTTCCAAGCCCCTTTTAAGATTTGTTTTTAAATACAAAAAATTGCACAAGCACAGCGCAAATACTGTGCAGGTGATACCTAAAGAGAGGGGTACTAGAAGTGGATTCAATCACTGATGTTTGTGGAGAGAATGGGGCAATAAGTATAGGCCGTAAAGCACACCAGGTAGTATTGGTGTTACTCAACTCAAATAAACAGTGTTTTACAAATAATGGAACCTTATGAAGCAGAATTGACCAGTGATTTAAATTATCGGTGTATGAAGTTGGCTGACTTGTGGGTTTAAGTACCTACTTTTTTTAGTGCAATGATAGGTTTCTGGTATTTCTTATTTAAAAGCAATTTGAGCTATTTCTACCCTGTGCGTGTGTGAATTTGATTAGCAGCAAATCATCATTGGCTGAAGGTCTAAACTTTGCCTTGGGCAAAAGTCTGGGGATCCTGGCCACATTAGTGAAGAGTGAAGTTTGGCATTTTACATGTCAGTTTTTTATTTTTATTTTAAAGGGCACTTGCAATAAGACAGACTGGATATCGGTCATGTTTGTGACGGAGTACCCATCTGCCAAACTCTAAATCGGCCTTTGTCACAACATAGGCATGCCCCATCAGAGTTACAAGACTGTTGTTATGAAGAGGCTGTAAAATATTATATCTTCCTTGGACAGTCAGCAACAAGACAAGTAAACAGGAGTGCGGGTGGGTCACTGCAAGAGGATGAGGCAGGTCCATCTGAGGCCAGCGGCTTGGATGGGAACATTATTTTTATCTCCAGCAAAAGAACATAAGTTGGCTAGGGAGAAACTCCGGCCGAAAGACTCTGCTTTTAAGTAGTGAATTCACAGTTCTAGTCAAAGCTCTTGCTTTATGCTAGCCTCCCAGCATCACTTTATTAATGCTTGCATGATGCCTTTCATTTTGAAAAGTATCCAACTTCCACATAAACCGAGATACCCTGCTCTCATTCTTATGCAGCTGGATCCTTGCTAAGATCTCTCAAGGTGGTAGCCACCAGACAGCTAATTCTGCTAGTACAGACACATATTTCTACATTGTGAACATAGAGAGTGAGGACTGCCACCAGTACTGGTAACATACAAAAAGGGGCTTGCAGTATGACAGATGAGAGCTATAAAGGCCATTGTCAGATGTTCTGGTGTGAGGCAGTTTAATTGACTGCCAAGTTGTAATCCAAATTAGAAGTCCATCATATCACCTCAGTAAAAAAAGTACCACTTCTACGATAGCAGGTGTAATTTTCAGTACAATACTAACTCTTCATAGCAAGACTGACATTTCTTCAAAAAGAGACCAACAACACATAAAAAGAGAATACTAACATGTAATATGGGAAGTTGAAGTGCCATTGTTAAGAGAATTGCCAAAAAACACTGTTGGAAACGTGTCATTGGTGAGACTAGGAGAACTGCAAGTATTTCTTTGCAAGGAGATTTTTGGGTAGTAGCCTACAGCCATTTTCAGAAATGTAGTGCATTTTTTCATTTGAAGGGTGTTGGTTTACTAACATTACTCAAAACCTGAAAAACTTTCAAGTCAGCCCAAAAACTCCCATATCTTATCTTCAATTGCCCTCTCACCATCTCATTTTGCTCCTTTATTCTCACTCTTATTTCTCTATCAACTTTCCTCTTAAAGTCTGTCCGTTCTGCCTGTGTTGTCTGTCGTTGCTATACCTCTTTCTGCTTTCTTCTGTCGATGTCTTTTTCCCTTCCAGTCTCATGCAATTTTCTACCACACCTCACACTGAGTAGAGGGACTCAAATCCTCAGCATGATTGCTTGGATGGACACAAATAGCGACACAGCCTCTGTATGTCCAAAAGAAGCATTAAAACCTACTGCGAATGGCAAGAACAGGCTGAACTATTTAGCACTTCATCTAGGAAAAGGGATCAATGCAGCATAACATGGCAAGGGCAGACTTAACTAGGCACTCACACTTTATCCAAGTTAGTTGCTCAGTGCAACAACATAGCCAACTATGTAGCATTCTGATGCTCTGTTCAGGGACAAAGGAATTGCCCATTGCAGGACTTTTCAATCAAGTGAGGTAACTTTACCTGACAAAAAATGCCAACCGTACTGAAAAGATTATGAAGCCTATTGAGAGATCTCAATAATCCTCTACTAAATGTTTTGCATCCACTCAGGAGAAGTGGTCAAACAATTCCATAAAGGCTTTCTTGGCAGAGGTACACTCTACCGTTGGAGGTAGAACTGTCTGACTGAGTAGGGTCAGTGTCAGAGAAGTGTCAATACTCTCCTGTCGAATAGGTGACAGGGCCCGCCAATAAGAGCCTGCAATGTGTAATTAAAGAAAGTCCTGCAGAAATGTTCTGTGACTTCCTCTAAAGTTTAGCAGTCCTGTTGCAAAGCACCTTTAATGTTCCATTAAAAATATACTACCCATCAGGCAAGTGCTGCATTGCTTAGTAGAGATGTGCCAACCTTACTGAGAATATGCAGTACTATTTAATGACAAGTATAGCAACTCTGCAAAGATATAATGTCCAATTAGAAATATAGTAGACCTGATACAAAATGCTGGTAATAATTAAAAGCTCAGTGGCCTCCCTGAGAAGTGTTGGCATTACAGCTCATTTGAGAAGTTCCTGTGTTTTCCCAAAGAAAGTCTAGTTTGGCATTGTATTTATCTATTCCTAAACACCATGGATTGGGTTTTGTGTCTGCTTGTGGTACACTATCCATCAATGGTTCACACCATGGATCTCTCAATTTTAATCCACAATCTAGTGGCAGTAGGCCTACATGAAGTGGCCCTATCCCGGTTTTTCTCCTTTCTTTCTAGTCAGTACCTGGTATTTGAGATCCTACCATTACATTGTGAACAGTCACCATTCTCTTTGTAAGTTCCACTGGTTCGTCTCTTCCAGGATCTAACTGCTGGAGTGTTTATTACATTTCTCATTGCAGACTACCTTTTTTAAGATGATGACACTCAACTTATCCTGTGCTTTTATTTGCCTCCGTCTTCATTTCAGCACATTCTCCACTCTTCCTTATCTGGAATTGAGGTGTCGATGACTAGTAACTTACTGAAGCTCAATGTAAAAATGGCCGGTATAAGATTTTGGGCCATAGGAGGCTGTAAAACCATGCCTTTTTGCCGAGCAAGATGGGTAGGTCCTCCTCATCAGCCCCAAAGTTAATAACTCTGGCTTTCGCTTTGATAAGTTGCTGTCTTTTGGGAAACTCTGTAACCCCACATGTCTTCAGCAGATGTGGCTGCTGAAAATGATTTTTCCTTTAATCCGTAAACATCTTCATGCTCTGATGATGGGAACAGAAATTCTGTTAATAGGCGACTATGCTAGGGCTTACCTTTCAATATGATTCCTAGATTGGAGCTGATCAAGAATATCATGCTTTGGATGGAATTTACCCTACATAAAGGTCCTGAAGTTTCCCAGTTTCTTCTTGAGTAGTGGATCAATTTGAAGGCTATTAATTTTGCCACCAGGCCTTCTATTAGAAGAGTTCTTAATGTATTCATGCCAGACATTCTCAACAAGGAACACCCCAGTCTCTTTGATCTCGTTCTGTGCTCTTGCTGATGATCTTATGTTCCAACAAGCACTCTGAACTTGGTTGTGTGGCCTTTTCTCTTCTTGACCCACAGCTTTAGAATGGTCTTCTGTTGGCTATTAGACAAGTTGATAATCATTGAAGGTTGTTAAAGTGCTTAAATTCCATCTTATCAGTTAGCTGCACTTCTTAAGCACACCTAGAACTTTGATGTTTTGATTTAAACATCACAATCATAAATACTCATGCAAACGTTTGACAACACCTGTTTAGTTTAGTGTTTTTATCATTTTTATCTACATTGGATCTATATTTTTCATTCTTTGGGCTTCTGAAAGGAAGAAGGGAAATGCCAATACATACTTAGCACATAATATTCACAAATTTGTTAAGTTACATCTAAAGTTCATACTTACATAATTACTCACTAATTATTGGACATTCAATATATCAGTTAAAAAGGACATTGTGTAAAAGCAATATATTCATCATAAACATAAACGTTTTATTTTCAAAACAAAAGGAGGATTATTAAGAGAGTCAATAAATTAAATTAAAGCAAGTAATGCCAAAGTCAAAAGGTCTCATCTATAAGATATATTGACTTTGCTAAGGCTTATATAAATGCTGTAGAACATCACAGTTGCTGTACAGCATGGCTTAAATAAAAAGAGACACAATGGCACAGCTATCACATCATTTGGTAGCCAGTAGCATACATGCACGTGCGTAAAAAGGAGTGCTCTTTTCTAAAATGTATCGCTCTAAGATAGATCAGTAAATTTAAAAAAAAAGTAGTTTGAAAGTGCTGTGTTAAAACATAGAATGAAATCACTTTTTAAGAAAGCTTATAATGGATGAGCGGGTTGGGGGGGAGGTGAAGCAACATGCCAGATCAAGAAGAAGCAACAAAATTTGCATTGCACTTGTAAAAAACAATATATGCACAAGCAAGTAAAATTTAGAAGCCCAAATTAACGTCTAATTAGAGACCCATAGGACCCCTGAAATAAGAAATATAGCACATGGCATGAAGTGAATGACCGAGGATCAAACAATGAATTGCAATGGCAAGCCAGCATTAAAACCCAGATAGTCAACCTAAATATTGCGGCATGCATATATACTTTTCAAGCATTTGATGTTGTAATGAGGACAGGGTTTTGCCTACACACATTGCTGTGTTAGCATAAGCGTTTTAGAAGTTTAACGCCATTTTGTCACTTTGCTGCTTTTGCACACGACACCACAGGTAGCTGTTATTATAAGTAAAACTGCTTGCTTGCTTTTTCTTCACATGAGAACGGTCTGTTTTTCACATCCCTAGACTTACACCGCGACCTTAGTCTGAACACTGTGGGCAGAAGCCGTAAAGGTCAAATAACAATGTATGATGTTGAATTCAGGTTGATCGGCCCACGTTCTAGACACAACAAGCACACAGCTGCAAATATCTGAAACTCAGATGCATTTAATATTGCATTGCATGCATGATACTGGCACTTGGTGAAAATCTTTCCAGACACAGAGAGCAGTGCTGATCCTGTGATGTGATTCACCTAAGCTGATCTTGGAGGTATGGGGTTCCCCATTCAAATGTAGAGACCTTCTATTATTATAAAACTAGCTTATAGCCAGGGGAGGGTGGTACACAAGGGGCTATAGGACCTGTTTCCACTATCATTAGAATATGATCTCTCCCTTTGTGTTTGATGAAATTGTAACAATGCTGATGGTTTTATTTCTAATCATTTGTCTGCTTATGTTAGCCAAAGTACTGCATCTTAGAGCACATAGTTAAAAATAAAAATGTTAAACTTTTCCGTGAAAAGAATGAAAAACGAAAAGGTGTTCTTGATTCCCACCATTCCTGAGAGTAATCTAAGTCGCTTGTTCTGGGTTGTCTAATCATTGGTAGCTTCGCTGTAGTACGGAGAACGAATAAGACACCGATGCTAGTCGGATAGGGGTTCTGGGTACTAAGGTGAGTTTTTTGGTACACCACAATTCACTGAGGTCCTGGTTTACTGCACATAGATCTGTGCATGAGCAGAATCCCCGCAACATGGCGCACCCAACGTTTGGTCTTTTATTCGAGACGCTTTAGTAGTAGTGCTTATATTTGTCCACAACGCCCTCACTCCTGTTTCTGGTTAACAGAAGTGACGGCTTAACCTACCTATATGACTGACTTATATTTTCATTCAAGCTTGACAATTAAAAAGGTTTCATTTTGAATTACTGTCCCTTTATGTGCTACAATTTAATATAGATTGTTTTTCTTCTCTGTGTCCTTATGGCTGAAGTTGCTATTGCAGCACATAGTCGCGCACCTCTCCGGCGTCATTTGACGCAGTTTTAGGGTGCCGGACGATGGAATGTCAATTATCTTTGTAGTGAGTGCCAATGCATCATTCCCCTATGAGCTTTTCTACTCTTGGGTTACGTTTCCAGAGGTGAATGCGGATAATAAGACGTTCCACTCATACACTCCTACGGCAGTTCCAGCAAATTACACGCCATGCATGGGCGCAAGAAGTTCCAATTTCCGCTTGGCAGCATCGTATTTGGTTCAATGGCGCCCTCCCCCACACCGTAACTCCAGTTCGGTTAGGTCCCTTGTCCATTCCTGGGGCCACATGGCCAGTCTTGGCCGGGTTCACACCTCATCCATGTTGTTTGCTAGCCCCGGTGGATGACTTACGTCAATTTCATACCGCCTTGATTGCGGTGTATAGGGCTTTGGTGCAATACGTCTCGCGCAATCTCCAGGTGGGGGCACCTAGGGTTGCGAAACAACCAGTTGGACCGGCCGGGATCACTATTAGTCCCGTCATGGTTAATTTGGTAATGGGCAAGCACCCCAGAATAAGGACGATATGCCTTATTGGCATGCTGAGAAATTTGACCAGCTGGAAGCGATATTTCCTAATTTGACTCCTGTGGAGAAACACAGCATTCTTACAATTAGTTTGCAGGAAGACTTAGTCCCTGAGGTAACAGATTGTGAGAACTGGGGTAAGGTATTTGCAGCGGTCTACGCGAAGTGCTTCGGTACTCCGTCTATGGCTGTTTTACCCTCCTTGATTAAGCTTGTTCAGGATGAGTACGGTCCGGAGGCAGCGGTCGAATTGGGAATGAGGCCTGTCGGCGTGTTCGACGTAGTTGCTGATCTCATCCTTGCTAACGTCAAGGGAGATGCAGTTAACTTTCAAGTGTCGAATGAGCTGCGCCTCATCGCCGATGTTGATAAACCCCAACAGTTACCAAGAATTATTGCGGAGGCATACAAGACCATTGGCCACAATAGTTTGGGTGTTAAGCCTTTTGCTAAAATAACTACGCAACCGCAAACTCAGACGGTTAAGTCTACAAAAGACGACCGTCCTGTTTTTCCTAAAATAAATTGAAAAGGTAAAAAACAGGGGAAGCAGCAACAGAAACAAGGGTCACGTCCAGCGTCGCCACTACCAGTGACTACTGAACGCATATATGAATTTGCAGATTTGCACAAGAATTAGGTCTCCTGATAGATTTCAGGTTCCTGATCAACATTCTCCTCGTTCTTCACAGGAAACATCGGTCTCGCAAGCCGGTGGAGGTGAAAGCGGCAGAGGTTGGGGTGCCCCTCAATGACGTGAGCAACCCCGCCCGGCTGATGGTAAAAGCAAGCAGGACGACTTTCCACGTCAACGATCTCATTTTCAGAAAAAGAAAGTTACTGCACTAACAGTGAGGTATGCCACAGATAGTGAGAACACAGCTTCGGAACCTAACATGGGCACTAATGCTGCTAGACAGTGCAGCGGAGGTTACAATAGTGCGGCAAGCACTGCATCCATATCTGAAGGCGACAGCAACTGACACGTTTATTGCGGTAGAAACTGCTGACACTAGAGTGGCTCCCCCTGATAGGCTATATGATATAGTCCTTTTAATTGAAGGTGACATACAGCGTACAATAAAAGGGATTTTTTGGGAAAATCTGACCTCTACATATGACATTTTGTTAGCAGAGGCGGACTGGCCCCCACCTTTCATTTTGGCAGGTCCAAGGGGGGAGGAGGTAATCCTCCCATCTTTCGCGCACACTGTGCCGAAGGATCAAGCTCAGAACTTTGCAAAAGAATGGGCTCAGGTGCTTGCACCGGCATTGTACCGTACTCAGGTTGGGTGGGATAAACTATCACCAAGCCATGAGATTCTGTTACGGTCTATGCCACAGCCACAACCCCAATATCCCATGCGCCGAGAAGCTAGATCTCACGTCGCGGAAATCCTTGAACAATTGGAATATCAAAGTGTAATTGAAACGTGTGTCACCCATGAATAATCCTCTTTTCACTGTAACCAAACCTGATGGGTTGTACCACCTAATATTGGATTATCGAGATTTGAAATCTCATTGTCGGACGTGCGCGGTACAGAATACCCATAGTTCTGCCCTGGTTGATAGTCTCGTGAGAAAAACGTTTAAAACCACACTTGACATTTCGAATGGCTTTTACAGTCATAACCGGTCCTCTATTAGTAGTTAATGGACAGCCTTTACTTCTGGTGGCAAATGAAAACAGTTTAAAAGGTTAGCCATGGGCTACAAAAACAGTCCAGGCGTCTTTGCCGCATGTGTTGTCTCTCTGTTGGAAAGCATCGACCCTGATATGTACTCCTATGTTGATGATATTTATCTCACAGACAACGAATTATCTGTGTCGCGTTAACCGCATCATTGTTATGTTTGCGGCTTCGGTTACAAATTTAACTTTGCAAAATCACACATTGCTGAGTATACAGTGTTGTTTTTGGGCTACGAACTCAACAACGAAGGACGAGGTTTAGCACCTCACTTCCTGGAGAAATGCGCATGTTTGCGCGCTCTGACAACTCTGAAAACACTACAATCTTTGCTGTTTTTTTAATATTTCGGGCGTACTTACATTCCCGATTATGCCCAGTGTATCAAGCCACTATATGCCTTGGTACATCCTACTTTTACCAAATCTTGCTGGCTGCCAGAACATTCAGCTATACTGCAATATTTGCAGGCTGATCTTCTTGCTTCTAAATACTTATTGACACGTGATAACCACACAAACCTCGTAATCAGAATTGTGCCTGGCGCAGTGGGTTTCACGTACTTGTCATTTAATGAGGGAGACACAGTTCCTATTGCTTACAAGTCACACTTGTACACTTCGGCTGAAATGCGCTTGTCCACTGTCAAGAAAGTTTTGACTGCAGTGCAGATGGCGATTCTAAAAGAGAGAGAGCGCTGTTGCAAGGGAAACGCATGTTAGTTGTCACACTGTATCCTGCCCTTGAGGCAGTGACTAAGGCCAGTGTTCCGAATTCTAAAGCTTTGCATCAACATTCGATACAATGGGCCACTTCTTTGACGTCTCTGGATGTCACATTCATCTTTGATGGCTCATTGCAGAATCAGGAGTATTTGCAGTATGAATTTGTTCACCGGCTCCTCTGTCTTTGCGCCCGCTTGAGGATTACCATTGTATCATTTACACTGACGTTTCGGCGCGACCGGCAACGGAATCTAAGCATGCTTATTCAGCATCCTACGCAATAGTGGCTGGTACCCTAGTGAATGGAGAATTCAAGTCTGATGTCGTGCACACGCAGACATTGGTAAACTGTACCGCCCAGTTGGCAGAGCTACATGCTCTGGTGCTTGCACTGGAGTTTGCTGATCCCAGTGTGACTACTCTTATTGTGAGTGACTCTTACTACTGTGTTCAGTCTTTCAACGACAATTTATCAATTAATTCTTATGGTCTCAAAATGATTATCGTGATTCCAAAGATAGCACAATCAAACATAAAATGCTTTGGGTTCGGGTCGCAGAAATTAAACAACGTCTGCCACTCGTAAATGTAATTCATACTTTTGGTCACCAGCACGAAGGGGTACACGCTGTTGGCAACAGTTTAGCTGATGAAGCAGCGAAAACTGCAGTGGCAACATATCTAGTAGCAGCAGTTACAAGATCCAAAAGTAAGATTGAAGATGACATCTTGGCAGCTATTGCTGCGACAGAGAAGGGAGATGATTACCCGAGAGGTTTTCCTTCTGAATACTCTTATCATTTAAGTCCTGATAAAGTTCCCTATGTGAGAATTAACAACGTTGGTGGCAGGTTGATTCCCAATGCGGACCGCAGACTTTCCTTGATAACACCCGCTCACGAAGGTATGGCCTCAGCCCATGCAGGCGTCTCAGCGACTGTCACTATCTTGCAACAACGTTACTGGTGGCGCAGATTGTATAAACTGACTCGTGATTATGTCCTTACTTGTGACATTTGCCAGCTGATTAAACCTTTGACTGCTGCGTGTCAACCTCAGACACAGTTGTACATATCTAATAAACCACTTGGTTGTGTTTATTTAGATCACTGCGGTCCTTTTTCCTCTGATACTGCGTATAAGTTCATCTTAGTTGGAGTGGATTCGTGCACACGTTTTCTATGGGTCTGGCCACAAAGGAGTGCTGATGCTCGAACTGTCATCAGGGATTTGCGTGTCTTTGTGGGAATTTTTGCATGTGGTACCCTCCATTCAGACCAAGGTCCGGCGTTCGCCTATAAGGCGTACAAAGATACCATGAGGTCTTTGGAGGTCCAAGTCAAATTTTCATCTCCATACCGGGCTGAGGGCAATTCTGTTGTGGAGCGAATGAACCGTGACTTAAAGCAATCCTTGACAGCTAGGGTTTTAGGTACTGGCAGGAACTGGTTGGCCCATTTGTATAGCGTTCAACGTGCACTTAATAATCTCCCTAGAAGGTCTCTGGGTGGGCAGACTCCATACAAAATGCCCTTCGGCATACAAATGTTTGTCCCGGACCTTGATGGTCTAGACATGGTGGCGTCGGCTGCACCCTTTAATGTAGATGATCACTCTGCTGTGTTACAGAATCTACAAGAGGCTCGAGACAGTCTTGCAAAGGAACACTTGCCCTCCACAACTGATGCTGCACTTCAGATTCCGGTAGTTGGCTGGCTACCTCGAGTCGGTGACCTGGTCCGTGAGAAGGTGGAGCACAAGAAGGAGTTCGGCCCCTCTTATCGTGCACCTGTTCCAGTGCTTGGCGTGCAGGGTACAAGAACAGTCATTTTACCTCCACTTCCTGGCTGCAAGGATAACAGGTACATCTCCATTGACAATGTCAAACTACAACGAGTGGCCGATTCTTCTAAGTATGACTCCAGCGATCTCTTCTCCAGCAATGCTGAGAAATTCTGTTTTGGCTCCGGCAAATAGGACCAGGCCTGACATTGCCATCGAGATGCATACAGTTACTAATCCTTTATTGACTCCACCGGCTGGTGGGCCTCATGAAGATAATGAGTATACCTATCCCACAGATGTTTAGTTGCCTGGTGTACAATCAAGTGCAGTTGACCAGTCACGTTTTTCATTTGACTCTAACTCTACAACATCGAATGCCCCATCGAAAATTTCTATTTTTACTGTTTGGTTTAAAAGACATTTTTTAATACCCCCTTGAACTTACATTTGGCTGTTGCTCATATCTATCTTTTTATTTATGTCGATTGGATTTGTGGTTGTATTTTTTCGTCTAGTAAATGGAGATTATCTTACCAAAAGGTCTGCAATTAGATTAATTGCTGGAACTTTGGCACCCTACTCCTCATCACACATCATGAAGAGAGACCAGACTTTTGTTAATATTACTGCCTGGCCTGTGTTAGACGGGATTGTATGGGATGCTGTAAAATTTCAAATTCTTGGCCCCACAGAGGTGATTAATGTTCCCAATGTGCTTCGTGTTTCTATGGGGGATGTTGTGAAACAAAACATACGCTCTGATTATTGGGATGTCCAAGCTGTAGAGGCTCTTTTTTCTGATTTGAAATGTTATGCTGCTTTTGATACTGAAGATTTGTATTTAGACTCAACTAATTATGGAGAGGTATTTTGCTCCCAACACTATGGCAATCATTTCATGCATAAAGCAAATACATTTAGAAATGGCGTTAATTATACACAATGGGAACATTGTCCAGCTCCCATTGAAGGCATGTTGCAGGGATTCTGCTTATGCGCAGAACTATGCGCAGGAACCCAGGCCCTCAGTGAATTGCGGTGTACCAAAAACTCACCTCAGAACCCAGAACCCCTTATCCGGCCAGCATCAGTGTCCCATTCGTTATCCGAGGTTTAGCTCGGCGGTCCCAATGTATTTTATAAACCTCGAGTCCTAAGATGCAGCAGTTTGGCTAACATTAGCAGACAAACGATTAAAATAAAAACCATCTGCATAGTTACAATACCATAGAAAATGAAAGGAGTGATCATTCTAAAATGACAGTGGATCTAAGCCACCTTCCTTTCTCTAACACACTAATAGTATTATTAGACTAATAAAAGGTCTCTAGGCTTGAATGGGGAACCCCATACCGTAAAGATCAGCTCAGAGAGTTCACATCACAGGATCAGCTATGCTCTGCTCCTAGGAACGCTCTTCTTCCGAATGTAATGAAAACATGTAACACTGCTATATTAAAAGCACTCGACTTTCAGGTATTTGCAGCTGCGTGCGTGTTATGGCTAAACTAGTGGGCCAATCAACCTGAACTCAACAACATGCACCGTCTAGCGACCCAGACTGTTTCTTTTACACTGTGTACAGACCAAGGTCGCTGCTCACTGTTTGGGATGTTAACAACAGACAGTTCTCATGTGAAGCAAAGTCGAGTAAGCATTTCTCAATTTAATAACATGTGACTACAGTGTTGTGTGCAAAAGCAGTAAAAGCAGCAAGATGGCTTTCTAACATCTAACGCGGTTATGCTAACTTAGCATTGTACATAGGTAGATAACGATCTTCACTACAGGCAATTCCAAAACTCTATTGAAAAGATTTACATAATTTACAGATTTCAGTGTATCTAATCCTGAGGCCTTTTATTTTAAAATATCTGCTAAATCAACTTCCAAAGTGAGGCTCACAAACACTAAATTATTGTATTCAAAGTCATTTATGGATGAATTGGCTATGAGGGGCTATGAGCTGTGGAAAAATCTCATTGATCTTAAATCTGTTTGGGGTTCTAAAACCTGGCAGGTGCAAGGCACCGAGGCTTTACATCGTGCGTGCCTTATCCCGAACCATATGTTATTTTTGAATTCTACTATTTTCTCAGACCACTTGCTTTGGATTGGCTACTTCTAAAAAAATGAATGCCCCTACAATTCCTGACCTGGGTGCTCATCCAGCCTAGGATAATCACACAGATATGTCCCTTAATGATTTACAGTTGCTAATTACTAACCCAGCCTTTAATAATTCCTACCTGGATCCCCAAGGATGGTTATTATGGCAAAAAAGTTCGGATTCATGTCAACATCGTTTTCTGGGTCTGGCCCCAGGCTATACACAAGTCAGAGTAGACCCCCGTTTTGACATCTCCCATTCTGTTACAACCTATTCCATAGGTAAATTATGTCAAAACTGGCTTAAACATTCCAACTTGGCGTCAGTTAAACGTCATTTGTCCCAATTAACTGACAATGTTGATTTGAATGACTTTGTTAAAGGCCCTGTGGGAGGCAGGTAAATATCAAGAAATAAGGGACCCTAGGACAGGGCAACTCAGGACCAACTGAAAACTAGGTCTTATACATGAGCAAATGATAACCACATAAGTTCAGTGTACCACACAAAATCAATTAAAAATATTTCATTTTATTCTTATAAAAGTTAAAATTATGACATGAACAGAAATTATAGAAAATATACATAACATAACATACAGGAAATGTATTGACTAACTAGCCAAAACATCAAACAATATTTATTCACAAACCAAAGAGAAATAATCAATTCTAGTGGAAAAGACCACAATGGCTGAGATGTAATGTGGTTTATAAGTTCTTCTACGCGTGTTTCGGCGTTTAGAACGCCTTCTTCAGGAAGAGCCACAATAGATTCTGTACAAAAAAACACATATATAAATCACATATCAAACATATAACGGTACACTGAAACTTATGCGGGGATAAGGGATGTACAATAAATGACAAAAAAGGTGCTCAAGAGAAAAAAAGATAGAAAGAATTGTAATTTATGTGCAAAGAATATAACGTAAAAAATTATCAGTTGATTCAAAGTATAGAAAAAAGAAGTGACCACCTATATACATCCCAATTTTGTGACATGCAGATAAAACATTTGTGGTACAGAGATCCCTGATTAGAGGGGATTCATGCAAGATAGTGTGTTGAAACTTACCCGAATGGTAATAGAATAAGTATTAGGTATTGGGAATGGACGGATGCAGATGCGCATTACTGTAATAGAGATCAACCAATATGAAGCATGAATGAAATATATCCTTTAACTTCTATTTATGTTTTAACCAAACAGTAAAAGATAGTTACCTGTGTAACCATGATATACTGTGATGTAGTGGGTATACTTCATGAAGAATCGTTTCAATTAAAATTAGCGGCTAAAGGATGAGGCCACCAGACAAAAGATTCAGGTAATCACGCCTGTATTGAATGATGGGTGGTGGATTTCCGCTTGTTGGACTGCGCAGTATAGTTTAAAAGCGCGGTAATCTAAAAAAGATGTCAAAATGCAGTGACGTGAGAATCCATGCTTAATTAGAGTAAATTTAAGTCCAAGAATGTAAAGGCTAAATTGGTAATACCGTCAAAAATAATTTCCATTACTCAGAACGGAGTTTCAGTTTCAACGTTATGTCAAGGTGGCACCAATGTATAAATATGGTCTATAAATGGTATTACGCCGAAATGTCCATAGCAACAGAGAATAAAGACGATGTCAAGATAAATCAGCATGCAAATAGTACCATAGATAAAACTTAAACGGCCATCTAAAGCGAATGCCAGAAATACAATGTATCCCTGACAATCGGAATGACGTGTCTCTCCGGGAATACAAGATGTTAAATAAACTGACCAGAACACGCAACAAGATTGGTAAAAAGCAAGGTACTGAGGCCAACAGGATAAATGCAGTAAGTATTACTGGTAACAAGCCGGATGATATTTGGTGAACTATCTCAATACATGCTAGCGATTCCGGAGAACATGATGAAGGAAATGATGCAGTCCGGAATTACTAGACCACCTAGTTACGAGGCGGTCCCTGTGATTTACGTATCATTTAAAAAATGCATGTGATATACTTACAGAACGGCGGTGGAATACGGTTCTGCATTGCGTTCAATGTAAATCTAAAAGACGCCAGGAGTGTGATGCGTTAAATAGCGAATTCAAACGTGGTCACGTTCATGTGATGTTTCTACGGTGTGAGTAAGGGCATAGAGTTCTATTAGATAGAAGGTATCTAAATGATAGAGCTCAGAGACTGAGTGCAAATTATCTCGAAATCGAAAAAGGACTATGATGATAGAAAGCTAGAGCGCTGCCTTTAACAAAGACGGGCCAAGGCCTAATGTAAAGCAAATACAAGAAACTACAGTGAGCAAATGAAAACCACATAAGTTCAGTGTACCACACAAAATCAATTTAAAAAATTTCATTTTATTCTTATAAAAGTTACAATTGTGACAGCTGTACCAGTGACAGGGGCATACAAGGGCTCCAAATGTAAAGCATGTGATACTGTTATTGTCGTGTCTTCAAGGTACCAATAACGACAGACACGAAGGGTTCTATTTAGGACACTTTATTTCACGTCCTTACACCAGCGTGGCCCTACACTCAACTGCCTGGCTGTTCCCTTTCTCCGCCCCTTCCTGTCCGGGCAGTCCTCTCCTTACCCCACCCACTCTGCTCCGCCCACGCAGCTACTAGACCACCTCATCTCTACATCTCCCCCTTTGTTAGCAAAGAAATGAGTCACCAAGAGTTACATCTCTTCAATCAGCCGCTTAGGCTGGCGGATTGTTTGTCGTGGTCTGAGTGTGCGACCTTCAGGCACTGCAGTGATGCCGGCGCCGGGTATCTGCCCCGGGTGGTTGTCACCGTCGCTCTGTGCTTCGAACTGTCGAGTTCCTGAAGGTGTCACTCGCGACTCAAGCGTCTCTTGTAGAACTGGGCTGCACTTCTGAAAGTGAGACACATTTCTGGTTACGCGCCTGTTGTCTGACTCCGCTGTTAGCATGGTACCTTTCTGTCGAGTGACCGTTAGAGGTTCCGCTCTGAACTTGCTATCCGTCTTCTTGCATTGCTCCTGCTTAACGACCACGCAGTCTCCCTCGTGGAATGAGAGGGAACGAGCACGTCTTCTGCCATCCGCGTACGCCTTCATGCTTTCTTTGCGAGCTTTGTCGGTGGCTTCCACTTCCCGATGAACGCGGCTGGGGGAAATGGGTCGTAGTGCTCCCTCCCAGGTGGGTATCCGGGTCCTGACTGGGTGTCCCAGCATGAGTGTGGCCGGGCATTTGCCTGTGGTGGCATGCGGTGTCGTCCGATATGCTCGGAGTACATCATTGAGGGCTGCTTGCGGGTCTCTCTTATCCAGAGCAGCCTGTTGGAATGTCTTTTTGAGAGTGGCCATGAATCTTTCCGCTGTGCCGTTGGCCTGCGGCCATAGTGGTGTTATCCGTCGGTGTCGCACGTTCATGAGCGTCAGGAAGTCACTGAACTCCCGGCCATTGAAAGGGGGCCCATTGTCTGTTTTCACCTCTGTGGGTATACCCCAAGCTGCAAAGACTTCATCCAGGATGGTGAGCGTGGCGGCTGCGTTGGTGGATGGTACGAACCGGGCGATGGGGAATCGCGAGTATTCATCTATTATGACCAATACATACTTGCCCGACGGCATGGGACCGTAGAAATCCATTGCTAGTTCTTGCCATACTCCTGGCGGTAGGGGTGTCATCTGAAGTGGAGCTGGCGGGTCTCCTTGCCTCACCACTTGACACTGCAGACAGTCTTTCAGAGTGTGCTCTACCATTTTGTCTAGGAACGGGAACCAGACACGTTCACGAAGTGCCCTTTTCGTCGTGACTACTCCTCGATGGCTTTCGTGTGCCAGGTTGACGACTCCTTGTCTCAGTTGCTGAGGGATTATGATCCTGTTATCTCGCAACAGTAGGCCATCCGGTGTAACAGATAGTTCTTCACACACATTCCGGAATGCTTGCCACTCCTGGCGCTTTGTAGTGTCACCCCTCTCGTCCTCCGACTCTTCGTGTCGCCACCGGTTCGTTCGAACTCTTTGGATCACCTGTTGCAGCATGGTGTCCTGCTGGGTGGCGTCCAGGATGGCCTCTAGGGGGACCGCTGGTGGCCGCGCTTGATCCACCACAAAATGGATGTATTCGTCTGCCATGGACGGTGGGTGACGCTCTGAGTCTTCCGGGTGGCGCGACATGTAGTCGGCCGGGTTGGCTGCCTTCCCCGGCTTATGCACGATGGTGAACGTGTATTCCTGCAGACGGAGTCCCCACCTTTCGATGCGAGGCGGCATTTTGGACCGGGGGTTGCCATAGATGGTGACGAGCGCTTGGTGGTCCGTTACCATGGTGAAATGCTTCCCGTAAATGAACACGTGGAAGTGTTCACACGCCCACACCACCGCAAGGCTTTCCTTTTCCGGTTGGGAGTAGGCCTTCTCCGTGTCGGAAAGGCTCCGGCTGGCGTGAGCCACAATATGTCGTTGGTCCGTGTCCTTGTCATATTGAGCCAGGATGGCACCCAGCCCGACGGGGCTTGCGTCCACTGTTATTTCGGTCTTACGATCCGGGCTGAAATACGCCAGGCTCTCCACCGTGCCCACGGCCCTCTTTATGTCTTGGAATGCTTGCTCGCATTCGGATGTCCACTCAAACACTTGTCCCTGTTTGGTGAGAGTGCGAAGAGGGTGACTGATTGTGGCATAGTCCTTAATATATCTTGAACAGTAGCTCGCCATGCCTAGGAAGGACCGCACATCACTGACGTCAAGTGGACTCTTGGTGCTGTTCAGAGTACTCACTTTGTCGGGGTCTGGTTGCATTCCGGCTCCTGAAAAGATGTGGCCAAAGAATTTCAGTTGCGACTGGTGAAACTCGCACTTCTCCCTGTTGAGTGTGAGGTTGGCTTCCAGGAGGGCATGGCAAACCCTGTCTAGGGCCGTGTCGTGGACTTGGATGTTTGCCCCGTAGACTAGAATGTCATCGCTGTAGTTCAGCGTGTTTGGGATGTGATGTATTGTTTGCCGGATGGCTTCTTGAAATATTTCTGCGGCTGATGAAATGCCGAAGTTTAGTCTCTTGTATCTGAACAACCCTAGGTGGGTTGCAAATGTCGTGATGTATCGGGAGCTCTCGTGTAGTTCCAACTGATGGTAGCCTTTGTTTAGGTCCAATTTAGAAAACACCCTTGCCCCATTGAGGGCGGCGATCATGTCACTTAAGTGAGGTCCTGGATGGCGCTCTCTCTCAATGGCGGTGTTGGGCATTCTCATGTCCACACAGAGTCGGACCTTCCCTGGTGTTCCTTTCTTCGGTACTATCACGACCGGAGATACCCACGGTGTGGCGCCCTCTGTCCGTTCGATGATGTCGGCATCCAGCAGATCTTGCAGCTCATCCTCTACCGCTTGCTGGAGGTGGAACGGTACTTTCCGCGGGTGCTGGGCAACCGGGCGGACCTGGTCATTTATGTGGAGGCGAATCTGGCCTCTGTTCATTTTGCCGAGTCCGGGAACAGCTTCGGGAACTTGTGTATGGTGTCATTGTCACTGTTGACGCGGTACAGGATCTCTACCAGCTTCAACCGTTCAGCTGTTGGTAGGCTGAGGAGACAGTCTGCTTCCGGCCCCTCGATGACGTGAATCACGGCTGGAATGGATGTTGTTTGATGCCTCAGAGTCGTCGAGAACTTCCCAAGACATGGGAGCGGCTTCCTGGACATCCAGGTGTAGACACGCACGTGTGCGGGATTGAGCCGAGGCCGAGGGTTCATCTTCTTATATTCCGTCACTGGGATGTAGTTGAGGGATGCCCCGCTGTCCATCACAAACTTCGTGGGATGCGTGCCAACGCTGATGTCCAGTCGAGGGTATTTTTTAAGCTGGTCTGGATCGGCAATCATGTTGGCATATTCTACGGAATATTCATGTTCACTTGATGGTGATTCAGAGTCTCTTGACGGTGATCTTCTAGACCACCTTGAAGACCGAGACTCCCTGCTGGACTGGGAGGACTTGGAGGAGGACTTCCGGCGGTCACGTACCGCTCGTGCGTGATGGCGGCGCGTCTCGCCTCTTGTCAACCTCGTGGATTCTTTTTCTTTCTCCCGGCGGTAGTCCCCGCACATGGTCTCAAAATGATTGTTGCGGCCACACTTGTGGCATTGCTGTCCCAGAGCCGGGCACGCTCCGATGTGTGGGAAGTCGTACCCGCATCGGTAACACCTTCTCAGTGGCGCCTTTTTCCCATGATCCTGACGCCTGCTTCTCTTCCCCGAATCAGGCCGTCGATGGCCAGGGCGGCGGTGTCTCGATGGCAGCCGAGCATGACGTTCCCGCTCTCTCGACCCCCGGCGGGGGCGGTCGGTGCGTACTTGACAGACCACCTCCTTGCGATCCACGCGTCCCGCCTCCATTATCTTGGCTTGCTCTTCAGTCTGATCGTGGAGCCTCGTGATCTCTTCTATTTCATCCAAGGTGTGACTTTTTTTTAGTAATTTTCTGCGTAGCGTCTCCGACTGACAGCCGTCGATCACACGCAGTCGTATGGCGTCGTCCGTCGAGAACTCGTCGAACTCACAATGGCGCGCCAGTCGCCGCAATCGTGTGATGTATGAGCCCATGACCTCATCCTTTTCTTGTCGCGCTCTTTGGAACACGTACCGTTCGTAATCTACGTTCTTCTTGTGCACGAACTTTCTATCCAGGGCTGCACGCACTCTCGCATACGTTCCCGCGTCTGCGGCGGGGAGTTCCTTTATCATCTTGCTGACGTCCTTGCCCACGAGGTTTCGAAGTGCGATCAGTTGATCCTCGTCCCCGGTCACCTTCGAGCCCTTAATATAGTCCTCAAAGTCTTCAATCCACTCTTCCCAGCGAGGGCCCATGCTGCTCCCAACCACGAGCGCTAAGGGTTCTGGGGGGCGCAGGTGCGATAATCCCATGATGATCGGCTTCGCATCCTGGCGAGTTGGAGACTGGGCTGGGGACCCATGGTTCGACATCGTGTCGCACGTGAAATGCGCGCAGCTTCAGCGCAGTACAGGCCCTGGGAATCCTACGGGAATCTTGTGCGCCTGTTTCAAGTTGTTTCCCTTCTTTTCTTTTTTTTTTTTTTGTATTTGCTTGTTTAAATTTCAGCGTTGCCTGACTTCAAAATGGCCGCCCGGGTCTATTTGCATGGGGCGTCTGGAGATCCGCCTGACTTCAAGATGGCCGCCGGCTGGATAACGCGCGTAGACATCACACGTGGTGCCGGGCTCTCACTTCATTCATTCCAGGACTGCGCGCTGCTCAGGCGGCCCCTCTCATCATCCGCTTCACTCACGGTTCTGCAGCAGGTAGGCGGGCGGGGAAGTCTTTGCGCTCACTGCTCTGACCTGGCCTGGGGGACGCGCATGTCAGCGTCGTCGCTTCCCTTCCTGCCTTTCACGGTGCCGGCCCTTTCCTCATGCAGGGCGCGTTTCGCGATCTCGCTCCTTCAGCTGCGGGGCTTTCACACGCTCCGGGTGTGTGTCGCGAGTGGCGGCGCTTCTGCTGGTTTCTTCGTGACCAGCCCTTCGCCGGTCTCGTCAGCGTGCTGGTGTTCTGGGAGAGCAGCTAGCTCTATCCCACCCTCGTCGCCAGCTGTCGTGTCTTCAAGGTACCAATAACGACAGACACGAAGGGTTCTATTTAGGACACTTTATTTCACGTCCTTACACCAGCGTGGCCCTACACTCAACTGCCTGGCTGTTCCCTTTCTCCGCCCCTTCCTGTCCGGGCAGTCCTCTCCTTACCCCACCCACTCTGCTCCGCCCACGCAGCTACTAGACCACCTCATCTCTACAGTTATAGAAGGACCTTCCTTTACATATCAAAGTTTCACCATTAGACCTAAAAAAAAAATCAAATTGTAAGACGAAAAACGTAATCTATCTCCTCATATGCCCATGCCATATGGGATATGTAGGAGAAACTTCTAGACCCTTCTGCACCAGGTTTACGGAACATCGGTCTTCTGTTAATACCTTGAAAATAAATGCCCCTCTGGTAAAACATTTTAAAGACCATCAGCACAAACCATCTGACATCCGCTGGTACATAATTGAGAATCTTGGCGATATTGGAGATATTAAAACTGATGAAATTCGCAAAAAACGCAAAGTTTTTTGGATTTTCACTCTCTCCACACACAAGAAAGATTAAATAATGAGATTCCGTGGGAAAACGCAATTAAGTATAATTGCACTTAATTCCCTGTGAGATTTTCGGTTTTCTAGGTTTCCTTTTTAGGTCTCGGCTAGCGAAGGCTGCGCTTGCGCAGTCTCGCTCGCGAGATTTTATGACTTGGAGAAGAGGGGCTTGAACCCGCCCCTCTTCTCCCCTGTTCTCCATTGGCTGGCCTCGTAAATGCTGGCCAGCCACTGGAGAAGAGGTCAGTCACTCCGATCATGCCCCGTCCTTTTCGGATCGGGGGGCGTGTTTTTTGCGAGAAGTCTCATGGAGGAGACAACAGCAAAACACGCCCCTGAATCCGAAAAGGACGCTGCGTTTCTCTGAGGCATTTCTGCTCTGCCTCGGAGAAAGGCAGTGGTGTACTCGTCCTCTCCCCCTGCTCTCGGGCAATCCATGTGCTAAAACAACACACTTGCCGATAAATGGAAAGACAAACAATTCTTCAGCAATATAAACCATCTCCATTTCATATACATACGTTAAACGGGAACGTAGACGTTAAATGATAAAACTTTTTTAAAGTACTGTGATGAAGATAAGGCATTGAATTGAGTGTTCTTGTTTTTGTTGACCCGGTAGTTTTGTATTTACGAGAATCTGTACCCTTTGAAACTGGGTTTACTTTCTCTTCTGGCTTTGAATACTTCCTCCGATCTTGCCTTTTCTCTCTTTCAATGGGCCTTATGCTTCTTGTTACACATACGTTGGCCACTCCCAAATCCCTGTCACCGTGGTAAACCGCCCACTTTTCCTGTCAGTGTAACGTAGAACATGGCCTAATTTCCCGTCAGTCACATTGAAAGTCCACGCCCATTAGCTGGTCAGCGGGGGCTTTAGTCACGCCTACGGTCATTCTGCACTCGCACTAGGCCCGCCTCCTCTCAATCAGCTCCGCCCAGCTGTGACAATCAGCTGTCTGTGCGCTGCCAGCAGCCGTTTACGCGCGTGCGCGCCATCTCTGCCACCCCCAGCTCCTCCCCTTGCGCTGATCGTGGTCGCAGAGAGTGCGGGGCGGGCTCACTGGGGGCTCCCAGCCGTAGGGAAGCTTAATTTCGCGAAAGCAGAGCAAAGCAGCGCGGAGGCCTGGTTTGTACAGCGTGGACTGATCTGTGATTTAACCGGGTGTGGAAGCGCGAGGTGAGTGTCAAGTTTGTTTGTGGAAATAGGAAGGAGTTAGCTCGGAGTCTATGCGACTCCACCCCCAGCACACCGTGCCTGTGGGAAATCCCACGGCGGGTAGGGTGCGGCCCCCCGGGGTATGCCCCCTCCCCTAGTGCTGAAAAGGCTGGCTATGCTCCTCCCACAGGGGGAAGGACGGATGGGTGTTTAGGCCAACCACTAGTAAATATAAATCTGACGGGCACAACGCTAGTCCAATAGACTATGCCCACTTGCATGTGGGCAGGCAGAGGAATGGGTTTTAGACTCCAAGGCCTGACAAATTTGCAGACCTTGTGAGGGTTCTGGGAACTTCAGGGGGTGAGTGGGTGGGTAAGAGGTCAGAGGGGTGGGTGAATAGGAGCTATAGGAAAAAGAGAATCGCTGATCCTAGTGGTGAATGCCATCAATAACCCAGAGATAGTGGTGGGTGCAGTGAAGGTTGTCAAGAGTGCAGTGTTGTAGAAGATGCCAGAGGTCGGGTTTGAGGCTCGACCTCATTGCGGTGTACAACATTACATAAGAGGGAGTGCCAAGAGTGGTATGGTTTGCCCCCTATTTCTACAACCTCTTGCCTCTTATTTTTCTTATATTTGAGGATATGCTGTGTGGTTCGCACGTGAGTACACAGACGTCCAGTAAAGGTCGTGCGTGTGTGTAAGAGAGATGTAAGCGTGCCTATACGAGCAAACACGCCATCGCCGAGATTGTCTTGCAAGGGAAGTCTTGCGCTCTGTATTGATACGTGTATATGTGTGTGTATGTATATATATAGCGAACTGGAGCGCTTTACATGAGCACCAGTTACGTTATACAAGGACACATTGGCATGGACATGTCTGCGGTATGTTTAGGTCTGCTCATGAGTGTGTGCACACGTCCTTACTGTGTTCCCTTCACAGGCAATGAGGAGTGTGTGGTTGCAGGCCGCCCCCCCCCCCCATCAGTGAGCGGCTTCTGAAGTGCTATGAAGCCCCTAGCCTGCTCGGGACGCCGTGCAAACAGGAGCCCCTAAAGGCAGGGCACCCATCACCCTCTGCTCCCTAGATTATTTTCGGGAGCAGACTTTTTTGGCTTAAACTTCCACGTCCTGGGATGCAGCCAGCATCCCTATGTTTCGAGGGGGGTGGGGGGCAGGAAGTGCCCCACACAAGTGCTTGTGTTTGGGGCACATGGCGCACAGGACTCAAGCCGTCATCTTCACAGCTCAGACATGAGGCTGGGGTATCGTCAGTGAAACAATTAGAGGGCCAGTGTGAATGCCCCGCCTCCCGCAGCTCTGGGCTCCCCTGATGGGCAGGGACTGCAGGGGGTCTCCCAAGACCCTCTCTCCTTTGCTAACAGGTCTGTTGTGGATTTGTGTGGTGTGAGGAGGCCAGCCGGGTGGTGCTCGGTCCTGAGTTGTGGCATTTTACTAACAAGCACAGAACATTCATGAATGCTCGGTCCTGAGTTGTGGCACTTTACTAACAAGCACAGAACATTCATGAATAAGCGCCATGCTGGAGGCTCCGCCCCTTCCTTATCTACCCAGAGCTCTGTCCTGGGGAGTGGAAGGGGGGGGGGGCGGGGGCTGTCCGAGGTAGGGGGAGGGGAAAGTGCATCAACTAACCAAGTTTAACACGGCCTATGGAGAGCCTTCGTCGGCCTTTAGCGAGATCTTTTTTCAACAAAATATGCACGTCTAGTTCATCGCCAGCCCTGAATAAATAATTACATAAATTTAATTTTATAGCTTAAATTTACAACCTCAGTCCTCCAAATTGTGAGTATTCTGTAAATTCAAGAAGTGTTTAGCAAATATTGACAACTGAACCACGATTTCGCTGAAAACACTGCTGTTGTTATTGTTGTCTAAACACACGGGTGTTTTTATGTTACGCTCTCACCCTGCAGAAAAAAAGGTCATTTGAAAAACAAGCATTTACAATGCAATGGTCTCGGCATTGGTAAAGTTAGAGCTATTGCCATTGCTCATGACAATGCCGTTTCTTTAAATGTTTTAAAAACACAAACATAAACAAAAATAATGTCATGAGCAATGCCAATAGCTCTAACTTTACCAATGCCGAGACCATTGCATTGTAAATGCTTGTTCTATTTAGGGGTCGATTCCGCTCCTGTATTTTTTTTTCCCATCCGACTCGTATTGGTACATTTTTCCATACAAATCGCACAAGTCCTGTCTGACCCGTGAAGTACGATTCGTACGGGAAAAATACAACTTTTCCCGATCCGATTTTTACGGATAGGCCCGATCCTTACAAATCGGATCAGGAAAAGTTGTACCAGACGGACCTGGACACTTTTCCGTACAAATTGTAAAAATGCAGTCCAACCGCACTAGTACGATCCGGACCGGCTTTCCGATTTACGATTTGTACGGAAAACGTCCCGTACACGGGGAATGCCATTACCCGCTACAAAGCGAACTTTGTACGACTCGTATCCCGGGAAAAGTTGTTCCCGGGGTGCAAGTCGTACAGGGGTACGAGTCGTACAGGCATTCACCCCCGTGCGTTGTGTATGTACGGTGAAGAGGGGTAAACCCAGAAACCGGTCCTAGGATACTTGATTCCGGTCCAGGGAAGACATAGCTTGGCAGTTCGGCTGGACTGTTCCCATGAGGCACAGGGTCAAGACTGATTTGCATATGGCCATGTCTGAACTGGGGTGGCGTGGTGAGCAAAATAACGATGGATTAAACCCAGATCGGTGACTGGGGGTGAATGTATTGCCAATGTGCAACATTCTGTCCATCGTCTTGTGTGTTTTGCTTTTCGCCCTATGTGGGAAGGGTATGCCCAGACGTGGGTCCCGTGCTCACTATGCCACTGGAGTTAAGCTATCCTGGCTGAAGAGGGGTAAACCCCGAAACCGGTCCTAGGATGCTTGATTCCGGTCCAAGGAAGACATGGCTTGGCAGTTCGGGCTGGACTGTTCCCATGAGGCACAGGGTCAAGACTGATTTGCATATGGCATTGTCTGAACTGGGGTGGCGTGGTGAGCAAAATAACGATGGATTAAACCCGGATCTGTGACTGGGGGTGAATGTATTGGCAATGTGCAACATTCCGTCCATCATCTTGTGTGTTTTGCTTTTCGCCCTATGTGGGAAGGGTATGCCCAGACGTGGGTCCCGTGCTCACTACGCCACTGATGTCAAGCTATCCTGGCTGAAGAGGGGTAAACCCCGAAACCGGTCCTAGGATGCTTGATTCCGGTCCAGGGAAGACATGGCTTGGCAGTTCGGGCTGGACTGTTCCCATGAGGCACAGGGTCAAGTTTGATTTGCATATGGTCATGTCTGAGCTAGGGTGGCGTGGTGAGCAAAATAACGATGGATTAAACCCAGATCTGTGACTGGGGGTGAATGTTTTGCCAATGTGCAACATTCCGTCCATCATCTTGTGTGTTTTAGTGAATGGAATGGCCACAGAAAGATAGCTGACGCTGTTGCATGGTGTCATTTACACAAAACGCTGTTGTGAGCTGCATTCAGCTCCTACATCATGTAGCGTTATCAGCATCCTTGCCACTACACTCCCCTCACTGTCATTGACACTTTCAACCCAAGGAGTAATCTGGACTGGGTTGGAGGAGGCGTACAACTTACAGCAGCATTACTCAAACACACAAACCACTGGACTTCACTGTTAAGAGCAAGGAAAAGCAAGAAAGCAGCCTTGGTTAACTCATCTTTACATGGAGAACTATGACAAGATAAATGACGTTATCACGTACAAAGCTCAGCAGCAACACCATTTGCTACAGTAACATAAGCACATGAAATGAGATGAGAACTAGGAACACATATAACAAAATAGTATATCTCAAATGCTCACATATATACAGGACTGTCACTATGTTGTTAGACACACCAATGTGACTCAGAAAGACATGCACAAATGACAGCACACATGCACAAAAAATCTTGCAACACATCGTAAGAGGAAGTGCAGGTAGGTCATTGTAAAAGCACAAATGTGGAAAAGAACAACACACCTGTGTCAGGCACAGGATGGCACTTGAGTATCAATGGCTATGTACAGTCAAAGAATCAATACATGAGCTGTTCGTGCACAAAGCTCTACCTGCTCATCAAAACACTTCAGGTTGTAATTACAATGTTCTTAACCAATATAGGCCTCTGTCTGTGACAATTGAGGACAATGCAGTGTAAATACACTCATCATGATGTACAATAGCAAATGTAATGTGTGTGATCCGTTAATGTGTGCAAAACCACAACATACATTGTGTGTTTCTCCTACCCACATGGCCTGCTGGGGACACTGCAGGAGCAGAACAAGAATCCCAGTCTCAGACTCTGGTTGACCCTGTGCTCTCCAGTGTGGATGTCTCTCAGTCCTTTTCGGACAACAATGAACGAACTGTTCCCTCTGGTGTGGATAAGCATGCAGCACCAGCAGCTGTAACTTCAGCACCCCCTGCGACCACTCCTGGAAATCTGCCAACACCCAGATGACCTCTACCAACAAGGACAGACCAAGGCAAGAAAACACCACCGGCACAGCTATACAGGGCACTCTGGAGTTGGCGGGCAACAACACCAGTGTCAACAATGAAGGAGGCTCAGTGTTGTCTGTGTCTGCAACGGCAGGTCCTGCTCATGTGGGTAGGGGTGGTATGAGTGTGCGCGGGGTGAGGTCACGTCCTGAAGATAGTGCTGCTGCGCGAGATGACCCACAGTTAGGACGCATCATAAATGCATACAGAGAATGCACCGGAGATTTTGGCCAGGTAGTTGGGATCCTCAAGGACATGCAGCAACAGCAGGCAGACCATTATTCCAAAATGGACTCCCACATGTCTAGGATGGAGACCAAAATGGATAAAATGGATGACCTTACTACGGTGCACAGGGACATACTCACATGCCTCTGCCAGAGAGCTGACAACATGACCACACCTCCCTATTTGCCCACCACATCATTTGCCACTACATCTGCAACTGCCACAGGGAGGGATGAGAGTCACCTGCACCGCAGCAGCCTGCACCTAAGGGTCCCCCTCAAAAGAAGAAGAGGGGTCGTCCAAAGAAGGACACATGAGAGACAGATGGCCATGCATACCACCCAGGAAGTGAAAACCTGCTCCTGATATCCTCCATTGTGTGCCAAGCGTTCACCTGTTGACTGTCACTGTACTCTCCCACATGGAAAGGAGGGTCTAAGTTGAAACAATTTATCAAATGA
Organism: Triturus cristatus; assembly: GCF_964204655.1. Taxonomy (NCBI): domain Eukaryota; kingdom Metazoa; phylum Chordata; class Amphibia; order Caudata; family Salamandridae; genus Triturus; species Triturus cristatus. Next base: position 874,785,726 of record NC_140588.1, read on the forward strand.
CTGTGAACTTGGCTCTGAAAATTTCATCTACTAACACTAACAATTCTGTGAACTTTGGATTTCTATCACTCTGTACAGCACTATCAACTACATGTACTGTTTCACACATGCATCTAAATTAAACCATAATCACACAATTCTTGCCTCTGTCATGAATTAAACTTGGTTTGTGACATGGAGATGATGACCTGCTAAACAAATACTGTGCAGGAAAACAACTACAGCAATTAAAACACAGTCTTGAGTAATGGCGATGTGACACATATGAGAGATACACATGAGAGATACACACAACAAGATCAACACAACACAAAATTCCCATGGCACACATACTCATTGCCTCCACTATTGTGAAGTGAAAAGACACTTAAATGCACATACACTAAACTCGTTCTGAGAATGTGTGCAATCAGGCCACAGGTACAGTATGCAAATGAATGTTGGATGTGTGTATACAGATGAGGCACACCCCAATGTGGAGCACAGGTTTATTACACAATCACAACATGTTGCCTTCACAACAGATGCAAGCCAACCTCACTGTGACAATAAGCACAAAGTAACCAAGAGGGTAAAAAATGTCAGTAATTGGGTGTGTGGCACCGCTTCCTGTTTCCAAGAAAAGTTGCACTCTGAAACAGTATTGTGTGTTTTGGAGGTCATATGTCACCAGACAACAGCCAAAGGACCCTGTGAAGGACAGACATACAACAGTCTTGAAATACCAAAATATCTGTATACATCTCCAATAGACATTCCATACACAAGTCTCATGATTCGTGAAAACAACCTGGGACTCATGTCAACACTGTAATGGTGAACATACTAACTCAATGGACACATAACTACAAGGACCATGTCAAGTAGCATGCACCCACACATATGAATGGACATTGCAATACATACACATATCAGGCAAAGAAAAAGCTTAGACAGCTCATCACTGTATACTCACAAACATGAGAAAAAGTTGTTGATGAGCTGTCTCCGAAAACATCCTCTTCCCCCTCATCATCACTGGCAACATGACCCAGGGCTGGATCCTCCCCTGCTGGAGGCTGCTGGTCGTCATCATCTTGGATGAGAGGTAGCTCTTCCCTCACTGCCAGGTTGTGTAGCATGCAACACACAATGATGATCTTACACACCTATTCTGGTGCTTATTGGAGGGCCCCTCTTGTCCAGTCCAGGCAGCGAAATCTGATTTTCGGTAGTCCAAATGTCCGCTCTATCACTCGCCTGGTCCGACTATGTCTTCGTCAGGAAAAGGCCACAGCTAGATCAACGATGATATCCTATATTTGTCATTAATAATGACCATATTGCGTGCAATGATGTTGCAGCTAGATCACTTCTTAGAAACACAATGTCCAAACTTGATAAACCAACCCTGCTGCGTGAGAACGCAGAAATGACAGCGTGAGGAGGAACCCCTGATCCTGCAACTTTCGGTCAACAAACATAATTACTATTGTTTATGTTTATGTTTATGAGATTTATAGAGCGCTCAAATACCCATGGGTGTCTCGGCGCTAAGAACGGCAGCATGAAACCTATACCAAAAGACTTATTGTGCGAATAGCCACGTTTTAGTCATTCTTCTGAACGAGAGTAATGACTGAGAGGTTCTGATATGTAGTGGAAGTGAGTTCCAAAGTCTAGCAGCTGCGACAATTAAGCGTTTGTCGCCCCAGGTGGCTGTTTTGGTGCGGGGCACTGTAAACAGAGATGCTATAGATGAACGAAGCGCCCGGGATGGGATATAGGCTGCCAAGTCATTGATCAGAAATTGAGGTCCTATGTTGCGCGATGTTTTGTACTTAATACATAAGGCCTTAAACATAATACGGTTCTTCACAGGGAGCCAGTGGTATTTTCGGATCACCTGGGATATTGACTTATATTTAGGGGTTCCTGAGAGCATCCTGGCAGCTGCATTCTGGATAGTTTGCAACTTGTGAATGGCCTTATTTTGGGCATTCAAAAGAAGCCCGTTGAAATAGTCGATGGTTGACATAATTAGAGTACTAACAAGAGTTTTTCCTGAAGTCAGGGGAAGAAATGGAAGAATTTTCTTTATCATCCGTAATTTGTAGAAAGCAGCTGAAACCACAGAATTGGCATGAGGAAGGAAAGTTAGTCTATCATCAAACATGACTCCTAAGTTCCTTACCTTGGTGACTGGGGGGGGTGGAGGGCCCAAAGACAGAGGCCACCAGGTAGAGGACCAAGCTGGAGCTAGTTTGCCAAAGATCATGACTTCTGTCTTTTCAGAATTCAATTTGAGGCAATTAGTGGTCATCCAGTCACTGATGGCCAGTAGGCCTCGTTGGAATTTTTCAGCTGCTTCTTTACCGTCATTGTGTATGGCCAGCACCAACTGCGTATCGTCGGCGTATGATGTGAGATCCAGCCCATGGCTCCTAATGATTCTAGCCAGGTCTGCCACATACACATTAAAAAGGGTAGGGCTCAAAGACGAGCCCTGCGGAACACCACAGGGAAGACTCAGTTGAGAGGACTGGAAGGAACCAAGGTTGACCGTCTGGGTACGGTTAGCAAGAAAGGAGGCAAGCAAGTGCTGGGCTTTACCCCCGATGCCTAGTTCTGCGACACGGTCGATAAGTATGGCATGGTCGACCGTGTCGAAGCCTGCTGAGAGATCCAGCAGCGCAAGAACTGCTGTGCCTCCCTGATCCAGAATAACTCTAATGTCCTCAGTTGCCTTAATGAGTGCGGTCTCTGTCCCGTGACCTTTCCGGAATCCAAACTGAGTGGTATCTAGTAGTTGGTGATCTTCAATGTATTTAGAAATTTGGAAATTCATAACTTTTTCAAAAATTTTTGCCGGGAAAGGCAGGCTGGCTATTGGTCTGTAGTTCTTGGTTTCACTAGAGTCAAGGTTGGCTTTTTTTAATAAGGGTTTTATTATAGTTTTTTTACATATAGTGGGGTATATGCCTGAGGTGAACATGGTGTTATAGATGGTAGACAGAACTGGGGCCACTTGATCCAATACAGGCATGAGTACCGCCGGTGGACATGGATCATTGGCAGAGCTTGATTTGATTGCTGACATTATATTAGCAATCTGATCAGTGGTAGTGTTTTCAAATTCCATAAGGGAGTGATCAAAGGGGTACTTTTTAGTTGATTGAGCCTTAGTATTAGATGCTGGTGCAAATTTGGTGTAGATGTTGTTCACTTTATCGACAAAAAAGTTTGCTAAGGAGTCACAAAGTGGCTGAGTGGGGATAACACTGTTAGCAGATGTTTGCCCAGATAGTTTTGCAACTACTTGGAATAGGTGTTTATTCGAGTCTTGTGCAGCTTCAATCTGCGTGGTATAGTATCTACTTTTTTCCTGAATAATTAGTTGTTTATATTTGGTGAGCTCGGTTTTATAGACTAGTTTGTCCTGCTGGTTGTAGGATCTGCGCCATTTTCTTTCGTAGTTCCTACATAGTTTTTTTTCTTCTCTAAGGACTTCCGAAAACCATGGGGCTGATGGAACATTCCGATTTTTCGAGATGTTCTTGATAGGCACCAACCGATCAAACGCATCGTTAAGCCATTTAGTGTAAGTTACTGATGCTATATTGGGATCAGAGGAAACTATATGTTGAGTAGAGGATAGACGTTTTTTTAAGAGCTGTGGGTCTAAGTCCCTCCAGGCTCTCCGTGGGCCCAATTTAATGGATAAGGCTTTAGGTAAGTGCTTGGCAATAATCAGAATTTCAAAGAGAATTGCATGGTGATCAGACCATGCTAATGGGAGAATATTCTGTACGCGGATGGCCTGAGAATTAGAGAAAAGGCCATCCAAAATGTGGCCGGCTTGATGCGTGGCAATTTGGACTTGCTGGAATAGACCTGTTGCTTCCATGTCATTGAGTACGTTTTTAGTCTGACTATCTAGATGGTTCTCCAGATGAAAGTTGAAATCACCTAGGGCTGTGAAGGTGGATTCGGCTGCAGAAGGTTCTAGCAGCGTATTTAGAGTACCGAGAAATTCTGTTCTGGGTCCTGGTGGGCGATAGAGTAAGATATCCTTGAAGGTTTGTGATGCGGTTAACTGAATGGAAAAGTGTAGAGCCTCACAGGTAGGTAAGGGGATAGATGTGACTTTTGCTGAGAGTTTGTTATGGAAGATCATAGCTAGTCCACCGCCTTTTTTATTTACTCTATCCTGCCTTAAGGCGGTGTAGCCCTCTGGAGTGGCCTCTGCAAGATCCGGTCCTGAAGAAGGATCTGTCCAGGTTTCCGTAATGAAAAGAATATCAAGTTTATGGTCAATTATAAGATCTACTATATCATTGTTGTATCTTCCCCTTTTACTCCCACCTTGGTACCTTCCGCCCACCCCCTCCTTCCCACTCACCTTGGTATCTCCTGGAGCTTACCTTAGAATGTTGACAGAACGCTCGCCAGAGCGAGAGTGGATGGCCTGAATAAAGTGGCAGTTATTCTTCACCCTTCGGCTTCACTTTAATTATTACACTGGCGATGATCCTGTGAGGGGGGCAGGACAGGTCATTTCCCCTTTGCGTTACTCTCGGATATGGACATTGATCAGCTGTGCATTTTTCTTCTTTCAAGTCGTTCTGGAGAGGAGTGTGCCCGGCGTAGGGTGGTGTCTTATGCGATCTAAAGTACTCCAGGTCGCTTCCCTGACTTTTTGGACAAGTTCCTGTTATGCTGTTTTTGGGTGCTGAGCCTTCATCAATTGTCGGCAGTGAGGAATCTCCGAGAGTTAGATCTCTTCATTCCATTTGCAGCTTCCTTTTGGCAGCCGGTCCGTGGCGAAGCTTCCGCGTTGCTGACAGCTTCCTGGGACGGACCGAAGACGCTGTGGTCGACGCCTTCTCACGCCCACAAGCGGGCGGAGTTGATCGTGGTTGCCTTGGGGGACGGATTGAAGTTGCAGCTGTCGACGCCTCTTCACGCCCACAAGCGGGCGGAGTTGATCGTGGCTGGGCCCTGGGACAGACTGCAGACGCGGCTGGGGACGCCTCTTCACGCCCACAAGCGGGCAAGAAGTGATCGTTGCTCCGTCGGGACCTGTTTCTGTGAAGGTATTCCGTTACGGGTGTTGTGAGTTGCGGATGCCTGCGCTCGCCACCAGCGGGTGGTGGTCGCTGCAGCAACTTTATTTAAGCAGCACGTCGTGACCAAGACTTCTGTCATTGTTGAGGCGCATTCAACTCGCCTGCTTTCAAGTATCCTTTATATCTGGGCATTTTCTCTCCGTCTGCTGTCTACAAAGAGGTTGGGGTAAGAGTAAACTACCTCACCTTGTCCAGCTGGGGCTAGAGTAGCCACGCAGTTTTTGTGGTTCTTCTATATTAAACACTCTGCCATTTCTCTTGTTTGTATGGTGTTACTTGAACTTACACTCTGAGATGCGGCATTCTTATAGCGCAAACTACTTTTATTCTTTGAACTTGTGGTGAATGTAATCTATATTCACAATTTTCTGCCAGTATTGAACTATTTTTGGGCCTAGCATTATAGGAACTCTCACATTCTGTGATTTCTGGCCTAATATACACGATTATTGCAATTTTATCCAGGAATTGGCGGTGAAAGAATTACGTTAACTTTGCGCTGAGCAATATTTGCATGAACTAACTGTTGTGAGCAAATTCTTCCTACTTACCTGTGTGCTTGGACTTCCTTTGTTCTTCACTCATTTTAGATCTACGTTACTTGCAAACCTTATTATACTTTTCAAATAGAATGGGTACTCCAGGAATACGTCAACCTCCGTCATTTCTTAATGATTGTGGAGATCCTGATATTCATTGGAAGGAATGGACCAAACTTTTTGAGTCCTATTTGATTGCCATGGGTGGGGAAAGGTTTTCTGCTTTACGGAAACAGCACATTCTCTTACACAATATTGGTGTTCATGGTCGCAAAGTGTACGAAACTCTCCCAGAACCTGAGTTGGATGAAGAAGATGACCTAGATGTGTATGATATTACTATGCTAAAGTTAGGAAATCATTTTGGGGACAAAATAAATGTGGTCCTAGAACGTCACAAGTTTTTCAGTAGGTCACAAGGAAAAAATGAGTCTGTAAAAAACTACATTGCAGACTTGAGAGGTCTAACTCAAAGGTGTGATTTTGGGGATCTTAATGACTCGTTAATACGTGACCAATTGGTCAGGTGCACAAGCAATAGTAAGATCCAAGAGAAATTGCTGTCAAAAAATCCATCGCTGGAAGAAGCTGTTTCCATAGCTCAGTCTATCGAGCACACTGCTAAGTGTATGAAGGAAATCAAAATATCTGAGGAAGTGGTAGCAGCGGTTCAGGTTGATGCGTCAAATAAGAATTTTTCGGAAGTCAGACATAAAGGAGAGTCATCCATTAAGTTCCCAAGAGAACACTCTGACCTCAAATGCTACAGACGTGGGAGTAGTAATCACCTAGCTAACAATCCTACATGCACAGCTCGTAATGCTCATTGTAAGAAGTGCAATAGAAGAGGACATTTAGCTAGAGTGTGCAGGGACCGCGACTCCAGCCAAGTCAAAGCCATCAGTGAACCAAGTGAAGACCAGCTTAGATTTGTGTTCCAAGTAAAGAGTTCTGTTGGAAGAAATTTCACTGAATATCCAAAATGCAATATTTTAATCAATAACAAATCTATTGAAATGTTCGCAGACTCCTGCTCTCCATTTACCCTGTTAAATGTGGAAGATTTCAGGAAAATCAAAGGGGATCCTAGTATGGTTATTTCTACACCTGATATTACACCCCATGGCTATATCAAAGACCCTATTCCGTTAGTGGGAATGGTGGAGACACAAATATATTTTAAAGGGAGGTCCACGGTGGGTAAGGTTTACCTTGTCAGCTCAGGATCTAATCTCCTAGGGTGGCGTCGCCAGAGAGAACTTGGTATTATTCTTGACCCCAATAGCAAGGAACAGGTCAAATTAGTCAAAGAAGCTACGGGGGAGTCACCCCTCTGTAACGAATTTCCTCACCTTTTCTCTAATGATCTGGGGTTGTTGAAACACTACCAGCATAAAATAAAAATTAGACAAGGGGCAAAACCTGTGGTACATAAAACTCGCCAAGTCCCTTTACTCTTAAGACAGCCATTGAAAGATGAACTTGACAAACTATGCCACTTAGGCGTCATTCATCTCATTGACGCGTCGGAGTGGTTATCTCCCATCGTTATAGCCTCCAAGGCCAATGGACAGGGCGTTCGCCTTTGCATTGATTTACGCAGCCTTAATGAAAACATTTGGGTTGAACGTTTTCCTCTTCCTAACATCAATGAAATGTTGAGTACCATGGGTAAGGCTAAGTTTTTTTCGGTCATAGACCTTTCCATGGCCTATTATCAAGTAGATCTTCACCCGGATTCTAGGCCACTAACGGCATTTTCCACCCCTTTTGGCACATACATGTTCGGAAGGATGCCCTTCGGCCTTGCCTCGGCGGCGGCTGTCTTCCAAAAAATGATGCAAAGGGTACTGGAAGGAATTCCGAACAGCATGTGTTTCCAAGATGATGTTTTAGTCTACGGAGCTGATGAAGAAGAACATGACTCCATATTTAGGAAAGTATGTACCAGGCTGACGAATGCTGGGCTAACTGTGAAAAAAGAAAAATGCAAGATCAAAGTCACTGAAGTGGATTATTTGGGTCACAATCTTTCCTTTGAAGGGATAAAACCTAAACTTAGTCTAGTTCAGGCAGTGGAAAACGCTCCTTTCCCAACGAACAAGGAGGAGCTTAAATCATTTTTAGGCTTAGTTGAGTATATGGCCAAGTTCATTCCCAGATTTTCAGAAAAATGTGAGTCCTTACGAGAACTGCTAAAAAAGAATAGCGAATTCAAATGGGAAAAGACACACTCTGATTCCGTAACCAACCTAAAAAAAGAAATCATTGGCTCACGTGCACTGGGCCCTTTTGACCATAGGAAGAGAACCATCTTACGTACTGATGCATCCAACAAAGGTCTTGGGGCCACACTGACTCAGAAAGGGGAAGGTGGAGAAACTATCATAGCTTTTGCCTCCCGCACTTTAAGCCAACCTGAACGGAATTATTCCGTAATTGAAAGGGAAGCTTTGGCCTGCTACTGGGCCATTAACCATTTTAAGTTTTTCCTTTGGGGCAGTACATTTACAATCCGCACGGATCACAAACCACTAACGCACATATTTTCATCCAAGAAAGTACTTTGTGAGTCCCCCAGAATAGCTAAATGGGTTCTAGGGCTAGAGAAATTTAGCTTTCGCATTGAGTATCTTCCCGGTCAGGACAACGTTCTTGCAGACTATTTATCCAGATCTCCTATAACAGGCAACATTGAGGCAGACCCTTTGGATACTCCCATTCTTTCGATCCTCCTACCTTCTTTCTCCAAGGAGGAATGGAATATGGAAATGGAGAAGGATTCCAATATGAAGGCACTTAAAGGTCTCATCATAAATGGTTGGCCTGACAAATGTTGCGATGTCATGGAGGGTTTAAAGGGATTCTGGGAAGTTAGAAACGAGCTTACCATTCATGAAAACAAAATTTACCGCAATTCCAAAATTGTGCCACCTGAAGCTCTCAGAGACAGGATAATAGACCTTGCCCACAAAGGCCACTTAGGGCGGAGTTTCACAAAAAGTAAAGTGAGGAACAGTTTCTGGTTCCCAAAGATGGATTCAAGGGTAGAATTGAAGGTAAAGGACTGCTATAACTGTGCCAAAAGTGACAAGGTAAAGACCACACATAGGGTTCCTCTTTCCCCAGTGGAGGTACCAATTATTCCTTGGACAAAATAGGCCATGGACATAATTGGCCCCATGGATGCTTTAGGTCCACAAAGAAGGTTCATGTTTGTTTTGGTGGACTACACTTCCCACTGGGTCAATGTCAAATTCACTCCTTCCACAACGACCAAGAACCTCATTGCTTTCTTAAAGTCAGTGTTTTCCTTTGAAGGGGTACCATCTATGTTAGTGACCGACAATGGGGTGCAATTTACATCTTTTTTAAAGAACCTTAACATCAAGCATGAGAAAACGGCGCTTTACTGTCCCAAAGCTAATGGGTTAGTGGAGAGAATGAACCGTATGATTGAAGAACATATCCAACTGGCAATGTCTAATGGGTTCAACGTAGACAATTCCCTGAGAGACTGTTTGTGGGCCTACCACACGGCACCCAACTTAGTGACTGGTATCTCTCCTTTTGTGGTTTTGAGAGGGAGAGAACCTGGCACAAAGCTGTTCCCCCTCTGGCTAGATGGGGGTAAGACCGTTGTCTATGACAGATCAGAAAGTCAGATCAAAGTTCAGCAACATCAATCCCGCTACAAAGGATGGTATGACAAGAAACATGGTGTGAAGTATTTAAAATCTAATGCCAATGATCCTGTAGCGATAAAGAAACCCACAAGGGTACAAGTGGGACAGAGTAAATTTTTCCTTTCACAAAAGATTAAGAACAAGGGGAAAAATGTAGTGGAGTTGGAGGACGGTCATGTATGGAGTGGGGACAGAGTAGCTATGTAATGTTCCACTCCGCTTCTATTATCTGTTATGTTGGGTAAAGAGATGTGTTGTATCTTCCCCTTTTACTCCCACCTTGGTACCTTCCGCCCACCCCCTCCTTCCCACTCACCTTGGTATCTCCTGGAGCTTACCTTAGAATGTTGACATACCGCTCGCCAGAGCGAGAGCGGATGGCCTGAATAAAGTGGCAGTTATTCTTCACCCTTTGGCTTCACTTTAATTATTACAATCATATTTATGTTTAACAAGGGAACGCGCATTGATAAGGGCGGCGCTAATATTTCTGTTGGGTGGAGTAGTGAAGCATGATGCACTACTTTGGTGATTGAGTTGTAGGGTGGGGGTGTATTTGCAGAGTGGGCAAGCCTTCAATGGCCTATCCGTGCTTTCTAGGCTCATGCGAGTACAGCCCTTGATAGATGAGGGGCGTAATTTATATAGATCCAGAGCAGAATACCTAAAGTTCGTATGTTCAGCGTGTTCAGGGCCAGGGGGAATGGCCCTGGGCCCGGTCCAGGCACGGACAGGCGCAGACGGGCTTGCCTTTGTCACGCAATCGGCGCGCCTTCGGCGCGCCCACTGCACATGTCCGCTGCGCGTTCGCATTAGAGATGCTTTTAATGGTGCTGGGCGCCTGAAGAACTAGAGCGCTCACCAGCAGGAATTGATGCCGGAAGTGGTGCAGAAATCAGCTCCCACTGGCCCTCCGCGCAACGGCACTTGCCGCGTCGGACCGGGGCCAGGAAGAGACAGGTAAGTGTCCTGCGTAGTGCAAAATAGTGCAAAAACACAATCCAACACGTTTATCACATTAGGGTTAAAACCAGAATAGCAGCAATATGATTTTAAAATTAGAGATTAAAACCAGAAGTAGCAGCAATGTGAGGTAAAAATCCAGGTAGCTAGAGAGCGAGTGTTTGCGGGATGTATGTCGGTAAATCGCAAACGTTTTGAACGCGAGCTTTTACCACGCGACTTTTACATCGCAAAGACTGTCACATCGGCAGTTTTCACCACGCACGGCTCTTCAACGCCGATGCCGTGTGAACTATTGTTAAGTCTATTACCTCGCAAACTGTGAAAGCGCACACCATTACAACGCTTAATGTAAGCACATCGTTGCGATGTGTGTTCGCCCTCACTCCCTTCTTGTACCGTTTGCATCTGTCCTACCACAGTTTTGTAGAAAAAGCATGATCCCGCCCCTAACCCCTGGCCCCCACGCCCACCCCTTAACACGACGCGGATTCTTTTCTATGTTTATTTCCAGACTATTTTTTTGTGCCAATAAATCGTCCAATGTAAATTGTAACATTACTGAAATGTTTCCTTGAAATATTCCGGAAAACGTTATGGGGGGGGTCTGATATCGGAGCCCTCTGGCTGGGTTTCATCAGAAGCTGCGGTTCTGGGTCTTGGAGGGACTGAAAAGCTACGGCCACTAGAATGCTGACTATGCATTGATCGACTGTCACTAGGGGCAATGCTGGAGGCATCATCAAAGTCATTGAGTTGGTTTCTTGACAAGGACAGTCTGGAATCTGAGCGATTGCTTGTGGTGGGACTAACCTGGCCATAGTCAGATCTACGACTGAGAGAAGGGCTGATGGCACTGGGAAGTCCCCCCATAGGATCATCGTGCCTTGATGTGCTACGTCTTAGGCTAGGTGGACTGGACATTGCAAAGCTCAATGATGACATTAAGTCATCATCGGCATCCAGCCCCCGGCGCAGGGAGGCCCGGCTCGTGGAAGCAGACACAGCTGAAGCCCTGTCAAAGTCGAGGCTCGTGACTGACCACCTCTTCTCTAAGCCCTTCCTGGCTCTGCTGGAGGCCTCCGAAAAGGCCTGGGAGATCATTGAACCCTGGTCATCCAAATCTTCACTGCCTTGAGATTTCTTCCATGAGCTCACAGAGTAGGTCTCATCCAGAGCATTCGCCACAGAGTTCCTCTGTGACTTCCGGAAAGATCGATACGGAGAGGGGGCCCTCTCCTTCAGGGTGGAGAATAGGGAATCCTCGTCCCCTTTACCCCCAATGGAATCCTTCATGTTAGCGCGCTTCCTGTAGCTGAGGGAGCTCATCACAGAGATGGGCCTCTCCTCTGGATCCTTGTAGTCTTTCCCCTCTTTGCCTTCCTCCCCCTCCTTTCCCTCCTTTACATCAGAGTTTGCAGCAAATCTGGAAATGGGGGATAAAGACATTGATACAAAGGACACGCAGACGTGGAGATGGAAACAGGAGAGAGAAAAAGAAAGACAGACATTAGTTTGTGGGGACATAAACTTCATAGAAACTATCATGCATGTGATATAGAGGCTCTGCTATGGTGTAGAGTAGTTTAAATTATCACCATGTTGGTCACCCAGTTGGCGTTGAAGACCACCAACAAAGAGGAAGGCTGCACAGTCAAGGGCATATGAGCGAAACATGAACCGTCTGAAGACAAGGGGAAACTATAGAGAACCGTCCTTTGAATGCAGAGCTAACTTAGGTATTATAACATCTGACATAAGGTTATCAAGCCTACGGCGAGAGCCACATCAACTTTTGGGCAGTGATAAGGCTCTGTGACCACAGTGTGTCAACGGAATGGTCTACAGTAGCGCCTGAAATGAGGGGTGCTGGGGATGCACATCCAAATGGCAGACTGTGTCATACCAGCACAATTCATAGTACTCAATGTGGTAAGAAGGAAAGTTCGAATTCTCCCATTGTACGGCTGAGATGTGTGTGAACAGTAACAGGAAAATAATTCAGTGCAGAAGTCGTCTCCTCAGTTTTAAGGGGGCATAAGCATGTTTCAATGTTAGCAGCAGAGAAAACGAGGCGTAGGTGCAGAAAGTGGTCTAAGCACATTTACACGTAGGTTTGCACATCTGAAGTCGCGTCTCTGTGATCTGTATGCCTAGTCATCAGTGTGTGCATATCCCATTGGTTGTGAGTAACGCACACCTGATAGTGTGCATTGTATTAAGTAGGTGTTTACGTGATAATATGACAAAAATCGTCTTGTACAATTTTAAAACGGAGTTTTTCAAGCACGTAAATTGTTCATGGTTCAGCCCCTCTGTCGTGTCCACTCACTCACAATGACGACAGACACGGAGGGTTCTCTTTCATGTGCTTTATTACGTTCCTTACACCAGCATGGCTTTCCCTCAACTGCCGACCCCGTTCTCCTGCTCCGCCTCTTCCCGTCATCCCAGTCCTCCCCTATCTCCGCCCATACTGCTCCGCCCACACAGCCCCTAGACCCCTCGTCTCTACATCTCCCCCTTTGTTAGCAAAGAACGGGGGTCACCAAGAGTTACATCTCCTCAATCAGCCGCTTGGGCTGACGGATAGTTTGCCGTGGACGGAGTGTGCGGCCTTCAGGCACTGTATCTGATTCAGCTCCGGATGTCTGTCCCATGAGACTGTCACCCTTGCTCTGTGCCTCGGGTTGCAGAGTTTTTGAAGGTGTAGTGTGCGACTCTAGAGTCTCTTGCAGAGCCGGGCTGCACTTCTGAAAGTGAGACACATTCCGAGTTACACGCCTGGTGTCTGACTCCGCTGTCAGCATGGTGCCTTTCTGACGAGTGACCGTCAGAGGTTCCGCTCTGAACCTGCTGTCTGTCTTCTTGGATTGTTCTTGTTTGACAATCACGCAGTCCCCTTCGTGGAACGAGAGAGAGCGAGCCCGCTGTCTGCCATCTGCGTACGCTTTCATGCTTTCTTTGCGAGCTTTGTCGGTGGCTTCCACCTCCCGATGAATACGGTTGGGAGAGATGGGTCGCAGCGCTCCCTCCCAGGTGGGTATCCGGGTCCTGACCGGGCGCCCCAACATGAGTGTGGCCGGACATTTGCCTGTGGTGGCATGCGGCGTCGTCCGGTAGGCTCGGAGTACATCATTGAGGGCTGCCTGCGGGTCTCTTTTGTCCAGAGTGGCCTGTTGGAATGTCCTTTTTAGAGTGGCCATGAACCTCTCCGCTGTGCCGTTGGCCTGCGGCCATAGTGGTGTTACCCGTCGGTGTCGCACATTCATGATCGTCAGGAAATCACTGAATTCCCGGCCATTGAAAGGAGGCCCATTGTCTGTTTTCACTTCCGCGGGTATACCCCAGGCTGCAAAGACTTCATCCAAGATGGTGAGCGTGGCAGCTGCGTTGGTGGATGGGACGAACCGAGCAATGGGAAACCTTGAGTACTCATCTATTATGACTAACACATACTTGCCCGATGACATGGGGCCGTAGAAGTCCATGGCCAGTTCTTGCCATACCCCTGGTGGCAGGGGCGTCATCTGAAGTGGAGCGGGCGGGTCTCCTTGCCTTACCACTTGGCACTGCAGACAGTCTTTTAGGGTGCGCTCTACCATTTTGTCTAGGAAGGGGAACCAGACACGTTCACGAAGCGCTCTTTTCGTCGTGACTACTCCTCGATGACTTTCGTGTGCCAGGTTGACGACTCCCTGTCTCAGTTGTTGGGGTATTACAATTCGGGTGTCTCGCAACAGTAGGCCATCAGGTGTGACGGATAGTTCTTCGCACACATTCCGGAATGCTTGCCACTCCTGACGCCTTGTGGTATCACCCCTTTCGTCCTCCGACTCTTCGTGCCGCCACCTGTTCGTTCGGACCCTTCGGATCACCTGCTGCAGCATGGTGTCTTGCTGGGTGGCGTCCAGGATGGCCTCTAAGGGGACCGCCGGTGGCCGCGCTTGATCCACCACAAAATGGACATACTCGTCTGCCATAGACGGTGTGTGACGCGGTGAGTCTTCCGGGTGGCGCGACATATAGTCAGCCGGGTTGGCAGCCTTCCCTGGCTTGTGCACGATTGTGAATGTGTATTCTTGCAGACGGAGTCCCCACCTCTCGATGCGGGGTGGCATTTTGGACCGGGGGTTGCCATAGATGGTGACGAGGGCTTGGTGGTCTGTTACCATGGTGAAATGCTTCCCGTAGATGAACACGTGGAAATGCTCACACGCCCACACCACTGCAAGGCTCTCCTTTTCCGGTTGGGAGTAGGCTTTCTCCGTGTCGGAAAGGCTCCGGCTGGCGTGCGCCACGATGTGGCGATGGTCCGTGTCCTTGTCATATTGAGCCAGGATGGCTCCTAGCCCGACGGGGCTCGCGTCCACTGTTATTTCAGTCTTGCGATCTGGGCTGAAATAGGCCAGGCTTTCCACCGAGCCCACAGCTCTCTTTATGTCCCGGAAAGCCTGCTCGCATTCGGGAGTCCACTCAAAGGCCTGTCCTTGCTTGGTGAGCGTGCGAAGTGGGTGACTGATTGTGGCATAGTCCTTGATATACCTTGAACAGTAACTCGCCATGCCAAGGAAGGATCGCACATCACTGACGTCAAGTGGACTCTTGGTGCTGTTCAGAGTACTCACTTTGGCAGGGTCTGGTTGCATTCCGGCTCCTGAAAAGATGTGGCCAAAGAATTTCAGTTGCGACTGATGAAACTCGCATTTCTCCCTGTTGAGCGTGAGGTTGGCCTCCAGGAGAGCATGGCAAACCCTGTCGAGGGCCGTGTCGTGGACCTGGAGCGTCGCCCCGTAGACTAGAATGTCATCGCTGTAGTTCAGCGTATTTGGGATGTGATGTATCGTTTGCCGGATAGCTTCTTGGAATATTTCAGCGGCTGATGAAATGCCAAAATTCAGTCTCTTGTATCTGAACAACCCTAGGTGCGTTGCAAATGTTGTGATATAGCGGGAGCTCTCGTGTAGTTCCAGCTGATGGTAGCCTTTGTTTAGGTCCAATTTAGAAAACACCCTCGCCCCATTGAGGGCGGCAATCATGTCACTTAAATGGGGTCCGGGATGACGCTCTCTCTCAATGGCGGTGTTGGGCATTCTCATGTCCACACAGAGTCGTACTTTCCCTGGTGTGCCTTTCTTTGGTACGATCACGACTGGAGATACCCACGGTGTGGCGCCCTCCGTCCGTTCGATGATGTCGGCGTCCAGCAGGTCTTGCAGCTCATCCTCCACCGCTTGCTGGAGATGGAACGGAACTTTCCGCGGGTGTTGGGCAACTGGGCGGACCTGGTCATTTATGTGAAGGCGGATCTGGCCTCTGTTCATTTTCCCGAGTCCAGAAAACAGCTTTGGGAACTTGTGCACGGTGTCATTTTCACCGGTGACGCGGTACAGGATCTCCACTAGTTTCAACCGTTCAGCGGTTGGCAGACTGAGGAGACAGTCAGCTTCCGGTCCCTCGATGACGTGAATCACGGCCGGAATAGATGTTGTTCGGTGCCTTAGTGTCGTAGAAAACTTCCCCAAGCATGGGAGCGGCTTCCTGGACATCCAGGTGTAAACACGCACATGTGCGGGGTCAAGCCGAGGCCGAGGGTTCATTTTCTGATATTCGGTCACTGGGATGTAGTTGAGGGATGCCCCGCTGTCCATCACGAACTTTGTGGGATGCGTGCCAACGCAAATGTCCAACCGAGGGTATTTTTTGAGCTGATCGGGATCTGCTATCATGTTTGCATATTCTACAGAGTATTCGTGTTCACTTGAAGGTGATTCGGAGTCTCTTGATGGTGATCTTCTAGACCATCTTGAGGACCGTGACTCCCTGCTGGACTGGGAGGATTTGGAGGAGGACTTCCGGCGGTCACGTACCGCTCGCGCGTGGTGGCGGCGCGTCTCACCTCTTGGTGACCTCGTGGAGGCTTTCTCTTTCTCCCGGCGGTAGTCTCCGCACATGGTCTCAAAGTGATTGTTGCGACCGCACTTGTGGCACTTCTGTCCCAGGGCCGGGCACGCCCCGATGTGTGGGAAATCGTACCCGCATCGGTAACATCTTCTCAATGGCGCCTTCTTCCCATGATCCTGACGCCTGCTTCTCTTCCCTGAATCAGGCCGTCGATGACCGGGGCGACGGTGGTGTCTCGATGGCGGCCGAGCCTGTCGTTCCCGCTCTCTCGACCACCGGCGAGGGCGGTCGGTGCGTACTTGACAGACTACCTCCTTGCGGTCCACGCGTCCTGCCTCCATTGTCTTGGCTTGCTCTTCAGTCTGATCATGGAGCCTCGTGATCTCCTCTATTTCATCTAGCGTGTGACTCTTTTTTAGTAACTTCCTGCGTAGCGTCTCCGACTGGCAGCCGTCGATTACTCGTAGGCGAATGGCGTCGTCCGTCGAGAACTCGTCGAACTCACAGTGGCGCGCCAGGCGCCGCAGCCTTGTGATGTATGAGCCCATGACTTCATCCTTTTCCTGTCGCGCTCTTTGGAATACGTATCGTTCATAATCTACGTTCTTCTTGTGCACGAACTTCCGATCCAGGGCTGCGCGCACATTCGCATATGTTCCCGCGTCCGCGGCGGGGAGTTCCTTTATCATCTTGCTGACATCCTTGCCCACGAGGTTTCGAAGTGCGATCAATTGATCCTCGTCCCCTGTCACCTTCGAGCCCTTAATGTAGTCCTCAAAGTCTTCTATCCACTCTTCCCAGCGAGGGCCCATGCTGCTCCCAACCACGAGCGCTAGGGGTTCTGGGGGGCGCAGGTGCGACAGTCCCATGATGATCGGCTTCGCATCCTGGCGCGCTGGAGAATGGGCTGGGGACCCATGATTCGACATCGCGGTGTGCGTGTGATGCGCGCAGCGTCAGCGCAGAGCAGGCCCAGGGAATCCCTCGTGGAGTCTTGCGCTCTATTCAGGTGGGTTCCCACGTTCTTGTATTTCTTTTTTTTTTTTTTTTTTTGTATTTGCCTGTGCTTGATGAAATTTTCAATGTTGCCTGACTTCAAAATGGCCGCCCGGGCCTATTCGCATGGGGCGTCTGAGAGTCCGCCTGACTTCAAAATGGCCGCCGGCTGAGGAACGTGTGTAGACGTCCCACGTGGTGCCGGGCTCTCGACTCATTCATTCCGGGGGCAGCGCGCTGCTTGGACGGCCCCTCTCATGGTCCGCTTCATTTATTATTATATACTTTTCACTCACGGCTTCACAGGCAGGCGGGCGGGTGGAGTCCTCGAATTCACTGCTCCAGTCCGGCCGGGGAGACGCGCGCGTCGGCGCTTTCACTTCTCCTCTTGCCTGCTACGGAGGCGGTCCTCTCCACCGCAGAGCGCTCGCTCCTTCAGCTGCTTGCCACGGCGGCGGTCCTCTCCACCGCAGAGCACTCGCTCCTTCAGCCGCGGGCTCTCACACGCTGTCACGGGTGGCGGCGCTTTCGCTGGTTCCTTGCTACCAGCCCCTCGCCGGCTTTCTCGGCGTGCTGGTGTTTCGGGAGAGCAGCCAGCTCTATCCCACCCTCGTCGCCAGCTGTCGTGTCCACTCACTCACAATGACGACAGACACGGAGGGTTCTCTTTCATGTGCTTTATTACGTTCCTTACACCAGCATGGCTTTCCCTCAACTGCCGACCCCGTTCTCCTGCTCCGCCTCTTCCCGTCATCCCAGTCCTCCCCTATCTCCGCCCATACTGCTCCGCCCACACAGCCACTAGACCCCTCGTCTCTACACCCTCTTGTGCGCACTGGTCACCGTAGGCAGGAATTCTGCTGGAATGGTACACTCAAACTCGGGCCGATTGCTCCAAGAAATTAGGGGAGATTTAAAAAAAAGTGTCGCGACAATGTTTTAGTCAGAGAATGGAGCAAGTACAACGCATCAATCTAACAGTAACACTGTTACAGCCAGTGCGTTCCTAAATCAGCACTCGCCACCTCCCATGTCACTTGTCCCATCCCCCATGTCGTCGCAGCACGTGTTTATGCGTTGTCATTGCTAGCGATGTAAATGCTAGCGATGTAAATGTCTATGCGCTTTACTAGCATGCGTTGTAAAAGCATGCGATGTCAAGCCTCCTGCGATGTGAAGGTTGCGTTGCGATGGCAGCGCGTGAAAAGAGAGTCGTTGTAATGGGTGTTTCCCGTGTTTGCGCAACGCAGCTTGCAGCGTCTCAGGGTCAGTGACTGCTGCGTCCGCTGCGCGTGCGCATTAGACAGGCTTTTAATGGTGCTGAGCGCCTGAAGAACTAGAGCGCTCACCAGCACCAGCAGTATTCATTTTAAACGGGTCTGTTCCATGCGGTTATCCCCACATGGACAAACTGAATCAAGCACTCAGTATCAAATCCAAAGTGCTCCTTTTTAGTCGCCATACATCCCTTTTACAGCAGGGTTGGTTTATCAAGTTTGGACATTGTTTTTCTAATGAGTGATCTAGCTGCAACATCATCGCACGCAGTATGGTCATTCTTGATGACAAATATAGGATATCATCGTTGATCTAGCTGTGGCCTTTTCCTGACGAAGGCACCTTTTAGTGCCGAAACGTGCGTAGAACATAACAACTGTCAATCAAAAGTGTACCACATTGTTTCGCTTTATTATATATGTAAAATCTGATCATCAAATCTCTGTTGGCATCAATGCTGTGACAATGTTTTTAATTGAGACAATTTATGGGTGAGGTATGATTGTTGATACGATTGAGCTAGTATGAATGGGCTATGTTATTACTTTCTATATCATTAATAAAAATATATTTTGTACTTCTTTGATAAAAACAGTATATGTTGGTTCTTTCTTCTTTCTCTTTGTTATTTAAGTGCCATTGTTCTGTGATTACATCATTTGCGTTGCCTTAGGTCTTTTCACTGATTCATTGATCCCTGCCTTAAGGAACTCTCACCCTATCAGCATGGGGACTCTTTCTTTACCTTATATGCCTGTTACACACAGACACAACAGCAACGCACATACCAAATACAGATAGATGTTTGAAACAATTTAAATCTACAACATAAAAAAAGGATTGTGTGCGTAGCACAATACGCAAATGCTGTGGATTCACTTAACAATACTAGCTCAAGAACACTTTGTAACACACAGTCCATTACAGCTGTTATTCAGGGTGTATGTAACATGTGATCACACAATGGGCCCCTGGAACTGTGTCCAGGCCTAGGGTGGTGATGTGCAAAGTTGTCACTCACTGTTGTGATGTGCATCACACACAATGGATTTAGTCCCCTTGAAACATGGCTCATCATGGGAGTGTGTGCTACAAAGAGCTCTGTCCAGTATGACATGAGAAGCTATGTACCCACATATGTAATGAAGCAGGAAATGTGGTCTCCTATACTGTGTGACAGGCTTATTGATTGGTGTAGAGCACCTGATGCTCAGCCAAAATAGTGTGGATTGCATCCTTTGGCTGTTTACTGTAATGGGGACAGACAAGGGTGACTATTCAAAGGATGCGGCGTACCCTGCAAGACCAAGCCGGACGCATACATTGAATATTGGTCATCATGGGAACAGACGTGGGTGACTATTCAAAAGATGCAGAGTACACTGGAAGACCAAGCCGGACACATACATTGGCTATTGGTCGTCATTGGGACAGACACGGGTGATCATACAAAAGACGCAGCGTACACTTCTAGCCCAAGCCAGACACATATATTGTATATTGGCCTCCTGTGGGACAGACGTGGGTGAATATTCAAAAGACGCGGCGTACACTGCAAGACCAAGACGCATACATTGGATATTGGTCGTCATGGGGACAAACGCGTTATAGCACCGTGTACGAATCGCATGCACACAAATTCAGTTGGGCAACAACAACAATGTATCCAAATCTATAGTGTCATGATGCAGAAAATTTGAACGATGCCGTAGGCGTGTCCGAGGCGTGCAATGGATTGGACAAATTTGGATAATGCAAACATCTCTGACCTATCTCTTTGGACCCATGGAACAGAATCCGCCTCTGCAGCACAGATATAAGACTGTATGTTCCCAAGAGACTTCACTTGCCTGCACTACATGCTACTTGCCTACATCACAACCTACCACTGCCGCTGTCTCTGCATCCTCTGGGATCTGCAATGGCACATACTGTAGAGAGGGCTCCAGCTTTCACAGAGGAGGAAAACCAGGACATGCTGGACAGCCTCCTTCACAGTACAGCAAGCTGTATGGGAAGCCAGGGGAGCAGGTGAGAGTTGATTGCACTGACTTCTCAGTACACCATGTTTCCTAACAGGCACTACTAGCATTTAGATCACCAAGGACATGCATGCACACATAGTCATTGTAATTCTCAGTGTGTATAATTATGTACTGGACAGGGAAAGTGAAATTAAAGTGTATCCTGTGCAATTTCATCTCATGCACTGTACTCATGTTGTTAAGGCAGGCTTGCACACAGGACAACTGCCCCTGCTGATACTTGAACTTCCTTAATACATCATCTGCCCTACTACCAATGACCTATATGTCCACGTGTGTGATGAACAAACATGTAGCATGTGTAGTAATGGTGTGTCATATGTCATCCTTACAGGTCGACGCCCATCTGAAGCAGGAAATTTGGTTGACCATCGTCCGGGCTGTGAGATTTGTGGGGGTCTTCAAACGCCGCATCCGTCACTGCCAGAAGAGGTGGCATGACCTCCGTGGCTAGACCCGGAGGATTGCTAGAGTCCAACTGAAGCTGTCACCTCCTCGCAAAAGGAGTGGACGACGGACCCTGACCCCCCACATGCTCCAGGTACTCATGGTGGTCTTCCCTGACCTGGATGGGAAGTTGAAGGCCAGACAGCAGCAAGGAGGGGGTGAGTTTGAGTCAGTTAGGTGTACTATGTCTGATATGCATGTTGCACTCCCTCAGCCTGGTAACACTCTCAAAGGTCTTGTGTCTGCTGAGACAACACTTGTGTGCCAAAATGTAAAGATGCCCCATTGTCATCTGATGCCCAGGTGTGTCCCTTTCCGTCTGTGACATGTGTCACTAGACTCCTGTGTATTTGCTGTAGTCCAAGGTCACTGTGTACAGCACCATGTACGACAGGTGCATTCAGTTGACCTTCATGTATGATGTGCTTGTCTGACATGTGTCAGCAACTTGACAGAAATATGACCTGCACTCTGTGTGGTACATACCTAAATGGACAATGAGATGATTGGGGTAAACACAGGTTTGTTACATGAATACTGCACACACGTGCAGCAGGTAAGACCAATGTTGGTGTCTCAGACAAATGAACTGTATTTGCTTAAATAATGCATGGTAACCAGCCTTGTACTCTCACTAATCCCATGTTTCACATGGTCTAAGGACAGGTATGCCAACTCAGTCCATCAGGAACAATTTCATATCCCATTTTTGTGTGTTAGGCAACAATGTAACCATTGCAAATGAAGATTCATATGCCTGACTCTGTGTCAGTGTGTACAGGCCGAGCTATTTTGATGGCACATGTGGCCAATGTATCGGATATGGACAGAAATCTCATGTATGGCAATTGGCTCAGATACACAGGACTAATCATGTGTGTGTCATCCCTTGACTGTGCATACTGGTGGCTTAAACATATATGTGTATGCTGCATTACTTTGTTTTTGGGAGTTTGCAAAATGTTCCTATTTTGAGATTTGACACTTCATATACTCCAATGTCTCAGTTAAACAACGTGAGCTTGTCAAAGTGTTTGAATTCTGTGTAGCACTTAGGGGACATGTATACTTGTGCACTACAGATGTCACTTGTGCAGTGTATTATAACTACAAAATAGAAACCTATGGTCTAGCTTGAAAACAGATTGGAGAAAAATAAGGAGAGAAGTCAAGAAGCACGTGAGTACCACTACTAGTGGAAATGAATCCCATCAGCCACCTGGTTAGCCACCCACATCATCTGGGATCCAGTGACCCTAGCTGTGCCATCAAGATTGAACAAGGCAACAGCTTAGCGGGCAACTAGACTCAAACTCACGGTTCAAGATATAGTATCTACCGTGTTAAACAAAGATGTGGTGTAATCGTTGGAGGTGGTGAGAGAAAGCAGTGCAGTGAAAATTGTGAATCTTAAAATCATCTACTGAAACAGATATGAAGCTTTAATGGTTCTGTCTAAGTGATGAAATAAAACCAGTGCAAGAGCTGCTTTGAAAAAATAGCTGCTCACGTCCAGTTGGAGAAATGGTCTACATGTTTCAGCCTATGGATTATGTGGAAATCCGGCTTTCGTCAGGACCTAGGAGTATTTGCTACTGCTATGTAATAATGTGAATTATCCCAATTGTGAAAAAACATCAACGTGAAAAAAACACAATAAATGGAAGATATACAACCTACTTTGGTTGTGGACTTAACCATTCAACACTCTTTACTGGTTACTACAGGAGTGTCCATCCATTTCCTAAAAGTAAAGAATAAAGAAACAATAGATAGTACAAACACCTGCTTCATTGATAATTTTTTCTCAACTTCTAGCATGATAATGCATTTCGCAATGTACAAAAATAACTCCACCAAAACATCAATAAGCTTACCCGTCACAGTACGGGCGTGCTCTCCTCACCAGGCATCCGCTCTGGGAAATGAGGCACCGCTCTGAATCAACAGAAACGGGTATACAGTTTGTTGCAACAAATCACACATAAATGTAAGTTACATCCTAATGAACCAAAGCACACCTCTCTCCTTATTTTTCTCTAATCTGTTTTCAAGCTAGACCATAGGTTTCTATTTTGTAGTTATAATACATGTAGAATTAGGGGGTTAGGAACCTAGTGGTCTTTAAATAATTTTGGACTGGCCATTGGCCTTGTTTATTTGCCTGAATCATGATTTCACATTTAAATGCTGAATAGAGCAATGTTTTGTTATTTTGGCAAAAAACATTTTTTTGAGGTGTACATAATGTTCCTGATTATTGTACTGCAAATGCTGTTGTAACATTGTTTCAGGCCAAATCATGATAGAGTGATGTGATAGACTGCCTGAGGTCCATGGGATATGTGTCCTATTCCAGTATGTTGTGGAGTTGTTGTAGGCTGAAATGGTTTGTTGTCACGAACAACATTGTTTTTGACAAGGAGTGTGACATTCTTTTCACAGCCTCCCATCTTTGGCGTACACTTTAGCACATTATGTCATTTATACTCATTTTTAATGTTTCTAATGGTATGCACCACTCAAATGGACATGCATATTAGTGCCTTGATGATGAACAAGTCATCTGTGTCATTGGTGCCACTTGGTAAACATGGATTCTGACTACGTGCTGCCGACTTGGGAAACACACCTGTACAAAGGCTGATGGCACCAAAGTATTCTTTGTGTTGCAATAGTTTAGTCAATGTCCGAGTCTCATTCTGACAAGGCAGACACATGCCTAGACCAAGCTTGACACAGCAGAACTTCAACAGTAGTGAAATCACCTCTTGGCAATGTGTTACTCTGTGACCTTTCCTAAGACCCATGGTACATGTTCTGTGATCATTAATTTCTGGTGTCAACAGCCCTTTTTCTACCAAGACTGTAGTCCCTGCAGATGTTCCTGTCTGCGAGTCTTGCAACATTGTCCATTGATTTGTCAGCCTATTTGAATGTGAGTGTCCGTGATGTGGGTGCATGGGACAAATTGAGTCAATCTGGTGACTGCCCTGGTTTGGTAGCTATAAGTGCCTGCACTGTGTGTAAACTCGCATTAGACATAATTAGGATTCCACAAGTCACATCTGTGCTACCAACATTAGCGTGCTTTTTACTCTTTCTTCTGTTTTCATGCGTTTGGCACTTGTATGTGTGTGTGACTGCTCACACTCCGCAGATTCGTCCCTTCCCTGTCACCTGATGTCAACGTGTCTGATTTGTAGGTCTCCTTGAGTGTATCATTGCTGCGGGACAGTGTTGGATTTCCCTATGTGTCTGTTACATTTCACGTTATGCACATGCCATCTGTCCTATTTGGAGTGACAAATTCCATCATGTGTTATGCCTAGCTATGCGTCTTGTGTTTGTAAAACACAGATCTAACCACCACCCATGGGATTGTCATGGGTGCATGTGCAATGTCACCATTCAATGGAGGCTTAGCTCCTGCACATTGAGTGTGATGAAGGTGTGTGGTGTTTCAACTGGACAAATGTGACTCTCCTCTTGGCATTGCCCCTAGCTCCATTGTGGCCTTACATTACAGGCCATGACCTGTGAGTAATGTTTGGGTATGTGTAAGGGAAGGTGTCTGGCAAGACACGTGACACAGCGCACAAGAGTGAGTGTGCTCCAGAGTATGGTCCACATCATGATTTGGCATCACAGTGGTTCATCATACAGGATACTGTCACTACAGTGTAGTTGCCTTGAGGTTACCAGGGATGGTGAGTCAGTCTCCTGATGTGTTGTTCGGATTTCCACCAAGATTGTTCCACAGGTGACTGTTGTTGACCTGTACATCAAACAATGCCAAATTGGGGTGGCAAATGCAAAAAGAACTGTTGATGGACAGAATGCAGAACAATGTCATACATTCACCCCAGTACAGAGATCTGGGCCTAAATCCATCACTTTTTTGCTCACCATGCCATTCCAGTTTGGACCCAGCCATATGCAAATCACTCTTGACCCTGTGCCCTTTGGGAACAGTCCAGCCCGAACTGCCAGGCCAGGTCCTCCCTGGACTGGAAACAAGCATCCTAGGACCGGTTTCGGGGTTTCACCCCTCTTCAGCCAGGATCTAACTCAGTAGGTGGAATCAGTTCCTTCCATTTCTTGCAAATCTCCCTACGAGCCAATAATATGCAATAAAAAAGGTTCTTCGCAGGACCCCGAACTTCAGGAGAAACTCCAAAAATTACAAGAGATGAAGTTATCGGGACATCAAAGCCCAAAACCGATGAGAGTGATATACTAATCGCCTTCCGATACGGGATCAAGAGGGGGCACTAAAAAAACATGTGTATGTCTGGGGCAGCAATCAGACCACATTTAGGGCATGCCACTAGGGCACCATTAGAAAATTTAGAGAGTCTTTGTGGAGAGTAATAGGCCCTATGTAGGGTAAAAAGATGGTTCCTACGGAGCCAGGCAGGTTTCACAATGTCCCACATGGTCTTAAAAGATGTAAACCACAGATTCTCGATATTCTGATCAGTAATGGTAGAAGCCCACAACAAATCTGGCAGTTTGAATTCGCCATCCAGCTCTTCTAATAATAGCGCATACCATATTGAGACCTCCTTTCGGGCTGGTGGTTTATCCAGTAGCTGTGTCACTAGGTTGCTAACTCCTCCTAGCAAACACCTGTTCCTAGCAGAGATCTGTGAGTGTGACCAGCTTGCAATTTGAAGGAACTTGAACCTAGAGAGGCCCGGTCCTATTTTAGATACTAGAGCCTCCCATGGAAGCAAACCCCCTTCCACCAATAGATCCCCCCAAACCTCCAAACCCGCCTCCCTTAGAGGTAGTGCAAGGCTGTCCATCAACCAATCTGGAGAGCCTGGTGATTCCCACAATGGTGCCCTACTTGTGAAGTAATCAATCTTTAACAAACACCTGAGTTTACTCCACGTTTTTGCCATGTCTCGCAGCACCTTCAATTTCACTTTTTTTTAAATTTCGGGTCTCCAAATTTAAACACGAAGCCCTGCTGGGTCGCCCCTTCGCCTCTAAGCTATGCTGCAAACATACATCCAATGACTGAGTTTGAGGGCATTTTTAGCAGCATCCTGGCATGGGAAAGCTGGAATTCCCATGCATATAGTTGAAGATCAGGTGCCGCCAAACCCCCCTTCTCTCTACGCCGCCTAAGTTTTTGCCAGGCAATCCTGGGTGTGTGGTCATTCCAAATAAAAGAGCTAATATGACTTTGAAGTTTAATAATTAAAGAAGGTTAAAAAAAAAAGAGGAATGGTGTTAAACAAAAATGATATTTTTGGTAATATGGACATTTTTATTAAATTTACTCTGCCCAAGATTGTCAAGGGGAGAGAAGACCAAGATCGCATGAGTCTTCTACATTCTTTAGCAACAGTAGTAAAGTTTAAAGATGCAATTTCATTTATATATCTGACGTTATTAATCCCTAAATACCGTAGACTAGAGCTCAATTGTAACCCCACCGTGGGTACGGGATCATTCCAAACCATGATGTCCGTTTTGGGAGCATTAATCTCGTATCCAGATATTTTCCCAAAATCAAGTGCCAGTGCAGTCACATTGGGAAGCGCCGTGCTTAACTCCGAGGAGAAGACAAGGATATCATCCGCGTACAAGGCTACCCTCTTCTCCCAACCCCCAAACATGAAGGATTTGATATTGCGCTCATCCCTCAAGGAGGGGGGAGAGAGGGAAGCCTTGGCGCGTACCACGCGATATATTAAACGGATTAGACAACTCTCCGTTTATCAACAAGGAGGCAGAAGGGTTTTGATATAGGAGTTTCACCGTTCGGCGGAATCTCTCTCCGATGTTAAACCTACTCAAGACCTTCGACAGGTAAACCCAATTCACCATATCGAAGGCCTTGGTTGCGTCCAATGTGAGAATTGATCTAACAAGAGTTGGTAACTCTACCAAAAGAAGTTTCTGGCTTCAGTTGATCGCAGCTATACCTTCCTTCCATCCAATAGCTGCGATCGAGTACCCATTGCACACAGTCTCGAGGGCGCCCTAATGGATACGCAGCGCATAAAATACCTCAAGCAGCTTAATCATTGGACCATGGGGGGGAAAAAAAAAAACTTTGCCCAGAACAGCAGTTACACCCAAGAATGTGAGAATAGCTAATGGGAGAGACTCTGTCGTAGCCATATCAATGGCTGCAATGAGATCATATGTCAGCTCGTATAGTTGACGGCCCCTCACAAAGCCCTTCTGGTCTGGATGCAGTACCCCAGTCACTACTGCTCCCAACCCGTCTGACAGAACTGACGTAAATATTTTACAATCGGAATTTAAAATGGAAATCGGTCTGTAAGAACCGCAACTAGAAGCTGGCTTTCCTGATTTCAATATTAAGGTTATAGAGGCACTGTTCCAAGAAGATGGAGGAGGTATACCTTCCCGAAGAATCTGATTAAACAGTACTGTAAGATATGGGAGAATTTTCGACTCCAAGGTCGTATAGATTTCAGATGGCAAGCCATCCGGACCCGATGCCTTACCCTTTTTGCATTTTAGGATAGCCCGCTTAACCTCTTCCTCTGTAATCTCAAGTTCGAGGGAAATACTCTGTTCAAGAGACAATTCTGGAAGGGATATATCCTTCAACCAGTCTTCCACTTGCGCTTCCTCGATATTCTTATCTTCGTGATATATATTACAGAAGAAGTCCCGAAATATTCGTCTGATATCTTCGTCAGAAGAATATGTTTCCCCCCCAGAAATGACTGCATCGATATTGTTTCTAATCTGGTCAGTTTTTACTTTCCAAGCTAATAGCTTCCCTGCTCCCTCTCCATATTGAAAGTGGGCTAATTTACTCGCTTCCCACCTCTCAAGCATCTGTGAGTTCAAGACAGAATCCAATTCACCTCTCAAAACAACTATCTTATTCTGTCTTTCCTGTAAGATGTTAGCCGGGGCGTCCGGATATAGCCCTATTTCAGTCTGTATTTTGCCCATCTCATCTTCCAAAGAGGTTACTAACTCCCTATACCTCTTTTTCTTATATGTGGCCTTATTCCTTATCATGCCCCTTAAGAATGCTTTAAACGCATCCCAGACGCACTCAGGAGAGGCTGAGCCAATATTATTGTCCATAAAGTTCTGAACTTCAATTTGAAGAGAGTCAATAATTTCTGACGATAAAAGTAGAGAGCGATCAAAAGACCAGATTTTCATAGGGCTTTTGAGGAACCCACCTAGTTCTAAATAGACTGCCGCATGATCCGAAAGATGAAATGGGAGATATAGTATACTTTGTATCGAGCTGACCAGTTTTTGAATGATCAGAATATAATCGATTCTCGACTGATGATGGTACTTATAGTTACGAAATGAGATTGCTCTTTGTTGCCCAAACTTTACTCTCCAAATGTCTATATATCCTAACTGCTTCATATTATCAAGCAGGAAGGACCTAGTTCTAGATAAAGCTACAGCTCTACTAGACAAAGATTTATCCAGTAGGGGGTCTAAAACTATATTAAAGTCTCCTGCAAAAATAGTTGGCTCTGGAAACAGAAGCAGGTGAGAGAAAATAGTTTTTACAGCTGACGGGTCATCACAATTGGGGCCGTAGTATCCTACTATAGTAATAGGTGATCCGGCTATGATTACTGATGCGATAACCCACCTGCCAGCTGGGTCCACCATCTTTGAGACTAATCTAGCCTTTATGGATTTCTTAAAAAAGATTGCTACGCCCCTAATGTGTGATGTTTGTGAGGTCGAGACCCAAAAGTCGATCCATCTATTATTTTTAACTACTAAGAGTAACTCCCTTTCCGTCAAATAAGTCTCCTGGAGTATAATTACCTGCGCATCTGAGTCACGCAAATATTGCATTATCTTCTCCTTCCTTGGGCTAGTGCACAGACCGTTTATATTCCAAGAGATGAACCTCAAGTTACTCATAATTGAAAAGACCTCTCCCCATCAACGTCACCATCCTAATGTTAAACAGAGTCCTATGGCTACTCTCACTCTTCATCCCTACAATTCTGCTACTGTATCCACTATTATCACTTTTACAATGACTATCCCCCAAAAAATAGGCAAAAATAGAGCGAAAGTGAGGAATTTTTTTGTTTTTGCCCAATGCACCCCCCCCATGTGCCCTCCCCAACCCCCCCCCCATGGAAAACCCCAACCCTTACCCTACCTATCTGGAATATCCAGAAGGCAGTGCAGCCCCTCGCTTACTCCCATCCATAATCGACTAAATCTAGTTGTCATCTGTCGGTTTCGTGCTAGAGAAGTAGGTACCAACACATATATATATTACTGAGTATCTTCTCGCAACATCAATATTACTTCCCTTTACAACAGAATTTTTCCATATTTACACTACACCTGCCCCTGCCCTGATGTTCCCTTATCCTTCCCCATAATCATTAATAGCTCATCTGCACCCGGGACCGATGTTATATTGTGCATTTTATTTTTGTACATAATTTTTAATGCCGCAGGGAAAACTAGTTGGGCTACTGCTCCGAAGCTTCTAAAAGCTTCCAGTCTACTACCAAATTCCCATTGTTTATCCAAGGTGGACCTGGAAAGGTCAGATCGAATCTGAAAGTTGTATCCCTTCCCACTCACAGATCTCTGCTTAAGGGCCAGATTAAGAATAGTCTCCTTAAGAGAATATGTGTGAAAGTTCACTAAGATCTTTCTTGGCTTGGTTCTTTGGGGATTTTTCTTAAAAGGCTCTCTGTGAATGCGTTGAATGTCCGAAGTAAGCTCTTCCACTGATTGGTCAAGCCTTAAAGACTCTTTCAATAGTAGAATAATGTATTTCTTTATATCTGAGCCTTCACTATCCTCCGGGACATTCAAAATGCGAAGATTGTTACGTAGCACGTGATTTTCCAAAGTTTCCATCCTCCCGGCCAATATCAAGTCCTGATTTTTAAGCTTTACTATGTCTGCCTTAGCTACCTCTAAATAAAGAGACAGCTCTGTTACAGTGCTTTCCAGTGTTTCTGTTCTTGTGGTCAAACCACCAATATTATTATCTAAAGATTCACAGAAACTTCTTATTTCCATCTGGTTTGCAGTAGATGTTTCGAATCCTTTTTTAATACCCGCAGACAGAGAAGCGAACATATCCTGAAGATAATTAATTGATGGTAAAGTTACGTTGTCCTGACCCTCAGCTCGAGGATCTGAGAGAACAGATATACAATTTGAAGGTTTTTGAGAACCCCCGTTCTGTGGAGCGTCACTGCTCTGACTGGCGTCACTGCTCTGGCTGGCTGCTCCCTGTATATAATTAGGAGGGACTGCTGAAGAGGTAGATGAAGGACTCAAGGCTGAAGAGAGAGTAGGATACGGAAGCTTATTAGAGGGTTCGCTTATATTTGAGGGACAATTTGCAACTATATCCCCCTCCATCGTCCGACCCTCAACATCAAAAAGCGTTCCTTCTGTACAAGATCTACCACTTTCCAGGACCGCAGCCATGATGCTAGGTGTGACAACAGAATCCCTAGTAGCCAACACGTTCCCTGAATGATCTTCCCCAGGACCTTGCTCTACAAGATGTAAGACCTGCGGAACGACTTTAAAGTTAGAGCGAAGGGACGGGGTTATTTTAGGACCTGTGTTGTTAGTAGATATGGTATTCTTAACAGCCCTGGTAGTTTTATTGGTATATACTCTTTTAGCTTTCACCTGACCCGTTAGAAAAGATGAGACTTTCTTCTTACTCACGAAATTTAACTCAGGGTTAGGTTGCCCAGGCTCTGTGTTTAGAGCTGAATCAGGAGCAGTTTTCACTTTAACTGTTTCTAAATTAATTCTTTTCTTTTTAGCCCCCTTGCTCCCCTTGGTCCCTCTAACAGTTAAATTAACCTTCCCTTTTGCTTCCACCGAGCCACCAATGGAGCCCACAAGTTCAGAGCAATTCAAGGAAGCACCGACCCCCCCACTGGAACCTCCTACCAGAGTTGTATCCTCGTAGCTGTCCTCTCTCTCTCCTCTTGCTATTCTGGAACAAGCACCAACAGCGGCTCCGCGCGAGTCTCGAATGAGGCTGCGGATTTTTCATCCTCGCCGCAGCTCCAGGGCAGCCAAACTCCAATGTCGCAAGCCTGCGACAGCCCGCTGCAACCCGAGAGAAACGGTGCTAGTCTGTAGGGAGCGTTGCGGAGAGGCTCGAGCCGATGAATCTAGGAAGCCTCGTCCCGCCCCGTCCACACACATGGGTTCGGGCGCGCTCAGGAGACGTTAATGAAAAGCGCGGCGAGGGGAAGACAAAATTAAAAGGTAGCAGGTCCCCCCAGATATGAAAATCACACAGGACCTCCAGAGAAAGTGCCCAAACATCAA
Source organism: Triturus cristatus (assembly GCF_964204655.1). Classification (NCBI taxonomy): domain Eukaryota; kingdom Metazoa; phylum Chordata; class Amphibia; order Caudata; family Salamandridae; genus Triturus; species Triturus cristatus. Next base: position 874,817,015 of record NC_140588.1, read on the forward strand.
AAGCGGGCACGGTGAGTACACATTTCAAATTTTTAGCACGAGCGAAACCACTGAACGGGAGCTCACGAGCGGAGCACCGCGGCAGCTAGCTCACTGCCGCCATGTTTTCCCCTCAGTTCTTAAGAGGAGGCAATACATTTTGTGTCGATGTTTTGACCCCTGGTATTGCATAAGGAACCATCTGGAGGAGGGTATGTGAGCCCACTCTACCAGTCCACGCGGGTGAAGTCTACCAGCTCAACCTTAGCAAAGGGATACCTCATAGCTGAGATCTGTATGGCGGTGATATGTTCATCCCTTTGCTTCTTTATTAAGACTCATTGCTTGGATTCAGTATGAGGAGTATGGACTTTCGCTCGCTCAGTCTCCCAGGATTTCCTGGTCTGACCACTCCTTCAGACTCGCCACCTGGTCGGGCATTAAATGGAAATCTATTCAAAAGTTGATGAATCAGCAGGTAGAAATAGCCATCAGAAGAATAAGTTACTTACCTTCAGTAACAATCTTTCTGGTGGATATGTTATGTACCTGTAGATTCCTAGCAGATCCAACCCGCCCCACCTCCCTTTTGAGAAGTATGGTCACAGATCATATTATTTAAAAGGTTCCAAGTTAGAATGCCATGCCATACCATCTCAATTGATGTCACCCCCATCCTATTGCCTGAAGGAGCACTGACAAAATAGATGGAAAACAGACATCAGGATGCCAGGGTGGGTGATTCATGGCTCCAACAGCATCACATTGCTGTTGTTTCCAGCACCCCCAACTGGTGAAGAACAGTCAGTCGAAAGTTTTATTATGATCATTATTATTATTATTATTATTATTAACATAGACTTGTAATGCACACAGCTACCACAAGAGGTTTTCTGGTGCATGGCAGGAAGGGAGGATGCAGAGAGCAATGTAGGCAAATTAAAAAAGCCAGGTCTTCAGGCTCTTGCGATAAGCAAGAAAAGACGCAGAGTTCCTCAGAGAGTCTGGGAGAGACTTTCAACGTTTTGGCCCTAGATATGCAAAAGAGTTTCCTTTTATGTGGGACAGACGGAACCTCTGTACTGTAAACAAGGCCAGTTGAGAAGATTTCAGAGATCCTGAATGTAGTTAGGTCAGACCCCGGCTATTGCCTTGAGCATATAGCATAGTGCTTTAAATTCAATGCCATTCAAGATTGCAAGCCGTTGCAGCTTATGAAAGAGATTTGAGACTGAGGCAAATTTTGGGCAACCTATTAAGAAACATGGCAGAAGAGTTCTGCACTATCTGCAGTCAATGGATGGTAGTTTTATTGGATTGCAAATACAGCACATTGCAACAATCAAGTCTGGAGATGATAAGAGGTTGGTTCACCATCCTTTGCACTGAGACGGGGATCAACCAAGTAATCTTTTTAAGTCACTTGAGCACTGCAAAGCAGGTGGACGTCACGTTAGCCACTTGCAGCTTCATGGATAACGAATATTCCACAAGGCAAAGCACCTAAGGAAGCAGACCAATGTAGTGGGCCCCAGAGAGCGGTGTTCTTGCCCAGAAAAATTACCTCAGTTTCATCCCTATTGAGCTTGAGTAAGTCGCTATACATCCAAGAGGAGATATAACTCAAGCCCAAACTGAGGCCAGAAGTGCCATGATTCTGAGCAGATGACAAAGGACAGATGCGTAAGAAAAATGGGAAACCTTGCTGCTCTCTACCTCATCTGCCAAAGGGCGGATGTAGATGTTAAATAACATCAGGCTCAACACAGAGCCCTGCGGAATTCCAGAAGAAAATGATTGTGACATGGACCTGGCTTTGGAACAGAAAATCTGAAAAGACCGAACTTGTAGAAAAGATCAGAACCACTCCAGAGCCAAGCAATCAAGACCAAGTGTCATCGGTCTTTACTTTTAGAATAAAGTGAGACACATTGTCAAAGGCAGCACTAAGATTTAACAATATGAGCGCAGCTGTTTCTGCCTCATCCAAGCACTGTCTTAGAAGCTCAGTTACCCCCCAGGTTGATGAATTCAGTAGAATGCGCAGCCCTAAAGCCAGACTGAGAATTCTGCACTGAAGAACATTGAAAGGTTCAACATTCAGTCTTGTCAAATTTATCCACCAGAAAGTTTGTTACAGAAGGTGAGCTATTTTTCCTTCTATAGTCAATATTTTGACATGCAACAATTATTGATGCAAGATGCGTAGGTATGTGCACCTAAAACTGCTGTCCTACTGTTCTAGTTTTATAGTATTTTCTTCCCTCCAGACCTATACATGAGAAATCCAACATATTCTCCTTTAATGGCATTCATGTATATAAAACAGAAAGTATGAGCGACCTTGCTTTTGTTGATTGTTTGAGTTGTACTTTAGCAAGATAGTGCATTGAACTTAAGAACCCCGCCCAGGATCTGATGTATCTGTGATGTACACCTTAATTTATGGGCACCTTTAAGCAACCAATTCAGGACATGACTGGATCAAGTAGTGCAAGCAGTAGCGGATCATTTTTATAACAATTTGTTGGGCGGGGGTAAGGTGAGATTTGTGGAGGTAGGAGAAATATAATAAAACATTTTTAAAGCACTTACCTGCCGTTGTTTCAGTTTCAGTTGCAGTCACTCTCACAGATATTTTCTGATAATCATTTTGCAGATGGTTGTGGTCCACTGTCACTGCATCCATTTTGGATTCCAGAGTTTCTCCGGACTCTTCGATTACCTATAGATGTTTCCAACTTGTCTGATACTGTATTCCCATCATCAGCTGCAGCAGGGGCACCTCCCTTGGGCTCCTTCCCTGTGCCTGAGGTGCTTGGCTTCAGCTGCCCATGACTGTGGTTTGGAATACAACTTCGCAATTCAGTGAGGGTCAAGCAACTGGCATCACTCCAGGTCACAGTTGATCATGGGCGCCCCATTATTGCCTTTACCGCAGTCTCTCCCTGATTCCTCCATTGCTGTGCATCATCTTAATCCCAGGAGGCCTTTCAGTGCCCGTTGCTGCTATTATGACTCTGCTACATGCCAGCCGGGTGCTCTCCAAATTACTCTCATCAGCTCTGCACACTCCAAGCAACAATTCAGGCATAGTTAAGAAACCAGATAGAGCCTACAGGGACATGGGAGCATATTTAAAATGCGTTCAGCTCCATTCCCTGCAGCCAATTACCCCGACAATACTGTGACTTAAGAATTTAGATGTTTTGCCAAGGATTCAATGAAAAATAATAGAATATTTATTGAGCAAAAAGGGACATAATTTAGATGCTTAACCTTCTCTATCATTATTATTATTCAGGTTACTCCAACGGAGTGTCCCTGTGCTAGAACACCAACAGCACCTCAGCCACTGGCCTGAAACCTCCCTCCCCCCCTCCCTCTAGCCTAAGGCACCAGAAGAACATGTAAAAGGCCTACTTTCGGCCCCCGGGGGGTGCTGGAAGAGCCAAGTTTTTAGTTTTTTCCAGAACAGAATTTCTGACAGGCACGGCCGTAGGTCAACAGGTAGGTCAATCCAGGCCTTTGCCGCAAGGAAGCCAAAGGAGCTCCCTTCAGCCCGTACCTTCCGCACCTTAGGCACAATCATCTTTGCCATGCCCAAGTACCTTAGGTAGCAAGCCGGTCTATATGCGGTAAGAATGGGGTGCAAAAAACGTGTCCCTTTCTTGTTGAAGATCCTGTGGCCAAAAAACAAGGCCTTAAAGGTGACTCTAGCCTGTATGAGGAGCCAATATAATTTCCTCAAGGCCTCCCCTACCGAGGCCCGCCTAGGAATATTCAGAATTAACTGAGCTGCAGCATTCTGAACCTTCTACAAGATGCTCAGATTTCTTGTGGTTACCCCTAAGTACAGGATTTTACAATAATCAAAACGGGACATAACCAGGGCCTGTACAATGGTTCGTTTGGCATCTAATGGGAGTAAGTCCAGGATTTTTCGCAGCATTTCCAGAATGCCACAGCAGGCTACAGCCACAGCTGATATCTGCTCTGAATAGGAAAGGGTGTCATCAAACCATACTACCAGATTCTTGAACTCGGCCACCACAGATGTGACCATAACGAGGGCTGCTTGCCAACTACCATCACCTTCGTCTATGACTGTGTTGATCATAATTGTGCCTACAGAGGATCCCATATGTTCAACTGCATATTTGGTTTGCAGTGTAGTGCAGTAGAGTTCAATATATATAGGATTGAGGCCTTATTTGGAACTCAAATGATTAGCATCAACAATTTTAAAGAAAGATCTTGACATACAAGTTGTTTAGGTTTTTTTAAAGAATGGTCACCATTGTGGCCCATGTTAGAGGTTCACAATAAAACATCGATGGAGTGACACTATATTCCTCAGAATCTGGCATTTTATCAACTCTCACTAAGTAATAATGATTCTGTTGTATTAATTTGAAATCATATCTTAAAAACCTTATCCAAGAAGCTGGACTGGTCCTCTCAGTTTCAACAAATAAGACGACCTTACACTTAAATTCATTTGTTACTCAAAAATTTTGAAATGTATATTGTTTATACACAACTCAAAACATAGGAGCCCCTATGTAAAATTAGTGATACAGTGCAGTGCGCGTTAGGGGTGAAGAAATTACAATATTTGCATAGTAAAACTTATATCGAAATAAGGTTTGGCTTGGTACCACTAAATATTGAGCATGTACACGGGTAAACTTGTGCCTGGATACGAGTCGTACAGCCCCCCCTCCCCCCATATATGTCAGCACCGTACCCCCCCTCCGCACAGTACCCCAGGACCATACCCCAGCCCACACCTGTACGCGCCGCACCCCAGGCCCGTCTCCAAGCCCCGTACCTGTACGCACCGTACCCCAACACCGTTGCCCAGCCACACACCTGTATGCACCGTACCCCAACACCGTACCCCAGCCCCCCACCTGTACGCACCGCACCCCAGGTCCGTCTCCCAGCCCTGCACCTGTACGTACCGTACCCCAGGCCCATACCCCAGCCCCCCACCTGTACGCGCCGCACCCAAGGCACGTACCCCAGCCCCGTACCTGTACACACCGTACCCCAGGACCGTACCCCAGCCCGCACCTGTACGCGCCGCACCCCAGGCCCGTCTCCCAGCCACGTACCTGTACACACCATACCCCAGGCTCGTACCCAAGCCCCACACCTGTACGCACCATACCCCAACACCGTACCCCAGGCCCCCACCTGTACACGCCACACCCCAAGCCCGTCTCCCAGCCCCGTACCTGTACGCACCGTACCCCAGGCCCGTACCCCAGCCCTGTACCTGTATGCACTGTACACCAACACCGTACCCCAGCCCTGCATCTGTACGCACTGTACCCCAACACCGTACTCCAGCCCCCCACATGTAAGCGCCGCACCCCAGGCCCGTACCCCAGCCCCGCACCTGTACGCACCGTACCCCAACACCGTACACCAGCCCCCCACCTGTACGCGCCGCACCCCAGGCCCTTACCCCAGCCCCGCACCTGTACGCACCATACACCAACACCGTACCCCAGCCCCGCACCTGTACGCACTGTACCCCAACACCGCACCCCAGCCCCGTACCTGTACACACCATACCCCAACACCGTACTCCAGCCCCCCACATGTACGTGCCGCACCCTAGGCCCGTACCCCAGCCCCGTACCTGTACGCACCGTACCCCAACACCGTAGCCCAGCCCTGCACCTGTATGCGCCGTACCCCAACACCGTACCCCAGCCCCCCCACCTGTACGCGCCGCACCCCAGGCCCGTACCCCAGCCTCGTACCTGTACGCACCATACCCCAACACCGTACCCCAGCACCCTCACCCAGCATCGCGTATGTACGGACCTTACCTACGCGAAAAAGACTCATACAGAACCAGGACACTGTAAAACAGCACAGGGAGGGTCAATTCGACTCGCACAACACCACAAAACACGTCTACATGACAAAATACATCTCAATGACTGACCTGGCACATCCAAACAGGCAAACAGAGGCCCTAAATCACAACCACCTCTTATAACACACCCACCAAAATTTCAAACACAGCCACACCCACAAATGGACCAATAACAAGGGCCCACACACACAACCCATGAGCCTTTGCAACAGACCCACTGCTGATAGACCCCACAGACAAACAACTGCACCTTACTTACACCTTAACTACACCTTAACTTACACACCTTCACACAACCTCCTTCACAAACACCCCCTCTTCACATTCACACGCACACCGTCACATTCACACCCACACACCCACACCCATCCACACCCACACCCCACACCATGCCCACAGACAAGAATCCAAAGTTCACAAGGGCGGAGCTGGTCCTCCTTGTCAACGAAGTCATCAGAGTCGAGCCACAGCTGTTTGGAACATTGGTCAGACAGACCAGCATAGCCCAAAAAACTAGCCTGTGGCAGAGGATCGTCGATAAGGTGAATGCTGTTGCGCCCATCCGAAGGACCAGGCATGAATGCCAAGCCAGGTGGTACGATCTGCGCAGGGCAGTCAAGAGGAAAATGAACGAGGAATACGCCCAGAGTAACATCACTGGAGGTGGGCTGCCCCGCACACCCGTACATTACCATCCCTGGGAGGAGATGGTGATGGCCATGCTTCCGCCGGTGGGAGTACACGGAGTCGAAGGAGTCGCAGAGCCTGGTGAGTACACAAACAACTCACGTAACATAGGGAATGGCATCCACACCACAAATACACCAAATGCACGCAACTTCCCCCAAGCCCTCACTGCACACAACCACACTCAAAAACCACGCTCATGCCACTAACGTCTCCATGCCCCATTCACAAATAAAGGCAATGCCATGTCCCAGGCCACACCAACCACAAAGCCAAGACTGGATGTCCGGGATGCTGGGAGGGTGGGGCTCACACAACACATTGTGCAACTCAGAAGCAGACACCAATGCCCTCAGCCCATATGGCCTGGGTACATACCCATGCACCATGCCCAATACACATGGACTGGCAAAGTACTGACAAGGTAGCTGACACTTGGCCCTGCTGTAGGCAGCACAAGGCCCTCCTGTGACCACTGTACACTCAAACACCAACTCCACAAGCTCAGATATATAGCACAGGAACTCACACTCACTGTCATGCCAGCATGCACCATGAGGGGACAGACACATCACCTGGGAGACTCAATGCCAAATCACACTTAACCCAACAGCAGGCCCGGTCACACACCCCCCTCACACAAGCACACACCCCCGGGGCAGGCAACAGATTTACCCACACTCACAATGGACATGTGACACAGCAAGACCAATCCATAGCCAAATAAGCATCCTAGCCAAAATTCTACTGGTCAAACACTCAGGAGAACATATCAATCTGTCCCCTGCAACATACCCATCCACAAGTGGATATTGAGAGGAATGCTAGGCACATCCAACTACCTGGAGGAACTGTGACAACTAGAATATGTATGAAACATGGATGTGGCATGAAACAGCATTAACATTGTCTCTCTCTCACACACAGGGCAACGTCATCGACCTCCCCCCAACAATGGGGGGGGAACAATCACAGTCCCAGGCTCAGCGTGAAGATGATCCCACAAGCAGCGATGACTCTCACCACTCCGTGGATGACCCAGACCAACCTGGCCCCTCTGGTGCCCAAGCCCCTGCAGCACCTGCGTCAGGTACATCTGTGCCAATCCCCACCCCCATTCCAGCCACATCCCAGGAGACACCCAGGAGCCCTGCTTGCACTGAACAACAGAGCCAGTCTGACCAGGAGGGACAAGGTTCTCCGGGCACCCAGGAGGAGGCAGACAACCCCGCAAATGCCATCCCTCAGGGGTCCGGTAGACCCGATGTGCCCACAACGGCAGGCCAGGCTCGTGTGGGCAGGGGTGGTGGGAGTGGAGGCAGGCGGAGGCGAGAACCTGACCAGCCAGCTGAGGGAACCGGTATGTCACACATACGCCACATCCTGGACACATACCGGCGTGACACCAGGGGCATCAGCCAGGTAGTGGCGAGCCTCACAGAGATGAAGGGGACCCTCGACGAGATGAAGAATCTGCAGGCTGAGCAACATGCCAGTCAACAACAACACCAAGGACGGATGGAGGCAAGACTGGCTGAGCTCCTGGCGGTGCAAACGGACATGAGCCGTTCACTCCGTCGGATCACCGACAACATGGGTAACCCTCCCTGTGCCACCAGGCGAAGACCACCACCAACCACAGGGAGGGAGGAGGAGGAGGATTCGTCCGATGGAGCATCACAGACATCGTCAAGGCCTGCATCTGAGGGTCCCCCCAGGAAGGTGGGTCGTCCACGGAAAAGACCGTGAGAGTCAGCGGACCATCCACATCTCCCAGGTCACCTGGCCTGGCACCTGGCCCTCTGGCGCAACAGCAGCACATCATCCAATGACATTCTGTGCCACATGGACTTGCTGGTCACAGTCTGACCAATGATGACCAACACTGTGGTCTGGACTCTGATGACTTCCAAAGCAAAGGATACCATCTCCCCCTGTGAACTTTGGATTCTATGCACTCGGTAGAGCACCTTAGTTCATCTACCAAAAGACTTACCCCACCATAAATAAAAACTTTATTTTGTCATGAGATGTTGCTGTCATTTTGCATTAGTCCACAACATATGTGTGTGTAAATGTCAAACTATGCCTGAGTGTTGAACTAACTCCACCCATCCATACCCTGGGATCTGAGTCTGGTACAGGACACACATGGGTCACAATGTATCATTCAATGCAGACATGGAGCACAATACTCACCTGTGATGGCCTCAAGCTGCTGAGGGGGGGCTTGCAATACTGTGCAGACAGACCTATTTGTAAGAGTATCTCTAAGGCGTAGAGGTCATGCCTCATTCGGAGGTTCCCGGAGAGGAAGTCCAAGGTATGTGTTCCCAGGTGGGAGAACTATGTCCTGCATGCTGGAGTACGGTGGATCTGAAGAATGGTGGCCAGGTCAAGGTTGGATGCACGGAGATGGCACTACGGGGTCTCGGATGGCAGTGGTACAAGGTTGGTTTTGGGTCGGGTAGTGGCCTGCCTCCTGAGTGTGGGTGGGGAGTCTGAAGGTCATCCTGCAGCACACAGTGATCCATTGCAGCTATCTTTGCTGGACGGTGATGTGGCTGGGGCGCGGGATGTTGCAGCTGAGGTGTGCAGATGCAGCCTGGATGTGGACAAGTTTCCTGGGAGTTAGGATGTGGCTGCTCCGTAGAGGGCAGGGCAGTATTTGACACGGATGTTGTGGTGGACCTGGGGATGGTCCGTCTTTCCTTGGAGTGGATCTATCTGGGGATCATGTGCATAATTTAGAGGGTGTTGCAGTCTGAGGCACAGATGCTGGTGATTACCATGGCAAATGTAAGCAAGCAATCCATGATGCACACCATCTTGTGTGCGTGGACACTGGGTGCTTGTGCAGGGCTTTTGCGGGTGGGACACAAGCAGTTGACCCAGCTGTAAGGGGACAATCCTCAGATGTTGACCTCAGTCCTGTACAAGTCCTGCCTCAGGTGGCTGATGTTCTGCCATTCATCAATGGATCTCATGCAATCTTGAATATTGGAACTGGCAATGTCTGCGTCCTTGGTGAGGGTGAGGAGCACCTGGCTGTCAATGGCATACGAGTTGATGATGAGGTCGTGTGCGCATGTGATGGTGGAGAGGTGGGTCCTGGACACATTGTAGATTGACACGCTGAGAGATGATACCTGTGCCCTGTGCCTGACAACGACACCATACTACATGCAGAAACCTTGAGTCCCACTCCCATGGCCTTGCTGGGGTACAGAGCCAGTGGGGAGTAGGAGGGACATGACCTGGTTGGTGTGACAGGGCCTGGAAGGCGCGGCAGTGCTGTGTAGGCAGTCGGAGTTGCACACTCATCATGCAAAGGTGTTGTGTGTGCGCTTAGTGTATGCCTGAGAGCAGGCGGGAGATTTGTGGATGGACATTGCTTGGAGGGTGCCTGCAACATCACACTGTAGTGTGATGTGGGTTATGCAAGGACCTGAGGGTCGTGCAATGTGCACGTTGCATGTGCAGACGGTCCAGCCTTTGGCACCACGTGGCCGCAACTGTGGCACAGACAAGCTGATGACAGACAAAAGAATGGGTTGAGGGAGGAAGGGAGGAGCATCTTTGATGTGTGTGTGTGTTGCCAAATCCGGAAACTTCGTGTGCCCTTGCTGCAGGGTCAGCAACAGCAGGCGGCATGTCCTGGAAACTATGCCACAAGTTCCACCCAAAGACTAGGATGTCAGAAAGGACCATTGCAACAGGTGTATGTAAAGGAAGGAGTGTCCGGTTTTCCATGGCACACCCAGAGACAAAGGATGCACAATCACCAAAGATGACTGACACCGGATCATGAAACTGAAGGGCGAGCTGCGCACAGGAAACACACCCTCAGCAGGTGTTGATGGCCCGTTGTGGGGACCAACATGCCAAAACACATACACAGCCATGGATTCCATGCACAATAGAAAATCAAATACATGAAGAACAGCATGCAGGTTGCTAATCTACACATAGACTCATATGCACAATCTTTGACAACTATGCCAGAGATGCCGCTTGCACAGTGGCAAGAGACCTGCATTGACAGAGATGAGGCACCTTGGAGGGTGAGGAACACCTTTATTACTCAGCCTCACACCTATGGAAATGCATCAATATGAATAGACACACAGGTCTTTTGGATGAACTTGTGGGACCTACACTGGACACCCCCTTCGCACCACAGATGCTGTAAATCCATTGGACTGGCACACAAGTGAAGGGGGTGAGCCAAACATCCCCTGCTGCACACGGAGAGGCTGCAATTGCCCATTAAGCCTCTTATGGGGATGTCCCACACTATGTCCACCCGTAGCATCCCGTATGTTTCATAGGGAAGTTATACACACATCGATGCCTTCATCACAATCCACAATCCCATTACAGATGACTGTCACGAAATGTGACTATCAATTCATGTGAGTCATGCTACATGTCATGTTCCCCATGGTGAGTCGACATGTATGCATAGTGACAAAACCTGCACAGGAGCAGTGCCCACACATTCCAAACAACTACCACACCCAAAATGGCTTGCTACAATCCTTACCCAAAGGAGACATCTCACCATGTCCGTGCATGTAACGCTGATTCAGCGCACGTTGCAATACTCATGAGGAATAGCAGGAGCACAACGATGCCACGAGCAGACAGCATGCGCAACTACCTGGGGATGACACACAATAAGTCAGGAAAAAGATAGTCATCCGCATGCATGGTCATGTACTCTACATGAATAAGGTTGACACCATGCTAGTTGAAAACTGAGTGTGTCAGCTAAAATGTGTGGAATGACATCATCACTCGAGTGACACATCAGAACACACCTCTAAGTCACTTAGCATACAGTCAGCTGGACACACACATTGCAACACATGCCACACAAGGCTCCAAGCGTGCACACTCAGACCCAGGGACTCACCATTATGAGAAGAAGTTGCGTATGAGCTGACTCCGGATATCCTCCTCCTCCTCATCCTCCTCACTTGCCTCGTGACCAAGGCCTTCATCCTCCACGGGTGGATGTTCCTGCTCATCGGGATCCAGGATGAGTGGCACAGCTTTCTCCACTGCCATGTTGTGCAGCATGCAGCACACGAGGAAGATTTTGCAGACCTTCACCGGTGCATATGGGAGGGACCCGCCTGTCTTGTGGAGGCACCGGAATCGGCTCTTCAGGAGGCCAAACGTCCTCTCAATCACTCGCCTGGTCTGCCCATGGGCGTTGTTGTAACGATGATCTGCAGCTGTTCTGGGGTTGCGGAGAGGCGTCACCAGCTATGGCATGTTGGGATGGCCAGAGTCCCCTACATGGAAACATCATGTAAAGAAGTCAGGAGATGCCGTAACATACAAAGATACCGCTAAATACAGGACAAACAGAGTATACCCACCAACAAGACATGCTCGTTCGTTGTGCAGCCGCAGCATCATTTCTGGCACCCTGCTACGCCTCATGATGTAGGCATCGTGTGCTGACCCTGGAAAATGTGCACAGACATGGGAAATCAGCATGTTAGCAAGACACACCACAAGGGCATTGATGGAGTGATAATGTTTTTGGTTTCGATAGGCTACCTCCTGTGCCTGTGGTGGTACCAAAGCCACATGTGTCCCATCAATGGACCCAATTAAATGGGGCATCCCTCCCAGGGCATAGAACTCACCCTTGATACCTGTCAACTGCTCAGGATTTGGAAAATGGATGAAATCATCCAGGTGCTCCAACATGGCTTCTAAAACATCATGCAGGACACGGCTGAACATGGTCTGGGACATGCCACCCACATCAGCTATGGTGAATTGATAGGTACCGGTGGCAAAAAAATGTAGGGCTTTCATCACCTTCACCTTGGGTGTCAGCGCAGTAGGATACCTGTGTCGCGGTTGGCGGTGTTGTTCAAACTTTGCGGTCAAGTCCTCAATCAACTGTTGCGAAAAGCGGTAACGTCTTAGGCAGTCACGTTCCCTCTGGCATTGGTCGTGGGAGAGGCGGTGCCCTGCAGATAATTGGAAGGAAGAACTAAGAGTGAGTACCAATGTCAATGAACTGAGCACATGCTCAACTGCTAATACACATCAGCGAAATACAGAGTCAGGTCTGTGCTACACATCCAGGACACGTATGGCAGCCTGGTGATACTCCTACGACAAGCCAGCTACACCCGTTGATAGTCACGTTCTACATGACATGGCCCGGAACTAGCTGAGGGCCAGTGTAAGTGAACAGCCAGAGACATCACAGGAGTGACATACATCCACAAATCGGCATTGGAAGGATGTTATCTCATACAGACTGCTGGCGGTAAGCTAAACGCACAGGTCACATGTCATTGGAAAGGTACAGATCACACACATAGCAATGAAGGGGTACACGTGAAACACGAAAACACAGACATGGATACGGCGCAGATATGTCCTCATGTCATAAAATCATCTTTGAAGCATCCAGACACACGTAACGTGTGAATCCACATGTGGCATGGTGTGCGTATATGTGTGCCATGCCCATCTACACACAGACACATGTTGGATGCAGCAACAGCAGATGCATTTGACGGAACAACACCAGCAAGCTCATGGGAACACATGACACACACAGGACATGTTCACATCGGGGCATGCTGTTACTTAGATGTCAGGTGTTAGTGTCCCTGTCCCTGGCATCAGGGGACATTTGCGGGTGTTGGTGACTGTGCCATACCAGTGATGCAGTGCCTGACACGTTTGTACTACATGCACACATGTGCATTGTGGGAAGGGGTAGTGTGCCTCATACTGCCCCATCACACATGACATGTGTACACATGTCATCACACAACTATTGGGTTAAAACATGAGGAGGCATGTGCCAGCTCACTGCCTGACACACCTAGGCCCTGCACATGTAGTACTGGAATGAATATGACTTGATGTACAGCCATGCACGAGTCTGACACCTCCATTCCATTTGTGTGCGCCTCCTATCACCTGTGTAAGCTGTGAAGCGCACCGTACACAGGCTCTGAGGGGGTGTGAACGGTCCGTATCATCACTCTTTTGTTCCCAACGGAGTACGGGTGTGTGTACGGACCGTACACACGTACGTGTATGACCAGTGTGCACACGTACGTTTACGCCCTAGTAGTCCACGCACGTGTACACACTGGTCGTACACATACGTGTACGCCCTGGTAGTCCACGTACGTGTACGACCAGTGTGTACACATACGTTTACGCCCTGGTAGTCCACGTACCTGTACGCCCTGGTAGTCCACGTATGTGTTTACACTGGTCGTACACGTACGTGGACTACCAGGGCGTCCACGTACGTGTACACACTGGTCGTACACGTATGTGTACGCCCTGGTAGTCCACATATGTGTACGACCAGTGTGTACACGTACGTTTACGCCCTGGTAGTCCACATACGTGTACACACTGGTCGTACACGTACGTGTACGCCCTGGTAGTCCACGTACGTGTATGCCCTGGTAGTCCACGTACGTGTTCACACTGGTCGTACACGTACGTGGACTACCAGGGCATCCATGTACGTGTACACACTGGTAGTCCACGTACGTGTACACACTGGTCGTACACATACGTGGCTAACGCTATGTGCAACTGGTGCGGTAGGAGTACGTGTGAAACGCACCGTACCTGTGTGTGGATAGCTAAATTACGTAGGGACACATGAGGGACAAGTATTGGGGCCTAAATGCATGCTGGTTGTCATGGATACCGATTTTCAAGTTCAAATTTTCGATCATGTGGCCTGGAATAGGCAGTTGGCAACTAAATACAATGTTGCAAAGTGGTTGTTGACTTCACATCATGCTCAAATTTTGAACCATGCAAAGGCCCTCACTGGGGTATGTTTAAAGGGATTGGAGGAAACGTAGGATGCAAATGAGACTGACCAATCACTCTGTACTCCTGTAAATGAAACAGCCCAGCAAGGCAGATATAAGTCAGCTAGAACCCATGAGATGGCACTTGCCTGCACTACCTTACACTCAACACCACTGCTGCTGCTTGTGATTCCTCTGGGAACATGTCAGGGACTGTGGAGAGGGCCCAGCCTTTCAGCCATGAGGAGAATGAGGCATTGCTGGATGTCATCCTCCCACAGTACACCAGCCTGTATGGGAGACCAGGGGAGCAGGTGAGTGCTGACTCCACTAGCTTTGACAGTGCCCCTTTTTTGTGACTGTCACTTCTGGCACTGTGTCCAGGTGTGACAGACATGCAATGGTTTTTAGCGTGGGTCCCAGGGGGGGAATGGCTTATGTCTCCCATGCAGAGCATGATGTAGTTCCTGTGGGCACTCCTCACTTGCATTGTGCTTACTGTGACATTCACTGCATAGTGCATGGCACATTCAGCCTACCCAATCATTATGCCAAATTTTGTCCTATTGTCCTAAGCTGATTCCCTGCCCCCCCCGGTGTGACAGGTGACTGTACCCACAGATGTGTGTGAGTTAAGTGGAGCTGTGCTGAGTGTCCAAGTGTACGCCCCCTGGACATTGATGTGTGTGAATGTTCCTTGTCATGTGTGTGAATGTTCCTTGTCATGTGAGTGAGTGTCTATGTGGAGTGTTGCACCCCAGCTGCATGGAGGAGGCAACAGCTCCACCCATCTGAGGGGTTTAAGTGTGCCGTGCAGAGTGTATGACTTGCTGAGCTTGCACCACACCTGTGACTCCCCACAGGCAAGTGGCACATGTGCAGAGTGAGGTTTGTATCCGCTGTTGCCAATGGCAGGTGATTGATCTGTGCCTGTGTGTGTCTGTGTACTCTGCTGAGGTTGCGTCAGTGGCCTGCGGCATGTAACTGCTTGGAGGTGCTGTCCATCAGCCTGGTGTTGCATGTGATGCACTGCGTGTGCCATGATCATGGAGTGTGTTGCACCCCTCATGCCACCTGGGTACTTTCAATGCCATGTCCTGCTTTGGGGCTTCCACATAGGCTAATGTCCCTATGAGCAAGGTGCAATTGGTTGGCAGAATAATATGCCCTGTTCTAAAGATCAAAGATGTTCAAATGTGTATCTCTGTGACATGGAGCAGGTGTAGTGATGTTGTCTCACTTTGTCATCCTCACAGGTAACCGCCTACGCCAAGGGGGAGATATGGAAGCTGGCCGTCAGGGCCGTGAGATCTGTGGAGGGTCGTAGTCGGCACCTCGCCCAGGTGAGGAAATGCTGGCAGGACATCCGATGCTGGACCCGGAGGATCGCCCTCTGGCAGCTCAAGGACTCACCTCCACACAAGCACGGCGGGGGCCGACGACTGACCCAACAGATGAAGCGTGTCCTGGCGGTGGTATTCCCTGAGTTGGATAGGCGGTTACAGGAGTTGCAGCAGCAGGAAGGGGGTAGGTACATGTGTGTTTGTTGTGTGTCACCAGCTTTTGGAAGTGCTCAGTTGCCTGGATACCCAGCGAGGGTTAATTTGTGCAGTGCATATCATGTTCCCCAAAGTCAAACGGGGCTGTTCCTCCTCCCTTCCCCTAAATGACATGTGTTCCCTGGTCTGTGTGTAATCACTATTGCACATGGTCATCTAGGCTGCCAGTTAATCCAAGTGCACATTGCTTTCTGCATCATGTGGGGGGGGGGGCTGAGACATGTGCTGTTACCTTGCCTGTGCCCTGTCCTGTACAGTCATTTGGGTGTCCATGTTAGTTGGCACTGATGCTGAGTCTCAACATAGGAGTGTGAGTTTTCAAATGAACAGACTTGCAGCATGCATTAACAATGTTGTGGCCTCAGACATGATGTGCATGAGTGGGAGATATGCATAGTGCAGGGACGGTAGCACAGGTTACAGTCAGATAATTCCAGGACAATGGAGCTGTGTTCCCACTACAGTCCCCTAAGACACCCTTGCCTCTGAATCATGTGTGTCATCCAACACTGTGCCCATTCTCCGTGTGTTCAGCATAGTTTGGCCTCTGTGGCATAGTTCCCTGCCCTCATTTGTATTTCTCTGAAGTGTGCTACATGTGCCCATTGTACATGCTGATCCCATTTAGCTTGTGCATCCTCACACTGGGCAGTGCCTGTGTGTCTATGTACAACTATCTGTTGATGGTTGTTGGTCACAAATATGTGTTGGCAGCCTCACGAGGTGATGTGGAGTACATTTAGGAATTTGTGATGCACATTGGAGTAAACCCAGATTAAGAGGTGTCACTTCTTGATCTGTCTCAATCACATTGTCTCAGGTATGTGGGGTTTGTGCGGGCAAGGCATACATGTCCAAACCTTATGTCTCCTTGCCGTGTCTGACCTGTGTGTGATAATTGTCTGGACAGACACTCAACATGCACGGAGGCAAGAGACAGACGGAGGCAAGAGACAGACGGAGGCAAGATGGCTGCCGGGAGTCCGTAGGGAAAGTTGTTTCTTCCATCCTCAACCCAGAGTGTAGTATTATCCCATAACTATGCTAGGAGATTTCAGGCGTCCACCCTTTTTTCTTCGGCACATATAGTGATTATGATCTGCACTTGGTCGAGTGATTTTTCAGCTCTGAGACATGAGGCATGGGACGGCGTCTACAGACACAGTTGAAAGTCTTGAGCCTAACGAACTCAACGGTGCTCTCTCCCAAGCACCGTACTGTGGGCCAGCTGAGTATAACCTTAGCTATTGTCTGGACCTCCAGCGTTCAGTGCGGAATAACGAAAAATAAGAAAAATAAGAAAATGACCTCCAAAAATCTGCAAGCTACAAAAGGGCCAAGGGACCCCGGGGCAGAAGAGAAAGATTATCTGAATGACAGTCCGGGACATAGCGATCCCGGTGCCCCTGCAGACAATTTGAGAACAAAGACTCGTTTGAAGATGCAGGCACAGAAGGATAGCCTGAAAAACGTTCGAGCAGAGAGATATGAGAGGGTCTCTAGGAGTGCTCCGAGAAAAGAAAAAGAAGTTAAGAAACCGAAGGTTTTGCCGGCTAAGAAGATCACTAAGAATCATACAGCTGATACGGCAACAGGATCGTCTGGGCTCGAAGGGAGAGATGGGAGAGATGCAGTTCTTCGCCAGCCTACCTTGAGAGAAGTTCTTTCTGCCACAGTGAAGACAACAGTAGCTGACCGAGGGCTGCTCCAGGATCAAGAGAAGGCTCCCCCCTCCTCCGACGATGTTGCCAGAAAGGACGTTGTTAGCAGCGTAGCCTCACGCATGCGGAGTGAGAGGGTGAGCGGTGAGCTGACTGAGTCCGACTGCGCACTGGGAGTCCGGAGCAAGAATTCAGTTCGAATTACAGCCGGGGGCGTATTCCCTGAGAACATAGCTGTATCAGATTCACTGCAGCACGAGAAGGACGATGACGACGATGTTGACACTGACCTCCTTGGCGCTTCCAGGAAAACCCAGGTACAGACACAGCCATGGGGGAGGGGGCCAGAATAAGACTATACAGTTGGTAAATGTAGAAAGTGAAGAGAATGATACTGGCCCACTCCCTGAGATTGCAGAACCTGAGCCTGGCCTCCAACCTGGGACCAAATTAGACACACAGCCCACTGCTACGGGAGAACCAGGTGATAGGCAATGCTCGGTTGAATTTCTAACTGAAACTGTTCAAGCTATTACTAGCGGCAAACAAATATTACAGCCCCTAAAAACAGTGCAGGGGGTAGCTATCCCAGGCTCGCCAACTGATGATTGTTTTTATTCAGTGGATGATGACGAGGAGGACCAGGCGGGCAAAAACAAGGGTAAGGGTAAGGGCAAAGGTTCTTCCCATTTGGACTTAGCTACGGACTCAGCCTCGGGGTTAAGCAATAGATCTGATTCAGATTTGGATTCAGATTTGGATTCAGCTTCAGGGTCCTCTTTGTTCTCATTGTCTTCAGGACACCAGCCCAGAAAATCTGAGGTTGAAATCGAGACCTCAGAAGTAGAATCAAAAAGAACAATCGGGAGTAGAGACCTCAGAGGCCGTAGGTCGAAGAGCGTCAGAACGAGGTCATATGGAAAAGGGCATGACCTACCACAGAATCTAGCGAGCCCTACGCAGCAGGAGGTGGCTAAGAAGCTAGATTGGGATTATTCAGCTACATCGCAGATCTATCAAGAGGGAACTGTACACCCTCAACCCCAGCAACCCCAGCAATCTACTCAACATGGTTATCCGGAGCATGCCGCAGCTCAGAGCTCTAACTCTAATTTTGATTTACTACTTGGAACATTAAAACAAATGCAGAGTGAAGCAAGGGCAGAAGGCCGGAGAGCTAGACAGGCCAATAAAAAAATAGAAGGATCCCTGCGCAAAGTAAATAAACTATATGCAGATATGGCTGGAAGAGTTACAGAGGTAGAGGAAAGGACTGGGAAGCTAGAGGATGTAGTCGCCAAGCTTCAGGAAGATAAATGTCTACAAGAGAAGACAGCGACAGATGTCCTTTGGAAGCTTGAGGAGTTTGAGAATAGACAAAGGCGGAATAATATAAGGCTTCTTGGTGTGGAAGAAGGTAAAGAGGGCCAGGATGTCCGGGCCTTTGTGGTGGACTTGTTTAAAGGGGCCTTTCCCGAAATCACTAAATGGAACTGGGAAAATGAAATTCAGCGGGCCCGCCGGTTCCCATTAAACCAGAGAAGAGGAGATACAGAAGGTAACCCAAGGGCGATCCTTGTCTACGTTGGAAACTTTTTAGCGAAAGAAGAGATTATGAGTAAGGCAAAGCCAGCGACAAAGAGGTCTTATAAAGATATACACTTCTTCGCTCGGCCAGACTTCTGCCACACTACCGTCGAAAGAAGATGGCGGATGAGACAATTAATAACTCCTTTTCAAAATGCTGGCTGCGAAGTGTATTTGATGTTCCCGTCTCGCTTAAAAGTGATAGCTAACGGGCAGCATAGGGTGTTCTCTTCTGAAATACTTGCTCAGGAATACCTGGTGGAATTGAAGGATAAAAGGGGTCAGAAGAGTTAAGTAATTATTTCAGACACAATCTGATCAGTACGAGGAATATGATGAATAACAGGAATTCTCATAATATAATCTTTGTGGCGAGTATAAGTACAAGAGGGTAGTACTGAGGGAAACAACCGGTAGTGTATGGGATAAAAGTAGGAAAGGATAGTGCAGTAGGTGGGTGGGGGAAGGAGGAGATGGACATCTCAGGGTTAAGGTAGCCATATATAGGTCAAGATTGACCTATTTGCCAGTAAGGGGGGGTGGGGTTGCAGGGGGGACACTGGGTGGGGAGGGAGGTGGGGGGAAGGGGGACAGGGCACAACAAACTAAGAACCGCACAACTGAAGATAAGCAATTAATAGGAGGATTAGTATTAGTATTGTTATGTATTTTAAATACACAGGGAGAGCAGGTTGCACGAAAATTTGAAAATATTATTGGTAGCAAGGTAGTGATACTTCAGAAGCAAAGTTCCCATGATTTCTGTTTTTCTTACTATTTTTTCTTTCAAGAATATTGTTTTTACTTGAGATACAATGGTGATTAGAATAGCGACGTGGAATGTCAGTGGTTTGAACGATCGCCAAAAAAGACAAAAAATTGCCATGTCATTAAAGCAAATGAATGCCGATTTTATATTTATTCAAGAAACGCATATTATGGTTTCACAGGTTTATCTTTTGGACCAGTTGGGTTTCCAAGTATTAGCATACTCAAAGCAAGGTTCTAAACATAGAGGGGTCGCAATACTATCAAAGAGTAGAAACTTGAATATTAGAAGAAAACTGGAAGATCAATGGGGCAGGTGGGCACTAGTTGAATGTTTTATTGAGGGAGAGTGGTATACCCTCGGGGTCATCTATGGGTCAACGGAGGATGACCCAGAGAGCTTTAAATTCCTAGATGCAGAATTATCCTCCTGGTCACCTCAGATTATACTAGGAGGAGATTTTAACATAAATGGTGCAGATGGCTTAGGCGTAGAGACAGGCTCATATGGGAGGTATCAGGGAAGAAAGAAAAGAGTATATCGAGCGTTAGGAGAGCTTGTAAGGAATAATATGTTGTCTGATATTTGGGGGAAGTTAAAAAAAGGAGATAGCGGATTTACGTACTATTCTGCCCCTCACCAGGTCTGTGTAAGATTAGACTATTTTTTTGCTTCTAACATAATGCTGCCCTACACAAAGATAGAAAGACTTCCCCGCATATTTAGTGATCATAACCCTTTGATTATGAGTTTAAATATCCCTATTCGATCTAGGAAAGTCAGAACATGGACATTTGAGCGCGGGCTTCTCCAAGACCAGAAATATATCCAGCATATGACTCTTTGGATCAAAGAGTTTTTTGAAAACAATAGAGATAGCGCAGAGACAGGGATAGTCTGGGATGCCTTTAAAGCAGGGATACGCGGGGAAACTTTTAGTTTTAATACTTTTAAACGCAAGCAGGAACAATCTAGAATAGGAGAGTTAACTGGGGCAGTCTTGGAGGCGGAGGAAGAATTGCAACACTGCGTTTTAGCAGGGGCTCCCTGTTGGACAGGCCACACGAAGGGCTTGCTCCCTCCCCGCACGACAGGGCCCGAGCTCCGGCCCACCAGGCATAACCCACGAAAAGCACCTGTACCCCGTCTCACGACGGATCTTCTGCCCTCGGACCTCTACTCATCACGGGGCCCAGCCCCACCGGCTCCCCCGGCCGGTTCAAGCCGCCATCTTGGGCCCTGCACCACGAGGCCGCGTGGCCTAGCCCCGACCCTAACCCCGGGCCTGGCCGGCCCCGACATCCCGGCACCACCATCCACCCGGGAGGTGAGCGGACCACTTGGCAGGTCAATGGGAGGACGAAGTGGCAAGAGCTCTTCCCCCGCCAGGTGCCGATCGCCTCCAGCTCCCCCAGGCGCTGGCTCCACCCCCTGCTGGGTGTCTGGACACCTTCATCCCGGGCCCTCCGACCTCCAAGTGCGAGGGTCCGGACATCAAAGGGCGGCTGCCCTATAACTGGGGCAACTCCGGAGCAGGAAGGCAGTTGTATCCTGGAGTCGAGAGACACCGAGAGAACTCAGCCTTGACGGACTACTGGCGCTGCCGTAGCCCGCTCTTGTGAACCATCGTCCTGCCTGCTGGCGCTGCCGCGGCCTTCTACAACATCCATCCTCGTCGGGACCTGCTGGCGCTGCCGCGGCCCGTTGTAACGACCATCCTCACCGGGACCTGCTGGCGCTGCCGCGGACCGTACCTCGACCATCTCCACTGGGACCTGCTGGCACTGCCGCGGACCGTACCTCGACCATCTCCACTGGGACCTGCTGGCGCTGCCGCGGACCGTGTACCGACCATCTCCACCGGGACCTGCTGGCGCTGCCGCGGCCCGTACCAACTAAGCTCGAGGATTGTGAGCTAATCATCATCTCATCCAAACTACCTGACTGGTAGACAGACTGTCCCGCTACCCCTTTCCCTGCTTTGAGAGACTTGAATCGAGGGGACCCCTGAGTCCAGACCTCCTTGTACCATTCAACCGTACCCTAAGAAGTGCTTATAAAGAACCCTGAACCTTATCCGTGTGTGGTATCTGTCTGTGGGGGGGAAGTTACTTGTCTGTACGATCGCTGGAGACGGCTCTCCCTGGAGACCTCTCCTCCTGACCCCGGCCGACCCTCCCGGTCCGTCTACCCTTTCTAACATTGGTGGCCAGCGGCGCGATCCGAATCAACGCGTAATCGTACAGAGAGTAGCTCACCCCACGACAAAAACACAATGTCAGCCAAAGATAGCAACTCCACCGAGAAATTCCAAATGGATAAAATAGAAGAATACAACCACCGCGAACTGAGACAATTCTGCATAGAACTTGGCATTGCTACCACCGGCCTGAGTACCAAAGATGATCTAAAACACGCCCTAGAGTCGTGGACAGAAACTGGGGTCGCCGGACCCTCCGACCAAAGCAGCATCACACCAGAGGGGAACGCCACGGCTCCCGAGGAGCGGGGAACGGGCCTCTCGCAGGAGGAGATCCGAGAAAGAGAAAGAACCAGATTGCACGAGTTGGAAATGGCACGACTCAAGATGGATGGGGAACTCAAGTTAGCTGAACAGAAACTCAACCTCGAGCACATGCGGCTCCGAGATGAACGAGAAGAGAAGCAGAGACAGAGAGAGCTGGAGGAGAAAAAAATAACGCTCGAGCACGAGCGCAAACTGGCGGAAATAGAACTTCGGAAACAGAATAAGGAACTGGGGGTGCCTGAGCGACCACACACCCCGGGGCCAATCGAGAAAAAAGTCCACATCCCCAAGGATGTTGTCCGCGAGTATGTCCGAGAAGACGACATACAACAGTGGTTTAAAGCCTACGAGATCGCCATGACCTCCCACCGGATCGACCGGAGTGATTGGGGAGCCGGACTTTGGGGGAGGTTTATCAACGAGGGTCGCGATGCCCTACTGCAGCTCCCAGATCACCAAATGTCGTCCTACGACCACATGAAGGCTGCCCTCCTCACCCGCTACGGCCTCACACCCGAGATGTACCGCCAGAGGTTCAGAGATTGCACCCGGATCCCAGGTACAACTTGGGTAGAATACGTGAACTATTTCAGCCGTGCCTTCGAGGGTTGGATAAAGGGGAGCCAGGTCACCACCTACGAACAACTCTTTAACCTGATGGTATGGGAGCACCTGTCAAACAACTGCTTCGTCGAGCTCAGGCAGCACCTCCTCGACAGTAAGCTGACTGACCCCCGGCAGCTCGCCGCCGAAGCTGACCGATGGGAAAGCACCCGAGTGGGCCGGAGGGGGCCACACGAACAGAACAGAAACAACCAAGGCCAGCACCGTCCTCGGGGAGGAGGAGGGGGCCAGGGGCGAGGGAGAGGCGCCTTGCCCGCAACACCCGTGGCCAGCACCCCGGCTCCGGCCGGTCGGGGCAACCCCCCGTGGCGTCCTGGGGTCCGAGCCAACGTCACGTGCCACCGATGCCAGCGAGTCGGCCACTACGCCAATGACCCGAGCTGCCCGCAGAACCAAACACCCAAGCCCCGCCAGGTAGCTGCCGCCGCCCTGGGGGAAGAGCGATCATTGGAGGAACCAGAGGAGTATGAGCCGGCCCAGCAAGAGTGGGAACCGGCCGCCATGGTCCTGGCGTGCTTAGGGGGAAGAGACATGGTCCCGCGGGCTCCCCTACCCGCTAACACCAGGAAATACGGTCAGTGGGTGTCCATTAATGGACAACGAGCCGAGGCCTTGCGTGACACAGGCGCCAGTGTGACGGCCGTCCGCTGTCACCTGGTGAAGCCCGAGCAGATCCTGCCGAACATTCTCTGCCCTGTCCGCTCGGCAGACAACTCTGAAAGTATGTGTCAAATGGCCTGCGTCCCATTCGAATGGGGAGGGGTCTCCGGCCTGTTGAAGGTGACGGTCCGGGACGATGCCCCCGTGGACTGCCTCCTGGGGAATGACCTCGAGAGTTCCCCGTGGGCCACCGTTGAGAGAAGAGAGCACCTCGGGATGCTGGGCCTCCCGGACTGGGCCTGCATAACCACCCGGTCCATGGCCGCCCGTGCCGTCCCTCGATCAGAAGAACCAGAATGGCCAGCACCCCCGCCCCCAGTCGTCCCAGTAGAAGACAACGACGAGGCCAGCCTCCCAGACTCGACGACCGAAGGGGACGCGCAACCCCAGGACCTTCCTGACCTGGCTCAGTGGCGTCAAGAAGGGGGGCCCACCCAAGAACAGTTCCGCCAGGAACAAAAGACCTGTCCCTCCCTCGAGGGACTCCGCCAACAAGCCAGCGCCCAGAACACAGGGGACCCCACCGGAACTCACTGGGTCTACTGGGATAACGACCTGCTATACAGCGAGCAAAGAATCGCCGAGCTGGGGGCCGGTCGAGTACTGGTGGTACCTCTCCGCTTCAGAGACTTTCTGCTCAACCTGGCCCACGATGTCCCCCTGGCTGGACACCTGGGCCAGGATAAAACGTACAGCCGCCTAGTGACCCACTTTTTCTGGCCGAAAATGAGGAACGACGTCCTGAACCACTGCCGATCTTGCCCCACATGCCAAGCCAGCGGGAAGAGTGGTCGGAAGCTGAAAGCCCCTCTGCAACCCTTCCCTGTGGTCACCACCCCGTTCGAAAGGGTGGGGATAGACATCGTGGGGCCTCTGGAACCCCGCACGGCACAAGGACACAGGTTCATCTTAGTACTGGTGGACCATGCCACCCGCTACCCCGAGGCGGTGCCCCTACGGACCGTGACAGCTCCGGTGGTTGGCCGGGCCCTAATGGGGATCTTCTCCCGGGTAGGCTTCCCCCGAGAAGTCGTCAGCGACTGAGGCACGAACTTTATATCCAAATACATGAAGTCCCTCTGGCAACAATGCGGGGTCACCTACAGATTCACGACCCCCTATCACCCCCAAGGGAACGGACTAGTGGAGCGTTTTAACCGCACCCTCAAGGGGATGATTGGGGGATTGGAAGAGCCCCTCTGTCGCCAGTGGGATGTACTACTCCCGTGCCTCCTCTTCGCTTACCGAGAAGTTCCCCAGAAGTCCCTCGGTTTTAGCCCTTTCGAACTCCTGTACGGGCACCCTGTGCGAGGGCCCCTCAGCCTAGTAAAAGAAGGTTGGGAGATGGCCCCCCTAAAGACCCCTCCAGACGTCTTCAAATACCTCCTGGCCCTACGCAACCAGACCCGGCGCTTCAGAGAGATGGCCAAGGCGAACCTCGAGGCCAGCCAGGAGGACATGAAGAAGTGGTATGATCACAATGCCTCCTCCGTTGAGTTCGAGCCTGGACAACAAGTATGGGTGATGTCCCCCACCGAACCATGTGCCTTGCAAGATAAGTGGACGGGGCCCTTCAAAGTGGTCGAGCGCAAAAGCCCCGTCACTTACCTCATCGACCTGGGGACCTCCCGGAACCCCCTTCGGGTCCTCCACACCAACCGACTCAAACCACACTTTGTGCGCTCAGAACTCAGCCTCCTGATGGCTACGGACAGTGGGGCAGAGGAGGACTCCGAACCCCTCCCGGATCTTCTGAAGACTCAGGAGAATGACGGCTCCGTGGACGGGGTCCGGCTCTCTGACACCCTCACTTCGGAGCAACGCCAGGGCTGCCGGAACCTCCTGCTGCAGTTTGCTACCCTGTTCTCCCTCACCCCCGGGGTCACCCCTTGGTGTTTGCACGACGTGGACACCGGGGACAGTCCCCCTGTCCGACACCGGGCCTACCGCGTACCAGATCGGGTACGGGCCTGCATACAGGAGGAGGTGGCCAAGATGCTCACAATCGGGGTCATCGAGCCCTCGGACAGTCCCTGGGCCAGTCTGGTTGTATTGGTCCCCAAAGCCGCTGCCCCCGGCACCGCACCTGAACTGAGATTCTGCGTCGACTACCGGGGCTTGAACGCTGTCACCCGGACCGACGCTCATCCGATCCCCCGAGCAGACGAGCTGATCGACCGGCTGGGGGCCGCCCGCTACCTCAGTATCTTCGACCTAACAGCGGGCTACTGGCAGATCGGCCTCACACCCAGGGCTCAGGAACGGTCAGCCTTCTCTACCCCCGATGGCCACTACCAATTCAAGGTCATGCCCTTCGGCATGAAGAATGCCCCCGCCACGTTTCAACGCCTCGTGAACCAGGTCTTGGCGGGGCTCGAAGAGTTCAGCGCTGCCTACCTGGACGATATCGCTGTATACAGCCGCCACTGGCCCGACCACCTCCGTCACCTCCAAGAGGTCCTACAGGCCCTCCAGCGGGCCGGCCTCACAATTAAGGCCGGCAAGTGCCAAATTGGCCAAGGGTCTGTGACCTACCTTGGGCACCAAGTGGGAAGCGGGCTGGTGGCCCCGCTACAACTTAAGATTGCTGCCATCCAGTCCTGGCAGCCCCCCGTCACCCAGACCGAGGTCCGAG
The DNA here is from genome assembly GCF_964204655.1 of Triturus cristatus. NCBI lineage: Eukaryota > Metazoa > Chordata > Amphibia > Caudata > Salamandridae > Triturus > Triturus cristatus. The sequence continues at coordinate 874,843,428 of NC_140588.1, forward strand.
CCTTCTTGGGGCTCACCGGCTACTACCGGCGGTTCGTGAAGGACTACGGCAGCATCGTGGGGCCCCTCACGGGTCTCACGTCCAAGAACCAACCAAAGCGGATTAACTGGACCCCCGATTGTCAAGCGGCCTTTGAGAAGCTGAAGGCCGCCCTGTGCACCGCCCCTGTGCTCCAGGCCCCCGATTACAGTCGGGAATTCGTGGTACAGACCGACGCCTCCGACCACGGCATCGGAGCCGTCCTTTCTCAGTTAAACCCCGAAGGTCATGACCAGCCGGTGGCCTTCATCAGTCGACGTCTCCTGGCCCGAGAACAGCGCTGGAGCACCATCGAGAGGGAGGCCTTCGCAGTGGTGTGGGCCCTCAAAAAGCTCCGGCCCTATCTCTTCGGTACCCATTTCCGGGTACAAACCGACCATCGACCCCTGCAGTGGCTGATGCAGATGCGGGGGGAGAACCCAAAACTCTTGCGCTGGTCCATTTCCCTGCAGGGAATGGACTTCACTGTGGAGCACCGACCAGGCCAAGACCACGCCAACGCGGATGGCCTGTCCCGCTTTTTCCGCCTCGACGAAGAGAGTCCCCAAGGAGATGGGTGACTCTCCCCGCCTTCAGCTGGGGGGGACGCATGTTGGACAGGCCACACGAAGGGCTTGCTCCCTCCCCGCACGACAGGGCCCGAGCTCCGGCCCACCAGGCATAACCCACGAAAAGCACCTGTACCCCGTCTCACGACGGATCTTCTGCCCTCGGACCTCTACTCATCACGGGGCCCAGCCCCACCGGCTCCCCCGGCCGGTTCAAGCCGCCATCTTGGGCCCTGCACCACGAGGCCGCGTGGCCTAGCCCCGACCCTAACCCCGGGCCTGGCCGGCCCCGACATCCCGGCACCACCATCCACCCGGGAGGTGAGCGGACCACTTGGCAGGTCAATGGGAGGACGAAGTGGCAAGAGCTCTTCCCCCGCCAGGTGCCGATCGCCTCCAGCTCCCCCAGGCGCTGGCTCCACCCCCTGCTGGGTGTCTGGACACCTTCATCCCGGGCCCTCCGACCTCCAAGTGCGAGGGTCCGGACATCAAAGGGCGGCTGCCCTATAACTGGGGCAACTCCGGAGCAGGAAGGCAGTTGTATCCTGGAGTCGAGAGACACCGAGAGAACTCAGCCTTGACGGACTACTGGCGCTGCCGTAGCCCGCTCTTGTGAACCATCGTCCTGCCTGCTGGCGCTGCCGCGGCCTTCTACAACATCCATCCTCGTCGGGACCTGCTGGCGCTGCCGCGGCCCGTTGTAACGACCATCCTCACCGGGACCTGCTGGCGCTGCCGCGGACCGTACCTCGACCATCTCCACTGGGACCTGCTGGTGCTGCCGCGGACCGTACCTCGACCATCTCCACTGGGACCTGCTGGCGCTGCCGCGGACCGTGTACCGACCATCTCCACCGGGACCTGCTGGCGCTGCCGCGGCCCGTACCAACTAAGCTCGAGGATTGTGAGCTAATCATCATCTCATCCAAACTACCTGACTGGTAGACAGACTGTCCCGCTACCCCTTTCCCTGCTTTGAGAGACTTGAATCGAGGGGACCCCTGAGTCCAGACCTCCTTGTACCATTCAACCGTACCCTAAGAAGTGCTTATAAAGAACCCTGAACCTTATCCATGTGTGGTATCTGTCTGTGGGGGGGAAGTTACTTGTCTGTACGATCGCTGGAGACGGCTCTCCCTGGAGACCTCTCCTCCTGACCCCGGCCGACCCTCCCGGTCCGTCTACCCTTTCTAACACTCCCCTAGACCAGGCCCTTTTAAAACTAACAAAGGCAAAGATGGATGCTGAAGAGGTTATTGCAAATAAGGCAGCTAAGATATATCTTACTAATAGAGAAAGGGCCCACGAATTTAGCGAAGCAGTTGGGAGAACATTAGCTATTCGCACAAGACAAAGGATCGCTTCAGGTGAGGTTAGAGAAATTATAGATTCAGAAGGTAATTTGTGCACGAGTCAAGATGAAATAAGAGAGGTATTTAGGAAATTCTATGCCTCCCTCTATGACGAGCAACATGGGTATGACCTGGATCAGATGGGGAAATATATGGAAGATATCCAAGTGGTGCGAATAGAAGAGGAAGTAGTAGAGGGGTTGGAAGATCCATTGGACCTACAAGAGATAAAAAACGCTATAGCGAATCTCCCTTCGGGTAAAGCATCAGGTCCTGATCAAATTCCAATCGAATTTTATAAGATATTCTGGGATGCTCTTTCACAAGACTTCGTTATAATGATACAATCTGGGGTCTCTGTACCAGAGTCATGGGGTGGTGCTGAAATAGTGGTAATTTTGAAGAAAGGAAAACCTCCCACCATGCCAACATCATATAGGCCAATCACGCTCATGAATACCAACGCAAAAATTTTCTCTAAAATATTAGCTACAAGGTTTGCACAAATAATTGATTCCCTTGTGAGTACTAATCAACATGGATTTATCCCAGGGAGGGGTACGACTCACCATACTCGTAAGGTTATTACACTTTTTGACGCCACGGAGGTTTCAGGAGACCCGATGGCCGTAATGTTATTAGATGCAGAAAAAGCATTTGATCGGGTCTCCTGGAATTATTTGTGGTATATCCTGAGAAGAGTAGGGCTCAAAGATGGTTATATTAAGGCAATTCAAGTGCTATACAGAGCCCCAAGTGCTGTGATCCGGATTAACTCAGGTTTAACTAAGTCTTTTCAAATTAAGAGAGGTACCAGGCAGGGCTGCCCTTGCTCTCCACTTTTATTTGCGATGTATATTGACCCCCTGGTCCGAAGACTAGAGAGCTGTGATATGATTCGCCCAGTATGCACGCCCATGGGATATAGTAAGGTCCTTGCATATGCGGATGACGTGGCAGTGATCACATCTAATCCCATAGAAGCTATAGCGCAGGTTGAAATTGAGGCCATCAGATTTGGACAAATATCGGGTTACAAAATGAATGCCAATAAGACTCAGATAATTAAGAACAAGTACGTAGACTGCCCTGATCATCGGGTGGTGCAGGATGCGGTGTATTTGGGGGTAACTATTTCTTCTGATTTAGATACATTGGTAGAGAAAAATACAACTCCAGTTTTTCTTAAGGCAAAAAGGGATCTAGATAGGTTTGAGAATCTTCATCTTTCCCTTGTGGGGCGCACTAATATTATAAAGATGTTGATTTTACCGAAGTTTTTATATCTTTTTAGGGCAATACCATTATTATTTGAAACAAAATGGTTTAAGGAATGTGAACATATGATCAATAGATTTATCTGGGCAAAGGGAAAAACAAGGAGAGCCCTTAGGTTTATGGCACTGCCTCGTGATAGGGGAGGTTGGTCTCTTCCGGATCTAAAACTATATTATTGGGCAGCGGCCCTACAAAATATGCTGGGTCTGATAGGAGGGGCAGAGGTCGAAGGACAAGATAAGGCGGGTACATTGGCAATTTATGGCTTAGTCATGGGGGTAGAAGCTGAGAATATATTTTTAAAACAAACCGATTTTTGTTACTTTAAAAGGACACGATTTAAGACGATTCTAGCAGCTTATAATATATGGAAAGCATTCTCAAAAAGTTTTGGCTTAGGCAAATATAATGCATACACTAGAATGAGTATGAACTCTACTTTCCCAGTAGATATTTTTTCAGGTTGGGTTTTTGGAGAATGGGGAAGAAAGGGGATAAGGATGCTGGGAGACATCAGGACCACACAAGGGGTCCTCCAATTTTCGGAGATACAGTCAAACTATGGAATTGAGACGAGACATTTTTTTAAGTTTCTGCAAATAAGAAGCTATGTTGAAACAAAGCGGGGGGGCCCAGCTGGGTTTTCTAGGATTCCAATTATGGATTTAGTACAAGCAGGGTCAGACTGCACGATTCGGAGGTTTTACTCAGAATTGATAAAGGCTAAACAAGACGATAAAGATAGAATGGCGCAGAAATGGGGGAGGAAGCTGGATATAATAGAAGAGTGTTTTCATGTGTCTTTAGAGTTGGGACAGAGTATTTTATGTTCGGCACCCCTACAGGCGCAACATTATAAAACTATTTATCATCTTTATTACACTCCGGCGAGAATTGCTCAGTGGGGAGGAATCTCGGGAATTAGATGCCCGAGATGTGGAAGCTTAGAGGCTGATTTGACTCACATGCTTGTAACATGTACCCATTTGCAATCCATCCAAAAGAATATCGAGGAATTTCTATCTAGAGTTTTAGCTGTAGAAATAATTTTATCTCCATCGATAATTCTCCTTGGGGTTAATCATAATGATATACACATGAAGGGGGGATACTTTTTATTTGTTGCAATGGCAGTATTAAGACTATGCATAACTTCAGCCTGGCTAGATCCTATATCCCATCGTATCATCAATGGTTTGCTCGATTATTGGCAATATAGAATCTAGAGAATGCTATATATGCTAGAAAAGGGAAAAGAGGGAGAATATTAGGAAGAAAAATTTGGGACTCATTAAAGAAATGGAAAGAGGATCCTACCTGACTCCCTACTGAAGTTTTCAAGTAGTGAGAGTATTTTATAAAGATATTATGTATTGCAATAATATTCTTTTCCTGTGTATTGTTTTGTTTTGTATATTATTTCATTTCAAATGTGTTGTGCCCTGTGTATAACTTCATAAAACTTATAAATAAAATTAAAAAAAAAAAAAAAAAAAAGACACTCAACATGCAGTGACCCAGTCAGGTTTTGCTGTGTTTAATGTTTGTGATTTGCAGCATGTGTCAAAAATGGAAATACATGGCTCATGTTCATCCATTTTTGCCACCAGTGTGTGGTCGAGATGCTATGTAGTTTGGTCTGTGTGTGCTGACATCTGTGTGGACATTCTTGCTTGCCATGAGGGTGTCTCCTCAGTGCAGGTGCTCCTTATTCAGACACATTGCAGGCCCATTAGCTAATGCATTGTCCTGTGTTTGGACATGTGTGCCACTCCACATGACAGGCAGTGGGTCAGATGTGTTGCCAACTGTGTCATCATGGTACGGATGGCCATGTGACAGGTGGCATGATTCAAGTGTTCAGTCAATAAGTATAGTACCTTGGCACTGACTACATTTGTCAGCATGTCTGCCTTTTTAATATGCTTCTTTTTGCTAGTTGGTTGTGAGGGACAATATTGTGCCTGCATGACAGATGTCTCCCAGGGAAGTGCAAAAGAAAGTACTTTTACACTTTCCGTGGACACACAGGCACATTTCACTGGAAGGCACAGTTTGATTACCAGTTGTCTTCTGAATATACATATCCATGTTCACACAGTGTGTTTGCATGTGTGTAAGTCCTTGGTTGTTGCTGATACGAACTTACGAGTGTCAAGTCATCCAGACCACCGTGGTGCCATGGATATGTACTTACTTCTACATCATTTATTATTTACAGTGGCTTTTTAGAAATCGGCAGCCAGCTCATACAATTACTGTGTAAAAGTATTTTTGTGTGCACATCATTGTGTGACTTCGGTCATGCAGGCAGATGTGTCTTCTGTTCACAAAGTGGCCCATTCACACATTCTAAACATGTACATTGTGTAAAGTGTTGTGAGTCCCAAGGGTTTGCAATGTTTTTGGCTATGGTTTCCTAAGTACTCGCAGGTCTCAGAGTGTGGGGACACCTTCAATATTGAGGTGTGTTATTTGGCCTTGGGTGCACAAATACTGTTTTGTTCACAGTGAACAAGAGGTGGCATGGATTAATATTCTTGCTGTGCTCAACTGTCCCCAGACACTAGCTTCTCAGTATAATTCGATATCAAGTTATTTGCTGTTGTGTCATGATCTCCATTGTTTCCAAGTGTCATGGTGGGTCAACCAACTGGGGAGTGCAGGGTTACATATGTGCGGACTATTATAGATGTTACTCATGATGCATTTCCTGATATGCACTGTGACATTTTAATTGTGACTCATGTGTCTGTTGTATACAGGTGACTGATTATGTTCTGTCTCTTCACCTTGCCCACAGCATCATTGGAGGACACCGAGGGAGACACCTGCACGGATGTGGAGGAGGGATCCAGCACCGCTGCCACCACTGCTGCGGAGTCTGTGGGAGCAAGTGGCATGGAGGGCGAGGGGAGTCAGGCGGAGGACCTGTCTAGTGACTACACTGACTACGACGCAGACGGGTCCGATGCTGAACTCCTCGAGGGGGCGGAGGCTGCTACAATACCTGGCAGCAGCACTACATCTGTCACCGCCCCCTCCATTCCCATCACCGCCCTCCCAGTTGCTCCGGTCCCTTCTGTCCGTGCTAGGCAACACCGTGTCTCCTTCGTGCCAGGCACCGCACCCCCTGCCCCTGTCCCCCCTACTGCCCTCACTGCAGAGTCTGTGGACATTCTGCGACAGTTGCAGGTTGGACAGACATTGCTGCTGAATGTCCTCCATGGCCAGAGCCGAATGATGACGCAGATGGTGTCGTACATGGAGGGCATGTCATCAGCGATGTCTGACCAACGGATGTTGCTGAGGTCCATGGACTCTTCACTGACGGCAGCAGTGAGTCTCCTGCAGCGCTTCCTCCTCCCCCTACCCCTGCACCATCCACACTTCCCACTCCCATACCTGTCCCAAGCACACACAGACATTCACAAGCACGCACCCCACCAGACACAGCCAGCACACCACCACGTAAGAGCAAGCACACTCCTCCTGGCACGCACACTCAGGGGGATGAGGGCACACCTACTGGGTCTGTGTCACGATTACTCACCGGACCTCTGCCCCCTTGACATCCCTCAAGGAAGACACAGCCCGTTGGGATCGGGCCGCGAACCAGTTCCGCGAGATGCGGGGCAAATGGGGGACTACCGAAATCGCCACGGAACTACAGCTCCCATCAGCCGGTGTGTCGGCGAATCGCGCGCACAGGAAGTGACGCGGCGCAAGAGCCGGGAAGCCATTTAGCCCGGAGAGCGAGGAGATACGCTCGCAGATTATCCTGGAGCCTGACCTTGACCTCGTCGCAGTGAAGAATCCTGTCGTGGTGTTTCCCGGGTGCGGTAAGGGTGTCAGTGACACCGCCAAGAGTCCTTTTGTGCACACGTTCTTGCATTCTTCAACCTGGTAACTGCTAATCCATCTGCTTATTCGTGAGACCAGTTTGGGAAATACGTATCCTCCCTGCTAGAGTGCGTGGAGCGCACGGAAACGATTGACATTACCAGGTGGTTTGACTATAATACCACACTGTGGATTTCATTGTCCAACCTTGTTCTGCCTTATCAGATGTCAAAGCTCAACGCCTACTGTTATACGTGATGCCTACCATGTACCGATGATATGTGTGTGTGTTTGTTTCGTCTTCTAGCTGGGTGTTTATAGAGTGGCCGCTAGGCTGCAGCATAAGACCTTCTTTCCCCAGTGATGCCTACCAGCACACCCTTTCTGGTTGGTACATGTGTTGCGTCCTATAAAAAGGTATATTCAACTGCTGTGTGAACTGGGGGGTTTATGTGTTGTTTGTTTATCAACAGTCATGCCATTTGAGTAGCGTATACAGAACTGAGGCATCCCTGAGCACCCTACATCTAGCTGGCCTTGAAGAGGCTTTGACAAACCTTACTCGCCCTTCTTCTGGCAAAGCTAGATTTGGTTCTTTTCCTTTACAGGTAGACCTAATCGTTTATGAGAGACAAGTGGGTGATATGATTGTTTAAGGTATATGCGATAGTGCTAACAAACCCTGTGTTTCATTTACAGATCTCCCTCCCCGCTGTTCCCTTCCTTTCCTTCCCCCCGATTAACCCCCTTAAGCTTCCGTGCCTTTACGGCAACTCGGAATTAAGGTTGTCAATAGGGGGGCCCCCATTGAGCAACAAACCGATCCTGAGAGGCCTTCGCGGGACCTGACAGTCTGGGGCACACAGGCATACACGCAGCCACAGTCCGAGGCCGCATGGCGCACTAACCAGTCCCTCCAAAGGCACTCCCCTCGGCTCCCCTACCACACCTCCAGAGAAAGAGGCCTACTTGGCTGTGCTGGGCCTCAGCCCCTCTGTCTCTCCAGCCCGCAAACGGGAACAGCACTCCACGGGTAGGGGAGTTGAGCCCCCCACCCTGTCCCCCCCCAGTAGCGCTGCACCCCATCACTCCGACCCACCCCTCCTTTGGGGCTGTGTTGTCTTCGGGTGAAGGGGAGACGCTTGACGACCTGGCAGCAGTGTGCAGCGCCGCGCTGACCTCAACCTTTGGTGCTGCCCCACCCCCTGTGGTGGAGGCGTCCGTCCCTGCACCCACCACACCTACCCTTCCACCTCCTGTCCCTGCGGTGCCTGGTCCTTCCCCACATGAAGCCCACCCCCAGTCGAGGAACCTGTGGGTTCTAATGTGCAGGCAAGGTAGGGGAGACGCGTGGCCATGTGTCCCCCCCAAGGACTTCATATCTGGAATGGCCATGTGCCTTTGTTAATAGTGTTGTTAACTACTTTTTATTTCATTGCTGAATAAAGCATTTTATTTTCCGTTTGAACACATTTGCCTTTCAGGTATTGATGTGGGTGCTGATGGTCCCGGAGTTGGGGTGGTGGTAATGTGTTATGTGTCAGGATAAAGTTGTCGTCTGATGCTAATGGGGTGGACCATGGTATCTGCCTGCCATCACAATGTCTCTGCAATATATATTTGGTCGTGTTTGCTATTTGTGTTTGGAGACATTGTCCCAAGGACTGTTCCTTCCTCTGTGGCACCTGACATCTACCCTGCAGGGAGTAGCACTTTTGTAGTGCTGACCTGTGTCTAAATTTCCTTTGTTGGTGACGGATCCCTTCAACTGTGGCCATGCCTGCTCAGCAATGTCTCCGGCTGCATCCTCTGTGCCATCCTTGCTAGTCACTGTACTTGTGTATTGAGTATGTTGTCATGCCTTAATGGTGACAATCAGCATTTTCAACACTATGCATGTGTGTTATCCCAGCCTAGCACACATTTGGTTCTTGTTCTGCAGGGTATTTGAGCACCTGCCTGACAATTGTAGGCATTGTATCTGTGGAAAGTCCACCCTATTCCTTCCATGAGAGGCAACATCTTGGTGGCTGTCCCAGCACCTGTACATTCCTATCAGTCCTGGGATGTGCGTGACAGTGTGTGTTCCCTTTGGCTCTCTTAGTGTAGTGGGCATTGACATGAGTATACAGTCTTGTGGCATGATCTCTGTGTGTGTATTGTGCTGCATCCGCCAGGGGTGGGTATGCATGTGTCATTTGTCCTCACACCCACATGTGTGGTGTCATGCAGTGGGGGATGGACATCCATCCTCATGGTAGTAGGACACTGCTGTCAGTGATGTGTTGTTATGAAACTATCAACATAGTTGAACATTGGGGATGCGTACATACACCCATGGAGTTGTGCTCATCTGATCATGATGTACACACACCCATGACTCTGTCCACTGCTGGGAGTGATATGCACCCACCCTTCATATGTCTGTCCACTGCTTGGAGTCGTCTGCATCCACTCCTCATATGTCTGTCCACTGCTGGGAGTCCCCTGCACCCACCTCTCATATATCTGGGCACTGCTGGGAGTCCTCTGCACCCAGCCCTCATGTCTCTGTCCACTGCTGGGAGTCCTCTGCACCCACCCCTCATATGTCTGTCCACTGCTGGGAGTCCCCTGCACCCACACTTCATATGTCTGTCCACTGCCGGGAGTCCTCTGCACCCACCCCTCATATGTCTGTCCACTGCTGGGAGTCCCCTGCACCCACCCCTCATATATCTGGGCACTGCTGGGAGTCCTCTGCACCCACCCCTCATGTCTCTGTCCACTGCTGGGAGTCCTCTGCATCCACCCCTCACATGTCTCTGTCCACTGCTGGGAGTGATATGCACCCACCCCTCATATGTCTGTCCACTGCTGGGAGTCCCCAGCACCAACACTTCATATGTCTGTCCACTGCTGGGAGTCCTCTTCACCCACCCCTCATATGTCTGTCCACTGCTGGGAGTCCCCTGCACCGACCCCTCATATATCTGGGCACTGCTGGGAGTCCTCTGCACCCACCCCTCATGTCTCTGTCCACTGCTGGGAGTCCACTGCACCCACCCCTCACATGTCTCTGTCCATTGCTGGGAGTGATATGCACCCACCCCTCATATGTCTGTCCACTGCTGGGAGTCCCCTGCACCCACACTTCATATGTCTGTCCACTGCTGGGAGTCCTCTGCACCCACCCCTCATATGTCTGTCCATTGCTGGGAGTCCCCTGCACCCATCTCTCATATATCTGGGCACTGCTGGGAGTCCTCTGCACCCACCCCTCATGTCTCTGTCCACTGCTGGGAGTCCCCTGCACCCACCCCTCATATATCTGTCCACTGCTGGGAGTCCTCTGCACCCACCCCTCACATGTCTCTGTCCACTGCTGGGAGTGATATGCACCCACCCCTCATATGTCTGTCCACTGCTGGTAGTGATATGCACCCACCCTTCATATGTCTGTCCACTGCTGGGAGTCCCCTGCACCTACCCCTCATATATCTGTCCACTGCTGGGAGTCCTCTGCACCCACCCCTCACATGTCTCTGTCCACTGCTGGGAGTGATATGCACCCACCCCTCATATGTCTGTCCACTGCTGGTAGTGATATGCACCTACCCTTCATATGTCTGTCCACTGCTGGGAGTCCTCTGCACCCACCCCTCATATGTCTGTCCACTGCTGGGAGTCCCCTGCACCCACCCCTCATATGTCTGTCCATTGCTGGGAGTCCCCTGCACCCACCTCTCATATATCTGGGCACTGCTGGGAGTCCTCTGCACCCACCCCTCATGTCTCTGTCCACTGCTGGGAGTCCCCTGCACCCACCCCTCATATATCTGTCCACTGCTGGGAGTCCTCTGCACCCACCCCTCGCATGTCTCTGTCCACTGCTGGGAGTGATATGCACCCACCCCTCATATGTCTGTCCACTGCTGGTAGTGATATGCACCCACCCTTCATATGTCTGTCCACTGCTGGGAGTCCTCTGCACCTACCCCTCATATGTCTGTCCACTGCTGGGAGTCCCCTGCACCCACCCCTCATATATCTGTCCACTGCTGGGAGTCCACTGCACCCACCCCTCACATGTCTCTGTCCACTGCTGGGAGTGATATGCATCCACCCCTCATATGTCTGTCCACTGCTGGTAGTGAAATGCACCCACACTTCATATGTCTGTCCACTGCTGGGAGTCCTCTGCACCCACCCCTCATATGTCTGTCCACTGCTGGGAGTCCTCTGCCCCCACCCCTCATGTCTCTGTCCACTGCTGGGAGTCCTCTGCACCCACCCCTCACATGTCTCTGTCCACTGCTCGGAGTGATATGCACCCACCCCTCACATGTCTATGTCTACTGCCGGGACTCCTTGGCAGACAGCCACCCACCCACCCGCACCCTTGGTGCTGTACACTGCTGTCCTGGTCATGTACACACCCCAATATGCTGGTTATATGCTGCACCAGGCCGTAAGCCAACATTTGTGGCGTGTGTACGCCTTGTATCACTAATGTACTGGTGCCCTAGAGGTACGGGTGATGCGGTCCGTACCCACGCCCTCAGAGCGTGGGTACGGCCCGTACCACCATTGGAGTGGTGATGTAGGGGTACGCGCCATACCCACGCCCTCAGAGCGTGGGTACGGCCCGTACCACCATTGGAGAGGTGAAGTAGGTGTACGCTTGGTACAGGCCGTACCCACGCCCTCAGAGCGTGGGTATGGGTCATGCCACCATTGTAGTGGTGATGTAGGGGGACGCGCCGTACCCATGCCCTCAGAGCGTGGGTACGGCCCGTACCACCATTGGAGTGGTGAAGTAGGTGTACGTGTGGTACAGGCCGTACCCACGCTCTGAGGGCGTGGGTACGGCGCGTCCCCCTACATCACCACTACAATGGTGGTACGACCCGTACCCATGCTCTGAGGGCGTGGGTACGGCCCGTACCAAGCGTACACCTACTTTACCTCTCCAATGGTGGTACGGGCCGTACCCACGCTCTGAGGGCATGGGTACGGCACGTACCCCTACATCACCACTACAATGGTGGTACGGGCCGTACCCACGCTCTGAGGGCGTGGGTACCGCGCGTACCACGCATACCCCTACATCGCCACTCCAATGGTGGTACGGGCCGTACCCATGCTCTGAGGGCGTGGGTACGGCACGTACCACGCGTACCCCTACATCACCACTCTAATGGTGGTCCGGGTCGTACCCACACTCTGAGGGCGTGGTTACGGGCCGTACCACCATTGTAGTGGTGATGGGTATGCAGGGATTGGTGGACACGCCCCCGAAGTGACCAGACCCTGGAGGTAATGTTAGGACAGTATATGGTATTTAAAAAATTTGGTGGAGGTTATGTTTCCTGCCCCTCGCCCCCCCTTTGCCCCCCTGGGTGTTGTGCTGACCTTCTGCGGCATCTGCGTCGGTTTCTGTGCACAAGGTCGTAGGCTAGGAGGGCCGGGATGACACGTAGAATGGGGTCCATGGCTGTCCGTCGCGTCCCGCAGCTCCTTCTTCGCTTCGTCCTCACTTTCCCGGGAGTTTTTAGCTGCCGTAAAAATGATCCGTGCGGAGTGACGTAGGCACGAATCGTACTTGCTGGTCCGTAGAACGCTGCCTGACTCCGTCCGGACGTCACGTACGCGATGTCCCGGATCGGAATTGTGGGTATTTTTTAGCCGGTCGGTGTTTTGTACGACTCGTACGGAAATGGTATTTCTGTATGAATCGTACTTGCGGGTTTGTAAGGTTGTTTTCCCGGGTACGAGTCGGACGGAGAATTCGCTCCCTACGACCATTCGTACCCGGGTTTTACAGGATCGGAATCGGCACCTTATTGTTCAATTGAACAAATATAAGGAATAAATGTAATTTAAAAAAAAATTAAACATAGATATATAAAATGTAATATATATATTTACTTTAAAAGATAATAAACTAATAATCTAAATGTATTTTAAAATGTTATAAATATATACAAAATTACAAAGAAATGTATATATATATATATATATATTCACTGAAAAAACCAAAGGTTTCAGGGGCGTTATAGTTAGGAATTGGCATTTAAAAAACCTTCGAAATTCACTGAAAAAACCTTAGGTTTCAGGGGTGTTATAGTTAGCTGGACATTTCCCTCGTACAAAACCCTAGAAATTCCCCTGTTAGAGTTAGTTTAGCTAACTATAACTTGCGCCCCCGCAATGCACTGCTGATGACGTCACATATTACATCACTGATGACATGGTCAGTGACATCACTGATGACAACTCAAATGACATCACTAATAACATCACTGATGACGTCATCCAGTGACTGTGTGTTTCTGTAAAGTTTAAATATGTTTTATATATTTATAGTGAAAGGCCTGTGGAAGAATGAGTGGGTGTACAAGTGTGTGAATGGATGATTTTCTAGGTGCGTAACTGACTCTATAAGTGAGTCATTAAATGTATCTTACTGCAAACTAGTGACTAAACTGTGTGAAGGTCTGTATGTGTGTGTCTGTTGGTGTATAAGTGGCTGCATGGTTTTGTGAATAGCTATATGAGTGTCTATATGGGTTATTGATTGGTTGTCTGAGTATCTGTATGGGTGCCTGAGTGTTTGTGTGGGTAGGGTGTGTGTGACTCTGTGCATAGATGTGTGACTGGGTGATTCTATGGGTGCCTGGTTTTAAGAGTGCATCTGTGATGAACTGTGTGATTGAGTGAGTGTATGTATGGGTGTGTTAGGGATTGAATGTATATCTCAGTTGTACATGTGTCAGTAAATACATATGTGAAAGGCAGTACATATGTGTGTAAGAGTATATAAGTGGGTATATGTGAGAGTATGTGATTGTGAGAGTGGCTGTATGGATGAGTGTGTGCTTGTATCAATGATTGTATAAGAGCGTAAGAATGTGGTACTATTTTTATGAGTAAGTGAACTTGAGTGTGTATAACTGCATAGGTGAGTAAATGGGAGTGTGATTAATTATTTGCATGACTGACTAGGTGTTAGAGTACCTCTATGGATAATTGGTGGTGTGTGAGTGTCTATGTAGGTGTATAAATGCATATGATAGTCTTGTACGGAGTGACTGTAAGTATGAGTGACTGTACAGGTGAGTGAGTGGAGGTGTATGTAGACCTAAGAGTTAATGAGTGGGTATGTAGTTATTGGTATTGGAGTATCTATGGTTTTCAGAATGGACGTCTGAAATTTTGAGTTGGTGTATCAACGGTTAAATTAGGGTGTGAGAAGATGCAGTAATTTATCACATGAATGATGTCATCAGTGATGTCATTTGAGATGTCATCAGTGATGTCATCAGTGATGTCACTGACCATGTCATGAGTGATGTAATATGTGACGTCATCAGCAGTGCATTGCGGGGGCGCAAGTTATAGTTAGCTGAACTAACTATAACAGGGGAATTTCTAGGGTTTTGTACGAGGGAAATGTCCAGCTAACTATAACACCCCTGAAACCTATGGTTTTTTCAGTGAATTTCTAAGGTTTTTTAAATGCCAATTCCTAACTATAACGTGCATGAAACCTATGGTTTTTTCAGTGAATTTCAAAGGTTTTTTAAATGCTAATTCCTATCTATAACTTATCTCTGAAGATATCATTTTTAATGATTTTGATTGGATTTGTATATTTTTCAAATTCAGTGTGTCAATTTCATTAATTAAGTTTTTTTTTAAATACTTTTTTATGAGCATTTTTTCTTTTAAAAATTAAAAAATATTATTTGAACTTAATGGGTTTTTCAAACATATTTTTTCAACTATATGTTCAAAACTTTATTTTATATGTTTTTTTTAAATATTTTTGGATCCGCGCACCCTAAGCGCACCGTTCTCGATCCCTACACGATAGCATCCGCGCATGGTATGCGTTGGGTACGTGTTTAGTGCGCGATTGCAATGCGACCGGTACGCGACTACCAGCCTATACGCGACACATTCAATGTATGTAACGCGACGTTTACGCGCTTTCGCGATGTGTCATCTGCGTCTATGACACGGTAGGTGCGCGGACCGCGCGAAATTTTTAACATTTAAAAAAACATATAAATATGTATTTCATGTGAATATTAATTGAAGACAAACTCTAAACTAGTCTTAAAACTAATATATTTTCACATCTAATCCTATAATTTTTTTCATTCAATTTCGCGGATGCGCGCTGGTTGCATGCTGTGTAAGCGCAGGGTGCGCGGATCCCATGTGACCTGCAAAAAAAGAGATTTGATTGGTTCATTACACTTCCTCTTCTAACTATTGAAAGACCCCACCCATTTCAATCATTCTTCTTTGACCTTCTTTAGAGCACCATCTTTTTGGAGAGAAGAAGATTTTTTATACTAAGTTTACACTTAGCTCTAACTTTTTTCAACCAAAAATGGCTTCAGGGCATCACCTGCATCTCCTCATACTTCTGAGGATGAATTTTTGGAGGAGGCACCACCCAAAGAGCGTTTTTCTTCAGTGGTGTGGACATTTTTTACTTTTTCCGAGGGGCAGAATAAGACCAATGCCACCTTGGTCACGTGCAAGATTTGCAAAAGAGTCCTGTCGCTAGGGGATCCTAACAAGAAATACTCGTGTGGCACGGCAAGTATGATGAAGCACATGAGGACCCTTCATCCAAACAATCTTGCACGAGAAGAGTGCCGACGGATGAGAAACACTCCTGCGCCATCCACCTCATCGCAGCCGAGCACATCAAGAGTGCATCCATCAGCCCAAACCTTGGACATCCGTCCTCAATTTCAATTTTTAAAGTGCTCTGCACTAAGTGCAATAAGACTTTGTGCTATGGTGAGCAGTCGATCGATCTGATCTGCCGCCGGCAAGAAAGTCACATTTGCTAGTTTATTTTTTATTTTTATTGTTCCCTGAAGTTAATTGTTTGGTTTCTCCTGTTTAGTTTTTGGGGTTTTTTTTGCAGAAAAACCAAAAAATTTTAAAAATTGTTCAGAAAACCCCCCAAAAATTATAAAAGAAGAAAGAAGAAAAAAAAAATTCTTGTAAGAACTAACTTTCCTGGTTTAAAAGAAGAGCTAAACTTCTTTGTTAGTGTTAGTTTAGAAGAATGTATGTGTAGTACGTAATTGACTGAATGAATGCATTAGTAGCGTATGGTGAATGTATAAGTGCAGAACTATGAGGAAGTGCTGCAGCATCACACAGTAACCTCTTTAACTGCAGTGTGCTGTAGTACTTCCGAAGCACAGGGATGCAACATATGTACATAAATATGTTGCAAATCTATGCTTCTGTCTGCACGGCTGCTTAAACTGCAGCCATGTGGTGAAAAAGGCACCCTTGCACCATAGTGCAAGGATATCTGTGTCATGTGCTGTTTGTTTTTCTACAGGAAGACACACCTTCCTGCACAAAAACAATGAGAAAATGCATTTTTCTCCTTCAATGTATGCTGAACATTTCAGCATGCATTGAAGATATAAAAATGTGGAGAAATTAAAACAATTCTCCTTGTTGTGCTTTCCTACACCAATTTTAGAATGGTGCACCATTCACACACAGATCGAGATTTATGATTTCTGATAAATCTAGACATGTGTCTTGTTCTATGAGTATTAACTGCAATCATGCACAACAACACTTATAGAACACCCTTTCAACACAAAGTGGTCTGCATGATGAGGTTGTATTTACATGGAGTATAAAAAGTGCACAGAGTGCCTTTTCCTCTCTTTGTAAATATGAAAGAGTATCTTACAAAATAACTATGTTACAAAAAGTGACATATTTCCATTTTTAAAATTCCTTGCGAATGATAAAAGGTAAGCACAGAGTTTTGTCTGCAAAGATGTTCAAAGAAGAATGATTGAAATAATTGCGGTCCTTCAATAGCTAAAATAGGAAATATTATGAGCCCCTCAAATCTCATTTTTTTCCAGATCATATGATATCTGATTATGGTCAGATTTCAAAACTACAAAGGTATAAAAAGAGTGTATTTAGAAACATGTTTCAACTTTGTAGCTTCTTGCAGACCTCCTCATTCTGCATATTGAGACTTAGTTAAACTTACCTTCACAGTAATAGGAATAAAAAATGGTACACATTTTTTTCACATTTTCATTCCAATCTAAATTCATAAAAATTGCTTATTTTAAAATATGGATCTGTGAAAGAAAAGGAAAAAAAATTATAACATGTAATAATACATTTTTTACAACACAGCATAATTTCCACAAAGTAATTTTTTTGCCTTTTTTGCTGTTCTCAGAATATATTAAATTTCACTAAAAATAGTGATTTCAATCGTACTCATCACTTAACAGCGGGCAAAAAAAAAACAATCTCAAAGATTGTTAAAAAAACAACAACATGCTATTCTCAAAAAAAAACAAGATACAAATCACAGATATATAAAATGCATACAGCTAACAAAATTTTATAAGTTTAACTTACAAAAACTGTAAATGTTGTTGCTTTAAAATATTCACCAAATCTAAGGATGAATTTTTGAAAGGATGCACCACGCCCACAACGTTTTCCTTCAGTGATGTGGAAATTTTCTACTTTTCTCGAGGGGCAAACAAAGACCAATGCCACCTTCGTCACGCACAAGATTTGCAAAAGAGTTCTGTTACGAGGGGATCCTAACAAAAAATACACGTGCGGCACAGCAAGTATGATGAAACACCTAAGGACCCTTCATCCAAACAATCTTGCACGAGAAGAGTGCAAACAGATGAGAAACACTCCTGTTCTGTATCTGTAAAAAAGAATCACAAATAAATGTATATTAATAACTTTAAAATTTATACTATTCCATTACTGTACAAACACATTTTATATAAAAACTGACTAAGAAACTATAGCCCTGAACCACAAGTGTGACGATGGTTAAAACACTACACGCATAGTGCATACTACTTTGAAGCAGTTCATGCCCTAAAGCCTACATCACTAAAAGACTACATGCTAACTGACTAAATGATTACAGTACTATAAGGAGACACACTGGGTGAGTGACAGGGTGTTTGCTAGAAGTGTATGAATACTAACTAGGGAATTGAAGGTGTGAAGTCAACTGTGTAGGTGATTAGAGGACTGCATCCATACTGCATAGGCATTTAAAGCAGTCCATGTGCTAAGGCCTGGCTCACTGCATGACTACTTGGGTACTGACTGAATGATTAGAGTACAGCAAGGAGAGTGCCTAGGTGAATTTATAAGTGGTAGGCTTTTCGCACAGGGAATGGATTAGTACTTGGTGCTGAATTGGTCACTAGAGGAGTGCAAAGGGAGTGACAGGATGTTTGCTGGACTGTATGGATACTGACTAGGGAATTGAAAGTGTGAAAGACAAGTGTCTAGGTGGTTAGAAGACTGCATACATAGTGGATAGGGGTTTGAACCAGTCCATGTGCTAAGGCCTGGCTCAGTGCATGAATACTTAGGCACTGACTGAATGATTAGAGTACTCCAAAGATAGTATCTTGGTGAATTTATAAGTGTTTGGGTTTTGGCACAGTGAATGGATTAGTACATGATGCTGAATGGGTCACTAGAGGTCTGCAAAGGGAGCTACAGGGTGTTTCCTGGAAGTGTATGGATACTGACTAGCGAATTGAAAATGTGAAAGACAAGTGTATAGATTGTTAGAAGACTGCATGCATACTGCATAGACATTTGAAACAATCTATGTGGTAATGTATGGTTAACAACATGAGTACTTGGAAACTGACTAAATCATCAGACTACTGCTCGGTTAGTGCCTGGGTAAAACTTTTAAATTTTCAGTTCTGGCACAGTGAAGAGAATAGTACATGGTACTGCACTTTAGTGTCAAACCCTGACTTATTTTATCAATGCATAAGCAAATAATAGCTTCTAAAGCTACTGAAACTTGACAACATGACCGATTTTAAAACAGTTATCTGTCATCAAATATACTATGTTACCAAATGCTTTTCTCACAATCCTTACCCAAATGTACACAGACTCACAGTGTGATTTTAGACAAGCAACACTATCCCTAGCAGTTTACCAAAACTCATTCACTAGTCTAGAAGAGGTGATGATACTGCACACAATCTACATATTTAAGTACAGCACATTAGTGTCAAAGCATGACTCATTTAATCAACGCATAAGCAAAGACTGGCTTCTAATGCTACTAAAACTTGACAACATGACAGGTTTTAAAAGAGTTATCTGCTAAAAAATACATAATGTTACCAAATGCTTCTCTCACAGTGGTTCCCAAATGCACACAGACTCACAGTGTGATTCTAGACAACAACTACTATACCTAGGACTTTACCAAAAATCATTCACTATTGTGGAACTGATAAGGGAACTGCACACAATCTACATATTTCAGGACTGCACTTTTCTGTCAAAGCCTGACTCATTTAATAAAAGCATAATCAAAAACTGGCTTCTAATTCTAATGAAACTTGACAACATGACAGGTTTTAAAAAAGTTATCTGTCAGAAAATACAAGATGTTACCAAACGCTTCTCTTACAGTGGCTCCCAAATACACACTAACTCACAGTGTGATTCTAGACAAGTACCACTATCCCTAGGAGTTTACCAAAACTCATTCACTACAGTGCAAGTGGTAAGGGAACTGCACACAATCTACATATTTCAGGACTGCACTTTTGTGTCAAAGCCTGACTCATTTAATCAAAGCATAAGCAAAAACTGCCTTCTAATACTACTAAAACTTGACAACAGGACAGGTTTTAAAACAGTTATCTGTCAGCAAATACACGATATTACCACATACTTCTCTCACAGTGGTTCCCAAATGCACACAGACTCACAGTGTGATTCTAGACAAGCAACACTATCCCTAGCAGCTTACCAAAACTCATTCACTACTGTGCAAGGGGTAAGGAGACTACACACAATCTACATATTAAAGTGCAGCACATTAGTCTCAAAGCATGACTTATTTTATCAATGCATAAGCAAACACTGGCTTCTAATGCTACTAAAACTTGACAACATGACAGGTTTTAAAACAGTTATCTGTCAGCAAATACGCGATGTTACCAAATGCTTCTCTCACAGTGGTTCCCAAATGCACACATACTCACTGTGTGATTGTAGACAAACAACACTATCCCTTGCACTATACCAAAACACATTTCTTCAGCTAGAAGAAGTACTACATTTTAGTATAGAAACATAACATAACTCATTTCACAAATTCATAAACAATGACTGGTTTCTAATTCTACCAAAATATAAAAACAGCACAGTTATCTGTCTGCAAACACATGAAAAACACAAATGATTATCACAGAATGGTTTCTACATGCACAAACACTGTCAATAAGATTGTAGAGAAAAAAAGTACTCCCTACACTTTAGCAGGAGAAATACATTAGTCTGATTAAAATCACAATAGTCTACATACATCCCCTCACAATTAAATAACTCACCTTTCAAGTTGTTATGTAGATTAAGAAGTATATCAGTCACTCACCATATTTTCTTTTACAGAATCTCTGCACTGTGCACCTCTCAGCAAAAACAAAGAATGGAAAAGTTTCCCTTTCATTTTCCAAACATATACATGTAAACATCAAATGACAATCCTTCACACATAAACTCAAAAGCAAACACACATTTCTATTGATTAAACGTTTCAACCCTTTCCAACTGAGATACATTTCAACCCTTCCCCCAATCTGCCTTCTACCTGTTACCAAAGAAACAGCTCATGGAACACTGCACTGAGCACACAGGTCACAAGTGCAGCACACAATGTTGCTAAACAAGACAGGGAGTGTGCTTGACTTTTCAACATATCAGCTTATCATATATAATGTTCCTTACAATCTGTTTTTGTCAACCAATAGTAGTCATACAACCAATGATTTCTTGTCTTTTTTCCCCAAAATATTCCGTGGATCCGCGCACCCAACGCGAGAGAATCCATGCACCCAACGCGATAGGATGCGCGCACCATGCGCGCATTCCGCCTTTTTTTTTTTTTTTAAAGGGGACGCCAGGGGGTCCTTCTAGGACCCCCTAAGTACCTCTAGAGGGTCAGAGTATTTCCACTCTGCCCCCTTTATATGTTTTACACACTTATTCCCCTTGCTTCTTCAGCCTCGCTTCTACCGAGGCAGAAAATGGCTGCCAACAGTTCCTGGTTTCGAATGTAGACAGACACTCAACAGCCAATTAGCATTCAGCGCGCGATCGGGAGGGTGCGCGCTCGGTTCGGGGAGGGTGCGCACATGGTGCGGGTAGGGTCCACAGATCCTCCCCGGCCATAGATATTTATGTACTTTTAACTCTAATTTTCTCAGGAACTACTCAACGGATTCACACCATTTATGCAAAAGGCACGAGTCTGAACTGAGGACTACCTCTTTGCCAAATTTGGTGTCATTCCGTTCAGCGGTTCGGGCTGTAGCTGCGACAACAGATCCTATGGGAAATTGCATGGGGAAAACGCGTTTTGGGACCCCCCTTTTTTCTCGGCCCCCGCTTGATGAATCACCACAAAACTTTCAGGGTAGGAGCGGAGCGGAGCTGGCCAAAAGTTTGGAAAATTTCGCGAGGATTAGTCAACCAGTGCCAGACTTATTGGGAATAGAATGTTGCAGATTTCCTATGGAAAATAGGTCCTAACTATAACTACCTACTGGCGACCGCCAGTAGGTAATATATATACATAAAATCTAATAAAAAAATATATTCTAAATTAAAACATTAAAATATTAAGGGGCCGATTCCGATCCTGGAGAAACCGGGTACGAATCGTCGGATGGAGCGTTTTCTCCGTCCGACTCGTACCCGGTAAAAACACCTTACAAACATGCAAGTACGATTCGTACGGAAACACCATTTCCGTACGAATCGTACAAAACACCGACCGACACAAAAATACATCCGAATGTGATCCGGGACAGCGCATACGCGATATGCGGACGGAGTTAGGCAGCCTTTTACGTACCAGCAAGTACGATTCGTACCGACAGCACTCCGGACTGCAATATTTTTACGGCACCCAAAAAGTGCCGGAAAAGCCAAGTACGCCGCGAAGCGTGAGGAAAAGGGGGCCCGGTACGTGCCGAACACCCCCCCCAGCCCCCCGTATGTACGCACCGGACCCCCAGCCCCCCGCGGATGTACGCGCCGGACCCCAGCCGCCCCGCGGATGTACGTGCCGGACCACCACCCCCGAATGTACGCGCCGGACCCCCAGCCCCCCGCGGATGTACACGCCGGACCCCCACCCCCGTATGTACGGTGCGGACCCCCATCCCCGTATGTACGGTGTGGACCCCCAGCCCCCCCGCGGATGTACGGTGCGGACCCCCACCCCCGTATGTACGGTGCGGATCCCCACCCCGTATGTATGGTGCGGACCCCCGCCCCCGTATGTACGGTGCGGACCCCCACCACTGTATGTACGGTGCGGAGCCCCACCCCCATATGTACGGTGCGGACCCCCACCCGGAAGAAATTAGAGAGGCGGTGGACCAGGGAGGGAAAGCAGCGCTGATCCTGCTTGACCTGTCGGCAGCGTTCGACACCGTCCACCACTCTATTCTTCTGAATCGCCTAAAAACGTGCGGAATAGTCGGAAAAGCATGGGACCTCATTAGATCTTTTCTCACAGATAGAGAACAAGTGGTTACCCTGGGGGAGTTCCATTCTAGACCTTTTGCCACACCTTGTGGCGTCCCTCAGGGGTCTTCACTTAGCCCCACGCTCTTTAATATTTACGTGAGTGCTCTGGCCCCGGTGATCAGTGCGTTTGGATTTGGAATTACTTCCTATGCAGATGACACCCAAATTGTGGTTTCTCTGACACCTGAGGGCGAGCTAGACACGGTGAAGCGCTTACAGGACTGTATGCTAGCAGTGGGGAGCTGGATGGCGAAGAATTGTCTCAAACTAAATTCAGATAAAACTGAGGTTATTCTGTTCGGAAATGTTACCAACTTCTGGACCCCTTCCTGCTGGCCGGACTCACTTGGCACGCTTCCACTCCCGGTCGTCAAAGCAAAAAACCTTGGCATAATCCTGGACGACAAACTGACCTTTGACTCTCATATTAAAGAGGTGACGTCCAAAACCATGTATACCATTAGGATGCTGAGGAAAGTGCTACCCCTACTTCCATCGGACAGTAGACACACAGTGGTCAGGGGGCTGGTACTGGCCAGACTGGATTACTGTAACGGTCTGTATTTAAATGCGCAAAGTAGAGCATTGAACAAGCTTCAAATTTTACAGAATGCTGCTGTCCGCCTCCTCACGGGCGCTTCTCGGTTCGCCTCGGCGTCCGCAGGAAGAAAAAGTCTGCACTGGTTACCAGTCAATAGCCGCATCCAGTTCAAGGCCTTGACCCTGACCTTTAAGGCTCTGCATGGCTTAGGCCCAGATTTCCTGAAGAATAGAATACACTGGTATATGCCAGGCAGAAACCTACGCTCCAAAGAAGCAAATTTGGCAAAGGTTCCGCGAATTAAGAAAGCTCGTTGGGGAGGCAGAAGTTTTGTCTACGGGGCCGCCAAGGCATGGAACGAACTTCCTCTGTACCTTAGGTCGGCAACGGATCTGCTGTCTTTCAGAAGGGAACTTAAGACGTGGCTGTTCCGTAATGAATAACTCTGATTTCCTCCACCATCTGCCTTTGACTCAGCCTTCCTAGGATCTGCTAGACAGCGCCAGGACGCCTCCGGGTAATTGTCGCGCTATATAAAAACCAATAACATAACATAACATAACCCCCGTATGTATGGTGCGGACCCCCACCCCCGTATGTATGGCGTGGACCCCCACCCCCGTATGTACGGTGCAGACCCCCACCCTCGTATGTACGGTGCGGACCCCCATTCGGGGGTGGGGGTCCGCACCGTACATACGGGGGTGGGGGTCCGTGCCGTACATATGGAGGTGGGGGTCCAGCGCGTCCATCCGCGGGGGAGCTGGGTGTCCGGCGCATACATCCGGGGGTGCTGGGGGGGTGTTCGGCACATATTTGGGCACATGTTTGGACGTCTACATGGTTGCTTTAGAGGTTCGCTCCGTACGGTGTTTTTACCATACAGTTGTGCATTCGGACGGACGGGACTGATCGTACTTGCACGTTCAGACTTCGGTTTCCCGATTCGTAGGTAAAACTGTCTGGGGACGTGTCGGACACTTTTACCGACCCGGGGACGTGTCGGGGAATTTTCCCAATGCGATTCGTATGGAGTTGTTTACATACGAATCGTACTTGCCAGTTTGTACGGGACTTGTACGATTCGTACGTAAAAAAATCCGGATACGATTCATACGGGGAATATTTTACAGGGATCAGAATCGGCCCCTTAATAGTTTTTAGACTTACATTTTGCACTCTATTGAGTGCAACAGTAGGGAAAGTATTTGATAATGTAGGGGTAAAAATTACTATTCCCTCTCCAGTAAGTGCAACAGTAGGGAAAGTGTTGGATAGTTGATGGGTAAAAATCACTATTCCCACTGCAGTGAGTGTAACAGTAGGGAAAGTGGTGGGCTAGCAGAGAGGTAAAATTTACTATTCCCACTCCAGTGAGTGCAACAGTAGGGAAAGTGTTGGATAGCGGAGAGGTAAAAATTACTATTAGCACTCCAGTGAGTGCAACAATAGGGAAAGTGTTGGATAACGGAGGGGTAAAAATTACTATTCCCACTCCAATGAGTACAACAGTAGGGAAAGTGTTGGATAGCGGACAGGAAAAAATTACTATTCCCACTCCAGTGAGTGCAACAGTAGGGAAAGTGTTGGATAGTAGATGGGTAAAAATCACTATTCCCACTCCAGTGAGTGCAACACTAGGGAAAGTGGTGGGCTAGCGGAGAGGTAAAAATTACTATTCCCACTCCAGTGAGTGCAGCAGTAGGAAAAGTGTTGGATAGTGGAGGGGTATAATTTAATATTTCCACTCCAGTGAGTGCAACAGTAGGGAAAACATTGGATAGCGGAGGGGTGAAAATTACTATTCCCACTCCAATGAGTGTAACAGTAGGGAACACTTTGGATAGCGGAGGTGTACAAATTAATATTCCCACTTTAGTGAGTGCAACAATAGGGAAAATGTTGGATAGCGGAGAGGTAAAAATTACTATTCCCACTCCAGTGAGTGCAACAGTAGGGAAAGTGTTGGATAGCAGAGAGGAAAACATTTCTATTCCCACTCCAGTGAGTGCAACAGTAGGAAAAGTGTTGGATAGTGGAGGGGTAAAACTTAATATTTCCACTCCAGTGAGTGCAACAGTAGGGAAAACATTGGATAGAGGAGGGGTGAAAATTACTATTCCCACTCCAGTGAGTGTAACAGTAGGGAACACTTTGGATAGCGGATGGGTACAAATTAATATTCCCACTTTAGTGAGTGCAACAATAGGGAAAATGTTGGATAGCGGAGAGGTAAAAATTAATATTCCCCCTCCAGTGAGTGTAACAGTAGGGAAAGTGTTGGCTAGCGGAGGGGTAAAAAATACTATTCACACTCCAGTGAGTGCAACAATAGGGAAAGTGTTGGGTAGCAGAGGGGTAAAAATTATTATTACCACTGAAGTTAATTCAAAATTAAAAACAAAAAAAATATCAACTACAACACAAAAGATGGTAAAAAGCTAAAAAAGAAATCATATATAACAATATAAAAAATGACAAAAGATAGAACCAACACCACACAATTCACATCTACATTTAAAAAAAGTACCTCCATAATTAACATAATTAATTATCAATTAAATCAATATTATTAATTACAAAACAAATTAAAATAGATAAAAATAAATTTATTCACCAAACATTAACCCTATAAAACCAAAATCCACACACGAAATAAAAATAAAAAATGACAATAAATATTTATCAATGAATGAATTAATATTAATGATCAACCAATTATTAATTAATTAAACCAAAATTACTTGCCACTCTCTACCCCAATAAACACCACAACACACACCAAAGAATCAATACACAATTTCCAAAACTAATTTTACATTAAATAAATTTATATCAATTAACAACAACAACTTAATTTAAAATAATGTAATTGTAATTAATTAATTAGCATAATTAACAAATACTCATTAATTAATTATAAATAATTTACTTCCCACCCTATTCCCCTATAATCCCCACCACCCATTCCTAAAAAAATGACACAATTAACATCATTAATTAATTAATTAATTATGTTAAAAAATGAACAGCCAATTAATAATTAATTATTAATAAAATAATTCCCACAATTAACACTATAAAATCTAAATTAAATAAATACTAATAAATAAAAAATGTTTTTATTTATTGTAATAAAATTACTTCCCACCCTATTCCTCTATAAACCCACAACCCGCTACAGAACTAAAAAACGCAAAATATAATTAATTAAAAATAACTACTAAACATTTAAAACACCTATTACAAAATAAAAGCAATACTTATACTGAAAAATAGATCACATACTTTTAAAATACATACGAAAATGAATAACATTAATTAGAAAATCGATATTTTAAAGAACTATATTTTAGAAAACGATATTAATGACTTCAATATTTTCAAAAATGATATTTCTAACCTTAAAGTTGATATTCTTGACCACGATATTCTTGCTGTCGATATTGCTGTATCTATAACAAATCAAGAAAGAAGGAATTGCGATCCATTCAGCTTCCTTATTTATATACCAAAAAATCACATGGGGAATGGATTACTTGTCCTGTGTAACCAGGGTTTTTTTATAATTCGTGTAGTATACTGATAAAAAACCCTCATTCATGTACAGAGGTAGGGGTGGCGGTATATCTTGGTACTCCGCCTTTCTCTTAGGAACGTGACAGCATCATCATAGGGTTAGTTTTCATGCTTCCTCCACCCGGAGGTGTACCCCTAAAAGTGGAAGAAAATGGGATAATTAAAAAACTCGTATAGCCAGATTAGAGAATTTAATAGGTCTGGATTCGAGATTGTTTAAAAATAGTTCCGTGCGTAGAGAGACTGCTTATGAATCTTCCGCACTTAATATGTCCGTAAAAAGGTCGACATGTTTCAGCCCTTGTGTTTGCCCGTTAGGGTCAGGTGGGCTTTCTTCAGGACCTAGATCGAAAAAATTTGAAAAAAATCAAAAATATTCAGAAGAAAACATGTTACTCGTCGGGCTAGACATGGAAAGCCTTTACACAAGCCTCCCCCAACAGAAGACCTTAGACACCCTGGAGGCTCTACTTTTCACCAAACAATGGGACTTCAAAACCCTAAGACTTTTTGTCTTGGAATGTTGTAGGCTAGCCTTAACGGAAAATTACTTCGAGTACAACAACACCATGTATCAGAAATGCCACGGGACTTCCATGGGCAGCACCTTTGCCCAAAGTGTGGAAGGATTGTGGTTGTACTTCAGCGATTTTGAGGAGACCCATATACAGAACATCTCAAACCTGTACCAACAGAGGATTCTGCTCTGGAAATGCTACATCGACGACATCATCTTAATCTGGGAAGGTGATATAGAAAGCTTTAAAGAATTCCACAGGTGGGTCAACATAAGAGATGAATGGCTCAAATTCACCTATACAGTGGACAATAAAAGACTGGACTTCCTAGACATAACCATCTATGCCGAGAACGACAAATTACAAACTAAAACCTTTTTCAAACCTACATCAAAAAACAGTCTACTCTCTTACAAGAACTTTCACCCGCGACCTCTTAGGGAGAACCTACCCTATAGCCAATTTCTACGCCTCAGGCACAACTGTAGCAAAACAAAGGACTACAAGAGCCAAGCAGAAGATCTGTGCAACAAATTGAGGAACCATGATTACCCGGAAAGAACCATTAACAAATGTCAAAAGAGAGCCAAGAACCAACCAAGAGAAAGCTTATTAGACATAACACCTAGAACACATGAAAAAGACCTTGTGACCTGCGTGACCACCTATAACACAGCCTCTAACAATGTAAAGAAAATAATAAACAAAAATTGGAGAATCATCAACTCTGGTTCTTTAAGTTGGCCCAAACCGAGATTCTCAAATAAAAGAACAAGAAATCTCAAAGACATCCTGGTACACACCATACAACCGCCAGACACACAAGGAGAAATGATTCCACGATTATGGGATAACCCTGCTGTGTTGGGACACTATCCTTGTGGTTTCTGCTCTGTCTGCAAATTGACTACAGCAACCAAAACCATACAACTGCTCCCATACTTCAAATGGACGATTAGATATCATACGAATTGCAACACAAAACATGCAATTTACATGATCACTTGTCCCTGTTCCCTATGTTATATTGGTGAAACAGAGGATATGCGAGCATAAGAGCAATATCAAATGCAAAAGAAACACAACAAAAATTAGTAACCACTTCATAGAAATGAAACACACAGTGAATGACTTGAGATGGGTGATTTTGGAGACACTCACAATAAAGAATCACAACGCAGAAAAAGTACTGCTTGAAAAAGAGCAGAGATGGGTCCACCGCCTCCGTACCAATGACCAAGGGCTCAATGATAATATTCCGTGGTTGAGCTTAAACCACTAAAAACCGCTATCCTGATGAACACCTGATAAAGTATATCAGAGCAAGTCAAATACAATATAACGCGTGGACAATGACCTTCCTTTTGTGCAAAACACCTCAGTCACAATTTGATTGTTCCACCAGCAAACATTTTCTATGCAATAATGAATCCAGAGATTCAAACCCAACAACATCCAAATTTTGACAACCCAACACCAACGCGCAAATAGACATATTTTAGGTTTCACAATGCGATAAGAAACAAAAATAGTTGATGAATACACCCTCTAGAGCTCTATCTCCTGAGCAACCAGCAACTTAATCACTGATTATGTGTCCACCACAAAAACACTTTTTATGTAATGAGGTGCCCAAGGGATCCATGCCTAATAACATCAGTTTTTTAACAAACCATGACATAAAGCGTATTTTTTTCTGATTTTATAATACGACAAAGAAAATAAAAAGATGGTGAATACCTCTTCCAAAAATAAGTTGCAGTGAAATGTACCACTCAAAGGTGCCGATCACGATCCTGCAAAAACCGGGTACGAACCGTCGGACAGAGCACAATCTCCGCCCGACGCGTACCCGGTCGTCAATTTTCACAAACAAGGAATTACGATTCGCACGGGTACACCATTACCGTACGAATCGTAAAAAAGCCCGACCGAACAAAAAAACACCTACCAATGCGATCCGGGAAAGCGCCGACCTGACGTCGGGACGCTCGCAGCCAGCCATTCACGACCCAGGAATCACGATTCGCACCGACGTCACCCCGCACGGTGAATATTTTGCGGCAGCCAAAAACTGCCGGGAAATCAGGACGACGCGAACAAGGACCACCAGTACGCGACGGACAGACGACGACGCGAACAAGGAGGACCAGTACGTGACGGACACACAGGACGACGCCACCAAGGAGGACCCGTACGCGACAGGACGACGCGATCAAGGAGGACCCGTACGCGACAGGACGACGCGAGCAAGGAGTACCAGTACGCGACGGACAGACATGGACCCGAACCTACGAGTCATCCCTGCCCTCATAGCAGTCCACCTCCTCTACAGGTTACGACGCAGACGCCGCAGAAGGTCAGAATAACTAAGGGAGGGGGGAAAGTGGGGTGGGGTGGGGGTGGCAGGACCAGGCCAGGCCACAAAACAACCACATAAGTCACACACCACACATGGCCTGGACATACCTGACTCCCATGCCCTGGTCACCACGAGGGGGTGGGGGCGTGTCCTGATAAGCCAGCGACCGCCACAACGGAAGTCCGTCACCACGCGAACCGGCAACACAACCAGACAGGTACGTCCCGTACCCACGCCTGAAGAGCGTGGGTACGAGTCGGACCACGCCCACACACGTCACCCCAACAATGGCGGGACGGATCGCACCCACGTGGCAAAGGCCTGGGTACGGGCCGCACAAACATCACATAGCGTGGGGACGGATATGTACGGACCCTACCCCCACCCGCGTATGCATGGAGCGTACCCCCCAGCCCAACAGTGTAATTACGACTCGAACCCTCACCCGCGTATGCAAGGAGCGTACCCCCCAGCCCAACAGTGTAAGTACGACTCGAACCCTCACCCGCGTATGCAAGGAGCGTACCCCCCAGCCCAACAGTGTAAGTACGACCCGTACCCCCACCCGCGTATGCATGGAGCGTACCCCCCAGCCCAACAGTGTAAGTACGACCCGTACCCCCACCCGCGTATGCATGGAGCGTACCCCCCATGCCAACAGTGCAAGTACGACTCGAACCCTCACCCGCGTATGCAAGGAGCGTACCCCCCAGCCCAACAGTGTAAGTACGACCCGTACCCCCACCCGCGTATGCATGGAGCGTACCCCCCAGCCCAACAGTGTAAGTACGACTCGAACCCCCACCCGCGCATGCATGGAGCGTACCCCCCAGCCCAACAGTGTAAGTACGACCCGTACCCCCACCCGCGTATGCATGGAGCGTACCCCCCAGCCCAACAGTGTAAGTACGACCCGTACCCCCACCCGCGAATGCAAGGAGCGTACCCCCCAGCCCAACAGTGTAAGTACGACCCGTACCCCCACCCGCGGACGTACGGAGCGTACCCCCACCCCAACAGTGTAAGTTCGACCCGTACCCTCACCCGCGTATGCATGGAGCGTACCCCCACCACACCAGTGCAAGTAGACTCGTACCCTCACCTCGAATGCATTGAGCGTACCCCCACCGTGTATGTGCCAAGCGTACATATCCTGAAATCGGAGGTGTGTGTGCAGAGTCCACCCAGCAGTGCCCTGAGACAGGAGGGGTGGGTGTGGAGTCCTCCCAGCAGTGCCCTGAGACAGGAGGGGTGGGTGCCCATCACTCCCAGCAGTGCCCTGAGACAGGAGGGGTGTGTGCAGAGTCCTCCCAGCAGTGCCCTGAGACAGGAGGGGTGGGTGTGGAGTCCTCCCAGCAGTGCCCTGAGACAGGAGGGGTGGGTGTGGAGTCCTCCCAGCAGTGCCCTGAGACAGGAGGGGTGTGTGCAGAGTCCTCCCAGCAGTGCCCTGAGACAGGAGGGGTGGGTGCCTATCACTCCCAGCAGTGCCCTGAGACAGGAGGGGTGGGTGCCCATCACTCCCAGCAGTGCCCTGAGACAGGAGGGGTGTGTGCAGAGTCCTCCCAGCAGTGCCCTGAGACAGGAGGGGTGGGTGTGGAGTCCTCCCAGCAGTGCCCTGAGACAGGAGGGGTGGGTGCAGAGTCCTCCCAGCAGTGCCCTGAGACAGGAGGGGTGTGTGCAGAGTCCTCCCAGCAGAGCCCTGAGACAGGAGGGGTGGGTGTGGAGTCCTCCCAGCAGTGCCCTGAGACAGGAGGGGTGGGTGTGGAGTCCTCCCAGCAGTGCCCTGAGACAGGAGGGGTGTGTGCAGAGTCCTCCCAGCAGTGCCCTGAGACAGGAGGGGTGTGTGCAGAGTCCTCCCAGCAGCGCCCTGAGACAGGAGGGGTGGGTGTGGAGTCCTCCCAGCAGTGCCCTGAGACAGGAGGGGTGGGTGTGGAGTCCTCCCAGCTGTGCCCTGAGACAGGAGGGGT
The DNA here is from genome assembly GCF_964204655.1 of Triturus cristatus. Taxonomy (NCBI): domain Eukaryota; kingdom Metazoa; phylum Chordata; class Amphibia; order Caudata; family Salamandridae; genus Triturus; species Triturus cristatus. The sequence goes on from NC_140588.1 coordinate 874,875,082, forward strand.
ATGTGCAGAGTCCTCCCAGCAGTGCCCTGAGACAGGAGGGGTGGGTGTGGAGTCCTCCCAGCAGTGCCCTGAGACAGGAGGGGTGGGTGTGGAGTCCTCCCAGCAGTGCCCTGAGACAGGAGGGGTGGGTGCCCATCACTCCCAGCAGTGCCCTGAGACAGGAGGGGTGTGTGCAGAGTCCTCCCAGCAGTGCCCTGAGACAGGAGGGGTGGGTGTGGAGTCCTCCCAGCAGTGCCCTGAGACAGGAGGGGTGGGTGCCCATCACTCCCAGCAGTGCCCTGAGACAGGAGGGGTGTGTGCAGAGTCCTCCCAGCAGTGCCCTGAGACAGGAGGGGTGGGTGCCTATCACTCCCAGCAGTGCCCTGAGACAGGAGGGGTGGGTGTGGAGTCCTCCCACCAGTGCCCTGAGACAGGAGGGGTGGGTGTGGAGTCCTCCCAGCAGTGCCCTGAGACAGGAGGGGTGTGTGCAGAGTCCTCCCAGCAGTGCCCTGAGACAGGAGGGGTGGGTGCCTATCACTCCCAGCAGTGCCCTGAGACAGGAGGGGTGGGTGTGGAGTCCTCCCACCAGTGCCCTGAGACAGGAGGGGTGGGTGTGGAGTCCTCCCAGCAGTGCCCTGAGACAGGAGGGGTGTGTGCAGAGTCCTCCCAGCAGTGCCCTGAGACAGGAGGGGTGGGTGTGGAGTCCTCCCAGCAGTGCCCTGAGACAGGAGGGGTGGGTGTGGAGTCCTCCCAGCGGTGCCCTGAGACAGGAGGGGTGTGTGCAGAGTCCTCCCAGCAGTGCCCTGAGACAGGAGGGGTGGGTGTGGAGTCCTCCCAGCAGTGCCCTGAGACAGGAGGGGTGGGTGTGGAGTCCTCCCAGCAGTGCCCTGAGACAGGAGGGGTGGGTGCCCATCACTCCCAGCAGTGCCCTGAGACAGGAGGGGTGGGTGCCTATCACTCCCAGCAGTGCCCTGAGACAGGAGGGGTGGGTGTGGAGTCCTCCCACCAGTGCCCCGAGACAGGAGGGGTGGGTGTGGAGTCCTCCCAGCAGTGCCCTGAGACAGGAGGGGTGTGTGCAGAGTCCTCCCAGCAGTGCCCTGAGACAGGAGGGGTGGGTGCCTATCACTCCCAGCAGTGCCCTGAGACAGGAGGGGTGGGTGTGGAGTCCTCCCAGCAGTGCCCTGAGACAGGAGGGGTGTGTGCAGAGTCCTCCCAGCAGTGCCCTGAGACAGGAGGGGTGGGTGCCTATCACTCCCAGCAGTGCCCTGAGACAGGAGGGGTGGGTGTGGAGTCCTCCCAGCAGTGCCCTGAGACAGGAGGGGTGGGTGTGGAGTCCTCCCAGCAGTGCCCTGAGACAGGAGGGGTGGGTGCCTATCACTCCCAGCAGTGCCCTGAGACAGGAGGGGTGGGTGTGGAGTCCTCCCAGCTGTGCCCTGAGACAGGAGGGGTGTGTGCAGAGTCCTCCCAGCAGTGCCCTGAGACAGGAGGGGTGGGTGTGGAGTCCTCCCAGCAGTGCCCTGAGACAGGAGGGGTGGGTGTGGAGTCCTCCCAGCAGTGCCCTGAGACAGGAGGGGTGGGTGCCCATCACTCCCAGCAGTGCCCTGAGACAGGAGGGGTGTGTGCAGAGTCCTCCCAGCAGTGCCCTGAGACAGGAGGGGTGGGTGTGGAGTCCTCCCAGCAGTGCCCTGAGACAGGAGGGGTGGGTGCCCATCACTCCCAGCAGTGCCCTGAGACAGGAGGGGTGTGTGCAGAGTCCTCCCAGCAGTGCCCTGAGACAGGAGGGGTGGGTGCCTATCACTCCCAGCAGTGCCCTGAGACAGGAGGGGTGGGTGTGGAGTCCTCCCACCAGTGCCCTGAGACAGGAGGGGTGGGTGTGGAGTCCTCCCAGCAGTGCCCTGAGACAGGAGGGGTGTGTGCAGAGTCCTCCCAGCAGTGCCCTGAGACAGGAGGGGTGGGTGCCTATCACTCCCAGCAGTGCCCTGAGACAGGAGGGGTGGGTGTGGAGTCCTCCCACCAGTGCCCTGAGACAGGAGGGGTGGGTGTGGAGTCCTCCCAGCAGTGCCCTGAGACAGGAGGGGTGTGTGCAGAGTCCTCCCAGCAGTGCCCTGAGACAGGAGGGGTGGGTGTGGAGTCCTCCCAGCAGTGCCCTGAGACAGGAGGGGTGGGTGTGGAGTCCTCCCAGCTGTGCCCTGAGACAGGAGGGGTGTGTGCAGAGTCCTCCCAGCAGTGCCCTGAGACAGGAGGGGTGGGTGTGGAGTCCTCCCAGCAGTGCCCTGAGACAGGAGGGGTGGGTGTGGAGTCCTCCCAGCAGTGCCCTGAGACAGGAGGGGTGGGTGCCCATCACTCCCAGCAGTGCCCTGAGACAGGAGGGGTGGGTGCCTATCACTCCCAGCAGTGCCCTGAGACAGGAGGGGTGGGTGTGGAGTCCTCCCACCAGTGCCCTGAGACAGGAGGGGTGGGTGTGGAGTCCTCCCAGCAGTGCCCTGAGACAGGAGGGGTGTGTGCAGAGTCCTCCCAGCAGTGCCCTGAGACAGGAGGGGTGGGTGCCTATCACTCCCAGCAGTGCCCTGAGACAGGAGGGGTGGGTGCCCATCACTCCCAGCAGTGCCCTGAGACAGGAGGGGTGGGTGCCTATCACTCCCAGCAGTGCCCTGAGACAGGAGGGGTGGGTGTGGAGTCCTCCCACCAGTGCCCCGAGACAGGAGGGGTGGGTGTGGAGTCCTCCCAGCAGTGCCCTGAGACAGGAGGGGTGTGTGCAGAGTCCTCCCAGCAGTGCCCTGAGACAGGAGGGGTGGGTGCCTATCACTCCCAGCAGTGCCCTGAGACAGGAGGGGTGGGTGTGGAGTCCTCCCAGCAGTGCCCTGAGACAGGAGGGGTGTGTGCAGAGTCCTCCCAGCAGTGCCCTGAGACAGGAGGGGTGGGTGCCTATCACTCCCAGCAGTGCCCTGAGACAGGAGGGGTGGGTGTGGAGTCCTCCCAGCAGTGCCCTGAGACAGGAGGGGTGGGTGTGGAGTCCTCCCAGCAGTGCCCTGAGACAGGAGGGGTGGGTGCCTATCACTCCCAGCAGTGCCCTGAGACAGGAGGGGTGGGTGTGGAGTCCTCCCAGCTGTGCCCTGAGACAGGAGGGGTGTGTGCAGAGTCCTCCCAGCAGTGCCCTGAGACAGGAGGGGTGGGTGTGGAGTCCTCCCAGCAGTGCCCTGAGACAGGAGGGGTGGGTGTGGAGTCCTCCCAGCAGTGCCCTGAGACAGGAGGGGTGGGTGCCCATCACTCCCAGCAGTGCCCTGAGACAGGAGGGGTGTGTGCAGAGTCCTCCCAGCAGTGCCCTGAGACAGGAGGGGTGGGTGTGGAGTCCTCCCAGCAGTGCCCTGAGACAGGAGGGGTGGGTGCCCATCACTCCCAGCAGTGCCCTGAGACAGGAGGGGTGTGTGCAGAGTCCTCCCAGCAGTGCCCTGAGACAGGAGGGGTGGGTGCCTATCACTCCCAGCAGTGCCCTGAGACAGGAGGGGTGGGTGTGGAGTCCTCCCACCAGTGCCCTGAGACAGGAGGGGTGGGTGTGGAGTCCTCCCAGCAGTGCCCTGAGACAGGAGGGGTGTGTGCAGAGTCCTCCCAGCAGTGCCCTGAGACAGGAGGGGTGGGTGCCTATCACTCCCAGCAGTGCCCTGAGACAGGAGGGGTGGGTGTGGAGTCCTCCCACCAGTGCCCTGAGACAGGAGGGGTGGGTGTGGAGTCCTCCCAGCAGTGCCCTGAGACAGGAGGGGTGTGTGCAGAGTCCTCCCAGCAGTGCCCTGAGACAGGAGGGGTGGGTGTGGAGTCCTCCCAGCAGTGCCCTGAGACAGGAGGGGTGGGTGTGGAGTCCTCCCAGCTGTGCCCTGAGACAGGAGGGGTGTGTGCAGAGTCCTCCCAGCAGTGCCCTGAGACAGGAGGGGTGGGTGTGGAGTCCTCCCAGCAGTGCCCTGAGACAGGAGGGGTGGGTGTGGAGTCCTCCCAGCAGTGCCCTGAGACAGGAGGGGTGGGTGCCCATCACTCCCAGCAGTGCCCTGAGACAGGAGGGGTGGGTGCCTATCACTCCCAGCAGTGCCCTGAGACAGGAGGGGTGGGTGTGGAGTCCTCCCACCAGTGCCCTGAGACAGGAGGGGTGGGTGTGGAGTCCTCCCAGCAGTGCCCTGAGACAGGAGGGGTGTGTGCAGAGTCCTCCCAGCAGTGCCCTGAGACAGGAGGGGTGGGTGCCTATCACTCCCAGCAGTGCCCTGAGACAGGAGGGGTGGGTGTGGAGTCCTCCCACCAGTGCCCTGAGACAGGAGGGGTGGGTGTGGAGTCCTCCCAGCAGTGCCCTGAGACAGGAGGGGTGTGTGCAGAGTCCTCCCAGCAGTGCCCTGAGACAGGAGGGGTGGGTGCCTATCACTCCCAGCAGTGCCCTGAGACAGGAGGGGTGGGTGTGGAGTCCTCCCACCAGTGCCCTGAGACAGGAGGGGTGGGTGTGGAGTCCTCCCAGCAGTGCCCTGAGACAGGAGGGATGTGTGCAGAGTCCTCCCAGCAGTGCCCTGAGACAGGAGGGGTGGGTGTGGAGTCCTCCCAGCAGTGCCCTGAGACAGGAGGGGTGGGTGTGGAGTCCTCCCCGCTGTGCCCTGAGACAGGAGGGGTGTGTGCAGAGTCCTCCCAGCAGTGCCCTGAGACAGGAGGGGTGGGTGTGGAGTCCTCCCAGCAGTGCCCTGAGACAGGAGGGGTGGGTGTGGAGTCCTCCCAGCAGTGCCCTGAGACAGGAGGGGTGGGTGCCCATCACTCCCAGCAGTGCCCTGAGACAGGAGGGGTGTGTGCAGAGTCCTCCCAGCAGTGCCCTGAGACAGGAGGGGTGGGTGTGGAGTCCTCCCAGCAGTGCCCTGAGACAGGAGGGGTGGGTGCCCATCACTCCCAGCAGTGCCCTGAGACAGGAGGGGTGTGTGCAGAGTCCTCCCAGCAGTGCCCTGAGACAGGAGGGGTGGGTGCCTATCACTCCCAGCAGTGCCCTGAGACAGGAGGGGTGGGTGTGGAGTCCTCCCACCAGTGTCCTGAGACAGGAGGGGTGGGTGTGGAGTCCTCCCAGCAGTGCCCTGAGACAGGAGGGGTGTGTGCAGAGTCCTCCCAGCAGTGCCCTGAGACAGGAGGGGTGGGTGCCCATCACTCCCAGCAGTGCCCTGAGACAGGAGGGGTGTGTGCAGAGTCCTCCCAGCAGTGCCCTGAGACAGGAGGGGTGGGTGCCTATCACTCCCAGCAGTGCCCTGAGACAGGAGGGGTGGGTGTGGAGTCCTCCCACCAGTGCCCTGAGACAGGAGGGGTGAGTGTGGAGTCCTCCCAGCAGTGCCCTGAGACAGGAGGGGTGTGTGCAGAGTCCTCCCAGCAGTGCCCTGAGACAGGAGGGGTGGGTGCCTATCACTCCAAGCAGTGCCCTGAGACAGGAGGGGTGGGTGTGGAGTCCTCCCACCAGTGCCCTGACACAGGAGGGGTGGGTGTGGAGTCCTCCCAGCAGTGCCCTGAGACAGGAGGGGTGTGTGCAGAGTCCTCCCAGCAGTGCCCTGAGACAGGAGGGGTGGGTGCCTATCACTCCCAGCAGTGCCCTGAGACAGGAGAGGTGGGTGTGGAGTCCTCCCACCAGTGCCCTGAGACAGGAGGGGTGTAACACATGTGTGTGAGGCCAGAATTATCCACATGCATACTGGCTACAAGGGAACATGTCCCCATGAACTCATGTCAACAGACTCCACACACAAGTACAGTGATCACCAAGGATGCCACGATTGTTGCAGGTGGAGACATGGCCCTGCATGCATGGCCAAAGTAGAAGGGCTCCGTCACACACACAGCTCATGTAGACACAGCTCTGCGCTAAACATTGGGAACACCCTGCAGGGAAGAAAGCTGGGTACACAGAGGAAGGAATACACCCTGGGACAAGTGCACCATGCAGTAACTGCTTACATGAACAAAGAAAGTTAGCCAACACCTTGTGATGGCACACAGATCACAGGGTCCCACCAATGAGCAGTACACTACTACATATCCCACACACCCAAACCCTTACACACCACCAAAAACCATGTAGCAGCCCCACCAACACCAATACCAGCATAGCAGTAGTGTGATAATGAAAACAAAATTAAGCTTTAATCAGCATGAGCACAATGTCCGTGGATCGCAGGCAGTTCAATCTTCCCAAAGCCCATAGGGCAGTCAATGATTCTCAGCTGGATGGGGGACACAGTGGGATGCGTGTCCCCTACCTTGCCTGCACAGTCAAATGGCATCGTCTTCCACACTGGTGAGGGCATCAGGGGGGGGGGAAGCAACAGGCACCGCAGGGACATCAGGGCAAAGGGGCGGCGTTGTGGGTGCAGGGATGGAGGACTCCACCACAGGGGGTGGGTCAGTGCCAAAGGCGGAGGCCAGGATGGCACTACACACCTTTGCAAGGTCCTCCAGGGAGTCCCCTGCACCCGAAGGGACCTCATGCCCCAAGGAGGGGGGGGTCAGAGGGATGGGTCGCAGCGCCACCGGGGGAGGGTGGAGACAGGGGGGGAGACTCAACCACCCTGACCGGGGACCTCCTTGACCGCTTGCGTGGTGGTGTAACTGTGGGGCTCAGGGACAGAGCGGCCATGAAGGAGTCCTTGGGGGAGATGTGGCCAGGAGAGCTGAGGGGAGGGGATTTGGAGGGAGTGGACTGGGTGGAATGCGGACTCCCACCTTGGCTGCGTGTCACACGTTTTCCCCCCGACCCAGTGGGTGTGCCTACCTCACCCTGTGTGTGCGTGTCAGGAGGAGTGCGGTGGACCTTCCCTGCTGGTGTGGTGCCCGTGTCCGTTGATGTGGGTGCATGCCGATGTCTGGGTGTACGTGGGACAGGCATGGGAGTGGGAAGTGTGGATGGGGCAGGGGTAGGTGGGGGGAGGTCGCGCTGCAGGAGACCCACTGCTGCAGTCAGTGTGGAGTCGATGGACCTCAGCAAGTTGCGTTGGTCAGCCTGCGATGAATGAATGCCCTCCAAGAAAGCCTCGATGTTGGTGAGGGTTTTGCCGTGGGCATGGAGGACATTAAGGATCGCAGCCTGACCAACCTGCAGTTGCCGCTGGATGTCCACAGACTCTGCATTGGCAGCAGCAGTGGAGACAGGGGCAGGGGGTGCGGTGCCTGGCAGGAAGGAGACATGCTGTGACCGGGCACGCTGGGAAGGGACACGAGCAAGTGGGAGGCGGCTGATGGAAACTGAGGGGGCGGGGCGAGGTGTTGTTCCGCTGTCAGCTGCTGGTGCAGCCTCCGCCCACTCGGAGACATCCTCCTCGGACCTGTCAGCTTCGTAGTCTGATGTGCCAGTCGACAGGTCCTCGGCCACACTCTCCTCCGCCTCTGTCCCACTCGATGTGCCAGACCCGATGTCACGGCTGGCACTGGTGCTCGGTCCCTCCGCCTGGTCTGTGTCCATGTCTCCCTCTGTGTGCCCCGACGATGCTGTGGGCAGGGTGGAGAGACAGAAATTAATCAGACACCTGTACACATCTGTCACATGAGTCCAATCTACATAGGTAACATTGCATAGCCTGAAAAGGAAGATCCCTAACATCTACTGAACAAGGTACCGATGTAGGGCATGAAACACACAGTTGGTTGAGCCACCATGCCACTGAAATACCATGGAGAGCATGAGACAATAGCTAAACACAGGAAACGGAGTCTGACATAGCACCCAGGCCCTGGGGACAATCCAGCACTGCATCTGCACCACACAGCGTTGGCGAAAATACCGATGACCAGGGACCATATCCATGAACTTGAGACAGATGCTGCATAGGTAATGCTGAAAACATGCCCAACATGACTCGGTCACTGCACATTGCGTGTGTGTCCAGACACATCACACACTGCCCAGACCCAGCAAGTAGAAATCAGGATTTGACACATAGGCATTGCCCGCCCCAACAAGACCCTACACGAGGCAAATTGTTGGGACACAGGTGGCACCAACATCTCATAGTCTGGGTGATACACACAGGGGCAGGCAAAAAGCAAGAGTGTACGCCAAACAGCCAAGGTGCGCCTGTACAAATAATGAGGTACCAGTGCCCATCCTCAGATGAGTATAACAAGACACACAGGCACTGGCAACTGTGAGTATGAAGAAGGACAATCAGGTCAGGCTGCACAGTGGACACCTGTACAAAATAGCACGTCTATATACATGGTGACAGGGGACAATGGCACAGAGCACAACCTACGCTGTAGACACTGAGATTGGCCACGTTAATGATGACACATACACCACTGAGGAAAAGGAGCCCCAGGGGACAGTAGTGGGCACGCAACTACATGCTACTGAATGGTAATGACTGCAACACACGTCACCATCCCTGCACTATGTGTATCGCACACTCATGCACATCATGTCACAGGCCACTACATAGGACATGCGCGCTGTAAGGCATGACACATGAGAGACCAACTCCCATGTCTGGAGTCAGCATCAGTGCCAACTGACATGGAACCCACATGCAGTGAACTTGACAGTGCACAGGCAAGGTCCCACAACCTGTTACACACCACCCCCACACATGATGCTACAGTCATTGCTCTCGTGGACAAAGCGCCAGCCTACATTACCTTGTGAAGGAGTGACTACACACAGACCAGGGAACACATTGCAAGGAGGGGAAGGGTGGCAGGGGCACAGCGCTATACTGGGGCAAACAGGATCTGCACAGCACCTTTAAACCCTGCCAGTGAATTCATGCTACTGTGCCCTTACAAATGCCGGTGACACACAACAAACACACATGTACCTACCCCCTTCCAGCTGCTGCATCGCCTGTAAGCGCCTCTCCAGGTCTGGAAAGACCACCGGCAGCACACGCCTGTGGAGGTGGCTCAGACGGCGGCGGCCGCGGTTCTTGTGGCTCTCAGGTGAGTCCCCCAGCAGGAGCCGTGCAATCCTCCGCGTCCAGCACCGGATATCCTGCCAGCGTTTCCTCACCTGGGGCAGGCTCCGCCTCCGACCATCCACACCCCTCACGGCACTGACGGCGGTCAGCCAGATCTGCTCCTTGGCAGTGGCGCCTACCTGTGAGGAGGAACAAGTGACACCACATCAATACACCAGTCACATGTCACAGAGAGACATATGGGTACAAATTAGCTGGTTACAACAAGGCATGTCATGCAGCCAACGCATTGCACCTTTGTCATAGGGACATCATCCCCTGGTGAGGGAAAAAGCATTACGTGCCACAGTGGGTACACAGGTGGAATGATGGCAATGTCACAATCAATGATCAAGGCTCACACTGTGCATCACACCCACCCCTCCTGTCTCAGGGCACTGCGGTGAGTGATAGGCCCCCACCCCTCCTGTCTCAGGGCACTGCTGGGAGACATCTGGCACACCCCCCCTGGCACCCCCCCGACAGTACATGGCATGTGTGTTACACCTGGACGCAATGGCAGAAGTCACAGTCACAACATAGGGACAGTCTGTGGCAGTGGCCTATGCACTCACCTGATACCCTGGTCGCCCATACAGCATGGAGTACTGTGGGAGGATCACATCCAGCAGAGCCATGTTCTCCTCCAGGGTGAATGGCTGTGTCCTCTCCACAGCCCTTGACATGGTTCCAGGGAATCAGTAGCAGCAGCTGGGTCGACGAATGCAAAGATGTGCAGGCAAGTGCTCCCTCATGGGACCTGGCTGCCTTATATGTGCCCTTCTGCCCAGTCTCATGCACAGGAGTACAGAGTGATTGGTCACTCACATTTGCATCCTATGTTTCCACCAATCCCTTCAAACCTAGCAGTCTGTGGGTTCTCTATCGGTTTCATTCTCCTGCATGATGTCAGCCCCACAAACACATTGCAACAAAGTAGAAGAATTCCAACTGACTTCTGCTGTGCACCTTCCAGAACAATTTCGAAATTTGAACTTGGTCTCCATGACAACCAGCATGCATGTAGGCCTTAATACTTGTCCCATATGTAATTTTGAGCATCACACACAGGTACGGTGCGTTTCGGGGCCCTAGGGCACCCCAAATGCATGGCAACGGCCCGTACATGCATGCCTACGTTCACTATCACTATGGGTCTGCACGCGTATGCGTACCCGTAGTGTTACGGACCGTACACACGCATGTACGCTCTCTATCACTATGGGTCTGCACGCGTATGCGTACTCGTAGTGATAGTGAGCGTACATGCGAGTGTACGGTCCGTACCACTACGAGTACGCATATGCGTGCAGACCCATAGTGATAGTGAGCGTACATGCGAGTGTACGGTCCGTACCACTACGAGTACGCATACGCGTGCAGACCCATAGTGATAGTGAGCGTACATGCGAGTGTACGGTCCGTACCACTACGAGTACGCATACGCGTGCAGACCCATAGTGATAGTGAGCGTACATGCGAGTGTACGGTCCGTACCACTACGAGTACGCATACGCGTGCAGACCCATAGTGATAGTGAGCGTACATGCGAGTGTACGGTCCGTACCACTACGGGTACGCATACGCGTGCAGACCCATAGTGATAGTGAGCGTACATGCGTGTGTACGGCCCTATCACTATGGGTCTGCACGCGTATGCGTACCCGTAGTGTTACGGACCGTACACACGCATGTACGCTCTCTATCACTATGGGTCTGCACGCGTATGCGTACTCGTAGTGATAGTGAGCGTACATGCGAGTGTACGGTCCGTACCACTACGAGTACGTATACGCGTGCAGACCCATAGTGATAGTGAGCGTACATGCGAGTGTACGGTCCGTACCACTACGAGTACGCATACGCGTGCAGACCCATAGTGATAGTGAGCGTACATGCGAGTGTACGGTCCGTACCACTACGAGTACGCATACGCGTGCAGACCCATAGTGATAGTGAGCGTACATGCGAGTGTACGGTCCGTACCACTACGGGTACGCATACGCGTGCAGACCCATAGTGATAGTGAGCGTACATGCGTGTGTACGGCCCTATCACTATGGGTCTGCACGCGTATGCGTACCCGTAGTGGTACGGACCGTACACTCGCATGTACGCTCACTATCACTATGGGTCTGCACGCGTATGCGTACTCGTAGTGCTACGGACCGTACAAATGCCTGTACGCTCGCCATCACGATGGGTACACATACGGCAGCACTCCCACAGTGATTTGGGAACATGCACAGGCCCTCTCAGCAGCAGTACGGCAGTTTTTACACATCACTGTGGTGATAGGCGACACACAGGTAGGAATAGGGCGGACATACTTGTCCATGGATGGACATACTTGTCCAGGAATGGACATCAAGGCATCGTCTGTGCATTACTACATGTGTGGGGCACAGGTGTCACAGGCTGTGATGTGGAACATGCCTCCTGAGTGGAGAAGGCACCAGATGTATGATGAGATGTGTACATGTGTACTGTGTGAGGGTGCAATGTGTGCCAGGCATGCCCTTGACTCCTTTGACATGTGTGCATGTGGGACTGCGCACTTGGGGTGAGCGTCACTGGCATGGCACGGACACCAACACACGGAAGTGTCCCATGATGCCCGGTACAGGGGTCATGACACATGACTTGTCACTACCCACAGTGCACAATGTGACTATGTCATATATGTGTCCGGGATTTACATCAGGTTGATGTTGTAGCACCCTCAAAAGCTGCAGCCGTTGCAGCAACCAACATGTGGCTGTGTGTAGATTGTCATTGCACACTGTTCCGCACACCATGGCACATGTGTTATCGGATGTGAGGTGCACATGTATGCATGGGACACGGAGTAGCGTGACAAGGCCATGTCAGCATCCTCACAAGGAATGTGTGGTGAGTCATGACATGTGCACCTTCATGGCAAGGTGTGTGGGCTGGACTAGTGTAATGTCATGTGACCTGTGGCTCCAGTGTTCCGCTACCAGTCTCTGCAATCGGCATCCTACTTCTGCTGATGTGTGGGCGTATGTCACTCCTGTCTTGCGTCGGGCTGTGCACTTGCACTGGGACACAGCTATTAACATGGCGTGGCATGGGGAGGTTCTCAATCACCGTGTGTAGCTGGGTCTTGGAAGGAGTGTCACCTTGCATCCATACGTGTCCTGGGCATGTAGCACATGCCTGACTCCCTATGTAGCATGTGTGTATTGCCAGATTTACATGTGCTCAGTAGACATGAGTTGTTCTCGTAGTGCACTCACTCTTCCTTGTCACTTCCAAATTACTGCAGAGCGCCTCCTCTTGCCCGAAGAATTCCAGACTTGGCTACCATGCAGGAGAATGACAGGATCCGGCTCTACCGCTTCACCCAACCGTTGATTCTGGAGCTGACGGCGAGACTGGCACCACACCTGCAACCGCAGCACAGGTATCCTACGGCACTGACACCCCAGCTGAAGGTAATGGCTGCCCTACATTTTCTTGCCACGGGTACCTTCCAAAATACCATAGCTCATGTTGGTGGCATGTCCCAGAGCATGTTCAGCGGTGTGCTGCATGATTTCTTGGAGGCCATGTTGATTCACCTGGATGACTTCATCAAGTTCCCAACCCCTGAACAGATGACTGAGGTCAAGCGTGGATTCTATGCCCTGGGAGGGATGCCCCATGTCATTGGGTCCATAGATGGGACACATGTAGGTTTGGTACCACCACACGCACGGGAGGTGGCGTACCGCAATCGGAAGCACTACCACTCCATCAATGCCCTTGTGGTGTGTCTGTCCATTATGGTGATTTCACATGTCTGTGCTCGTTTCCCAGGATCAGCACACGATGCCTACATCATGAGGCGTAGCGGGATGCCTGATATGATGATGCAGCTGCGCAACGAATGGGCATGTGTTGTTGGTGGGTACAGTCTGTCTGTCCTGTATTCTGTATAGCCGACCAGCACGACCGCTTCACCAGTTCTAACGATGTCCATGTGCTTCCCATGTAGGGGACGCTGGCTATCCCAACATGCCTTGGCTGCTGACACCTCTCCGCAACCCCATCACGCCGGCCCAGCTCCGCTATAACACCGCCCATGGCCGGACAAGGCGAGTGATAGAGAGGACGTTTGGCATGCTGAAGAGCCGATTCCGGTGCCTCCACAAGACTGGCGGTGCACTCCCTTATGCCCCGGCGAAGGTCTGCAAGATCTTCATGGTCTGCTGCATGCTGCACAACATGGCAGTTGAAAGAGCTGTGCCACTCATCCTGAATCAACATGACGAGGACCATCCACCCGTGGAGGACGAAGGGCTTGGCAATGGGGCTAGTGATGTGGAGGATGTGGAGCCGCAAGAGGACATCCGGACTCGGCTCATACGCGACTTCTTTGCTTAGTGGTGAGTACCAGGGTCTGAGTGTGCACGCATTGGTCCCCGTGTGGCATGCGTTGTGATGTGTGTCTCCACCTGCATGTATGGCACGTGGGTCAGAGGTGTGTGTGGGTGTGTCACTGGAGTGATGGTGGCAGTGATGGTAGTATTTCCCCAGTCATAATTGTGACCTAGCATGTTGTCATCCATACATGTGTCGAGTAAATGCACATGCAAGTGGCTGTGCTTTTTGTGGCTGACTTCTTGTGTGTCTCTCTTCCCCAGGTACCTGCGCATGCCGTTTGCTGGTTGCATTGTTGTGGCACTGCTATTCCTCATGGACATGACATCATGGGCTGACTCAGCGTTACAGGCACGGACTCGTTTGGAAGTCTCCATGGGGTAAGGGATGCATCTGGGGTGTATTGGGTGTGGCAGTTGTTCACGATGTGTGCACACTGCCCCGGTCGGGGTTTGGTTCCTCTGCAGACATGTGGCATCCCCATGGGACACGACATGCAGCTGGGTACACCTGAATAGATGGGCTGCCTGGTTGTCAGTCATCAGTGATGGGATAGTGGATTGTGATGATGGCATCAATGTGTGTGACACTGCCCTCGGACACATACGGTTAACATTGTCTTTACATGGCGTGGGACTTCCACATCAGCGGATCTATGGTGTATGGCAGGCTCTCCGTGAGCAGCTGTGGGTGTTTAGCTGTTAGCCGACGCTTGTGTGCCAGTTCCATGGCTATCACGCATTTGTGCTGCAGAAGGGGGGTGCCAGTGTTGGACCCACATGTTACTCCACATGATGTGTTCATGTGTACTTCAAGTTGCCTCTGCAATCCCAAAAACATGACTAATAAAGGTGTCCCTATGCCTCCAAGGTGCCTCTTCTCAGTCAATGCTGGTGTGTTGGCACGGTGCATCCTGCATGTCTGGCATGGTATTCCCTGATTGTGGCTATGTGTCAATGTGTCGAGTGGCAAGATGCAAGCTGTGTGTGTGTGCTGAGACTGTGTATTGGGCATGATGTCCATGACTGTGTGGGTATTGTGACATGTGCCATCCCCATGCATCCAACGTTGTCCATGACCCCATTCTCTGCATCCACCGGACTCAAGCTTGCAGGACATGGTTCTGCCACCTGTCTACACATACCTGGGTGCCCCCCAGGACACTGGCCAGGATCCCTGACCTCTGCGCATGACTGTTGCTGTACTCAATGTGTCTGTCAGCACGGTTGTTCGGCCACCCCCTCAGCTGGTTCTGACCATCACGGGTGTGTATGGTGCTCCATGTCTGTCTTGCCTAATAAACTGTGACCCATGTGTCCTGTGCCAGACTCAGGCCCCAGGGTGTGGATGGTTGAAGTGAACAGATGACTCAGGCATGTTTAGACTGTACAAGACACATGTTAGGTAATAATGCTACCAGCAGGCATCTACTCTAAATAGTGTGATTTATTATTGGGGGGGGGGTACAAAGTGAGGGGCTTTCCGGGATTAGGGAATCCAAAGTTCAGTAGGGGAGTTGGTGTCCTTGCCATTGGAAATCCTCAGAGTCCATGCCACAGTCTTTGTCAACATTGGTCAGCCAGTGACCAGCAGGGCCATGTGGCAGAGAATGTCTCTTGATGCTGTGATGCTGTTGCTCCAGTGGGCCAGGTGCCAGGCCAGGTGTCCTGGGAGATGGTGATGTAGCAGCCACCCTCACGGTCCTTTCCGTGGATGACCCGGCTTCCTGCGGGGAACCTCAGCAGCAGGCCGTGACGACGTCTGGGATGCTCCGTCGGATGTTTCCTCCTCCTCCTCCTGATCCCTCCCTGTGGGTGGTGATGTTCTCCGCCTTCTGGCACAGGGAGGGTCGGCCATGGTGTCGGCCATCCGACGGAGTGTAGCGTGAATCCCCTGGGACGCCGTCACTTGCTCAGCCTGTCTGTGCTCCATCCTCCGTTGGTGTACCTGTAGACAGGCTATTAGCTCCGCATGTTGCTGGGCCTGCTGGACCTTGATCCCCTCGAGGACGGACACAACCTGGGCCATGCCCGTGGTGTCCTGCCGGTATGAGTCCAGGATGTTACGGACATGGGAAAATACCGGATCCCCAGCCAACTGGTCAGGCTCGCGCCTCCGCCGTCCTCCACTCCCACCACCCCTGCCCACTTGCGTCTGGCCTGCACTTGTGGGCACATCGGGTCTCCGGGACCCCTGAGGGGTGGCATTGGCGTTGTCGCCTGCCTCCTCCTGGGTGCCCGGGACACCGTGTCCCTCCTGGCGAGCCTGGCTGCATTGTGGTGTTGGGGCAGGGATCCTGGGTGTCTCCTGGGATGTGGCAGGAGTGGGGGTGGTGGTTGGCACGGTTGTACCTGACGCAGGTGCTGCAGGTGGTTGGACACCAGAGGGGCCAGGTCGGTCGGGGTCGTCCGCAGAGTGGTGAGAGTGGTCGCTGCCGGTGGGATCGGTCTCCTGCAGATCCGGGTCCTGTGAGTGTTCCCCCCCAGTGTTGGGGGGTGCAGCACGACGTTGACCTGTGTGTGAGAGAGAAAATGTTAATTTTGGTCCATGCAACATCCATGTTTCATCCGTTTCAAAGTTGGCACATTTCCTCTTGGAATTAGGATCTGTCTTGCATTCCACTCACAGTGCACTTGTGCATGGGTGTGTCCCTTGGGCACCAATTTGGCCCCTTTAACTATGTGTGGCACAGTCTTACTTGCTGCGTCAAGTGTGACTGCAGTCAGCAGTGGAGTGTGCAGGTGTGGCGAGCCATGCATTTGCGCCTTCCTTGTAGCACTGTACATGTGCACATGGAGTGGATCCACACACTTATATGATGCAGGTGGCTGTCCTTGTGCTCGTGTACAGGTTGGGACATGGCCCTGCGTTTTGCCATGATGAAGAGGGGGGGTTCTGGCACTGGCCACCCTTGTCTACATGCACGCAGTCCACCTGCTGACGAGCAGACATTCCCACACACCAAAGGACTGATTTGCTCTCCCTGTGTCTCCCTCCTTCTCTGTCCCCCTCTCCCTCCCTCTCTGTCCCCCTCTCCCTCCCTCTCTGTCCCCCTCTCCCTCCCTCTCTGTCCCCCTCTCCCTCCCTCTCTGTCCCCCTCTCCCTCCCTCCGTGTGTCAGCCTCCTCCCTCTGTCCGTCTCCCTCCCTCTCTGTCCCCCTCTCCCTCCCTCTCTGTCCCCCTCTCCCTCCCTCTCTGTCCCCCTCTCCCTCCATCTCTGTCCCCCTCTCCCTCCCTCTGTCCCCCTCTCCCTCCCTCTCTGTCCCCCTCTCCCTCCCTCCGTGTGTCACCCTCTGTCACCTTGGCCCAGCTTCCTGGGCACACACTGTTGGCAGATCTTTGAGTGGCCCTTGGCCTGTTGATGTGAGTTTGTTTCTGATCTCCAGGCACCCATTTTGTCTGCTGTGTGTCTGTGCGCTGCTGCTGTGGTGGTGTGTGCTGCCACTCTTTCACAATGTTGGCTGTTCATTAGCTGCTGTCATGTGCAAAACAGTGCCTTCACCCCCATGTGTTGATGCAAGGCGTCCGCCATTTGCTGGCAAGTCATTCCTGTGTTGGGACACAGTGTTTGTCTGGCTGTGACCTAGGCCATATGGGCAGAGGGCATTGTTGTCTGCTTTGGAGTCGCACTATGTGATTTTTTGTGCCCAGCCTCCCGCCATCCGGGTTACCGTGTCATGTGTTGTTGTCTTCTGTGGCCTGTGACTTGACATTGTCCAGCTGGGTGCATGGGGCATGGTGGCAGCAGTGGCATGTGCCTGCTCATGGAGTGTGGTTGAGTCATGCGATGGCTTGTGGTGGTTGCGTGCCTGTTAGTAATTTTGGTTGTGGTTGCAGTTCCCCCCATGTGAGGTGTGTTGTTTGTGTACTCACCCGGGTCTCGGAGTCCTTCTACTCCTTCAACTGCCTCCACCGGCAGTATGGCCATCACCCTCTCCTCCCAGGGATGGTACTGTACGGGTCTGCGGGAGGGCCCTCCTCCGGTGGCGTTGGCCTGGTCGTGTTCCTCCTGCCTCTTGGCTCTGACCCTCCTCCGCAGATCGTACCACCTGTTCTGGCAATCCTGCTTGGTCCTCCTGGTGTCCGCAACGGCATTCACAGCATCGACGATGGTCTGCCACATGGCTGTTTTGGCTGCCTGGCTGGTGCTTCTGACCAATGTTCCAAAGATCTGTGGCTCAACTCTGAGGATTTGATCAACAAGGACCTCCAACTCTCGGTGACTGAACTTTGGATTCTTGGTAGTGGGCATGGTGAGGGGTGTGGGTGGGGATGGTGTGGGTGGGGGGGGTGTGTGGATGTTGGGGGGGGGGTGTGGATGGTTGTGTGTGTGTGTGTGAATGTGATGAGAGGGTGTTTGTGAGGGTGGTCGTGTGAAGGTGTGCAAGTGTAAGGTGTGGTGTAGCTTGTAGTCTGGTTCTGTGGTGTCTGGCAGCAGTGAGTCTGTTGCAAAGGCTCATGGTTTGTGTGTGTGGGCCCTTTTTATTGGTCCATGGGTGGGTGTGGCAGTGTTTGAATTTTGGGTGGGTGTGTTATAAGGAGTGGTGGTGTATTGGGCCTCTGTTTGTTTTTGACAGTTGCAGGTCAGTGATTGTGTTATTTTAGTGGTTGTTGGCCATGTTTAGTGGCTGTGTGCCTTTCGAATGGTGTATTCTTGTGTTGTTTTGTTTTGTCCTTGTTGTGTACGTGCGTTTTGAGCGTGTGTACGGTGTGTACATGGGCCATTTGGTTGTACGATTATGTCCTTGTGTGTGGCTTTGTGCGACTCGTACATGCGGTTGTGATGTTGGGGCATGGGGTGCGCTCCGTACTTAGGAGGTTGTGTTGGGGGTGCGCCAGGAACTACTGGGGTGTACATGGACGGTGGTACGACACGTACAGGGGTGGGGGGTGTACATTGACGTTGGTACGACACGTACTGGGGTGTAGGTACACGGGGGTATGACACGTACTGGGGTGGGGGTGGGGCTCGAACGTACTGGGGTGTAGGTTCACGGTGGTACGACACGTACTGGGGTGGGGGTACGACTGGAACGTACTGGGGTGTACATAGACGGTGGTACGACACGTACAGGGGTGGGGGGGTGTGCATTGACGGTGGTACCACACGTACAGGGGTCGGGGGGTGTACATTGACGGTGGTACGACACGTACAGGGGTGGGGGGGTGTACATTGACGGTGGTACGACACGTACAGGGGTGGGGGGGTGTACATTGACGGTGGTACGACACGTACAGGGGTGGGGGGGGTGTACATTGACGGTGGTACGACACGTACTGGGGTGGGGGTACGACTGGAACGTACTGGGGTGTAGGTACACGGTGGTACGACACGTACTGTGGTGGGGGTACGACTGGAACGTACTGGGGTGTGGGTAGACGGGGCTATGACACGTACTGGGGTGGGGGTGTGGCTCGAACGTACTGGGGTGTAGGTACACGGGGGGTACGACACGTACTGGGGTGGGGGTACGACTGGAACGTACTGGGGTGTGGGTAGACGGGGCTATGACACGTACTGGGGTGGGGGTGTGGCTCGAACGTACTGGGGTGTAGGTACACGGGGGGTACGACACGTACTGGGGTGGGGGTACGACTGGAACGTACTGGGGTGTAGGTAGACGGGGCTATGACACGTACTGGGGTGGGGGTGGGGCTCGAACGTACTGGGGTGTAGGTACACGGGGGTACGACACGTACTGGGGTGGGGGTGCGACTGGAACGTACTGGGGTGTACATAGACGGTGGTACGACACGTACAGGGGTGGGGGGGTGTACATTGACGGTGGTACGACACGTACAGGGGTGGGGGGGTGTACATTGACGGTGGTACGACACGTACTGGGGTGGGGGTACGACTGGAACGTACTGGGGTGTAGGTACACGGTGGTACGACACGTACTGTGGTGGGGGTACGACTGGAACGTACTGGGGTGTGGGTAGACGGGGCTATGACACGTACTGGGGTGGGGGTACGACTGGAACGTACTGGGGTGTAGGTACACGGTGGTACGACACGTACTGTGGTGGGGGTACGACTGGAACGTACTGGGGTGTGGGTAGACGGGGCTATGACACGTACTGGGGTGGGGGTGTGGCTCGAACGTACTGGGGTGTAGGTACACGGGGGGTACGACACGTACTGGGGTGGGGGTACGACTGGAACGTACTGGGGTGTAGGTAGACGGGGCTATGACACGTACTGGGGTGGGGGTGGGGCTCGAACGTACTGGGGTGTAGGTACACGGGGGGTACGACACGTACTGGGGTGGGGGTGCGACTGGAACGTACTGGGGTGTACATAGACGGTGGTACGACACGTACAGGGGTGGGGGGGTGTACATTGACGGTGGTACGACACGTACAGGGGTGGGGGGGTGTACATTGACGGTGGTACGACACGTACTGGGGTGGGGGTACGACTGGAACGTACTGGGGTGTAGGTACACGGTGGTACGACACGTACTGTGGTGGGGGTACGACTGGAACGTACTGGGGTGTGGGTAGACGGGGCTATGACACGTACTGGGGTGGGGGTGTGGCTCGAACGTACTGGGGTGTAGGTACACGGGGGTACGACACGTACTGGGGTGGGGGTACGACTGGAACGTACTGGGGTGTGGGTAGACGGGGCTATGACACGTACTGGGGTGGGGGTGTGGCTCGAACGTACTGGGGTGTAGGTACACGGGGGTACGACACGTACTGGGGTGGGAGTACGACTGGAACGTACTGGGGTGTAGGTAGACGGGGCTATGACACGTACTGGGGTGGGGGTGGGGCTCGAACGTACTGGGGTGTAGGTACACGGGGGGTACGACATGTACTGGGGTGGGGGTGCGACTGGAACGTACTGGGGTGTACATAGACGGTGGTACGACACGTACAGGGGTGGGGGGGTGTACATTGACGGTGGTACGACACGTACAGGGGTGGGGGGGTGTACATTGACGGTGGTACGACACGTACTGGGGTGGGGGTACGACTGGAACGTACTGGGGTGTACCTAGACGGGTGGGGGTATACATATACGGGGGGTACGTGTCAGACGTACGGGGGCTGGGGGGAGTGTTGGGCGCGTATGCGGGCACATGTCTCCATGGTTGCTATAGGTGTTCGGTGCGGACGGTGTTTTTTCCATACGGTTGTACGCTCGGACGCACGGGATGGATCCTGATTCCTCGGTCGGACTTGGATTTTCACGTTTGTAAGGTAAATCGTCCGAGGACGTGTCGGACACATTTTCCGACCCGAGGACGTGTGGGGAATGATTCCCAGTGCGGTTCGTATGGACTTTTTACCATGCGAATCGTGATTGCCAGTTCGTACGGCACTTGTACGATTCGTACGGTAAAAAGACCCGATACGAGTCGCACGGGGGAATTTTTTGCCGGATCGTGATCGGCACCAAAGTCTTTCCTCTAGCCCTAGCGCACATTAAAATGACACCAGAATGAAGGGAAACGTAACCAGGGCACCAGAGGAAGAGTCAGCACAAGTCGTGCTGCACCAGCACAACAGGTAGAAGCCGACCACCACAAGATCCACGATCGTCAAAACCGTAACGTATTCCTAAACAATGTGTTACTTGTGATATTTTTCTGTTATCCAGAAGGTAACAAACCCACTGGCCCACCGTTGATGCCCATTATAAAAGGACATAAGGTAAATTGATACAGGTATGAGCGAGGGGTTGACCTAAGCGCAAAATGGAGAAAAGCATTTGAGTAGAGGGATCGCACCCATTTAAGAACTTCGGCCCTACAGCCTACACACACACGAGCGTAATATCAGTTAGCACCACTAAAATAATAATATGTAACGTCTATATCGTAACGCTTAATTTCCCCCCTATGAACACTCTCATGCAACTAACTTCAGGCATGTAACATTTACCAACATATAACGCAATAATTAAGCGCAACAACATTATTTTTTAGCTTTACAATAACAAATACATTACGGTCATCGTCTAGAATCTACAGTTACACGAATTTAGCCATTCTTAACGTACAGACGCTAACTTATAGGTGAATACGAGAACGCATTGCTCCCACATGAGGGTACATGAGGACACATGAATACAACACTGTATTACACTCCAACTAAACTTAAACCTGATACAAAAGTAGAAAGTAAAAGGATAGAGTTCCTTGTCCTAACGGTCTGCTAAACGAATTTGCCTTGTTCTAAAGAATTGCCATTTTATAGTTTCTTGCACTGTCTCAGCACAAAGACAGCATTACCATTTGGAGGATATAGACTTGACATTCTCCCTCTATGTTTGTTTGTCTTGTTTCCTCCTTTTCACAGGTACTATCTGACCTCAGCAGAATCAGGTTAATACACCTGTTTTCACGAAAACCCTGACAATGCAAGGTTTAAATTCACAGAGACATACACAGTCCACTACTCTATTTTTTCACTATTTTTTCACTCTAGGTCCTGAAGAAAGCCCACCTGACCCTAACGGGCAAACACAAGGGATGAAACATGTCGACCTTTTTATGGACATATTAAGTGCGGGAGATTTATAACCAGTCTCCCTACGCACTGAACTATTTTTAAACAATCTCGAATCCAGACCTATTAAAATCTCTAATCTGGCTATATGAGTTTTTTTAATTATCCCATTTTCTTCCACTTTTAAGTCACTGTACATAACCCCTCTATCACTGATCACTACTGCTCTAACCAGGGGTACACCTCCGGGTGGAGGAAGCATGAAAACTAACCCTATGATGATGCTGTCACGTTCCTAAGATATACCGCCACCCCTACCTCTGTACATGAATGAGGGTATTTTTTCAGTATACTATACGAAATATAAAAAAAACCCTGGTTAAACAGGACAAGTGATCCGTTCCCCATGTGATTTTTTTGATATTGCTGTATCACCATATTTCCAACTTGATATTTGTGTATGTCGACATTTAAAACTCAATATTTTTTCACTACACCGCAGATCATATTGTAATTGTTGCGGTCACTCACCTGAATGAGCAGTGTTGGAAGGCGGACCCCGAGGAGTCGGTGAGACCACCAAGGGGGGGGCCCTCTCACTGCACGAAGTAGCCGAGCGCTGCCGAGAAGTCTCCTGAGAGATCCTTCTCCTATCCCGTACTAGCACAGTAACACCACCACACCGGACTCAAGGAGGTTGTCTCAAGACAAGCAATTCTTTATCATCAATAAAAGGTTACGAGTTCAATATTTACACGAAGGGATCGAGGGATCCACCAAAAGTCTCAATGTCTCTTTGGAAGGGTAGGGGTAGCGGGACAGTCTTTGGCAGGAATGTGGTACGAGGGTACCTGGGGCCCAGTTCTTATCCTCACGCTGGAGGACCTCCGATCTCGGAGGGGTCGAGCCGCGACGGCGTCAGCAGGGCTCTGGCGTACAGTTCGTGGAGAGCCGCGATTCAATCAGCAGGGCTCTCAAGATGGTTTCTGCTCAGCTCGAGCCGCGACGTCGTCAGCAGGGCTCCGAGGAAGGTTTCAGCGAGGTTGGGCCGCGACAGCGTCTGCAGGGCTCCGATGTTCCAGGTGGTTCAGAAAGGGTTCACAAGAGGGAGCCGCGACGCAGTCAGCAGGGCTCGTGATGGTTCCGGCAAGAGTTCGTCTCCGTAGGGTCAGCCGCGATTCGATCAGCAGGGCTCTCGACTCCGGGATACAACTGCCGAGCTGTGGTGGGGTCGCCCCAGATATAGGTCTGGAGCCCTTTGATGTCCGGACCTATGCGCCCGAGGGGGCGGAGTGGCCGGGTGGAGGTGGCCAGACGCCCAGCAGGAGAGGCGCCAGGCCCATGGGGGTTTGCAGGGTGATCACACCTCGAGAGGGGAGGACAGTTGGGGGTCCCATCGATACTGTCCTCCGCCGGGGCGATGAATGGTTCCTGCGGCACCCCCTCGCCAGTTCGTGGTGCCTCGATGTCGGGGCTTCGCTGGGGTCGAGGCCGGGTTGAGCGGGGTCGTGCCGGCTGGGGCACGGTGTGACGTGGATGCCAACAAGATGGCGGAGCCACGAGGAGTATGCGACCACGGGCAGCTCCGGGTGAAGGGCCTTGGTGCAGTCCAGACGGGTGGCCCGTGACGGCCGGGGCGGGGAACGGCCACAATCCAGGGGGTTAAGGACCACGCCACGAGGCCAGGTCCAACAGGCGTCCCCCCCAGCCGAAGGCATGGAGAGTCACCCATCTCCTTGGGGATTCTCCTCGTCAAGGCGGAAGAAGCGGGACAGGCCGTCGGCGTTGGCGTGGTCATTGCCGGGCCGGTGTTCGACGTCAAAGTCCATCCCTTGTAGCGAGATGGACCATCGCAGCAGCTTGGGGTTTTCGCCCCGCATTCGCATTAACCATTGCAAGGGCCGGTGGTCGGTCTGGACCCGGAAGTGGGCGCCAAAGAGGTAGGGCCGGAGCTTCTTGAGGGCCCACACCACAGCGAAGGCCTCGCGCTCAATAGTGCTCCAGCGTTGCTCCCGGGGCAGTAGTCGCCGGCTGATGAAGGCCACTGGTCTGTCGAGCCCCCTTTCGTCAGTTTGGGAGAGGACGGCCCCGATCCCATACTCGGAGGTGTCCGTCTCTGTACCACAAACTCCTTCTGGTAGTCCGGGGCTTGCAGCACCGGAGCAGTACACATGGCCGTTTTGAGGGTGTCGAAGGCTGTTTGGCAGCGGGGTGTCCAGTGTACCTTCTTGGGCTGTTTTTTGGACGTTAACTCTGTGAGGGGGCCAACAATGCTCCCATAGTCCCGGATAAACCGCCGGTAGTATCCGGTGAGGCCCAGGAAGGCCCGGACAGCGGTCTGGGTAGTGGCGGGTTCCCAGGTCTGGATGGCATCTATCTTCGCTTGGAGGGGGGCCACCTGCCCGCTCCCCACTTGATGGCCCAGGTAGGTCACGGATCCGTGGCCGATTTGGCATTTGCTGGCCTTGATTGTGAGCCCGGCCCGCTGGAGGGCGGCCAGGACGGCCTCCAGGTGGAGGAGGTGCTCGGCCCAGTGGTTGCTGTACACGGCAATGTCATCTAAGTAGGCCGCGCTGAAGGCCTCAAGCCCGGCCAAAACCTTGTTCACCAGTCTTTGGAAGGTGGCCGGGGCGTTCTTCATTCCGAAGGGCATCACCCGAAAGTGGTAATGCCCATCCGGAGTCGAAAAGGCGGATCTTTCTTGGGCGCCGGGGGTGAGCTGGATTTGCCAGTACCCGGCGGTGAGGTCCAGCGTGCTCAAGTAGCGAGCGGCCCCTAGGTGGTCGATCAGTTCGTCGGCCCGGGGTATCGGGTGTGCGTCCGTCTTGGTTACTACATTCAGGGCTCGGTAGTCCACGCAGAATCGCAACTCCGGGGGGTGACCGGGAGCTGCGGCCTTGGGCACCAGGACGACAGGGCTGGCCCACGGGCTGTCGGAAGGCTCGATGACCCCCAGGGCCAGCATCTTCGCTACTTCGGCCTGGATGCAGGCCCGCACTCGGTCAGGCACCCGGTAGGCTCTGTGTCGTATGGGGGGGTTCTCCCCGGTGTCGACGTCGTGGACGCACCAGTGGGTCACCCCCGGGGTGAGAGAGAAGAGGGCTGCGTAGTCCCGCAGTAATCGCTGGCAGTCGTTGCGCTGCTCCGGGGTCAGGGACGAGGCGAGTTGGACCCCTTCGATCGATCCATCGTGAATGTCGGATTGCAAGAGGTCGGGCAAGGGCTCGGAGTCGTCCTCGCCCCCCTCGTCGGTCGCCAGCAGCAGGCTCAGTTCGGTCCGGGCGAAGTGGGGTTTTAGCCTGTTCGCATGTAGGACCCGGAGGGGGTTCCGGGGGGACTCCAGATCGACCAGGTAGGTGACGGGACTTTTCTTCTCCACCACCTTGAAGGGCCCGGTCCACTTGTCCTGGAGGGCGCCGGGTTCGACCGGGGCCATGACCCATACTTTCTGACCTGGCTCGAATTCTACCGTAGAAGTGTTGCGATCGTACCACCGCTTCATGTCCTCCTGGCTGGCCTCGAGGTTGGCTTCGGCTATGGCTCGGAACTTGCGGGTCTGGTTTCGGAGGGTCAGGAGGTATCGGTAGACGTCAGGAGGGGCGCCTCGGGGCTTCATCTCCCAGCCCTCCTTGACCAGGCTGAGTGGTCCGCGGACCGGGTGTCCATACAATAGTTCAAACGGGCTGAACCCCAGGGACTTCTGCGGGACCTCCCGATAGGCAAACAGGAGGCAGGGCAGCAGGACATCCCATTTCCGCCTGAGGGGTTCTTCCAGGCCCTGGATCATCCCTTTCAATGTTCGGTTGAACCGCTCAACCAGTCCGTTCCCCTGAGGGTGATATGGGGTCGTGAACTTGTATGTGACCCCGCATTGTTGCCACAGGGACCGCATGTACCTGGAGATAAAGTTTGTGCCACGGTCGCTCACCACTTCGCTGGGGAATCCCACTCGGGAGAAGATCCCCATCAAGGCCCGGCCTACCACAGGGGCCGTTATAGTTCTGAGCGGGACCGCCTCCGGGTACCTGGTGGCGTGGTCCACGAGGACCAGGATGAAGCGGTGGCCCAGGGCGGTTTGGGGGTCCAGGGGTCCCACAATGTCGATTCCGACTCGTTCAAACGGGGTGCTGACGGCGGGAAAGGGCTGGAGGGGGGCCTTGACCCGACCCCCCGTCTTTCCGCTGGCTTGGCAGGTCTGGCAGGACCGGCAGTGGTTGTCCACATCTCTCCGCATCCGGGGCCAGTAGAAGTGGGTCACCAGACGACTGTACGTTTTGTCTTGCCCCAAGTGTCCGGCGAGGGGCACATCATGGGCCAGGTTGAGAAGGAACTCCCGGAAGCGGAGGGGGACCACCAACACGCGGCCGGCCCCGAGTTCTGCCACTTTCTGTTCACTGTACAACAGGCCCTCGGCCCAGTAGATCCAGTGGGTGCCGGTCTGGTCACCGTTGGCTTGCGCGGTCGCCTGCTGTCGGACCCCGTCGAGAGAGGGACAGGACTGTTGCTCTTGCTGGAACTGCTCTCGGGTGGGGCCCCCTTCATGTTGCCATTGCGTCAGCTCTGGTAGGGCGCTCGGAGAAGCCATCTCTTCGGGGGAGGATTCGCTGGGCCCGGGGTCGGTGTCCGCCTCCTCCTCGCTGCTGGCGGGAGGGGGTGTGAGCCCCTCGGGTCGGGCAGTCCCGGAGGTCGAGGATGAGCGGGGGGCCTGGGCGGTCATGGACCGGGTGATGGCGCAGGCCCAATCAGCCAGTCCCAACATTCGGAGGTGCTCTCGTCGTTCTACTTGAGCCCAGGGGGAACTCTCCAAGTCGTTCCCCAGGAGGCAGTCGACCGGGGCGTCGTCGCGCACTGTCACCTTCAGCAGGCCCGTCACCCCTCCCCACTCGAAGGGGACCAGGGCCATCTGGCATAGGCTTTCACTGTTGTCGGCCGTCCGCACAGGGCACAGCACATTCGGTAGAATCTGTTCAGGGGTCACCAGGTGGCAGCGGACAGCGGTGATACTGGCGCCGGTGTCGCGAAGGGCTTCGGCCCGTTGTCCGTTGACCGTGACCTGCTGCCGGTACTTCTGGGTGTTGGTTGGGATGGGGGTGCAGGGTACCATCTCTCGGCTACCCAGGCAGACCAGGGACATGGCTGCCGGCTCCCACTCAGTGTTTTCTCGGTCGAGGGCCTCTTCTTCCTCCTCTCCCCCCAAGGCGGCGGCTGTCAGCTGCCGGGGCGGGGGCCCGCCGGCCCCGTTTCTTCGGTTCAGGGGGCAGGCCGGGTCGCTGGCAAAGTGTCCGGTTTGTTGGCAGCCATAGCAGGTCACTGGTGGCCGTGGTCCGGGTCGGGCCGGGCCCACCCTTCGCGCTAGGCTCGGGGAGAGATGTGGCGGCGGTGGCCCTCGAGGGGGGCTCCTGGGGGCCCCAGCGGGAGGGTCTCGGTTCCTGTTCGGCCCTCCCCCCCCACCGCGCTGGCGTGGGGGTCTGTTGGGGTTCCTCTGGTACTCCCCCATTGAGCTCCGGGGGACCCGGGAGTTGACCCATCGATCGGCCACGACGGCAAGTTTTCGCGGGTCGGTCATTTTGCTGTCGACGAGGTGCTGTCTCAGTTCCACGAAGCAATTGTTGGAAAGATGTTCCCAGACGATGAGGTCGACCAGTTGCCCGTAGGTGGTTACTTTGCTGCCTTTGATCCACCCTTCTAGGGCCCGACTGAAAAAGTCCACATATTCCACCCATGTGGTACCCGGGATTTTCTTGCAGTCTCGGAACCGCTGGCGGTACATCTCCGCTGTTAGCCCGTAGCGGGTGAGCAGGGCCTCCTTCATGTGATCGTAGGAGGTCATCACCTCCTCCGGTAGCTGGAGCAGCGTGTCCCGCCCTTCACTCAGGAATCGCCCCCACAGGCCTGCGCCCCAGTCTTTTCGGGGCACTCGATGGGAGGTCATGGCCACATCGTAGGCCTTGAACCATTGTTGGATATCGTCATTCTTGTAATACTCCTTGACGACCTCCTTCGGGATATGCACCTTGGCCTCGGGGGGCGGTAGAGTGTCTCTAGTACTGGGGGTGTTGGTCCCTCCGTTCTTGGCCTTGATCTCGAGCTCCTTGAGACTGCGCTCGTGCTCAAGAGTTAGTTTCTTTTCCTCCAACTCCCGGTGTCGTCTCTTCTCTTCTATTTCTTCTTGAAGGCGTAGCTGCTCGAGGGCCAGTTTCTTTTCTGCCAGCTGGAGTTCGCCGTCCAGTCGCAGTCGGGCGAGCTCTAGTTCGTGGCTCCGGACCTTTTCCCGCTCTCGTATTTCTTCCTCGGAGAGGCCGGTTTCTAGGCTCTTTCTTCCTCCGGTTGCCGGGGTCAGTGCGGTTGCTGTGGTCTCCGTCAGGGGCAAGGGCCCTTCTTCCTGGGAGGGGCCTGCCCCAGCCTCCAACCATGCCCTCAGAGCTTTCTGCATCTCTTCCTTGGTACCGAGGCTGGTGGTTGCAATGCTTTTGTCTCTGCAGAACTGTTTTAATTCTTTGTGCGTATATTCTTCCAGCCGTTCGGGCTGGAACTCCATTGTCGCGTTGTTTTCCTGGCTGCTCATGATGCTATTCGTTTGGATGGGTAGCTAGTGGGTACTGGCTGGTACGTACTGCGTTCGGCTCGGATCCCGTCGCTGGCCACCAAATGTTGGAAGGCGGACCCCGAGGAGTCGGTGAGACCACCAAGGGGGGGGGCCCTCTCACTGCACGAAGTAGCCGAGCGCTGCCGAGAAGTCTCCTGAGAGATCCTTCTCCTATCCCGTACTAGCACAGTAACACCACCACACCGGACTCAAGGAGGTTGTCTCAAGACAAGCAATTCTTTATCATCAATAAAAGGTTACGAGTTCAATATTTACACGAAGGGATCGAGGGATCCACCAAAAGTCTCAATGTCTCTTTGGAAGGGTAGGGGTAGCGGGACAGTCTTTGGCAGGAATGTGGTACGAGGGTACCTGGGGCCCAGTTCTTATCCTCACGCTGGAGGACCTCCGATCTCGGAGGGGTCGAGCCGCGACGGCGTCAGCAGGGCTCTGGCGTACAGTTCGTGGAGAGCCGCGATTCAATCAGCAGGGCTCTCAAGATGGTTTCTGCTCAGCTCGAGCCGCGACGTCGTCAGCAGGGCTCCGAGGAAGGTTTCAGCGAGGTTGGGCCGCGACAGCGTCTGCAGGGCTCCGATGTTCCAGGTGGTTCAGAAAGGGTTCACAAGAGGGAGCCGCGACGCAGTCAGCAGGGCTCGTGATGGTTCCGGCAAGAGTTCGTCTCCGTAGGGTCAGCCGCGATTCGATCAGCAGGGCTCTCGACTCCGGGATACAACTGCCGAGCTGTGGTGGGGTCGCCCCAGATATAGGTCTGGAGCCCTTTGATGTCCGGACCTATGCGCCCGAGGGGGCGGAGTGGCCGGGTGGAGGTGGCCAGACGCCCAGCAGGAGAGGCGCCAGGCCCATGGGGGTTTGCAGGGTGATCACACCTCGAGAGGGGAGGACAGTTGGGGGTCCCATCGATACTGTCCTCCGCCGGGGCGATGAATGGTTCCTGCGGCACCCCCTGGCCAGTTCGTGGTGCCTCGATGTCGGGGCTTCGCTGGGGTCGAGGCCGGGTTGAGCGGGGTCGCGCCGGCTGGGGCACGGTGTGACGTGGATGCCAACAAGATGGCGGAGCCACGAGGAGTATGCGACCACGGGCAGCTCCGGGTGAAGGGCCTTGGTGCAGTCCAGACGGGTGGCCCGTGACGGCCGGGGCGGGGAACGGCCACAATCCAGGGGGTTAAGGACCACGCCACGAGGCCAGGTCCAACAAGCAGGATGTCAGCAGGGGCGATGAATTACCCCTTCACTCTCTAGAACACCTCTTGAAACTACTGACAAAAACAGCAGTCTTGGTAGAGGTTCAAAAAGGAAAGGGGAATGGGACGAGAAATAAAAAGGAACACAACACAACTGCATTTAACCGAAGTCCTCGTTAGTCCAGGAATTCTCTGCTTTATTGACCACAAAGTGTTGGAGCCAGCTTGGAGATACGTTGAAGTTGCTGAGGAATCTGGAAGAAAAAAGCCAAGCGAATTACTCAGGTGAACCGGCTTTTTCTACATGCCGACTCCGAAGACTTTTGCTGGGTCACGTTGCCACACACGTGTTTCCAGGACACTGCTGATCCATGTGCTCAGTACAACCACATGTGACAGGGGAAGTGTTCAGAACGTGCGGTTGCCATGGAAACAGTGTCAACAACAATGCCGGTGAATAGGAAGTCAATGTGTTGATTTTCAAGAAGCATTGCTACCAACAATGCTTGTGTCAATAAGTCTTGACACATGAAAAGAAAAAATCAGACTTTTGGTCACAACATAAACAAAACACATATATCATATAGGCATGCACTTAGGCATTAATTTCTTTGCTTTACATTAGCATTGATCATGAACACATCTTAATAAATTTGACAACTATGACTCAGAGGCTGCACCGTACTGTTTCTGATGGCACATACACTGCTATATGACTGATGCAGAATCCCTGCGGATGATGACAAATTAAGCAGTGTATGGTCTGTACGTAAGGGTTCTTAAAAGTAATCAGGCATTCCTAGTGCTGGGGCATGACAGAGACTATCTCTCAGCTCTAGGAAAGCTTTCAAGCAATAGTTGTTCCACAGTAGCGGATCAGACACATCTTTGTATGTCAGCCTCATTAAAGGTTTCGTTATTAGGGAAAGGTTTGGTAATCAGTGTTTACAGTAGCCAGCACTGTGTTTTTGGTAGATTCATCTCAAGGATAGTCTCCATCCTTTCTTGTGACACCTTTCTCGTTTACTTCTAAATTATATGCCCGAAATACTGAACTTCTTTCTGACAGTATTGCAGTTTGCCCGGAGACACCTAATGCAGGTATTCGGCTAGGTGATTCAACAAAGCAATTGTGTCCTATCTGCAAGCTTCTTGTGTATCCGATGCCAGTAGCAGGTCATCAAAATACTTATCTGTAAGGCTTTTTCAGTGACTCAAGATTCTTTCTCAAAATCTGATTGAAAATTGATGGGCTTTCTGTATACCCTTGTGGAACTAGGCACAATGCCAAAACTCAATCTCAGAACTCAAATGAGATCAAGAACTGGCTGTCCTCATGCAATGGAATAGATAAGAAAGCCTAGCAGAGATCCACAATGGCAAACCATTCTGCAGTGCACAGAATTTGGAAAAGTATGGTAGCTGGACATAGGACAATATGGAAAAACAATGCTGTGAACCTTTCGAAGATCTTACACAATCCGGTATTTACCAATGGAGCTTCTGCCAACCCATAATAGGAGAGTTGCAAGGAATTCCAATAATTTCTTTTAAAATCCCTTTCCTCAGCATGTCTTCAATTACAGGCGTTATTCCTGCAACTGTTCTCCGAGGTCAAATTGTATGCTAGTGTTCTCGAACAGACAACATTAGGTTTTGCTGTGATTTGGACTGGTTCTATATCTTTAATTAGTCCAATCTCTTTCCCTGTAAAACCCATACTTATGGGTTCATGGTCTCTTTTAAATCACGAGGTAAGTCATCTACTATTCTCATTGGATGCAATCCTACAGCTGTTTCTAGCAGGCCATTTCCAATTCAACATCTTCATCATATGTTTGGAATTCAACATCCTCCAGTGTACAATAAATGGTGCAATTTAACTCCCTCCCAAACAGATTTGCAGGACACAGGCATATTTTTACAGGGACCTTTTCTGTTTATTAGTAACTCCTACAACTTGGATCTTCTTTCCTGAGAGTGGTAGGTCTGGGATTTTCACTGTTCCAACAGTGGAATAGTGAGCTACAGTATCGAACAGTATCGAACCTTTCAACAAGCCTATTCACTGTGGATGGTAGAGTGTAGTAAACGTGTAAGTTACTCCACACTCTTTCCAAGTGGCAGTAATGGTACTAGACATGAAGCTTGTTCCTCTGTCTGTTAAGACCTCCTTAGGGTAAGCCCTCACCACTACAGGAGCTGTAGTGGTTCTAAGGGGAATGACCTCTGGGTATCTAGTGGCATGGTCCACCACCACTAGTATATAACTATGCCCATATGCAGTTGGAGGGTTCAAGGGACCAACAATTTCAATCCCTACCCTTTCAAATGGAACCCGAACCACTGGGAGTGGGATTAAGAGGCCTTTGTTGTGCCACCTGATTTAGCACTGGCTTGGCAAGATGCACAGGAGCGACAGATCACCTATGAAAGTGAGGGACAAGCCTGTCCCAAGTCTTGCTCTGCCCTATGTGTTTAGCCAGAGGAATATCATGTGCTAGGGAGAGTAGGAAACCTCTGAACCTCTGGGGTATTACCGACCTTCTGGTGGCACCAGGCTTGAGGTCTCTACTCTCAGAATACAAGAATCCATCTTTCCAATAAATCCTATGGGACCCACTAATATTCCCTACTTACTCAGCAGCAGCTTGCTGTCTGAGGAGTTCAAAAGAGGGGCAGGACTGCTGCTCCAAACTCACATCTGCTCTGGAAGGGCCCCCTGCCCCCAAGAACTCTGCCTGGTCAGACCCAAGTTCCGATGGGACAGGTACTTCACTGGAGCTGATATCATCTCCCTCAGGAGGATAGTCTTCACTGAGAGTTTGGGAGGAGGGCAATTCCTTACCCTTCCTGCTCCTTCTCTTGGGAAGCACCTGGTCCATTTTTCCAGGATCCAGTTCTTTGTCAGTAGTGAGCTGTTTGGCCTGAGCCCTGGTGACAGCAAACCCACTCTGGGATAGATGCCCATCATCTCTGCATGAGTCCTGAACTCCACTTATGACCAGGCTGGGTGTTTCTAGATCATTGCCCAACAACCTTCTTAGGTCCAGCTACCCCTCCCCAGCTACGATTCACAACTGCCATGGAATGGTCAGTCCTGACAGTGCTAGCGTTGGTTACTTGGTACAATTGTCCAAGTAGGATCTCTACTCAGGAGGCACAAGTTTCCCTGTCACCATAGTGACACTGGCCCCTGTGTCCTTTAACCCATTCCTTCATTTCCATTGATTAAAGGCTGTTGTCTGTACTTGCCCAAGTTAGTGACACTGACTAGTAAGTTAGCAAGATCCATGCCACCGTCACAGACTAAAACACTCTGAGCTGGTGTTCTGACTAAGTCAGAACACATCTCAGTAC
Organism: Triturus cristatus; assembly: GCF_964204655.1. NCBI lineage: Eukaryota > Metazoa > Chordata > Amphibia > Caudata > Salamandridae > Triturus > Triturus cristatus. The sequence continues at coordinate 874,907,999 of NC_140588.1, forward strand.
CCGAGGTTAACCCCACTAATCCCTTGTTTGCTGTACTATCACTTTTACCTGTGCTAGGGGGAGCAGGTGCCTTAGGGGCAGTGGTAGTAGGAGCAGTTTCCTTTGCCTATGGACAATCAGCATTTTTTGTCAAGTGTGTCTTCACCTTAGCGAAGTAACACCAAGGTTTCTTGTTGCCCTTTTTGGAATTTTTAAGGTTCAGGAGACTCTCCACAAGCAGGAGAGTCAAATTTGGTGAGAGGACAGGGCAGACCTCGAGCAATGTGAAGAACCACCACCTGTTAAGACCCAATCTGGGATGTACCTAAGTGCTTACCATAACAATTTAGGGGAGAAAGCAGAGAGACTGGGGTCCTGATTAGCAGGAGTACAGTCGGACTAGTCAGAAACAGCATTACATAAGGCAAAAAGTGGGGGTTTTCCTGTTTCTTTAGCCATTTGCTCTGGAATGTCTCAAATTTACTCCATTTATGAATGCATTTATCTTGTTGAGTAATGTGTAATTGCATTCCTATAGAAAGCATTGTTTTAATTACTTCATCATTTAACTGTACCCTAAAACATGTTTGTAATAGGTCACTCTTTGAAAGCGCAACCTCATATTTCTATGCCAAATCAGTTAATTTGTCATGTGTGACTGCTGCACGACTTACAATTTCTTTAGTCAGATTTATTCATTCTTTCTCATGGTACTGATTCACTTATCCAATCTCTAAACACCCTCTGATGATTTGTTCAAGTTCAAGTTCAATTTTTAACTGGGGAACATTTAGCAGTCTCTCACAGGTTCTGGGGTAGCTTGACGTTCTTCACCCCCTGTCTTTTTATTCTCTGTGGGTTCTTCAAACCATGGTAGAAAAATTCCATCTTCAAATAAATTAATCTCTCTGTGTGCTACTTTTGTAGTAAAGATAATCCTTCTCCTTTCTCTCAATTATTGAACTGATGCAGTGGTGTACAGGCAACGATTTGTGACTTCAAAGATGTTGAGATACGCCCTGTTGCAGACACTCCTCAAACTGCTACTTCAACCTCAAAATCTAGGACGACATTTATTTGTGCAGTTGTTCAAATCTCTAAAGTTTGAGCAGCTATTACTCTAGTTACTGGGCCTGGTATTGCCACAATCAAAGCAGTAAAATCGGGAGGTATTAATGTGGGAACAGTTTGAAATTGTGCAGGCACAATATTAGATATGGCAGGTTTCACAGCAGGCTGTGTCACCGGCAATGGTCTCTCAATTTGAATCACATTCGCATAAACACGTTTTTTAGCCACCATAACCTCAGAAGTCAAAGCACTTTTAGTAACTGTAGCAGGGGCCACATATGGTAGTGGACGTGCAGCCAATAATGAATCCAAAATATCATCCCCTGAATCACTATCAGTATCAGATTTCTTTGCAGCTCCCTCACTATCTTTTCCATGTGTCTAATTCTTTTTGGTCTTTTCTGTGGTTATAGCGGGGTACATTCTAGCTCCCTCGACTATACATTTTCTCCTTCTTTGCTGTCCTTCGTCCCACTGAGGATCTGCGTAATTTTGCACAAGTTGTTTAGTTCTGTTCTGCTATTTCTCTCTCCTTACCATGTTCTGTTTTTTCTCAAAGGTTTAATGATTCATATAGTGTGGGTCTACGAGGTGGTTTCATCTCATATAGCTTTTCCTTCAAGCGTTCAATTATCCTTAACTTGAAAGTCCCATGTGACCCTTATATTCAGTGATCTTCCACCTAAACCCTAAATCCATCAACATGCAGTGTCCTGGTGTACCCCTGGGTGGTGCCTCTTCACCCTACCATAATGGAATCCTGACAGCTCCTTTAACAAGACTCTTAAAAGTTTTAAAGCGTTTCCTTTTTGTAATAATTCAACAAAAAAGTGTTCAGCGATTCAATGTAACACAATGTTTTGTTTCTGATTCTTAATTCCGTATATGTCAAACTTTTTTCTCTCATTTTATTATAGCTTTTATATTGGAAGAATCGTTAACCAATCTCAATATGGAACTTGCCCAAAAATTGACCTATGCCAGCCCAGCACTCTGTGGTGCCATCAACCAATAGCAGCGCAACAGTACACTAACCAACCATTCTCACAGTATGCTAACTCAAACAAGCATACGCAAAATTACAACAAATACTTTGTCTGCTTTTGTAAAGAAAACCAAAACAGTTCAACAATTGGAATATTAAAGATTTGACGCCTTTGACATTTTCATACAAAAAGAGTTTCACACACACAAATGAAATCTAGACCAGCGAGATATTTCCTCAATTGATGTAACTTTACCTGCTGCACAATAGATTTCACTAACATCAATCAACATTAGCACATTCATACAATTTATTAGAGTCCCTATCTCAATTGTGCAGGCGACACAATCTGCACCCAAAATCTTTATCAGACAAGAAAAACCACAAATCAACTTTTAACTATCCCAGGATCTTAAGCTACGTCTAGCTCGATAACCTCTTCAAATTCTTTACAATAAACAAATAAGCATTACCAATTTGACAGTCTTCACCACGCGAACAAATTCAACAACAACAGCAACTGCGAAGCATAACCCTAATGATACTCACACCTTCAATAAATACTGCACCCGCCTTCAACCGCATCTCGTCAACCTTCAGAATTTGGGGCCTGAGCTATTACACTTAGGCATTACTCTAACTTGGGGTAATTACTTACGGCCCCACTTCTCATAACGTAAACTGTCCCTCTGCTGCCACGTTTGCTGGAGCGGGGATTTGATTCAATTAAAATCTTGGTTTGTGATCATCAGGGCTAACTTGGGCCAATGGATTTTTTCTGTTGTTTTCGAGACGATCAAGAGCTATACATGACATTAAATATGACAGTTTTTAACTATCTCACTCAATAAAGAGAGTTTGTTATGAGGTAAAGGGTTTTATTATTCAATTTTAGTAATTTATATGTATTCAAAGTCACAAGCTAATTCTTATTATTCTCAACCATCAAATATTAACAGAACTTGATAATCAATATTAGTCAATGTTGGACTTGGCCCTGTTTGGCTAACGTTCCATAAACTTTTTGCCTTCCTCCTAGACCTTTTTCTGACATTGGGTTGCCGACTTAGATGCTTTGAGATCTTTGCCACTGCTGATCAGTGTCAAAGTGCAAGTGCTCCCTGTATAAAGTGTTATGGTAATTGGTTTTCCATAATTAGAATGTGTGTCTTAACAGTAAAGTCTGTAGTAGAGTGCACTATGTGTGCCAGGGCTGGTAATGCAAATGCTACAAGTGGGCCTGCAGCACTAACTGTGCCACCCACACAAGTAGCCCTAACAAGATATCTCAGGCCTGCCACTGCAGTGCCTGCGCACAGTTTGTTAACTGCCTTGCTGTCCTGACAAGTGCACCCACTTGCCAGACCTTACCCTTCCCTTTTTATGTACATCAGACACCCCTATAGTAGGCCCACGGTACCCCCCTGGGCAGGGTGCTGTGTATGTGAAAGGTAGGACATGTGCTGAGGTGTGTACCATGTCCTGACAGTGAAATACTGCCAAATTCGCTTTTCACTGTTGCAAGGCCATCTTGTCCATAGAACAGAATGGGGAATGCTGTGTCACATGTTTCCAGCATATCTTCCCATAGGCAATAGATGGAGAGTTGGAGTTTAGTTTGCCTGAACTCGGAATTTAATTACCTATCTTTTTGTGAAGATGGTTTTTGAATCCTGTGTTTAGAAACCACGCTTTTAGAAGTGGCTGGTTTCTTGTCCTAACCATCCTGCATGCCTCTACCTGATTGTGTATTGACTGTCTGGGTTTGGATGTGACAGGGTCTGGGAAGTGTTCTGACACCAGGGAGGAGGAGGTGAGATTGCAACAGGCTGGCCTGTATTTGGTGTGTTGGGAGGAGTAGCCCCTTTGATGCAAAGAGGGCTGTGCTGCTGCCACAAAAGAATGGCTCCACCTCCAGCGGAGTATCTGAGGCCCAGACCCTGACTATTGTGGTAAATATTTAAATTACCTGTACTATTTTTTATGCGGTAAAGTCTAGTAAGAATAACTCAGTCAAAATAAGAGGCAGAATCCGTGGTATTAGAGGTTCTGAAAAGGGCTTTATTCCTTACAAAGGAATTATAGTTCGAACTAGGCAACCATATTCCATCACCACGAAGGTTCAGGAAGGGATCAGCAATACATTATTGACAAGTAACAATATTTATATGGAAAGCATTGCATTAGGACAGATGCAGGAGGCGTAACAGCTGATAATACAGATAAGAATACACATACGTAATGAAAATAGGCGTAAATACAGGCGTATACTAGAAACGTCATTAAAAATGATGTCACAAGTGGGTGGATCCATAAGAGAATCCTGTAGTGTCAGCAGAAATATTTGACAGAGATGCGCGCGCAGCCGCATGACGTGTGATTGACGTGCAACTAGAGGGCGAAGGGAGCTTGACATTTGGCCCTACATGTGGAGACAGAAGTCTGGGGTGTCAGGACAACCTAGTCCTAAATCATATCTAATATCTTGTGTTTAAGGAACTATATTATCTGGAAGGAAGGGTCTTCTCGGACAGATCCTATTCTATACTGACTGTTAGTGCGTGTACAAGCGTCTATGTGTCTACATGTGATGCGAGGGGGCAGGAATCTTTCATAGTAACAGGGGCTATGAATTACTTGCAAAAAGACAGCGAGGCCGAGCCTTTTGCTTGGTAGCTGGAGGGATGTTTACCTAAACTACTAGACAGGAATGCATTGGAAGAGGAGCGGAGCAGATAACTTGAAGGCTGAATACAGTTTTTGGCAGGCAACAGGCCGCGTCAGGCACCGTTAGCCGCGCAGGGAGTAAGACAAAGTTCATGGACACGGATACAGGTCCAAGCTGGAGCATTTCAGAGGCAGAAACAGAAAAAGGCTTGATGGCAGAATTCAGGGCCTACTCGCCTTAACTACAAAACTAGAAAAGTGAACCACATAAAGTCGGTGGCCTTTCATACTTAGGAATGGAATATTTGACCCATTCATGGCGGATCTGAAAGAGGGCATGTTGACGTTGGACGCACATGTATTTGCGTCTTCATAGCTGGAACTGGAGGGAACATACATGTACTTATAGCATGTACATGGAGCCGTTGGGGTCTAAGATAGGGGACACAATTGACCATAACAATTTATATTTCCACACTATCAAAGAAAGAAGGTATGCACTGGCAGAAGGACACCCAGGTCTAGTTTGGACCGGGCTCAGAGCCCCCCTGAAAACAAAGACATCAAAGGCATTTAGGGGTATAAATGTGAGAGCTGAAACCCCTGAACTCAAGACTAAACTCAAGCCTGAAAAAGGATTGAAACTACTTTGTGACAAAGAGGAACTCTGCCAAAGAAGAACAGCTGAAGAGACTGAAGAGAGGGACTGCCCTTGCTGTGTGTTCAGGGTCTGGCCTGCAGTTTACTGATTTGAATGAGAGGACAAGGGACTTTGCTGTGTGCTGTGTCCCCCTGCTTGAAAGGACTTTGCTGTGTGCTGTGTCCTGAAGTAACTTGTCTCCAAGGGCCCGAGAGGAGCTGGCTCCCTGTTGTGGAAACTCAGGAACATAAAAGTTTCCAAGTGTGTCTCAGCGATGCTGTGTGCGTGTGGTTTTTGAAGCCTGAGACCTTCATGAAAACTGCCCTGTGACCGTGTGGCCCAGAGCAGTCTTGCGCTCTGCTTCAATCGACAGAGTGACCAGAAGGGCTGTGATCATTATCGCCATCGGCCCAGACCATCGTCCCAAGGGGGAGCCATGAGAAATCACCGCTGCCGGCCCGAGTCTGCCTTTGCAAGGAGAGACCTGGGAACCTTCACCATCGTGGGTCCGAGGTCCTCTGCCCAAGATCAACGGAGTCGTGCCGGGAGCCGATCAGCTGCGAGGCCGTCGCCTGGTAGCCCGACTCTCACTGCGAGGAGCAGCCGCCGTCAACCCAAAGCCACACAGCGTGACACCCAAGCCCCGAGGAGAGAGAGACTGCACCCCCCCCAGGTAACTCTCAGCGAGTGTTCGTGTGTCGCTGCCTGGAGCGGAGTGCATGCTACGAGAGACCGCTCTCGGCCTTTCCCATCTTTTCAGCACGAGCCTCCACTCAAGTCAGTATCGTGGCCCATACTCACCGAGGAGTGGCAGTACCAGGATTGTGGAGCTGCTCTTTGTTTCCTTCATAACAGTATTGGGTGCATATATTGGCCGCTGCTGACTGTGAGTCAGCTAAGAGTGGCATAGAGACCTTCACTAGCACCGCGATCGGTGGCAAACTGCATTATCACTTGCTTTTACAATCTGCATTAGTACTTGCATTACGAACTGCAATATTACTTGCTTTACGAACCGCATTAGTACCTGCGTTAAGGACTGTCAAATTTCTACATTACGAACTGCATTATGAACTGCATAGCATTGCATTAGGACTGCATAAGACCATCGTGAACTGCTCATTAATACCGCAAGAACCTACAAGTGATTGGTGGTCTAATAACCGACCCAGTGAAATATTACGAATACGCATATGCAGGATATTTTTATCGTTTGGATTCATCATATTTCTTCTTGATAAAGATACCGCTATTTTCCTAAATCAGTGTGGTGCCCATTTGTGGTGTTAACACTGTGTTACTGGGAGTGTGGTTGCAAATACTTCACACATTGACCTGGAGGTAAGCCGGGCTGCTCGTGCCAATGCTACCGTAGGGTGACCAGGGGTTATCTAAGAGGGTGTCCCTCCTTTCCCTGACTAAAAGCAAGGGTCCCTATTTGGACTAAGGTACCTACCTCAGCCAACTAGAGATGCCCAGTTCTATCAGTCAATGAATATATCATAATAAAATGTATTAAGCGCTTCAGCATTAAAAGTCAGCTCAATAAATCAACAATGAATCGGAGTAGAACTTCTCATAAAGAAAGGTTGAAGAAACTCAATAGAGTCTCAGAGCAGCGTGGCATGGGAAGAAAGTGGGGGGTTGTGGAAATCTTTGAATGTGTATGCTAGGGTCCTACTCTAGGAACATGCACTGTTAGAGACTGACAAAATATTAAGTTCCAATCTTCGAGCAACTTCTTTCTTTTGTTGACCAATCAGCTCTAAATGCACCCATGGGAATACAATCACTCACCATCTTCTCACCAGAACACAATATTCTTCGGACAGCAATTTCAAAGACTGCATCTAAGTTTTATCATTTCTTAAGTCTCCCATGACTCATCCTCCCTTCAAGTTTAAATTTCCATGTGTGCAACTTTGTTCCTAACCTTCTAAATAATACGTTTATTCATTAGCTAATAATGGTCTTTTTGTAGATTGAAACATCTGTATAAACGAAAAAAATACATTTTGCACAGCAAATATGCATTGGAAAAAATTAGTCGAAAGGGTCTAGATTAAATTAAAGGCTTATTTCGCAGTTTCATAGCTCTCTTAACTTTAATATGGCAGCGTCTCAGTATTTTAGTCCCAGCACATTTAAATATGATTGCCTCATGAAATTTTGCGTATTAATTCTCATTAGTTTTGCACATTCATTAACATTATTTATCATTTTTTTTAGATGCTTCCGCAGTATCCAACAGGATTACAATTAGGTTACCACGGAAGGCAGAAAACATGCGAGGCTAAATGGGCACGGTGCTTCAGGATGGCGCTCCTAAACACGACAAAAGGCAGGAGCAGGATCCATAAATGAGTCAACTAGTCACTAAATGTGACAAAGAAACTCTGGCATAGGTGAAGAGAACCCAGTTTATTGTACACTAGAACAGCCAAACACCTACACCTACTTGTCATCCAGCATCGGCCCAAGCTTCTATTTAGAATGTTCATGTACTTTTCAGTTGGGACTCACCACAGCAGGGTAGAATTAGGGGAGTCAGGGCTGACCCAAAATTGGTGACCAAGAAATAATGGCTTTAGGTTTAGATTATGCCAACAACAACATTATAGTATATAACAAAATAACATGTTGAAACACTATTGTTGGGCAAATGTTTTTCAGACCAAGTCTGGCGCCTGGTGGATAGTCAACGTGAGGAATATACAGAAAGCCACAGTATCTTCCTATATAGATATATTGTGATTAATGGTAAGTAGATTTTCTCTCTCAAGGAAGTTGTACAACAGGAGTACTCTTTTAATAACTCTTATACACCTTTGTGAATGGGCTAGTAATTTCCAACTTCCTATTAGGAAAAGTAGAAAGGGAGCACAGTCCTTTCTATTTGTACATATTCTATAAGAGAATGTTCTTTGAATACATTGTTGTTTTAGTTTCAATCTTGATGTTTTGTGGGCAATTCACAAAGGTGTGTAAGAGTATGTGAAAGAGTATTATAGAAGTAGTAGGTTACATACTCCAGTATGCCATTGTGGATATGCCCCAATGTGCTTAGTATAGATTTTCATCCAGATAATACAGACAGGTAAGAGAATTTTTTTTTTTAGATACACTCACATAACAAACTACACCTGCAATCAGATTTCAGTTGCCTAACCAGGTATTCGAATACACCTGCATACACCAGCCAATTGACACACTAGCACTCCAACATTCTATGCATTACCCCACACAATGGCACACATTTGATTGACTTTTTTAAAAATTTGAATTATAGGTTAAAGGGTATTCACACACTCTTGAATGATAAAATCACAACCAACTGTTATGAATATGGCCCACCTGATCTACTGATAAAACTGATCCCCAAAACGTTCTCGATGTTTTAATTTAGTTGAATCTTGAAGTAAAACAAACCATTAAATGCAAAACGTTTCCCAAGAAATTTGTCACAAGCTCAAAGCAAACTACCGATGGTCCAATATTAGAATTTCCATATATTGCCTAGTGTTATTTGAGCCAAACGAGAGATGTGGCGTAGTTGTTTATAAACAGGATAATGGAACATTGTGTATGAAATGACATTACAGTTAAAATAGGTAGTAATTTAATAATTCCATGAGATGACGATTTTAGTTGATGCCAGCCTATCAGAGCACATTGTGATGTCATTCAACAGTGTCAGAGCTGCCTTCTCATTTCTCCTTAGCTGTTCATTGTCTTTCTAGTGGCAAGGGGTTTTCCATCATGTTTGCATAACATTACTTGGACAACCACATTATGCAATCTCCACACAGTATTTTATAAAGTGAGAGCACAGACCCCAAACCAGTTTCACTCAAGAAATAACCCACTCACGGAGTAATCCGAATAGAATGCTAACAGCACAAGCCTAAATGGGATGCAGTCTGGGTCAAATACCATTATGTTCCGTAACTTATTACTGCAGTTTGGCATATGTGGACTATTGGCTGAAAACTGACAATCTGGATATATGATATTGTCCACAGTTAGCTAACAATCCTAAATATATTCAAGTCTGAATAAACACAGAAATATTGGTGGAAGCCACATGTGACTGCTCCCAAGCGAATTATATCTATTATCATTATGTTACATTTCTAGTATAACCTTCTTTACACTTTTCTTGATAAAATAGTGTCAAATGGCAATATAAGGTATTTTACCCAAAGTATTAGACTATTGAAACCAAAATATAAGAGATTACTTCTTTCTTCAGTAACTTCCTTAGCTTGAGCATCCATATGTCAACGAGTAAGAAACTAGGCCCTATTGTGATGTCACAACCATGCAACACTACAGACTATGATGCTCTGGAACTCCTTATGGAAGTTCAGAGCAGGTTCAGTATTTGACTCTGCTAACAGCATCAGGAAGCATGGAGACCAACTTGGGCTTGTAATAATGGCTACCGGTGAAAACAGTAGTCACTGTGACAATGAAAGTTTCAAAATGGACTCTCCGAATGAAGAAACTCCATGTGTTGCTGATCAGCTCAGAATGGTTAATTCTACAGATATGTCAATAAATTCAATACTTTCTTCTGTATCTCCAGGATGTGACCAAACAGCTGCTGGGGATTCTGATTTGCGATCTGTCATTGAAGAAACAGCTTTCCAGGCTCTGACAGACGGGCCATTGGTGAAAAGATCACGTTACACTTGCTGTGATGATGGAGTGTTGGAAGACAATGACTTTTTGGCTCTGACATTTCCAAAGAAACTATGGAAAATTGTTGGAAGTGAGCAGTTTAAATCTATTTGGTGGGATGAAGATGGAAACTGCGTTGTCATCGACGAGGAACTCTTTAAAAGAGAGGTGCTAGAAAGAAGGGGTCCTTTTAGAATATTCGAGACCGACTGCATGAAGAGTTTCATTCGTCAGCTTAATCTGTATGGTTTTAGTAAAATGCGCCAGGACTTTCAAAGGTCAGCTTCCCTTGCAGAATTTTTAGCAGAAGAAAAAGCTGTAACAGCATTAACAAAGGTAATCACCATCGTTTAATAGAAACTGACAAGGTGGGTTTATAAATATGACAAAAGACTGTTCCAGTTTTGAAATGCATGCATGTTAGAATGTTCTCTGCAGCAGGATTCCTACTCATGTATCTACTTAGTAGAATATACACTTTATCCTGCCCTTGCTTAAAATGCATGCCACAGTAAGTCACCAGCACTTCCCTGGTGAAGATTAGAATGTAGAATAAATAGATATAGAATGGAAAAGATATTACAAAACACATTTCCAGTAGCCCATAACATTCCCACATAATAATCTACCAGAAATGTTAAAAGATCAGTTGGATCGCCTGATAATATACTATTTATATGAAATCATCCTTAGAGGTGAGCAAACAGGTCATTTGATTATCAAATGGTATCAAAATTATTGATGATATATGGTTTGTGTACGAAATTAATTCCCTGAACTGCAGAAATACACTTTTTCATGAGCAACATGGTCGTCCATTTCAAATGCTCACATATCCACTGCTTTGAAATAGATAAACCGGCATTTAATATTTGTAAATTATAACATTCAAAATTGAAATATATATATTTGCTGTGCTGAGTTTCTATTTGTAATTTCTGGAAAATGAAAACCAGTGTGAACATTTGGGAGAACAAGACATGCCTAAATATTATCTTTTCTAACCCCTTTTGTGATTCCTGGTACCCATCGTGTTTAAAATCAATTCTGTCCGGCTTGCCGGCAAGGCGAACCCTGTGCACATTCATATCACCCAGTGCTTAAATTTACTTTGAATATCCTGACCTTTGATTGCCCATTGGAGCGTCATCGCTGCCATGTCACAAGTCTATCATTTAATATCATGACTGATTTGAATCTTCAGAAAGGCCAAATCTAGCAACCATGATAACCCTCACTGAAATGGGAAATGCATTGAATTCAATTGAAATTGCATTTATTTAGCACTTACTACCCCTGACAAGGTGCTGAAATGTGCAATGTGTATTGCAAACAAAACGCCATTATCTATTCAGAGATATTACCATTAGGTTGTAATTCTGTAGAAATTGCATTTGATGTGTTTTCCCAGTACCCCAGATTTAGTCATACTTTCATGTTTTTATGTTCTGTGTTTAGTTGCAGTTCTACCACAACCCTAATTTTAGAAGAGATTATCCACAGCTATTGGGACAGATGAAGAGAAGAGTTGGCATAAAAAATTCTGTTCCAGTCGCCTGCTCCTTAGATCCGGATTTCAACAAAAACAGCCCAAAGAGTATAGACATGCCAGATGCTCAGAAATGTGTTCTTGCTTCTGATTCTAGCCTGCAGCACAGTGATCTGCCTTCTGTCACTTCCAAGGAGAACATTCAAAAATCCACACCTGAAAAGCGGACAACCATTGCAAGACAAACGGGTTCAACCAGTAGGATGAGGAGTGGTTTCCAAGCTGCACCCCACACCTTATTGAGACCACCGGAACATGGCCCCGTTGATCCAAGTGCTAGGCTACATCAGTTGGCCCCTTTCCACCCAAGCCAGCATAGCTGCCACAATCGAGTTAATGCCCACGGAATAGACACCACAACCACGTCTGCCACCTCTCTATATCATGTATTACCCCCAGTTACAAATACCCCTTTTGGCCATGTGATGGGACTTCCAGGTTTTCAACCTATGTACCCGGACCTATCAGCGATGCAGGCTCATTTGGCCAGTTTGCTTCCGTTTTGCAACCCATGGTTTTCAATGCCTATGATTGCAGCGGCATCTGCAATTTCAATGTCAAGGTCCTCTCATCATCGAACTCCATCTTACCACCACTGTCCCAACTGTACCTGCCCCGTAACTGCGGCCCCTTCTGCAAAATCAGGGACCAAGCCTACAGAATACACAGGATACCACAGATGAAGTGAATGACTTACAATGTAGTTTATTTACAAACCCTCTCATTACGTCTACAAAATTATCAGAAAAAATAAACCTCATTCACTTTTCAGTTTCTTAGTTATTTGTAAATGCACTAATTCCAGACTATTCTCAATATATATGCGATTATAGTATGAAGGTTTTTTTAATGCTATGTATCATAATATCGCTAACTATAGTGATGCTGCAATATTTGTGACAGGTGAAATGATGTTGTTGAGTAAACTGAATCGTAGTCAAACATTTCCTTTTCACTGTACATTCGTATTTACCATGGACACACTTCTACAGTGAAATGTTATGATTAGGGTTAAAAGTCAGTTTTGATACATTCCAAATAACCAACAGCTTATTTCTGTACTTACCTTTTTGTATCGAGCCTAATTCATAAAGCTTTTTAGGTGACAAGTTGTGTCATGAATTTCCAGGAGTAAGGAGTAAATGACTCCTAAAGCTAGAGTAAGACGCAACTAATCAAAGATAATGCTTCATGAATCACACCTGCATAGTTAGGAGTAATTCACATCCAAGTTAGGAGTTAGACACAACTACTTAAATAGTATGCTTATAAAAACAAACCAGTCTCTTTAATATCCAACAACAGGGCTAAAGCAGAATGTACAATCAAATACTGCAAAAGTTTAGTTATTATTACCCGAGCAGTTAGCCACTCAATGACATTTACTCAGACCACTGTAACTTATGTAAAAATATTCTTACAACTAAAACTGGTAATATTATGTAAAATGCGTGTGATTTGAGTTTTTGCAGGGCTCCAAACTGGCAAGGCCTAAATGCACCTGCTAATAAAACCATATCAGGACAAAGCTGCCATGTGTGATACACAGCAGTGTGTCTGCTTGAAGAGCCAGCTTCCAGAAGTCCTCTAAACATGATATTTAAGGATGGCAGCCCGTGTCCTTAATAAAACAGAAGAAAACGAAATGAATACTCATTTTACTGACAGGCTACATGAAAAAGGAATGCTGTTAATTTGCTTTGCTAAACATGGAATTATGGTGAAATATTTCATCCTGTAGTTACGAAATGTGTTTCCTGTTTTTGTCCTCTGACGCTGACATGAGCAATTATAGATGTCCATGAAATAAAATGCAGACTCTCAAGCCTGAATTGATTTGCAAAGACATTACTAAGTTTTATCAATAAAACAATTCTCATTTGGTGAAACGAAATACTTTTGGCCTGTCACAAGATCAACATATACATGAATTGCAAGTGAGAGATTATTCCGAGGCAATGACACACATTTAAATGCAGGAAGTTGGCATTACAAAAAATTTGAACTATAGGTTAAAGCGAATTTACACACTCTTGAATGATAAAATTACAACCCCCTCTAATGAATATTGGTCCCCCTGATCTAGGAATTAAAGTGATCCCCTATATTTTCTCAAAGTATTAATTTAGTCGAACCTTGACATTAAACCAATCATGAAGTGCAAAATGTTTCTCAAGAAACTTTTTCAAAATTTGGAGAACTATTGGGGGCATATTATCAAGAACGGCGTTACAATTATCGCTGCTTTAGCGGCAGGAAACCGCCGCTAAAGCGGCAATAATGAGATTGATAATATGCCCTTGAGAATTCCAATAGAAGCCCATGTTCACACCAGAACATGGACTTCTATTGGAATTCTCAAGGGCATATTATCAAGCCCATTATCGCCGCTTTAGCGGCAGTTTCCTGCCGCTAAAGCGACGATAATTTTAACGCCGTTCTTGATAATATGCCCCTTGCTGTTCTAGCATTGCACATTTACAACTTGGGGGCATATTATCAAGCCAGGCGATAAAATTATCACCGCTTTAGCAGGCAGAAAACTGCCGCCAAAACAGCGATAATGGGCTTGATAATATGCTCTATGGAATTCCAATTGAAGCCCATGTTAGATGTGAAGGACATCTAACGTGGGCTTCAATTGGAATTCCATAGAGCATATTATCAAGCCCATTATCGCCGGTTTAGCGGCAGTTTTCTGCTTGCTAAAGCGGTGATAATTTTTTCGCCTGGCTTGATAATATGCCCCATAATCTGTTAAAAAACAGTGAAAAATTACGCAACCTTCCTTACACTTCATTGACTCGTTAGAGCAAATATAACCAAGCATAGTAAAGAAAATGCCAGACTAAATCTTACGTCTCAAATTGAGGCTCGAAATCCAAAACCTCCATCTGCTAAAGTCTGCTGAGATGAGGTCCATATCACATGGTTAAGGGATCTGACTTTGGCATGTTTGGAGAAATAACTTGAGATATAAAAAGATGGATACTGAACTGCAGACTAAAATTGACCAGAATTTTATTTTAAAATAATACAATGTTGTACGAACACACACATGCAAATCACACACTTGAAACAGTTGCCAGTTTGTCGAATGAGCATAAGGGCACATACGATTTTTTCCTTCATTGAGTAATACAATAAGCTGATCATGAATAGATGGCAAAAGCATGACAGGATTTTCACCTATATTGGTAATTTGTAATATGTCTAGGGATGAGATATTGCTTTTAACAGGTTTCAGAATTACATAACTAATCCAGCGTGTACCAGTACACATATTCATTCAATTTTTTGATTACAATCGCTTAACACTGTACATTACATGTCTTGAAATTCATCCATTCATTATTCAATCACTCGTAAGTCTTTAATGAAATAAAGTAATTATTTATTGGATATGGAATCATTAAGAAACTCGTCTCAACCAACATGTGTTTCACCTCTTCGGTGTACGATTCTGAGGCTGTTTCAAGGCTTCATTAGGTTCAGAGATCTGTAATGTGTTTCTGTGAGCTCGGGAATGTAAATGAAGGTTCAGCTTTCGATTAGCTACTCACTGGTCAACAGACCATAGTTGTGACTGGCCTGAGCAGACTGCAGAGACTATATTCCACTCTCAAATTCAGGATCCAATTAGATATTGTTGAATCAAACCGAGACCTGATCTGGCTAATATTGAGGGGTGTGCCTCCCCCCCTCCATTTTTGACCTTGAAAAGCTATTCGGAAGCTGAACCTTGATGTACATTCCATACACACACAGAAACAAAGTATGGTTCACTGGACCTAATAAAACCTTGAAAAAGCCTCATGTTTGCGCTCCAAAAGAGGTGAATCTCATGTTGGCTGTGCCCATTTTCAAGATGATTCTATGTGTTCCAAATAATTACTTTAATTGAAGACTTACAAATGATTGTCTAATATATGGCTACATTTCAAGACATGTAACATAGGGTGTTTAGCATTCATAATCAAAAAGTATTTGCGTAACTGTGGAGCAGTAGGCCTACACTCCTCTCAAAAGCGTTTTGTTAACCCCCATACTAACAAATAATTCATCACAAGATGGACAACAGTGTACATTTACCACAGGGCCCTCACACATTAGACATATTTATACCATCTCCAAGGATTTAGGCTTATATCTTGGCATTTATCTAACATGTATAATAAACAATGTGTTAAGGTAACACAAATGGCATCATGAATTTCTAAGGTTCATATAATACTGCACTGAGGATGCTTATAAAGTATTATACTTCTGTGAATCAGTGGTTGTTGAAATATTTGTTATTAGGTGAATAATGTGTTCTCTTTAAACATGTACTGTTGATAAATGTGTTTCTTACCTATAGTTTGTTGTGTACAGTAACCATAAATCATTTGTTATTTAAATCTATCTTCCAGTTGGGTAATTTAAAATTGTGTGTGAAGTCTTATGCAGGAATAACCTGATACAACACTTAACAATGATGACGGACTTTAAAGAAAGCTGCATTGGTAGAAGTAGATAAAGTACAGCAAGATTCCAACCTGGAATGAACAACCGGTAGCCAATGATTGACATTGGTCAGTTGAAGAGAGAAAGGAGTTATGGAATGAGTGTGCTCTGAGGAGAGTTGAATTTTTATTTCTCCTGAATACTTTGACTATCATTATTCACACTACATATTAAGGGCCTGATTCTCAAAGTATTTTGCTTCTTTGCCCTGCACGAAATGGCTTTTTGCAATTTTAAATTCGATTTGTGGAATTTTACCTTTGTAAGTCGTTAATTATGCATGAGAAAATGTTACCGTATGGCAAAATTGCCACATTTGTAGTTTAGGGATTGGTGAGGAAAAATGGGCATTCCTGGATGGGGACACCTGCACTCTGCTGAATTCGGTAAACACTACCAATACAAAGGTTTATAGTTATTTACTTAGCACGTTTAGTTAGACTCTCACCATGAAATACATGAAATTGCCTCATTTCAAAGCCAAAGCAGGAGTAAGGGCATTTTGTATGGGTGAAAATTAGGAAGGAACACCCCAATATTGAATGAAGGTGTAGGTTAAGAGGTCTGTTATAGAAAATCAAAATGTTATTATGGATGTAAATGATATTTGTGCAAAAACACACATGCAAATCTCCAGCACTGCATTTCTACATGCAAGAATTGTTCACATCTTACAGTCATAACAGATTTTTTAGGGTGTTCTTTTGGGTTTTATTTAATTAAAATTGGAATGTGCTCCAACGTAAGAATTAGTCGTTGGACTTCAGAGACTGTTCACCCTGTTAAATGCCAAACAGACTTCAGATCAAACATAAAGGATCATTCAGTTGTAAGATGCAATTACCATATCATGTAAAATATGCATAACTTACCAGAAAGGTACAGATATAAGCGGTCTTTAAAAGATGACAGTTTCTTTAACCCTGCATGATAAATTATACCACACAGACTGCATCTAAGCATAAAGAGTGTTCAGACTTTGTTTGTAAAGTTTCTTCAACAAGAGCTGCCTTTCAATGTGAGTGATGTATAGGAATGTTTGTAAGCAAATCAGTTGCATTTCAGAATTTTTCGATTCGATTTCGAAATATGTTTCCATAAAAACCATAACATGTTGATATGAATAAAGATATGGGGCTCAATCTAGCAATAAGTAAAATTGCTGTCAGTTGCCAGTTAAATAACATCGCCTTGCTGTGTAATTCAAATGTACCTCTAGGTATTTAAAGATTTGGAGCAAAAGTGTGATATGTTGTGATGTTCATTATTCAAATGTATTGGTCTTTGTAAGGATTTTTCATAGGTTGTATAACACTTATGATTTGTCTTTTGCTGTTTACTTCTTTTTCTTTATACGTTGCACATTTGTATTTAATATGTTCATGAACACTGGTGAAGGCTTCATCTAAAGAACAGTGTTCAACTGTTGTCATTTGATTAGTATGTGGTGTTCCTTTGCTTGAGCTGAAGTCTGTTCGAGTACAGCTGTGCTGGTGGAAGGACGCACTTGAGCTTGTTGTACCTTTTATTCTAATAAACCAGTTTGCCTTTATTTACCTAGAGTCAGAGATTTCTTAAAACTAGTGACAGAGGGGTGGGATCATCCTGTGGTGAGTCTTTCGCTGATCTGCTTTCATGTTCGCCCACGGAAGCCTGAGTCAGAAGTCCTCACAGTTGAACAAGATTGCAGGCATCTTGTTGGAGATCAGTAGGCACTTTGCAGACCTTCCTCAATTCTGTGAGTGATCCTCTTGCTTTATAGTGTCCGATTGGAGACCTTCTTGCTTCCCAAGAAGGAGCGCATTTTGCATGGTTCTTTTGCACACTCTACTGCCTGTAGTCGCCCATAGTTGCTACAAGATATCAAGTTCTGGTATGTATACACTGACTTAGGTCTCTTCACCATACCAGATGGCCCTGTTTCTTTTTCTAAGAAGCAGTATTAGCTCTCTTCATGTTATTTGAGTCCATCTATTTCGTGCAGTGTGGGCAAGTATAATGGGCAAGAAGAAACAGCATTGGTGCTTTTCAGGTTGACTCAACATCAATGTTGTTCCCTTCAAAGAGCTGATTTGAAAGTGCCCTGTGTGTGCTGAAGGTCATATAAAGAGTAGTTCCGATCCCAAGAACTAGAGGCTTATGGTAGTGCCTGTGGTCATGTGACCAAGATGTCAAATGCTGATCACCTCAGAGGTTTTTTTTATATTAGGAGATTTGTGATTCAGTGCTAAATTCTAACTTCTGCTGTTGCACAATCTCTTGTTCTTTGTGTTGTTTGTGTGTGGTACAATTTAGATTTTATTTTATTTCCAAGTACTGTAGCATTGTATTACTGTTGTTGAACACAAAGTAAGTTTGAGAATACAGAATGCTAATTTAGCTTGTGACTTTTTGCCAAACCTGGGGAGACTTACTGTGTCTCAAAAACATAGTTGCACACATTTAAGCACTATTTAGTTGCTGTTGATGGTGAAAGCTTTCCAGATAAAAATTAGCATCATTATACAATTGTAAAGATGAAAAGGCCCCAAAAAGTATTTGACCACCATCTTGATGTTGTTCCAGTGGCTTGTGATTTTGGAAGGTGTAATGAGTATATAGAGGTGGTAAATCACTTGGGGAAACCTTTTTCTGAAGAGTTGATCGTGGTTTTAGAATGCCAAAGATTTTTTACTTGTAAACCATTACTACACACATCTTTAGGTGAGAATGTGGCTGTCCTGAGAGTGTTGGCAGCTGTTTTATTTTAGTTGATCAGACAAGGTTAAAAGTTGTTGGTTTTATGAAAAACAAATACAAGAAAGTATCTTATGCCAATCCAATCCAACAAACTGTTTTTCGGTCATTGTTGACCATAAAAGTGCATACACAAACATTAAGAGGCATAAAACCATGCACTGTAAAACATCACCATAAATAGCTATACCAATTAATAAATGAACATTATTAAAGTGCATTGCAGGGTTCACAGAGTGGCAAACTCGAACAGTTCAAATCAACAGCCCACCCTCATCCAGCTGCCATCTATGTTTTCCCATATGTAGAAGCCACATGGGTCATACACAACTGTACATGCAATTTGTCAAATAAAAACTCATTTCATCAGTATACTTGATGTTAAAACTTTAAAAGGAATAAAAAAGATTTGAATAAAACAGTTAATAAAATACAGACACTAAATACTTTAAATCCGCAGCAACGAGTTTAGGACCATCCTGCACATGCGCCACACTGAGGAGAGAAATCTAGATACAGCAAAAACAATGGGTGTAAAAGTATCGTACTTCAGAACTCTAAATTCCTCCTTACAGTGGACAAACCCTAAATTCTTGCGCAGTTGGATAAGCCAGCACTTTCTCGCTGATTTATAGCCAGGGCAAAAGAAAAAGACGTGGAGCTCTGACTCTTTCTCACAGTTGCAGGAAGGGCACCCTTGAGATGTCGTTTTTGACCATTTGTTAGAGAAAGCAAAAAGCGGCAAAGTTCTAAATCTAAACTGAATATACAGTTTCTTTGACAGGGTTGGTTGGATGTCATCCAGAAAAGACTCTAATGTATACTCATCTTTGAGTTTCAAGAATTCAACTGTCAGATGTCCTAATGCCTAAGTCCTTGGATATCTGCAAGTTTGTGCATCCTATAAGATCTTACCAAATCTGAACGAGAAATTACAGGGCATGTTTCCTCTGGGTTGCTCCATAAACTTGGTTTTCCCAGCCTGCAACATTCATCCTTTAGGTGCGCAAACCATGGTATTTAACCTACACCCGGAAAACTCAATAACTTTTTTAATTCTGACCAAAAAACGGCCAGCTAAGGGGGTCACCCACAGTCTGCTCCAAAAAGTTAGGTGTCTAAGATGACTCTCATCCCCAATTGGTCTGATTCCTAGGTCCAGCCGTAGGGCCGTAAGCAGGGTACTGGGGGAACACCAAGTAACTGCCTCATAAAATTGTTCTCTATTTTACTCATACTACCAGAACAACAATGACCCCATAATTCAGCCCCATACATTGTTGCACCCCTTGCATGCACTTTGTAAATCTCTGTTATTGGCCCAGCTAGCTTGTTAGGCCGCATTTCTATACAATTTTGCAATTCCCCCCACAGTCTGGGTCAATTTGAGACTTGCTTTGGCCATCTGCGGCCCAAAGTCTAGATTTTCTGCCAAGGTGACACCTAGGTAATCAAATATCGTCACCTTTTCAAGCATAGCTCCATTTAGACTAGGGTTAGGTTATGATGTATTGGCTGGGTTGAAAACCATATATTTAGTCTTCTGTGTGTTGATCTCCAGCCCCCTGTGTTTGCAGAAGGTATCAAAACTATCAAGGACCCTCTGAACACCCATAGGTGACTTTGACAGTAAGAGGGTGTCATCTGCAAACATCATTGCTGGTACCTTTCCACGTGCTATCTTCGGGGCATCGTTATCCTTTACTCAGTGAGTTGGGCGACCAATGCATTAACAAAGAGACAAACTAGGGTAAGTGCGAGCACGTAACCCTGCCTTACTCCTCTGTTAACTGGAAGTCAAGAGGTTAGGTTGCCACATTTCCCATACCTCACTTGGGCGAAGTTACCTTCTTGCAGTCTCATAAGCAGGCTCAGGAAGTAGATGGGGATCCCCAGATCCCTCAGTACACCCCGAAATTTAGCTCTGGGCACCAAATCAAAGGCCGTCTCCAGACCCACAAATATTAAATAGCGACTGCCACCCTCCATTTTCGCCGTTTTACAGTATAAAAGTTGGAATCAATATATTTGGTCGACGGAGGAAATGTTTTATCTGAATCTGGCTTGATATGGGCTCAGGATTTCATGCTCTTCCATCGACACCTGTAGGCGATCAAGTAGTACCCGTGCAAACAGTTTCTGGGTAACAGTGATCAAAGTAATCACCCTATAGTTTGTGGGTGAAAGGGGATAACCGTTTAAAAAAATGGGGACAATTTCTGCCCCAGCCCAGGTTTCAGGGATCGCCATACCTTTTATTATAGCGTTAAATAGAACCCATTAGTAGGGTCCCCAGATTTTTGGTTCTGCCAGAAAGAGATCCCCTGGTAACCTATCCAATCCCGGTGCTTCGCTGAAGGGAAGCTTGCTTATTGCATTTAGGACTTCAGTCTAATTAATCGCAGGGGCCTCTTCATGAATAGTTCCCAAAGAAGTTATGGAAGTTCCCTCAATTGTGACAATTGCCACCTTAATGGTATATAAAGCCTGGAAATGAATCTTCCATACATCTGCAGCTATGTTTGGCTCTAATCCTGGCTTCCCTTCACTGCTACCTGTGCTGACTATGGACTAAAATGCCTTCATTTCTTCGTTTGATAGGGCGTTTTTTAAAGCATCCCATCTAACCAGTTGCCAAGGTTCTTTTGCTTGTTGGAAGCTTTCTCTATACAACACTCGCATTAGTTTAGTTAGGGTTCTATCCTTGGCTTTAATGGCCTCTATCAGGCTTCGCTTAGCCTTTCGACAGAGATCATTAAACCAGGATCGTGTGGCCCCTTTTTTCACCCTAGTCTTTTGATAAAATATATCAACCAGTTTGGAAGTTAAAACTGCATGCAAATCTGCAACTAGTAAGATACCCTCTGCTGAGACAGCCTCTCCCACTTCTAATAGGGACAGGATAATTGCGGTGTATAATGTGTCCAGATTTTCTGGTGATAGCTGAATTGTCCCCCACCTTATTTTTCTTCTATTGTTAGAGAGTGTTAATCTATTGTCTAGGGGGTATAGCTGCTCCTGGCATTTCCAAAATCTGGCATCTCCAATTCCATGGTCAGAGCGTTGTGATCAATGTCATGTCGCAGCAGGACAGCGAAATCAACAACTCTTTGCCATAGCCGGGTCTCCACTAGGATATAATCCAGCAAGGTGGATTGACCTATTCTATTGAATGTTAGCCTCCCAGTTGTTTGCGATTTAGTGCGCCCGTTACACGCTCTCAGGGAGTGGGTTAGTGTGACCTCTTTGATCTGGAGTGCCAGCAGGGACAATGCCTTAATCAGTGGAATTTGAGGGTCTGCAATTAGTCATTGCAGATCCTCTTCACTGGAAGTTGTGTCATTGGGCTCAACTAGGGGCTCAAACTGGCAATTTAAATCTCCTTATAATTAGCCACACACTTGTGGGAACAGTAGGAAAAAAAAAGATTCAATTGGTCAAAGGTCGGGGATTCATTGCTCAGGCTTACAGGTCGAGAATAAACATTAATAAAAGGTATCTTGAGTTTTGAGGGAAAAGTAAGTACTACACACTGGATGTTATTAGGTGAAGGGTTCATCTGTTCAACTTTACAACGCAGATGAGAACCGAGCGAGATGCATAGGCCCCCAGACGGTTTACCCCTTCCTCCGAGATGGCAGGGACAATTAAAAGAAGCAAACCCCATCCTTAGAGGGTCTTCCCGTGCCCAGGTTTCCTGAAACATGCATACGTCATATTGGTCCAGAAAAAGCCCCCAATCGGGGCAGGACAGTTTGTTTCTTTAGACCAGCAACATTCCAGGATAAGACCCTCAACTTACTAACTAAGCTACGCTTGTCAAGGGTACCCTCAAAAGTATAGATAGCGGGGAGTTGGATATCCCTCGTTTGGACCGAGTGATAGTTGCGTGATACTCTCTTGAGTGCACTTTCCCTCAGTGTGCTGTTGCTTAGAGGAGCGGGGATTACGGCAGCTGGTGTTACAGGCGACTCTTCCCGTAGCCCTATTACACTGTTGATCGTCTTTTGTGTTACTATTTCCAGCTCCTTTGATCTTGCCCTTACCCCTAGACGAGTTGCCTGGCTAGGCTGGCTGCAACTACACTCCTCTAGTTTTCTTGCAGGGCTTGGACTCTAAGTCCATGGGCTGGTCCTGATATCATTGTATGTCAATCAACCTCTACCAGAGGCCCACATCTATTTGCTACTGGTATATTAAATAGCAAGGGTCTGGGAGGTGGGTGCCAGTGGCCCACAGTTTGAAGTTCCAGCGGCCACCTACCTAGATCTGGGGTATTATGCGGCCTAGTTGTCATGTAGTAGTGGGAATAAAAGTAGTCCAGTGCGAGGGCCCTAATCCCTGTGGGTGTGTCCTGGGGACTGTATTTTCGATTTAAAATACTACAAACGGTCTGGGGATTTTTTAAAATAATAACTACACAGTCCCTTTATTTTGTCTTTTGACTGCTTTCCACCCAACCAACTCTATGGACCATTAAGATTTCCCCTGCCCTGTCATAGGGGAACTGTCTGTACCTTGCCAGCCAGAACAAACATTTATTTCTAAGGTATGGTTGTGTCTCCCTCTGACCATTTTTTATTTCTGGTACCCCTGTAATTATAATTACATATGTAGATGAAGCTGGAGGTAAGTTCATAGTGGGCAGGTTCATTACCTCGGGCCTATTACCTGAACCCTCCTCTCACCCCAGGCCTTCTCTGCTTTCCATAAACCCTAGTGGAGTGGGGTTGTTTTTATTTGTACCCTGTTTCGAAAGTACTGTGTCATAGTTAAGACTCCTAGGTCCAGTAGAGGTGATGTGGTCTTGGGCCTACCTTGCACATCGCCTTTCCATGGTAGTCAGGGTAGTTTTGCCTAGCTGATGACTATGGTCATTAGCCCGACTGGAACGCAGTGGCATGGAGGGATCTTCATTCCTTAGCACCCCAGGCCTATCTGAAGATGTCATACTTGGAGCATATACCTGGCAGCTAAAATCAGTCCCCCTCAATAAGGCTTGTGTGGTACTTGCACTAGTGTGTTTTTGCCTTCTATCCTCCATTGTTACCTATTTGTCCTTCGATCAACAAGGGGGGCAAGTTCTTTCTTCACAATAGTTCTAAATTGGCTCTGTAAGTCCATTATCAAATGTATCACCCAAGATGGATAAGCCTTTTCTGCTCGAGGGTTCGCAGCACTTCTTGCAGTTTCATCTGAAATATCCAAATCCTCCACGCTACTTGTCGGCCCCACATTTGTTTTCTTTCTTTTGGCTCCCATCCCATTTACTTGCTTGCAATTCCCATTGTTTGGCATACTGATAATGATACCACCCTTTCGAGTTACTGTTTTTTGTACAACTTCCTCCATTGTTACCTATTTGTCCTTCGATCAACAAGGGGGGCAAGTTCTTTCTTCACAATAGTTCTAAATTGGCTCTGTAAGTCCATTATCTAATGTATCACCCAAGATGGATAAGCCTTTTCTGCTCGAGGGTTCGCAGCACTTCTTGCAGTTTCATCAGAATTATCTAAATCCTCCACGCTACTTGTCGGCCCCACATTAGTTTTCTTTCTTTTGGCTCCCATCCCATTTACTTGCTTGCAATTCCCATTGTTTGGCATACTGATAGTGATACCACCCTTTCGAGTTACTGTTTTTTGTACAACTTCTTGATGTGGGGATCTCAGAGACTCAGTTGCCTTGGGTGCGGGAGCTGGGGTAACAACTTGGGAAGTAGATAGATCTAGCACCGGGCAACAGAGATCTGAAGTTAATGAGAAGAGCCTTCCAGTGAGCTGTATTTCTGTGGTTACCACACCTGTGGCCCTCTGCAACATCCTATCGATTGAAGTTGGTGGCAGTGAGGAGGAAGGAGTTACTTGGGGTCAGATTTTTTTGGTGGGGCAGGCGCGCTTTCCCATTATTGAATCTAAGCGGTACAGCAGTGTAGCCACCCTACAAGGATCAGCAAACTAACACCCAAAGTCAATTTAGTCAAAGTGTGAGCTGTGCAGGCAAGAGACCCTAATACACATAGGAACACAGTTAACGAGCGAAAAGGAAAAGAGTTTTTAGTCTATGAGCTCACGATTCTAGCCGGGAGTCCAAAGCCTCTAATTTGAACACTGCCCTTCTCAGACCTTTCTACACGAGGGCAAGTAATTATAAGTTAGTCAGCCAACAGACAACAAGTTTATCAAAGGTGTCTCAATTTCTCCTTGGCCCCCTCCAGGGGGAGTGATTAACAAAAATATTCCCTTGGATCGTGTAAGGGCTACTCCTCAACAGAGGCTCCTGCCAGTGACCCACCTTAATCCCTGCAGCTGTTTGACCAGTTAACCCCAAATAGCTACATACAAATTAGCCAAGTACTTTTTTTGGTTGCAAATCCAGGGGTAATAGCCATATGGTGACTCCAAAGGAAGTTACCAAAGTAGAGAGGGAGGCAGAAGGAGCGGCTAGGTTTATCCTCCTATCAGTTACGTAGTAAGACAAAAATCGAGTATTTCGAAGAAAACCTGTCCTTAGGGATTTAGATAGGATGCAACAAGAATTCATTGTAATCACTTATCTAGAAAAAATACTTTTTTTCTACAGACCCCTCACACACCAGGGTTGCCCCTAGGTGGCATGCTTCATAATTGGAGTTCATCTCAATCCTCTATGATTGAGGCGTGCTGTGACTTGCAAAATACGTAGGAGCACTTTTTGTAGACTATGGTGCCAATCACGATCCGGTAAAAAATTCCCCCGTGCGACTCGTATCGGGTCTTTTTACCGTACGAATCGTACAAGTGCCGTACGAACTGGCAATCACGATTCGCATGGTAAAAAGTCCATACGAACCGCACTGGGAATCATTCCCCACACGTCCTCGGGTCGGAAAATGTGTCCGACACGTCCTCGGACGATTTACCTTACAAACGTGAAAATCCAAGTCCGACCGAGGAATCACGATCCATCCCGTGCGTCCGAGGTTACAACCGTATGGAAAAAACACCGTCCGCACCGAACTCCTACAGCAACCATGGAGACATGTGCCCGCATACGCGCCCAACACTCCCCCCAGCCCCCGTACGTCCGACACGTACCCCCCGTATATGTATACCCCCACCCGTCTAGGTACACCCCAGTACGTTCCAGTCGAACCCCCACCCCAGTACGTGTCATAGCCCCGTCTACCTACACCCCAGTACGTTCCAGTCGTACCCCCACCCCAGTACTTGTCGTACCCCCGTGTACCTACACCCCAGTACGTTCGAGCCACACCCCCACCCCAGTACGTGTCATAGGCCCGTCTACCCACACCCCAGTACGTTCCAGTCGTACCCCCACCCCAGTACGTGTCGCACCCCCGTGTACCTACACCCCAGTACGTTCGAGCCCCACCCCCACCCCAGTACGTGTCATAGCCCCGTCTACCCACACCCCAGTACGTTCCAGTCGTACCCCCACCCCAGTACGTGTCGTACCACCGTCAATGTACACCCCCCCACCCCTGTACGTGTCGTACCACCGTCTATGTACACCCCAGTACGTTCCAGTCGTACCCCCACCCCAGTACGTGTCGTACCACCGTGAACCTACACCCCAGTACGTTCCAGTCGTACCACCACCCCAGTACGTGTCGTACCCCCCGTGTACCTACACCCCAGTATGTTCGAGCCACACCCCCACCCCAGTACGTGTCGTACCACCGTCAATGTACACCCCCCCACCCCTGTACGTGTCGTACCACCGTCAATGTACACCCCCCACCCCTGTACGTGTCGTACCACCGTCAATGTACACCCCCCCACCCCTGTACGTGTCGTACCACCGTCAATGTACACCCCCCACCCCTGTACGTGTCGTACCACCGTCAATGTACACCCCCCACCCCTGTACGTGTCGTACCACCGTCCATGTACACCCCAGTACGTTCCAGTCGTACCCCCACCCCAGTACGTGTCGTACCACCGTCAATGTACACCCCCCCACCCCAGTACGTGTCGTACCACCGTCCATGTACACCCCAGTACGTTCCAGTCGTACCCCCACCCCAGTACGTGTCGTACCACCGTCTATGTACACCCGAGTACGTTCGAGCCCCACCCCCACCCCAGTACGTGTCATA
Organism: Triturus cristatus; assembly: GCF_964204655.1. Taxonomy (NCBI): domain Eukaryota; kingdom Metazoa; phylum Chordata; class Amphibia; order Caudata; family Salamandridae; genus Triturus; species Triturus cristatus. The sequence continues at coordinate 874,934,916 of NC_140588.1, forward strand.
CCCCCCGTGTACCTACACCCCAGTACGTTCGAGCCACACCCCCACCCCAGTACGTGTCGTACCACCGTCAATGTACACCCCCCCACCCCTGTACGTGTCGTACCACCGTCAATGTACACCCCCCACCCCTGTACGTGTCGTACCACCGTCAATGTACACCCCCCCACCCCTGTACGTGTCGTACCACCGTCAATGTACACCCCCCACCCCTGTACGTGTCGTACCACCGTCTATGTACACCCCAGTACGTTCCAGTCGTACCCCCACCCCAGTACGTGTCGTACCACCGTGAACCTACACCCCAGTACGTTCCAGTCGTACCCCCACCCCAGTACGTGTCGTACCCCCCGTGTACCTACACCCCAGTACGTTCGAGCCACACCCCCACCCCAGTACGTGTCATACCCCCCGTGTACCTACACCCCAGTACGTTCGAGCCACACCCCCACCCCAGTACGTGTCGTACCACCGTCAATGTACACCCCCCCACCCCTGTACGTGTCGTACCACCGTCAATGTACACCCCCCACCCCTGTACGTGTCGTACCACCGTCAATGTACACCCCCCCACCCCTGTACGTGTCATACCACCGTCAATGTACACCCCCCACCCCTGTACGTGTCGTACCACCGTCTATGTACACCCCAGTACGTTCCAGTCGTACCCCCACCCCAGTACGTGTCGTACCACCGTGAACCTACACCCCAGTACGTTCCAGTCGTACCCCCACCCCAGTACGTGTCGTACCCCCCGTGTACCTACACCCCAGTACGTTCGAGCCACACCCCCACCCCAGTACGTGTCATACCCCCCGTGTACCTACACCCCAGTACGTTCCAGTCGTACCCCCACCCCAGTACGTGTCGTACCACCGTCAATGTACACCCCCCCACCCCAGTACGTGTCGTACCACCGTCAATGTACACCCCCCACCCCTGTACGTGTCGTACCACCGTCCATGTACACCCCAGTACGTTCCAGTCGTACCCCCACCCCAGTACGTGTCGTACCACCGTCAATGTACACCCCCCCACCCCAGTACGTGTCGTACCACCGTCAATGTACACCCCCCACCCCTGTACGTGTCGTACCACCGTCCATGTACACCCCAGTACGTTCCAGTCGTACCCCCACCCCAGTACGTGTCGTACCACCGTCAATGTACACCCCCCCACCCCAGTACGTGTCGTACCACCGTCAATGTACACCCCCCACCCCTGTACGTGTCGTACCACCGTCTATGTACACCCCAGTACGTTCCAGTCGTACCCCCACCCCAGTACGTGTCGTACCACCGTGAACCTACACCCCAGTACGTTCGAGTCGAACCCCCACCCCAGTACGTGTCATACCCCCCGTGTACCTACACCCCAGTACGTTCCTGGCGCACCCCCAACACAACCTCCTAAGTACGGAGCGCACCCCATGCCCCAACATCACAACCGCATGTACGAGTCGTACAAAGCCACACACAAGGACATAATCGTACAACCAAATGGCCCATGTACACACCGTGCACATGCTCAAAACGCACGTACACAACAAGGACAAAACAAAACAACACCAGAATACACCATTCGAAAGGCACACAGCCACTAAACATGGCCAACAACCACTAAAAGAACACAATCACTGACCTGCAACTGTCAAAAACAAACAGAGGCCCAATACACCACCACTCCTTATAACACACCCACCCAAAATTCAAACACTGCCACACCCACCCATGGACCAATGAAAAGGGCCCACACACACAAACCATGAGCCTTTGCAACAGACTCACTGCTGCCAGACACCACAGAACCAGACTACAAGCAACACCACATCTTACACTTGCACACCTTCACACGACCACCCTCACAAACACCCTCTCATCACATTCACACACACACACAACCATCCACACCCCCCCCCCAACATCCACACACCCCCCACACCCACACCATCCCCACCCACATCCCTCACCATGCCCACTACCAAGAATCCAAAGTTCAGTCACCGAGAGTTGGAGGTCCTTGTTGATCAAATCCTCAGAGTCGAGCCACAGATCTTTGGAACATTGGTCAGAAGCACCAGCCAGGCAGCCAAAACAGCCATGTGGCAGACCATCGTCGATGCTGTGAATGCTGTTGCGGACACCAGGAGGACCAAGCAGGATTGCCAGAACAGGTGGTACGATCTGCGGAGGAGGGTCAGAGCCAAGAGGCAGGAGGAACACGACCAGGCCAACGCCACCGGAGGAGGGCCCTCCCGCAGAGCCGTACAGTACCATCCCTGGGAGGAGAGGGTGATGGCCATACTGCCGGTGGAGGCAGTTGAAGGAGTAGAAGGACTCCGAGACCCGGGTGAGTACACAAACAACGCACCTCACATGGGGGGAACTGCAACTACAACCAAAATGAATAACAGGCACGCAACCACCACAAGCCATCGCATGACTCAACCACACTCCATGAGCAGGCACATGCCACTGCTGCCACCATGCCCCATGCACCCAGCTGGACAATGTCAAGTCACAGGCCACAGAAGACAACAACACATGACACGGTAACCCGGATGGCGGGAGGCTGGGCACCAAGAATCACATAGTGCGACTCCAAAGCAGACAACAATGCCCTCTGCCCATATGGCCTAGGTCACAGCCAGACAAACACTGTGTCCCAACACAGGAATGACTTGCCAGCAAATGGCGGACGCCTTGCATCAACACATGGGGGTGAAGGCACTGTTTTGCACATGACAGCAGCTAATGAACAGCCAACATTGTGAAAGAGTGGCAGCACACACCACCACAGCAGCAGCGCACAGACACACAGCAGACAAAATGGGTGCCTGGAGATCAGAAACAAACTCACATCAACAGGCCAAGGGCCACTCAAAGATCTGCTAACAGTGTGTGCCCAGGAAGCTGGGCCAAGGTGACAGAGGGTGACACACGGAGGGAGGGAGAGGGGGACACAGAGGGAGGGAGAGGGGGACACAGAGGGAGGGAGAGGGGGACTGAGAGGGAGGGAGACGGACAGAGGGAGGAGGCTGACACACAGAGGGAGGGAGAGGGGGACAGAGAGGGAGGGAGAGGGGGACAGAGAGGGAGGGAGACACAGGAAGATGGACAGAGGGAGGAGGCTGACACACAGAGGGAGGGAGAGGGGGACAGAGAGGGAGGGAGAGGGGGACAGAGAAGGAGGGAGACACAGGGAGAGCAAATCAGTCCTTTGGTGTGTGGGAATGTCTGCTCGTCAGCAGGTGGACTGCGTGCATGTAGACAAGGGTGGCCAGTGCCAGAACCCCCCCTCTTCATCATGGCAAAACGCAGGGCCATGTCACAACCTGTACACGAGCACAAGGACAGCCACCTGCATCATATAAGTGTGTGGATCCACTCCATGTGCACATGTACAGTGCTACAAGGAAGGCGCAAATGCATGGCTCGCCACACATGCACACTCCACTGCTGACTGCAGTCACACTTGACGCAGCAAGTAAGACTGTGCCACACATAGTTAAAGGGGCCAAATTGGTGGCCAAGGGACACACCCATGCACAAGTGCACTGTGAGTGGAATGCAAGACAGATCCTAATTCCAAGAGGAAATGTGCCAACTTTGTAACGGATGAAACATGGATGTTGCATGGATCAAAATTAACATTTTCTCTCTCACACACATGTCAACGTCGTGCTGCACCCCCCAACACTGGGGGGGAACACTCACAGGACCCGGATCTGCAGGAGACCGATCCCACCGGCAGCGACCACTCTCACCACTCTGCGGACAACCCCGACCGACCTGGCCCCTCTGGTGTCCAACCACCTGCAGCACCTGCGTCAGGTACAACCGTGCCAACCACCACCCCCACTCCTGCCACATCCCAGGAGACACCCAGGATCCCTGCCCCAACACCACAATGCAGCCAGGCTCGCCAGGAGGGACACGGTGTCCCGGGCACCCAGGAGGAGGCAGGCGACAACGCCAATGCCACCCCTCAGGGGTCCCGGAGACCCGATGTTCCCACAAGTGCAGGCCAGACGCAAGTGGGCAGGGGTGGTGGGAGTGGAGGACGGCGGAGGCGCGAGCCTGACCAGTTGGCTGGGGATCCGGTATTTTCCCATGTCCGTAACATCCTGGACTCATACCGGCAGGACACCACGGGCATGGCCCAGGTTGTGTCCGTCCTCGAGGGGATCAAGGTCCAGCAGGCCCAGCAACATGCGGAGCTAATAGCCTGTCTACAGCTACACCAACGGAGGATGGAGGACAGACAGGCTGAGCAAGTGACGGCGTCCCAGGGGATTCACGCTGAACTCCGTCGGATGGCCGACACCATGGCCGACCCTCCCTGTGCCAGAAGGCGGAGAACATCACCACCCACAGGGAGGGATCATGAGGAGGAGGAGGAAACATCCGACGGAGCATCCCAGACGTCGTCACGGCCTGCTGCTGAGGTTCCCCGCAGGAAGCCGGGTCGTCCACGGAAAGGACCGTGAGGGTGGCTGCTACATCACCATCTCCCAGGACACCTGGCCTGGCACCTGGCCCACTGGAGCAACAGCATCACAGCATCAAGAGACATTCTCTGCCACATGGCCCTGCTGGTCACTGGCTGACCAATGTTGACAAAGACTGTGGCATGGACTCTGAGGATTTCCAATGGCAAGGACACCAACTCCCCTACTGAACTTTGGATTCCCTAATCCCGGAAAGCCCCTCACTTTGTCCCCCCCCCCCAATAATAAATCACACTATTAAGAGTAGATGCCTGCTGGTAGCATTATTACCTAACGTGTCTTGTACAGTCTAAACATGCCTGAGTCATCTGTTCACTTCAACCATCCACACCCTGGGGCCTGAGTCTGGCACAGGACACATGGGTCACAGTTTATTAGGCAAGACAGACATGGAGCACCATACACACCCGTGATGGTCAGAACCAGCTGAGGGGGTGGCCGAACAACCGTGCTGACAGACACATTGAGTACAGCAACAGTCATGCGCAGAGGTCAGGGATCCTGGCCCGTGTCCTGGGGGGCACCCAGGTATGTGTAGACAGGTGGCAGAACCATGTCCTGCAAGCTTGAGTCCGGTGGATGCAGAGAATGGGGTCATGGACAACGTTGGATGCATGGGGATGGCACATGTCACAATACCCACACAGTCATGGACATCATGCCCAATACACAGTCTCAGCACACACACACAGCTTGCATCTTGCCACTCGACACATTGACACATAGCCACAATCAGGGAATACCATGCCAGACATGCAGGATGCACCGTGCCAACACACCAGCACTGACTGAGAAGAGGCACCTTGGAGGCATAGGGACACCTTTATTAGTCATGTTTTTGGTATTGCAGAGGCAACTTGAAGTACACATGAACACATCATGTGGAGTAACATGTGGCTCCAACACTGGCACCCCCCTTCTGCAGCACAAATGCGTGATAGCCAGGGAACTGGCACACAAGCGTCGGCTAACAGCTAAACACCCACAGCTGCTCACGGAGAGCCTGCCATACACCATACATCCGCTGATGTGGAAGTCCCACGCCATGTCAAGACAATGTTAACCGTATGTGTCCGAGGGCAGTGTCACACACATTGATGCCATCATCACAATCCACTATCCCATCACTGATGACTGAAAACCAGGCAGCCCATCTATTCAGGTGTACCCAGCTGCATGTCGTGTCCCATGGGGATGCCACATGTCAGCAGAGGAACCAAACCCCGACCGGGGCAGTGTGCACACATCGTGAACAACTGCCACACCCAATACACCCCAGATGCATCCCTTACCCCATGGAGACTTCCAAACGTGTCCGTGCCTGTAACGCTGAGTCAGCCCACGATGTCATGTCCATGAGGAATAGCAGTGCCACAACAATGCAACCAGCAAACGGCATGCGCAGGTACCTGGGGAAGAGAGACACACAAGAAGTCAGCCACAAAAAGCACAGCCACTTGCGTGTGCAGTTAATCGACACATGTATGGATGACAACATGCTAGGTCACAATTATGACTGGGGAAATACTACCATCACTGCCACCATCACTCCAGTGACACACCCACACACACCTCTGACCCACGTGCCATACATGCAGGTGGAGACACACATCACAATGCATGCCACACGGGGACCAATGCGTGCACACTCAGACCCTGGTACTCACCACTAAGCAAAGAAGTCGCGTATGAGCCGAGTCCGGATGTCCTCTTGCGGCTCCACATCCTCCACATCACTAGCCCCATTGCCAAGCCCTTCGTCCTCCACGGGTGGATGGTCCTCGTCATGTTGATTCAGGATGAGTGGCACAGCTCTTTCAACTGCCATGTTGTGCAGCATGCAGCAGACCATGAAGATCTTGCAGACCTTCGCCGGGGCATAAGGGAGTGCACCGCCGGTCTTGTGGAGGCACAGGAATCGGCTCTTCAGCATGCCAAACGTCCTCTCTATCACTCGCCTTGTCCGGCCATGGGCGGTGTTATAGCGGAGCTGGGCCGGCGTGATGGGGTTGCGGAGAGGTGTCAGCAGCCAAGGCATGTTGGGATAGCCAGCGTCCCCTACATGGGAAGCACATGGACATCGTTAGAACTGGTGTAGCGGTCGTGCTGGTCGGCTATACAGAATACAGGACAGACAGACTGTACCCACCAACAACACATGCCCGTTCGTTGCGCAGCTGCATCATCATATCAGGCATCCCGCTACGCCTCATGATGTAGGCATCGTGTGCTGATCCTGGGAAACGAGCACAGACATGTGAAATCACCATATTGGACAGACACACCACAAGGGCATTGATGGAGTGGTAGTGCTTCCGATTGCGGTACGCCACCTCCCGTGCGTGTGGTGGTACCAAACCTACACGTGTCCCATCTATGGACCCAATGACATGGGGCATCCCTCCCAGGGCATAGAATCCACGCTTGACCTCAGTCATCTGTTCAGGGGTTGGGAACTTGATGAAGTCATCCAGGTGAATCAACATGGCCTCCAAGAAATCATGCAGCACACCGCTGAACATGCTCTGGGACATGCCACCAACATGAGCTATGGTATTTTGGAAGGTACCCGTGGCCAGAAAATGTAGGGCAGCCATTACCTTCAGCTGGGGTGTCAGTGCCGTCGGATACCTGTGCTGCGGTTGCAGGTGTGGTGCCAGTCTCGCCGTCAGCTCCAGAATCAACGGTTGGGTGAAGCGGTAGAGCCGGATCCTGTCATTCTCCTGCATGGTAGCCAAGTCTGGACAGTGACAAGGAAGAGTGAGTGCACTACGAGAACAACTCATGTCTACTGAGCACATGTAAATCTGGCAATACACACATGCCACATAGGGAGTCAGGCATGTGCTACATGCCCAGGACACGTATGGATGCAAGGTGACACTACTTCCAAGACCCAGCTATACACGGTGATTGAGAACCTCCCCATGCCACGCCATGGAAATAGCTGTGTCCCAGTGCAAGTGCACTGCCCGACGCAAGACAGGAGTGACATACACCCACACATCAGCAGAAGTGTGATGCCGATTGCAGAGACTGGTAGCGGAACACTGGAGCCACAGGTCACATGACATTACACTAGTCCAGCCCACACACCTTGCCATGAAGGTGCACATGTCATGACTCACCACACATTCCTTGTGAGTTTGCTGACATGGCCTTGTCACGCTACTCCGTGTCCCATGCATACATGTGCACCTCACATCCGATAACACATGTGGCATGGTGTTGGGAACAGTGTGCAATGACAATCTACACACAGCCACATGTTGGTTGCTGCAACGGCTGCAGCTTTTGAGGGTGCTACAACATCAACCTGATGTAAATCCCGGACACATATATGACATAGTCACATTGTGCACTGTGGGTAGTGACAAGTCATGTGTCATGACCCCTGTACCGGGCATCATGGGACACTTCCGTGTGTTGGTGTCCGTGCCATGCCAGTGACGCTCACCCCAAGTGCGCAGTCCCACATGCACACATGTCAAAGGAGTCAAGGGCATGCCTGGCACACATTGCACCCTCACACAGTACACATGTACACATCTCATCATACATCTGGTGCCTTCTCCACTCAGGAGGCATGTTCCACATCACAGCCTGTGACACCTGTGCCCCACACATGTAGTAATGCACAGACGATGCCTTGATGTCCATTCCTGGACAAGTATGTCCATCCATGGACAAGTATGTCCGCCCTATTCCTACATGTGTGTCGCCTATCACCACAGTGATGTGTAAAAACCGCCGTACTGCTGCTGAGAGGGCCTGTGCATGTTCCCAAATCACTGTGGGAGTGCTGCCGTATGTGTACCCATCGTGATGGCGAGCGTACAGGCATTTGTACGGTCCGTACCACTACGGGTACGCATACGCGTGCAGACCCATAGTGATAGTGAGCGTAGATGCGTGTGTACGGCCCTATCACTATGGGTCTGCACGCGTATGCGTACCCGTAGTGGTACGGACCGTACACTCGCATGTACGCTCACTATCACTAGGAGTACGCATACGCGTGCAGACCCATAGTGATATAGAGCGTACATGCGTGTGTACGGTCCGTAACACTATGGGTACGCATACGCGTGCAGACCCATAGTGATAGTGAGCGTACATGCGTGTGTACGGTCCGTACCACTACGGGTACGCATACGCGTGCAGACCCATAGTGATAGTGAGCGTAGATGCGTGTGTACGGCCCTATCACTATGGGTCTGCACGCGTATGCGTACCCGTAGTGTTACGGACCGTACACACGCATGTACGCTCACTATCACTATGGGTCTGCACGCGTATGCGTACCCGTAGTGGTACGGACCGTACACACGCATGTACGCTCACTATCACTATGGGTCTGCACACGTATGCGTACCCGTAGTGGTACGGACCGTACACTCGCATGTACGCTCACTATCACTAGGAGTACGCATACGCGTGCAGACCCATAGTGATATAGAGCGTACATGCGTGTGTACGGTCCGTAACACTACGGGTACGCATACGCGTGCAGACCCATAGTGATATAGAGCGTACATGCGTGTGTACGGTCCGTAACACTACGGGTACGCATACGCGTGCAGACCCATAGTGATGGAGAGCGTAGGCATGCATGTACGGGCCGTTGCCATGCATTTGGGGTGCCCTAGGGCCCCGAAACGCATCGTACCTGTGTGTGATGCTCCAAATTACATAGGGGACAAGTATTAAGGCCTACATGCATGCTGGTTGTCATGGAGACCAAGTTCAAAATTCGAAATTGTTCTGGAAGGTGCACAGCAGAAGTCAGTTGGAATTCTTCTACTTTGTTGCAATGTGTTTGTGGGGCTGACATCATGCAGGAGAATGAAACCGATAGAGAACCCACAGACTGCTAGGTTTGAAGGGATTGGTGGAAACATAGGATGCAAATGTGAGTGACCAATCACTCTGTACTCCTGTGCATGAGACTGGGCAGAAGGGCACATATAAGGCAGCCAGGTCCCATGAGGGAGCACTTGCCTGCACATCTTTGCATTCGTCGACCCAGCTGCTGCTACTGATTCCCTGGAACCATGTCAAGGGCTGTGGAGAGGACACAGCCATTCACCCTGGAGGAGAACATGGCTCTGCTGGATGTGATCCTCCCACAGTACTCCATGCTGTATGGGCGACCAGGGTATCAGGTGAGTGCATAGGCCACTGCCACAGACTGTCCCTATGTTGTGACTGTGACTTCTGCCATTGCGTCCAGGTGTAACACACATGCCATGTACTGTCGGGGGGGTCCCAGGGGGGGGGTGCCTGATGTCTCCCAGCAGTGCCCTGAGACAGGAGGGGTGGGGGCCTATCACTCCCAGCAGTGCCCTGAGACAGGAGGGGTGGGTGTGATGCACAGTGTGAGCCTTGATCATTGATTGTGACATTGCCATCATTCCACCTGTGTACCCACTGTGGCACGTACTGCTTTTTCCCTCACCAGGGGATGATGTCCCTATGACAAAGGTGCAATGCGTTGGCTGCATGACATGCCTTGTTGTAACCAGCTAATTTGTACCCATATGTCTCTCTGTGACATGTGGCTGGTGTATTGATGTGGTGTCACTTGTTCCTCCTCACAGGTAGGCGCCACTGCCAAGGAGCAGATCTGGCTGACCGCCGTCAGTGCCGTGAGGGGTGTGGATGGTCGGAGGCGGAGCCTGCCCCAGGTGAGGAAACGCTGGCAGGATATCCGGTGCTGGACGCGGAGGATTGCACGGCTCCTGCTGGGGGACTCACCTGAGAGCCACAAGAACCGCGGCCGCCGCCGTCTGAGCCACCTCCACAGGCGTGTGCTGCCGGTGGTCTTTCCAGACCTGGAGAGGCGCTTACAGGCGATGCAGCAGCCGGAAGGGGGTAGGTACATGTGTGTTTGTTGTGTGTCACCGGCATTTGTAAGGGCACAGTAGCATGAATTCACTGGCAGGGTTTAAAGGTGCTGTGCAGATCCTGTTTGCCCCAGTATAGCGCTGTGCCCCTGCCACCCTTCCCCTCCTTGCAATGTGTTCCCTGGTCTGTGTGTAGTCACTCCTTCACAAGGTAATGTAGGCTGGCGCTTTGTCCACGAGAACAATGACTGTAGCATCATGTGTGGGGGTGGTGTGTAACAGGTTGTGGGACCTTGCCTGTGCACTTTCAAGTTCACTGCATGTGGGTTCCATGTCAGTTGGCACTGATGCTGACTCCAGACATGGGAGTTGGTCTCTCATGTGTCATGCCTTACAGCGCGCATGTCGTATGTAGTGGCCTGTGACATGATGTGCATGAGTGTGCGATACACATATTGCAGGGATGGTGACGTGTGTTGCAGTCATTACCATTCAGTAGCATGTAGTTGTGTGCCCACTACTGTCCCCTGGGGCAGCTCTTCCTCAGTGGTGTATGTGTCATCATAAACGTGGCCAATCTCAGTGTCTACAGCGTAGGTTGTGCTCTGTGCCATTGTCCCCTGTCACCATGTATATTGACGTGCTATTTTGTACAGGTGTCCACTGTGCAGCCTGACCTGATTGTCCTTCTTCATACTCACAGTTGCCAGTGCCTGTGTGTCTTGTTATACTCATCTGAGGATGGGCACTGGTACCTCATTATTTGTACAGGCGCACCTTGGCTGTTTGGCGTCCAATCTTGCTTTTTGCCTGCCCCTGTGTGTATCACCCAGACTATGAGATGTTGGTGCCACCTGTGTCTCAACAATTTGCCTCGTGTAGGGTCTTGTTGGGGCGGGCAATGCCTATGTGTCAAATCCTGATTTCCACTTGCCGGGTCTGGGCAGTGTGTGATGTGTCTGGACACACACGCAATGTGCAGTGACCGAGTCATGTTGGGCATGTTTTCAGCATTACCTATGCAGCATGTGTCTCAAGTTCATGGATATGGTCCCTGGTCATCGGTATTTTCGCCAACGCTGTGTGGTGCAGATGCAGTGCTGGATTGTCCCCAGGGCCTGGGTGCTATGTCAGACTCCGTTTCCTGTCTTTAGCTATTGTCTCATGCTCTCCATGGTATTTCAGTGGCATGGTGGCTCAACCAACTGTGTGTTTCATGCCCTACATCGGTACCCTGTTCAGTAGATGTTAGGGATCTTCCTTTTCAGGCTATGCAATGTTACCTATGTAGATTGGACTCATGTGACAGATGTGTACAGGTGTCTGATTAATTTCTGTCTCTCCACCCTGCCCACAGCATCGTCGGGGGACACAGAGGGAGACATGGACACAGACCAGGCGGAGGGACCGAGCACCAGTGCCAGCCGTGACATCGGGTCTGGCACATCGAGTGGGACAGAGGCGGAGGAGAGTGTGGCCGAGGACCTGTCGACTGGCACATCAGACTACGAAGCTGACAGGTCCGAGGAGGATGTCTCCGAGTGGGCGGAGGCTGCACCAGCAGCTGACAGCGGAACAACACCTCGCACCGCCCCCTCAGTTTCCATCAGCCGCCTCCCACTTGCTCGTGTCCCTTCCCAGCGTGCCCGGTCACAGCATGTCTCCTTCCTGCCAGGCACCGCACCCCCTGCCCCTGTCTCCACTGCTGCCGCCAATGCAGAGTCTGTGGACATCCAGCGGCAACTGCAGGTTGGTCAGGCTGCGATCCTTAATGTCCTCCATGCCCACGGCAAAACCCTCACCAACATCGAGGCTTTCTTGGCGGGCATTCATTCATCGCAGGCTGACCAACGCAACTTGCTGAGGTCCATAGACTCCACACTGACTGCAGCAGTGGGTCTCCTGCAGCGCGACCTCCCCCCACCTACCCCTGCCCCATCCACACTTCCCACTCCCATGCCTGTCCCACGTACACCCAGACGTCGGCATGCACCCACATCAACGGACACGGGCACCACACCAGCAGGGAAGGTCCACCGCACTCCTCCTGACACGCACACACAGGGTGAGGTAGGCACACCCACTGGGTCGGGGGGCAAACGTGTGACACACAGCCATAGTGGGAGTCCGCATTCCACCCAGTCCACTCCCTCCAAATCCCCTCCCCTCAGCTCTCCTGGCCACATCTCCCCCAAGGACTCCTTCATGGCCGCTCTGTCCCTGAGCCCCACGGTTACACCACCACGCAAGCGGTCAAGGAGGTCCCCGGTCAGGGTGGTTGAGTCTCCCCCCCTGTCTCCACCCTCCCCCAGTGGCGCTGCGACCCATCCCTCTGACCCCCCCCCTCCTTGGGGCCTGAGGTCCCTTCGGGTGCAGGGGACTCCCTGGAGGACCTTGCAAAGGTGTGTAGTGCCATCCTGGCCTCCGCCTTTGGCCCTGCCCCACCCCCTGTGGTGGAGTCCTCCATCCCTGCACCCACAACGCCGCCCCTTTGCCCTGATGTCCCTGCGGCGCCTGTTGCTTCCCCCCCCCCTGATGCCCTCACCAGTGTGGAAGACGATGCCATTTGACTGTGCAGGCAAGGTAGGGGACACGCATCCCACTGTGTCCCCCATCCAGCTGAGAATCATTGACTGCCCTATGGGCTTTGTGAAGATTGAACTGCCTGCGATCCACGGACATTGTGCTCATGCTGAATAAAGCTTAATTTTTTTTTCATTATCACACTACTGCTATGCTGGTATTGGTGTTGGTGGGGCTGCTACATGGTTTTGGGTGGTGTGTAAGGGTTTGGGTGTGTGGGATGTGTAGTAGTGTACTGCTCATTGGTGGGACCCTGGGATCTGTGTGCCATCACAAGGTGTTGGCTAACTTTCTTTGTTCATGTAAGCAGTTACTGCATGGTGCACTTGTCCCAGGGTGTATTCCTTCCTCTGTGTACCCAGCTTTCTTCCCTGCAGGGTGTTCCCAATGTTTAGCGCAGAGCTGTGTCTACATGAGCTGTGTGTGTGACGGAGCCCTTCTACTTTGGCCATGCATGCAGGGCCATGTGTCCACCTGCAACAATCGTGGCATCCTTGGTGATCACTGTACTTGTGTGTGGAGTCTGTTGACATGAGTTCATGGGGACATGTTCCCTTGTAGCCAGTATGCATGTGGATAATTCTGGCCTCACACACATGTGTTACACCCCTCCTGTCTCAGGGCACTGCTGGGAGGACTCCACACCCACCCCTCCTGTCTCAGGGCACTGCTGGGAGGACTCTGCACACACCCCTCCTGTCTCAGGGCACTGCTGGGAGGACTCTGCACCCACCCCTCCTGTCTCAGGGCACTGCTGGGAGTGATAGGCACCCACCCCTCCTGTCTCAGGGCACTGCTGGGAGGACTCCACACCCACCCCTCCTGTCTCAGGGCACTGCTGGGAGGACTCTGCACACACCCCTCCTGTCTCAGGGCACTGCTGGGAGGACTCTGCACACACCCCTCCTGTCTCAGGGCACTGCTGGGAGTGATAGGCACCCACCCCTCCTGTCTCAGGGCACTGCTGGGAGGACTCCACACCCACCCCTCCTGTCTCAGGGCACTGCTGGGAGGACTCTGCACACACCCCTCCTGTCTCAGGGCACTGCTGGGAGGACTCTGCACACACCCCTCCTGTCTCAGGGCACTGCTGGGAGTGATAGGCACCCACCCCTCCTGTCTCAGGGCACTGCTGGGAGGACTCCACACCCACCCCTCCTGTCTCAGGGCACTGCTGGGAGGACTCTGCACCCACCCCTCCTGTCTCAGGGCACTGCTGGGAGGACTCTGCACACACCCCTCCTGTCTCAGGGCACTGCTGGGAGTGATAGGCACCCACCCCTCCTGTCTCAGGGCACTGCTGAGAGGACTCTGCACCCACCCCTCCTGTCTCAGGGCACTGCTGGGAGGACTCTGCACACACCCCTCCTGTCTCAGGGCACTGCTGGGAGGACTCTGCACCCACCCCTCCTGTCTCAGGGCACTGCTGGGAGTGATAGGCACCCACCCCTCCTGTCTCAGGGCACTGCTGGGAGGACTCCACACCCACCCCTCCTGTCTCAGGGCACTGCTGGGAGGACTCTGCACACACCCCTCCTGTCTCAGGGCACTGCTGGGAGGACTCTGCACACACCCCTCCTGTCTCAGGGCACTGCTGGGAGTGATAGGCACCCACCCCTCCTGTCTCAGGGCACTGCTGGGAGGACTCCACACCCACCCCTCCTGTCTCAGGGCACTGCTGGGAGTGATAGGCACCCACCCCTCCTGTCTCAGGGCACTGCTGGGAGGACTCTGCACACACCCCTCCTGTCTCAGGGCACTGCTGGGTGGACTCTGCACACACACCTCCGATTTCAGGATATGTACGCTTGGAACATACACGGTGGGGGTACGCTCAATGCATTCGAGGTGAGGGTACGAGTCTACTTACACTGGTGTGGTGGGGGTACGCTCCATGCATACGCGGGTGGGGGTACGGGTCGTACTTACACTGTTGGGCTGGGGGGTACGCTCCATGCATACGCGGGTGGGGGTACGGGTCGTACTTACACTGTTGGGCTGGGGGGTACGCTCCTTGCATACGCGGGTGAGGGTTCTAGTCGTACTTACACTGTTGGCATGGGGGGTACGCTCCATGCATACGCGGGTGGGGGTACGGGTCGTACTTACACTGTTGGCCTGGGGGTACGCTCCTTGCATACGCGGGTGAGGGTTCGAGTCGTATTTACACTGTTGGGCTGGGGGGTACGCTCCTTGCATACGCGGGTGAGGGTTCGAGTCGTACTTACACTGTTGGCATGGGGGGTACGCTCCATGCATACGTGGGTGGGGGTACGGGTCGTACTTACACTGTTGGGCTGGGGGGTACGCTCCTTGCATACGCGGGTGAGGGTTCGAGTCGTACTTACACTGTTGGCATGGGGGGTACGCTCCATGCATACGCGGGTGGGGGTACGGGTCGTACTTACACTGTTGGGCTGGGGGGTACGCTCCATGCATACGCGGGTGGGGGTACGGGTCGTACTTACACTGTTGGGCTGGGGGGTACGCTCCTTGCATACGCGGGTGAGGGTTCGAGTCGTACTTACACTGTTGGGCTGGGGGGTACGCTCCTTGCATACGCGGGTGAGGGTTCGAGTCGTACTTACACTGTTGGCATGGGGGGTACGCTCCATGCATACGCGGGTGGGGGTACGGGTCGTACTTACACTGTTGGGCTGGGGGTACGCTCCTTGCATACGCGGGTGAGGGTTTGAGTCGTACTTACACTGTTGGCATGGGGGGTACGCTCCATGCATACGCGGGTGGGGGTACGGGTCGTACTTACACTGTTGGGCTGGGGGGTACGCTCCATGCATACGCGGGTGGGGGTACGGGTCGTACTTACACTGTTGGGCTGGGGGGTACGCTCCTTGCATACGCGGGTGAGGGTTCGAGTCGTACTTACACTGTTGGCATGGGGGGTACGCTCCATGCATACGCGGGTGGGGGTACGGGTCGTACTTACACTGTTGGGCTGGGGGGTACGCTCCTTGCATACGGGGTGGGGGTAGGGTCCGTACATATCCGTCCCCACGCTCTGTGATGTTTGTGCGGCCCGTACCCAGGCCTTTGCCACGTGGGTGCGATCCGTCCCGCCATTGTTGGGGTGACGTGTGTGGGCGTGGTCCGACTCGTACCCACGCTCTTCAGGCGTGGGTACGGGACGTACCTGTCTGGTTGTGTTGCCGGTTCGCGTGGTGACGGACTTCCGTTGTGGCGGTCGCTGGCTTATCAGGACACGCCCCCACCCCCTAGTGGTGACCAGGGCATGGGAGTCAGGTATGTCCAGGCCATGTGTGGTGTGTGACTTATGTGGTTGTTTTGTGGCCTGCCCTGGTCGTGCCACCCCCACCCCACTTTCCCCCCTCCCTTAGTTATTCTGACCTTCTGCGGCGTCTGCGTCGTAACCTGTAGAGGAGGTGTACTGCTATGAGGGCAGGGATGACTCGTAGGTTCGGGTCCATGTCTGTCCGTCGCGTACTGGTACTCCTTGCTCGCGTCGTCCTGTCGCGTACGGGTCCTCCTTGATCGCGTCGTCCTGTCGCGTACGGGTCCTCCTTGGTGGCGTCGTCCTGTGTGTCCGTCACGTACTGGTCCTCCTTGTTCGCGTCGTCGTCTGTCCGTCGCGTACTGGTGGTCC
This sequence comes from Triturus cristatus, assembly GCF_964204655.1. Lineage (NCBI taxonomy): Eukaryota > Metazoa > Chordata > Amphibia > Caudata > Salamandridae > Triturus > Triturus cristatus. The sequence continues at coordinate 874,951,474 of NC_140588.1, forward strand.
TTGTTCGCGTCGTCCTGATTTCCCGGCAGTTTTTGGCTGCCGCAAAATATTCACCGTGCGGGGTGACGTCGGTGCGAATCGTGATTCCTGGGTCGTGAATGGCTGGCTGCGAGCGTCCCGACGTCAGGTCGGCGCTTTCCCGGATCGCATTGGTAGGTGTTTTTTGGTTCGGTCGGGCTTTTTTACGATTCGTACGGTGATGGTGTACCCGTGCGAATCGTAATTCCTTGTTTGTGAAAATTGACGACCGGGTACGCGTCGGGCGGAGATTGTGCTCCGTCCGACGGTTCGTACCCGGTTTTTACCGGATCGTGATCGGCACCTGAGTGTAGTGCAGTGATGTGGAGTGGGTGGGAAAGAACATTTTAAAATACCTAACGAGCTGGCCACCCTTTTATTCCCTCCACTAGTTGTTGTGGTTGAATATCAGGGGTTGTTACTGAGAAAAAACATGACTTTAATGAGTCTGGTTGTCTCAGTAATGTGTTTCTGTCAACATGTTTCGAGTTGTTCACCTATTAGCTCTTCATCAGGACTCCATGGGGACCAGCCCTGTGTGTACCACTCCAAGTGAATCCTATAATAAGGAGGCAAAATATGCACACTTAATGAGCATGCACTGTATACATATGGTTCTAGTAAATAATCTGTATAGTTCTAGTAAATAATCCGTATTTCTGACAATGCTATATTATTGCATCATGGGCAAAGCCAAGGGTAGAGGGGCTTGTAGTCAAACATTCGTCAAAGGCGCATCTGGTTCTCTCCCTGGAGACCGCAAACTCAACTCCAAAGGAAGGCAAAGGATAACATTTTGAAACCAACAAGGTCCTACTCGCAGGTCACCATCGGAGAGTCGAAGCCAAGGGGGGGTGGCCCTGCCCTGCCTCTTCCTGGCAATGACGGGCAAGGGCGGGCCTGTCCTTGGCCCGGGCTTGGCCCGGATGCGTCCCTCGCAGCCAGGGTTGAGGCAGCGCTTTTGAGAGTGAGGGAAGCTCCTCCCCCTCACCTGCAGCAGCGGTAAAAACTTGCGTTGCACTCTGGGACTTGCACTCCCACCAGGGTGATTAGCGGGCCAGCAGCATTAGGGAGGCAGAAGATGGCAGGAGATACACCCTGGGACTGGAGTCTCACCAGGGTGTTGCTGCTATGTGATGGATGCCCCCAGCAATGGTCCAACTGTGCCCATGCAAAATCAGCACCCCGCCATCTTATGGAACAAAAAGCCTAAACTTACAGAGATGCTAACAATTTAGCATAAGGATTGCGTGGACAATCATTGTTTACAAAGAATTGAGCAGTGGTAGTGAACCAGAGCATGTGGGGGGCAGTGGTATTGGCATGTGCACAACTTTGGCGGCAAAAGGGGACCCCAAAATCAAGGCACCCCTAAATTTATCTCAATCAAACCTCTTACAATTACTGACTCAGAGATGCTCAAGAGGCAATGTGTCCCCGTGCCAAATAAAAATACAATTCATAAAAATTATTGAATTGAATGGGCAAAATTAATGACCGAGTACTAAATCAATGAAAGTTAAAGGGTTTTATAACCAAATTAAAAAAAAAAGTGGTACAGAATTAATGCCATACAGGATCTCAACAGCAGAGTTACACAGAGCATATAAAAACCAGAAAATATTCTCAAACTCAGTGGGCAGCAAAATCAAATAAGAATATGACAGCATCCCTGGTAGAATGGGAAAGCCTTCTGGCTCACCCACAAATTTGAGGGGTTTTATACACAATTCTTGCATAGAAAATAAGTACTTATGCAGTTTCATTGTGGTGTGAGTGAATGTATCTTTTTTTCTGCAGATCAGAGCTCACGAAAAATAAACACACCACACTACCATAACACCTAAGCAATAAACCACTGCTTAAAATATTAGTGAGCACATTTTATGCCAATGTCATCTGGAGATGTTAAAAAACAAGATACATTTACAGTGCCACACTATGCTAATGAATAAGCCTTAGTGAAGAAACAGAAGAACTCACAACATGTTTACAATTACAAACAAGCTGGAGTGAGTTCACCATGAGAAAAGTAAAATCAACAGTAGAAGTATCGTAAAACCTTGCCACTTGACTGTGTACTAGGGAGCTTGTGGGGAGAGGATAGGTGCGGGTGTAGAATCATAATTGAGTGACAGAACTGACTTTCATTTTTGTCAAAATCGAATATTACACAGAAATGTGGCCTGCCTGAAACACATCACAGAAGAATGATTCCAAAAGCAATTGTATTAAATATGTCTGTAGTTGTTAAATCATGTGTGAAAAATGCACATTGCTAATAATACACATGAAATTATCTATGAAATGTATTTACAAATCCCCCTCTGCCTATTTTATAATCACTAAGAACAACTAAAACCATTATTAATCAGGAAATTATATCATAATCTGCATCACTTTTCTGCTTCTTTCTAGTACTCTCATCAATCCTTTTCAGTTAGTTGTATAAATGATCTTTAACGTTCTCATTCACAATTTCTTCTTCTCCACTTTTCCTTTTTATATACAGAATTTATAAGAAGACAGACAGAAATGTGAATAAAAGGAACAGGACCATTGCAGAAATCATTATAATAATTACAGGTGTTGAGATTAGTCTCAAAATCCCCCCTCCCAGATTATCAAACCATTCACCAACCTTGCTAAAACCCGTCCCTATCTCGCTAACCCATGAAACTACAATCTCTTATAACCCATACTCTTCTAAAGCTTGAAGATCATGAGTGATATTAGTTATGTTATGAATATAGGCATTAATCATCCTGCTTTTATTAGGTATGAACGTGCAGCATCTCTTAAACTTCAGTACCTCTCAAACAAATCCTTCCTATGCAAGGATAGCTAGCACTAAATGGTTTTGCATTACCATTGCTCTATTAGCGTTACATTCAGAATTTTGAGTTAGAGCTCCAGCTGTACCTGACGAAACAGGTCCACAAGTATAGACAGGCGTCTAATTTTCACATCATTCAAGTCACACCTAAAGTGGAAATATTAGTACCTTATACATCTAATACTATCTGTCAAAATACACGTTTCACTCTCCTCAAGCCAACAGCATCATCCATTTCACTCATATGATAGATTCTAGGAAACAACAAAACAAGATGACACGATCCAACCCAATTATGCGGCAAACCTGAAATAAGCAGTCTTACCACACAGAATAAATCCCTCTCAAAATTGATTCCTCACCAATCAGAAAATCCCCATTTACCGAAATAACTTCTTTCACACTTATTTTTCCCCATAAATTATGATGCACCATACACCATCAACAATCTAAATTCTTCTGCTTTCATTTGTTCTCTTATCTTTCTCTCATCTCTCACAATCCTTACTCTTCTCTCATAATATTCATTAATAAATTCATGCTCTTCTTCACTGACACCACATACACACCTCAGATTAGTACTTTTAATTCCATGCTTTGTGTTCGAGACATTTACCATATTTTAAAACTTTGTTAGCACATTCTTCTTCCATGATAGGCAGTTCCTCCGGTTACAGATTGAAATCTGACAATTAAGAAGACAAGAAATCAGTTTTTGTAAATATACTAACATAAAGAGTACAAAACAAGCTAAGAAATTGGAAGCTGTGTGTGTGTTGGTCCTACAGCTGCAGTAGAATGAAGACAAATGCGGACGTAGCACTTTTTAAGTCATAATATTGGTATATTAACTCAACATTTTAGCATGCATATTATTTTCAAATCCATTAATTAGACTTTTTCTGTGTGTCCGCATGGTATGTTTCACTTCATTATGTACTGTAGTTAATTCAGCCCCAAGGGACATGTATTCCAGCGGCTATAGTAAGAACATATCAAATAGCTGAAACTAATAATTTCATGGTTAAGGCGATCATACTAATAATATTACAGCATGTGCTGAATTCCATCTTCTGTTGAGACTACAAAAAAATCTATTGTGATGCTCCAAAATTTAAAGTTAACAAAAACTAACAAACATATTCTGTAAAACAATAATTAGATTTTCTTCTTGTGTTTATTTCTTTAAAACAATAATCAAAACAAAAACTTCAAAAATTTATTTTTCCAAAAGTTTATTTCAGTTCATGCTCTCAAAAGATTATCTTTCTCTTCTTAGAATTGTCTGTGATTTCGATACATTCTTTGTCTTGAACAAGCTTTTAAACTTTCAAGGTGGTTCTTCTTTTTCTGAGTCACTTTCAGGTTCACTTTCATGGATGTTTTGTCAACAATTTATTGGACTGTAGAACTCTGGGTCTGACTCTTCTTCTTCACTCAGATAGTGTTGCTAGATATACTCATTAAAGTTATACAGGGGAACAACCTTTACAACGCAACTTTTACAACGCACTACCTTTACAACGCATTTTTTACAACGCATAATCCATTACAACGCATGACATTACAACGCATGACACTACAACGCATTTTTAAAAACTACCTTTACAACGCATTCCATTACAACGCATACTACCATTACAACGCATACCATTACAACGCATAATATTACACTACACTATCCAACACTTACCCTACTGTTGCACCCCCTGGAGTTAGAATAGTAATTTTTACCCCTATACTATCCAACACTTACCCTACTGTTGCACCCCCTGGAGTTAGAATAGTAATTTTTACCCCTATTCTATCCAACACTTACCCTACTGTTGCACCCCCTGGAGTTAGAATAGTAATTTTTACCCCTATACTATCCAACACTTACCCTACTGTTGCACCCCCTGGAGTTAGAATAGTAATTTTTACCCCTATACTATCCAACACTTACCCTACTGTTGCACCCCCTGGAGTTAGAATAGTAATTTTTACCCCTATACTATCCAACACTTACCCTACTGTTGCACCCCCTGGAGTTAGAATAGTAATTTTTACCCCTATACTATCCAACACTTACCCTACTGATGCACCCCCTGGAGTTAGAATAGTAATTTTTACCCCTATACTATCCAACACTTACCCCACTGTTGCACCCCCTGGAGTTAGAATAGTAATTTTTACCCCTATACTATCCAACACTTACCCTACTGTTGCACCCCCTGGAGTTAGAATAGTAATTTTTACCCCTATACTATCCAACACTTACCCTACTGTTGCACCCCCTGGAGTTAGAAAAGTAACTTTTACCCCTATACTATCTAATACTTACCTTAAATGCAATTTAATATTATGCGTTGTAATGGTATGCGTTGTAAAGGTAGTATGCGTTGTAATGGAAATGCGTTGTAAAGGTAGTTTTTAAAAATGCGTTGTAGTGTCATGCGTTGTAATGTCATGCGTTGTAATGGATTATGCGTTGTAAAAAATGCGTTGTAAGTGCATGCGTTGTAAAAGTGTGCGTTGTAACGTCATACATCCAGTTATACATACTTCCTATTTGAAGTTATTTCTCTTGTTGGTCTTTTAGGAACTCTTTCACTGTTTCTGAATCTATTACTTTAGGCTCTTCATTGATAGACTTTAGACTCTCGTTGCTAATTTTTTCTTTTGCAGGTTATTTTCAATTACTTATTTTCTTCAGCAATTTCTTCTCTAGTAACCTCTGCTGAATCTTCTACACCCACCAATAGACTTGAACTCTGATCAGCTTCAATAGCATGATTTACTTTGAACTGCTTTCTTTCTCTGGTGGTTCTTGTGACTCGGACTTGCAAGTGGACTCTCTTGTTGTTTGGATCAAAGACTACTTCTTCTTGCTGCCACGTTTACAGTTCACATTGACATCGCAACAGCTCTTCACTTCGATTTCCACCTTGACACTGGATAGCACCATTGCCAATATGACTCATTACAGTACCCGTCCTTTTGCACTGGTTATTCTTCTAACAGACTAAACATAATTAGCATGAATTCACAGCAACATTTCTAAAATGTGTTTTTTCCAAATATTATCTGAAATTCTTGAGCATGTTATTCCTCCCTCAGTAAGACTATCTGTGAAAGTAATGTGCCATAGGATACAACATTGAATCTAGCAAATACATATTAATGTTCAGGGTTAACATATAAATCCTTGTGATTTTTCTTGTAATCTAGTTTTCCTATTTATGTGTTTCATCTTCTGTAGCTATCTCCTGAAGGCCTCTTGGTTTACTCAAAGAAGCCTGCATTGAACGTAACAAGAATCAATTGATATTTTATATAATTTGCATTGAATTTATCCATGATGCATTGTGTTCTGTTTCTTGGATAGCGGTTTAATTTGCAAATGGACAGTATGTAGCCTCCTAATCAGCATACATGTTTCCATGAGTGACCATATCTTTTCCAGCCTTATGGACAGTAGCACACTTGACTACAGAAATCTACTTTAGCTGCTGTACTGCATTCAACTAATCATGGGCCTCATTTACAAGGCCTTAGGGGCACCATTGCTTTGCCGGAGAGTCACTTTTTTGCTGCTTTGATGGCACAATGTGCTGCAGCATATTTGCAAGGCCATGTAAAGCCCCTTTATGTGGCTTTTCATGGCCTTGTAAATATGTGCCCCTTTAACGCAGAACACTGCGTGAAAGGGGCGTTCCATGTGTGTTGCTGTGGGTGTTCCTATGAAAAAACCATAGCATCTGAAGCATTCCCAGATTTACGAGGAATTGAAAACCTGGGAATGCGTCAGAATCCTACAACTCCCCAGGGGAGGTGTGGGAGTGGTGCAATGAGGATAAATACCATTAATTATTGTTTTTGTGCAGGAAGGTTTTCCTTCCTGCACAAAAACAATCATCTCGCAATTCAGCAACCCTTGCAACATGACACAAGGGGGTCTGCGTTGGTGCACAGCTGCTGTTTGTGTGCTGTCACTGGGGAGAAGGACAATAATTTGCTGATCTTGTAGATACAGCGCATTCATCCCCTTTTCTTTTGACCCACAGCAGTGCAGCAGGCCTTCCGTGCATCAAAGGTTTGTGAATGAGGCACCATGTTTGCAGAAAATATTTATGATAGGAGCTACAGAAGATGTCATAAAACCCCTTTGTGACCACAATTGACATAAATCATTGACCACACCAAAACCACACTGGCTGTCTGTATAAACCAGCACATTCAAATTGTATGAAAAGCAACAAGCTCATGTCAAAGCAACTAACTCCACCATCTGCGCTGTACTTATATTCAGCAGATAGGATACTTAAAAATTTGCAATTCAGCAACCCTTGCAACATGATGCAAGGGGGTCTGTGTTGGTGCACAGCTGCTGTTTGTGTGCTGTCACTGGGGAGAAGGACAAGAATTCGCCCTATCTTGTAGATACAGCGCATTCATCCCCTTTTCTTTTGACCCACAGCAGCGCAGCAGGCCTTCCGTGCATCAAAGGTTTGTACATGAGGCCCCATGTTTGCAGAAAATATTTATGATAGGAGCTCCAGAAGATGTCATAAAACTCCTTTGTGACCACAATTGACTTAAATCATTGACCACACCAAAACCGAACTGGCTGTCTGTATAAACCAGCACATTCAAATTGTATGAAAAGCAACAAGCTCATGTCAAAGCAACTAACTCCACCATCTGCGCTGTACTTATATTCAGCAGATAGGATGCTTCAAAATTTCAGAAATGGAACATACTGTATAGACAGCCTTCAGTGTTCCATACTGGTCTACTAAACAAAAATCATCACCATGCAAGGTCTCATCAGCCATTTCAAGAGGAATCTCCGTAATATCTGATCTTAGTTTAGTACATAATTCTATAACTTTGATACAATCATGCTCAGTGTTGGACCTGGTCCTTTCTGCAAGGTTGTCCCCAAACGTTTTACCTTTGTCCGCCTTCTGACCTTTTTGTTGACTTTAGGATTCTGGGCACTTTAACACTGTTAATCAGTGCTAAAGTGAATGTGCTCTCTCCTCTAAACAAGGTATGATTGGTTTACACCTGTTTGGCCCATTTGACTTACTTGCAAGTCCTTGTAGAGTGGTATCCCATATACCCAGGGCATGTCATTTAAATGCTACTAGTGGGCCTGCTGCACTTCTTGTGCCACCCACAAAAGTAACCTTTCAAACCTGTCTCAGGCATACCACCGCAGGGCCTGTGTGGGCCATTTTGACATGGTATTTAAAAGTACTTGCCAAGCCTTAAACTCCCTTTTTATTACACATAGGTCACCCCCTAAGGTAAGCCGTAGGTAGCCCTATGGGCAGGGTGCTGTTTAAGTAAAAGGTAGGTCATATGCTTTTATGTGTGGCATGTCCTGGTAGTGACAAACAGCCTATTTCGTTTTTCAGTGCTGTGAGGCCTAGTCTTCTCAGGATAGCATCGGGAATTCCCTTATATGCTTTTAAGTTGTAATTCCTGACCAGAAAGGAGTGACATTGCCATGTTTGGTATATTTAAATAGAGGCGAAAAATCCTACTTGCTTGTGTAGTTGGATTTTAAATGCCCCTGACGAAGGGTGGTATTTCACCCGAAATGCATTGGGAGAGTTGTTATCCACCTCAGAATGCATCATTGAACATATGAACTAACCAGGGAGGTAGGTGGAGCTTTCATCTGTGACTAAAAACAAGTTGAAGACGTTCATCTCAATGAAAACAACTTTCTTTTGTTTTTGTAAACATTGCAAATGCTTTTCTGTGTATTTGATTTTTTTGGCTAATGATTGTGCCATTTGTAACTTTGAGATATTGGTTAACTTCGTAAGCACCAATTTGGAGTGCATTAGGTAGTGCGTTCTCTGTCTAAGACTTACAGTCCTAGAATTATTTTTCTACTTTGAAAAGGTGGTATGGTGAAACCACCTCAGAGGGCGCACACCAACATTGAGTAGTTTTGGTTTCTACAGTAGATTGGTTCTAAGCTTGTTTCCGGTCCAGGAAAGGCTTGGCTTGGCAGTTTGGGCTGGACTGTTCCCATGAGGCACAGGGTCAGACTGATTTGCATATGGCCATGTCTGAACTGGGGTGGCAGAGTGGGCTAAAGAACGGTGATGGATCAAACCCAGATCTGTTGACTGGGTGTGAGTGTTTGATTGGTTCTGATGCTCCGTCCATCACCACCCCCTTTTGTACCGCTTTGTTCGCCATAAGTTGGCAGGGTATGCTCAGACGTGAGTCCCTTGCTCACTTTGCCACTGGATTCAAGCAAGCCTGGCTGAAGATTGCTGAAATGCCAGAAACCGGTCCTAGGAAGCTTGTTTCCGGTCCAGAAAAGGCATGGCTTGGCAGTTCGGGCTGGACTGTTCCCATGAGGCACAGAGTCAGACTGATTTGCATATGGCCATGTCTGAACTGGGGTGGCAGAGTGGGCTAAAGAACGGTGATGGATCAAACCCAGATCTGTTGACTGGGTGTGAGTGTTTGCTTGGTTTTGATGCTCCGTCATCTGTTTATTTTACATTGCAGTAATGTCAACTATATACCATGTGTCAAAATACATGCACATCATTTTTATACACCATTACCCACGTAGATGTGAGCACCCTTTCTATTAACCCGGACGTTTGGTGTAGTCGTATTTCTATGTTTACGTGCACTCGTACACGTTATAAAGACGTTTCACGTAATTGAAATGGGACGCGATGTTGTGTTCATTTTACAGCGTGGTTGCGGCACTAACGCACTGAGGCTTCGTATAACACTCGGGACAATGCTTATTTTCCAGTTCTGTAAGCCACATTTACCTTTTTACGGTGGGAAGGCTTCATGCTACATGGCAGTGGTTATATGGACGTTTTGTCTTACAGCACGCGATGCAAGTCAGTTTGAATAAATCATTGCACAGTTCATGGTTTGGCCGACAGACATTATTTGAGGCTTGAACTGTATGGGTTTTCGGTAAGCGTTTAGTATATTTAAGTTTCTAGGACAGTATTTATAAGGATTCAGCGGGTTTGTGAGTTTACTTGTTTTTGTTTATACATCTTACAGTCGATGACTGGGAAAGGATACACCCATTTCCTAATTAGCCTCCTGGCACATGAAGTTTCCTGTACTTTGAAGTTCCTTGATTCAGAGGCAAGTTCTGTGTTTTATCACGGTATTTTAATTTTATGTGCCCTCAAGGAACATTTTAAGTGTTCATGCACATGTTCGTTTTCTAACATGCAGGTTCTTTTGGGTTTATTTGTTACCCCGGTCACTTGGACAGCATTGCCTCAGGAACTGGTATAATAATAAGGGAATTTTATAGAGCGCGTGGTTACGCTCAGAGCGTGTCCCCGCGCTAGAACAGAAGAACTCCCATAGGTATCAGGTTGATTGTGGATTTTGTTTGCATCCAGGTGGAGGTATAATTTTCGACTTTTCATGGAACATTTCATTTGCGTTGGGTTCATATGGCTCTTTAGTAGTTTGTCGGGCTTGACTCCGTATTGGTGATTAGGCATATAGTTTCACGGGTGGCTCCTGTTCCAATAGCCATATCTATGTCAATCTCTTTCCTTGATCACACTACTTTACTACTATGCAATCATGACACGGTTCTAATGCACAATTGGTTTCTCATACAAAACTAGCCTTGTGTTTCACAAGTTGTAATTACTAAACCCTCCCAGAGTTTTAAGGCTTGCACATGTAATATTGCTATTGTAACAGTCAACAACGTTGTTTCATTACATGTTTGTTCAATTGTAGATTTCCCCTGACGAAAGGTGGTATTTCACCCGAAATGCATTGGGAGAGTTGTTATCCACGTCAGAATGCAACATTGAACATATGAACTAACGAGGGAGTTAGTTGGAGTTTTCATCTGTGAATAAAAACAAGTTGAAGATGTTCATCTCAATGAAAAGAACTTTCTTTTGTTTTTCAAACATTGCAAATGCTTTTCTGTGTATTTGATTATTTTGGCTAATGATTGTGCCATTTGTAGCTTTGAGATATTGGTTAACTTTCTAAGCACCAATTTGGAGTGCATTAGGTAGTGCGTTCTCTGTCTAAGACTTACAGTCCTAGATTTATTTTTTCTACTTTCACAAAGGGGGCATTTCTCTGTGCTTACAACTCTTTGCGCTTTGCAGCCTGACTACAACATGTGTGGGTTGGGTGGCAGCTACACTTGGTGTATACTTTCCAGACAGAAATAACACAGGGAGGGCTGGATGTGACAGGGGATACATCTGCAATCATCTTCATACTGATAGTCGGCTGGGCTGGGGGAGGGAGAGGTGGTGCACACTTTACATTGTAATGGTTGTGTCGTGCCCTCACACAAGGGGCTGATTTACCCTCCATTGATCATTTGGAGCCAGGGCTGGTTTGAAAGGGATTGGTGCGCTCTTGTAAGGGTTCCTTTGAAGTCACCACTTCAATGGAGACATTTTGGAACATAAGTACTAGGACTCTGACCCCATGTTTTTAGACACTTCGTGGGGCTTGTAACCAGACTGCACATTGCCAGAGGGCTTCGGTGCTGCCAGGAGGAACCACCATTTGAACCACTCGGTTTGCTGTGCTGTCCTGTTCCCTGCTGGGCTGTTGGAGGTCTGCCACTCTGCACAGTAACTCTATGTGCTGGTCTGCCTGCATGCTGCTTCTGTGTGACCGCAGTGCCCCCCAAGGGCTTGTTTGCTTGCCCCCCTGGCCTTTCAAGGTCTCAAGGCCAGCAAAGACTTTGTTGCCACCTTTCTCCAACACTTCTACCGGGACAGCCCGTTGTGTGAGGGCTAACATGTCACCTGCGCTCCCTTCTGCACCTAGGTCAACCTTCATCTGTTTCAGGACAGAGTCCTGACTATGGGAGTGCCTTATTGATAGAGAAGTTATTGGTAATTTTACTAATAGGCATGTGGCGAGCTCTCCATTTCCCCAGTGAGAACAGTGCTGATTTCCCTGCTGCCATTACCTGGGAAATGAGCATGTCCTTGTAGCCGGTGGTGCTGATCAGATCATCTCCTAATGACGCTGAGCCCCACCTACCCTTCCTCAGGGAGACCGCCACAGTGCCACAAGAGGGATGACTCAGCGCGGACCCCGGAGGAGGACTTCTGCCTCAGGAGACCCAACACCAGTGACTCACCCCACAGGATCAGAGGAAGCCTCAAGGTCCCACTCTCGTGCCAGAAGGGCACCATCCTCCGCCAGCATCCAAACCCTCCGTAATCCAGAGCTTGGCTAATTGGGGAGAAATGTACTGAGCAGGTTACAACTGCGCCACTTGCATGCGAGTAGCTGGATCCATGAGCAGTGGCGAGGGCCTGAACATGGCTTCCCCGCATAACCATTGACTTTTTGTGCCTCCCAAAGGTACTGTTGGGGCCTCAGAAGAGATACGACTGTCCTGCTGGCACCCCGGCTTTTACAATGGGGCTGTGCTGCAAACACTGCACTGCACGCTTGTAGGGAGCTGTCTTTGGTGTCCTGAAGGTGGGGGGCAAGCAAGATCTCCCTACTATAACCTACATTGTGAGTGCTCCCCCCCATTGGGCCGTACCTAGGGGGCACTTGAACCGCTGTAGTCTTTCGTGGTGAGACCTCGAAGGAGGCCCCCAGCTTTGCTGCATTTTAGGAACTGGCCAGAATTATCGCAAAATAGATAGACGGTGCACAGGAACTCCTGTGATCTACAATTGCCATATAAAGTTTAGGAGGAATGCAGGTGTACTGCACCGAACGTGGTTTTAGTAATATTGTGTGATTTATGTGCTGTTCCTACACATAGGTGTCTGTCTCTAAAAGAGATACCGTGTTGCTTTGGAAGGTATCTGTCACATGCACGTAAAGTAATGTTTATTTAATATTTACTCATTGCATCTAAGGGGAAATACTATTCCTGCATCACTTGCAAAGAATTTACTGATGCGCTTTTTGGTTGCATTACATGCCCTAAGTATTTACTGATATATGTTGTTTTTGCCATGCATTGTCCAGGATAATGATTACTATCTGAGTAATGTTATTGGATGCACAGTATTTACGACTCATGTAATTTTGGTTTTGTTTTATGTACAATTTACTATATATATTTTGATATAGTCCTGTCTGGAGTCTCTTTTGTGTTGTATTCATTGTGTTTCTGTGTGAATGTGTTGGCAAACCTTTTACACATTGCCTCTGATGATAAGATTGCCTGCTCTGTGACAAGCTATCAGAGGGTGAGCACAGGTTATCTTTGGTGTGTAAGTGACTTGCCCTGACTGGAGTGGTGGAATCTGCCTGGTTTAGGTGCATACTGTAGCCAACCACAAACCCTATTTCTAGCACTCAGATTCATGTTTATCATCATCATCCCCTGTCCCCACAACCTTTGGTTATTGAGATGTTCTCAGCTGCCAGAATGACCTGTATATATTTGGTGAAGTATGATTGGTACCTATACATGTTAGTAAAATCTAAACAGAGTGCCGGACATATACAACTAAATCATGTTCCATAACAATCCCTTCACTTTGTTAATTTACAATGCAAACAGCTGCAACCGATTTTATAGAACCAGGTTGTCGTACAGCTATTGGATCCAACACAGCTGAAAGGTAGGCCACAGGCGTCATGTTTCTGAGTATCGATAGGGCACACCCACCTTTTTAATGGCAATATAGAAAGAAAGACAGTCAAATTGTAGTCAGGCATTAAAAGGGTCAATGTATTACACATTACGTTGAGAAACTTTAAAAGTTGACAAAGTTGAATTTATAGAAGAAAGTGAGTGTGAAAAAAGTTATGTTGAGTACAATAGAACACCCACAATCGGGTGAGTCCCCCTGGGCACAATCCGAACCCTGTGAGAGGTTTTGTTCGTAAATTCGTACAAAATAAAGAGAGTAATCCAAAATTAGTTGATGAATGTTTCATGTATTTTTTCTTTCAAAATTAAATAAATATTGAATTTCAATCCATAATTTCAAGTTGACAAACAATCGTCCATAATGCATTTTTAAATCATGGTTAACCTCCTCTGTTTTATGCATCCCAATGCATTTCGGGTGCTTAGCCCTTCATCAGGGGTAAAATCTATAACATGAAAACATTTAAATACAATGAGGAAACCATCCTCTTTGTAGTCAGCAAAAATAAACACAAACAATAAAAACAAAGGTATCCTATGATGTAATCTGGTTAAACAAAAGTGTTTCATAGTAATCACAGTCATCCATGTAACAAACTCTCCAAGTTATGCTAAGTAACCGTAACATTGAGGTTGAAGTGCATCAGTGGTGGAATCATTATCACAGAAAGACCATTGAAAAACCCGTTAAAAAAATGACAGAAGCGAAGTTAGGCCATGACGTACAATGAATCCAATTCGTTAATAGCTATGAAAAAAAAACTATGATGGCGTGCTGTGTATCGAACTCTCAAGTAAATGTGTGTGTATTTGGAAGCATGCAGCTAAAGTTTTGAAGTAAAACGAAAGCTAACCGTGACTGCCCATGCCACTAGTGGTGCTCCAAAACCTAATCCGCGAAAATCAAAAAGAAAAAAGAACCAGACTTAAAGTTGCCCGTAAAAGGGTATGAAAATATCAGGCGTGTCAAAGCTCACAAAGAGGGCATACCCGGCCTTCGGCATATACAATAACTTCATACTCAATCGTACGCCATAAATCGTATCTATCAGCATGCGCATTAGACTCACAAATGTGACATGCTCTTACTATCAATTAAAGTAAACGCAGTGCAGCGAAGCTCATAACATCGACATCATCTCGTCTCATGCCGGCGTTTGGCATATCACATGTCTTCATCCTCACTCATACAATTGTGTCCCTTAGCATGAGCGTTAGATTGACAAATGTGACATGCTCTTAGTGCCAATTAAATTGAACGCGGTAGAATGAAGCTCATGAAATCAACATCATCTCAAGGGTAAACGAAATAGGACTAAAACAAAGTGCTTGTGTTTAGGTGTCTCCAGTGGCGGCCACATTGAAATGTGAGATGAAAATATGTGAATATAAACGCGACTAAAACAAGAAGGGTGCATGCACGTTAGCTATGTCAAACAATGACTAGATGTTCAAGTGTAGGGTAACAACGCAACAGATACATGAATAAAAAATAACATTTTCTATCAGACCTGGTATGTATGTAATAGGGTAAATGGATAAGAATCGAAATAAACGAAAAAATGAAAATTATTGCAATAATGCAAAGAAGATCAATGTTATACAAATCGCATCAATGAGTGTTGTAACATATTATGCATTCAGTCAATCAATCAACGGAAATGCGAATTACAGGTGACACTGGAATTCCATCCTGTCATTCGTCCCATGCAGTTTAAGAGCATCAAGGTGTTTGATCCAGAAATTCTCCCTTTGTAGTAGATAGTTATGATTGTCTCTGCCCTCCATCTTCTCAATTAATTCTAGAGCAAGGAATTTCAGTTGGCTGATATTATGATTCTGTTCTAAGAAATGACAAATGACAACAGAGTTCATATTTTTAGTTTTAATGTTACTTTTGTGTTCATTGATCCTGGTTTGAACTTTTGTCTCAGTTTTACCGACATATACATTGCCACATGGGCACTTCAGTAAGTAAATAACATTCATGGTATCACAAGTAGCTGTGACCTTCAAACCGATTTTTGTACCCTTTCAGGGGTGTGTGATGGTAGGGACTTGAACTACATTGTAACAAACAACAATGTCTGAAGGGTATTATTCACAGGTCAAGTATATGTGGCACAATTAATTGTGACGGATTAAATCCAAAGGGGGAGAAAACCAGGGAAACATTTTCATGTAAATGTAAAGTATATTTCAATTGACAAGCATGTTGGACATATTAAACTTCATATGTACAAGCACATGGGTCAGTAGCACTGCGTTACATTAAATGACCTGTAACCAACAAAATACTGTGCACAAGTGCTCGTGAAGTATAGTGACTGCGCAAGTGACACGTGACATGGTGTATACAGCGAGGGCGGTGTGCACAACAAGAGACAAGTGAGATTTTAAAACAAAGGTTTACATATTTAGGATACCCCGACAATTAATGGTACATGAATACAAATTTCTAGATGAGTAGGGTATCCGTGAATAGGGACGCCAAGAGTTCTGCTGTGGAAGTCAACAGCGTTCCGGCCTGCAGAAGTGTTAGGCCATCATCAGGACCAGGTTACGTATTTATTTTAAATTGCGTTGCTGGGGATAAAAGGATACATATATTTTCGTATATGTGCGTTCAATAGGTGGACCAAGAAGGACAGATAGATCAAAGAAGTGACAGTTGAGGGAGGAGATTGGAGCCCAAATTAGGTCAGGGGGGGAGAGGGGAACGGTGCAGAAAAATACAGCATGACTAGGCTCATGGAAGAAGAAAAGTGGGTAAGCGATCAGAAAACTGTTCCGGAAGTAGACTTACTTGGGATAAACAGTGAGGGCTGTGTCCAAGAGGGTTGCAAGGAAGTCACAGCAGAAACCTATGCTCAAAAAGATGCAAATTATGTGGCGTGTGGGGGTGGGCAAGGAGAGGTCTCTAGGTATGGCTGAGAAAGGCGCACTTACTTGGAAATCACAGACACGGAGTCCAGAGATTACTTTTGAAGGGCTGCTGTGTGTACAATCTGTGGAATGAAGAACATGGTACTCAGTGATAATAGCCCTTTCGCACGGACCGGGGCGATGCCTGATTGCTGAGCGCTTGCTGGTGAGGGCGGTGCAAGCCGTAGGCAGGGGGCTAATGAATTGTCTTGCCTAATCTGGAGCGCAACACAGGGAGGTGTGGTGGAAGGGGAACGCAGTCAAGGGACTGACGGGAGAAAAAGAGACGGGGCAAGGAAGCGATGGTGAATGAGAACGCGCAAAGGGAATCAGCGCGTAGAGGTGCGTTGTGAAATCTCACATGAGGGGTATGCGGTAGTCCGGAGAGAAAAGGGGAAGTGGTGCAGGAAGATACTGTAACTGTAGAAACCAAGATGGGATAGAGAATGAGGCTACTGTGTCCGGAAGCCGTGGAGCGCCTAATGAGGGGGCATCAGGGTTCCGGGTGAACAAGCTCTGCGAGTTTTCAGGTGACAGCTAAGTTTAGCTTGATCCAAAACCATCTTTGGATAGCCACATTCTGCGAATCTTTGTAACATGTTCTCCATGATTTCAGTAGATGTAACAGGGTTAGAAACTATTGTCTTGACACTAAGTAATTGCAAGTATAGTAAATGGCGTTTTAATGATTGTTGGTGGAAGCTGTTGTAATGGAGTGTGCTGTGTTTATCCACCTGTTTCCTAAAGATGTTTGTTTCTAGCCCATGTTGGGTTTTTCTGATTTCAACTACCAAAAAAGTGATACGATGTTCATGTCTTTCATGAGTAAATTGAATCCTTTTGTAGAAGTTATTCAACTCGCTTAAGTCATTAGACAATTCTGAGTGTGAGCCTTTCCACAAGATATCGTGAATGTATCTTAGGAATAATTTGATGTGTTTTTTCCAGAGGGATGTGGATAAGATATTTTCCTCCTCAAACTTACTCATAAAAAGATTCTCGGAGGCTGGTGCTGCCAGTTGCTCATTGATGTGCTAGTCAGTTGAAGGAACCATTGATCCTTCCATTTGAAATAGCTTTGTTATAGGGTAAAGGGCAAGAGCTTCATGAGAAAAAGTTGTAGGTCCAAGTCCAAATCCGTTTGAAGTAGTGTGTGTTCAATAGCTTTGATTCCCAGTTGATGGGGAATCGATGTGTACAAAGACTTGACGTCTACTGTGCATAATAGAATGGATTCATCCTCTGTAAATGAAACTTGATTGATCTTGGTTAAAAACTCTGTTGTATCCCTTATGTACGTACTCATTTTCACCACACTTGGTTGAAGATATCGATCAAGAAATTTTCCTGTAGGTTCATGCATACTGCCTCTCGTTGACACAATTGGTCGGAACGGTGGGTTATGCAAATCTTTGTGTATTTTTGGTAGCATGTACATTGATGGACTTTTTGGATTATTGTGTATAATAAATCTCCTGACTTTTTCATTGATCACACCATTCTCTACAGCCTTATTCACAATGTCTTTCAACAAGTTCAAAAACTGCTCATTGGGATTCGTGTCAAGTTTGGCATATGTGCATTCATCTGCGATATGTGCTTCGACTTCTGTTTCATAATGAATCGTATTCATGAAGACAAGCGCGCCTCCTTTATCAGCTTTTTGACACATGATATTGGGATTGCTTGCCTTTTTGTCAGTGTTCCAAATTCCTTATTGGTTAATCTTTTTTTTACACGTTTTCAAAAAGTTCAATTTAATTATATCTTGTTTGACTAAGTTTTCAAAAATATCCAAGCTTTTGTGACTTACAGGTGCCATGTAAGAGCTCTTAGATTTTAAGCCTCATATCAAATCTTCCTCAGTACCTTGGCGTTCTTCAAGAACATTTTCAAAAAAGTGTCTTAGCTGGAAATTGCGCATAAGTTTGAAAAGACTTATCTCAAGTTCAAGGCAGTTAGTGCGCTCGTGGGGATGAAAGAGGTACCTTTCTGTAGTGTAATTAATTCAATATCATTAAAGTGATAATCTGAAATGTTTATCAGTAAATTATTCTCCATCCTGTCTTCTTCCCCTTGTCCTTCTTTCCTGTGGTGGAAGTCCTTCGTGTTTGTTGATGCTCTTTCACTCTTTCTTTTCCTTTGTTCCCTCCTGGGTTGTCTCCTTGGCCGGATTCTAAAAAGAGAGACACCAGATGTTTGAGGTAATTCAAGAGATGTTTGTACAGGTATTTAAGGTCTTCTTCGTGATTGGTTAGAAATAACACTTTCTGAGGACGAGGTTTGAGTGTTCTGTGAATACGGTTTATTCTGTCTTCTTCTGGCATAGACCTCCGTCCAACTGTACACCTCTCCTAGTTTATAATCCACAGTATCTCTTTGGAACTTTTGAATCTTCCACTCATTAATCTCCTGAGAGTGTTTCACCAATTAAACATTGATGTCTTCTAATACTTTAGACCATTCATCTATGGACATCGTATTAGTGAGCTCGGATTTTATGCTGGATATTTCTTTCGATAGCTCTTCCAAAATGTTGGATAACGCCTCAATGATCAAAAGGATCAGGCCAAGAGAACATTTGTTTAATATTGCATACCATTGATCTTTCAATTTTTGGACGTTCTCACATAGAGGTGGTTTTAAGGGGATACTCAAGCCTCTTGGTATGCGTTGTACACAATGATATTTTATCAAAGTACTGGCAGGCAGCCGGAGATTGATTTCCCGTTTTGATAGGTATAATAGTTGTTTAATGTTTTGTTCTTTTTTAGGGCTTGTGGGTAATTGGTCGGTTGTTAATGGATATTTTCTGATTGGTGAGGTACTGATTTTCGGAGGGATTTATTATGTGTGTGGTAAATCTGCTTATGTCCTTTTTGCTGTGTGTGGTTATGCATGATATCTTGCTTTGGTGTTTTCTAGAATCAAATGAGTGAAATGGATGATGACGTTGATTTGAGGAGAGTGAACTGTGGATTTGGACAGGTAGTATAAAATATATTAGGTACTAGTATGCCCCCTATAGGTGTGGCTATGAATTATGTGAAAGTTAGATACCTTTCTAACCTTGAGGGCCTTCTTGCTTGCTGCTTGCTGAAGGCCTCTGATAATTTTTTGTTAAATGATACTGGGTGCTTTATGTCAATATGGGTCAACCTTATTAAAGGTTTTGCAATCAAGGAAAAGTTTGGAATCCACTACTGACAGTAACCAACAATTCCTAGGACCATCCTCACCTCTCTCTGGGTGGTAGGAGAATTTATTTTCAGATCTGCAGAAACACATTCTATTGAGACATTCCTTGTTCCTTTTTCAATATGATGGCCAAGATATATCACTGCTTTACAACATTGCATCTTTGGTGGGAGAAGCCTTATGATGACTGTCAGCTAATTGATTTAGCATAGCAACTGTATCAAGTTTACAGTCTCCTTTTGTTTTGGATGTGACCAGTAGGTTATCACTGGAGTGCACAGAGACCAAGATCTTTCTTCAGAATTAGACAAGAAATTGAGGGTTTTCAGTATACCCTTATCGGATTCTACACCAAATGAGAACTTTATTTTGAAATTGAAACGCAAAAAGGTATTGTCTCTCTTTTGTGGAAAGGAATGGTTAAGAATGCTTGGCATAAGTCAATGACTATATGCCGTTCTGCATCAGATGGAATTTGAAGCAGAATTACTGCTGGATTTGGTACCACCGGACAATAGTGGACAACTGTTTATTTATTTTTCATAAATCCTTGATTTACCACTCGGTTTCTTTATCCCCATCATGGGAGAGTTGCAAGTGAAAGGTTTCATATCTTCTTCTGCTTCTCTTGAAGGCTATACTGTTTAGCTCTAGGGGAAACAGCATTAATGTAATCTTTACTTGTATGGCAATTTTTTGACAGACCTATCGCTTTATCAGCGAATGCCCAGACACCTTATTTCACAGCATGCCTTACATATACAGATTCAAATCCTTTTTTGACAATACTGGAACAATTAAAATTGGGAATCTTGTGTTTTGGTTTTAAATACTGAGTCTTCTTCTTGAGTTTCAGTTGTAACATCATCTGGTGTGCTGTAAATCATACAGGCCAGTTTGCACAACACACTTCTGCCTAATAAACTCACAGGACTTGATTCATAAGCTGATGATTATTTTCCATTGGTCATATTTTAACTGGGGCATCTGCTTTAACCTGATTAAAAGTGTTTCTGCTCTGATTCCTACAACATGGATTTCTCTTCACCAGAAGGGTAAGTTTGGGACTGCCACAGAACAAACTGTAGATCAGATAGTTCCTGTATCTATTATAAAAGAAACAGGGAGACCATTGACTTCACTGTCAATGTATAGGCCACATTGCTGTACCTACAGGACTGTTCCAAGTAGGCAATCCTCCACCCCCTCGGGCACCATCATTGCGAATTCTTTTCTGGAGAAAAAAACTAAATCATTTGGTGCCTTGGACTATATGGTGTCTTATTTTTAATATTTTTTTAAATTATGTATAATATCCATAAATGCTCCACTTGATTTGTATAGAAAAATTACTTTTGTACTCCACTCTGAAAATTTTATTAACTTTTAACGTTGAGAAGGTATAAATCTGTACTGTTGAATTGTCATTTTTAACTGTCATTTTAACTGGTCATTACTGTTTAAAGACCAAGGTCTAAATAAACAAAGTATTTATCGTATCGTAATATTTTATTACAACACTGGGGCTGGGGGCATACTCATGCAGAATGATTTCTTATCATCCATACCCTACACAGAAGTTAGTTGAACTGGGATCATTCACTGTATTGTGCATCGTGCGAACAAATTCATTCGGAATTTGGTCTGGATATTGTCAACAATTTGACATGTTTCCAGAGCCTGTTGTTACCACAGAAATTGCCAACAGTGTTCTTTGTCAAGACATCAATATTTGCATTCATTCCAGAATTATTCACCATTCCTCTTCCACAAGTCTTGCATCTGCATTGCTTCATTTCCCATTCTCACACCTTGCATTGAGGGCATTCCATTAATGTCTGCATTTCCAGATTAAACATATTCCAAATCTGAGTTCATCAACACATTATAGGCACTCTTCTCAAACTGATTTGTCTGGACACCAATCAGCTTCTCCATGATTTTCTTCTGCTTTGCATCAAACCAATCACTACTGTATTTAGCAAACTTCAACATTGTATCTATACTGTTTTTCTGCCAGCACATTTTACTTTGCTGTATGTGATTACTAAGCTCTTGAAATAAACCCATGATAAAAGCAATGATGAAGCCAATAGCACAATCTTTCTCGGGCTCTTCAACTCCGCTATGCTTCTTAAAAATAGACATAAGCCTCTCAAAAGAAGCATGCACTGGCTCTTTCTGCTCTTGTGGAATTCTCAAAATGTTTGCCCAATGAGTTTCCCTCTCAGACACCTTCTTCACAAATATTCAAAGGTTTGCTTATTCACTACCTCAGCATTATTCGGTGGAACACAACCTGGTTCTTTAGTCGGCCAAGGAAAAGCAAGCTTAACTCAGATCACAAGTCACTAGGAACCATAATCTCAAACAGTGAATACAAATCAGTCCACAGCATCTTTGAAATGGTAGTCAACCTATGAATGTCCTTGTGCCACTTCTTTGGTTATTTTTGCAATGTTGGAAACATGTTTGTAAAAGCATAAAGATCTGCTCTTGACCAGGGCACATGCACATAATTCTCTCTGTGTGCCTCCCTTAATGGACATTCTGTCATTGTCCTTATTTCTGAATCACTACTGGACCCCGAGCCTTCTTCACTGTAGATTTCTTTTTTCTTGCTGTCCCTATTCTTCCACCTTTCTTTGTATTTGTTTAAGTCATTCCACTCTCTCGCTTTGTCAATTACATCTTTATTGTGCACTCTTAACGTCATCAGACCCAATTCCTTTCTTTCATCATGGGTTAAATCAATTTTGTAATTTCTTCTCACATTTTTCATTTTGTTGATTTCGAACGCACACTCAACAGCCAATTCTTCTAGTTTAGCATGTGCTTCAATCGCACACGTAGCTGCTTTGTTAATCAGATATCACATTTAATCGACATTGAATGACAGCAGTCTATTCAGATTAATTGTCCTTTGTAACAATTCCCAGAATTCAAATTTAAAAGACCAACATTAATAGTTCTCTCTGAAGAAACCTCTTTGACAACCACTTTAGTGATAGGTTGATCAATTGGAATCTGAGTAACAGCTGGGGTATCCCTGCTAGTACTCGATAATGTTGTCATTGCAGTCTCAGGAGAGGCACTAGTTGCTGTGACCACAGCCAAAAAAGCAGTTGGTCCCGGTGTCTAAACCACTACACTTTTTTCTGTTGCACCCATATCTAGTGTATCAATAGGGTCAGGACCATGTCCTTGTCTCTGTAATTCATCGGTATATGGAGAAGGTCTGGAATTCAAGAGATAATTTCAAAAGTTACTCTCCTCATCTGAATCTTGATTCTGTTTTTCTTTCATTTACTCATATGTTTTCTTTTTATCTGTTGTCTCTTTATCTATTTGAGGAAAGACGCTCCCTCCTTCCATCATATCCTCCCTCCAGTATCTTTCCTGTCAGGTTCACTTACTCTTAAGCCATTGTGTGAAGGAACCATTCACTTGCTTTGTCCTTTTCTTTCTCTCCTTCTCTGTGGCCATTTTATTCCATTTGTTCGATGCCTCAAACTGCATAGGTGTAGGTAAAAGTTTTCTGTCATTGGTAGTTTGTCTCAGGAAATCTAACCTTCTAATGTTAAATGTACCTTCTAAAGGAAACTGCAAGTCTTTATCAGAAGCAGTATATTTATGTCATTCAGAAATACAGGTAGCCTGAGGAACCCTAAAGTCCGACATCATGCGTATACCGGCCTCAATAGAAGGTATACCAGAAAGTTGAGGCTTTTTCAACACAGAACCCATTATTTTTATCAGACTAAATGAACTAGCAAACAACAACCAATCCCAGCCTGGCTCTGTCAAAGGCCAACGTATCACATCACAGTTCTGTCAGCAACTAACCACAGTAAGATATTGGGCCTCATTTACAAGGCCATTGATCTGTTGATGTGTCAATTTCTTTGATGCACCGGCGGTGCTGTGTGCCTGCCCATATTTACAAGGCCATGTAAAGTCACCCTGTGTGACTTTTCTTAGCATTGTAAATATGAGCCCCTTTCACATATTACTCTGCATGAAAGGGGCGTTGAATGGGTGTGGCTGTGGTTGTTCCCACACAATATCCATGGATCTTGACACATTCCCAGATTATGTTTTGTAAAGCTGGGAATGTGTCAGAATCCTATGCCTCCCCAGGGGACGCATAGGAGTGGCGCAACGAGGAGAAATACTTTTATTTCGCCTTGTTTTTTCTCTTTCTATGTGTTCTGCATTCTACAGCATGCTTAGAAAGGGGAAAAAGTTTTGTGCAGTAAGGTGTCCTTCCTGTACAAAAACAATTATTCCCACAATGCAGGCACCATTGCAACATGACGCAAGGGTAAATCGGCTGGTGCATGGCAGCCAATAGTGCACCAGCGCAGGGGAATGCACAAGGGTGCGTCAGATTGTTGGTAACACGCATCTCTGTGCTTTTAAAATGATGCAGCTTGGCACAGCAAAATGGCTTGCGGTGCCATGCTGCATTATTTGTGTGTAAATTAGGCCATTTATTTTGACATCTCACCAGTCCAAGGATGGCTCACCGGCTGACTAACCAATCACAACCTAGCTTATCCATGAATAAGGAAAACAATTGCAAAGCCTTTTCTCAATGAACTTATACTAAATAAACTAAATAAACCTTATCTGCTCACCCTAATGAAAAGGGTAATAAGCAAATTAAAGTAAGCAGAATCTCACAGATGATAGAGACAAGAGCAGCACCTTTTCGGCACTAATTCAACTCAATTCACAATTGGCAGACTCCGGTCCAGCAGAAATCCACCCTGACTAATGGACTTTCTTCCATGCACAAAGGAGTAAAGGGCACCAAACTAAATAAGAAACATCCTCCTGGAAAGTAAACTCATTCATTCTAAAAACCCTATCTGTGTGCATGTGGCGTCTCACAAAATACACTACCTTGTACGGACAGTTAAATCACAATACATCTTATATTTGAATGAATCTGATAACCAAACCAACCAATATTAAAACAAAACCTTTTCATAGTACAGCAGAACAACAGTGATCGAACCACCAATTGAACCTGAACCCAAAATCAGCTTTGCATAGCCAAACACTTCACACATAGCTTAGCAATCGTTCTCACATACGGAACCTCAGCAACACACGGTAAACACACTAGATTGGGAGATTAAGGGGGAGGGGGGGGGCAAGCCGACACCAGACCACTTTATTGTGTGTGAAAAAGGCCGCTTTATTGAAACAGGTGCATATCACAATTTTAACTCCTTGGCCACTGCCTTACAAAACTAACACCTCGCTATACAATAATTTCCTGACCTCTTGTTCCTTCCCCCACCCCTACGATCCCAACATCAGTTCCCCCATCCCCCAAAATACAACATAACATTCCATAACCAACAATTAACCCAATCCTACACCATGTAGCCTTTCCCACTCCCAAACTCCCCTGACCGTAACCCCTACCTGCCTTCTGTGCAACTGTAACTATCCAACCTCTAATCTAAACTTATCCAAACTGGTTACCCTCCCCTGTTCCTGGACCCAAACTACCAAACTTATAACAACAAACTCTAGCCAATCCCGGCCAACTGTCAACCACCCCGCCTGCACCTGTTCCAAGCGACAATACATCAAACTGCCCCTATGTACCTGTTCCAACAAATGCTGCCCACCAGACTTCCCAAAATGAATCCAACACCCCTAAAAACTAGCGCCCCTTCAACCCCTAAAAATTAGGGTGGGCGGGAGGGGAAAATCTTTAGCTACTGTCCGCGCTCCCAGCCACCAGGTCCACCAAACCTAAAATGGTGGCTGGGGAGGCGCGTAACTGGCCTATATAGCCCTTGGGCTACTTTCGCCGAAATTGGGCTACATTTGGGCTATCCCCAAACGTAGCCCAAAACTTCCAAAATGGCCGCTACGGCCACTCCGCCCCCTCCCCCTCCCAATCTTCCCGGGGGGCAGACCTCGCTGTGCTCGGCTGCCCCCCAAGCTCCCATTGGGAGATTAAGGGGGGGGGGGCAAGCCGACACCAGACCACTTTATTGTGTGTGAAAAAGGCCGCTTTATTGAAACAGGTGCATATCACAATTTGAACTCCTTGGCCACTGCCTTACAAAACTAACACCTCGCTATACAATAATTTCCTGACCTCTTGTTCCTTCCCCCACCCCTACGATCCCAACATCAGTTCCCCCATCCCCCAAAATACAACATAACATTCCATAACCAACAATTAACCCAATCCTACACCATGTAGCCTTTCACACTCCCAAACTCCCCTGACCGTAACTCCTACCTGCCTTCTGTGCAACTGTAACTATCCAACCTCTAATCTAAACTTATCCAAACTGGTTACCCTTACCTGTTCCTGGACCCAAACTACCAAACTTATAACAACAAACTCTAGCCAATCCCGGCCAACTGTCAACCACCCCACCACCCAGAAACAAGGGGGGGGGAGTGTAGGCGGATACGCCTCTTCCTCCCCTTTTTCTGCCCCCCCCCCACTCCCCACGGGACCGCGTGTGAAACCTAACGCCCGTAAACCCCTAGCAAACGTGCTAGGACCTCCCGCAACTCCAAACGGTACAGGGCCAACCCCCTACGTGACAAGTGTACCCCATCGTCCCTGAACAGCACTTGCGACTCGTAACGGATGTCCCTATGAGCCAACCGTCCTATCCCCACATGACTACAACCCCGCACTATCTCCTTGGTTAGCTTCCTCCTCGCTTTATCCACTGCCCCAGGGTTTATAGCCCCCTTCCAACTCCTCCGGGGGACAAATTCCGATCCGACCATGGAAACGCCGCCCATCTCCCCCTGATCCACATCAGGTCCTTTGTCATAACCCGCATCAGTGCCAAACCTGTCTCCCTGACCATGTCAGTCACCCCCAAATGTAATACCAACACAACCGGGCACCTTCCCGCCCGTAAAATCCCGTTCAACACTGGCACCAATTCCTTCCCGCGCATACCGCCCTTACCCCTCCATGCCACAGAGAATAAATCTTTATGGAACCCCAAGCTGTCCCCAAAGTAACTCTCCCGGGCCTGGCCCCGCGCCCGTCTCACAAAAGAATGCCCCACGATTCAAATGGACATCTCCCTGGTGAGGGGTCCCATAACCGAACCTGAAAAGAAAACAAGAATGAAGACCAGGAAAACACCAAATAAACATTTTTTTTTTCTTCCCCCTGTCTCGCTGCGCACCTACCGCTGATAACAATTCGATGACCACCTGCCCAACTTCCTGATGTCCCTACTCTCCCAAACCCCTGGCCCGTGCCTCTGATGCCGCCCCAATGCGGAAGGAATGCGTGCCAAAACCCTTCTCCTCGATACCCAGTCTCCTCAGCGCTTTACGCAGCACTGCCCGCAGTTGCGAGGCCTTAACGCCCCATCCCTGCCTATGTGGACAGACCAAGTCCCATCAAAGCTACCCATTTCCCCCGGCTTTTTGGTCCGTTTTCGCCTTCCTGAGCCAACTACTAAACACCTCCGCCCCGAAAGAGACCTCCCCACAACAAGTTCCCGACGAAAGCGACCCCCGCCAACTTGCCCACAATCGTCACCTCGGTCAGACCTTTTTTCACCAAGTCCAATATGAAATGCACAACCTCCTTCTTTCTTGCCACCCCGGAAACCCACCCCCTCGCCCCTGAATGGGCAAACTCCTCCCACGCTGCCCCGTATGCCAATCTCGTAGACAGTGCTAATGCGCCTAAAACCAAATGTAGCATCCGGTGTTGCCTACTTCCCGTAGTTGGTTCATCATTCTGGTCGGAGTCCCGTCCGCGTCCTAGGCGAGCCCACGGAATCTCCCCCCATTGTGAACTAGACAAGGCATCCGCAATGTCATCATCCACACCTGGCCCATGCACCACGCGGAACGTCATATCATGACTCAAACGCCCCAGCCCAGAACCATCCACAACTTGAGCTCTGCTCGTCCCATGCCGACTGCCTGTTGACCACCTGCACCACTGCCATGTTGTCACTCCAGAACGTGACCTTCTTGTGAGCTAACAAAGCCCGCCACAGCGTGACAGCCACCACCCAGTGACAGAAATCCAAGAAGGCCATGCTCCTGCCTCCCTCCAACCATTCTGCGGGCCAGGGTCCTGCGCACCACCTCCCCTGCCAGTACGGCCCAAATCCCCTGCTCCATTCTGCCTCTGAGCAAATCTGCACATCCACACCATGTCCGCGTCCCTCATCAAAGGCACCCCGTTAAACTGGTGCCGTAAAAAACGGCCACACTCTCAAGGCTACCCTCACCCCCTCTGCCCCTCCAAAGCTCTCTCCAGTCGCCTACAGAACGTCCGCCCTACTTTGACCACCCTACAGGCAAAATTGATATGTTCCAGCAACCCTTGTATGTCCCTAACCGTCACCTTCTGCCGCGTCAACACACTTGCCCGCAGCTCTAACCTGTTTCGTTTTTTTATTTTTTTTTATTCTTCTTTGGAAGGCGTGCCTCCACCAAAACGGAACCCAGCTTAATGCCTAGAAAAGCCAGTACCATACTGGGCCTTTGTGTTTTCTCCGGTGCCCATGGCACGCCCATCTCCCTCATGATCTCATGGAAACTGTCCAGCGCCTTCTGGCAGTCCGCGGAGTCTGAGGTGCCGACAAAAGGAAGTCATCCAAGTCATGCATCACGCCTTGGTGACCCGTCCGTTCCGTAAACAACCCTTGTAGGAACATGCTGAAACCTTCAAAAAGTGCGCAAGACATGGAGCCGCCCATCGGCGATGCTTTGTCCACATACCAGTGACCGTCGAATTGTATGCCCAACAGATCCAAGTCATCTGGATGAACTGGCAGCAGCCGGAAAGCTGACTTTATGTCGCACTTTGCCATCTGCGCTGTTGCGCCCGCGGTCACCGCCAGTGACATAGCCACGTCAACAGAGGAGTAAGACACAGTGGCCGCACTTTCCTCAATAAAGTCCTTGACCGACCCACCTTTGGGCCAGGACAATTGCTATATCAGCCAACACTGCCCCTGCTCTCTTTTTTTTTTTTTTTTTTGGCACCACTCCCATGGGTGACCCAATCAAATTATGCAACGGCCACTCCTGAAAGGGATCCGCCATGCGGCCCTCCTGTACCTCCTTCTCCAATTTTGCTTGTACCACCTGTGGGCGCTCCCACGCCGATTTCAAAGTGACCGCTCATCTCCGCACCCTTGTACCCTCATACCCCAACCTGAACCCGTCCAGAAACCCCAACCGAAGTCGCTCCGCCGCTGCCCTGTCCGGATACCCCCAACAACTTCTCCCCCTTACCCGGAGTAAGAGCCCTGTGGCCCAGGCCCCTTAGCCCCCCTCCCGCCTGCTGTGCCTGCTGCTGGCCCCCCCAGCCTTAAAGGCTCCGGGCTCCCCCTGCTGACCGCCGTGTGACTGACCCCGAGCCCCCCAACACTCGACCAACGCATGTCGCTTGCCGCAGCCCGAGCCTTCGTGCCGAAAACGGCAATATTCCCGCGTGCATAGTCCTCTGTTATAGTCCCAGCACGCACCCGTCTCTCCCGTCGTTCCCCTGCCTGCTCCACCCACCCCCCCTCGGGTGGGCCCCCCTCGAAAGGGCTCATAAATGAGCGGTAGCCCGCTGGCCGTAAAAATAGTCTTCCCCGACCCCGCGAGCCCCATCGTATGCTGCCACAAATCCATGTCCCGCTCTCCCCACTTCGCTTCCGTATCCCATGCCATGCGCGCCCGGAATTCCTCATCATACTGAGCCCAGGCATATCCCCCCCCCTGTAATTTACGCTTTCCGAATGACGTCCGTGTATTTAAACATGGCCACTGACCTCTCCGGAAACTTCCCACAGTACCCACTGGCATAAATGAGAAAAGCCGCTGTCCAGTTCTCTATCGTCAAAGGTACCTTAGGCCTCTTTGCCAACTCGAATTCCTCCTCCTTGGAGCCCTCCTTTGCCCTGACCTCCCTGTGCGGGAGTTTGAGCATTTCCACATATTCCCCTTTCCAAATCCTCTCTTTTGTTGCCAACATCAACTGCGCCCCCAAGGGCTTCGTTACCCCCATATACGGTAACCGTTTGATCTTCAATTCCATACTTTCCAATTTAGCCAATTTTAACCTCCTCCTCCCCTGTCTTTGCGTCGGCTGCCTCTTCCTTGTCCTCTTTCTTGTCCGTCACACTCTCAGTGGTCTTACCTTCGTCCCCCTCTCCTGTGCCTTCCGCGCCCATTGCCACATCCACTACGTACGCTTCCTTGCGCAACCTCCCCCCGACACCCCCCCTCCTCAACAGCCCCCCCACCCCTCTGTGAACCATCACTGGGCGCCCGAGCAAATGTTTATTACCTGGCGCCAGTGTCTCTGTCTGCCGCTCCTCCCGGCGTCCTGTCCTGGGGGCCGAGCAGTTTTCCCACCTCGATGTCCGACCCGTGGGCCGCGCCTGGCGTCGTGACACCTGCAAGAAACCAGCCACAACATTACTCGGCCCCCCGTCCCCCTTGTCGACCTCACGCGACTCCCCTTCTGCCATGCTCTCTTCCTCATAAACCAATTCCTCCTACCCCGCACCCCCAGCGCTCCCTGCTGGTGGCGCCATCTGCTTTAGTGGTAAACAAACATTCTCCGCTGCGGTGCTCCTCTGCCGATGCCCCCCGGGGCGCTGTGACCCCGTGGGTGTTGGGGCTGGCGAGCCCGTACCGGGTCTACTTATGCCAGCCGCGCCGGGATCCCTCGCCGGTACAGGATACGCCGCCCAAGGCTCCACCCTCCCTTCTCCTTGGTGCCGTCGAGCCGCTCCCAGCCCTACCAAGTCCGGCACCCCGCGACGGTCAAACTGTCGGTCCACCGCCTGAAAAGAAATGGAATGGTCTGGTGTGCTGGGCCTACCGCCTTTCCGACTCCCATCCCATCCTCGCTTACCAGCCCCCAACGTATTTGCTACCCGCGCCCGACCCACCGCGCTCAAATCCACCACCTCCCCCTCGTCTCCGTCCCCGTCCTCCCCGTCGCTCCACTCCCACCTACTTAACCCCCCCACCCCCTGTCCGCTCGCCCCCGCCCCCCCATCGTCCCCCGCCCAACCCTGGACTTCCGCCCCTCCTTCTCCACACCGCTCCCTGCACCGCCCCACCCTGAACCCCCCGTCCCCTCGTCCCCCGGTCTTTCCCCCGCACCCCCTGTCCCGGTCGCCCCCCCAACCCTTGCGTCCGATTCAAGCAGCACCGGGGAGTCCCCCCCTGCTGCACTCCCCTCCTCCCCGCCGTCCGCCTGACCCCCCACTGACGTTGGCGGGAAACCCCGTGCCCGCCGGCTCCCGTTCCAAACTCCCCACGCCGTGCCCCCCCCCTTCCCCGTGCGCCTCCCCCGTCCTCTCTGACTCCGCTCCCCTCCGGGGCCCGTGCCCCTGCTAAGCGAGTGGCCCCGTCTGCAGCGCGCTCCACCGTAGAATCTTGCCGCGTGCCTCTCCCCGCCATCCCCCCCTCTGCGTCCTGCCCCGTCTGCCCTCAGCCCTCCGCACCCTCCCCCAGCCTGTCACAAGCCGGGGCAGTGCTCCTCCGCCCCGCGCTGCCCCGTGAAACCGCCGCCGTAAGCATGCCTTGTGCGGCCGCGCCCCCCTCGTACCCACCCCTCCCCGCCCGATTCAGCCCACCCGGTGCGTCTAGGGCCGCTCCCGTGGAAGCCGAGCGGCCCTGCCAAGACTTTCCTCGCGTTCCCGCCCCCCGCCCTGCTGCCGCTCCCCTGCCTCTGGGTGGCCGTCCCACGATGTAGCTCGTTGTGGGGTGGCACCCGGAGCTCGCCCCCCGCCCAGACGAGGCCCCGCCGTCGCTAACTCCCGCTGTCTCCGCACCCCCCGGGGCTGCGCTCCTCCCAGCCGCGCCGCCCCTCCCACTCACCATGCCGCCTCTCGCTCTCCCGGGGGCGAACATGCCACGACGGTGGCCGCCAACCCCCGCGGAGGAGCGACTCACTGAAACGCACCGCTAACGGTGCCTCAGATACGAGGAGATCCATCCTCCCCGCCTCGCTTAACCGGCGCCACGCCTCCAGCACCCGATAATCCCCTCCTACCATAGTACTCCGTCAAGCCTGTATGATCGCCCACCAATTTACCCCCCAAAATTTTTATTTTTTTTGAAAATCTTTAGCTACTGTCCGCGCTCCCAGCCACTAGGTCCACCAAACCTAAAATGGTGGCTGGGGAGGCGCGTAACTGGCCTATATAGCCCTTGGGCTACTTTCGCCGAAATTGGGCTACATTTGGGCTATCCCCAAACGTAGCCCAAAACTTCCAAAATGGCCGCTACGGCCACTCCCCCCCTCCCCCTCCCAAACTGCCCGGGGGGCAGACCTCGCTGTGCTCGGCTGCCCCCCAAGCTCCCATTCATACTTACACTCCATATCGCTCAGGAACAGTGCTGCAAGTCAGGTTTCCCTGCAAACTCTCGATCCTGGAAACTCCACAGGGAAAATTCCACTATGTAGTAAGACTGGGGAAAACAGGAAACTCCTATAGCAAATGGAGGTGCTCTTTAACCTGCAACTATTGACAGCTACCAAAATGTTGTGGAAGCAAAAGGGTTCCCCAAAATTGAGACACCCCAAAATTTACCTCTATCAAACCTCCTGCAATTATTGGATCGGAGGAGGCATTAATCCGCAATTTCATGAGGCAATGTGTCCCGCCGTCAAGGCACCTTCCGAAGCATCAAAATCAATCAAAATCAGTTCATTAAGGATGATTGAATTGAATTGTCCCAGTCAATAACTGAGTTCCGAATCAATGAATGTGAAACGTTTTTATTACAAAATTCAAATATAAGCAGTACAAAATCAGTTCCATGAAGGCTCTCAAATGCAGTGTCTATAAAAATCGAAAAATATTCCAAGTGTCATTGGCCAGCAAAATCAGAAAAGAATTGGACAGCATCCTGAGAAAATCAAGAAAGTCTTTTGGCTCAACGCCCAAAATCAAGGTTTTTTTTAACACAATTCTTGCAAGAACTTTTGCACCTTGAGCGAATGTATGATTTTTTCAGCAAATCAGAGCACAAAAAAATAGACGTCATATTATCTTAACATCTAAGCACTAACCCACTGCATTAATAATTTTTCAGCACCCTCAATGCTAATGTCATCAGGAGATGTTTGAACAAAACAAGATACATTTATAATGTCACATTATGCAAATTAATAAGCCTTAGTGAAGAAACGGAAGATATGGCAACATGGTTCAAATTACATCCTAGCTAGAGAAAGTTCACCATGAGCAAAACAAAATTAACTATACAAAATATCATAATACATTTCAGTTTTACTGTATATTGTGGAGCCTGCGGGAAGAGTATAGGTGCAGGGGGAAGCATGAGTGAGTGACAAAAATGACTTTCATTTTGGTCACAATGCTGTTTTACACAGAAATGCGTCCTAAGTAAAATACATCATAAAACACATTTCTACGCATGATTCGTCTCAAAAGAAATTGTATTAAACTAGTCTGTAGAAATTAAATTATATTTGAAAATGTATACTAAACATTGTTAATGATACACAAAAATGTAAATCCATGAAATTCTTTTACACAATTTAAGAGGGTTGAAAGAAATAACACTATACTACAAATGTGGTTCTGGGGTGATATTGGTAGTTCAAAAGTGTGCCCGGGCATAGGGACACAGTGTCTTAAATGTAAAAAGCACAATCACTTTGAAAACGTGCGTAGAGGGAACAAGTATAAGGAAGTAATGTACAGAACGACCAATTAATAGGGAGTCCAGAAAATGAAAGATGGATTTATCGAGTAATGGTGCAATAAAAGATGAAGGTGAAAAAACTTTTTCAACTATCAAAATGAGTGGAAAAGAGGTGCAGGTCTCTCTGGATACTGGGTCACCCATCACTCTAATTTCACCCTAATAGTGCAAAGATATTTGTGGGAAATTCTTTTTATACCCTTCCGATAGCTAT
Source organism: Triturus cristatus (assembly GCF_964204655.1). Lineage (NCBI taxonomy): Eukaryota > Metazoa > Chordata > Amphibia > Caudata > Salamandridae > Triturus > Triturus cristatus. Next base: position 874,985,005 of record NC_140588.1, read on the forward strand.
GATTTGGCTTATGATTGGAAGAGTATCATAGTCATTGCCTATTTTGGATATACCATACAATTTCATTTTTTTTATATTATACTAATGTCTATGTTGTAAGACAAGGTTAAACCATTCTGGGTTGGCATGGCAAAGGAATCCTGGGGCAGTCATTTGCCCTGCAAAAGAAAATCATATTAGTGTGTGTGTGATGTGGTGATTAGAAATGAAGAAGACTTCAGTGCTAAGAACAGCTTGATTGTGTTGTTAGTGATGATTACAAGATTATTTTAAAAGAGATGTCACATCCCGTAGTACACAAAGTAAAGGGTGCACCTGTGCGTTTGAGAGACAAACTTAAGGCATATTTAAAGTGATAAGTTGCTGATAGAGTGATTGAAAATGCAGTGGCCATGCATAAATCAGGTGCTCACTCATCAAATCAGCTCACTTATTCTTGGATATACATTCACCGAACAAAAACATTTTGATTGACTGTCTTCTGCTCTTTAAAATACAGGAACGGTTATCACATTTGAGTGGGGCGACTGTATTTTTGTTACTTACCTAGCATGCTGCCTATGATCAAATAAAAACTGGGTGAAGGCTCAAAATCAATCCGAACTTTTATAACTCCTTTCAGGGCTTTTTGCTACAGAAGTATGGCTTTTGGTCTTGGGTCAGCACAGTCCATTCAGAAGTTGGTGTTTAGGGTGATTGGTCATGAGACAAATGATGCTGTAGGAGGGTCATGCACTTTATTTTAAATAGATTTTTGAGCTAGCAGGAGATGATTGTGAGGAGGGAAAAGGGAGGTTTCCTTCATGGTACTATTGAATATCTGGATCACAAAATGTCAGTAGATGGGATTAAATGAAAGAAACATTGATTGGGTGCAAATCAGATCTTTTTTAGTTTGTGTATTACATGCATTGTTACATTTCGCCTGCACATCGCTTGTGCTGTGCTTGTGAAATCTATTGTACTCAATATAAATATTAAAAGGGGCTTACATCCCGCCCCTAATTTTCATTTGTTTTTGTGCTTGCCACTTTCCCTCCATTTCTATTGGTTGTAGCATGCCATTTTGCTGTTCTTTGTGTGCTTTCTTATCAGTGTCCAAGGGCTGAGGTACTCCTTTTCATACACTTCTGCTTTTGTCAAACGTCTTTATTATTTGTGACCAGGTGTGTCAGCACACTTGCTTGTCCCATGCTCTCCCGACCTCTTCCACAGGTGCAGTAGTTGGGTTTTCTTTTTTAGAAAGGATAGACTGTCGGCCAACTCTTAAGCATTTTTATTTTGTGATTTGCACGTTTATGCATGTTTTACACCTCATGATGATTGGATCATTTGTATACACTGTTTAAATAGTTATTAGGAAACATTCCTCTTGAAAATCCTCACTTCTCCTTGTCCCCCTGCAGCGTTTTTCGTGGATGTTAAAAAACAGGACAGCACAAGAAGTTGAGGTAATTTTGTCTGCAAAACATCCTTATCTTTTGCTTATTTGCTCTTCATTACTTTGTAACTGGTGACTTCAGCACCCAAATAGGCATGGTGAGCAAGGTTTCAAGGACTTCACGATGAGGGAACAGAATCTTTTGTTTCATTTTGTTTGATTAAACTTAAACTGTAGAAGAACAACTTTTACTGGGTAATAAGATGTGTCTTTGTGAAGGAAATACGGTGAGCGGCTGCCATTGTGCAGAATCGTCTTTGGTGTTTGCAGCATGTCCTTGTGTGTTGATTCTCAGCTCTCACTGACCCTGAGCTCAGCCGACACACTTTTGAATCTTAAATGACACTGGAGACAGCTGTCTTTTACAGTACACCAGCTTCTTTTCCACTGCTGTCTTTATGTCAGTATTCCTGCCACGCTCACCTTTCTTGACTATCACAATATACCAGCATGCTTCGTATCATTCCTCCCAAAACGTATGAATGAACAACAGTGTTGTACCTTGACTTTTGACCATAATACATGCTGTTGGTAATAGCTAGCTGCAGCTGATGTTCCCTGTTTTGTTAGAAAAGCCTTAATAGCTTTTACAAATGTTTTACCATGCATATGCATGGCCAGGTTTCAGGCGCCTCAGAAACATCCCAAAAATTCACCAGAAAAAGCATCAAGTAAACAGTATAGGTGACCTCAATGTGAACTTTTCAGAAGACAAACCTCATCAAATTAATCCCCTGCACCTGTTCCTTGCTATAAGCAATTAGAATGTGACCCTTGTGAACATGTTAAAACACCTTCTAGAAGACAGAGTCATCAAATTTATCATCGGCACCTGTTCCTTTCTATAAGCAAATAGAATGCAACCTTTATGAACATTCTAAAGCACCTTCTAGAACGCAGCCTCATCTAGTTAATTATATGCACCTGTTCCTTGTTACAAACAATTAGAATGTGACCTTTATGAACATTCTAAAGCAGTCCAAGTTAAAGACCGTCCATACTCCTCCCATTTGCTTATCCTCTCGCCTGCCACTTACCTGTTTCCCGGCTTCTAGGACGCTGTCTTGCCAGCTCCCTTGATCCTCCGACTTCAACGTCACCTTAAAGAACATCTCGCATTAGTCTCGCACCTGGATGGAAAAAGAACAAGAGGAAAAGGAGAGACGCATTATCAGAGTAGATTTTGCCACCCGCTGAGCTCAGTTGCAACATCTTGTTGATAACAAAGGTAACCAATATTTTTGTTCAACTTGTACATACTGTTGGCAGGGCTCTGCCAGAGACGACTTGTCATCCAAATTAAAGGCCTCACTGAAGTTGTTTACATATGGAAAGTCTGTGTGGTGAACAAGTGATGTTGTTTTCTGTAGTTGTCCCATCTCAATGTGTTGAGGCGTTATTATTTCTGAAAGATTTGGTGACATAATATCCATTCCTGAAAAGGTAGCTCATTACTTTGAGGCCTTGCTGCGCAGAGTTGTTTATAACCTTGAGGTTACAAGTTTCAACCCTAGCAGGGCCTAGGAAGTCTTTTATTTGTGGGAGGCTAAGCAAAAAATTGCTTTTAATTATGCATTGACAGATGTCACTGACTAATATATGGTCCAGTCCTCGACATTTATTTAACAATGTCCTGTATTCTGATACTGAAGTTGTGGATCACTACTTTTCCAAAAGTTTACATATTTAAAATTAATGTATGTCGGCATGTGGTGGGAGAAAGGGAAGTGATAAGCCCACTGCAGAACTACTACTTTGGCTAGTCTGAGCTTTATAGCAAAGGATGTATTCTCCATTTTTTTATAGGCAATTATTTGCAAAAAGAGGTTTTTTTCTAATATATCTCTCATTACATAGGCATAATAACTATGTTCTTCTCACAATGAGAAGTCACTCAAAGTGTCACACATATGACACTACGGTGTCACACATGAGCACACCAAAAATATGAAAATGTTACACATGGCCAAACCAAAAACTTGGGGCCATATGTATCAAAATTGGATTTTGCGAATCACAAAATGCGAATTTCAGTGAATTGCCTTTTGAGAACCGCAAAACCCGATGTATATAAAACATCGCAAAATATTTGCGATTCTCAAAAAATCGCTAAACAAAATGCGAACACCCATTTTGCAATTCCTTAATTGCGAATTCGCAAATAAGGAATCACAATTCAGAGAATTCCCAATTCAGGTGCAGCTTGATGACATCACAACCAGGAAGTGTGACTGCCCATGCTGCACCTGATTGCCAGAAGCTGATTAAGAGGCTGGGAGGAGAGGGAAAGAACTGTGCACTGCTAGTCAGATAAGGAGAAATGGATCCCCAGGAGAAAGAGAAGGAGAAGGAGGAGTCTGGACGAAAAATAAAGCAGAAGTTTAGTGAGAGGGAGCAGAAGGTGCTCTTTGAGGAAATGGTATTTAGCTATGAGCTCCTCTTTGGGAAGAAATCCCTACGTGTGCCAGAGGCACATGAAAGGAAAATATGGCAGGACATCCAGGAGAAAGTAAATTCCATCGGCGTGACCCACCGCACTGTGGAGGACCTGCGCAAGAAGTGGTATGACATGTGCCTCAGATCGAAGGAAACAGTGTCAACAAGGTTGGCAGAGACGAAGCAGACTGGTGGTGGAACATCCACTGCAACAGAGTCCACGACCCTTGAGGAGTTGGTGGAGGCCACCCTTCAGCCAGAGAGTGTCAGTGGCGTGGCTGACTTGGACAGCTCCGACCCTCCAAACACTAGACAAGGTAAGATGCATGCCATTACTCCCCTGATACATCACCGCCTCACACACACACTCAGGAAACCCCCAGAAACTAAACAGAAATGCAACTCCAGTACATGTCAACAAGCACACCCAGCAATGCATTGTGGGAGATGCACCAAACATGCACCAAACAGTGGAGCAGTGAGACCCAGCAAGGTAGAATCATGATGAGTAAGTCAGGAAAGTAAAAAAACAGACAGATAGTACTCATGTAACTCAAAATCTAAAAACTGTATTGCGTTACCAATGCGAGGCAGGACACCAAATTAATGTGTGCATTTATATTCACAGCACCACCTGAAACACAGGAAGACAGTGCAGGAAGTGAGGAGCCAGCCAACAATGAGGGCAAGAGGAGCAGGAGTAAAACACACTGACAATCCCTGTGACACGGAGACAGCACCTTATAGTGCCGGCAGGACCACAGGACACAAGTGGAGAAGCCCAGCCAGTCCAAGGCCAGTGTGCAGTACAGCACAGAGCACAGTCCCTGACCACCATAATGAAGGAAGTGGGTTCAGACGCAGGGCTGCTGCCATAGATGAACACTCCGTGTTTGGTGGACTTGAAGGCACCGTGGTGAAAGTCCAGCGCCTGCAAGCAAAAGCATTGCGGTCAATACAGCGTCAGTTTTCCTCACACAACCATAACATGAGCGAGATGAGGGATGGATGCAGGGACATGACAGGTGCACTACAAGGACTGTGTGCCGAGATGAGGAGAGACAGGGCAGCCAGGCGCATGGAGAGACAACGTCTCCACAGCCCGCTGGACATGTACAGCAAAGCTGTGAACAGCCTGTCTAATGCCACATCCCTGCTGGCACGTCGCTATGTAAGCATGCAGCATGAAATGGCTCACTGCTGCCAGGATGTGGCCAAGGGCCTGGTACAGGTGACGCATGCCGTGGACCAGCTGCGGGCAGCTGCCACAGGTGGCACAAGACCCCTGAGCTCATTGGAGAGTGAGGATCAGTCGAGCAGGAGCAGCATCACTCCACCAATTCCCCAGGACAGACGGCGAAGTGTGCGGCAGGGGAGAACACCCGATGACTCAAGGGAGGGCAGTGAGCACCCTGAGGGAGGGCAGTGAGCACCCTGAGCAAGGGGCAACAGGCCGTGCCTGCAGGAGATGAAGTGGCATCAGTGGAACATGGCAATGAGTGAGGCAACACATTGCATGTTGACTTTTGTTTGTGCGACATCCTTGCACTTTGGGTCTAACATGTGCAAATTATTGTGACACACATTAGGTGTACATCAGGCTGTGTGACAGATATGTTCCTGTACCCCAGGAAATAAATAACACAGTTGTGCACCAATCTGTAGCATTGTGTCATCATTACTCACCTAGAAATAGTTCTGTGTGATCTCATCTCATCCCTGGCGCCCGGCAGCTGCCCCGACACCACCTGCTGGTCTGCACCGTGGAGCTGGGCGCTCCTCATCTGATGACTCGGAATCTGTGAGCTCCACTGGGATGCCTTTCTTGGTGGCAATGTTGTGTAGCATGGCACATGTGGCCACGATTTTGCAGCACGTCTCGGGGCTGTACTGTAGTGCTCCTCCACTCTTATGGAGGCAGCGGAAACGGCTCTTCAGGATTCCAAATGTTCTCTCAATGGCACAGCGTGTGGCTCTGTGAGCGCTGTTATACCTCCGCTCCTCTGCAGTGGCTGGATTCAGGTACAGAGTCAGAATGAAGTCACGTACAGCATACGCACTGTCACCTGCAGGGTGACAAGAATTAGGTTAAACATTCTCCTACCACTTCAGACCTTTACTGATTGTGTGAATGGAAGCCATGCGTTTACCTAGCAGGTAGCCCTCACCAAACTCACCATCTATGAGTCTTCGGTATATTCCACTGTGGCAAAGCATGAATGAGTCTTGTGTGCTGCCCGGGTATTTAGCAACAATATCAGGGATTACATGTTTGGCATTGCACACTATCTGTATGTTCAGGGAATTATAGGATTTGCGGTTCCTGAACACATACTCATTCTGTGATGGGGTTGAGAGTGCAACATGGGTCCCATCTATGCAGCCAATTACGTGGGGGAATTGGGCTATCTGGTAGAAATCCTGCTTAGTCTGATCTAGTGCCTGTTGTGTGCTGGGGATTTGGATGTGGTGATGCAGCCTCTGTACCATTGCATTCAGAAAAGCATGAAAGAAGCGTGACAGGCAACTCTGGGAGACCTCTCCTGCTGCAGCTATCACCCCCTGAAAACTCCCTGATGCCAGTAAGTGCAGTGAGCACAGGATCTGTACATGGGTGGGAATGGTGCGTGCCCTGCATGTGGGGTGTTCTAGTATGGGTTTGAGCTCCTCTAAGTCCATGATGCTGGCTGCATCCAGCCTATACCTCACATGGATCTCCTCCTCGGTCTGCTTGAACAGGATGATGCGCACTCTGAAGACCTTTTCCTGGCGTCTCCTTCTCTGTGCAGCAGCTCTGATTCACAGCCTCCTGGCTATCACATACAGCAGAGTCATATTGAAGCCCCTTGTAGCATTGTGGTTCTGTTTAAAAGGGTTGCACCTGGTTACCACCTGCTCAGAGTTGGTGGTAATTGCGATGTGCAAAATTGCAAAATTTGCATAATCGCAATTAATACATCTCTTTGCGATTTCGCTATTTGCGATCAGGTTATTAGCGAACATTTCAAATAACGTGTTGCAGATAGAGAATTCGCAGAATTTTCACAGATTCTCAGACTTGCAAAATTGCTAATCCCAAAATTTGCGAATGACATTTTTGCGCGGCGGGTCCCTTTCATACATAGGAACACTCTCTGTTTTCCGATCGCAAACACTGTGTTTTTTGAGATTCGCAATGTTTGCAATCGTAAAACAGCTTAATACATATGGCCCTTGGTATCTATGTTGTTCAACAGTATGATCTGGTTACGAGGGCACAAGGATAGTGCCCTTTAATTTCTGAAGCTTTGCAGCAGATTTAAGATCTTAGAGTTTCTCGTTGCTCAAATGGGTGAAATTTCTGATATTTATATGTCCCCGTGGTCTTAATTGCTCATGAAAAAGTGTCACTCTTAGTCATTGAATGTTACTCATAGTTAAACTGAAATTATGAAAATGTCACACATGAGCAAACTGAAACCTTGGCAGCTGCGCACTTGCCGCTGGTCACAATTGGTCCTCAGAGAAAAGAGGAGAAACATGTTCGTGGAAGGAGGTTATTTTCAGGGAGCACAGGAACACAGGATGTTTTCATTAGAATGTGCTGAAGGGAACATAATGTTATTATTAATAAAATAATAACAGCTTATTTCACATAGCGCTTCACACCGTACTTTTGACACTCGATGCTGTAATGAGGTAACCTGCTATCACTTATACAAGACGCTGTTGTAATCTAATCGTTGTTTTGAGTGTTTCTGCATTTTAAGCCACCCATGCATCCTGAGTAAAAACTAACGTCATTGTACATTGTGTCCCTTCCACAAACACAAAGTTACTTTTTTGGAGACTGAATTAACGGCATATCCAATCGGTTATATTCTTATTATTTTGTCATTAGAACGTGATCTGCTATTGATCTATATATGTCTCCTCCACAACGAAGTGACTCACATCACTGTCACAGTCGTGAAATATAGCTTTAAATTGTGCACTCTCACCTGCATGTGCAGCCAGCTGGCATAGATAGTCTCCAGAAAGTTTATTGAAAATACGTGTTGCCTTTCTAAGTCTGCTGTTAAACGAAACACTCGTTTTTTAGGTCTTGCCTAGCAAACGTAGCGCATGCGCGCTGTTTCGCTTTGGCGAGACTATTGTTGTCGGTTTGGTGGCGAAGGGAGACAAACCATGTATGCGCACGGGCAGGCGATGTGCACGCGCAGGGTGTCTCCTCTCTGCCTCACACGCTCCCACCGCGTGCTGCAACTATACAAGGCAGACACGCGCTTGTTTTATTTTTTGCTACACCCCAAACGTTTTCTTCTCTCTCTTCTCGGTTCTGGGAGTGCAGTAACAGTAGATGCAATTTTGGAAATACAGCGAAAATATGATTATTCACAAGCTCGCCGTTCAAAAATCATACGCAGCGTGTGCACCTCAACTTGCACTGAACAAGTTAGCTAAGAAACTGGGCCTCTGCTGACGTCCTGCCAGGCACTTGTACTCTCCAGAGCCAGCTATACTTTCGCAACGTCAAGAGCTACCTGGAATAATATAAGGTCACGTGCTTGTATGCTTTACCAATATCTACTTCATTCTATGCTTCATCCCAAACCTCGTGGAAACAACGAAACAAGAACCAGATTGGTAGCAAGCCTCTAATATCAGGCAAGCGTTTTTCCAAAACAAGTGCACAGCTGACCAGGAACACGAGCATGTTTAAGGTTAGAAGGAAAACTCGTGCAAGCTGGGCACATCGTGAGTTGCCTAGAACAGATGATTAAAACTCAAGATTTGTCAAACAGCATTAACAAGACAAATCCTTCAATACTGCTAAACTGAAAAATACCTCTCGGGAGGAATACTGCAGCCTTAAGGTTTTCGTTTACGTGTTAACATTTGGGATATCTATAGAGTGCAGATCTAGCCAAAAGTGCATCAAACCGTTGCCCGTTTACCAGAGAGGAACATACCGTGCAGTTTGTGACGAGGGCAGACACTATGAAACTTTCTAAAGCACAGATTTTGCACTGGACTGACATGGCACGAACAAGCATTTGCAATGCAATAGGTCTTGCATTTACACGAGTTTGAGCTATTGACATTGCAAATGAAAAATGCCTTTTATTTTTGTTTTCGTTTTTAAAACATAAATAAAAGGCATTGTCGTTTGCAATGTCAATAGCTCAAACTCGCATAAATGCGAGACCTATTGCATTGCAAATGCTTGTTTTTACACTGAGCATTGTTTATTTTGACATGTATCACTCCCCCGCATTTGTTGATGCTTGTTTTATTTACCAGCAAGCATTGAAAGTGAATGGATTTGTAGTCCCTCTCCTTCAACTACACCCTCATCCCTCTCTCTGTGTAGTCCACTCCTCCGTTGTGTCACCCTTTCCAGTGTCAACTCCTGCTGGTCGTTTTCAAATCCTCCCCATCTTCCTTTCACTCCCCGTGATCTTCCTCAACGCCCCCACCGCAGCAAAGCAGTGTTGCTATGTAACATGTTATTTAAACACAACACAATAGGAGCTTGATGGACGTGCACGCATAAAAGACACTGTGAAGAATTTGTTAATCTGCTCTAGGTTAGGTGAACTGGGTGTGACAATGAGTTTTAAAAACGTACTTATGAACAAGACGCTGACGGTGAACAAGGAGCTTCAAAATCTGGTAAAGAAAACAGAAATGGATACACACAGATATAAATATATAGAGCTAGACAAACAAGTGCATTTCATAGAGAGATAAGTAGAGGCAGATAGGCATGTAGATACGTTGACAGAGGCATGCAGAACAGTACAAACAGAGCCAGGATACCCTCCCGGGTGGTAGTGCGCTATACAAATCTGCATAACATCACATAAGTACACACACAGATGAACACAGCCATTTTCTTGTAAATGAGATATATAAATGCATACCTAGAAATACTCACACATGTAGACAGATGTACATACACCCAAAGAGAGATTTACTACTTTATACATAGAGAAACAGCTACATACGAGACGGACAAATATTTTTTTTGTTTAAATCTATTCATTATATATTCTTTACGTTCAAGAAAACAATAATCACTACATTAATTGCATTTATCCTTCACATACACTAAATCATAGTCAGTATTCTAAATCGAGCAGAACATCCACGATTCCTGACAAACAAGATATTAATAGTACACACAATAGGAAAAACAATTAGTATTATGAATATAAAGTATCAAACTGTAGTGCAACCTTCAACTAAACCAGAAGCCTTTACGATTCCTTAGTCAGTGAGAAAACATTAACTAAAAATGAATTAAACAAAAAACATGTTACAGCACTGCTATATAACATTTTTTTTATTTAATGAATTTTTTGGGCGCTGTTCATATAATGCCAACATTACCCAAAGGTTCAGGAGCACTTTATATTACCAACAGTCACTTCAACCAAGGACACAGTAACTAATCACCTCTGCATTTAAACCTACTTTTCACAATTTTATTTTAGGCTCAGTTTTATATATCGCCAACATCAACTGAAGGTACAGAAGCTCTTTGTATTACCACCAGATACTTTCTCTATAAACAAGTCATAGCACTTTAACAGAGTTTCTTTAACTACTATTGCACATCTGCTCACCAAGCTAAAGGTTACAATTTTTAAAAATTATTAATCACATAGGTATAACCTAATGCATTTGCGAATGCTTGTTCCTAGGTTTGCTGTTTCTCAGAGCCGTTCATAAAGTTGCTATGAAAGAATCTTCCATTTGTGCGGGGTGAGAACAATGCTTCACAAGAGTGGAGCGAGGTGATTTTAAATTCTCTTGCATTATTGCTGCTCAACCAAAATTTGGACTGGTTAGTAACACTTGATGTAAGTAATGAGGATTTGGAGAGATTTTGACACAAATAGTTAAGGGCAGGGATCGACAACCATTGGCAAAGCCAATAGGTCTCGACAGTGCCCGATCTATTGGCCATGTCAATGTGAATGTCTGTTAGCCATGCTGTCCTGCAGCACATCTGCTGTTCAGCATGGCTGAAAGTCACTAAAAGCCCAGAATCGCCGGATGTTGAGCTGACGCCGAGTCTCTGCGCCCCCCCCATGTTGAGTTTATTTTCCTGCCCCTCCTAACACGAAAAAAGCGCTATGACATGGCCTGCGATGGCTGCATCATGTCGCTTTTTTTTTTTTTTAACTTTCAGCCATGCTGAACAACAGACGTGCTGCTAGACAACATGGCTAAAAGACATTCACATTGACAAGGTCAATAGCTTGGGCATTGCCAAAATCAATTGGCTTTGCCAGTGCTTGTTTGGTGTTGATCGGGTCTTGCTGAACACATGTGGGAGTAAAAGTCAGAAACAGTTGAGGAGCTTTGTAGTGAGGCTAGGATGTGATGAAACGGCTAGAGTTTCTGCAGAGAACTGGGGAGCCTGGTTCGAACCTTAGGGTCAGCTGAACAGTTTGTGAAGATGGGCATATAAGTTAAGATTTCCCCTGCATACGACCATGAATGTGTCATTGTGTAATGAAACTGGTGAGCACTTGAAGCGCTCCAATGCAATCAGCTAACGTTAGCACTACGGCAAGATGGAGGTCGGAACAAGTGCAAAAAAATAAAAATAAAAGCAGCACTGACGTCAAGCAGGGAAGCAGGAGGTGATGGGCAGATGAGCAATCATCGTTGGGAGAGGGTGGGAGGAAGCAACAATGAAGGGAAAAAAATACCTCAATTGCAGCAAGATCAGGAACAAAATTGAATTTCTTCAGGACCAATGTGTACTGACCCTGAGTGGTCAGTGTGGGGATGTGGACTCAGGGTCAGTACACATTGGTCCTGAAGAAGTGTCGCTCTATCTCGGAGCACAAGACACGAAACATGTTGACCCCAATCAACTAAAGGCTATCAGAATACCCTAACTCATCGACGTAGCCTCACTGTTTTTAATTAGCCCCTACCTTGAATGCTTATTAAAGAGAATCAACAAGGTTAGGGCCTATTTTAAATCACTTTCCACATACATTAGAAGACATTGTCCTCTTATTACCCCACACACCTCACTCACAATACGGCGTTCCCAGATCAAAAAGATCTCCGATAAAGATGCCACCAGGCCCGTTGGACATTGCAGCGCCGGTCCGACGAGGAGCGCCCAATGATGAAGCATGACACCCTAATAGGTGTGTGAGGGCATTATGATCTGGATTGTCACATCCACCCAGATACTACCTACATTTGTGTAGAAAGTCATTGACACTCTCTACTCAGACCCCAAGAGAGGAACTGTTCCCTTCTGTTATATACTGATGCACCGAGGAGCATAGGAACAGGACCTCCATAAATAACCCGCTCTGACGTCCCTCTTCTGATTATACGCACACACCAAGTACCTACATGCGTGGAAAATAAACAGAGGGCACATGTGTGCCAAGTAATAGCAGCCATGCACACATGCTCCAATCAGCACATCAGCTATACACTAACAGGACATTAAAAGGCAGAACACCACCACTCACTAGAACGAAACAGACTACAATGGGGGTTGAAAGCAGAGACGGGGTCGAGGAGGGGTGATTTGTAAACAGGGCAAGCACCAAGAGGTGCAAGCAGAGACCGGAGGGAGTAGGTGGGGGAACGAAAAGCAGCAACAAAGGGAAAAGCAGTGACAGGGCGGAGGAGGGTGTGGTCTGTGGACGGGGCATGGGGGTCGATGGGAGGAGATGGAGCTGGTAAAAGCACGAGCACTGTGTAGAGTGCTGAAAAATAAAGAAAAAATTAGGTCGTAAAAATGGGAGCAGTGGATGTTTACAAGTACTTGGTCCATGCTCTGGGGGAAGGGCTAAACACAAGAAGAGGCATGACCATGCATGCTGGGAACAAATGGAGGCAAAGAATATATGAGGCAGATGATGGAGCGAGCAAATGGGAACCCAGTGGCTGGGCTGAAGCACACAGATTAAACACAACATACCTCTTTGAGACAGTGCATGCGCTGTCTAGCAAAGACCTAAAAACCATCAGCTTTGCATTGCGATGCTTGAGAAAAGCTGAACACCACAATTGAGTGATTGAGAAGGAAGCACTGGCTAGTATTTGGGCTGTAGAATAATTTAAAACATCTTTTTTCAGTATAAGAGTGTTAATTTTGACAAATAGATTTGAATATGTATCATAGATGCTTGTTTTTGCCTTTTAAAAACGTTTTTTCCAAGTGTTATGATGCTATTTTATGTTACTTGGATTTTTTATAGTGCTGCTTATCACCCAATAGGGTATCCAGGCACTGGAGCAGGTGTTTAGGTCTGTTAGTCATGTATTTACTTGAAGAGCTAGGTCTTCAGCCTCTTGTGAAATTCAAGAAGCAAAAAGAAGGCCCTGATGTGTAGAGGGATGTTGTTTCGTGTTTTAGGCCTGATGTGCCTTTCTGATTTTGCAGATCTAGGGGTTGTGTGCTAGAGCAAGTGAGGCTCAGAGTAGGTGTCTAGTGGGTTATTGGAAGTGAAGGCAGCTGTTGAGTTATGCAGGCCCTAGATTGTGCAGTGCCCTGTATGAGTGTGTGAGGAATTTTAATTGACAGCCTTTCTGTTGCGTAAGCCAATGGAGTTCTCTGAGGTGTGGTGTGCTGTGGGTGCGACGTGAGAGGTCTAGGATGAGTTCTTGCTGTGGCATTCTGGATGGTCTGAAGTCAGTGGAGGAGGTGGTTTGAGATTCCGGCATAGAGAGTGTTGCCATAGTCCAGTATACTTGTGATTAGGGCTTTAGGGACTGCTTGCCTGGTGTTCCTGGGTATCCATATGAAGATTTTTCTGAGGATACATAGTTTATGAAAGTAGGAGAACTGCGTTTACCTTTGCTGACGTGGAGTTTCTCATGTAAGATAATTCCCAGATTTCTTACGAGCTGAGTGGGTATTGGTGTAGGACTGAGCTCTGTCAGCCACCAGGTGGACTCCCAGGAGGAATTCCATCTTCCCGAATATTAGCCCTGGTTTTTACCCTATGCTGATCATGCAATCAGTGAAGTTGTTACTGCTGGTGGCGGACCTGTTGGAAATTGATAAGATGAGTTTGGTGTCAGTGGTGTAGGAGATGATGGATATGCTGTGTGCTCTGATGACCTGGGCAAGAGGTGTCATGTAAATGTTGAACAGTGTTGGGCTGAGAGATAAACCTTGTGGGTCTCTGCTGATCAAGCCCTTGTGCTCTGATGTGCACGGTGGGAGTCTGACACTTTGTGCCTACCTATGATAAAGGGGTATTTTCATTTGAGGGCTATTTCTTGAATGCCTTTTTCATGAAGTCTTTTGATGAGGCTGGATTATGACGTGGAGTGAAACGCAGCAGAGACGTTCAGTAGTATGAGGACAGCTGTATCTCCTCGGTCTAGGAGAGTTTGGATCTTGCCTTTGGTGGTGATAAGTGCTGTCTCCGTACTGTGGTTGCTTCTAAAACTGGATTGGGAGTGGCGAAGACGGTTGTGGAGTTCCAGGTATTTGGTAAGTTGCTCGTTGATTGTCGTCTCTATCACATTGACTGGATATGGGAGCAGGGAGATAGGGCAGCAGTTGCTCATCTCGGTGGGCTTGGATGAAGGTTTCTTGAGGAGTGCTGTGATAGATACGTGTTTCCAGTTTCAAGGAAAGTGGTGGATTCGATGGAGGAGATTAATATGTGTGTGAGGAATTTGCTGATTAATGGACATACTAATTTGTAGATATGATGTGGGCAGGGGTATGTTGGGGCAAGGGGGTGGATACATTTCATGACTGTAGTGGTGTCTTCCTCGGTGAGTGTTCTCCAGCTGGTTAGGTCAGTGTCCAGGTAGGTGGGGGCCAGGTTGGTGATGATGTCCTTGGGGTTGGGTTGATTCTCAAAGTTGTTGCAAATCTTTTCAATTTTGCTCTGTTAGAAGTTAGAAGTTTGTACGGTTGCTGCAGACTTCCTGATGGAGTTGGGTGTGGCCAAGATCTCTTTGTGGTTGCAGGAGCTAGGTTCAGTCTGATTAGTGAAAGATTTTCAATTGGTGTCCCCGAAAAGCTGGTGGTAGTGCCTAAGTGCGACCTTGTAGTGCATGCCTAAGTCTAGTTTTGATATTTCTAAAGCTGTGTGCTTCACAATCCCCCAATATTTAAGCTAGCTGCCTAAAGATTATGCTTTAATATCTTCTACTGCAGAAGTGTGACTTTTCCCTAGCACCAGCTCTGAACATTTACTAGCCACTGGTGCCGCAAAGTCACCTTCATTAATTTTTGCTTAATAATATGTTAACTTGTAATACTATTAAGCATCTCATATATGTGTACACACATTGTTTTACACTTAGATGTAGAGAAACAAGTGATTTACATGATTTTATTTTATTTCAGGAAGAATGTGCATTTTAAAGTTGACACGAGTGGGCCTAGGTGCCTCACTACATTTTTAAGGAAAGTATATGTTTCTGTCCATTGTGCATAACACTGTTTTTTGTTTTCAGGTACAGGAGTCTTCCTGTTCTGATTTTGAAATGGTATTTTTTGTAGCTTACATTTTGAAGATCATAGCATAGCTATTACATTGTTTTGACTATGATTCCCAATTACTGCAGGTTGGGAGGAGAGCAGGTGAATACTCCTTTGTGAGATATTGTGCAGGTTGTAATGATGGAAGAAGTTGGTATTGTATTATGTGAGAGAAGGACGCTGATCCTGAATACAGAACAAACACTATAGTTCGAGGGGAACTTGTTCAGTGTATCAGTTTGTTGTAACTTTTTATTCTAACTGTGTGAAGCTTGTTAGCTAGCTGAATCACTTGCCCCTGTCCACCTTAGCAGGCAGATGTTTCTCTTTTCTATTGCTCTTCATTTTCCTGCCCCACGAGCAAGCACCTTACTTCTTATTTTAATAGGAACCTTCATTTGGTTCGTCTTCCAATGCTATATTTGCTGACACCTGCTGCTTTAAATTCCATGACCTGCTAGCAACTTTAGTGTAGTATTAGGGGGTTCCCTTTGTGGGAACAAAACTTTGTCATTTTTATACTCTGGCTTAAAACTTTATGTTCGTGAAATGGTCTATTGAACTGCCTACAGTAACTTCGCATTTGCCGGATTCAGATGATCATTGACTGATGATTACCTAATGTGATTTGATAGTCCCTTATCTAATTTGTAAGAAAACCATCACGGTTTGCAAACGTATACCTCTTGGTCATTACTGTGGGGCCAAATCTGCTTCATTGTCACTGCAATGTTACTGAATGTGTGTTTTCAGATGATTTAGTACAAGAAGATCCATCCTCATATATAGCTAGTGGAGTCCGGAGGGGGGCGTGGTGTGCCAACCAAAGATGGTGAACGTGTAAGTGGTGAGCTCCGCACTGGCCTTCCACCTATCCATTAACTACTGGGGCACAGACCAGCCTGGATGGTCTGAGACAGCGGGTGCTGGAGTGGCCATGCCTGTTGCGACAAAAGAGACCGTGTCTGCTTGTGACGCTGCCCGGGTATACTTGAATGCTGACCGGGCCCTGGTCCTCTGCCTGGAGTGTCGGAAGGGGTGGAAGTTCCGAGGAGCATCCCACAGGAGTAATCGTGGTACAGTTGTTGCTCGAGGGCGAGGCGGCTGCTGCGCCTTGATGGCTGGATCTCGTTGCTGCTCTGAGCCATACGGAGGGTGGTGACCTCCGGAGGGGCTTGGGGACCGGCGGGTCCCGAAATCGATGTCGTAAGACCCAAAAAACACAGAGGCATGATGCGAAGAGGAGCGGCATGCAGACTGAGACCAGGCAGGGGAGGCGTCCTGCAGAGGTTGCAGAGCAGTGAGTGCAGCAGCTACAACTTTGGTGCCCCCACTGGGGTTGCGGTATACCAACCGGGCCATCGCCCTGGTGGTCCCGAGGGGACAGAGGCAACATTGTGCCTGCATAGGCGACCTGGCGAGGAGAGGCTGCACTGCATAAGACACCCCCTGACCTGAGACACTGCCTGCGCTATGCATTGGAGGATGCACAAGACAGCGCTTTGTTGACACCAGTGCGTGGGGAGTGGGACAGCCCCTGCTCCATAACCAGTGTTTGGGCCCTGGGGCTGCTGGAGTTTGAGTTCTTGGAGAAGAGGGCAAGTCTGGCCCCCAACTGGTGAATCTCCCTTACGCTGTTGGGAGTTGAAGCGAGTTTGTCCTGGCTCCTGAGGCCTGACTCTATGTCCAGCAAAAGGGTGGTTGAGCTGCGTGCAGGAACTGGACCCTGAGGTGCGGATGGGGCAGAGGTGCGATGCCCATGGAACATTAGCCGGCCCTGAGGCACGCTGAAGACCCGGCTTTAGGTGACACTGATAGTGAATAGGCGAATAAATCAGCGGCCGTGAACTTGTGCTGAGGGACTAGTATCATTGAGGTATGAGAGGCAGGGCACTGGAGTAGTGCCATATCAGGGCGTAGTGATCAGTCTGATACCGACCTCACTTACTGCATTTGAGGGCAGGAACATTTCCTTTCAAACTTAACAGTCTGGGTGACCCCCCCACGATGGGTGCCCACAGGAACTAGAGTTACCAGGGCTGGACATATGGGGGACTGGACCCTCTTTGTTGATCCCTGGTGTGTGTGCACCCTGGTAAAAGACAGCGTGGGCCTGGTGTACTGGGGAGCACCCCCCTGAACCTGGTTGGGATGCCCATGAGGAGTCCTATCTGGTTGCCTCATCTTATCAATTTCCAACAGGTCCGCCACCAGCAGTAACAACTTCACTGATTGCATGATCAGCATAGGGTAAAAACCAGGGCTAATATTCGGGAAGATGGAATTCCTCCTGGGAGTCCACCTGGTGGCTGACAGAGCTCAGTCCTACACCAATACCCACTCAGCTCGTAAGAAATCTGGGAATTATCTTACATGAGAAACTCCACGTCAGCAAAGGTAAACGCAGTTCTCCTACTTTCATAAACTATGTATCCTCAGAAAAATCTTCATATGAGAGGTCCTCTGCTGCAGTCGTGCAAAGGGGTAAACCATGGGTGAAACACACTGGGAATGCCCCAAAGCAAGAGGAGGAACCTGCAGGAAAAAGCGTGGGGCAGTCCTGAGCCCCAATAAAAAACAGACCCTATTCAACAGCAATTGTCTAAAATACTGGAGGTCATTTCACACACGAAGGCTACGCTCCACCACTCCCAATCCAGTTTTAGAAGCAACCACAGTACGGAGACAGCACTTATCACCACCAAAGGCAAGATCCAAACTCTCCTAGACCGAGGAGATACAGCTGTCCTCGTACTACTGAACGTCTCTGCTGCGTTTCACTCCACGTCATAATCCAGCCTCATCAAAAGACTTCATGAAAAAGGCATTCAAGAAATAGCCCTCAAATGAAAATACTCCTTTATCATAGGTAGGCACAAAGTGTCAGACTCCCACCGTGCACATCAGAGCACAAGGGCTTGATCAGCAGAGACCCACAAGGTTTATCTCTCAGCCCAACACTGTTCAACATTTACATGACACCTCTTGCCCAGGTCATCAGAGCACACAGCATATCCATCATCTCCTACACCACTGACACCAAACTCATCTTATCAATTTCCAACAGGTCCGCCACCAGCAGTAACAACTTCACTGATTGCATGATCAGCATAGGGTAAAAACCAGGGCTAATATTCGGGAAGATGGAATTCCTCCTGGGAGTCCACCTGGTGGCTGACAGAGCTCAGTCCTACACCAATACCCACTCAGCTCGTAAGAAATCTGGGAATTATCTTACATGAGAAACTCCACGTCAGCAAAGGTAAACGCAGTTCTCCTACTTTCATAAACTATGTATCCTCAGAAAAATCTTCATATGAGAGGTCCTCTGCTGCAGTCGTGCAAAGGGGTAAACCATGGGTGAAACACACTGGGAATGCCCCAAAGCAAGAGGAGGAACCTGCAGGAAAAAGCGTGGGGCAGTCCTGAGCCCCAATAAAAAACAGACCCTATTCAACAGCAATTGTCTAAAATACTGGAGGTCATTTCACACACGAAGGCTACGCTCCACCAGGACATCAGCACAGTGTTGGTGGGCCTCGGACTCCTCCAGAGCATCAAAAGCTAAATGAAGGGGTGAAAGTGGTGGAGTTGGGACTTGAGGAGCTATCCTCTGCACAAAAGACCCTCACGCTGCAGGAAGCAGAACTCACTGACAGGGTCCGGACCATAGAAAGTTGAGCAGAGGATGGAGAAGGATGCAGCCATCAAAAAAACATACTGATCCTTGGCCTACCGGAAGAGATCAAGAATGGTAATATGATGGTGCAGCTGGAGCTGTGGCTCTGGGAGGTGGTGGCCCAGGGAGCCCTGACATCGTTCTACACCCTGGAAAGTGTGCCTCGGGTGCCGGCCTGGCCACATGCGCTGGGCTGCCCTCCGCCACCAGTGGTGACCAGTCTACTGCATTATAGGGATAGAGACATTCTGCTGCAGAAAGCTCACACAGATGGCCCCTTTACAGTAATTAATGCCAAAGTCTCGATTTTCCCTGACTACACCCTAGAGGTCCAACCAAAATGCGCCTCGTTCCTGGAGGTCAAGAAAGCACTTAGAGATGAGGGCCTCTAGTACTCTCTTATGCACCCTGCCTGTCTCCGAATTGTCTTAGATGGTAAGACTCACTTCTGTGATGATCCCAAAATGGCTTGGGATTGGATAGATGCCTATCGAACTGAGACTCCTGGGCCAACATTGAAGGCCAGTTGGGTAACAAGAGGCAACGGACCCAGGAAGCGTCTCCACCGAAGATCTGACCATTTAGGGGCAAAGAAACCAAATTCCTCATAGACGGAGCGAGAGAGAGCCGTGGCGCTGCAGGCGGTGGCTGAGATCGCCCGGAAAAGTGGTTCCCAATCAGGGGCGGGATTGCGATCCATGAAAGGGACCGAGGGCTTGGAATCAGACACTTCTGACAGGAACAGTTAGGAGCTCCCGGTGGTGACCCCGAAAACTGCAGATGAAATCATATAATAATGGACGACCTGTTCAGGCTGGTCATATACCCGGGCCAGTACTCGGGGCCCCACTGCGCTGTCACAATGCTCTTTATACTATTGCTGTATGCACCACTGCGCGCGGTTTTGTGCGACCACGACCCCCTGAAGGCTCTTACTGTGACTGGTTTGGGCCTTCATTGTTCTGCACCACTATGCATTTGGAGTTTGGGCAGATGGCCGTTGCAAGAATGCTCTGGGGCCAGGGAGTTGTTGAACGTTTGGACCCTATGTATTTGATTTGTTTTTTTTCCTCATGCATGCAGGGATGCCTTACTTCTGATTTTTCATGACCTAGATGGGGTGGGAATCTCAGGAGGGAAGTGAGCTTCGAACCATACAAGATGGCAGTTACACATCAGGATCTGAACTACTCACATGGAACATCAGGGGGATTGGGTCCATGTCTAAGCGGTGAGGTGGGAAACTTGCGTATGAGATGGAGAGGGCAGATCTTTGCCACCACATTTTCATCATACGCCCGTGGGGTACTGATATGGATCCGACCAGGGGTTCCTTTTGAAGCAACACGCAAACTAATTGATACAGAGGGAAGATATTGGCTCCTTGTGGGACGATTACTAGGCCAGGAGATTACACTGGGCTGCTGCTATGCCCCAATCAAGACCAAATGGCCTATTTATCCTCTCTCTCCGCCCGCATAGCTGACATAAGAGTGGGATGGATGGTGTTAGGGCGGGATTTCATTTGTGTAGCTGATGTGCCGCTGGACCACTCTCACCCTCCCCTCCAGGCATACAGGGCAGAGGCTGGGCTGCGGGAGTGGATGGCACACTGGGAACTACAAGACATATGGCAGCTTCAACATAATAGGGACAGGGAATACTCGTTTTACTCCCACATACACCATCTCCATACAAGACTGGAGGCATTCTGGTGCTCCCCAACCATCTGTAGTTCTATTAAACACACTGAATATCTTGGTCGGACATTCTTGGACCATAGGCCTCTGTCAATGTCGTACCAACCCTATGGGAAGAGACCGCCAATCCCAACATGGAGACTTAACATCATGACACTGGAGGATGCACCGTTTGCGGAATGCCTGCGGTCCATATTAGACACATAGTTTACTGAGAACGCAGACACAGCGTCTTCAGCATTGGTGGAATGGGAGGATTCAAGGTGGTGGCGAGGGGGCACTGCATGGGGCAGATGACTGGAATACAGAGGTAACTGCATCGGGAGCTCTTGGACTTGGAGGGAGAATTGCGTACACTGAACAATGTGCAGGGCCCGGGGGCACAGGCACATGAGCGGTTATTGTCTACATGGAAACAATAAGATGAGGCTCTGGAGCGACTTCGGTCCCATGACTATAGGGCTTTTATGGATAGAGTGCAGAATGAAGAAGGGAAGGCTGGTCGCCTCCTGGCGTGGCTAATTTGGCCAGAATCCCGGGATTCCCCAATAACTCACATTAAGACCAATACAGGCACAACTGAATTTGACCCACCCATGTAAGATTAATGGTCTTTTCCGGAGACACTATGAATGATTATACACCACCCCACAGGGCGCCTCACAGGTGGAGCTCTGCACTTTCCTGGCCCCACTAGACCTTCGTGCTGTTTGATGATGAAATTGCAGAGGAGTTAGGTGGCCCCGTTACTTTACAAGAAGTCAGGGGTGGTATTGCTTTGATGGCAGACGTTAAATCACCGGGCCCCAATGGCCCCCTGGCCGAGTTCTACGCGAAGTATGGTACTGGACTGGTCTCCCACTTAGTGACTATGTACAATGAGGCTTTGCGACTAGGACACTTGACAGCCTCTATGCAATCAGCATTGGTGATCCCACTCCCTAAGACTACGGGCCTTGATGCTGGGGTGAAAGATTTTAGGCCTCTGTCCATGCTTAACACCAACTTTAAACTATTAAGTAAAGTCCCGGCGCGTAGACTACTCCCAAATATGAACCACCTCGTCCATTCCGACCAGAACGGGTTCATCCCCTTCCGCAACACCTCGTTCAACCTACGCAGATTATACTCAGTGCTTTACCACTCAGACACCCGGACTCTTGCACAGGCTGCCTTTCTCTCAGTTGACCTGGAAAAGGCGTTTGATAGGGTGAGTTGGGATTACCTGCTTGAGGTCATGCAGAAAATAGGGCTGGGGGCGAAGTGGTTGAAGTGGGTTAAACTGTTATATACTCTCCCCATGGCGCAAGTTAAGACAGGCAGGACTATATCCCCACAGTACATGATATCACGCTGCACTCGCCAGGGATGCCCACTATCCCCACTTCTGTTCGCGTTGGCAGTAGAACCACTGGCTGTGCTCTTTTGCAGAGCGTGGGGAGGGCCTGGGACTGACACTAAGTGGCAGAACATATGTGATTTCTTTTTATGCAGACGATCTGTTGATCTACTTGGGGGATGCCATGAGTGGGGGAGGAAACCACCTTTGGGCTACTGGGCGACTTTGGGCCCCTTTCGGGCCTCTGGGTTAATCGGCACAAGATACAACTGTTCCCGGCAACCGGTCTCCCCCAAGGCTCCCTGCGGAACATAACTGGACCCCCAATGCCTTTAAATATTTAGGTATCCGGATATTTCACTCACTGGAGGACATGAGGTAGGGCAACTTGGGTGGGGCCCTCCGCTTACTTTGCTCTAGCCTCACCTTTTGGAGCTCATTGTGGCTTCCACTGTTGGTCAGAGTCTCCCTTACCAAAATGGTTGTGCTGCTACGACTTTTTTACTACTTTGCTAATTTGCCAGTGCTGATGCCTGCGGATTGGTTTCGTCCATTGGACGCACAATTACGAGACCTTATTTGGGGAGACGGAAGACGTAGAGTATCGCCACAGATTCTAAGACGCCCCATAAGGGAGGTGGGTGCCAGACTTTGAATTTTACCAATTGGCCGCACAGTTTCAGTGGGTGGCTCAATGGCTGGAGGGGGTCAATCAGGAGGGGACTTACCTGATGGAGCCAGGGCAGCATTCA
This sequence comes from Triturus cristatus, assembly GCF_964204655.1. Lineage (NCBI taxonomy): Eukaryota > Metazoa > Chordata > Amphibia > Caudata > Salamandridae > Triturus > Triturus cristatus. The sequence goes on from NC_140588.1 coordinate 875,007,831, forward strand.
CTCTTTCTACTGACAAAGCTGCAAAACCAGTCCACAAGGGTACCGTACACCTCAACGTTACAGTCCACGTCCTTACAGTGCTGGAAACGGTGTATGGCAAGACTCCTGGACATTCTGAGATACTCCCACTGCTGCTGGTGTGATTGCCTTATGGAGAACGGCAGTCAAATTTGAGGGTAGAGCAACTAGCGCCTTGGACAGAGGCTGGGATTGAGACGACAGGGGACTGCTATCGGGATAAATGCTTACTTCCCTTTGCAGAGCCGTTCGACGGGTGTGGACTCCCACCTGGTCAGTTTATTATATACGAGTGGCTGGTACGGATTATTGGGCAACTGTGGGGAGCGAGAAGGGAAGAGCCGGCCACACATATGGCCCTCCATGCCCTACTCACACTGGGTACAGCAGGGCACCAAATAAAATGGTTTTACGGGTCTCTCCTTCAGCCGTCTTTGACCCCGTTGTTGAAACTAAGGGGCAGGTGGGAGAGATTCCTGGACAGAGAACTCACCGACGCAGAATGGGGTAGAACACTAAAGTCTCCCAAGAAAATCTTTCGCAACACCAACTAAAATATTTACAATTCAATTACATACACATGACGTACTTGACACCTCGCCGTCTTCTGGCTGCCTTTGGAGGAGAACCATGAGGCTGCCTGAGGTGTGGTCAACTGGACACGGACTTCCTCCACATGACCTGGAGCTGTGTGCCACTATGTAGCGGTACTGGCTAAGATTAATGATACGCTAGGCCGCACGCTTGACCTCTCAGTGGCAGTTTGCCCACTTGGCCTGTTCCCCAGACCACCTTAGTGTAAGATGGGGACTACATTTATAGACCTGGCCTTGGCACTGGACAAGAGGCAAATTGCGATAACATGGAAGTTAGCCATGGGACCACAGTTTAACATATTGGCTCAGGAGGTATCTAGATGGGCCGCTGCAGAAGGTAGAGCTCTGAGTAGGGAGGAATTGAGGGGCCTACATCGGCAACCAATCGCTGAAACATGGAGGGACACGCTGTTTGCCTGGGACCACCCGAGCTGTCTTAATAGCAGGAAGAATGACAGTGGGCCATCCACGGAGTTAGACACCGAGGATACTGAGGCAACGTCGGGATGACATATAGTAGCCTGCGTGTTGAGTATGCTTAATGCGCCTCTTCCTGACCAGTTCCCCATTTCCTCCTCTACACCCAGGTGCTGAAGTGCGGAGTATGTGGTACTGCTCGATATAAGCACGGGCTGGGCTTGCCCCCTCCTGAAGCCAGTATAGTAGCTTAATCGTCCCTAATTCACCTACGGTTATAGCTTGGGGCCCCCGCATGCGCTGTTTGAGGTTGTTTTCTTTTCTTTAATACTTATTCAATTAGTGGTATCTATAGCATGTCTGATAAACAGAATTACCGGAGAGCAATATAGCACTCCCTGTCAGACTGCAAGGCCCCAGGGGAAAAGACACATGGCACACATGGCTCACCCAAGATACTAGGAACATGTAGAGTTACATGGAGATAAACCGGCGGGCATGGATGGTCACCTAGTGGGCTTCTACCATCCTCACACTGCCCACCACCCACAAAACTCACAAATGGGGCACAACATTGCCTTATATTGTGCCTTAAGTGCCCAAACGATAAAAGTAATCAGAAATGTCATGTTAATTTCCTGCTGTTTTACTTAATGATCATTGCGTAATGTAATGTATGATAACAAACTGCCAATAAAGATATCTTTAATAGCGGAGTCCCGAGTTGTGGCGTGGTGTAAAAACCATCCCTATGTAATCTTCTATCACCTCCGTACAAAGCACACATTCAGATAAGAACAGACTAATAGGGCTTATGAAGGCTTACAAAATATATATATAATACCCTACTTAAGGACATCCTCCCAGTATACTGTCACATTCAAATAAGTACTAACATTCTAGCATGCTAACATACTTGGTTGGGGGGCATTCTGTCTACCTAGTCTCAAAGAAAGAAGGTTAATCTCCGAGTAAAAATGGAATTAAAAAATCAATTATTGGTAGCCTCACATACTCATTTGTAGATGTCATAATAGTTTTTTACTCACATGCCAGGAAGCTGATAAGACTCTTTGTTTAGAACTCTCCTTCATCTTCTGTGTAGTGTCCAACAGTACAATGGGAGGAAGTTGCCATCATTTCATAGATCCCATTTCGGTATTCAGTGATGAGGTACAATTTTGATCGCACTGACTGATTATTATTAGCAGTGGATTTATTATAAACTTCTATAAAGGGCAGATTTTAAGGCAGTTGTCAATTTTTTGATTCTTTGTACTACATATAAGATATGCCTAAATGGTTGGTGTCAGATAATAGGGTAGAATTTTTACACACAGAGTGCACCTCATTCTTAAACTTTTCTGGAATATCTCAAGTTACTGTTTTTCTTTGCAGCCCCAAGACTTTTCAAAGAGTGTCCGCAGTTGGTGGTGCAGACCAAGTTGGACATTGAAGAGACCATTTGCAAGTGCATTTGGAATTATCATTGTACACCTCACTCAACAACTGTGAGTTTTCTGTTCAAGATGTTAAGATGAATAGGTCCATATTCTGCTATTAGACCTGGCTGGATTTTGTGAAAATTGTTGGTGAGGATGTAGAAATGGACCTTATTCAGAAGAGTTGAAGCAAGAGATGAGTAAAAGGTACTATGAGTCTATGTTTTGTGCTACACAACTCATGTTTGAGCCTGGTTGAGTTTTGAGGATCAGGAGCCCACTTAAGGTGAAGAAAGGGTTTTCACAGTTTTATTCTCCTGCTATGGTAGTCAAGTTGTAAAAAAGTTCAGTGCAGGTTGACGATGGATGCAGTTGGGGTAAGAGAAATATTGTTCTGGTGAAAAAGTGGACCAGTAGTGGAAATGTTGTAATGCTGGTGACGGTGATGGTTTTGCTTAGCTGGTGCTAATCCAGGCCTTCCTTTGACAAGTTTTCTATGGAATGCCAAGCTGTTGATTCTTTTCCATCTAGTTCGGATGGTGACTGTTCTGAGATTGTTTTTCCTGTTAGACTTGAAGGTGGTGAGAGTATGTTGCATGTCTTGAGGGAAGTATTTCTGAGGGGCAGGACTCAGTCATTACACCTTAAAGTGACAGATTGTCTTAAGGAATGTGTGAAGCTTGTGAGTCAATTCAAAATGATTCAGTTTCTTTCCTTGTTGAGTCTAATTCGATTCATGATGCAGATTTCATTAATTCTGGACATTCTAGACAAAGAAACCAAACACTTACATGAATTTTAGGTATTGATTTTTCTTAACCCCGAATTTCTTTTATTATTTTCTCTTTATAAATGACAATCAATCAATCAATCAGGGAATTGTAAGTACGCTACTCATCCATGAGGGTCTCAAGGTGCTGAGGGGGGGTCCGCAGATATCTTTAGCCGAAGAGCCAGGTCTTGAGGGTCTTCCTGAAGGTGTTCAGGGAGGGGGCGCGTCTGATGTCTGCCGGTAGCTCGTTCCAGGTCTTGGCTGCAATGTGAGAGAAGGATCTTCCACCTGCTCTGGCTCTGTGGATGTGCGGGGTTTTGGCCAGTGCGTGGTTGGAAGATTGGAGGTTTCTTTTGTGTACGTGAAAGATGATTCTGTAGTTGAGGTATTTGGGTCCGTTGTTGTGTAGGCATTTGTAGGCATGAGTGAGGATTTTGAAAGTGACTCTTTTCTCCACGGAACAGTAGAGACTTCGTAGGCGTTGGCTGATGTGTTCGTGTCGGGGGATGCCGAGGACGAGTCTGGCGGCGGTGTTCTGTATTGTCTGGAGTTTGTGGAGTAGGGACTTGTTGATTGCGGCGTAGAGTGCGTTTCCAAAGTCCAGTCTGCTGGTGATGAGTGCGTGGCTGACTGTCTTCCTTGACTCAGGGGGACTCCACCTAAAGGTCTTGTGGAGGATGCGGAGGGTGTTGAAGCAGTTGGAGGTGACAGCGTTGACCTGTCGGTTCATGGTGAGTGTTGAGTCGAGTACGATGCTGAGCTTCTTGGTGTGGTCTGAGGGGGTTGGTGGGCTTCCGAGGGCAGTCGGCCACCAGGTGCTGTCCCATGCAGAAGGGGTGGTACTGAGGACGAGGACTTCTGTCTTCTCGGCGTTGAGCTTCAGGCAGCTGTTGGTCATCCAGACTGCGACATCTTGTATTCCTTTCTGGAAGTTGAGTTTGGCAGTGGTGGGGTCTTTGGTGAGGGAGAGGAGGAGCTGGGTGTCGTCAGCCTAGGATACGTTGTTGAGGCCGTGTTGTTAGACAATGGTTGCGAGGGGGGTCATGTAGATGTTGAAGAGGGTGGGGCTCAGGGATGAACCCAGTGGGACTCCGAGGAGGATGAGGGCTGCAGAGTGGCCTTGGTCCAGGAGGGTGCGGATGTCGTCTGTGGCGGCGAGTAGGGCTGTCTCTGTGCTGTGGTTGCTTCGGAATCCGGATTGGGACGGGTTGAGGATGGCATTCTCTTCAATGAATCGTGTCAGCTTCCTGTTGACTGTTTTCTCTGCAACTTTGGCTGAGAAGGGGAGGAGCGAGATGGGCTGATAGTTCTTGAGGCCGGTGGGGTCAGCTGTGGGCCTCTTGAGCAGAGGTCTGACTTCTGCGCACTTCCAGTTGTCTCGGAAGGTGCCTGTTTTGAAGGTGGTATTGATGGTGCATTGTAGTTCGGGTGCGATGGCGGCCGCGACTCCATGGTAGATGTAAAGGGGGCAGGGTCGGTGGGGCCCCCGAGTTGATGCTTTTCATGGTCGAGGCGGTGTCTTCGGCTATAATCGGTGTCCAGTTGGAGATGGTGGGCTGCCTGCTGTTTCTGGTGGGCGGGGGGCCATCTGTGGCACCTGATGGATGGTCGATGACGTTGTTGTAGATGTTTTTGATCTTGATGTGGAAATAGTTTCCAAGCTTGTCGCAGAGGTCTTGGGATGGGGTGATGTCTGTGGCTTCGCTGCGTGGGTTGGTGAATTCTTGAATGACACTGAAAAATTCCTTGGAGTTGGTGGAGTTGGCCAGGATTTTGTTGTGGATGAAGTTCCTCTTGGTGGCTCTAATCTGGTTGTGGTAGTCCGTCACGGCGTCCTTGTAGGTGGTGTGGTTTTCAGTTGTTTTGGTGTTTCTCCAGTTCTTCTCCAGGCATCTGCAGGTGCATCTGGCTTCTTGGAGAGCGGTGGTAAACTAGGCGGCTTTCCTGGGCCGTTGTCTGTCGGGGTTGCGTAGCGGGTGAGCTTGTCTGCGCAGTTGGAGATCCAGGTGTGGAGTTCTCTGGCTGCGTCATTTGCGTCGGATGCCCAGGTGCCGTTGTCTTGGATGAGGGTGGAGTTAGATTGCTCGTTGGTAACCTTGCTCCAGTTCCTTCGTGGTGGCCGTGGGGCTGGTTTGGGTGCCTTGGGTTTGTTGATGGAGAAGTGTACGCAGTGGTGGTCGGTCCATGGTGCTTCCATTGTGTGGCTGAATTGGATGCCGTTTCCTGCAGCGAAGATGGGGTTGAGGGTGTGTCCTGCTCTGTGGGTCGTGTGTTGATAAGTTGTTTAAGTCTGATGTTGGCAAGGTTGTCATGAAGGATAGTGGAGTTGGGGTCGCTGAGGTTGTCGAGGTGGAAGTTCAGGTCTCCAATTGGTATGTAGTTTGTTGAGGCGATGGCGTGGGGTGTGATGAAGTCAGTGGTGATGGTGGCAAAGGGTGTTGGGGGGCCAGGGGCTCTTGAGACGAGGGTTCCAGGATCTGGAAGTGCAGTTGTTCGGCGGAGGGGAAGGTTTCGCTGGAGGTGGTGAGGTAGAAGGTGCTCTTGTGGGCAAAGGCGAGGTCCCCTCCTGGGTGGTTGGGGCGGGCTTTCCTCTGGATCTTGTATCCGTCTAGGATGGCGGTGCTGATGTCGGGCGGAGGATGTGTTGGTCCAGGTCTCTGCGAAGAAGGCGATGTCGGGCAAGAGAGAGTCGAGTAGGTTCCAGATTACCATGGCGTTTTTGTGTACGGAGCGTATGTTAAGGAAGATGCATTTTAGGGGGTCGCCGGTGCTGGCATCGGCGGTGTTGGAGGCTGGGGTGGCGGTGAGGGTCTGGCGGCAGTGGAGGCAGGAGAACTGGCCGTGGGTCGTGTTTGGTGAGACCTGTTGGCATTATCTAAGTCTTCCAGGGTTGAATGCTAGGAGGGTGGTGGTGTCGTAGCGATGTGTAGTTGGAGGTCTAGGGTTCCTGGTGTTTTCCACGGTCGGGTCACGGACAGGCGCGTCCGCTGTGCGACTGCGCAGCGGCCGCCATTAAGTAGGAGAGGTGGGAGGGAGGAGAGGCTGGGAGGTGGGAGCGGGGGAATACCAGGGAGGAATTCCGGGGAGGGAGTGCCAGGGGGGTGGCCACAGGGGCAGCAGCGGCAAAAGGCAAAAGGAACAGGCAGGCACGAGAAAATAAACAGTGGTGGAATTAGAGTAAGACACAGAAGGGCACAATAACAGTGGCACAACAGGGAAAAAATAGGAAGGAAAAAGGGCTGAGAAAGGTTACAGTGGTTGCAGGCAGTCTGGTCCCAGTTGGAGCGGGCAGCAGGCGCAGGAGCGGGCAGCAGCCTCGAACCTCCCAAGGAGGAGGTCAGGGTCTGGAGGCAAGAGACGCGACAGCAGAGCTGCAGGGAGAGAGTGGACCTAGACCGAGGGTCAGAGGTCTTACTCCGTGGGTTGTAATGTTTATTATTTAAAGAGAATATTTTCTGTTTATGTCAACAGCACTTATGATTTTTCTGGTGGTTACTTCTTTTCATTTAATGATTATATTTTACAACTGTATTTAATATGGTCAGGAGTACTAGCGTGCTTTTCAGCTTGAGCGCCATGTTCCACTGTGGATGTTGGATTCGTTTACAGCGTTCTAAAGATGGAGTGGACTGGAGTACACCACTTATGATGTGCTTTTTCTTTCTTTTCATCTAATAAACCAGTATGCCTTTACTTACCTGCAGTTGGAGATTTCTGAACACGGTGGTCTCTGTAATTCGAAATGTCATTGATTAGCAGCACTTTCAAGGAAAGCTAAAGCACTTACGAATGCCTTTTATCTATCTCCTGAGACTGTGGACATGCAATTTTAGCAATAGGGGCTCAGCATGATTGTGTCACCTGCCAGGACACAGGGAGTTGCTCAGTTTCCATTGAGCAGAGCATGTGGTGACAACTCAATGAAAGTCGAAAAACAGGGAAAGGTACAGTTGCCCTAAGGGCACCAGATATTAATAAGAATATCATGTTTGTATGAAAGTATGTTTTTGTATGTAATGTGCTAGTTTTGTAAGTACTTGAAAACACAGAGGTACTAAACAACCCTATATCTTGCATTTGTGCTCAGGATGTATACTTATTGTGACCCTCGTGAATAACCGCATTACCCATGGACTAGGCTGAGATATTTTATTTTAGTATGTTGGTATGGAACTGGGCATGACTTTGATATTTTAGTCAGAGGAAGCATGACAAGTTCCCCAGCCATCGACGTCAATAAACCATCCAAGCTAGATTATTTCTAAAGCAGGAAATCAAGCTTTTCACGAGTATAATTATGGTTGTTTACTTTGTGTAAGGAAGGTGAGGGAAGATTTTTCCGTTTCCTGATTGATCGGTTCAATTGGTCTTGTCAGTGACGGTGGGTTTTGCCTTTAGCATGTAGGCCCTGCCCCTTTTTGCTTCTTACTTCTACAATATTGTGGTGCTGACCAAAGGTTTGCTTAATATGTTAATTGCAAACTCACTTGATGTTAGACTTGGCATCTTTTGGAGTGTTTCTCCTGAGTTTTTGCTTTCTAACCTCCCGGTTTTGACTCTGTTTGTGCTGGCTTAGTGTTTCTGCACACTTTTCTCACTGCTGATCAGTGGTAAAGTGCAAGTGCTCCTGTGGTACAATGTGTTATGGATTGGTGTTTCCATATTTGAAATATGTGTCAGTCCCTAGTAAAGTGCACTGCGTGTGCCAGGGCCTTAGATCAAATGCTGTTGGTGGGCTGCAGCACTGGATTGTGCCACCCACCCAAACAGCCCGTATATGTGACTCTGGCCTGCCATTGCAGAGCCTGTGCGCAGTCTGGTACTGTCATGTCGACTTGGCAAGTGTACCCACTTGCCAGGCCCTAACCTTCCCTTTTCTTACATGTCAGCCACCCCTAAGGTAGGCCCAAGGTACCCCTATGGGCAGGGTGCAGTGTATGTGAAAGGTAGGACATGCCCTGGTGTGTGTGGCATGTCCTGATAGTGAATTACTGTCAATTTCATTTTTCACTATTGCAAGGCCACCTTTTCCCCATAGGACAGAATGGGAAGTTTGTTTATAACATCTTATAAACATAACTGGCCCTGGGAACTAGGTAGGAAAATAAAGTTTAGTATACCTGAACTTCTAATCTAAAGATGAATCTTTTAGTGAAGGTGATTTTTACATTCTGTGTTTGAAAATACCACTTTTAAAAAGTAGGTATTTTCTTGCTCAGTCATTACGTGTGCCTCTGCTGGAATGTGGATTGCCTGTCTGGGTTTTGTATGACATAAGGCTGGGGAGCAGGAGTGGCTCCAGATAGTATAGATGGGTCAGGAAAGGGCTGAATAGACCTGGAGGTGGGTGAGGAGATTTCGTCGCACCTCAAAGGGCCTGGTCTGCCTCTGACAATGCTGTCTCCACCTCCTGCCAGAAAGTCACACCAGAGAAAGCAGAACTGGTTCTGGCTGGGCACAGACACTCTCAACGGATTTTGGGATATAAATATTGGGGCCCAGACCCCTGAACTTTGAACTCTTTTGGATCAAGAAGACTGCCAAGAAGAAGAGCTGGAGAAGCTGTGAGGAGGAACTACCACTTTGCTGTGTGCTTTGCTGTGTTGGCCTGCAGTGGCTGCTTTTGTCTTGGGCAGTGAAAGGACTGGACTGAACTTTCTGCAATCTACTTTTGTGAGTTTCTCCAAGGGCTTGAGGTAGAGCTTGCCCCCTGTTCAAGAAGTCTCAGGAACAGCAAAGACTTCAAGCTCTTCTGCCCTCAGCGCTGGGGACTGTGTGTTTTGTGCTGCAACAGAGAAAAAGCAACCCAACGCTGTCTATGATGCAGCTGCTGACTCCGTGTCCTGAAGGCACCACAGAGGGCACCGCCGCAATGCTGCACCGCTACCCTGGTCTCACCGACGATGCCTGCTGACGCCACCAAGAGCCGCTGCTCGCACCGCGACCTGTGGGCGTCACACTCCGCACCCCCTCGCTTCACGACGATGCCTCGGTATCCCCGACGACGCCACTCCACCCCGAAATATACACTGCTGCTTGCACCGTGGTTTGAGGGCACTGCGTGGACAATCTTCACGGGGAGCGCGACAGCGCTCCCTGACTTTCTCTTCTTGTGGGACCTGACCCACACCGGGAACACATATTGGACTGGCGGCAGAGCCCCACACGCTTTGTCGTCGGTCCCTGCAGAGGTCAAAGGTCACCTACCTTCTGGGGGGCATATCTCGGCCCCCAGGCAACAGATCGGCTCCATTCTGGACTCATCTTGCTCCTGGTGGCGCTCCCCAGCCACTGGGAGCACTTTCTTTTGCCTTCTTGGTCTCCACCAGGGTGAACTCAGCAGGGAGCTGTCTTCACTGGCTCCGTGCATCAGTCTTTCACCTGACTCTCCTCCTGGGCCTCTCTTCTCCTTGCGCAGAGGCCCAGGCTTCTGCTCACTGGTCATGGTCTCCCCCTGTGGCACAAGTCAGGGTCCTGGGCCAGTCTGGGGGTTCTTCCTTCCAGCTGCCCATGGTGCCAGGCTCCAGCACTAGTCGTCCTCAGCAGACCACACCCCAGAGAGAGCTCCTCTTCCAGTGTAAACTCTTTTAAAGAATGGCGAGGGGGCTGGCAGGAAGTCTCTGTTTGCAGCGACACATCCCTTCTCTGCCCCTGCTCCCTCCTTCCTGCCCAGGCCTCTGGGTTAGTTCAAAATGGCATCATCCAGGGGTCTTATCTCACATGGTCTCTGAAAGCCCCTTCCCCCCTCGCTGCCTTCTCTCTAGAGCAGCTTGGTGCCTGGCACCAGGTGACAGGTGCTGATGGACTAACCTGTAGCTCCACCCATCTTCTCCTCTTAAAGAAAAGGTCTTCGCCCTTGGAATGCTTGTCGTGCAGGGTTAGGACTCGGATGCTACAGCTTGGGAAGGAAGGTCATTAATCCAACCTGGTAGGCCCTGGTTATGAGCTGACTCAGAAAAATATGACATTTCTGGATGACCAAAAAGCAGTACAAATATGACTTTGGACTCTGCAGAATAGTTCTTCTCACATAAGTTACAGTGGACTTTAGTGCGTGTCTGGAATTTGTAGGCCCTAGGAAAGTAAAACTAGCCCATGTGCTCCCCCTCCTCATAGGAGAATAATGGAATAAAAACAGTAAAGCACACTGACCTTCCCTCAAATGTTTCTTCCCATTGTAGAAAGCCTATTCCATGTCACCACCCAGTTCTGCATAAATCCTGCCACACCATTCCATTTTTAGCTGCTCCTGGGCTGCGCACGCTAGGACCCTCCCCTGCGCAGCCCTTACACTTGTGCCCATGCATGTACACACGTGTCTGCATGTAACCAGCCCGGTGCCCCTTGCTCTGGCTGCAGCGCAGCGGCCTACTTGTGCCAGTCCCTTTCATCATGAGCTCACTGTGAGTGAGTCCCAACTTATGAGGCTCTCCCACAGTAAAAGCTCAACATATAGGTGTTCAAAAGGCGAAAATCCAGGTGGCTCAGATGGTCAGAACCACCTTCTAACAGCAGCGCAGAATTTCAGAACTCCACGAGCTCCGCGTAACGAGTGCTGCAGAAGACTTCGTAAACTCCGCGAGCGGAGTGGAATTCACTGCCCAGACTTAGTTGTCTTGTTACGTTGTGTTGCGTGAAGCATTGATAAATCTGGCCCTCAGTCTGTGCAATAGCTGGTCTATGTCTGTTTCAGAAGCTTGTTTATTTGGAGTTCCTTCCAAAAACGGATGCTCCAAATTTAGCAACCTGCATAGGATTGCCAATCCTGAAAATCAAGTATTTGAAAAGAATAACCTTTTCAGGTTTATACCTGAACTACGCTCCTTTTTTGCTCAATCTTTTGTTTCTGAAACTTCATGTTTCGAGTACTGTATTGCCAATATTTTATGCAACTAAATACATTTCACAATGATAAGCTTCTCATTTCCTGGGCTCTTCTTTGTCGTGTGTGCCAGAATTAATTGCATTCCCTCCGTGGCCTCGCGAATATGCTTCTAGGTACAGCACAATAAGTATAAAACCACCAGACCAAAACCTTAGGAGATTGGTCTAATTTATTTTCTTTTCACAGAAGGCGCGTGCCTTCGAGGGAAAGGAATGAAAGGAAAAATCAATTTGAACCTGGGAAAAATCTTATAGTCTTTAATAAATGATGAGTCCTGTCACAACACCCTCACTCTGATGGCATCACAATCTGCTGCTTTTAAATGCTCCTTGCCTGATACGGGCTTTGTAAGTGAAATATTTTACCACTGACCGTTCATTTTTTTTGACAGATGTGGTAGTATTTTATTGCAGACTGCCCTGGGGAACACTGGCTGTATTCACAAAACCACTAAACAGTCATGTCAGGCTCCCATTCAGTTATGCATTTGTTTTTAAAATGCATGTTGTGCCTGCAGAAATAGCAGTAAATTGCCTGATATTGCAGCAGATGCTACTACGGGAAAATATGCTCACGCGCCATGTTGTGCTGACGCCGAAGTGTGCCATGACAACATGCTTTTGTTGTACCGCCTGCCCATATGTGTCATCACCTCATGTTAGAGGGGCTTTTACTGAAAGAACTGCGAGCCACTCAAAAATCCTGGCAGTGATTAAGAGCTGGACGTGTATGAGGGTGTCAAGGAGGGATTGTACTGGTAACCGGCTCCAGTTTACATTAATTTATTGAACATTTCCAGCGACAGTTTTAATTTTTCCACCATGAAACTTTGTTCTGTAAAAAAACAGAACAGGCATTTTCCGTAGCTATTTGTTCAGGAAAATAACGCGCGTTAGCAGAGCCGATGGGCCAGGTTTGCATTTTGGGTTCTAGCTCTATGTGCACACTAAAGAAATGGTAGCAGTAGGTCGTTTTGACGTGTACCCTGTGAAGCCAGACTGAAAAATGCATAGCTAGTACTGCCACACTGATATCACTCGCGGCTGCCCTGCTGGGTCCTGCTTCGCCCCCCCAGGGAAAATCAAACGAGCAATGATCGGGCCCAACACATGAAAAAGACTGACCCTGATGCAGGCGGGCCGTCGATCTCCCTGCTGCCTGTCTCGCTGCTCGACCGGCACCCGCTACCCCTCCACACCTTACCGGACTATGCACAACAACTCTATGCTCACTCCGCTCCGCCCTCAGCTGCTGATGACCGGCTCTGCTTGCTCACGCAAGTCGCTGGGCTGCTCCCGCCCGAACCGCCGCTGCTGCTGACACGAGGACGCGAACCTGGAGAGGGGAAAAAGAAAGAATATTACACGCCCCGAGCGTGGGGCACACAGGGAATGTGGGGAGCGAGCCAGGGGCAAGAGGGCGCCCAGCTCGCTCCCCGGGCCTTTTAAGGCACTGTGCTACCAGGGGGTCGCCGGCCAAGCCGGCCCGCCCCCCTGCCCCGGAAGCTGTACAGCTGCTTCCGGGTCACGGGGGAGGCATCAGCCTATTGGTGGTGGGGGCACGCCGTGCACGTCATCGACCCGCGACGCACCCCCACCACCGTGAGGCCGGGGGAGGGGGGGACGCCGCACCGCCATGTGGGCGGGAGGGCCGAGCGGCCCCTCTTTACATGTACCCTGTGAAGCCAGACTGAAAAATGCATAGCTAGTACTGCCACACTGATATCACTTGCATGCAATAGGCGTGGCATGGGGATACCTAAAACATGTGGTGCTGAATTACATGAGTGTTTTGGAAGGGCGCTGTGCCTCGATGCTCTTGCTTTATGTATCCCTGGGCACTTCCGTATTACAGAAAGGGAAGCAGACCCTTGTGCAGCCGCCTCTTTAATGCCCATTGTGTGGATGCCTCTTTAATACCCAGTGTTCAGGCACTGATCCCACGTCTTCACAACATTAAGTATACATTCCTTCATTTGAGGAGCTGTTCACTCATTTGCATAGTGTGCATCATCTTTTGTAATGGGGTGCATAGCGTCATTCCACACTGGTGATCTGCCTCATTGGCTGCACTTAGCGTTGATCGAGCCCATCAGCCTGTTTATGAATAATGTACTCTCTGTAGTACAGGTGCAAAGGCAGCGTTAGCGCCTGGGCTGTACAGAGAGCAGCAGTGAAGGTCAGATCGGTGGTCCATGGCTCATGTATGCAGGTGCAGACGGACTGCCTATGGAGTAGGGGCAGGCCCCCCTATCTAGCTGAGGGTTCAGCCCCTGATTGCACCCCCCCTGTGGGGAGGATGTTTCTAGGACTCTGTGCACTCTCCCAAAGGTGCCCGTGTTCGTTCACAAACTGTGTCACTTCCGAGGTGGTGTGCAGTTAGTGTGACCCCCGAGGTGGTGTGAAGTTAGCATGCTTCCCGAGGCGGTGTGCAGTTAGCGTGCCTCCCGAGGTGGTGTGCAGATAGCGTGTCTCCGAGGTGGTGTGCAGTTAGCATGCCTCCAGAGGTGGTGTGCAGTTAGCGTGCTTCCAAGGTGGTGTGCAGATAGCGTGCCTCCAGAGGTGGTGTGCAGATAGCGTGTCTCCGAGGTGGTGTGCAGTTAGCCTGCCTCCCGAGGTGGTGTGCAGTTAGCTTGCCTCCCAAGGTGGTGTGCAGATAGCGTGCCTCCAGAGGTGGTGTGCAGTTAGCCTGCCTCTCGAGGTGGTGTGCAGTTAGCGTGCCTCCTGAGGTGGTGTGCAGTTAGCGGGCCTCCCGAGATGGTGTGCAGTCAGCTTGCCTCCCGAGGTGGTGTGCAGTTAGCGTGCCTCCTGAGGTGGTGTGCAGATAGCGAGCATCCCAAGTTGGTGTGCATGGAGCATGCCTCCATAGGTGGTGTGCAGTTCAAGTGCCACCCGAGGTGGTGTGTAGATAGCGAGCCTCCCGAGTTGGTGTGCAGATAGCGTGCCTCCCGAGGTGGTGTGCAGTTAGCGTTCCTCCCAAGGTGGTGTGCAGAAAGAGTGCCTCCTGAGGTGGTGTGCAGATAGCAAGCATCCCTAGTTGGTGTGCAGGTAGCGTGCCTCCCCAGGTGGTGTGCAGATAGCATGTCTCTGAGGTAGTGTGCAGTTAGCATGCCTCCAGAGGTGGTGTGCAGTTAGCATGCTTCCGAGGTGGTGTGCAGTTAGCCTGCCTCCCGAGGTGGTGTGCAGATAGCGTGCCTCCTGAGGTAGTGTGCAGTTAGCATGCCTCCCGAGGTGGTGTGCAGTTAGCCTGCCTCCCGAGGTGGTGTGCAGTTAGCGTGCCTCCTGAGGTGGTGTGCAGTTAGCGTGCTCCCGAGGTGGTGTGCAATTAGCGTGCCTCCCAAGGTGGTGTGCAGATAGCGTGCATCCTGAGTTGGTGTGCAGGTAGCGTGCCTCCCCAGGTGGTGTGCAGTTAGCGTTCCTCCCGAGGTGGTGTGCAGATAGCGTGCCTCCCGAGGTGGTGTGCAGTTTGCGTACCTTCGAGGTGGTGTGCAGATAGCATGTCTCCCGAGGTGGTGTGCAGATAGCGTGCCTCCCGAGGTGGTGTGAAGTTAGCGTGCTTCCCGAGGTGGTGTGCAGTTAGCTTTTCTCCTGAGGTGGAGTGCAGAAAGCGTGCCTCCCGAGGTGGTGTGCAGACAGCATGCCTCCCAAGGTGGTGTGCAGAAAGATTGCCTCCCGAGGTGGTGTGCAGTTAGTGTACCTCCCGAGTTGGTGTGCAGATAGCATGCCGCCCGAGGTGGTGTGCAGATAGCGTGCCTCCAGAGGTGATGTGCAGTTAGCGTGCTTCCCGAGGTGGTGTGCAGTTAGCGTTCCTCCAGAGGTGGTGTGTAGATAGTGTTCCTCCCGAGGTGGTGTGCAGTTAGCATTCCTCCCGAGGTGGTGTGCAGTTAGCGTTCCTCCCGAGGTGGTGTGCAGTTAGCGTGCCTCCCGAGGTGGGGTGCAGATAGCGTGCCTCCCGAGGTGGTGTGCAGATAGCGTGCCTCCGGAGGTGGTGTTCAGATAGCGTGTCTCCTGAGGTGGTGTGCAGTTAGCGTTCCTCCCGAGGTGGTGTTCAGATAGCGTGCCTCCTGAGGTGGTGGGTGAAATTCATCAACCCCCGAAGTAATAAAAATGGCAAGTGACGATATTTTCAGGTGAGCGTTCAGTGCGTGCAGAGACCTGACGGTTTCTTACAAAAGTCTTGGAGGGCAGTCCGTGGCTGTAAGAATTGGGGGCCGAAACAGTCTGGTCAGATATTTAACTAGTTACCAGGCTATGACGTGTTTGGAGGACACGTCAATCCAGCCAGTATATGCAGTGACAGTGGCTTCTGGAGCATCTGGCATCTGCAGTGCCTGAATATTGTTTTTTTTACTTATGAGTTCTTGTAAAATGTGCCGCACCTCAGGGTATCAATGCTGTGTACCTACAGCTGAGTGAAGTTCAAATACTCAACAATATATAGAGCAGGTGATAACAATGAAATTACATTTCGAGTGATGCTTATATCCGCTAATAACAAGGAAGAGAGGAAGGAGATGGTTAGGTATAAAATATAACACAGCGCAAGAAGGAATCAAGAGTGCATGAAGTGAGAGGGATAGATGTGAAAAGGTCAACTGGATTAGACAAGTGAAACCTTAAAAAGTTGCAGGGCACTGGAGGGGTCGGGAGGGTCCTTCGAGGGAAGAGTGCTACATGTATACCTCCTGCTCTAGAAGAAGGCAACAGTGCCCGGATTAATGCTTTTGTAATGGCACAACCTTAATAAACACTTCTTTCATGACAATATCCACAGGCATGTTCTCTATTACTACTATCTCTCTCCACCTCGTCCTCCGTCCCTTCCTAACCTACAGTTTTCTGCCATCACAGAATCTTGAATTCCTTCCTCCCCTACCCCTACAAAACGGCATGTCGGCAGCACTCTCTCCATTTCCCTACTCCATGTCTCACAGATCTCGTTCTGACGCGTGTGGCAGAACCACCGGGATTCTTCACCCTTTTTTGGTTTTGTATACTTTTTTGTTATCTTTTGAATTTCGCTTTATTTAATTTTGTTTGTTGTTACTATGTTGAATTTGTTATTATTTATCCCCTTAACTTTCCCTTCTTCTGTGATGACAATGCTCTTTTTGACTGGTCACTTTAATCTACACATCATTTTTACAGTTCCCATTTCATTTCTCCCAGGTCTTAACTTTCACCATTTCTTTCCAATGACTCCTCGGCCCATAACAGCTCTTCTCGGCATTTATTTTTCAAAATTTATATTTTTTTCCAACAAACCATAATAATCGGTTACTCACTTGAGTCAAGTGTTCTCTTAGTAGATGATATCAAAGAGAATAAGTGCAACAGTGACTCGAGTCACACTGGCACGTGGCACGTTATTGCAACAAACCCTCTCCCTGAAGCCCAAAGCCCGCTCCCAGACTTGAAGACATCGTGTTCAGTCTCAAAAGTAGTCTGCGCAGGAGCGGGAATAGCAGATTCAGACACTTACCGCAAGAGCCCCCCCCCCCCCCGCTTCATAGGCTTCAGCTGGGGATGCGCTGGTCACAGATCGCAGCTGAGTCTCCGCTGACCTTGATTCAGCAGGCAAAGTACCACAACTGTGATCCGGGTCTCCAGCCACTCACACATCACAGTCACAGTTGCCCCCTGAACGTACTAGTGCATAAACCTCACCAGGCACGTGCTATGCGGGGATGTGAGCTCGTCTGTCTGGGTGGCCCCTTCTTGGATTCAGAGTCAGTTCTGTGCCATGAAAACAGAAGAGGCGGTGGAAGAACAGAGCCATGTGGACGGACTTGATGCTAGAATGGACAGGTGCGTGGCAACAATGGTTCTGGAGTCCTGCTGCAAACGGCGACAGAAAGCCAACAAAAAGAGCCGCGTCCAATGACGCGTGAAAGCATCAGCCTCCCCATAACTGATGACAGACGTGAAAGGGCAGGGGAGCAGTATTCTATCCCCTGCCTGGTCGGCTTTGGTGCAGCTCAACGCGGGTGAACCCAGCGTGAAAATCACAGGTCTGTCCTTCGTTCAGTTCCTGTTTTGAGATAAGTGTAGCAGTTCTTGTGGTTTGACACGACAGCGGATGCGTGATCCTTTCCGGGTCCAGCAGTCCCATTGGTTCTTTGTTTGCTACAGCATCTGAAAGGAAAGAAGCAGAAGGAAACCAGCAAGGAAGGCCGTAAAAAGAGGTTAGAGCCGCAGCAGTCCTCCATAATCGAAACAATGAAACGGGAAGAGTTACCCAGTGGTTAAAACCAGCGACAGACTGAGGAAGAACTTGTGTAGTAAAACTGAGTAAAAAGACCATATCAGTTAAATGGCTACAGAATAAAGCAGATAGAACCTTAAGATCAGCTGGTGCAGAAACAGGTTGACAGGGTTTGGACTTTCCCATGACGACACTGGGTAAGTAAGATTCAGATCCCGGCCCTAAGTGATGCTAGCCCGTCCAGTAGCACAGGTATCGCTGTAGGAATTATTGTGCGGGTAGGAGAGTCTGGGGGATACATAGTGTATAGCACTAATCGATAACCTATTTAGTAATATGGCGATTCTTTATGAGCCATCCTTCACATCATAAACAAGAAAAAGCCCGAGGTTAGCAGTTATTCTGGATATGCTATGTCTTTATTTCAAAATCTTATTTCCTTTTTTTCCTTGGCCCTTTACTTCACTTTTATCTTTTATTCTTATGTACTACACAAGTGGATACAGATAAGAAGAGGCTTTAGAAGCTATCAGCAGACCAGCTCTTGCAGCAGGCCCCACTGACAACACCCTCCTGTCAGAGCCCCTTTTACAGGCAAGCATGAGCTACTGGGCCAAATAGGAGAGATGAGGCCTTTTACTTTTGATGTCCTGAGACCTCGCTTACTATGGGCCCTGAGAAACTCGGTCAAGTACCCCTTCAGCACTTGACTCTCAGTAGTAGCATGGGTCAAACAGTCAAAGGATTCTCGGGGGGAGATAGAAGAAGGGGGTGGATACTGGCTCATAATTCAAAATACGTTCAGCAGCAGCAATAAATGATTGTCCGGTCAAATACTTGCTTTTATGAAACAGGGAGTATTTATATATGAACACAACGTAAAATAAGGTTGGGACTCTAGTGCAGGATAGGCAGGTCTCTAAGTTTAACTTCCCTCTCACTAATGGCAGTGGTTATTCATGATTCACTATAGGCAACATTCAGGTTAAGCCCCACCAGTAGTCAGAGTCTCATGAGTCCCACTCCGGCTTTTCCAAAAGTCAAAGAGTGTTAAAGGCACCCAAAGCAATATGTGGCAGAACAAGTTCCCCCAAGGCCTTCTTGTCCTGTGATCAGTTTTACCCGCTCTTGCAGTTCAGTGGTTGTGCAACCGGAGTCCCCGGGAGCAGTTCACTCAGGCGTTGCTGAGGGCTGCAGAATCTGCTGATGGTGAGTAGCACTCATGGCTCTGCAGGGGCAGTGGCTTGGTGTCCACAACACTTCCTCTGTTGAGACGGTAGGTTCCTCTGATCCTTCTCATAGGTAGGGGGAATGGTTGCTTGGGTTCCAATCCTCAGTCTGGGCTCGAGCATGCACAGGTCAGCAAAGCATCCTTTCCTCTTGATGATGGGAGGACTAGAAAATGTTCCTTGTTTTTCATGGTAGGCCCTTCTGGCATACAGGGTCACTGACGTTACTTTGCACCTGGGCAATGGCCCGATCTGCATGTCATTAATTTCCTCATCATGGCGGTCCCTTCTGGCATACAGGATCACCGACTTCACTACGCACACTGACCACAGCTTGATCAGTATGGCAGTTATGCAATCTTCACGGCAGCCCCCTCTGACATACGGGGTTGCCAACTCTAATCTGGATATAGTCAACAGCCCTATCGGGGCAGCAACCATCTCCTCACACCTTGCTACGGGGATTCCCTACTAGATCTCGGTCCTTCCAAGCGCTCTCTTCCTCCTTACAGGGCACACTGGTCTTGGCAAGAAAACAGGTACTAGTGCCTCAAGCTCCAGGAGCTTGAGGTCTTAAATTATCCTGGGTGAAGTCCCCTCACTTACCAGGGAGACTGGCAGAACTTAGCCCCCAGTCCCTGGTCACAGGCAGAAGTCTTGCAGAGCTTCTCAGAGCTTCTCCTCTTCATCATGCAGCACAACTGGATGATTCACAGTTGATGATTTAAGGGGCCTTAATATCTATACCCTTCTTATGCTCAATTTCCAGACGCCAAATGAGATGTAGGGTGGGAGTTTTTGAAGTTTGTGTTGGGGGTCTGCTTCCTTTTGAAGTGTCCATTGTCCTGCCCTTTCTTCTAGAAAGCAGTCTGCCACAGCAGGAGGAACTCCAAATCTGATAGCACTACAACACAGGCCAAAGGATTGACTAGATGTTTACACTTGGATGTCAATCACAGTGTTATGTGCATCAAAAAGTTACACCATGGCCCCAAACCTCCTATTTATGCTTCACTGAGATGTACCTTGCTATTTATGCTCACTGAGTTGTACCCAAGCATCTTTCCAGTGACCTCTCCCTGAATGAAAGAACACCCTTTGAAGTGTACTGGAGAGCCTGGTTCTCCTTCCAGTGTGTGTCCCACACAGCTATCAGGAATGCAGCAACCCACACATTTCTCCTACCTTCTCATGCTCCACCAGTCAGCCCTGAGTTTCCCAAAATGAAACCCAGAGTTTTACATGTATTCACAGGCACACATATATACACACATGCAGGTGCTACATACTAACATGATGTTGGCCATGGATGGGTTAAACACACAGAAGCAGAGCTTTATATGAGTGAGCCTGCAGGCCTCCTTTCCATGACACAGGTAAAAAAGCCTTTTCATTCCTACTGATCACTGCTGTGCTAATGATACTTAACTCTTAGTAAAGGCAGTAGACTTTCACCACTGTTAGAGCAGCAATTTGGGCGTCCCTTCCGGTACAACATGACCGCAATCCGTGGCCAATATCATTGAGCACACGCATAATCTGTGTTTGCCCATGACAACAAAAATCAGCACCAGGGATCCAGACATCATTGCAGCTGGGGTAGGAGGGCACGTCCATCACCATGTGAGGGACTTTTCCATCTCAACACCTCCACTCAGGTGTCCTGGTACAGCATGTCACAGTGGCAAAGCCACAGTGTATCTGCTGCACCCTGTTAGATTTGGAGCCCCACAAAGCCCTCCACTTTGAAGGACGTTCTCAAACTTCAGTGTAGGCCCTTGAGCCACAGTGGCTACAGGAGCATTAAAGTCGTTCAATAGCTTCCCACATTCTGCCATGAATTTGGGAGTTTGGTTATAACAATACAATGGATGCAGTCATAGATCATGTGACAATACTGGTATTACCATGAAGCGAAGACCAGTCAGTACCCAGCCCTGGTGATCCTCTGGGCTCAAGAGACACTCATCCCAGTGTACCAAGGAAACATCAGAGGTCAAGGGATGCAGTTAAAGGCCCCCTGATGCTATTCTTTGAGGCTTCTAAACTCTGTGGTGCTGCACTTGCTTCAGGGCCAATCCTACCACTGCATTGGGGACAAAATGAAACTTTAATCTGAAAGGCTTATCACATCAACCTTTTGTCTGCGTCTTGTTTCTGTCCACTCTGTCCTCTAATTATTTCTCTTCTCATTGCATTTGTCTTGTCTTTGCCAAATGTTTTTTTGCATATGTTTACTGTCCACCACTGTAGGAAAGTAGGATCTGCTTCTTATGGTTACCTACACTTTTTGCTTGATGTTATAGTGTTTTCACTAGTCTTGTTGAAGATTGCATTAATCTCTTTGCATGAGCTGAAAGCCATTTTGTACTTGGCAGCCATTTTAGTTAGCTATGTGCTGGCCATTTGCTGTTTCCCTCTCCCAGAGTCTTGCACATGCTCAAATGGGCCTAGCTAGTAGAATGCACCTGTTCCTAGTATAGAACTGTCAGGCTGTTCTAACTGATGTCAGCAACTTATTACTCCTCCTTCTTGTTGACTGTGCAGTTTCTGTATGACCATCTATGTGCATAACTCTTCTCATGTGTACTTGTACCGCCTTTTTCAGCCCCTTTGTGGGTATAAAAGGACCATGCTTCTTCTGTTCAGTGTGCTACTTCACTCAACACCGAAGAGTGCTGTGTGAATGTAGTTCCACCTCATGAGGTTTATAAAACTTTGTATTTTCTATTCCAGTTTCTGTGCCAACTTTTTCCTATTGGTCTGAGGAATCTGTGCAGAGTAGGGCGAACCCCTTGCACTGGTAGGCCTAGCTGAGGTCACCATCAACAAATTGGCGGCCAACTACTGGGGCTCATCGGTGACTCGGATGCCCAAAGTATTGGTCGCAACGAAGGATTGGAATCTCGCTCTGGACGCGATCGCTGCCCGATGAGACCCGAGTCTTGGCAACCACGGCGTTTTTCCTTTCTTTCTGATCTGACCATCCAGGTGGTGCCGGTCCTCGACTGAGATCTCTTCTGTTGATTCGCCGTGCAGTGACCATTTGGTCGATTTTAGAACTTGGCAGTTGGAACCTGGACACCAAGTGATTGGTAAGTGTCCCTCTGTGGCGCTTGCTGTTGGTTTTGATGCCTGGGATTGGTAAGGTAGTTTAGTAACACTTACTGTGGCTTTTGGATTTTGGAATTGGTGTTGGCCAACTTGGTTTGTTATGAGATTTATATATGGATTGCAATCTATATAGGCAGGTAATGAGGAGAATTTTCTCTATTTGAATTGATTTGAACGGCACATCGTATTAAAGGTACCTTAAGTGCTACTTTGATTATAATACTGCATATTCTGCACTATTTTTGGCATGCCTGTTTTTAGCACACTTCATAGGATGTGTTGCTTTTGTAGTGGTACCAATTTGAGACTAGATAAAGCAAAACCAGCCCCCCGGAGGGGACGCCTAATAGGGATATGTATATTAAGTATGGTCTTTCTTCTATAATGTACAGCGCATTATGGAATAAATACACTCGTAAGGATCCTGAGTTGCGTTGGCCTATGTATGGGTCCTTTGATTTACGAAAGGTTGAGTATGTCAAACAATGTATGTTTAAGCGAAAGACTACGCAAGAGATGTTTGATTGTGTACGAATGTGGGAGAAAGAAGTACGTGAATGAATGAAGCGTGAGCAAGCCTTGATTGAAAAAGAACAGCGAAAGAACATTTATGTGAAAGCATTAGAGCTGAAGAACAAAGCAGTTAATTGTAAGCACATGCGTGATGGTCTTTTTGTTTTCCCCCAGGTGAATTTATGAACGTGTTGCTTTCTTGTATGTACCATTTTTAAACTTGTATATAATTAGCCGGCTCCCCTAGAGGGGATACTTAACTAGGTTTAGGTATAAAAAAGTATTTCTTCTTTGGTGACTAGTACCCCGAGGAACTACATATGTACATAGAAAGGATCCTGGTCTGTGCACTTAGTAACATTCATAAGTGGTGATATGCAGAGCGTTTTTTTCTTGGTGTTCTGCCAGCCAAATCTAGTGAATATGACTTACAACTAGTATTTACAAATGGTTTGGTTTAAGTACAGTCTGTGGGCTGTCTTTTGTTTCTGTCCTAAGTGTTGATCTGTGGGTTAAATGTGTGTTTAAATGTCTGTGGTTTGTCATTAGTGGTACTTGTAAGTAGCGATTGCGCTCTTGGTGCAAGAATGGCTAGCCTTAAGTGCCCTGTATTATGTGTTCTGAGTATATGACACCGTTTTGAAAATGTCTGGAATGAGCTCAATGTTTTTTTTGTCATCATTCTGTTATGCCAAATATCATTAAAATGAAATACATTTTAAAAGAATCCAGCAATGAATTATATAATATATGCTAAATAGCTGCATGCTATCATTAAATTGACAGAGTAAGACACTATACATGTGTGCAAATTGCCACAATGTTAAAGATAACATTTGAATCCACATTTAATAGTGTTGGACCCGGCCTCGTAGAATGGCCCTCCGTGCCCCCGCACCACCGAAACCTGGTACCTACAGCCCAAGCCCCCGGCCCAGCCGAACCTCCCCACCAGGACACACGCACCGACCCGGACATCCCCGTCCCTGGCCTCTCCCCTTTCGGCCACCCCGGGCCCGCGTGCCCACTTCATGCACCAAGATGGCCGCCCGGCCCCAGCGCGACCCGGGCCTAGAGGCGCCACTCCGGCTGGAGGACATCACGCTTCCCGGGGATGAGAGAGGGAGGAGCAGTTTCTATCGCACCTCTGAACTCCCCTGGGACGATGGGTTTCGATCGGCCCTCCGGCCTCCCTGAGGGCTGGCTCCACGCCTGCTGGGTGTCTGGGACTCCTCCCGACCCGGCCCTGAAAGGATCAAAAGACTATAGCAGGAAATCCCGACAAGCGACCCCCAGGTGACAAGACCCCTGCCTGCACAGACTCCGGACATCAAAGAGGGGTCGAACTATAACAAGGGGTGCTCTGGGGCTGTCCGGCAGTTGCGACGCTGGAACAACGAGAGCCTGCTGACGTGGTCGCGGCTCCTGGAACTGGAACTCACCTGAGCCCTGCTGAGTGACTCGCGGCTCCCTGAAGATCGTAAGACCTCCGAACTTGTACCTGAGCCCTGCTGAGTGACTCGCGGCTCCCTGAAGATCGTAAGACCTCCGAACTTGTACCTGAGCCCTGCTGAGTGACTCGCGGCTCCCTGAAGATCGTAAGACCTCCGAACTTGTACCTGAGCCCTGCTGAGTGACTCGCGGCTCCCTGAAGATCGTAAGACCTCCGAACTTGTACCTGAGCCCTGCTGAGTGACTCGCGGCTCCCTGAAGATCGTAAGACCTCCGAACTTGTACCTGAGCCCTGCTGAGTGACTCGCGGCTCCCCCAGACTCTCCCGGTCCCGCCGGACCCCAACTCCGACCACGTATCCCCCAGCTCGAGGATTGTGAGCTGTGCGCCGGGTACGTCCCTGCTTTGAACCGTTACCAGAGACAGTCCCGCTACCCCCTACCTTTCCGAGACTCTTGAGCCCGTGCTCACTTTGTACATATTTGCAGTGATACCTGTTTGATAAAGCTTGTTCTGAGAATACCCAGTGTGGTCCCCCTGTGTCGTGTGGTACCAGAAGTACGATCCTGGTTGCGAGAGTCCTCCCCCTGGGGAATCTCCCGCCAGTGCCCGGCTACGATACTTTGAGGGTGGGTCTCAGGGTAGTCAGGACCCCTTTGCGGGCTCCTCTGAGGTCGCCGTCTAACATTGGTGGCAAGCGACGGGATTCGGGCCCATCACCTAGAGATCGTACAGTAAACGACGGACGCACGACCAACAAAGATGGCAGAAGGAAGCGCCATGAGCTCCGCAGAAACCAACGCCAACAGAGTGTTCCAGGTGGAGCATCTGGAAGAATACACACACAAAGAGCTAAAACAATTTTGCAAAGAACTCAAAATCGCTACCACTGGCCTCAACACTAAGGAAGACTTGCAGAAAGCACTGAAAACTTGGGTGGAGACCGGGGCCTCCCGCCCGGAAGGCCCGGGGGAGCGCCCCGACGAAGCCGAACCCCCCCAAAGTGAAAGCAGTAGCAATCAGGTGCGAGGCATCGTACCAGACGGGGGCCTGTCCCCGGAAGAGCTCGCGGACAGAGAGAGAAGCCGCAGTCATGAACTCGAGTTAGCCAAACTCAAAATCGAGGGCGAATTGAAGTTAGCGGAGAAGAAGCTAGCAGTAGAGCAAATACGTGTACAAGGCGAACTGGAAGAAAAGAAGCTCCAACGGGAGCACGAAGGAAGAAAGCTCCAACTGGAGCACGAACGGAGCTTAAAGGAACTCGAGCTCAAGGCCCGAAATGAGGACGGAAGGCCCTCGGGGAACCGAGAGACGGCCCCCCCAGCGGAACAGAAGGTCCACATCCCCAAGGATGTGGTCAAAGAATATTATAAAAACGATGACATTCAGCAATGGTTTCGGGCCTACGAGGTCGCCATGACCTCCCATCGGATTCCACAGAAGGACTGGGGGGCGGGGTTGTGGGGACGGTTTCTGAGCGAAGGAAGGGACACCCTGCTCGACCTACCCCTCTCCCTGCAGACCTCCTACAGCCACATGAAAGAGGCTCTCCTCACAAGATACGGCCTCACCCCAGAAATGTACCGCCAACGGTTCCGGGACTGCAGGAAGATCCCGGGCACCACCTGGGTGGAGTATGTAAACTTTTTTAGTCGGGCCTTCGATGGGTGGGTCAAGGGCAGCAAAGTCACCACCCTTGCCGAACTCACTGACCTCATGTTATGGGAACATCTGGCTGCGAACTGCTTCGTAGAGCTACGTCAACATCTGCTGGATAGCAAGCTCACAGATCCCCGGAAGCTGGCCGTGGAGGCCGACCGCTGGACCAACACCCGGGTCTCCCGGGGCATGGTAGGAGAGTACCCCCGAACCAGTCAGGGACCACCCCGCCGGAGAGGGGGAGGGAACCAGGGAGGGCCGAGGGAGTCCCAGCCTAGCCCCCCGAAGACACCACCTCCACCTTTCCCGGCGCCCCCCCCACCAGTAACAGGGCCCCCTGGGAGACGGGGACACCGGGTGACCGTCACATGTTTCCGCTGCCAGAAACCCGGGCACTACGCCAATGACCCAGAGTGCCCCATGGCCACCCA
Organism: Triturus cristatus; assembly: GCF_964204655.1. NCBI lineage: Eukaryota > Metazoa > Chordata > Amphibia > Caudata > Salamandridae > Triturus > Triturus cristatus. The sequence continues at coordinate 875,033,563 of NC_140588.1, forward strand.
AGTCACCCCTGCGAGACAGATAGCCAACGTAGCCCTAGGGGAGGAGGTTGAGGGAGCCGAGGAGTGGGAACCCGCCGCGATGGCCCTAGTATCCCTGGGAGATAGGGAAATGATCCCTGGTAGCCTCCTACCGTCCAACACACAGAAATATGGGCAGCTCGTCAAGATCAATGGCCACCAGGTAGAGGCCCTGCGGGACACTGGGGCCAGTATCACCGGTGTCCTCAGGCACCTAGTTCCCGAGGAGCAGATCCTCCCCAATGTCTTTTGCCCCGTAATATCTGCAGACAATAGGGAAAGTATGTGTCAGGTGGCCCTGGTGCCATTTGAGTGGGGAGGGGTGATAGGTAAACTCAAGGTGGCCGTAAGAACCTCCCAGCCGGTCGACTGCCTCTTAGGGAACGACCTGGAGAGTTCTCCCTGGAAGCACGTAGAGCGCAAGGCCCACCTAGGAATGATGGGACTCCCCGAGTGGGTGTGCGCCACCACCCGATCTATGACAGCCCGACTTACTCCCCGGAGAGAAATCGAGAGCACCCCGGTCGAAGTAGCCAGCACCGTCCCCGCCGAGGGTCCTCCCGTTCCCCCATCGGAAGGGTCCGTCGCCAGCGACGAACCCGCACCATCCGACCCCGCCCCGGTCCCCGAGTTGGGGGATCTACCCGAGTTGGGCCATTGGCGCCACGAGGGCGGGCCCACCCGAGAAGAATTTTGCCAGGAGCAAGCCACCTGTCCTTCCCTGGTCGGGCTGCGGCGCCAGGCCGAGGGCCAAGCCGCAGGTGACCAGACCGGAACGCACCGAATCTATTGGGAGAATAACGTCCTGTATAGTGAGCAGAAATCAGTGGAGCTGGGATCCGGACGGGTACTGGTGGTACCTCTCCGCTTCCGGGATTTCCTCCTGGGCTTAGCCCACGATGTCCCCCTCGCCGGTCACCTGGGTCAGGACAAGACCTACAGCCGTCTCGTGACCCATTTTTATTGGCCTAAGATGAAAGCAGCGGTAGAGGCCCACTGCAAGTCCTGCCCCACGTGCCAAGCCAGTGGGAAGAGTGGGGGGAAGCGCAAGGCTCCCCTCCAACCCTTCCCGGTCGTCAGTACCCCCTTCGAACGAGTCGGGATCGACATCGTGGGGCCACTGGACCCCCCCACCTCCCAAGGACACCGTTTCATCTTGGTCCTAGTGGACCACGCCACCCGCTACCCAGAGGCTATTCCCCTACGCACCATTACGGCCCCCGTGGTGGGCCGGGCCCTGATGGGGATCTTCTCCAGGGTGGGTTTCCCCCGCGAGGTCGTGAGCGATCGCGGCACTAATTTTATATCCAGGTATATGACGTCCCTGTGGCAACAATGTGGGGTGTCCTATAAGTTCACCACCCCGTACCATCCCCAAGGGAACGGCCTAGTAGAGAGGTTTAATAGGACTTTGAAAGGGATGATCGCTGGCCTAGAAGAGCCCCTCCGGCGTAAGTGGGACGTCCTGCTCCCCTGCCTCTTGTTCGCTTACCGGGAGGTCCCCCAGAAGTCCTTAGGGTTCAGCCCGTTTGAATTACTCTATGGGCACCCCGTCCGAGGTCCCCTCAGTTTAGTTAAGGAAGGGTGGGAGGCAGCACCCCAGACCACCCCCCGAGATGTGTTCCAATATGTCCTGGCCCTCCGGAACCAGACCAGGAGGTTCCGGGAACTGGCCGAGGCCAACCTGGAGGCGAGTCAAGAAGAAATGAAGCGCTGGTACGACCAGAATGCTACTCTGGTCGAGTTCCAGCCGGGCCAGCAGGTGTGGGTCATGGCCCCCGTAAAGCCTGGCGCTCTCCAGGACCGATGGACTGGGCCCTACAAGGTGGTCGAGAAGAAGAGCCAAGTCACCTACTTGGTGGACGTCCAGTCGCCTCGGGATCCCCTCCGGGTCCTGCACGTGAACCGCCTCAAGCCTCACTTCCAGCGGACAGAACTGAGCCTCCTGCTGGCCACCGATGATGGGGCCGAAGATGAGTCGGATCCCCTCCCGGACCTCCTGTGTATCAAGGAGCAGGATGGCTCCGTGGAAGGAGTGAACCTCTCCCCAGCCCTCACTGCCCAGCAACAAGCGGACTGCCGCCAGCTCCTAAGACAATTTTCTGACCTCTTCTCCCTGACCCCCCGGGTCACCAACTGGTGTGTTCATGATGTGGACACCGGGGACAGCCCGCCGGTGAGACACCGAGCCTACCGGGTTCCTGACCGGGTCCGGTCCTGCATTCAAGCGGAAGTCTCGAAGATGTTGACCCTGGGGGTGATCGAGCCCTCTGACAGTCCCTGGGCCAGCCCCGTGGTCCTGGTCCCGAAGGCAGCGGCCCCCGGTGTCGCCCCCGAGCTCCGATTCTGCGTGGACTACCGGGGGCTCAATGACGTTACCCGAGCCGATGCCCACCCCATTCCACGAGCCGACGAACTCATTGACCGACTAGGGGCAGCCCGGTTCCTCAGCACCTTCGACCTCACCTGCGGATACTGGCAGATTGCGCTCACCGAAGGGGCCAAAGAGCGGTCCGCTTTCTCCACCCCCGATGGGCACTACCGCTTCCGCGTAATGCCCTTCGGGATGAAAAATGCCCCGGCCACTTTCCAGCGACTGGTGAATAGAGTCCTGGCCGGGCTAGAACAGTTCAGCGCGGCATACCTGGACGACATCGCTGTCTTCAGTTCAGAGTGGAGTGAGCACCTCCAGCACCTCCGAAGGGTGCTAATCGCCCTGCGCCAGGCAGGCCTCACAGTAAAAGCCAGCAAGTGCCAGATCGGGCAAGGATCCGTGGTCTACTTGGGGCACCAGGTCGGGAGTGGCCAGGTCGCCCCGCTACAGCCAAAGATCGACGCCATCCTGGCCTGGGAACCACCCATCACCCAGACGGAGGTCCGAGCCTTTCTGGGACTCACGGGCTACTACCGAAGATTCATTCGGGGGTATGGCAGCCTTGTCGGCCCTCTCACAGAACTCACATCTAAAAAACAGCCAAAGAAAGTGCAGTGGACGGCTGCCTGCCAGGAAGCTTTCGATGCCCTAAAAAGGGCCATGTGTACTGCCCCCGTCCTCCAGGCTCCCGACTACGCCAAGGAGTTCATAGTCCAAACCGATGCCTCCGAGCATGGCATTGGGGCCGTCCTGTCCCAAGTAAATGACCAAGGCCTAGACCAGCCCGTCGCCTTCCTCAGTCGGCGGCTGTTGCCCCGAGAACAAAGATGGAGCACCATAGAGCGCGAAGCCTTTGCCGTGGTCTGGGCACTCAAAAAGCTACGACCCTACCTGTTTGGCACCCATTTCAGAGTCCAAACTGACCATCGGCCCTTACGTTGGCTCATGCAGATGCGAGGAGAAAACCCCAAGCTACTGCGGTGGTCAATCTCCCTCCAGGGGATGGATTTCACCGTGGAACACCGCCCTGGTACGGACCACGCCAATGCTGACGGCCTCTCCCGGTTCTTCCGCCTCAGCGAAGAGAACCCCCCAAGCTGATGGGCAGTCCTCTCCGGCTTTCAGCTGGGGGGGACGCGTGTTGGACCCGGCCTCGTAGAATGGCCCTCCGTGCCCCCGCACCACCGAAACCTGGTACCTACAGCCCAAGCCCCCGGCCCAGCCGAACCTCCCCACCAGGACACACGCACCGACCCGGACATCCCCGTCCCTGGCCTCTCCCCTTTCGGCAACCCCGGGCCCGCGTGCCCACTTCATGCACCAAGATGGCCGCCCGGCCCCAGCGCGACCCGGGCCTAGAGGCGCCACTCCGGCTGGAGGACATCACGCTTCCCGGGGATGAGAGAGGGAGGAGCAGTTTCTATCGCACCTCTGAACTCCCCTGGGACGATGGGTTTCGATCGGCCCTCCGGCCTCCCTGAGGGCTGGCTCCACGCCTGCTGGGTGTCTGGGACTCCTCCCGACCCGGCCCTGAAAGGATCAAAAGACTATAGCAGGAAATCCCGACAAGCGACCCCCAGGTGACAAGACCCCTGCCTGCACAGACTCCGGACATCAAAGAGGGGTCGAACTATAACAAGGGGTGCTCTGGGGCTGTCCGGCAGTTTCGACGCTGGAACAACGAGAGCCTGCTGACGTGGTCGCGGCTCCTGGAACTGGAACTCACCTGAGCCCTGCTGAGTGACTCGCGGCTCCCTGAAGATCGTAAGACCTCCGAACTTGTACCTGAGCCCTGCTGAGTGACTCGCGGCTCCCTGAAGATCGTAAGACCTCCGAACTTGTACCTGAGCCCTGCTGAGTGACTCGCGGCTCCCTGAAGATCGTAAGACCTCCGAACTTGTACCTGAGCCCTGCTGAGTGACTCGCGGCTCCCTGAAGATCGTAAGACCTCCGAACTTGTACCTGAGCCCTGCTGAGTGACTCGCGGCTCCCCCAGACTCTCCCGGTCCCGCCGGACCCCAACTCCGACCACGTATCCCCCAGCTCGAGGATTGTGAGCTGTGCGCCGGGTACGTCCCTGCTTTGAACCGTTACCAGAGACAGTCCCGCTACCCCCTACCTTTCCGAGACTCTTGAGCCCGTGCTCACTTTGTACATATTTGCAGTGATACCTGTTTGATAAAGCTTGTTCTGAGAATACCCAGTGTGGTCCCCCTGTGTCGTGTGGTACCAGAAGTACGATCCTGGTTGCGAGAGTCCTCCCCCTGGGGAATCTCCCGCCAGTGCCCGGCTACGATACTTTGAGGGTGGGTCTCAGGGTAGTCAGGACCCCTTTCCGGGCTCCTCTGAGGTCGCCGTCTAACAAATAGGAATAAAAAAGCTTCAAAAAACGAAATTGTGTGTTTTGCAATAGATAAATTAAGATACAAAATGTCACAGCATTTATCCTTCTGTATTAGGTATTAACAGGCATTCACATTATCTGAGTGAGTTGGTTACAGAACGACAGATTTGTGGAAAGGCTGACTTGAAAGGCGTGTGAATTCGACGCCTTTACGTGTCAAGCAGCTGTGTCAGCACGTGGGTATTTCTGACTCCGGCCACAGAAAACAGCTGAAGTCAAACACGGTGTAAAATCCTGCATTTCAGACTGCTGTTTTAAAAGTTAGAAATATAGTTTCATGATTTTTGATAAACAGAGGACAGATTGACAGTAGGGATTTATTTTCTTAATGCCTTTTTAAATAAGGATAAGAGTGGTTTTTGATGTTAAATAATAATGACTGTCTTTTAAAAGTGGCGCAGACTTTCAAGTTAAGTTTCTGTTCTTAGGGCTGTGAATGAATGCGTTTAAATATGATAGGCAAGGGATGTAGCTCGCTTTTCATATGTGGACTCATCAAAATTATTAGATTTATTAAAAAAAATTATTATTTTTATTATATTTTTTTTAAATTTAAAATAGGTGCATTAAATTCGTTTTGTAATATTTATAATGCCTAATAATGATGCTGTGACCTCCTAGCATCCACATTGAATTTAAGCCATGCTATACAGCAATAGGGGGTCACTTACATGTGAAATGTCACTTTACCCAGGCGTACAAAACTCATTTTTATAAGGGTATACATTATACATTTCTGATGCCACATCTCTGGGATATGTAGGGGACATTCTGGGGATGACTATTATGCAAAAACATTGTAGGAGATTCATTTTTAAGTGCCCCAAACATCAAAGTCGAAATTGAGTAATATTCACTGTTTAAATGAGGTTATTCCAATCAAAGCAGTTTTTAAACTGTCTCAGACTACAGTAACTGCACATATGTAAGCATAGAATGAATAGCTGACATCTATACTGCTAGACAAGCACTCGGCACACTGCTTACAAATATAAATATGTACAAAAAAACTGGCAGAAGTTATTAAGCTTACCTCTGAATTGCTGGTAGACAGGAATGAAGTGGGTTTTGCTGTTGCTCTTTCCGTTTCCAGGGTCACTTTGAATTGGGATACCCCCATGAAAACCTTGCACGCAAGATGGGACAGCTGCATAGGTTAAAGGCCGAAGTCCTACATTTAGAAGCCTGCAGGGCTCAGCGCAACGTTTGCTTTGACATTTCGACATTTGAAAGACGAAATGGCAGGGCAGGGACAGAAAGAGGTTTTGCTTACTTTTTTTGGCAAAAGCAAGTTTTTGTTCACTCACATGAATAGATTGCATAATAATAATGGTATATGTCAGCTTTTATTAAGACAATGGCTCTGTCATATGTATAGCACTAATGCTTTTAGGGCTGAATTAAGGAAGCAATGGGATTCAGTTTGAATTCATGTGCCCTCATGTTACACATGTACATTTGCTAAAGGAATATGTTCTTTAGCTAGCTGAATGTGCTATTTAGCTCCTCAGAGTTTGTTTATGCCCAGTTGCTACAAATTGGGGTTGATAGTGTTGACAGAATGAAACCTGTTACAGGTTTCCTACTGTCAAAAATGGGAGGAGGCTAGCTCCTCTACAAATTAAGGGTAGGCAAATTTATGTGTTCTCTCTCTTTTTCTTAATTTCTTTTGAGCCTGTCTAAACTGTCTGTGAAATAGCCATGAGACATTTAATTGGCTATTCAGTAATACTGTTTTAAACATTATTAGCATTAATAAAATGAATAAATAAATTTGCTATGTTACTGCCCATCCTGTCTGATGAAATTATGAAAGGATGAGTAGTCTAGATTGTGGTTTCCTTATTTGATCTTTAAGGGGAACTAGCTGTGGGTAGTTTTTGTTCTAAAATTCTCAGGTGATAACACCACGATTGTTTGTTATTCTCATGCTACATACAGTTTTGCAAGGGCATTGCTAGTTTTTATTAGTTAGTCTGTGTAAATAAACTGACAGTCCTAACTAGAGCTGATGTTGCATAGTTTGGATTGTGAAAAGTAGAATGCAGGGAAGATGCCTATGTGATCCTTAGCAAACATTTTTGAGGAAAATATTGTTTTATAGGAGTCTGTGTGTCACAAGATGTTCTGCTGGAGAAAATGTACCTATTATGTTGAAGTTTTTTAGTTCTTTATGTAATAGGAATCCCTGTTAAAGTAGCAGTTTTAGATTTTCCTGTTGCTCCTATAACATGAGAGCATGGTCCTAAGTATACAATGTAGGTGCTTTTATTGTCTGCAGTCCTGTACAAGTAATGCAAAGTCTATGAGTAAAAGTGTAGAACATTTCCTTTTTTCTTGAGGGTCTTTAGATGATTAAGATAGGAATATACAGATGTAAGGATTTGGAGTATGTCTGTATTGTTTTTCTCTTTTCCTCAGAATTTAGTAAATGAACACAGACTTCCTTGGCTGCTTGGGATTGGGTGACGTATTACTCTTGTCAGTTCACCAAAGAGTTCCTTTTATACTTGCCAATAGGTCCAGGCTGTTGTTTCTTTTACTCTCACATAGATGAAAGTGGTTCTTGGGTGCCTTGCTAATATATGTGGCGTCCCTAGACTAGGAAGTATTCTGAGACTATCCTCTCTGTTGATAGATTATTTCTGTGCCTTGTCTAAACACCTTTTGTTCTGTCCACCAATAGATATTTGCTGCCTTACAACCATTGCCAGAGGGGCGCGGACATCAGATCCAGCTTGGAGAGTCAGCACCAGTCCAGCTTGAAGTCAAAGTGAAGGTAACCAGCACAGGCATTGCTGACAACCAGGACCTCAGTGAAGGTAGAAGGCCGGAAGCACTGGGATGTGAAGTGTGTACCCCTGCCACTGTCTTGGGCGAAAGACGGGGTCACAAATCAGAAAGGAGAAATCGTGGATCAAGTTTTTGATGCCCAGCTGAGAGTCACAAACCGACCAGATCAGCAAGAAAGTTTTTGCTTGAGGTAACCCCCTTTGAAACAAGGGTTGCTTCAGAGATCCTAGCATCAGGCTTCTGAATCCTGGTCCCAAAGTGGCTGTAAAGTTTTCACCTTTGTTGGTCAAGAGATAGCTTGGCACACTGAATGCAATCTATGGCCCCAACGAAAGAGCAGTGTGCCAGCAGAGCAATACAGGAGTTAGGGAAGGACTTGAGTTCAGGGTACAGGTGCTGTGTCTCTGGTGCCTGTTAGATTGAAATGAAGAAAACTGGTGCACTGCCTGAGACACTGGACAGGATCGCTGAGAGCATTTGCCCTGGTGGGTTATTGCCCTAGCCTGAAAAAAGAAACTTTTCCCTTGAAACTAGGCCATGATTCCTGAGTTGCGAGTTGTGCAGCTCCACCGTGGGAACAACAAGAGCCTGCCTGTGAGGCTCAAACGGACACAGGGAGAAGACTCCCCTCTGGTTGGTTGTACAGCGGCTTTAATTTCCCAAGGACTTCCTTTTCTATTTTGTTGAAAATGTACCCCATTGGTCGTCCCATTTTTGAGGAGGAGCAACCCTTTGCAGCTCTTCGTCCTAATTCTCATGGTCTTGTGTGGTCCTCCTGGTCCCCTGGATCCAGGATTATTTTTGTAATAATATGTCTGACTGCTTTCATAATTGCATTGGGAATAATGTTTATTCTGCGAGAGAAAAGTTCATATGAGCAGCTGATAAATGTTACTTTACCCTTTCCTTGATTAATACTCTAGCCCTCATAAAGGAAACACTGGAAACGTCTAGTGAAAATGTTTTTATTAGATATGTACTGTTGGCTATTTTGATATTGAAATTGATGGTCACTGAAATGCATAGGAGCCTTGAAAATGTTTTTACTGGATGGTTCTAGGATTTGCTTAGGACTAGAAAGCTAATAGTTCTGTTTCTGATAATATTAATTACTCTCTCCTGCTATCTGTATGACCCAATTCTCTGTTCCCTTTGTACTCCTGCTCTATACCTTATACATACCAGCTTAACAATATTTAGAATGAGAAATGCCCACCTAGCAATGAATTAGGATATTGATAAATTTATGAAAAAATTAATGTGCATATTTTTTTTTTTCCTACTGGATTATGGGAAATGTCTTTAGCTCATGCTAAAAGGATCGTCTGTTGAAGATTGCATTAATCTCTTTGCATGAGCTGAAAGCCATTTTGTACTTGGCAGCCATTTTAGTTAGCTATGTGCTGGCCATTTGCTGTTTCCCTCTCCCAGAGTCTTGCACATGCTCAAATGGGCCTAGCTAGTAGAATGCACCTGTTCCTAGTATAGAACTGTCAGGCTGTTCTAACTGATGTCAGCAACTTATTACTCCTCCTTCTTGTTGACTGTGCAGTTTCTGTATGACCATCTATGTGCATAACTCTTCTCATGTGTACTTGTACCGCCTTTTTCAGCCCCTGTGTGGGTATAAAAGGACCATGCTTCTTCTGTTCAGTGTGCTACTTCACTCAACACCGAAGGGTGCTGTGTGAATGTAGTTCCACCTCATGAGGTTTATTAAACTTTGTATTTTCTATTCCAGTTTCTGTGCCAACTTCTTCCTATTGGTCTGAGGACTCTGTAGAGAAGGGCGTACCCCTTGCACTGGTAGGCCTAGCTGAGGTCACCATCAACAGTCTGACTGAGATCCTGCTAATCAGGACCCCAGTCTATATGCTTTCTCCCTAAAATGTATTGATATGTACTTAGGTACACTCCAGATTGGATATTGGGGTACCCTTAGAAGTCCCTCGTATATGGTACACATGTACCCAGGGCATAGGTACCCCAGAGGCCTCCCATGGGCTGAAGCATGAAAAATGGAACTATAGGTCTGCCATTGCAGCCTGTGTAAGCTGGTGCATGCACCACTTACGTTAGATATAGGTTTACTATATCTATAGGTCACTACACTTAAAACCTATAAGTAGCCTCTATAGCAGGCCTTAACAATACTGAAGGCAGGGTGCTGGGTCTTACATGAGAGGGTGCCCCTGCATGAGCAGAGCCACTCTTCATCCTTCAGAGAACATTCTCCTGGGTTGTCTGTGACACAGCCAGACATATAGGTAGAGGTGCATTATAACCTCGCAGTAAATGCTATCTCAAAACAAAACTTGTCATGTTTGGCATCAAACACTTTGGAATCATACCTCCACACCGGTAACCGGTGTGGGAAGGTATGATTCCACCTTTCTGAAGCAAGCTTCGTGGGTCCCTGGTCTTCCCGGTACCAGCCTTATCTACCTGGACAGCACAAAATGGCTGCTGCCGACCAGAGACACATTTCTACCCTCCTGCTGCTGAGCCAAGCTCGAGCAGAGGAAGGCAGCACAATAGGCATCCTGTCACAGGGAGGTGTGACCACCTCCCAGACAGGATTTAGTGTATTGGAGATGGGTGGGTGCACTTACAAAGTGTCTGATAGTCTGCACGAGGTGCACATTTGGTGTCCCTGTGCCTAGTCCAGCTCAAACCAGTTCTGGGAGCCGTTGGCTCCTGCTCTGGTACAAAAGTGGACAAAGGACATGGGTGTAACCACTCCTTGTCCTGGCCCACCCTGGGAGGGTCCCCTGAATCAGTCCAACCCTCTCCCGTGGGTACAAAAGGGCTTACCTGACTGTAGGACCCTAGATTCAACATGGACAAGATTCTGAACAAGAAACCACTGACCTTCGACCGTCTGGACACTCTGGACTTCGACACGGACCGACTTCGTCTCCCTCTCCGTGTAAAGCATCGTCTGTTCCCGGGCTCCATACCGGCTCCATGCAGGACCTGTGGAGCATCAAGGACAACTGAAGTATCTCCCTTGAGTCACTCACCTGCATTCGCAGGCACCGTAATGCAACTGACTGGCCTGTTGATTCTGAGCTCCTTCAGACTCCGAAGTCTCCAGCAACACAGGAGGTGGGTTCCTAAAGTCCTTGAGATTGAGCTGCGCTCTCACCAAGTTTGAGGCCAGTAACCCGAATCCATGTGCATCGTGTACAATTGCAAGTGAATATGCTTGTTGGTGTTCCCCAGCTTTGTGCATTAGGCTGTCAATAGCCCCAACCTCTGCGCAAATTTCCTACCAAGAACTTTGGCCCTTTCGCACTCTGTGCCCTGCAAGCTGTGGTTTTGTGAAACTGCTAGAGGTCCCCTTGCAACTCCTGTTCCTTTGGCCGGTGGGTTCATTTGATAAACAATCCTGATTTTCTTGGGCTCCCCTGGTTGCTCCAGGCTTGCCCTGACTCCCCTTGCTGTGGTGAGTCCTCTGGTCCTTGCTCAGCCAGACCGTAACCTTTCTTGCCCTTCTTTGTGGGTTGCATTGCCAAGGCTTGATGTTGCTCCCGCCGGACACCGACTCCTCAGCACTCGACATCCTTTGTGGCACAGCTCGTATCTGGCTCCGGGTTGTCCTCGACATCTCCTGGTCCCTGTAGCTGTAGAGTCAAGGCCTCCTTCTTCACAGCTGAAGCACCTGACATCGTTGGGCATTTGTCTACCGAGCCCCTGGTCACTCTTGAATGACCCAGACTCTGTCCCCTCTGCTTTCAGGTTCCTTCCATCAAGAATCCACCTACAGATTCCACCGGACACTTTTCTTCTTTCCGGCAGTGGCATTTCTTGGAAGACTCCCATTGAGAACAAGGGCAGTTTCCGATGCCACTTTAGCCCTATGCATCCGGCTCCTCTGGAATAGGTAACTCTGGTACTTCGGTATCCACGGGTGGGATGGCTCTCCAACCTTCTATGTTCCAAAGGGTTTCCTCGTAATCCACTGTGAAGGGTCCTTAAACTTTAAAATTGCATCTGCGACTCTCCCATTGAATTGTACGTAGCACGCCATCATGTTCTCACACTGCACCCGTTCTCCGTGGGGTCCCTACTTACTCATCTTGGGTGGTTCCTTGGGGTCCCAGTGATTACATACATCGGGACATTGTCTTGACTCGAGTCATGGTTCTTAAACCACTATTTTAGTATATGGTTTGGTCTCCCCCGGGAGCCCACTGTGTATTAGTGCTACTTACAATTGTTTTGGTGCTACAGTGTTGTGTGCTTTGAGTTTATCTGCGTGTAGCAGATACTGTGAGATATTTAAGGTATTATAATAATAGATATATATTCTTATAACTACTGTGTGGTTCTCCTTTCATTTAACCAATACAATAAGGTTGCATTCTGGTAAACAAGCTGCTTAAGATTTCTTCAAGACTAAGCCTGAAGGCTGCTTTCCCCAGCTAGCACTTGGAAAGCTTTCTAAGGTTATCTTTTGATCACTTAAATCACTATAGGGGTTATTTGGACTGGTGCAAGGTGCCCACTTTAATTGGTGGACATCATATACCAGGCCAACTTCTCACATTGGTGTGCAGCGGTTGGGATTCAAGCCTGCATTGTTTTAACAGATAAAGCTTTGTATTGATTAACTGAAAACCACTAAGTACTAGGTACATATAATACTAGCTTAGAATAAGTAAGTTCTACGGAACTTAGTTTGGGTAAGTCAAGAGTATGGCACACCCTTTCTCCAACCTCAGAGAGTTTAGTTCCCACTAGGTTAGGTAGGTGCAACACCTCAGCACACTCAGTATGTCTTCTAAAGGAGATGCCAATGGATCTCTGCCCTCTAGATACAGTGAGCTTTCATTCCAAGAATTGAAAGCCCTGTGTGTCTCTAGAAAGCTGAAGACCAGGAGAACTGCAAACACCCACCACCTCATAGAGGCCTTACTGCTTGATGATCTTAGGAAGACCCCTGGGTCAGATGAACAGGAGAAAGTGGGTGAGGCAGGGAATGAGGACAGGTCATGAGGTGACACATTTTATGACTTATACTTAAACCCTGGCCAGGAGGACCAAGATGAAAATATAGTGCTCCCCTGCTCCGTCGTGCAACACAGCACAGCCTCGCAGTGGACTGCACTGTGTTGCTTAGAGATATTGTAGATCTCTCCCTCAGTGTTTCTTCTTTGGAGGTGGCTATTTATATGGCTGCCAGCCAAATTGTACGTAATCACTGCTGTTTACCCAAAGCCAAGCAAAAAAACCATAATTTTATTTATTCAGCTAGTGGACAGGTAAATATTTGAAACTTTACTATTTATTGAGCCATGGGATAACTAGCAGAGATAATGTATAACATGACCCACAACAGCATAAATAGTGTAAATGAGGTCTTTAACCGGACATGAACAAAAGGGACTTCATGCAGTGGCAGTGTGATGGCCATCTTGTAAGGAAGGGGTGCAGGAAAGTGTGTGTAGCATTTGAAAGCAAATGCACATACCAATGTACAAAAGAATGTACAAATGTCAGAGAAAGAATTAAGCTAAGTTTTTTTACAGGTAAAAACAGAACAGTAATATCAATTTGGAATAAATACATGTGTTGTTATGTAATTAAAATGAGTAGAAATCAAATTTCTGCCTCGGGCTTCTTGTTTTGGCACACATATATTTTGTGTTGCAGTCTGGGAGAATGTGATAGCCTGCATAACACACTTTAATGTTATGTATGCAAAGAATAATTTGATCACATGTTATATGTTTACTTCACTCATAAAAATAAATTGTTCTTTTAATGTTCATCCTCCACTTTTTGATGATTTGATCATTTATGGAATCATTCTGATGGAAGCTGAATAAGCAAACCCTTCCACGCCATTCACCTAGAAATAGATGCCCTGATGTCCATGTCCATGAGTGGTCTCCACACTGGCAATTCAGTCACCTGCCAAATGTATCTTCTGAATTGTCATTTCGGTTTTAACATGCAAGTAGTGCTTTAAGTCGACTGTGTCATGTATATCTTCTGGGCTCCCATTTTATTCCTTAACAGATTTGTCTCAGCAAACAAAATCTGAAAGCCAAAAATAAGTACCCCGCTAAGGTTGAGGTGGAGAAAACCTGGGTAAAGAAGGAAGAGGATTGGAAGTGTAAAATGATCACCAGTATGAGGATAAGGACCAGGAAGTGTGCCATCAGGAGGGCCTGGAGGACCTGTGTGAGGCGGACCAGTACTAAAGAACCAAAAACTAAATAAAAAGTACCCAAGGTGAACAAGGCCAGAAGGAACCAGAAACAAATGGATGAGAAGGCACTAGACCAAGAGAAAAAAGACAAGTTGTACTGCAGCCAGGGTAAGAAGGTCAGGAGGACCAAAAGGATATGGATAAGGGGGATTGGTACCCAGAGGACCAAGGCCAGCAGGAACAGAGGAGCCAGGGTTAGGAGGACCAGGAGGCTCTTAAGCAGGAGAATGAGGAGGGCTTGGAGGGCCCAGGAACATCAACCAGGACCAAGGGAAACAATGGAAAGGAAGACCACAGAGATCATATCAAGGAGAACCAGGAAACCAGGAGCAGAAGGACCAGGTCCAGAAAGACCATGACTGGGAAGGATCTGAGCTAGCAGGACCAGGAGTCCCCAGAGTAGCATGGTCAGGATGGACAGAAATACCTAAGGCAAGGCCCATTGGGACCAGGATTAAAGGTCCATGAGAGAACTAGGAAGACCAGTGCCAGGGGGGAAGAAAGACCAGACCCAGGAGGAACAGAACTAAAGAGATCAGGGTAAAGGGGTAAGAACAAGTAAAACAATGGCCAACCAGGAGAACTAGTAGGGCTAGGATGGGACAGGAAGACCAGGGGGACTAGGAAGGCTAGGGGGGACAAAGCATATGGGTCCAGCCTCAGAAGACCAGATCCAGAGGGACAGACAAAGGAGTACCAGACTAGGAAAACCAGGTCTACGTGGACTATGAGGGAAAGGAGGATTAGGACAAGGAAGATCCAAAGGACTAAGGTGGAGTTCTAGGAACAGGATGACCAGGGGAGAAGGGACAGGATGGTCAGAACCAGGAGGTCCAGAACAAGGAGGATCATGACCACTTGGTATAGAACATAAGGACAAGAAGCAGACGGGTCAAGGCCAGGATGATTAGGACCAGATCCTGAGATATGATCCTGAAAGGACTGGGCCTAGGAGGCTTGGGAAGATCAGAAGCATGGGAACAATGGTCACTAGAACCAGGGAGAAGGACAACAGGGGTGAGGGGGACCAGTACCAAATATATCAGGAGGATCAGAGCATTCAGGGGCATAGCAAGAAGGAATAAAAGGATTAGAACCAAGAGGAACAAGGCTAAGTGTTCCAAGGAGACCAGGACTCTTGGTTACAGTCCGGAGTACAAATGGAGCAAAAAAACTGATACCTGGAGTAGCGGGGCTGGGGTGAGCAGAATCAGGATGACCAGGGAAGCCAGAGGGATTAGCCCTGGATGGCCAGCAGTACCAATATCAAAATTACTAGGCTCAGATGGACCCAAACAGAGAACCAGAGCCAAGAGGACCAGGGCCACCAGAAAGATGTGGGGAATACGTAGCCATTAGGACAAGGGATCAAGTGGGATGAGAACTGGGTGGATTACAGGGATAGGGATAGGCAGGGGCAGGGCTAGGAACACCAGTCCGGTACCATAACCAAGAGGATCAGGACACAACTACCAAGTAGAGCAGGAGGCCAAGATCTGGGGCAGCAAAATGATGGGAAACAGGAGGACCAGGACAACCAGAGCCAAAAGGCCCAAGGGGATTGGACCAGAACCAAGATGATTAGGCCCAAGAGGATCAAATAAGGAGCACAGGGACCAGTAGATGCAGTACCAGGTGGACCAAAAAGACATCACCAAGGTCAGGAGGATCAGGATGACCCAAACCAGAAGGAATTTGAGTGTTAGACTCAGGAGGACCAGGACAAGAAGGGCCAGATGGTGCAGAAGCAGCAGACCAGCAGGACTAGTTTGATGAGTATTGGTAGGTCCAGAACAAAAGGGACCAGTAAAAATTCATACCTGGACTAGGACAAGGAAGCACCAGAAATATGCAGGGCCAGTAACGTCAGGGCAGGAAGGGGCTTGAACCAGGAGCACCTGATCCAGGAAACCAGCACCAAGGTGACCTGCACCAGAGGGACCAGGGCCAGTAGGAGGACCTGGAGAAACAGAACAACCCGGAAAAGAAGGACTTGAAATCAGACTAATAGGAAGATCAAGACAAGGAGGCATTGAAGGTATTTTTTTCGTGTGACTTTGTTCCCATAATTTTGGCTTTGCACTGGTGGTTACAGTGTGAGTAATGGAGATGTGAACGAGGGATCTGTATGGGATGGAACATGCAGGAGATGTAATGCAGTGTAGTGTTTTTGTATTGCTGAAAGGTGCATGTTTTCTGTGGATTGTGCTTTGGTTGTTGTGAGGCATCCAATGGATATGTGCAACAAGTTATTGTTATAATTCAGTTGCGATAACACCTTTATGAAAACACAGAAAAATTACAAAGGCATATTAGAATTTTTATTTTTGGACATTATTTAAAAATTTCAATTTTAACTGGAAATATTCTCCTAAATACTATATTTTATATCAGAAAATCTATGCCTCAGTATGTTTGCTATCCCCATCGCTATTTTGGGGTGCAAGGTATGTTGCTTTTAGGCTTGTGAATGCATGGATGATTTTGAAAATGCCTAGGTATCTCATAAAGATGAGACAAGTCATTCATAGAAATGGCAGGAGGTGCTGTCATCATGGGCATGGAGAACCAGGGATTACAGTATGGTAGCAGGGGAGACTGCTGACACTTCATTGCTGCTGGGTCAGGGTACATTGTCTGGCAGACTGGAAGCATATATATTGGACCAAATCCTGATGCGGATAACGGTGGGACCAGATGATAGGCAGCTGATGCATTATCGGTAGCCAGGTCCAGATGTGTTCCTGGATTTTGCCCACAATGTATACAAGGATGGAAATTGGCCAGGTGACACATTTTCATGCTGTGCTCAAACGCCCTTTGCAGGCGCTGCCTTTTTGCAGTTAAAATGATTTCCCCATTTCTGAAATAACTGCTAGGATCAGCCAGCTTCTGGGACGCTGAAAGCTTTCCAAGAAAGGTGTGTTCTTCAGTTTGGTAAAGTTCAGAAGACAGTTCCTCTCTCTGGATGCCGCGACAGCTGCCAGGGGGATGTTTGAGGTCATCTTGGACCTCAGCGTCTTTACTTTCCAACTCTGATTCAATGTCAACTGTGAAGCTGTTCATGGACGACCTTCTTTTCATTATGGCCGGTGCTCGAATTCCTTGTTAATGCTAATGCGGATTACGGGAGAGCTACAAAGGAGAACAGAAAATACAAAACGTCAAAGACATGATGCAACCATATCTACACCACAACGTGAGCTACATATTCTCCTTAATTTTTTTTCAAATTTAAAGGCCTCTTTAAACCTTTGATGGTGCAGAGGGGATGGTTTTCTGAAAAAAATACACCGATAACTGGCAACTGAAGACTAGAAGCTGTTTCATTTTCAGAATATCTGTCGGGTTTAGCAATAATATTTATTTTACTAAAAAGGAATTTTACCAAATAAATGTATGAGCTGCAAAAGTAGGATTAAGTAACGCTCACTTCATCCCCCACACATAGATTGATGCGCTAAAGTTCAAAAGCTCTACTGCAGGACATTATGTCATCGATTTTTATGTGATATTCTTAGATAATCACTAAATTTATGTGAACAAAAATACGAGTGAACATTCCATCCACTGAATACAGTTAAACCGCAATGGATTTTAGGGAGAGTTTCTACTCATTAAATATCTAGCTACCCAAAGGTCAGTTGGCCGGTGGAGGATAAAGGGGTGGCCAAATGGGAACAACAATTTCTGAAATTAACTACTGTACCGCCCATATTTCAGGAGTCTCCTGGAAAGGATTGGGTTTTATGTTTGGTTACATTAATAATAAAAACTACTAGTCAAGAGCATCAAGCAATTGTAGAAGACCAATCCGTGTTGTAGCTAATACAACTAAAATTACATTGAATACAAATAAAAGTAAGTCATAAAGGAGGGAAAGATAAAATGTAAAAAAAAAAAGAAAAAAAAAGAAGAAGAAAATATTAAATTGTGTGAGCAAACTTTTGAATTCTTTCTAAACGTGAGACGGAACAGTTTTAAACCATTCAATGTTGCTATTTTGAGGAAATACTTTTGTTTAGAGACAATTTTACTTTGATCCACGTTCAAAAACAGAGCTCCACAAATAGGGCTAATAAATTGGGATCGAACACACATGAAATAAACCTTCTTCCTTAGATGATTTTACACCATGTGGTTGAAGGCATATCAGTGTAGCGTTGGTGAAAGGAAAGTCAATCTTCACCTTGTCCTCTAATAAAGAAAGGGCCACTCATTTGTCAGTTGTGAAACAGCTTTTTCTAAGGCTCACTTGTGTTAATTAGTGCACATAACTCAGAATGATCTCAATATATAACATTCATATTTGAAAGCGCACGTTCACCCACTGAATACCTGTTTTTTATTGCTACCCAACGCTACTCATTTTATCGACCTTAGTATGATGAAATGCTGAGTGGACCCACAGGAATTTGAACCTGTGACCAAAAGGTCAAACACAGGTCCCTACAGTGGACGCATTAGTCCACTAAGCGACCAGACCCACATAAAATGTTCTCATCTGCAGCTAACAATAGTTCAAGGTGGTAGATTTTGGACTGTTCCTTTTTGTATATCCACTGAAAAATCTCTCCCCACCGCTTCCCTGAATTTTGGATTAGACCATCAGACCTAACAGCTCACATGGAGCTACCATGTGTTTCACGAAATTGTCTCTCTTCGCATTGCTTTATGGTGAAGAGCTGATTTGACCCAGTGAAACAAGAGGTGAGCTAGAAACAGGGGCGGCTCCTCCGCTAAGGCAAAGAAGCGTCGCCCCACTGTTCTCTGAGAAGTGGAAAAAGGAAAAATAAAATGATAATAGCATCGTAGCTGCGGGGCTGGTGCCACAGGGGGAGGAGTGGTGGGCACTCTCTAAATGCACATGGCGGTTTGGCCGGCCGTCTTGGGCCAGCCAAACAGGCATGCGCACTTTGCATGTTCTTCATCGGGCTGGAATACATATCCTGGGGGGAGAACATGCACAGGCTCTAAGTCCCCCTCTGAGGACTGAACCATTGTGATTGGCTTAGGGGAGCCTGTGTGCTTCCTGCTTCTGGGACTCGCCAGGAAGGGAAGCAATGACAGAAGAGAGACAGCAGCCGTGAAAAGGAACGTTTTGGTGGGGTTGCACCCCCTCATTCCCTGTCAACTGCCACTGGCTAGACAGTCTTGCTAAGAGTTGGAGTCTAGCTTGTATGTGGAATCTCTGTGTAGCTGTTGCCCATCGGGGTGTGTTTTTTAAACTCCACATAACAAGGGCGCCAACCTGAGATGTTTTTGTCTGTCTGAGGGAAGTTTGAAGGGAGTCTCACTTACTGCTCAGCATAAAACCCCACTCATACTTATGGACCATTTCCCTTCTCTTACTCTCACATAGAGACTGGTTTTTTTTATAAGTTGGCGCATCAGAACCCTACTCAATGAAGTAAATAAATAAAGGAAACAATATTTAGCTTAATGGCAGATCATCAGTTTTAAAAATTTCAAGAGTAAATTATATGGACCTGGTACCCTGGAAGGGCAACATGATTTTTTCTAGTTTTGCCACCTTCTCAAAGTAGGTTGTTTAAAATAAGGATTTGAGTTAAGGTGATGTGTTTTATCTGGTCTTCTGGCACCTATGTCAAAATGTTATGGGAGCCTAGTGTCTCATTTACTAATATTTGATTTGCAAAAAATGGTAGCAAATTGCGCACTGACTTTTTGTGACTGGAATAATATTTTGAAAACTGATCTATGTGCTAATAGCATAATTGCAGGGGGTTGCAGAATAATCTGCCTAATTAATGTTCATAAGGCAGTCTGCAATTTGTTTGCAGCATTCATAGAGTTGGTGGCCAGCAAGGGTTAAGCATCATCCCTATATTGCATTTCAAAATGGAAAACCTATTTTTTTCTAAGGCAGGCTGTGTTTGATAAAGGGACCAGTACTGCTTTAAAAGATAAAATCTTTCAGTTTTGAAAATCTTCAGGGGAAGCAGACAGTGGTATGCAGGACCACTGCCCACTCTAGGCTGCCAACACTATTACCAATGCTTAATTTGAGCCGGTGGGCACCACTGACACTCATTTTGGGGATCAGCACTTATTTCACTGTATCAGACATTTACGAGTGGGAAAACCACACAAAGCGGAAAGACTGAGGAAACAAATGACAGAAAAAGGAGAAAATAGGAACATCAACATTAAGATAAAGGGACAGGGAGTGCCTGGTAGTGGATTTAAGACTACCAAGGTTTGGTATTCAGCACACCAACATTTAATTGCACCAGCAGTGGGATTCTGAGCTAACCTTTGGCCACCGGCACGCCTTTTTTTGACAAATTAACCACTGACTATTAAAAAAGGAGAAAGGTCTTAAGAGGACCTTTAGCCCTTGCGAATCAGGTATTACCCCACCTTGGGGCTTGGTTTGGTCCATCAATGGTTTGCAACTGATACTATGGTCATAAACCAGTGATGTATTACTTTCCAAATCCGAAATACGAGGCAAACGCCCCTTTCTTGCCCCCTTCTATTTATGATTTGGAAAGGATTCGAAAAGAATGCTTATGAGTAAAAAATACTTTTCCGACTACGAAAATAGCTTTTGAACATTTAGAAAAGCTCTTTTGAAGTCACAAACTGTGTGATTTTGTAAACTGCAAGGTATACTTTTGCAGAAGGGCTTTGTACATGGGGCCCGTAAACTCTTATGTATCAACATATTTCCATATAGACACAGAACGAGTAAAGGGCCAGATGTACAACCTGCAAAATAGCGCATCGCAAATTGTGAGTTGTATGTACAACAGTGTGTGTCACACTGTTTGTGATTCCCAATGGGGTCGCAAATTAAGAGGCTCATGAATGTTAATGAGCCTCTCGCAATTTTCGACCCCATTGGGAATGGCAGGCCCTCCCAGGTATGGTGGCCTGCTGGGCTCAGCAGACCACCATGTCTGGGACTGCGTTTAAATAAAGCAGTTTTTTTTAATGCAGCCAGTTTTCCTAAAATGGAAAACGGGATGCATTTAAAAAAGAAAAAAATGAAACGTTTTTGTTTCATTTTTTAAGGGCACGTAGTGGTACCCTTCGCTTTTGCGAGTGCATTACCACCCTCTTGAAGAGTGTTTGCAGTCGCACACCATACATACATGGGCTTGCGCTCACTATTAGGAATGCCCCTTCATAATAGCGAGTCACAAAACCTATTTAGCAAGTCGCAAATAAATTGCAACTCGCTCTATAGGTTTTGTACATAGCCCATGCTGTTTTCGCAGGCGCAATCGGGTTCACAAACCCATTTGCGCATGCAAAAACGGTCGTACATCTGGCCCAAAACCCTTTAAAGCATCAAGGCCTTGGCGACGAACTGTGCACACTGAGAATTTCTGGTAAGAAACAAAAAATGGAAAAAGCTAATTAATGTTGCACTTCTGGATACATGAATCAGAATCAATCAATCAATCAATCAATATCAACTTTATTCGGTAGTTTTGAAAAAACACCATAAAAGTTCAAATAGAATAAAAACACAGTTACATTTGTATAAAAAAAAAAAAAAAAAAAGGTTAAAAAGATTATTAAAATGTACATTTTTGGGCACCGCCAGCAATACATGGAAGTAAAAAGTGCATCACAATTTCATTAGGGCAAATTTTTCCAACATGTGCAAAGACGTACAGTTTTTCTGTTATCTCAGTCCCTTCGTTAATATGTATAAGCGATGTTGTTCGAGGTTATAAATTTGTGCGGTGGCGTATACAAAATTTAAGGTAAGATACAATCGCTTTCGCATAGTTTTCATTTTCCAGAAATTGTAGTGCCAAATACGCTGGGCGACATTGACGGAAACCCCAGAACTTCAAGATAGGGAGTATCCAGCGCTTCCGGGGCTCGCTATAGAATTTGCAGAATAACATTGTGTGTATCGTTGATTGTGGCGATACCAAATCACAAGGGCACATAGAGATGGTAGAAGTCCTGACATTTTGCTCAGGAAATAGAACTAGTAGGTGGAACAAATCAAGTCTGAAGCGGGTAAGCAGCATTCTTTCAAACTGTGTTATTTTAAAATTTAGGTAAGGTTCAGCAGAAAACGCAGTCTGGACTAGCAGGGAATGTTGGACTGATGGCTTGTGGACCTCGGATAATAAACGTAGCTGACGTAAATGAGTTAAACACTCCCTTTTTAAGGTCTTTTTAGGGATTTCCTCTATCAGCGATGGATGGTCAAAGTATTTCCTATATCCAAGATCTGTCAATAACGCTTTGACGTACGACAGCCATTTGATTTTCTTAGCGTGGTCTAGCGTTAAAATATCTTGTATAATCGTCCTGGTCAAGTGGCATTGCTCGGTAACCCATATTCTGCGCCACAGCATTATTGGTTGTAGTTTTATGATGTCAGTGATATAGTCAATGCCCAGCTCAGAGTGGCAGGCATAGGTGGAGCAGGTTTTGGGCACCGCCAGCAAATATCTAAGGAAAGAATTCTCTATTGTTTGTATTGAGTCCACGTTTTTAAAACCCCAGATCCCCGCCCCATATGTTGCAGTGCTTACACATTTTGCGTTATATATTTGCACTAGTTCTTTAATTTGTCTCTGCCCCAATCTCTGCGAGAAGGTTTTTAGTGATGATGTCTCTCGGAGGAAAATCAATTTTCTTGTATTAATGGCTGGAGTCCATTTGAATTTTTCGTCAATGACAATCCCTAAATAGGGATAGGTTTTAGTCCTATCCAGGTGTTCGCCCTGCGCCATTAACTTCCTGTGTTTTACGTTTCTTTGCTCCCCTGAGTGCATTGTGTACGTTTTTTTTGCGTTCAGTTTCAGGTTTAAACTTGCCATAAAATCACAATATCTGTTCAGGGCCATTTGTAATTCGTTTGAAGTTCTTGCTAGGATAACAGCATCGTCGGCATATAGAAGTGCTGGTATCTGCCGACGAACTGTTGCCGGGAGGTCCTTACTGCCTTGTAGCATGGCAACCTCTAGGCCATTCGTGTATAGGGTGAATAAGAAGGGGGCCAATACGCACCCCTGCCTGACCCCCTTTTCCACTCTGAAGAAGTTAGTGAGCTCGCCCTTTGTCCCAAATCTTACCCTGCCAGTGGTGCCTGTATATAGTTCGCGTAAGAAATCCACAATTGGTGTAGGAACGCCCATTTTCAAGATTGTATTCCACAGCATTGAGTGTGACACGCAGTCAAATGCTGCGGAAAGATCGACATAGGCCATGTGGAATGAGGACCCTTTGGCGTCCAGGTATTTGCTCGCCAGTAGGGACAGGTTTAGAGCCTGGTCAGTTGTTCCTAGTCCCTCCCGGAAGCCATATTGTAGATCGGAAATAATTTTGTGTTCTAAGGCCCACTCCTGGAGGCGGTCAAGTAATATTCGTCCTGCCATTTTGCCTAGGGAGTCCAGGAGGGAGATCGGCCTATAGCATGTTGGACTATTTCGATCTCCTTTCTTGAAGATAGGTACCAAGATTGATGTTTTCCAGGATTCCAGGATACCTACTTCAGTGGTGGCGTTCAAGACGTTAGTTAGTAGCGGGGTCCAAAGATCTGGAAGGTGTTTAAAAACGTCAACCGGAACGCCGTCCGGGCCTGGTGCTTTGGCTGTTTTTGAAGATTTTAAAGCTTTTTGGACCTCTTCATGGGAGAAGTGAAGATTTAACGGATAGACAATTTGTGGTAGAGGTTCAGGCTGATCTGTGTCTTCGGTCGGGTCTATGGCAAAGACTTTAGTAAAATGGTTCACCCATTCGTGTTGGCTTATAGATACATCAATTGATGGAAGGTTGGATTTCTCTGTTAGGAGTGGGGAACGAACTATCTGCCAGAACAAAGCACTATCGTTAAGTTCCGAGCTTTGGATCAGTTTTGACCATAGTTCAGCTTTTACTTCCTTTTTCCTGTTTTTTAGGGCGGCTGTATACTCTTTTCTAAGTCTGATGATTTCGACTCTGTCCTTATGTTTACTGTTCAGAGCTTCCTTTAGGCGTGTAGATGCTTTAGTACATGCTGTATCAAACCACCCTTTCTTCAGTTGGGGCCTTTGTTTGTGCTTTTTAGTCAATTCTTTTTGTATGGTTGTTGTAATTGATAGAAAGCTTACTATAGTTTCACTAGGGTGGGTGGTGGAATCCAAGCAGTTAATAATATCCGTTTGGTTATTTGTGACAATTTTTTTTGTTGTGGCTTCTTTATCAATATTACCCCACTTCAATGTAAAGCCATTCAAAGAGCCTAGCTCTAGATCGCTTTGATTTAGAGCGGTCAGAATGTCATATGGCTTATTCTTTGTTCTTTCAGCGAGGACCATGATAATGGGGAAATGGTCACTTAAGGGGTTATTAAAAACCTTAAAATCTTCTACGATGGATCCTATGGGTGATGAGATCAGTATAAAATCAATTATACTTGTTAAACCTCTTCCGTTGAATGTGGGCTGAAATTGAACAGGTGGATTCTTTGTTTCGTTAGCAAAGTTTAGTTCTAGTTCAGCCATGAGTTCATTCATTTTTTCCCCCCCATTAGAGTGTGTAAAATGCGTGAGGTTTGTATCGGACTCATCACTAATACCGCATTTATTATTGTCACTATTACTGCATAGATGTAAGTTGAAATCTCCGCCCCAAATTGTTATGCATGCCTTTTTGATGTGAATAGTTCGTTGCTTTTGTATTATTGCGGAGATCTCTGGGAGTAGCGTGTTCATAGCAGAGTTGGAGAGGTTATTATAAAAGTTTATAATAAGGTAAAGTCTTTGTTTGGTGACCTTGACTGCTATGATCTGAAAATTTGTATCTAAACTTATGGGAATTATCTCATCCACGGAAAGGGTGTTTTTGATATAAATAACTAAGCCTCCGCTATTTCTGCCAGAAGTTGATTTCGTCGCAGGTGACCAAAAAGTTTTAAAGCCTAGTATATGTATAGGCCTTATGGCCCACGTCTCCTGAAGACAGATACAACCGCTCAAATTGATCTGGCTTAGGAAGGCGGGGTCGATTTTCTTTGCGGAGAGACCTGCGATATTCCAGTAGGTAAAATGAAACTGCAAAGTATCTAAGATAGAGTCAACTGGATTGCCTGCTTTAGCCCTCCGTTCGATGATTTCCTGATTAGTTTGGGTCGGTGTTGCAATTGTAATAACTTCATAATTGAGTTTTGAGCACTCAGGTTTAATGAGAGGAAAAGGCAAATGCGTAGGAGTTATTGCAAAGGTGGGATATGAGTTAGATGATGAAGTTGGGTTCGTTTTGGATGATTGTGAGAATTCCCCAATATTGTAAGGGTTGAAAAGTCAATCGTTAAAATCTAAACCAGAAAAGGCATTAAATCTGTTATATATGGGGATGTTAAAGGAAGTAGCTAGCGGGGGAACTAGTTGTCTCCATCGATTATCTCCATTCTCTTGATGGGGAGTATCAGAGAGATAAGGATGGATAGATGGGGGTATGGACGTTTGGCTCTGATGCCACTGGACCGAGCCTGTTGGGTATAGAAACTTAGAGTTCTGGTGAGGGATGGAAGGGTAAGAGGTAATAGGATAAGGTCTTTCTAAAAAAGGATTAGTAGGGGCAGACGGGATGTTGGTGGTTGTATTTAGTAAATGCCTGTAGAAATAACCTAATGGGAGAAGGGTTGTGTTGAATTCCCAAGTAGAGGGTGGTGGTGCTTTGGCTAGTGTCTTTTCGGCCCACTGGGGGTTTCTGAAAGTAATAACTACACAATCCCCCTCGAATTTTTTCCGTAAGGGGCCTATCCAACCTACTCTTTGCGTGTGGGAAATTTCCCCTACACATTCTATTGGGAAGTTACAATTCAGGCTTAACCAATGAAGTATCTTATTTTTCAGGGATGTTGTTGTTTCACTCTGTTCTTGCTTAAGTGTTGGAACGTTTACCAGTACAAGGACGTAGGCTCCGCATTCAGGTGGAAGGGTAATGCGTGCCGGTATCTGTCTAGATT
This sequence comes from Triturus cristatus, assembly GCF_964204655.1. Taxonomy (NCBI): domain Eukaryota; kingdom Metazoa; phylum Chordata; class Amphibia; order Caudata; family Salamandridae; genus Triturus; species Triturus cristatus. Next base: position 875,059,322 of record NC_140588.1, read on the forward strand.
TATAAGGTTGTTCGTATGGTATCTTTGATTGCTGGGATTTTGCATTAAGCTGATTTAGTTGTGTAGGTTTCTGCGCTGGTTTCTGTGAACCTTTCTGGGATGGTATAGAGGTGCTTACCGTTTGTAAGTTAGCTGTTTGAGTGTTTAAATTAGTGATAAGTGATGTTATATTGGGCGTGGGAGGTTTGCTTTCGGCAATTATACTGTTACTGTGAGAATTTTGTTTCGGGAGGGTTGTTAACGTCGATATGGGTTTCTTGACTGTGACTGTCTTAGAATGGGTGGAAGTCGTGGGAGCCAGAGGAGCTAAGGTGGTAATGGGTGGCATAAGATGACTAGTGTTGCTGATTAATCTTGCCATCTGTTTTTCGATATTATTTAAGGTTCGCTCTATTGGTGTTAGTTGAGTTTTTATAAGGTCCTTAATTACATCTAGTACTTGTGAGTTAAGCTCAAGATAGTTCGAGTTGGTAGCGCCATACCCCCTGTGATCGTCAGGCGGTACGGTTGCAACAGAGGGGTCGTCCGCGTTTCCCGATGGTGAATAGCTTGTGTTATTCCGGTTATTATTACGGGTCGTCTTTTTGGACCTCCGGCGCCTTGGTGTATTTTTTTGCTTGATCTTGTTCTTGACTACTAGTCTTGTACTATCTTCATTAGGAAAAGGACCCTCCCTTGTCTCCTTATCAGTTGTTGTTGGAGGAGCTACTATTAGAAGTGAGGGCTGGGTTAAGAATTGTGGCCCGGTCGCAGTTGGTAGTTGACTTTGGGTGATTTGGGTGGGGCTAATCATCAAAGTTGGTGTTTTTTCGAGATCATCCAAGGTATCTTCTTCAAGTGATAAGTGGGTGACAGATAGATCAACGCTTGTTGGTATGGTATGAAGTTCAGCACGGGTTTCGCGCAGTAATGGGACATTTATTTCCTGCTGGGTGGGTGTTTTAGCTAGGGCCAAAAGGCCCATTGAGGATCTACGTGCTGCTGCGAGGTCCTGGGAGACGAGTCTCTCTAAGAGGACTATCCCCTGATTGATCGCGTCATTAGCTTTACTGATGAATTGATCGATCGGCCCGATTATGGGACCCGCTCCTTGTGCTGTTTTATTCCTCATTGCCCTAGTTGTCATAGTGGCAGCTATAATTATGGTTATTATGATCTTACCGGGGCCACGCTGCAGGATGGATAAAGATGGATTTAGTGGGGATGACAATAGATTAGCCCAGACCAGACTTGCCCAGGCTTGAACAGGCCCGCCCTTGGCCCGGGCGTCGACCCGCGATGCGCGTTGGCAGCCTTGCTTAAGACTGTAAGTGGTGAAAGGGGGCAGGGCACTGGGAGGGGGCGCGGCCCGCGCGGGAAGAGCAAACAGCTGATGGAACTTACGCTGTGGCTCGCAGTCCCGGGGCCGCGCCTCGCACCTCCTCTGCGGCCGCTCTGGTTGAACTCCTTCCTCCTTGGGCAGGTAAACAGATTTGTTGGTAGGCTACTCCTGTAGCGAGTTGTGGGCAAAGTCCAGAACAAATACACAGACCTCTATGCAACGACAGTCAAAGATTGCACGAATGACAATAGACTGGGAACTGTAGCAGCAACAACTTACTTTTGGAACGTAATATCAAGGGGAGAGCCCAGCCCGGCCTGGTCGGCCCCGGACGGCCACAGACGGCCCGCCCTTTGCCCGGGCTTAGCCCGCGCGCGGTCCCGCGACGCGGGAGACACGGCGATCTTTTGTGCGCCTCCTGGCGCGAAACCAGCAACGCGGCTCCCCTGGCGCTTTGAATGATGGGGAGTGTAGTCCCGTCCCCGCTCCGCGGCCGCAGATGGTGTTAGCGGCGGCGGGGAACGGAAACACTGCAGGAGAAGGCAATTTGGCAGCGTGGAACGTTTGGATCCCAGGTAGGTCCGCAAGGTCTCAGGAGCAAGAAGAAACCCGCTCAGCCGCAGTCACGGCGATCTTTTGTGCGCCTCCTGGCGCGAAACCAGCAACGCGGCTCCCCTGGCGCTTTGAATGATGGGGAGTGTAGTCCCGTCCCCGCTCCGCGGCCGCAGATGGTGTTAGCGGCGGCGGGGAACGGAAACACTGCAGGAGAAGGCAATTTGGCAGCGTGGAACGTTTGGATCCCAGGTAGGTCCGCAAGGTCTCAGGAGCAAGAAGAAACCCGCTCAGCCGCAGTCACGGCGATCTTTTGTGCGCCTCCTGGCGCGAAACCAGCAACGCGGCTCCCCTGGCGCTTTGAATGATGGGGAGTGTAGTCCCGTCCCCGCTCCGCGGCCGCAGATGGTGTTAGCGGCGGCGGGGAACGGAAACACTGCAGGAGAAGGCAATTTGGCAGCGTGGAACGTTTGGATCCCAGGTAGGTCCGCAAGGTCTCAGGAGCAAGAAGAAATCAGAATCAAACAAGGACTTTGAGGATATACATTTCAAGAGTCAATGTGTATCATTCAATTCATATTTTTTAAAGTAACAAAACATTTAGCACCCATTCTATTGACGGTTCCCTGCTCCTATGAGCCCCAAAGAGGAGTTCACAAATATCAGGTTAATTTCAATAACCTAATTTCTTGGCTCTTTTCCAGGATCCATAGGGTCTGGAGTTAGGCAGCAAAGATTTGTTGAATTTTTCCAATAAACATTAGATTTCAATACTACACGAGACGCTTAATATGGATGCACTGTTTTGCCAAGAAAAGCAAGCACAGAGGTACGCCAAGGTTTAGGGAGGGGGGAGAGGTTTGATTGACTCTGATCGCATATACTTTAGGAGTAGAGAGCAGGGTGGTAGTAACTGAAGACCATCTAATATAGTTGTTGAAGGTGACCCCTAAATGAACACAACGAACACAAATATTCTTTCGGTGAAATTACACCCCTCCCCCCAAGATTCTAATGACACAACTTTGATAATAGATGGACTATTTGCAATCATAGTTCCATTCTCAAATAACTGTTTTCCAGGGACTTTAATGTGAATATCTTCGGGGAGCAATACATAAAATAAGACTATTATGAGACACTACTCCATTTGTATGCAGCCCTTTTGCCTAGGGGTGAAGGCTCTGATGAAGTAACGTAGTTTGTTGGGCACACAGTTGTGACAAGCTGGTATGTATGAAAGGGCGCTTAACCTTTCAGAGCTCGAATATGGGGCTGCACCACTCAGGGCACCGGCCCTGTCCTCTTCCTACTCACATCATCTCTGCTTGGTCCTTCTGGTGATGAGGTTAAGAAACTTACATTTGCTCTGCTTTGTCCTGTTAGGGCAGAAGTAAAGAAACTCTCCAGTGGAGGAAAATACATGCTGACAAATCACTGTGGAAGCATTATGTGAAGGTAGCATTGCATTATGATGCTCAGCAGCACTGGTAGCAGAATATTGTTAGAATATCCTCTGATATAGATAACTTGACCTAATAATTGTTTACAAAAAGTATTTCCCCATTCAAGTTAATTATACCTGATACACCAATTTCTTTTTATAATTGCCCTACTCAAGTTACTAACTGAAAATCTACACAGAATGGAAGTACATTTTTGTAAACAACATTTAGGACACATAAATACACCTTTGTGACCCTTGTGCTGCACCGCAGGGTGAGAAAACAGTCACTAGAGTAGATCAGACTGTCTTCTTTTCATGCAGTGCATAAGTTCCACCTTGTGCAATGCATATGCAGACATCCCAGAAAGAAGAAGGAAAAAAAACACTCATTGACAACTCCAACACGTCTCGCTTTTATATTGTGATTACTAACCCATTGGCTTTGCTAACGCTTGTTTGAAAAACATTTTTGTAAAGTAAAATAAGAAATAGAAACATCTATAAAAACTGGAGGAAAAACAAACACGCCTTCAGATATCTCTGATCTGTACATTGAATTCAATAATTGTAATGGTGATAAATGAAATAGTTGGTTGTATTGAATACTGATTCACATATCCATATACGTCCTCACACATCTACTCACTCACCCATACAGTCACTCACACAGACACTTTCCAATACAGCCACTCACACACCCATTCAGTTAAACAAGCATCCACTGAAACAACCACTCACTCACCCATGTGGCCGCTTATACACACAGAAACTCACCCATTTAGCCACTCACATAGCCACTCATTTACCCATACAGCCACTCACACAACCACTCACCCACCCATACAACCACTCACACACCCATTCATTCACCCATACAGCTATTCACACACCCACTCACTCACCCATACAGCCACTCTGACACCCTCTCACTCACCAATACAGCCACTCACAAAGTCACACACTCATCCATACAGCTACTCAGGCACTCGCTTATTCACCTATACAGCTACTCATATACCCATGTATTCACCAATCCAGCTAATCACACACCCATCCAGCCACTCAGACACCCACTCTGACACATATACACACTGTCACACAGTCACTCACATAATACATGTTAGAATAGTATCACTCATTAGTACTACACAAAGTACACTAATTAAACTTGTGTAGTACCTTAGTATATATGTTCGACACTCAAACATTCAGAAAACACTCACAATCACTGGATGAGGTCATCAATGATGTCATCAGAGATGCGATTTAAGATGCCATCAGCGATGCCACTGACCATGTCATGAGTGATATAATATGTGAGGTCCTCAGCAGTGCATTGCAGGGGCATAAGTTATAGTTAGCTCAGGTAACTATAATTGCAGAATTTTCTAGCAGTCCAGGTGAAAGTCTCCAATTCTATGGTGGACCCAGAAACTTTGTTGTAATGGTATCCTTGCCAACGCTAACTGCGCAATTTTAATAGAGTGGCATAAGTCATTACTCATCTGCATCGATCCTAAACTTGCCGAAGTAAGTAGTTACTTGTTCGGCTTTAGATAAAGCCCAGACCTCCAACAAAAAGTCTTTAACAGTGGCCTTTTAGCCTGGGCTGGACACTACAGAGGTCGTGCGTAAAGCCGTGTCTCCAATCGGACCTCTCCCAAGGCCTACTACTCTGGTAGAGGAAGAGGAACTTGCAATTATTCGGGCTCCAGTCATTTCTATCCCTCCCGCAACAGAGGAGGTAGAGGTCATTTCCACAGGGGCAACTCCAGAGGAGGACAACCTATCCAAGATGCCTCATATTCAGTGTTAGATTTGGGGGTCTCTAGTTGGCAGAGGTAGGTACCTTTGACCAAATGGTGGCGCTTGCGTCTAGTCAGGGTAAGGGGGTACATTCCTAAAATGACCTCTGCTCACCCCCTTGGTAGCTTGGCACGAGCAGACAGGCTTATCTCAGAGGCAGTGTGTGAAGCATTTGTGAAAACATACAGTAACCCAGTGACAACACTACAGATGGACACCACACAAGTTGTAGTATAAAAATAAGAATTCTTTATCTAGTTTTAACACAATACCATAAACGACAAAAATCCACAATACTGTACTTAAAATGATATAATTAGCTTAGTTCTCTTTAGATCTTAAAATGAGACACTTTGAGTTCAATGTACCTTTGGATGCGTAACGCTATACAACGAATGTGTTGCAGGGAAGGTGATGCATCGGTTCCTTACACGCAGGAATGGTGATGCGTCGGCTTCTTACTGCGCTTCCGTGGTGATGCGGCACGCTACGTCGTGATGCCATGAAGATCCGGTACAATGCGACAAAAATGGCATCTTCTTCTTGATGCGACACGATGCGTGCACGCCCGACGGCCGTGTGGCGACTCAACGATTCTTCTGAGCCGCGACAGGCCCTGCCACACGCTTCTGCGCAAATGTGAGACACTGCGGTGAAGTGATGCAACTGCTGCAGCGGCGACACCCTTCTTCAGTGATGCGACGACAGCAGCTGCGGCGCCTGACATGCTTCTCCGGTGATGCAAGACACTTCTGCAATGCGACAGCTACAGCGGTGACACCCTTCTTCAGTGATGCGACGACAGTGGCTGCAGCGGCAACACACTTCTTATTCGTAAGTCGCGCTTCCAGCTCCTTGCAACACGCAGTCCCTCAGAAAGCCCAACACAACTGCAGGCACTTCCAAAGAACTCTTGGGGAGCTGGTGGTTGAAGTCTGTTGTCCCTGAGACTTCAGCAGGAGGCAAGCTCTTTCTCATGCCCTTGGAGATCCTTCACAAGTTGAATAAAGTAAACACAAAGTTCCTTTCTCCTGTCTTTGGCAGTCAGGCAACCACTGCAGGTCAATCCCTCAAGCTTAGGGATAGTCTCTCCTCAGTCTCTCTGGTTCTTCTCCTCAGCAAAGGTTTCTTCTTGTTTCCCAAAAGTGATCTAAAGTTCTGGAGTCTAGGTCCCCCTTTTTATACACAGTTTCTCTTTGTTCTCTGAAGGCAGAGAGGCCTTTGCCTAGTCTAAACCAGTTCTGGTCAGTCCTGGAGCACTTTGTTGACCAGACTCCTTCTTTCCTTTCACAGTGCAGGGCAGGGACATCAGACTCACCACAGGAGGTGGAGCCAGCATTGTGGAGGGAAGGCACAGCCCTATTCAAGTCCCACGTGCAACACCATCCACCCATCTACATGCAGATATCTCTATTCAGCCCTGTGCTGACTCACCCTGTCTCCTGGAATGCCCAGACCCTGTCACTCAAACTCCAGACAAGGAATACACAACCTAGCAGAGGCAGGCTTGGATGGTTAGACAAGAAAATACCTACTTTCTAAAAGTGGTATTTTCAAACACAGAATGTTAAAACAAACTTCACTAAAAGATAGATTTTATCATTCTGAGTTCAGGCATACTAAACTCGAATTTCTACCTAGTTCCCTGAGTCAGTTAGGATTATAAGATGTAATAATCAAACTGCCCATTCTGGGGAACAGTTAGCCATGCAATAGTGAAAAACGAAAAGGGCTGTAATTCACTATTAGGACATGCCACACACACAAGGGCATGTCCTACCTTATACTTACAATGCACCCTAACCTTGGGCCTACCATAGGGGTGCCTGATAAGCAGAAAAGGGAAGGTTTAGGGACTGGCAAGTGGGTGCACTTGCCCAGTCAGCATGGCAGTACCAGACTGCACACAGGCTCTGCAAGGGCAGACCTGAGACACACTTTTACAGGCTGCTTCTGTGGGTGGCACAACCAGTGCTGCAAGCCCACCAGCAGCATTTGGTTTACAAGCCCTGGGCACACTCAGTGCACTGTACTAGGGTGTGACAAGTAAACCAAACCAGCCAATCATGGAATCGCTAATCCATACATCAATTCACCATGGGAGCACTTGCACTGTGGCACTGGACAGCAGTGGCACAGTGCCCAAAGCAGCTATAATCTGCAAAAAAACATGAGGCAACAGCAAAAAATAGAAGGGAGACCCACGCCAAGGTGCCAGTTCTAACATTCAGGTAACAATCACACCCCCTGTGGGGATCTCTTTGGGGGTGTAGGGTGAGTCTGTGTTTGCACAATTGGAGACTGATTTCACGGGATGCTTGGATCCTAGAGACAGTGCAGGGGTTCCATTTGGAGTTTTATGCACTCCCTACCAGGAGTCTTCTCCCTTCCCTCTCCATCTTTCCCAATAAGAGAGTGTCTTTATAGATTAAGTGATTGCTGCTCTACTACATAAGGGAGCGATGGCCCCGTTTTGTCCGCACCCCAGAGGATTCACAAGCATTATTTTATTTGTACAAAGAAAGGCAGGGGCTTTCGGTTAGTTTGTAATCTGCGTCACTTCAACTCTTGCATTGTCTACGGACATTTCAAGATGGAGAGCATTCACCTTCTGACACACTTGTTACAAGAAGGGGATTTATGGTGCGCCTAGATCTAAAAGACCAGTACTTGTCAATTTCCATTTGTGCTCCTCATCGGTGGTTCCTTCAATTCATATGGTGCAGCCAATGTTGCAAACTTACTGCTCTGTCATTGGGTCTGTCTTTGGCCCCTTGGTGTTTCACCTAGTTAATGCATCTGATAGTAGTGTCTCAGGGAGAAAGGGTTGTGTTTGACCATCTATTTGGATGATATCCTCATCATGGTCTCACACTGTCAAACAGTGTTACTACACCTCACCTGGAAAGTAGAGCTCCTTCAAAACTTAGGTTTTGTCATAAACAACGGGAAGTCTCATCTGAACCCAATAGAAAATATACACTTCTTGAGGTTTCAGCCAGATTTAATCTCAGCTCAACTCAAACTCTCTCTGACAAAGAGGCTGGCCAACAAGAAAGAACTGGGGAGAGCATGGTCAGCTCCTTCGATATCATTGAGGGTCCTGGCCTGACTGGTGGCTTCCTAGCTTCTACTTTGCAGGCCATCTTTACAGACCCATTTCATTATCAAGATCTCCAGTGCCTCAAAATCTTACATCTTCGCAAAGGTCTTTCATATGCGGAACAGTTATGTTGTCTCAGGAAGCCAGGACAGAGTTAGCCTGATGGCTGACTCATATGGATGCCTGGAACGGCTAGGCAGTTTTAGCTTCTGTTCCGGAGACGATCTTGGAGTCAGATGTCAGCAGATGGGGCTGGGTTGCGAGATGTGGCCCAGTGGAGATAGGGGCAGATGGTCCCCAGAGGAACTCAAATATCACATCAACTGTCTGGAAATGTTTCCAGAATCCTTTGTGGTGAAGACTCTTACATCTGTCAAGACGAAGCGTTGCATCCTTCTTTGGATGGACAACATTACAGAAGTCAGATACAACAGCAAATTGGGGGGAACTCCATCTTGTCGTCTGGTGGAGATAGCCAAAGACTTCTGGTATTATTGCCTAGAGCACCCTCTCTTAGTGACAGCAGAATACTTTCACGGCAAAGTGAACATTGTAGTGGATCGGAATTCCTGATTCCCTCATGATTCCAGCAAAAGGGGTCTGCATCCAAGCATATTCCACTTTCTGAACCAACTATGGGGTCCTTGCAAGATAGATTTATTTGCATCGTAGCTGAACTCCCATCTCCTTCTCTTTTACAACTTGAGACTGGATCCCCCAGCAATGAGTTCTGATGCCTTTCTTCAATCCTGGTCAGGGGAGTGATGTATGTATTTCCTCCCTTTGTAATGATTCACAGAGCTCTCGCCGAAGTTCATCGCCAATGGAAGGAACTGATCCTGGTAAACCCTTGTTGGACAGAGTAGTCTTGGTTTCTGGTGGCGATGGCCTTGTGTTGTGCCCCTCCGGTTTAGATCCTTTTATCCCCAGATCTGCTACTGGACCCAATGCCTCTTCCCTGTTCTTTGATCCATTGGATCGATTGTATCTCAAGATTTGTCAAACGGCGCAAAGTTATAAGCAACTCAAAAAATGCTTTTCCCATGGAAACTAGGTCCTATGTATTACTTCCTACTGGTGACCACCAGTAGGCAATATTACCTACTGTGGGTTGCCAGTAGGTAGGTAGTTATGACCTAGTTTCCAAAGAAAAAGCATTTTTTGACTTGCCTATATCTTTTGTGCCGGTAGACAAATCTTCACAAACTTTTCCAAACAAGCGTGCTTGTAGGTCTTATTGTCCTTGGAGAGTTGGGGACACGAAAAAGGGGCAGTCCAAAAAAGTGAGTTTGTCATGTTAATTCCCATAGGGATTTTGAACATGATGGCATTACAAAAATTTGGCAGACAGGTAGCTCTTTTTCCAGAAAGAATGCTTTTTGTTATTTGGTGTAAATCCATTCAGTAGTTCTGTAGATATAAAAAAAAAAATCAAAAGTGTAAATCTAGGATAATGACTAATTGGCAAATGCTCCTGATCTCGTGCAGAGATCTGATTGGCTGCCAACAATTCAACCAGGAAGTGTTGGCAGCCATTTTGGAACTCGGCCTCAGCCAAGTCTCAAAAATGTAAAAATAAAGAAAGATGGGCAGCGCAGGAATGCCCTGATGCTCAGGGCTTGGTGCTGGGGCTCCCCAGGGACACCTCCAGGGCAAACAAGCATTAGAAAACTGCCATAAAATCACAAACGTTTGCAAATTCACAGCAAAAAAAATCCTAAAAAAACAAAAGTCGTCTCCCTACTTGTTTTTGCAAGTGCCCCCCTCCTGCAGCTCTTTTGAGCCCCAGGGACCACCACCTCCCTGGGGTTTTATCAATATATTGGAGGTGGCGTGCAGCCCCCCACCTACAGATCATTTGGGGATGAAGTCCCCTTAGATGCTGAGGGCCCTTGGGGGCCAAAAACCCCTCCTGTTGCTACCAGCAAGTCTCACTCAATGGGATTGCTGAGAGCTTATTGGAGGCCCGCCCCCTTTGTTCACTACTTTGCAAACGTACCTCCTGCTGCACTACTCATTGGGGGAAGACATCCCCTTGGATGCCGAGAGTCCATGGGGGCAAATAACCCCTCCTGGTACCACTAGTAAGTTCCACAGAGCAGGATTGCTGAGAGCTCGTCGGAGGCCTGCCTCCTTTGTATGGCTCTCCGCAAACTTGACTCCTGGTGCACTACGTGTTAAGGGATAAAGTCCCCTTGGGTGCTGAGGGTCCTTGGGAGCCAAGAACCCCTCCTGTTACCACCAGTAAGTCCCACACAGCATGATTGCTGAGAGCTAGTCAAAGGCCCTGCCCCCTTTCTCCACCAACTGCACAGACCCATACAGCCACACATACACTCACTCACTGACCCATGTAGCCACTCACAAACCTACTCTCATACCCACATAGCTACTCACACACCCAAACAGCTACTCACAAACCCCTCACACATCCACACAGCTAATCACACACCTGCATAACCACTCACACACCCAGTCACAGACCCATACAACCACTCACACACCCATTCACCAACCTATACAGCCACTCACACACCCACTTACTGGCCTATTCAGCCACTGAAATACACACTCCGAAAAGTGCAGGTTACAGTTAGGAAATACATTTTCTTTTAAACCTTTGAAATTCACTGAAAACAACCAAAGGTTACAGGGACGTTATAGTTAGGAAATAAAATTCAAAAAAACCTTAGAAATTCTTTGAAATAAACAAAGATTACAAGGACGTTATAGTTAGGAAATGGAATAAAAAACATGGAAACTCACTGAAAAAAGCAAATGTTATAGGGACATTAAAGTTGAGCTCACATTTCACTCATACAAAACCATAGAAATGTATAAGTTATAGTTAATGGAGATAACTATAAGTTATGCCTGCAATGCCCTGCTTATAACCTCACATATTGCATCACTCAGGACATGGTCAGTTACATCAGTGATGACATCAGTGATGACATCTCAAATGACATCACTGATTACATCCACAGAGCCACTCACACATCCACACAACTCACATGTACACACACACACCCATGCAACCACTCACACACCTATGCAACCACTCATACACCCACTCACAGATCCATGCAACCACTTACACACCCAGCCACACACCAACACAACACCTCACACAGCCACTCACTCACCAATACAGCTAGTAACAGAGCTATTCAGTTACCCATACAGCCACTCACACACCCATTCACTCACCCACACAATCATTTACATATCCATTCATACATCTATACAACAAGCACTCACAAGCCCATTCATTCACCTACACAGCCATTCACACAGATATTTAGGGTACGATACAACTACTTACACACCTACTTCCTAATCGTACATCCCCTCAAACAGCCACTACCTCACATATACACCCACTTACACACCCATTCACTCACCCCTAGAGATATTCACAAGGACACTCAGTCACTCATATAGCCTCTCACAACACCGCCACCCACAAATAGAGCCACTCACATAGCTACTCAGTCACTGATACAGCCCCTCACGCACACACATACACAAACACAGCCATACAGTTACACACACAGCCACTCACCCACCCGTATAGCAATTTACAGACACAGTCACACACCTATACAGGCACTCATGGATACACTAACCTACCCATACAGTCAGTCACACACCCACTTAGTCACTCATATAGCCCCTCACTCACACACTGACTCACCTACCCATAGAGCCACTTACACAATCATCCATACAGCCACTCACATAATCATAAAGTCACTTACAGTCAATCTTCACCCATACAAACACTCACATGCCCCCTCAAAAACCCGTACAGCCACTCACACAGCCACTTGCTCATCCATACAGCTATTCACACATCAACCTATTCACCTATACAGCTACCCACACACCCACTCACACACCCATACAGCCACTTAGACAGCCACTCACAGATAGACTCAGTCTCAGAGACACTCACATGACATATATTAGAAATAGTATCACCCTTACACGTACTGTATGATGTCATCAAATGATGTCATCAGTGATGTAATTTGAGATGTCATCAGTGATGTCATCCGTGATGTCACTGACCATGCCATGAGTGATGTAATGTGTGAGGTCATAAGCAGTGCATTGCGTGGGGGCGTAAGTTATAGTTAGCTCAGGTAACTATAACTGCGGAATTTCTATGGATTTGTACAAGTGAAATGTGAGCCGAACTACAACATTCCTGTAACGTTTGTATTTTTCAGTCAATTTCAAAGTTTTTAAATTCAATTTTTTAACTATAACATCCTTATAACCCTTGTTTTTTCAAACAGTCGCCAGTAGGTAGTCATAGTTAGGACCTATTTTCCATAGGAAATCCGCAACATTCTATTCCCAATAAGTCTGGCGCTGGTTGACGAATCCTCGCGAAATTTTCCAAACTTTTGGCCAGCTCCGCTCCGCTCCTACCCTGAAAGTTTTGTGGTGATTCGTCAAGCGGGGGCTGAGAAAAAAGGGGGTCCCAAAACGCATTTTCCCCATGGAATTTCCCATAGGATCTGTTGTCGCAGCTACAGCCCGAACCGCTGAACGGAATGACACCAAATTTGGCAAAGAGGTAGTCCTCAGTTCAGACTCGTGCCTTTTGCATAATTGGTGTGAATCCGTTCAGTAGTTCCTGAGAAAATTAGTGTTAAAAGTACATAAATATCTATGGCCGCGCAGGATCCGCCGACCGTACACGCACCATACGCGCACCCTCCCCGAACCGAGCGCGCACCCTCCCGATCGCGCGTTGAATGCTAATTGGCTGTCGAGTGTCTCTCTACATCCGAAACCAGGAACTGTTGGCGACCATTTTCTGCCTCGGTAGAAGCGAGGCTGAAGAAGCAAGGGGAATAAGTGTGTAAAACATATAAAGGGGGCAGAGTGGAAATACTCTGACCCTCTAGAGGTGCTTAGGGGGTCCCAGAACGGCAAAATGTGCGCACAGTATCGCGTTGGGTACGCGGATCCACGGATTTTTTTTAAAAAAACACAAGAAATCATTGGTTGTATGACTACTTTGTACACTGAAAGGTAGGGTGTATATTTCTGTTTTTAAAAGGTATGATTCTTATTGGTTAACAAAATCAGATTGTAAGGATCATTATATATGATTAGCTGATATGTTGAAAAGTGAAGCACACTTCCTCTCTTGTGTAGGAACATTGTGTGCTGAACTTCTGACCTGTGTGCTTAGTGCAGTGTTCCATGACCTGTTTCTATGGTAACAGGCAGAAGGCAGATTGGGGGAAGGGTTGAAATTTCTTTCAGTTGGAAAGGGTTGAAATGTTTAACCAATAGAAATGTGTGTTTGCTTTTGAGTTTATGTGTGAAGGATTGTGATTTGATGTTTACATGTATATGTGTGGAAAATGAAAGGGATACTTTTCCATTTCTTTGTTTTTGCTGAGAGGTGCACAGTGCAGAGATTCTATAAAAGAAAATATGGTGAGTGACTGATATACTTCTTAATCTACAAAAGAACTTGAAAGATGAGTTATTTAATTGTGCGGGATGTATGTAGACTATTTTGATTTTAATCAGACTAATGTATTTCTCCTGCTAAAGTGTAGGGAGTACTTTTTTTCTCTACAATCTTATTGACAGTGTGTGTGCATGTAGAAACCATTCTGTGATAAGCATTTGTGTTTTCCATGTGTTTGCAGACAGAAAACTGTGCTGTTTTTATATTTTGGTACAATTAGAAACCAGTAATTGTTGATGAATTTGTGACATGAGTTATGTTATGTTTCTATACTAAAATGTAGTACTACTTCTAGATGAAGAAATGTGTTTTGGTATAGTGCAAGGGATAGTGTTGTATGTCTAGAATCACACAGTGAGTCTGTGTGCACTGGGGAACCACTGTGAGAGAAGCATTTGGTAACATTGTGTATTTGCTGACAGATAACTGTTTTAACCTGTCATGTTGTGAAGTTTTAGTGGCATTAGAAGACAGTTATGGCTTATGATTTGATTAAAAGAGTCAGGCTTTGACAGAAAAGTGCAGTCCTGAAATATGTAGATTGTGTGCAGTTCCCTTACCACTTGCACTGTAGTGAATGAGTTTTGGTAAACTCCAAGGGATAGTGGTGCTTGTCTAGAATCACAGTGTGAGTTAGTGTGTATTTGGGATCAGTGTGAGAGAAGCATTTGGTGACATCATGTATTTGCTGACAGATAACTTTTTTAAAACCTGTCATGTTGTGAAGTTTTAGTAGCATTAGAATCCAGTCTTTGCTTATGCGTTGATTAAATGAGTCATGCTTTGACACTGATGTGCTGTACAGACAGTTATGGCTTATGATTTGATTAAATGAGTCAGGCTTTGACAGAAAAGTGCAGTCCTGAAATATGTAGATTGTGTTCAGTACCATTAACTCTTCTAGACTAGTGAATGAGTTTTGGTAAACTCCTAGGATAGTGTTGATTGTCTAAAATCACACTGTGAGTCTGTGTGCATTTGGGTAAGGATTGTGAGAGAAGCATTTGGTAACATTGTGTATTTGCTGACAGATAACTGTTTTAAAACCGGTCATGTTGTCAAGTTTTAGTAGCATTAGAAGCCAGTTTTTGCTTATGCTTTGATTAAATGAGTGAGGCTTTGACACAAAAGTGCAGTCCTGAAATATGAAGATTGTGTGCAGTTCCCTTACCACGTCCACAGTAGTGAATGATTTTTGGTAAACTCCTAGGTATAGTGGTTGTTGTCTAGAATCACACTGTGAAGCTGTGTGCATTTGGGAAGCACTGTGAGAGAAGCATTTGGTAACATTGTGTATTATTTAGCAGATAACTCTTTTAAAACCTGTCATGTTGTCAAGTTTTAGTAGCATTAGAAGCTAGTCTTTGCTTATGCATTGATAAAATGAGTCAGGGTTTGACACTAAGGTGCAGTACCATGTACTATTCTGTTCACTGTGGCAGAACTGAAAATTTTAAAGTTTTACCTAAGCACTGTCCTAGAAGTAGTCTGATTATTTAGTCAGTTTCTAAGTACCAAATAGATTGCTTCAAATGTCTATGCAGTATGCATGTAGTGTTCTAACATACTATACACTTGTCTTTGACACCTTCAATTCCCTAGTCAGTATCCATACACTTCCAGGAAACATCCTGTCACTTCCTTTGCAGTCCTCTAGAGACCCATTCAACAGCATGTACTAATCCATTCACTGTGCCAAAACCCAAACACTTATACATTCACCAAGACACTCTCTTTCCAGTACTCTAATGATTCAGTCACTGCCTAAGTATTCATGCACTGAGCCAGGTCTTAGCACATGGACTTCTTCAAACCCCTATCCACTATGCCTGCAGTCCTCTAACCACCTACACAATTGTCTTCCACACCTTAAATTCCCTAGTCAGTATCCATACACTTCCAGGAAACACCCTGTAACTCCCTTTGCAGTCTTCTAGTGACCCATTCAGCATCATGTACTAATCAATTCACTGTGCGAAAACTCAAACACTTATAAATTCACCAAGATACTATCTTTGCAGTACTCTAATCATTCAGTCAGTGCCTAAGTATTCATGCACTGAGCCAGGCCTTAGCACATGGACTGCTTCAAACCCCTATCCACTATGCATGCAGTCTTCTAACCACCTAGACACTTGTCTTTCACACTTTCAATTTCCTAGTCAGTATCCATACAGTCCAGCAAACATCTTGTCACTGCCTTTGCACTCCTCTAGTGACCCATTCAGTACCAAGTACTAATCCATTCCCTGTGCGAAAAGCCTAGCACTTATAAATTCACCTAGGCACTCTCCTTGCTGTACTCTAATCATTCAGTCAGTACCCAAGTAGTCATGCAGTGAGCCAGGCCTTAGCACATGGACTGCTTTAAATGCCTATGCAGTATGGATGCAGTCCTCTAATCACCTACACAGTTGAGTTTCACACCTTCAATTCCCTAGTTAGTATTCATACTCTTCTAGCAAACACCCTGTCACTCACCTAGTGTGTCTCCTTATAATACTGTAATCATTTAGTCAGTTAGCATGTAGAGTTTTAGTGAGGTAGGCTTTAGGGCATGAACTGCTTCAAAGTAGTATGCACTATGCATGTAGTGTTTTAACCATCGTCACACTTGTGGTTCAGGGACATAGTTTCTTAGTCAGTATTTATATAAAATGTGTTTGTACAGTAATGGAATAGTATAATTTTAAAAGTTATTAATATACATTTATTTGTGATTCTTTTTTACAGATACAGAATAGGAGTGTTTCTCATCTGTTTGCACTCTTCTCGTGCAAGATTGTTCGGATGAAGGGTCCTTAGGTGTTTCATCATACTTGCACTGCCGTACGAGTATTTCTTGTTAGGATCCCCTCGTGACAGAACTCTTTTGCAAATCTTGCACGAGACCAAAGGTGGCATTGGTCTTTGTTTGCCCCTTGGGAAAAGTAAAAAATTTCCTCACCACTGAAGAAAAACGTTGTGGGCATGGTGCCTTCTGCAAAAAAAATTCCTCAGATTCGGTAAATATTTTAAAGCGGCAACATTTACAGTTTTTGTAAGTTAAACTTATAAAATTTTGTTAGCTGTATGCATTTTATATATCTGTGATTTGTTTCTTGTGGTATTTTGTTGAGAATAGCATGTTGTTTTCTTTTTAACAATCTTTCTGATTTTCCAGGTCTGTCGTCGACATCCATGGTCCCCACAGGAGTGTTCCGCCTTGTTGTTTTGTATTATTTTTGATACATTTTGTTTATTAGTTTATCGTTCATATATATGTCAATAAAAAAATTACGTTTGAAAATAGTTTATCGTTTACATATTTATGATTATAAAAAATAAAGTTTGAAAAAAAAATTAATAACGTTTTTGGTTGTTCTCTTAACTACTGTGTGACTCTTTCTTGTTCTTATTACTGTTATTTGATGGAGTCCACCATGGCGTTAAAGTTTGGGGCACTTGTCGCTGGAATACTGGTGATATCTGCAGTTTGCACCAATTTCTGAATAGTGTGTTAGATTTATCTCAACTTTACTTCCGTTAAAGTGCTGATAATGAAATGGAGACGAGCCGTTCCCGTGCAAAAAGACACGAGGTGCACCTTTCCGATTTATTCTAAATACTAAAATCCTGTATTGAATTGCACTGAGGTATTGGCTGCACTTACAGTGTACACACAAAATCTATTAAGAAATCTCATTGTATTTATATTGATTGGGAATAGTGCGTCAGGTGCTGGATCTTGACGAGATACACTGTTCAGTTCGTATATTGTTCTGCACACGAAAAAAATCACATCACAACTTTCACACCAATTGCAATGCGAAACAAATTCCGGTGATAAGACACGTTAGCACCAGGGATTTTACACCTGCTTTCTGCTGGTGTTAAGCAGGACAACTACCTGCACCATGAAAGGGAACACAGCCAAGAGCCACACCAGAACACCCACAGGTGCCATAGAGTCAATGAGCATGATACAGGGATACCCATGAGGGCCAGAAGACTCATCTCAACATCTCCATGACCGCCAATGCCCCCCAAACCCACATCTTAGCAAGTGTGTCCCTGTGGTCATTGTCTTAGCATGATAGGCACGAGCCCTGCAACATCACAGTGTGCTGTCACCTCAGCGTTGTCAGTGAGCCTGGACGTGTAGCTACGCACGCATCCTCCTGCATGCACAACTGGCGTGTGCTGGTCTGGGGTTCACAGGTCAGAGCAGGGGTGTGCCTATCCGGCATGGGGAACGGGGTGACTCGGACATGTCCGTGTACAGGAAGTGATGTAAGTGTGTCTCTGTGTTCTGGTGTGGCCTGCTACAAGAGCCACAGCAGTCGATGTTGTAAAGTGGCATGCACCACCTCCAAACGTCACTGTGATGGTGTAGTTGGAATGTAGCAGGACATGCGCAAATAGGCATTACAATGGTGTGCCGTACGAGTGCACGAGATACAACAGCGCACCGTACAAAAGTGTAGGGGCTCGTGGGAGGTAGGAGCAGCCGTTTGGCAACATAACACACAGTGAACTCAACCATGTGCCACATGCTGGGCATCTCATCCATGATGACCACGGTCGCAGACATCCCACACCAACGACTGGCCTTTGTACACATCCTGTATGAATGCAGCGTGGTTTTCACTTCTATGCTCGTTCAGTGGTGTGATGTTGGCGGGTTGTGTGACTTGTGCTCCTTGTTGGTGTGTTTCATTTTGGACATTGTTAGTCTATATGTGTGTTGTACTTAATTGTGCATGTGTGCCATTGTGCCCATCTCCCCCCTCCCCCCACTCCCAGCTTCTTCCTCTTCCTGGTGCTGTTGTGTCTATAATTTTGTTGCTCCACACATAAATACATGTAAAGAATAAATTAGAATAGTTCCTTGATTCTTTTAGGTTTCAAAACTTCTCTATTGGTTTCTTTTTAATTTTCCATATCAACCGTTTTTTTAATATTCAACAACACATAGAAGTCAGAAGTGCAACGTATTCTATCAACACACTTTCTAGAACATTCTACAACACGTGCAGGTTAAAAGTTCATCAATTTTTTAAAACTTAACGATATTTTTTTGCAACATTTTCTTGAACATTTAACGACACGTGCAGGTTAAAAGTTCACGATTGTTTTAAGTTCGAACAGTGCCTTCCAAATGCAAGTAGCAGGTGTGGTTGAGCTGAGCAAATTTTATCCTATGATATGTACTCCACGTTGAAACTGCTTTTTCTTAACCAATCACAAAGAAGCTTTTCCACAAAACTAATGTGTACCCTACTTTTAAAAAAGAATGCTTTTCATGATATCTTTAGAGATAAGTTATAGATAGGAATTAGCATTTCAAAAACCTTTGAAATTCACTGAAAAAAACCATAGGTTTCATGCACGTTATAGTTAGGAAAAAAACCTTTGAAATTCACTGAAAAAACCATAGGTTTCAGGCACGTTATAGTTAGGAATTAGCATTTAAAAAACCTTAGAAATTCACTGAAAAAACCATAGGTTTCAGGGGCGTAATAGTTAGCTGGACATTTCCCTCGTACAAAACCCTAGAAATTCCCCTGTTATAGTTAGTTCAGCTAACTATAACTCGCGCCCCCGCAATGCAATGCTGATGACGTCACATATTACATCACTCACGACATGGTCAGTGACATCACTGATGACATCACTGATGACATCTCAAATGACATCACTGATGACATCATCCATTGAGTATGTATTTCTGAACAGTTTTAATATGTTTAATATATATAGGGAAAGGCCTGTTAAAGAATAGGTGGGTGTACAAGTGTGTGAATGGATGATTTTCTAGGTGCGTAACTGACTCTATAAGTGAGTCATTAAATGTATCTTACTGCAGACTTGTGACTAAACTGTGTGAATGTCTGTATGTGTCTGTGTGTTGGTGTATAAGTGGCTGCATGGTTTTGTGAATAGCTAAATGAGTGTCTATATGGGTTATTGATTGGTTGTCTGAGTATCGGTATGGGTGCCTGAGTGTGTGTGTGGGTAGGGTGTGTGTGACTCTGTGACTAGATGTGTGAGTGGGTGATTCAGTGGGTACATGGTTTTAAGAGTGCATCTGTGATGGACTGTATGGTTGGGTGAATGTATGTAAGGGTGTGTTAGTGATTGAATGTATATCTCAGTTGTACATGTGTCAGTAGCTACATATGTGAAACGCAGTGTATGTGTGTAAGAGTATATAACTATCTATATGTGAGAGTGTGTGATTTTGGGAGTGGCTGTATGCGCCATAGTGCAAGGATATCTGTGTCATGTGCTGTTTGTTTTTCTGCAGGAAGACACTGAATTTGTTAGTATTTTTATCAGTAAGTGAACTTGAGTGTGTTTAACTGTATAGGTGAGTAAATTGGACTGTGATTAATTATTTGCATGACTGACTAGATGTGTAAGTACCTCAATGGATGATTGGCGGTGTGTGAGTGTCTATATAGGTGTATAAATGCACTGTAAGTATGAGTGACTGTACAGGTGAGTGAGTGGACATGTATGTAGACCTAAAAGTCAATGAGTGGGTGTGTAGTTATTGGTATTGGAGTATCTATGGTTGTCAAAATGGCCGTTTGAAATTTTGAGTCGGTGTATCAAAGGTTATATTAGGGTGTGAGAAGGTGCACTAATTTGTCACATGGATAACGTCATCAGTGATGTCATCAGTGATGTCATTTGAGATGTCATCAGTGATGTCATCAGTGATGTCACTGACCATGTCATGAGTGATGTAATATGTGACGTCATCAGCAGTGCATTGCGGGGACGCCCCTGAAACCTATGTTTTTTTCAGTGAATTTCTAAGGTTTTTTAAATGCTAATTCCTAACTATAACGTGTCTGAAACCTATGGTTTTTTCAGTGAATATATATATATGTAGCTTAGCGATCAGTCAAAATTTATTAGAATGAATCATGCGGCACACCACAAGGACAACACAACAGTTTATTGTGCAAAACAACGACGCATTTCGGCGAAGCCTTTTTCTAGTTGAATGACCTGTGCCCAATAGCCCGTAAAAATACGGGTTACCATGTGTGAACATAGAAAAAATACTCCTATGTACAGCGCATATCTTCTTCTATTTGAACATTATTAATTGATAATGATGTGCAAAATAAACATTTTGAAATAATAACAATAATACTGAATGCATATATGTCCATGTTAATATTAGGGTAGGTTAGATAGAATTGTACCGCAATCTCATAATAAACAGAGAAGACGGACTTGACTGCCAACAACTTTACCTTGCAATACCAATGTTCACCTTTGTTTTGAATAAAAAGGCATATGTTATGGCAAAATGGCACCCATTACATTAAATATATAATACATGATATAATAATAATCATATGATTATAGGTGTGTTTTAAACGATCTATATCTGGGTGATGTTCCCAATCATGTAAATCATCGAAAACATTCCGCTGAATCAAATGACATTAAGGCAATCACCTTTAAATAAAGGTAGCAGCAAGTACGTCTCATAATTCAAATTTGATTATACCAGGTACCAATAAATCAATCATGGGTAATGTACCCCGACCTAGCAGTTTTATCCCTAAATTTACATTCCAACAATTGATGAACATATTGGGCATAATTAATGCAATTATTTCAAGCATTTCCTAATTATAGAAGTAGACATGCAATCATAATTATTTTTCTTCTTTCATTATTATTCCTTGGATGAACACTACACAGTGGGCCGGTACTGCATTAACGTGATACACCACGATAAAGAAAATTATTATTGAATTATATTTTCAACAAATAAAGAGAAAACTAAGAATAAAGGAGAGAAACAAAATGAGAACAAAAATAGAAGTGAAAAATTAAAACAAATAAGCGATAATGTTAGGGATATTAATACCAGTGGGTATTTGAAAATCAGGTTATTTAGGTTATTACACTCAAAGCTGTCATAACCAAGCCTACCATAAACATATGACAGGCAAAAAACCAATCTCTTACATTTATGAGTATCACTAGTGTATTCCCTACTGGGTAATATATAATCCCTCGCATGATAAAATCAAGTGAAAAAATAATAATATAAAATCAGACAAAGTTGAGCAGAGTCATGTATGTGTACAGTCGGGAAGAAAGCCATCTTATCACTGGTGCCCAATATGGGTTGCTAATTCTTCCCCTGAGTTAAGTCCATTTGGCCACTTCGTGTTAAGCTCGATAATATACTTGGATTCAGTTACTCTCAGGAGTTTTTCGCGGTCACCTCCCCTGGGATGTGGCAAAATTCTGTCAATACCAAAGCACTCCAATAAATTGCAGTTGCTTTGGTGTTTGTCCTGAAAATGTCTAGCTACCGGGTAATTTAAATCAACATTGGTGTCAGCTCTCATATGATGCAAAACTCGGGTCTTTAATTGCAACTTAGTGCTGCCAATATACTTTAGGCCGCAAGGACACTGTAAAGCATAAATAACAAAATCCATAGTGCATGTGATAAACTTGATGATATTCTTAATTTTGCCTTTGCCTGATGAAAAACTGTCCTTATTGTCACTGAATTTAAATGCTTTACAGGAATTGCATTTCCTAAATCCTTTTTGTGTCCCCAGCCAAGTCAATGGTTTGGATGTATCCTGGTAGCTATGGACAAGATGGCCCCTAAGGAATTTAGATTTTCTGTAAGTCACTGAGGGTGTAGTGCCTACATACGATCCTATGACAGGATCTATTACCAGTAAACCCCAGTGACGTTTCAAAGATTGTTTCAGGATATTGGATTGAATATTGTAGGTGGTGATTAACCTAGGCGCCTCTGTTTTATTCTTATTTTTGTGGTACCTGGTTTTATTCCTGCTTAATGAGAACAAGGCCTCATTCTGTGTGATTTTACTGCCCCTATCACTTGCTGCTTTGATGACTGTATTTTTATATCCGCGCCGATGAAACCTTTGTGTCATAGTCCGTCGTTCTTTTTCAAAGGTCTCTTCCGTATTGCAATTTCTGTGAGCCCGCAGAAACTTCCCATATGGAATGCTATTACACAAAGGAACGGGATGATTACTTTCAGCGTGGAGCAATGTATTTACCGCAGTGTCCTTTCGGAAAAGGCTGGTTACAATCTGTCCTTTCATTATCTTGACTGCTATGTCCAGGAACTCACAGTAGGTGGAACTCATCTTATAGGTGAATTTTAGATTCAATTGATTGTTATCTAATTCCCTGATGAATTCCTGTGCTAGGTCAACCGGCCCATTCCAAATCAGGAACAGGTCATCGATGTACCTGATCCAAATTGGGATGTGCTCGGTAAATCTCTCATTATTCTCAGTCCAGACCACCTGTTCCTCCCACCAGCCCAGAAAAAGATTAGCCAGGCTGGGGGCGAAACAGGTGCCCATCGCAGTACCCGACTTTTGTCGGTATAGTGTCTTACCATAGAGAAAGATATTCTCCCTCAAACAATACAAAATCATGCTCCTCAGCATTTGTGTATGATCAAGAAATGAAATATCCCATTCACGAAAAAAGTACATACAAGCATCTACCCCTTCTTGCTGATCTATCGAAGTGTACAAGGAGCACACATCTAATGCTATCATGTGGTAGGAATCCGCCCACATGACATCGTGTATGCGTCTGAGAAAATCAGAACTGTCCTTACAATAAGATCGTAATTTGAGAACAAAGGGGGCTAGGAATAAATCCAGAAAAATTGACGTGTTGTCCAATAATCCTCCATTTGAGGAAACTATAGGCCTCCCAGGTGGTCTAGTAGGAAGTTCATGCACTTTAGGCAATAAATAAAAACAGGGGATACGTGGATTATCTGTTTTTAAGAATCGATACTCATCCCTGTCCAAAAGACCCTTTGACCACCAATCTCTCAATAGATTATGATATGTTGATATGGAGGAATTATACACATCCCTCCCAATTTCTTCATAACACTCAGTGTCCTGTAGCTGTCTCTTAGCCTCTTGGTCATACTGTTCAACATCCATAACGACAATGTTCCCACCTTTATCAGATGGCTTTATGATTATACTTTGATCTTCTGACAATATCTTCAGGACTGTTCATTGTGATTTTGTCAAATTGTCTTTTCTCGCTACAGCAGGTTGATTCTTTAATTTGTTAATTTCATGGATCATGATTGCGTTGAAGGCTTCGATGTTGTCATGTGGGACATTGGGGTTGAAATTGGATTTTGGCTTGAATCCACTTTTACATGAAGCATCAGGTCTGAATCCCAATTCTATGAGCATTTTTCTTTTTTCATTCTCCGTCATATCTACCACATTTTCTTCCATTTTGCTTAGTTCTAGAAAAAGATCCATATCTCCGATGCACAAGTTGGATATTTCGTCTGAGTCAATATGGTTAAATTTAGTGTTTTAATTTACGGATGTAGAGGAACAGGTCAATACGTGTAGTTACAAAGTCCATATTAAGTGAGGGGCAGAAGGACAGTCTTAGTTGTAACTACGAAATCTCTTCATTTGAAAGTGGTCTAGATGATAAATTCAATACTGATTTCTCAGAAACATCAAGGCCCACACTAGGATGTGGGGGAGGAATGGTCCTCCCTCCTCCTCTATTTTTCACTCGAGATCTTTGTTTATTCCTGCGCCTCTTCCTCTTTTTGGACCTTTTCCTCTTCCTCTTGTTCTCGCCGGTGGTTTCTCCTCCTGACCCTTTTTCTGTTTACGAATCTGAAATTCGTGGAGGAAAGTCAGTGGGCTTACTCCTAAAGGGACACTTCTTGATTCAGTATCCGAACTGAGGTCTGAACTTGAGCCTGTAGATATTGCTTCCTGTTGTTTCTGTCTCTGGGTGAGATGCAGATTTCTTTGTGCCCAGTCAAAACATTTTGCATAGGTAAGATTTCGACCTTCCATATAATCTTTCTTATCACGTAAGTACTTTCACTGTTTCTTTGCTATTATTGCGTCTTCATAATTTTTTCAATTTTTGTTCAATTTGTTTGCCAAAGTCAATTACGGTCTTCTCTGTTTTAAATTTCTCTAGTTCTTGTCTTAGTTGTGCTAGTTCCTTACGTGTGACATCCAAATCAATTTTCACGTACTTGATCAACATTTCAATCATACCCTGGCATGTCTTTGCCATAAATATAGACCATTCCTTTAATAATTCTGGATTCGGATTTTCGTAAGTTGAAATGATCGCTATTCTCAATCCTCTGGGCACTCTGTTGACTTCAAGATAGTTGGTTAATAAAGTCACTTCCCACCACTTATTTAACTTTCTTTTCTATAATTTTTCAAGCAGTACAAGTTTCTGTTTCAATGATGGCTCAGTTGTATTGCCGCTTATTCCCAATGTATATGGAATACTTTCTGAATCTAGCTGTTCATCAAATAATGACATGGCTACTGCCTTCCTGGTAGTTTCCCATTCATTCATAGTTAAAACAAGTTCAAAGATGCAGATCACGTGTCCTCGGACCTCGGACACCCAGCGCTATAGAGGCAAGGGCGTAACGTTTGCTCCAAATTCAAATAAATCGAGGGTTCCGCAAGCGCTATACGTGAAAGGAAAAATGAGGTTGACAGCAACCCCCCGCCCTCCGGCACAAGATTAATGCAACTCTCACAGATCCCCACCACGTTTGCTTACCCACAGTAGATGAATCGATTCCAAGGATCGGCGGGAATGGCTTCGGAAGATTTGATGAACACTTTGTCATAAATGCCTTTCCTCCTCCTCTCGACGTTGGTGCCAGCAGCGGTAATGACACCCTCTTATTTCTGTAGCTTAGCGATTAGTCCAAATTTATTAGAATGAATCACGCTGCACACCACAAGGACAGCACAACAGTTTATTGTGCAAAACAACGACGCGTTTCGGTGAAGCCTTTTTCGAGTTGAATGACCTGCGCCCAATCGCCCGTAAAAATACGGGTTACCGTGTGTGAACATAGAAAAAATACTCCTATGTACAGCGCATATCTTCTTCTATTTGAACATTATTAATTTATAATGATGTGCAAAATAAACATTTTGAAATAATAACAATAATACTGAATGCATATATGTCCATGTTAATATTAGGGTAGGTTAGATAGAATTGTACCGCAATCTCATAATAAACATAGAAGACAGACTTGACTGCCAACAACTTTACCTTGCAATACCAATGTTCACCTTTGTTTTGAATAAAAAAGGCATATGTTATGGCAAAATGGCACCCATTTCATTAAATATATAATACATGATATAATAATAATCATATGATTATAGGTGTGTATTAAACGATCTATATCGGGGTGATGTACCCAATCGTGTAAATCATCGAAAACATTCCGCAGAATCAAATGACATTAAGGCAATCACCTTTAAATAAAGGCAGCAGCAAGTACGTCTCATAATTCAAATTTGATTATACCAGGTACCAATAAATCAATCATGGGTAATGTATATATACAGACAAACATATATCTATATCTATATATATGAGACCCCTGACCCCCTGGGCTTTGAAGTGGCATCCCACAGGGACCCTGCTGGGGCCCAAAAGATTTTTTCAAATGTTTGCTGTGAAAATCATGGCAGATCTGAGAATCTCCGAAAAAAATTAAGAAAAAACAAATGCAGTCTCCTGCACTTGTTTTTGCTTCTACCCACTGGTGAGCCAGGTACCGGGGGCAAATATATATAAGTATTTTGTGGAGGGGATGCATGTGGCCACCTCCCAATATACGATTTCAGCCCCACAGCCCACCATCTCCAAAAACCTGTTCCCTTGCTATGTACTGCTACTTACACCAAACATTACATCACTAATGACATCTTCTATGGCACCATTCATAAAATAACTGAACATTTGCAAAACAATTATGGATGAGAAAACTGCATGGGGGGAGTGAATTATAGTTATCTCAGGGCACGAGTTATAATTTCTTGAGATAAGTATAACTATAAATATTTTTCTGCATGTAAAATCGAAACCGAACTATAACATTCCTTTAACCTTTGTTTTTTTGTGTGGATATCTCTGTCTGTCTGTCTGTCTGTCTGTCTGTCTGTCTGTCTGTCTGTCTGTCTGTCTATCTAGCTATCTATCTCTTTCTCTCTCTCTCTATATATATATATATATACATATGTGTGTGTAAACATATATATAAATTCACTGAAAAAAAACAAAGGCCACAAAGACATTATAGTTAGGCTCAGATTTTACTTGTATGAAACCATTGAAATTCAGCAGTTATACTTACCTCAGATAGCAATATCTTACACCTCCGCAATGCACTGCTTATGACCTCAAATATTACATCACTCATGACATGGTCAGTGACACCACTAATGACATCATCCAGTGAATGTGTTTTATAAATGGTTCTGTGAGTTAAAGATAGATATACTAAGCTACTGCATGTGTTAAATTAATATAAATTATACCGTTTCTAATATATGTCATTGGAGTGGAATTTTGACTGTCTGTATCAGCATAGGAGTGGGTGTCTGAGTGGCTTTTTGAGTGGCTGTATGGGTAAATATGTACGTGTCTGAATAGCAGTATGGGTGAGTGAGTGACTGTGTGAGTGGCTGTATTTGTGAGTGACTGGGTATGTAGGTGGATGTATGGGTAAGTGAGTGGTTGTTGACTGGTTGTATGGGCAAGTGAGTGGGTATGTGAGTGATTGTATCAGTGTGGTTTTGTGGATGAATGTGTGTGTGTGGCCATATCAGTGACTGTTGTAGCTTTGTGAGTGTCTCTATGGGTGGATGAGTGTGTATGTGAGTAGGTGGATATATCAGTCACTATGGAGGTAGTGTGAGTGGCTCAATGGGTAAATTAGTGTGTATGTCAGTGGGTGTATGGGTGACTGAGTGGCTGTGTGAATTGCTCTATGGGTTAGTGACTGGGTATGTAATTGCATGTCTGGGTAAGTGATTTGCTGTTTGACTGAGTGTATGGGTAAGTGAGTGGCTGTTTTACACAGTAAGCATTTGTGTGAGTGGCTGTATACATGAGTGAGTGGGCATGCAAGTAATTGTATTGATGTGGTTTATTGGATGAATGGATGTGTGAGTGGCTGCATTCATGCATGATTAGCTCTGTTAGTAGCTGTATGGCTGAGGGAATGGCCATGTGGTTATGTGAATAGTCGTATGTGTATGTGAATGAGTGTGATAGTCTGTATGGGTCTGTGAATGGGTGTGTGAGTAGATGTATGGGTCTTTTACTGGCTGTATGAGTGGCTGTATGGGTGGGTGAGTGTGTGTGTGTGTGAGTAGCTGTATTGGTGACTATGGTGGATGGATGAGTGTGTGTGAGTGGTTGTATGGGTAACTGGGTGGCTGTGTGAATGGCTCTATGGGTGAGTGACTGGATATTTAAGCAGATGTATGGGTAAGTGAGTGGCTGCTTGACTGGGTGTATGAGTAAGTGAGTGGCTGTTTTGCACAGAAAGTATTTTTGTGAATGGCTATATAGATGAGTAAGTGGGCATGCGAGTGATTGCATTGATGTGGTTTTATGGTTAAGTGAATGGATGTCTGAGTGGCTGTATGGGTGAGTGAGTAGCTCTGTTAGTAGCTGTATGGCTGAGAGTGGCTGTGTGAGTGGCTGTATGGGTACATGAGTGGTTGTATGTGTGTGTGAGTGAGTGTGAGAGGCTGTGTGGGTCTGTGTGTGGGTGTGTGAGTGGCTTTGTGAGTTTGTGAGTAGCTGTATGGGTCTTTGACTGGCTGTGTGAATGGCTGTATGGGTGAGTGAGTAGTTGTGTGAGTGGCTGAGTGAGTGAGTGTGTCAGTAGTTGTATGGGTCTGGGAATGGGTATGTGAGTGGTTGTGTTGATGTGTGAGTTTGTGTATGAGAGGTTGCATGGTGGTATGAGTGGGTGTGTGAGTGATTCTGTGGATGATGTCAATAGTGATGTCATTTGAGATGGCATCAATGATGTCATCAGTGATGTCACTGACCATGTCCTGAGTGATGCAATATGTAAGGTCAAAAGCAGTGCATTGAGGGGCTGTAAGTTATAGTTAGTTCAGGTAACTATAACTATTGAATTTAAATGGTTTTGTAAGAATGAAATCTGAACCTAACTATATCGTCCCTGTATCCTTTGGTTCTTTCGGTGAATTTCTAAAGTTTTTAAAATTCTATTTCCTAACTATAACGTCCCTGTAACTTTTGTTTTTTTGGGATGAATTTCAATGTTTTCTAAAATTATATTTTGTAATTATAACCTATATTCTTTGAAAGTAGGTGTGTGAGTGGCTGTATAGCTAGGTGAGTGGGTGTGTGAGTGGCTCTACAGGTCTTTAAGTGGATGTGTGAGTGGGTTTGTGGGTGTGCGAGCAGTTGTATGGGTGTGTGAGTGGGTGTGTGAAAGACCCATGTGCATGGCTGTGTAAGTGGGTGTCTTAGGGCCAGTGTGGATATGAGAGTTGGTGCATGGGTGTCTGAGTGGGTCTGTGAGTGGGTGCATGAATGTCTGAGTGGATCTGTGACTGAATGCATGAATGTCTGAGTATGTCTGTGAGTGGGTGCATGAGTGTCCAAGTATGTCTGTGAGTTGGTGTGTTTGTCTCTGACTGGGTCTGTGAGTAGGTGCATGAGTGTATTTGTAGGTCTGTGAGTGAATGGATGAGTCTCTGAGTGGGTCAGTGAGTAGATGTGTGAGTTTCTGAGTGGGTCTGTAAATGTTTGTGTGAGTCTCTGAGTGGGTCAGTGAGTGAGTGACTGAGTGTCTGAGTGGGTCAGTCAGTGGGTGTATGAGTCTCTATGTTGATCTGTTAGTGGGTGCATGAGTCACTGAGTGGGTCTGTGAATGGGAACATGTGTGTCTGAGTGGGTCTGTGAGTGGGTGGATGAGTGTCTGAATGGCTCTGTGAGAGTATACTCTGACTGAATCTGTGAGTGGGTGCATGAGTGTCCAAGATGGTCTGAGAATGGGTGGGTGAGTCTCTGAGTGGGTCTGTGAGTGGGTGCATGAGTGTGTGAGTAGGTGTGTAAGTCTCTGAATGTGTCTGTGTGAGTCTCAGTGGGTCTGTGACTGGGTGAATGAGTGCTTAAATGGATCTGTGGTTGGGTGCATGAGTGTCTGAGTATGTCTGTCAGTGGGTGTGCAGTAAAAAAGGTAGGGGGGCACACAGGAGAAGGTCCTTGTGCCATCTTTCCCTGTAATGGTCCTCCTGTCCAGCTTGCCTGCAGACCGCTACCCTCTGCTACCTTCAGATTTGTGCCTCCTCTGCTCATTTCTGTTTATTTTTCTGCTTCTTCTCTGCTCACTCCTGCCCTCTTTGTGCTCATTCTTCCCATTATTTTGTCTCTTTCTGCTCACTCCTGAGCTTTATTCCGCCTCATGCTGCTCATTTCTCACCTCTATTTTGCCTTTTGCTGCTCGTTTCTCACCTCTATTTTGACTTTATGCTCATTCTGCCTGTTATTTTGCCTCTTTCTGCGCGCTCCTGCCATTTTTTTAGCCTATTTCTACTCATTTCTGAAATTTATTCTGCCTCTTTCTACTTGTTTCTGGACTTTATTTTGCCTCTTATGCTCCCTTCGGACCTTTATCTTGCCTCTTTCTGCTTGTTGGTGACCTTTCTTCTGCCTTTTTTCTGCTCGTTTCTCATCCTTATCTTGCCTCTTTCTGCTCATTGCTCACCTTTATTATGCCTTTTTTCTGCACATTTCTGACCTTGATTCAGCCTCTTTCCGCGTGTCTCTTGTCTTTATCTTGCCTCTTTCTGCTCATTTCTCACCTTTATCTCACCTATTTATGCTAATTTCTCACCTTAAATCTGTCTCTTTCTGCTCCCTTCTGACCTTCCCCTGGGACTGCGGGGGAGCCTCAAGGCCCCCGTGGTCTCAGCTGGCTACCCGCTTTCTGCGGGAGCCAGTATTGCTGTTGCACATAAGGAGCTGCTGGAAATGTAGCTCCCTGCATGCAGGAGTAGCACTTTCATCTCTTTCCCTGCATGCATGTCTGTGGACAGGGAAAGAGATGAAACCTCCACATCCAGTGGGTGGGAGCACTTTGACAGCTCCTGCCCGCTGGAACCGGAGTGTTTACTTTTACTTGGCAGGAGCTGTCAGCTCCTACCAATCAAAAGCAAACAGCTATGTCCCGAGCGTAGGCACCTCAGGACATAGCAGGAGCAATCCCTGGGGGATGGCGGTACCCAGGGCCATTAGTGGATCAAGGAGGGGGGCCACATGCCCCCCCCTCCTTTTCTTTTCATTGGCCAGCCCCGGGGAGGTGGTGATCCCTGGGGCCCTATATGACCTGGACTGGGGGCTGTCACGCCCTCCCAAATGTATTTTACTTGCTGCCCGTATGCTACTGGATTGTGCACTCTAAAGCAGGAGTTTAGTTGGTCTAACAGTGACTGTACATATAGTTATTTCTTATCTGTCTGTCCTAATAAATACTTCTTTACTAGTGGTGGTGAACAAAACAATATTTGATTTATGCTGTTTATTTTCAGAGACCACATCACTTTTGGTGTCAAGCGGGACAATATTGCTCCCAGGTCCCAACTATAAGTGCCATTGCATGCCCATCCTGATCTGCCCAGCCCCAAACAGGTTCTAATTTCCTAAGTAAGATCCCCTAACTCCTCATACACTGAACACCATGGTTGGAAACCCTGCATATTAGCATTTAGGCTGAAGCATGCTCCAAACACTTAACCATATGCAGACTCCAAATTAATGGCAGAGATCTCTGCATGGTAAGTTATAGAAAAAAATGAAAACCTTTATTTAATGTTTATAGTTAATATTAATGTAAATTAGATGTATATCTTTACCTTATATGTAGAACAATATAGAAAAATGCTGCAGCACTGAGACATTAATTTTGAATTAAATGTTTAATTATTGGCACTATATGAAAATAAATTACAATGATTTTATTGAACTTTAAGTTAAAAACCAAAAAACCCCAACTGAAGCATAAATATTTTTAATGTGCATTAATAATTCTTAAAAGTGATGTATATAAATAATTGAGCAATTATTGTTACATTATGTTTTAAATCCAAAAAAGGTAATAACATATTTTTTAGGTAAATAATCAATATGTACTATTTTATACATTTTTAACATTAATTTACATTTGTATATTTTTAACTATATGAAATAATTTAATTTAATTTAAAATGGTTTCATATGGGGCTTATTTTAAGTTCCCACCTCCAATATTTTCCATGGGAGGGTATAGCAGTATAAGTGTTTGGCCATTTGTTGGACTTACTACTGTTTTGTTTCTTAGAAGTAACTTCCACAGTTTGTGAATACTGAGAAGTAGTAAACTTACTCAAAAGTGTAAACTTACTCAAAAGTGTAAGTTACCTCTGTAAATCAGAGCCACTATGCTTGGAATAGGATCAGCTAGATTTTGAATATACTATTCCTAATAAGTATATTTGATCACTTAACTTTGAGTTACAATATGTAAACCATATTTTAGCATATGTAGTTATAAACTAATTGTCATAAACTTTCCTTGTTACCCATTAGTTTGAAGGTATTGTTTCAAGTTGCTATAGACACGTTCAGAAATGGGCCTTCCATGACAGAGAATTAAAATAGTAATATTTAATGTTTTACAGTGGAGATAGTGTGTAAGGGAGAGATATCTAGGTGAAAAGCACAGGTCCGTTATCAACATACATTTCCTTTCTTCCTTTTCCCTTTTCATTCTGTATGAGGGGCATGTGAACCTGATGGGTGTCAGGTTTTGAGAGGGTATTAATAAATGTCAATATGTTGCTGCTATTAGTTCATTCTTTTATCTTTTTTTCTTGGAGTCACTTGGCTTTCTCTAGGAAGCAGTTCATTTGCGTCTTTAATTCTCAGTTTCCTGTGCTAGAAGGAAAATTAGCGTTGGTTTATCGTCTCAGTCCTGAAGACTTACTAACATTAAGGGTACTATTGTGTGAATCTATTAAAGGACCTTTAGTTACAAGTGCGTTGCTAACCAGCTTCCCCTGGCCATGACCTCTCTTCCCTTACAGAACATGAACATTGCACATTTATTTAAATATTATTAGTTTTATATATATACATGACAAGATCCTGTGTGTGGATGCGCAATATACATAGCTGTTGTTTAATCAAACTAAATAGTACAGTTAGAAAGGGAAGCATCAAATAGCAAAGTCAAGTACTGAACGGTGTACAAATGAGTAGAAAATGTGTATCAATATCTACAAAATGTGATTACAGAAATATTAGAAGTGGCGATCCAGGCGATAGATTAGGTTTAGAACACTAACTGACCCAATTTGGCACAGAAACAACAGGCTGTTCAGTACTGCATTAAAGGTTTCATAAGATGGGGGTTTCCTAATGGCTGTTGAAACGGAGTGCCATACCCTGGGTGCAATACCAAAAACAGCACTGCTTTGATATTGCTGTCTTCTTAAAGACTGGCATTTCAAGAAGAAAAGTGCTGAACCTCTCAAGGTGGCATTGGCAAATTTAATTTCTGGATACAACAGCTTGGGTTTCCAGAGTGCACTTTTGATAACGTATGATAGTTAACAATATTTCTTGTCTCTAAGAAAAACTTCTTCAATGAGATAAGAATTGGAGAAGTGTTGTCACACTTTCTTCGATCAGTAGCCAGCCTGACAGCTGTATGTAGAGCTGATTTGAGAGGAGCACTATGCAGTTTTGGTATTTCTGGTTCTTAAAGTCCGACCTGAAGAGCACAAGGTGAAAGCACTATTGATTGAACTAGATGGTTGATGTCAATTGTATGTAAAGGTTGTTGTCCAAGATGAAGCCAAGACATTTAGCAGATTCCACAATGGAAGGGCTGAAGTTCAGCACCGGTAAAGCAGTGACACAACTTAGAATTAGAATGGCGCAGTAAGGAGACAGAGTCGAGTGGGATCAGCATAAGACCGTGATGTGCCATCCATTTTTGAATATCAAGATTTTGTGCCATGAATTATACCTCTTTAGTGAGAAAATATTCAGATAGAGCTGAATGTGTTTAGGAGGTATAAAAGGTATACAAGATGTTAGGGTGGAGCCAAGAGGTTCCAAGTATAGAAAGAAACTGATAGAACTAAACCTTGCATAACTCTTTCTGTTGTAACATAATGGGACTGGAGAGAGAACTGGGTGTTCTATCTGTTAACAACTTTTTCCCAAATATTACAAGACCGTGGTCTGCGTCATTAAGACCCATTCTCTCCATGATGGTTTTCTGCAGTGTGGCGAGAATGCCTGTTTCGAAGGCCACTAATAGTGCACGGAGGATATGGCACAAGTTACCGTTATCCATTATGCACAGTGCATCATCAACTATTTTAAAGTAGTAGATGCTGAACAGCATCATGATCCAAAGGCTGAATGGAACCCATGTAGGTTGTCATATTCCTCCAAAGAGAGTTTGTGCTTGGTCTCCATGCAACGATCTATGATTGTAGTCAGGAAAAGTAAATTAGAGACCAAGGACCATATTATACATAGTGCACCCTACACGCCTATCGTTCAACACCTCACTTGACAATAGGTGACAGTCCTGTGACTTTGATGGTCGGGAGAGCAATGACGACCAAGTTACCTCAATGGACCAACAATAGAAAAGGAAAAAGGAACACAACTTATAAAAAGGACTTGATTAACAAGCAGAAAATGAAAGCCTATTCAGAAAAAAGGCGACATGAAAAGAACATTGAGTTTAGGAGAAGAGATGTAGTGATTGACCAACAAATGAGAATGAGGAAATCTGATGCTGCATATGATGCGGAAACTTTCCAAGTAGTGTCCACCAAGGGACACATGATGACTGCCCAGCATCCTGGAAAGTTAGTTACCAGTGACTTCTCTCACTTTCATTATTTGATTCATCAGTCTTCTGCTAGAGCTGGTGAAGGGAAGACTGAACCTGAAAACTCAGTGACTGCTGTTACCTCTTCACTGTCTTCGAAAATCTCTGACACTGAAGATGACAGCCTCTGGTAGCGAAATCAGGCTGAATATCTGAAGTGGCAAGGAGGTTGATTGAAGAGCTGAATATATATATATATATATTCACTTAAAAAACCATAGGTTTCACACATGTTATAGTTAGGTGGATATTTCACTCGTAAAAAACCAATGAAATTCCCCAGTTATAGTTAGTTAAGATAACTATAATACGCACGCCCGCAATCCTGCTCCAACGTCACATATTACATCACTCATGACATGGTTAGTGGCATCACTCATGACATCACTGATGACATCATCCTTGTGATAGAGTGGCGGTCACGCGAGTTATAGTTATCTTAACTAACTATAACAGGGGAATTTCATTGGTTTTTTATGAGTGAAATATCCACCTAACTATAACATGTGTGAAACCTATGGTTTTTTAAGTGAATTTGCAAGGTTTTTTAAATGCTAATTCCTAACTATAACGTGTGTGAAACCTTTGTTTTTTTCAGTGCTAAGTTATGTAGGCTGACACATTTCAAACCCGCAGATGGGTCTCAGCAGGCGGGCTCCTCCTAAATCCAGTGTTGCCACTTAACATGGTGGGAGATAGTGAATACAATCCCTCGTGGCCC
This sequence comes from Triturus cristatus, assembly GCF_964204655.1. NCBI lineage: Eukaryota > Metazoa > Chordata > Amphibia > Caudata > Salamandridae > Triturus > Triturus cristatus. The sequence goes on from NC_140588.1 coordinate 875,094,575, forward strand.
CCTTGTTTCTGGGGTGGTGCTCTCTCAGTGGCTGGACTGCCACCATAGATCAACGCTCCTGCTTGTGTCACACGACTCGAGAGGCACTCGAAAAGACAACACAGAGCTCCCCGTCGCCATTTTGAGTTTTAGAGGAAGAAGAGAGCTAAAAACACAAGTGGAGGACGTGAAAAGGGGGCAGGATATAGAGTCCCTGACCCCCTAAGCCTTCTCAGGGGGACCATGAAAGACCCCTAAGGTCCAAAAAAAAAAAATTATAAATATTGCGCAGGGCGCGCATGGTGCTCGAACGGTGCGCGCACCGTGAAAAACCCTTAGAAAAAAAAACATTTTAAACTGTTTATAAGTTTATATAAGATATTAACTATGCTGTTCAACTTTATCCAAATTCCAAAAAAAAGAGCTGAGCCATTCCATATTACAGGATATAGTCAATCTATAACTATATACATAGGTAGTTTGTTGTAAAATAAATATATAAAAAATATAATAATACATGCATAAATTAGCATTTAAAAAACCTTACAAAATCACAAAAAAAAACCCATAGGTTTCACACACGTTATAGTTAGAAATTAGCATTTAAAAAACCTTGCAAATTCACGTAAAAAACCATAGGTTTCACACACGTTATAGTTAGGAATTAGCATTTAAAAAACCTTGCAAATTCACTGTAAAAACCATAGGTTTCAGACACGTTATAGTTTGGAATTAGCATTTAAAAAACCTTGCAAATTCACTGAAAAAAACATAGGTTTCACACACGTTATAGTTAGGAATTAGCATTTAAAAAACCTTGCAAATTCACTGAAAAAAACATAGGTTTCACACATGTTATAGTTAGCTGGACATTTCACTCGTACAAAACCATTGAAATTCCCCCGTTATAGTTAGTTCAGCTAACTATAACTCGCGCGACCAAAAGGGACTCAATCATGAACCTATGTGTACAGATAATTCCTCTCCACTATTCAAACCACGAGGGAATTTCGTAAGTAAATCTATTATAAAACGTGACTCAAGTCTTCGTAATTTCCTTACTCTATCACCTCCACGGACACTTAAAGGGACATAGTCCAAACCATAGAATTGCAGCAGGCTACGATCACTCTGATGTTTTTCTGCAGAGTGACGTGCTACAGGATACATCTGATCGTTTTTATCAATGGCCCTTAGATGTTCTAATATTCTGATCTTCAATTGGTGGATCGTGCTACCTATATAACGTAGCCCACATGGGCATACCAGACAGTAAACTGCATATGGCGTGCTACATGTTATAAATTTGGTGATTTTCTTTGTCATTCCTACATCTGGAATTGTGTATGATAAGACTCTTTTGCTGTTGGTGCAAGCTTTGCACCTACTACATGGATAAAAGCCCATCATTTCTTTTTAAGTGCCCGGTTTTTGTGGTATTTTCTCTAAATGACTCCTCACCAGCATGTCACGAAGTGACCTTGCTTTCCTAAAAGTGACTAGTGGAAAAGGAGGAATATCTTCGCATATGGTACTGTCAGTTTTTAAAATGTGCCAATTCTTTTTGAGCATGTGTTTTAAATGGTTAGCTTCCACAGAGTAAGGGGTAATAATCCAAAATGTACCCTTATCTCCCACGGGTCTATCTTTATCTTGTAACAGTTTCTCCCTTGGGATACCTCTCACTCTTTGTAGCGTGGTATTCAATGTCATGGGACTATATCCCCTCACAATAAACCTGGCTATACTTTCTGAAGCAGCCGCTTCGAAATCTCCTTCCTTAGTGCTGTTCCTTTTTAGCCTAAGTAACTCGCCATATGGTATACTGTTGACAAGCTTTGGGGGATGGCTGCTAGTAGCAAACAATATTGAATTGCCCGCAGAGGATTTGCAGTAGGGAGCTGTCTGAATATGGCTTTCTTCTATAAACACTTTCAGGTCTAGGTAGTCCACTGCCACCGGACTAACTGTTCCCGAAAAGTGCAGATTTACATCATTCTGATTGAGAAGGTCAATATACCCTCGAGCCGAATCTGCTGTTCCCTGCCACACAATGAACAGGTCATCGATATATCGATACCACTCAATTACTCTCCCGCTCTCATTATCACTTTGGTAGGTTCTGGGCACCTGCTCCTCCCACCAGCCGACCAACAAGTTCGCATAGTTGGGGGCGGAGCAGGTGCCCATCGCCGTACTGGATAGCTGTCTGTAATGTTGTTCTTCAAACAGAAAAATGTTGTTCCTCAGACAAAACTCCATAAATTCAATTAACATTTGGTTATGTTCTGAATACCGCAATTGGCGTTTTAAAAAAATAAAACCTAGCAGCTTTCACCCCATCTTCATGACATATACAGGTATATAGACTAGTAATGTCTAATACCATTAGTTGGTATGTGGGATCCCATTTCACATGCATGATTTTGTTCAAAAAGTCCTTTGTGTCCTTCACATAGGTATCTAACTGAGCCACAAAAGGAAATAAAAAATGATCAATAAAAATTGATAAGTGTTCAGTCAGTCCCTTGAGAGATGATACAATCGGCCTGCCAGGTGGATTCTGGCTGTCCTTATGTAGTTTGGGAATGTGGTAAAAAGTAGGAATCACTGGATTAGAGCTTCGTAGGAACAAATGTTCTTCCGGTCCCAGCATCGATTTCTTATACCACTTACTAATCAATTCATCATAAACCTTAATGCTGTTTTGATACATCTCACCAGTTGTTTTTTGGTAGCATTTCACATTTGATAATTGACGTAGGGCTTCATTACAATATTGTTCTCTGGTTTGCAATACCACGTTTCCCCCCTTATCCGAGGGTTTTATAATGACTGATTGATCCTGCATTAAATTCTGTAATGCCGATTTTTCCAATTTTGACAAATTGCTGGGAGATGATTTTATTGTGTTTTTAAGCCTGAATTTTAAAAGATCATTGATCATATATATATTAGGAATAGTAAGAGTTCAACAGGCATGACGACTGACCTGTTTTAGTTTTTTGTGATTTTACATTATGTACGTGTACGGCTGAGTTGTTTTGCATGCATTGGGGTTTCTGAAGTGCAGATATAACACTTGTCCAGGGTATTTAACGGGAGGCCGTCACTGTTAGTAAACATAAAGGGTGCAGTCACTACGCTTGTCATATCTGTATGATGTAATGGTTGTCAAATAAGAACTACAGATCCTTAGACATTTTTAATATTGTTTTTAATATTGTTTAGAGCTGAAAACAGCCGCATTTTTACTGTTCTTTATGTCCATGCATCACGTGCTCTGTTGAACAGCTTAAATGGTGAACTGAGTATGGCGCCTGTTATGAAGAAAGGCCGGTGTATCGGCTGAAACGTGTCACATTGGCTGTTTTACTGGAATAAACATCTTGTGCTTTGTCAGTGCCTGTTTTATTTTGAACGGGTATTGGATGGAATGTGTTTTCGATTTGTTGGCATTAGAGTCCGACGTGCAACTTAGTTCAGGAGCACCAGAGTTGCTAACGCCAAAAAGGAGGCTTGTATAAACCTGCACTCCGCAGTGCACCCCAGGCTGTTTTCAACAATCAAAGGCAGCATTATGTTATGTTGTGGGATTTCCAATGGTCTATTCTTGGGAAAGAACTTCAGTGCCATTAGGCCATCTTTATGCGCTATACAGGTGTGCAGACTAGTGATATCCAGTGTTATTTGGATAAAGTTATCTTCCCGTTGTATATTTTGTGTGGTTCGATTAAATCTGTAGTGTCCTGTATATACAAACTCAAATCTTAATATCCTAATGACACTGGATATTACTAATCTGGAAACCTGTATAGCGCATAAAGATGACCTAATGGCACAGGTGTTTTTTCTCGAGAACAGACCATTACAATTTTTACATTCCAAGAACATAACATTATGCTGCTACAATTTGTTTCTTTCTGCCTGAACAATAATATCTTTTTATTTTCAGGGCAATTGTACTTGCAGATAAAGGGGACCACTATGGGCACAGGCTTCACCCCAAGTAACGCAAACCTTTTCATGGGCTGGTGGGAGAAGCATGTGGCCTGGGTGGACCCAAATGAGCATTGGGTGGATCAAGTGGCCCTATGGGTTGGATATATTGATGATCTTTTATTGTATGGCGAGGCACCCAAATAGAAGCAGAAATGTATATTGCTAGTTTGAATAACAACGATTTAGATTTGCACTTTACCTACCATAGTAGCAGTACAGAAGTATCTTTTCTTGACTTGCATGTATATGTCAAAGACAATAATCTAAGTACAAGGTTATACAGAAAACCTATGGCAGATAATGCCATGCTGCATGCTCAGAGCCAACATTCCCCAGTCTGGTGCATATTATCCCCTATGGAGAGCTAATAAGGATCAAACGTAATTGCTTGCTACCTGAAGACTATAGTAAGGCAGAAAATGAAGCACTTATTCAATTCAGAGAGCGAGGGTATCCCAATAAAACATAGATAGAAGCACCTAACAAGGTAAGGGCCAAAGATAGGCAGGAATTACAGAAACAAAGAGGAGCTGGAGATGTGTTGGGACTTGTAGTGAACTTTTGACCTGAATCAAATCAGATCAGGGGGCTAGTTCAAAAACATTAGAGTGTCCTGCAGTCAATCACCAACTTGGGACCTGAGTTACCAGTTAGACCCGATATAACACACAGTAAAAATGATATCTCTTAAAGACCTCCTAGTACACAGCCATTATATTGATCATTCCCCCCCAAAAAAGGACGTCACAGGCTTTTATCCATGCACCAGATGCAAAGCGTGTAGGAAGAGTGTCTAAGTAAAGGATTTTGAAATATCAACAAAAGGGAACAAAAAGCTAGCACTAAATTACTTAATTGTAATTCAAATTATATTATATAATGTCTACAATGTCTGTGTGTAAAAAAGTATATCAGGCGCACAGCCCCCCCCCCGCTAAAAAAAGGAATACTAGAACACACTCCAGCAATAGCCAATCAGGATGTAAAGTATGCAGTAGTGAGACCCCTTGAATCTAAATACATCATGAAATTGAGGACTTGAGCACATTGGGGCCTCAACAGTGAGGAGGAAATATGGACACACCTAGGGAAAGGATAGAGTGAAAGACATTACTGTTAGCTTTCTCTTTCTCTTTCTATTCTTTTTTTTCTCTTTTTTGTGTCTCTTCGGGATAGCTGGATTATGTATGATGACTCCAGTGGAATATGTATCATCAGGATATTTAAATACATTCATTCCCAGGTGAGATATTCCAAAAACATTAATTTAGAATGAAGGATCTCTAGAGCCACTGGTGGGCATTAAAATAATGAATTAACAAATTGTATAATGATAATGCATATTTTTGGGATTTATAGTATTTGATGTGGTTGCATTCGTTGTTATGATTTTCTATATTTGTGAGAGGAATCTTAAGTGGGTAACTGCCCTGTAAGTCTGATTTTTCATGGCGTTGCAACTTTATAAGAGTTGAATTACTTTGATAACTGTGTATCCAAAATGACATGCCTATAAGAACCATTGTAGGGGCTATACATGTTAAAATGGATGACACCAGTGCTATACATCAAGAGTAGCCAAATTAACTGCAGTTAGTTTTCTATTGTTTATTCGTAGTCACTGCCCAAAGAAATCATGACATAATAAAAGGTTGAATTGCAGTCATGGACACTGACATTGACCAAGCCCAGGAGGGCGAAATGCATTTGTCAGCTTTTAGGTTGTTTTCAATTAATTTAATTGAATAAAGAAGTGATTAATTTGGTGCCCGAGAGTGTACAGTGTACCTTTGTTGGAAGTTTGGAATCTGTACGCGAGTTCCGTCCTCACGAGCCATGGCACCCGCTGTGTGGAGACCGGTGGCTTTGACGGACAGCAATAAATAGAAAAAAAATAAAATATATATATGTGTGTGTATATATATATATATATATATATATATATATATATATATATATTACCTACTGGCAGTCGCCAGTAGGTAGTTATAGTTAGGACCTATTTTCCATAGGAAATACACAACATTCTATTTGGAATAACGTTGGCGTCAATTGATGAATCTTCGCGAAATTTTCCAAACTTTTGGCCAGCTCCGGTCCGCTCCTATCCTGAAAATTTCACGGTGATTTGTCAAGCAGGGGCAGAGAACAAAGGGGGGTCCCAAACCGCGTTTTCCCCATGCATTTTCCCATAGGACCTGTTGACGCAGCTACAGCCCGAAGTGCTGAACGGAATTACACCAAATTTGGCAAAGAGGTAGTCCTCAGTTCAGACTCGTGCCTTTTGCTTAAATGGTGTAAATCCGTTCAGTAGTTACTGAGAAAATCACATATATATCTGGGCGGAGCCTAACCACACATCTCATTGTGAGATCTGATTGGCTGTCAGCACTTCATCCAAGAAGTGTTGGCAGCCATCTTGGGACCAATATACATGATAGCACCTCATTAAAAAGCATTGCAGTTAATAGAAGGTTTTAAGAATTTAGTTACATTATAAATCATTTGTTGATGATCCATACTCATTTTAGGAATTGTGGTGTGTTCTAAGGTGATTTTACCATGTGAAAAAGCCTTCTGCTGTGATATCATGAATCATGTTTGAGAGAAAACTATTTTCTCATGCTTTTCCCACAGAGGGTTGGAAGGTGATCTATAAGCTAAACTATCTTTCTCAGTCATGTGAGAATGAAGTCTGACATTATCAGTAAAACATGTACATCCAACAAGGGCAGAGACTGTCGGTTGATTCCTTTGTGTTCTACTGCAGCTTCCCAGAGTGTTCTAAAGAGCAACTAGAGCGCTAACAGTCCTACTTATGACAAACGTATGGCACACCTGAAGCCATCTTGGTTGGAATAAAGTGGTAACTCTTAAAACATTTATTTTAAAAAGGAATAAAATGACGGGGGTCATTTTGCCATAGAAAGTATGATTAGTGCTGCAGAAAGAAAAATTAGGGCACATTTTGAGTGACTTCTCAAATCCTCTTCTATTTCATTAAAAAATTCTGACATGCAGACGGAAACATGAACTTTCAATACCAGCAGCAGACTTCCCTGGTGAGCAGTAGCTTTACTACAGTGATCTAATAAGCAACTAGAGTGCTAACATTCTGAATTTATGGCAAATGTGTGACACATCTGAATGCCTTCTTAATGGAATCAAAGTAAAAAACTGAAAGTAATTCCTACTGAGGAGACTGTAGTAAATGAGGAAATTAGGAAACATTATAACAAATAAGTCTCCCAAAATGGCCACCAGAGACAAAAGATCCCAAATGTAGCCCAGATATCACCCAGATATAGCCCAAGTATAGCCCAATGATAGAATGTCTCAGAGTGTTCTAACGAACAACTAGAGCGCTAACAGTCTTACTTATGACAAAAGTATGGCACATCTGAAGCCATCTTGAATGGAATAAAGGGGTAACACTTAAAACATTTAATTTACAAAGGAACAAAATTAGGGGGTTCATTTTGCCATAGAAATTATGATTAGTGCTGCAGAAAGCAAAGTTAGGGCACATTTTGACTTCTCAAATCCTCTTCTATTTCATAAAAAAATTCTGACATGCAGACTGAAACATGCACTTTGAATACCAGCAGCAGACTTCCCTGGTGAGCAGTAGCTTTACTACAGTGATCTAATGAGCAACTAGAGTGCTAACATTCAGAATTCATGGCAAATGTGTGACACACCTGAATGCCTTCTTGATGGAACCAAAGTAAAAAACTGAAAGTATTTCCTACTGAGGAGACTGCAGTAAATGAGGAAACTAGGAAACTTCATAACAAATAAATCTCCCAAGATGGCCACCAGAGACAAAAGAGCCCAAATGTAGCCCAAATATCACCCAGATGTAGCCCAAGTATAGCCCAATGACAGAATGTCCCAGAGTGTTCTAACGAAAAACTAGAGCGCTAACAGTCTTATTTATGACAAAAGTATGGCACATCTGAAGCCATCTTGATTGGAATAAAGTGGTAACACTTAAAACATTTAATTTACAAAGGAACAAAATGAGGGGGTTCATTTTGCCATAGAAATTATGATTAGTTCTGCAGAAAGAAAAATTAGGGCACATTTTGACTTCTCAAATCCTCTTCTATTTCATAAAAAAATTCTGACATGCAGACTGAAACATGCACTTTGAATACCAGCAGCAGACTTCCCTGGTGAGCAGTAGCTTTACTACAGTGATCTAATGAGCAACTAGAGTGCTAACATTCAGAATTTATGGCAAATGTGTGACACACCTGAATGCCTTCTTGATGGAACCAAAGTAAAAAACTGAAAGTATTTCCTACTGAGGAGACTGCAGTAAATGAGGAAACTAGGAAACTTCATAACAAATAAATCTCCCAAGATGGCCACCAGAGACAAAAGAACCCAAATGTAGCCCAAATATCACCCAGATGTAGCCCAAGTATAGCCCAATGACAGAATGTCCCAGATTGTTCTAACGAAAAACTAGAGCGCTAACAGTCTTACTTATGACAAAAGTATGGCACACCTGAAGCCATCTTGATTGGAATAAAGTGGTAACACTTAAAACATTTAAATTTACAAAGGAACAAAATGAGGGGGTTCATTTTGCCATAGAAATTATGATTAGTTCTGCAGAAAGAAAAATTAGGGCACATTTTGACTTCTCAAATCCTCTTGTTTTTCATAAACAAATTCTGACATGCAGACTGAAACATGCACTTTGAATACCAGCAGCAGACTTCCCTGGTGAGCAGTAGTTTTACTACAGTGATCTAATGAGCAACTAGAGTGCTAACATTCAGAATTTATGGCAAATGTGTGACACACCTGAATGCCTTCTTGATGGAACCAAAGTAAAAAACTGAAAGTATTTCCTACTGAGGAGACTGCAGTAAATGAGGAAACTAGGAAACTTCATAACAAATAAATCTCCCAAGATGGCCACCAGAGACAAAAGAGCCCAAATGTAGCCCAAATATGACCCAGATGTAGCCCAAGTATAGCCCAATGACAGAATGTCCCAGAGTGTTCTTAAGAACAACTAGAGCGCTGACTGTCTTACTTATGACAAAAGTATGGCACACCTGAAGCCATCTTGATTGGAATAAACTGGTAACACTTAACACATTTAATTTGAAAAGGAACACAATGAGTTGGTTCATTTTGCCATAGAAATTATGATTAGTGCTGAAGAAAGAAAAATTAGGGCGCATTTTGAGTGACTTCTCAAATCCTCTTCTATTTCATTAAAAAATTCTGATATGCAGACTGAAACATGCACTTTTAATACCAGCAGCAGACTTCCGTGGTGAGCAGTAGTTTTTCTACAGTGATCTAATGAGCAACTAGAGTGCTAACATTCAGAATTTATGGCCAATGTGTGACATATCTAAATACCTTCTTGATGGAATCAAAGTAAAAAACTGAAATCATTTCCTACTGAGGAGACTGCAGTAAATGGGGAAATTAGGAAACTTCATAACAAATAAATCTCCCAAGATGGCCACCAGAGACAAAAGAGCCCAAATGCAGCACAAATATCACCCAGATGTAGCCCACATGTAGCCCAATGACAGAAGTGTGCAAAACACTTATTTTTGTGTATTTGCAGTTTTATATAGTGCAGACTTGTCAGGTATTGGAGTGCTTTACATGAGCATTGGTTACATCACACAAGATCAAATTCATTTTGGCTGTAGACATGGGGAGATTAAGTGATTTGACCAGAATCACAGAATGTTGAGCTGAAGCAGAAACTCCAACCTGGTTCCCCAGTTGCAAAATCTGCAGCTCTGGAAGTAACACCACATCCTCTCCCCTAGGTGCAACATTTAATCAAGTGGTCAACTGGATAAAAAAACATAAAGATTACAAATAATTTAAAAGTTCTTTGTCGCTATTTCAAAATTCAGAAAATATGTCCTCATTTTAGTTTTTTAGAGCACTAACCATAATTTTTATGCAAATAAGACTCTCTCATATATGTAATTTCTAAAGGAAATACTCTAGGTATTACAGTTTTGATTACATCAAGATGACGTCAGGCGTTCCACACTTTTGTAATAAATATAGAATGTTAGCAATCTAGTTGTTCATTGGGATACTGTTGAGAGGCAGAGGCCAGGGGCACGGACTCTGAAAATTGAAGGCAGGTAGGAGAGTGCAGAGGCAACAATTTGACAACACTGGGCAGGCAGGAAGGGCAGTGGCAGCACAACAGACTATGGAGGGCAGTGGAAAGGGGGGCAGGGGCAACAAACTAACAATAAAGGACTGGCAAGAAAGCCTGTGGCAATATATTAGACCATTGTGGGCAGAAGGAAGAGGCAGTGGTAGTACAACCATACATGCCAACAGACCCGTTTCAGCCAGGAAACGTCCAATGTTTTTAAGCTCAAATGGGCTTTATTTGATCTGTCTCTTGTCTACAATCTCCTCTTTTTCAATGTAACTCAAGGGGAAAATCAATACCTCAGTTTTTTCTCAAAATCTCCCTCTTACCAAGTTCAAAATGTTCGCAAGTATGGTACATTGGATCATGGTATGCAGGAGGAATTGGGGTAGGGACATGGACTCGGATAACAGAGGACAGGAGGGACATGGAGAGGTGCACCAAACTGACCCTACAGGGCAGGCATCAGGGTTTGCAGCAGCACAATACACCACACAGCGCATGCGGGACGGGAGTGCAGCACAACAATCCATAGAAAGCAATAGGGAGGGGACAGGACCATGCACATGGACAACAGAGAACAGAGGGGAAAGAGGCAATGGTAGCTAGCTGACCATAATGGACAGACAGGAGAGAAAGCTGCAGCATAACAGACCATAAAGGGCAGGAGGGACGGATCAGGGGCATTACAATGGAACAGACAAGCCAGGAGGGAGGGAATAGGGGTCTGCACATGGAAACAGAGGGCTGGGGGCAAGGGGGCAGGGCAGGAGCAGCAAGATGACCATGGAGGTCAGGCAGGATGGGCACTAGAAACAAGACACACCATGGAGAGCAACAATGAGAAGGCAAACTTCGTAAATACAGGAGAGACACCATAGACTATAAATTAAACGAAGTTTACACTTGGGCTGATATATATACCAGGAAGAGATTTGACACTCGGAAAACACCTACATCATCCGATGAGAGTTCAGTCTCTGACAAAGAAACTACTGTAAGCAGAACACCAGCTTCTCTAATAGCGCAAATCTCAGACAACAACACCAGCAACCATAATGGCACATACCGCATCAACTTCATCTTTTTTGTCACAGGTTACAGATCAAGGGCGACCACCAGCCCCTCCAGAAACAACTTCGTCACACCATCACGAAAAACACGTAGAGGACAGAGAAAAAAACGGCAAATCACTTCGCAGTGGCAAAACAGTGATCTAGTAATCAATATCTCCACTAAATCACTTAACCGACAAGAAATAGCTGTTCTTGGCCGAGGTTTGTCATTCGTACCCACAAAAACCACCACTTCTTTACAAACACAGGGAGACTTTTTCAAGTTCATGCGGATATTACGTTTAAAACACTTCTTTACCAATGTAATAACTCTGGAACAACAAACAACAGAATCATCTCTACAGGTCTTTAAACCCAAAAGCACGTTCATTCCTCCAGTCTCTCACAAAACATTGGATACTTTTGAAACGCTGGTTAACAAGGATCTTCAAAAGATACCATATCAATCCCAAAAATATGACAATTTATCTAAACACGAGAGAAACATCATCAAATCAATAGCTAATAACACTGCTATCACCATGCAACCAGCTGACAAGGGAGGCGCAATAGTGGTAATGGATACTGAATATTATCAATCCAAAGTATCTGCTCATGTTGCAGACACCAACACTTACATGAAGCTTACCTACGATCCTACCAATCAACTTCAAGGGATGCTCAACACCCTTTTAGTAGAAGCATGCGACAAAGATTGGATTAACGACTCAACGTGACTTTTTCTTACAACTACCAACCCCCGCAGACCAAAACTATATATGACCCAATAAATCCACCATTCCGTCCTATTGTGTCTGGATGTGGGTACATTTTTGACCCAGTCGGCAAATTTTTAGACTATTACCTGCAAAAGTTTGTACAACATTGGAGCACGTACTTGAAAGATACTACGCATTTCCTCCACAAATTAAGAGAGATACAGATCAACCAACATACAACCATTTTCCTATGTACTATTGACGTTACAGCTTTATATACTTCAATAACTCACTCAGCAGGATTGGAAGCTACAGAGTGGGCACTTCTTCAAACGGATGATATAGACATAGAAAAGCTCTTCATTCTCCAACTTCTAAAATGTTGTCTTCACAACAGTTACTTTGAATGGCAACAACAATATTATGCACAACTAACAGGAACATCTATGGGTTTTTCGGGAGCCCCAGTATATGCCAACATCTTCATGTCTCAATATGAATATGAGAACATCATAACTAATGAAAATTGGTAGTCAAAGATTACATTGTACTGTCGTTATATTGACGACATTTTTCTAGTCTGGAAGGACACTGAACAAACCTTCATATCCATGATCAACTCTTTAAATGATATTAACCCCTATATACAATTGACATACAATATTCAACAAGAAACCATCCACTTTCTTGATGTACAAATCACCAAAACGTCGTTCAACCAATTCGAGACAACAGTTTACTACAAACCTACTGATCGTAATAGTGTCTTGGCATATCCAAGTTTCCATCCAAGGAGCCTAATCCAAAATGTACCACTTTCTCAATTCATAAGGATTCGCAGGATTTGTTCAGATTCTCAAATGAGCATGATGAAATTACATGAATCTAAACAAAGGTTTATATCACGTGGAAACCCTGAAGAAGTCTTAAACAACTGTCTGGCCAAAGCAATGATTAAATCTCGCACAGATTTACTCACTCAGCAACCACGACAAACAGAACAACGATTTGTATTCGTATCCAGATTTTCTACTTCAGCTCAATCCATCAAGAATATTATCAATTCCCGATGGGAACTATTGCAACAAGAAAAAGACTTTAATGGTTTGTTCCAAGCTAAACCCCTGTTTGCTTACACTAAAGGTCAGAACTTACGAGTTCTGCTAGCCACACCAAGCCCTCATCTCAAGTTTGAGGATCATCAAGGTACCAAAAAGTGTACCACATGTATTCACTGCAACAACGTTATAACAGGAAACATTTTAACTCATCCGGTATCAGGCTCAAAAATCAAACTTAAACATACCAGTGATTGATTCAACCCATGTAATTTATTGTATTAAATGTCCTTGCGGTAAAGCATATGTGGGCAAAACCGAACGCAAATTGAAAATTAGAATCACTGAACATAAAAGCAAAATCAGAAATCAAAACACAACTTCCAGTATAGCCACCCATTGGGGTGAAGCAAAACACACTATATCTAAATTGCGGTTTCAAATTATTGAGAAAATTGTTGTACGTCCAGGGATTGATGTAACTAAAACCTTACTTCGTAGAGAAATTTTTTGGATACAAAAATTACAAATGATGTCCCCAACAGGGCTCAATGGCCGTTTTGATATGTCCTGCTTTTTATGATATGTGATTCAGATAGTCATTTAACTAATCACACTGCTGGTGTATTTTCTTGATCACATTTTTTTCTATTACTTCTCCGTAAGTCTTCTCTACAACTTATTTATAGTTCTTCGACTAATTCATCATTAGGCGGTATCTCCTTCTTCACAGGGGGACCCCGTTAGTCATAGTTACCACTCATTTAGTTTCCTCGGACAACATTTTAATACTTTAGTTCACCATTTCTCCAGTTCCAAGATGGCCCCCACCGTGATTCCTTAGCCCTTTCTCAGCCATATTTCCATTTTTACTATTCTCGCGAGTATTTAACATATCTTCCGACCGTTTTCACGGTAACACTATCATCATTGACTCTCGGTTCGCATTCAACCTTCTCTATTGCCCAGTTCACACGGTAAGCGTCTCACGCGTGCATAAGAATACTTTGTCAAGTCAGTATCATGATCCCTCTAGTACATTCAGCTTCTTTCTTTGTTTTTTTTCAGATAGTCTCCATTGTAATTTATGAGACACGGCCCACGGGGTGAGTCTTTAACCTTTTTAGTGACCTAGCCAGACTTTCCTTTTTCACTTGATTGCTCATTACCTGATTTACTTCTATATTTCTTTTAGTTGCTGTTCGAGTTAGCGTCTTGTTTATTTCTGCTCAGTACTGCACTCAACATCGTTCATAGGAGGTGAGCACACCTCTCTCTCACGCTTTCATCCTTATAATAGTCTGATCTTTGTTTCCTTCGTTTCCCCTAGATTGGTCTCTTTGGACCCCTACGTTGTTTTTCTTATCTACGCGTTACCTGGCATCCCCAACATACTTTATATGGTGGCGTTTTTCTCTCTCTTTTTCACTCACTATAATCTGCATAGCAGTAGTAATCATCCTGGTTGTTTCCTAAATGTACACATCAGTAAAGAAAATGTACTTATTATTCTATAACTAATCCACTATTGTTGTTACTGTATGGTCTCTAAATGGGTATATTAGAGATTCTTCTGTTTAAACATACATGTAATATATCTAATTTCATTCACAGGTTTCCCCTGACGAAGGGACGTGTCAGTCCCGAAATGCATCGGGCTTACTCTACTTTGATTATGTATTGTTTATTTGTAATGAACATGACGCATCAATTTGCTTAAACACGCCATAAGAATTATAATGTGGCATGTATATCTAATTTGTTTGGTTGTCTTAACAAAATGAACATATTTTTGGTGAAAATTGACACCAAATATACAAGTTATTGAACATACCAGATTGATTGAATTTGATTATTGAATTGTTACGAATAAGGATTGCATCATATAGGGTTTCAAATAACCCATAGTACTGTGCACAGTGTACACTACCCGAAAGGCTAGTTTTCTTCCTTCTTTATTAATACACATGCTTGAACTGACAGCAAGCATAACACTGTAGCACCTAGGTCAAAAAGTTTTCATTTTCAGTATATATTTAGAATA
Organism: Triturus cristatus; assembly: GCF_964204655.1. NCBI lineage: Eukaryota > Metazoa > Chordata > Amphibia > Caudata > Salamandridae > Triturus > Triturus cristatus. The sequence goes on from NC_140588.1 coordinate 875,109,595, forward strand.
ATAAGGTGTGCGCTGCCCCTCATTCTCTTACAGCATACACACAGACCATGGAGGGAAGGTGGAAGCGGGTCAGGGGCAGCTAGCTGACCACACAGGGAAGGTGGGAGGGGCCATGGCAGCACAGAAGACCATGCATGGCAAGCAGGAGGGTTAGTGGCAGCACAATGGCTCTGATGGGCAAGAAGGAGGGTGCAGGGGCATGCACAAAGGACCATGGAGGATAGAAGGGAGGGTCAGGACCTGGGCACAGACAAGAGAGTTCAGGGGAAGGGGCCTCACAACAGACCACGCGGTGCAGGCAGGAGGAGCAGTTGCAGCACAACAGACCAGGGAGGGCAGATGGGGTTTGGCAGTAAAATGGACCATGGAGGACAGGAGGAAGGGGATAGGGGCATGGCATGTGGACAGGCAGGGTGGAGGTGGCAGGGACAGGTTACAGTCATCTCACAATGCTAGGCAGGTGGGAGGGGAGTGGCAGCTCAACAGAACACTCAGAGTAGATAGGAGTGGCTTGTCCATGGAACATGGTGGGCAAAAAGGATGGAGCAGGGGCATGCACAGAGACATCGGAGGGCAGGGGGAAGGAGAATAGGGGCAGCAAGCTAAGCACAGAGGCTAAGCAGGAGGTCAATGATGGGCCATAGAATTGGGCAATGGAGGGCAGGAGGAGTGGACTGGTACATCATGCTAAATGGAGGGCAGTGGCAGCACATCAGACCATGCATGGCAGGAGGGAGGAGGCTAGTCCATGGATTCAGACAACAGAGGATAGGGAGGTGGTGGATGGGGAAGCAAGCTAACTGTTCAGAGAAGGTGGGTATTAGGAACTTTATTGTTTTCAAAATGTGTGTCTGTGCGAACTACTTAAAATATGAACAAGTATGCAGCATAATCTCACTTTTATTCAGGAAGAAGAGGACTTTTGTGACTGTGACTCCGGGCTCACTTGGCAGAAACACCCCCTGACCCTCCACCCCCATCGCAAAATGTAATGCCCGTCAAAAGGGTAGGTGGACGCAGTGTTATATAGAACATAGTCCTTAGAGCACGATTGAAAATGAAAACTAGATATAGTATATGATATAAACTATGCACCAAAAAGAGTGATATAAGATGAACCGGGGCGTAAAATATAATATGCAATACATTGTGCGCAATGACAGATTCATTGGAGAGCGCGAGATAGCACAGGCACTAGCGCGTGTTGTAATATAAAATATATGCTGGGGAGTGTAACATTGCATATGCACTGTGACAAAGATATGGATCCCAGATTGTAATATGTATGGCATAGCGCTGTGCGTTATAACATAGGCATCGAGGAAGGCACGTTAGATGGGCCAATATAACCCGTGCGAAGGCAAGTGTGGCATGACATATTCACGGGGTGGTGTTACAGTGCACATGGGCTAGAGTGTCATAGCATACGCACTAGCTGGTGGAATACAACACAGAGGTGTGAGGCACTCGGCGGGCACTGGTGGGTGTAACACAGCATTGGGCTCAGCCAGGAGCACGCTGTGACTCTCAAGTGAGGTTTGTCTCCTTTCCAGAGGATAAAATAAAAAGAATTACACATCCGGCGGTGGATGTGTGTTTTATTAACCGTGAGGGGGGTTTCTTGCATAGTTTGGTCGAATTTTTGCCGAATCCTCTTTGAATGGCTTGGTGTGCGTGTATATTAAATGTGCCCGTCAATAGCTACCCATGTTTGTATAAATAAACGACAAGGGTGTCTACTTTGAGAGTACCCACCAGCGGGGGCGCTGGGATTAGGCACGGTAGGGTGTCAGACACATCAGAGCTTCACTAGCGGTGTAAATAAATTCCATGTGGATTCATTCTATGCATAGTCGCCTTTTAATGAATATCACGCAAATCGTCATGGTGATAGGTACATACGGTTTGTCCATTATGTCCTAGGTGTTTCTATAAATATATGTTTTTTAAAAATAATTTTAAAAAAAGGCCGATCCCTGGGGGATGGGGTCCCCGGGGCCATAAGTGGCCTGAGGAGGGGGGCAACGCAGCCCCCTACTAAAAAAAAAAAAAAGGCCATGACCCGGGGGTTGGGGTTCCCGGGGCCGATTAAGGCCTTGGGAGGGCCAAATTAATATTTTTCAACAAAAAAAATTAGGGTGCAGGCCCTGGGGGATGGGGTCCCCAGGGCCAGTAAATTAGAAAAAGGAGGGGGGCCACACAGCCATCCTTCTTAAAAAAATAAAATAAATAAAAGACCGGCATCGCGCTGTAGGCCATGCCCCCTCCTTGCAGCAATCTGCAAACGCGCCCCCTGGCCAGTTGTAAGTTGGGGAATTAATTCCCCTTCAATACTGAGGGTCCCTGAGGGCCAACTAGCCCAACAGGTATCTCCAGTATGCGCCAGGGAGCTGCGTTGTAGACAGGTGTTCTGAGGCAACGCCCCTTTTTACACCTCTATGCAACGCAGCTCTGTTGCGCTTACTGGAGGTACCTAGTGGGCTAGTTTGACCATAGGGACCCTTAGGATTCAAGGGGACTTAATCTCTCAACTTAGAACGGCCACAGGGCGCGTTTACACAGTGGTGAACGGAGGGGACGGGGCCTGAGGTGACGTGTGCAAACACGCCAGGTGGCGCGTTTTAGGTTGGTGAAATAATTCACTTTCAATCCTGAGGGACCCTGGGGGCCAACTAGCCCACCAGGTGCTTCCAGTTAGCGCCACTGCTTTGCGTTGCAGAGAGGTGGTGCAGGCCGTGCCCCTTTTTACACCTCTCTGCAATGGCGCTTACTGGACGTACCTAGTGGGCTATTTTGCCCCTAGGGATCCTCAGGATTCAAGGGGACTTAATCTCCCAACTTAAACAACGGCCACAGGGCGTGTTTACACAGTGGGGAAGGGAGGAGACGGGGCCTGAGGTGACGTGTGCAAACACGCCCTATGGCGTGTTTTAAGTTGGGGAAATAATTCCCCTTCAATCCTGAGGGCCCCTGGGGCTAACTAGCCCACCAGGTGCTTCTAGTAAGCGCCACTGAGCTGCGTTGCAGAGAGGTGGTCCATGTCATGTCATCAGTGATGTCACGGACCATGTCATGAGTGATGTAATATGTGACGTCATCAGCAGTGCATTGCGGGCGCGCGAGTTATAGTTAGCTGAACTAACTATAACAGGGGAATTTCAATGGTTTTGTACGAGTGAAAAGTCCAGCTAACTAGAACGCCCCTGAAACCTATGGTTTTTCAAGTGAATTTCTAAGGTTTTTTAAATGCTAATTCCTAACTATAACGTGCCTGAAACCTATGGTTTATTCAGTGAATATATATATAATATATATATATATATATATATATATATATATATATATATAAAACTAAATCCAAATAGCGGTAAAAACTGGTGTGCTGCCAAATCGCTGGTGGTGCTTGGAAAGTGGCGCTACCGCTGGCACTCACTATGTACAAAAATAAAATTCCCAACCTTATCTGAATAAAGAGCCAGCACTCGCCATCGTGGGGGTTCTCTCATTTATTGCTAAAGCTTCAATAGACAAATGGACAAATCAGGAATGCGTTTCGGCAGTCAAGCTGCCTTTCTCAACCTGGTATGCGGTATATTGGTTCTTCACTGTAATTGGGTGAACATGAGCATGTGGGATGATGACCAGTGATTCTTAACAGAGCATACATACAGTTATTCAAAAACTGCAAACTAAATTGCTTTTAGGAGCGTTCATTTTCTGTGCCACTCTTTTTTTATGCCCTCCAGTTCATTTTATTTTGAGAAACGATCCCATCATGCCTCATTTTGTTCTTCCCAAAACCCGGACTGGATTATGCACGTCCTCTAGTTACAGTTACAGATATCTTTATAGTGTCTTTTAAAATCCAAATAACATGCATATTTCAAGTTCATTTACTTTTACTTTGAGCATAGTTATTCACCTCATTAATCTGTCAACTCCTTCAAAGTGCACGCATCTCCGAGCGCAGTCCGCTCTTTACCCAGAGATGACTTACTAATTAATGACCATTGTTCCAATAATTTAAAGGAAGACTCACGGTGGTAACTTCTTCAAAGCTTCAAATCCTTGGGTCAAATGAAGCCGGTCCCGACAAGCAATAGTACGGACCCAAGAGGCCACCACTTTTCTTGGCCAGTGTCATCAGCGATGCCCAGCTCCATAGTAGGGGAGGTTATACCAGGGGGAGGATGGGCCAATAAGCAGACAAGCTTCAGTCCCCGCCAAGGGAGCTTAGGCTTCCAGCGTATGAACCTGCTCCTTCACAAGTGCCTTCTCCTCTTTTCCATCGCCTTACTCCTTTCATGGGGCACACCTGCCTCTATATTGCTAAATCCAAATTGCGGTAAAAACTGGTGTGCAGCCAAATCGCTGGTGTGCTGCCAAATCGCTGGTGGTGCTTGGAAAGTGGCGCTACCACTATGTACAAAAATGAAATCCCCAACCTTATCTGATTGAAGAGCCAGCACTCGCCATCGTGGGGGTTCTCTCGTTCCTGGCACAGGCTTCAATAGATCCATGGACAACACAGGAATGCGTTTCGGCAATCAAGCTGCCTTTCCCAACCTGGTATGCACCAATTGGTTGTTCCATTTAAAGAAAACATTAGTTAAACCTGAAGATGCACTGCATTTCACTGTAATTGGGTAAACACGAGCATGTGGGATGATGACCAGTGATTCTTAACAGAGCATACATACAGTTATTCAAAAACCACAACAGCATCGGTCCTGCAAACTAAATTCCTTTAAGGATTGTTCATGCTCTGTGCTACTCCGTTTTTATGCCCTCCAGTTCGTTTTATTTCGAGAAAGGCTCCCATCATGCCTCATTCATTTCTTCCCAAAATCCATACTGGATTTATGCACTTCCTCTAGTTACAATTACAGACATCTTTATAGTCTCTTTTAAAATCCAAATAACTCACATTTTTCAAGTTTATTTACTTTTACTTTGAGCATAGTTATTCCACCTCATTAATCTGTCAACTCCTTCAAAGTGCACGCATCTCCGAGCGCAGTCCGCTCTTTACTCGGAGATGACTTACTAATTTATATAAATATATATACAAAGAGAGGGGGAACTGTAGTGTCTTGCAAGTTTTATAATGGAACCATTTTGGCTCCTAATAAACTCCGTAGAGCTGTGATGTAGGGGTCAGAGGGGAATGCAATGAAAGCTTCTTTTAGAATGTTGACTTCGCAGTTACTCTCAGCAGAATAAAGATGTGTAATACTAAGCTCCCTGTGTGGCATAGTCATTGGCGGGTACCCAGGCTGGGGAGGATGCAACACAGTTCACTGGTGAAACGGTCTTCTGCCATGACGTTTGCCTATGGTATAGGGTATATCTTCTCAGGACCCGTGAAAACCTGGCTTTATTGATAAAGGCATCTTGTAATCTGTGAGCATGGCACTGTCATCAAGTCTAATTCCACCTTTGTATGCTGGTCATTGTGTGAATGTCTTCTTCTCAAGCATCTATTTTTTTCTTGGGCCTTCAAGTTAAAGTATCACCTTTATGCTTAGGACCTTCTAAGTTCTAGTCATACCTTTATGTTCCTTAATAGGTGAGATTACACAGGAGTCATTTTTCACTACTGGAGAATTGTATTTTCAGATGCTTGTTTGCTCTTGTATTGAGATCTGGCGGGAGTTCCCTGATTCAATTCATCATACACTGGGGCTGGACACAACCTTGCAAATTTGCATACTTGCCCTAATTTTTTGCAACGCACAAAAGTGACAAGCACATTGTGGGGAACGACTGATGTTTCAAGCTCCCCAAGAAAATGCCTGTCAGTCATAACCATAAGACTTGATTGGCTGCAGAAAAGGAAACCTGCAGGCGCAGCATTATGTGAACATTCAATTGCATATTTGTATATTTTTTACACAAGGAATATATTCCTTCTGAGCTCCCCTTAGGGGTGCTTTGGACACGTTTCCACAATCATTGATATGCTAGCAACTCCCTCAGGTAGGTTTAAATTTAGAAGTGCTCTGTTTTTGGGAAAGGGTAGTGCAATACTTGTGAAAACCAAAGCATGCTACATTGTCGGTGTTGACAATAGAGATACTGTCACCCATAACATTTTTCATTTTTTCACCAGTATTCCACACTTATGAGCACTTATATTTTCGGTAGTGCCAACTCCAAGACCGACCAGAAAAATCTACAGATCCCCCTTCTAGGAGGGAACATGCCCTTTTTTGTGCACCTGACGACCATACCTTTTGTGCTTGTACCTACTGTTTAATGGTGCCTAATGCTTCGAGAATTTAACTAAGGTGTTACAATTGTCCAAAGTAATCCTGTTGAGATGCAGATGCATCATCATCATCACATACTTTCTTTACTTTTTTCTCTGCAGCAAGCTTTAAAGTTTTAATGTTGAAAATAAGGAAAAACATTCCTATGTAACAAAGATATATGATCTCATAATGGTCTTTCAGTAGCCAATCAAACAGCACTCCTGTCCATGAAAGACAGTCACATTCTGGAATCCACATTTTCTTTGGTGCTAAGCTCAATGTTAAGTATTTCCTCAGGTACTCTCTTTTTTTGTTACATCTGAATTATAATTCTATATATAGTGTTTCTTTTTTATTGAAGATATATGATTTATATAGCATAAAATATGCACTTCTATACATTTAAGTGATGGATCACTATTTTATGGGATGCTGTGATAAGGCCTTGATGTTGTTGTTTCTAGTTTTACATTTCTTTGGGACCCTGGGGCTTGTGTGAATATGATGAGGCTACATTGAGGGGGCTTCTTCAGATGTTTGGATGCTGCTCCGCGGCCGTTGTGTGAGTAAAACTGACAGCCAAGAAGTTGACTCCCACAGACCACACTGCATAGGCAGCTGATGTATTGTGTCAGTCGTGTTCAGCATGGGTTTCAGTTGGGACTAACGAATCCCGAATACCAATGAAAGAAAATATCATTCAACAATGTCGAGGGACAAAATATCAAAAGGTGAGTTTCCATACCTGACTACCCATATATTTACCTTGGTGAGATCAATCAATCAATCAATCAATCAATCAATCAATCAATCTATCTATCTATCTATCTATCTATCTATCTATCTATCTATCTATCTATCTATCTATCTATCTACACACAGACAAATATATATATATGGTTTGGAATGTGGAGTCAAGAGTAGCATGATCCTTACTTCCCTCTGTGTACTTCGATATTTTGTCGCTCAGTATTGTTGGAAAGGTATACTGTCCCGTCAGCATAGGGGAAAGAAAATCAGGAGGGCAGAAAATCTGCACTACTTACATTGCAGGATGAGACTTAAAAGCTCTTTTGTGTACGGGACTACTCAGAATGCCTAAGTGTTTATATTCAGTCATTTTCATTAGAGCACATTGAGGAACGAAAAAGATTTCTAGACCGAAGACTCTTGCTCAGAGTTGCTGTATATGCCTCTGGGAGGCAAGATATACTCAGAACTGCATGGTACGGCATTGATTTCTTACTAGTGGAGATGCATAATTTTGATCCCACCTTGAGATAAATGTAGGAGTGCATCAGATCTATAAGTAATCAGCACTCAAATATAGTTTCTATGTGATTAATGTAAATAATATACTAAAAGAAAGATGAATTACCACATATAAATAGTGCTTCACGTATAACAGCCACAGTTTATAAAATCTGTGCTTAAATCGTGACTAATGGAGAAAAATAATGTACTGATTTATTAATAATCAGGGAAAATCTATAGATGATGATTTCATTAAAATGGAAAATAAAATGTTCAAACTAATGTTTATTAGATTTAGGGGCAACACAACATTATGTTCACTTGAAAGTACCTTTATTTTATAATTCCTAATAGGCTTTTGTGTTTTTCATGTATTATGAGATCATTTGCTATGTTTCCACATTAGCATGTATTTTTAACCTAGTGCACCTGCTAAAGTTGCCTTTAAATTTGAGGCCTAATGTGTATCTTAGCTTAACTTCATGTATAACTTCATTCTAGCCTAAAACTATGTTTCAGTGTAATCACAGCCACACATCCTGTTTGTGTTAAATTTTCACTGTGGAATGTTTTGTTGCATTTTGTTTCCACTGCAGGTGTGGATGAACCTCATTAGGTAGCATAAAAGAGTTCTGTCCTTATAGGTAGCAAAGTATAAGAAGGAGTCAGCAGAGATAATCGTGGTAATGAGCAAGGAGAGGAGTCCCCATGGAGAAAGAGAAGGGTGGCCAAGATCGAATAAAGTTTTAACTTATTGATGTTGGAAAGAAGATGATAGTGTCCAAATTGTGTCGGAGGATTGGAAATGCCCTGGGAAAGGAAACACGTGCAATTTCCTACGTTGAATTCAATTGATATTATGATGTGCTTAGCTAGGGTGATTATTCATTCTTTTTCTTCTCCTCTAGGAGATAAATCTTGAGAATTCATAGGGGAAGATCTGTGTTTTGCGTGTGTGGCTTTCTGCTACTTCACACAAATGCTTGGAGTACTTCATCTGAAGACTCCAGTAGCTGACACCTTTCTTTCTTTCTTTTAATTTGAATTTAACCAAATGGCTATTAGAATAGGGATTTCTTTTGGCATAGTATAGGGATAGACAGGACTAATGATTTCTTTTTAAGATCGATTGATAAAATTAAATTCACAATTCTTTTTCCTTATCTTCTGCTTTACAATACTCAAACTAGTAGTATTTTTTCTTTGGTATAAGGTAAATCTCTTCCGGAGATTTAGACACGTATTGCTGGTTTTGTACTTCTATACTATGCTGAGATTGGTCTTTGTAAACTTATTTCTGAAATTATGAGTAAAATCTCACTAACCCTATTTTAACATTGTGGTCTGGATTATTGTGTGACCCAAATGGTTGCACAGTTTTGGATATTTTGGGATGACTGATGCTGCTCTCACTTTACCTCTCATGCTTCTGATAAAGATGGTTGCGTCTGGGTAAGAGTGCAAATAGGCAGGAGCTCTCTGAACTGATAACAGAGCTCCAACAGTAAGTAACAGAAAGTGAGCCCCAGCACTAGAGTTGAAAAAATATATCAAGAGTTCAACCAAATGTTTAGTAGACACTCTTATCAGACCAAGCCTCCGGGAAATAGCAGGGTGATAGCATCTGCATCACACCATAGGGATGATAAACTGTAATGCATGGATATTCCTGTGCTTCAGTTCTTAACCTTGAGATTAAATTATAAATATCTATTTGCAGCACTTAAAGTTTAGTAACTATAGCCATTTTGGCATGTTATCTTTGACAGATGTTAAAGATTAGCCTTGGATATTTTGAAGAAGGCACCTCAAAAGAACTTCTCCAAACGTACTGTGTACGATTGAAAAGAAGCGAGAAAGATGTTTTGGCTTCTTTTTGTAGGGGGTTATATGATGCTAGCATGAAGTTGAAGTGTTCTCTCAACTGACCTTTATACTGGAGGGTGAGAGCTCAAGTGTCGACTCTTCTCCATTGGGAGTAACAGATTTGGTTCAGCTCAAGCAGGGAAACTGAACTTTCCAGTAGTTTTTCTTAGATATCTGGACCAGCTCCTGTTTAATCCAAAGGACAGCACACTTACAAGATTGGCAGAAATGCTCCCATTAAGCATCTTTCAACATATTGGAAGAATGATCAAAAGCATTTATAAAACTAAAGCGGGCGTAGATGCATTTCTTAAGAAGAAAAAGGCCAAACAAGCATTCCATTTAATGAACAACTGGATCGTTACAATCTCATTACAAACCTTATTGATGAGAATATCCCTAGAGCTCGTGACTCGGATACATAGATTGATATTGCAGTATGCATAAAACGTTTCAGGGATAAATTATGTTATAAAAGGGTTTAATGAAATATATACAGAAATTATTGAACCATCTTTGGTAGTTAGTGGAAATGCTTCTGGACAGGATTGCTTTCCATATTTTTTAATTCATCTGTGGCATGGTAGAACAGTACCAACCATATGCAAACTAATATTGGCCTTGCCCCAAAAAGAGTAATATGGTCTAAACTGCTAAGCCATATTTCCTATGTACGGGAAAATCAGTGGGGTGAGTTCTGTTCCTTGCAGAGGGGACATAGCGATTCGGGTACTGCTGCTCTTTTTGGGCGAGTTCATGCTTAATTTACTTATGCTGGCCTTTTATAGTATAAATGAACAGAAAGATGAACTTGAATAAACCTCAGGGGAAGTGTTAGTGGTTAAGAAGTATTGGTTTAAGTATTTCATCTTTTTCATAGTCTTATTTTACTAAAGAGTGCATATGTTTATTTTAATAATTACACTTCCATTCACAAAGCTCAGTTGTTGATGGTCATAGTGTGTGAAACAATGATTTAATGTTGAACAGGAAAACCCCTAAATTGGTTCAACGTCAACGATTACAAAAACCTCAAATGATCAATTCCACCCCGTAAGCAGTACAGATGCATGTATTTTAACTCGATAAGCAGAATTTTTAGAAGGTGGGACCCGGGCTTCTTAAGCCTAGAATCTCAATGAATAGTATTTTTTTCCAAAGAAAGCTAGGTTTTTGGATGTGGGACTAAACAAACTAATGTATCAATAGAATTTTCAGTCACAATGTTTCTCATAGAGTTTTAACACCAACAGATCTAAACTAATTAGCAACAAAATATGCTTTTACTAAGAAAACAATTAAATTGGTTCTTTTTTTCAAAAACAACTTTTATTGCTATTTAGAAACCTACAGTAATAAAATCCAACAGAATCAAGTACATGTGCAATAGCATACCATAACTAACCTTTGCAATCAGGCATGAACATAGGCATCTTAAACATTTGTAGGGCCCCAGGAAAGATATATTTTGGGGCCCAAAAAGCTAATTAAAGCCCTTGTGATGCCAAACAATATTAAATTTGGCACAGGACAGAAACAGGGGCATTCAGAAATAGCCAAAAGCTCTAGCTGCCTGGTGTCTCCCAGCCAAGTAGTACCAAAAGAAGCTTGAACAAGAATTGATGGACGGGTAAGGATGCAAGAGCTAGACAAAGCCGTAAAGAGAACACTATAGCAAGAGACATGAAGTAGAGGGAGAAGGGTTTAGATAGAAATGATGACGAAAGGTATGTGACTTAGGGAGAGGAGTAAATTAAATAAGAAAGGTGAAGTAGCCAGAAGAGAAGATAAGGAGAAGTAAAAGAGAAAGATGTAGGTAGAGAAAGAAAGGCCAAGAATAGGTAAGGTTTTAGAGTGCAATATAGAGGTGGAGGGATGTAGAAATAGGGAGAAGGAAATAAAGAACGGGGCAGAAGAGTACAGCACTTCATGAATCCAAGGGGCAAGGAAGAGAGAGAGGTAAGGTAGTAAAATAGGTATTAGAGGAAACAGCAGTAGGAGGTAAACATAGATAGAAAGATGTAAGGAAATCAAAGACATGCAAGGTAGAGAAAGAGCAAAATGAGAAGCAGTATAAAAAAACAGGGCAAATAAACATCATCAGAGAAGAGATAAAGGTAGAGACAGGGTTGAAGGGTAGAAAATGAAATGTGGTGTTAAGTGACAAGTGGAATCTGAGAGACAAATATGGATTATAGGAAGAAGTGAGGTTTATACAGAAGAAGACAGCTGTGCAATAGACAAAGAGGAAGAGATGGTAAGGTAGAGAAATCTATAAACAAAGATGTTGAGTGAGATAGTTGAGGTGGAGGCAGTGAGATGAACTGGAGAAGGCGGTCCAGAGAGAGAGAACCTGTTTGTGTTAGAGCTAGAGAGAGAGAGAAGGAGGGGGGACAAAGAAGATGATGAAGGGTAAAAAGAGGAAGAGATTAAAAAATAGAGGTAGTTGGAAAGACGATATTGAGAGAGGTGGGGGATGGGAACAAAGGCAGAGCAATAGAAATAGGAGATGTCAAGGGAAGTTAGTGAACTAATTGGGAGGTAAATGGAAGGGTTGGGTAATGAGAGAGAGAAAGAGGGTACCATGATTTAAGGAAAGAAATGAAATAGATGTGAATGGGAGTAGTGAGGTAGAGAAATGGCTGAGAAAGAGGTGAGGTAGAATAGACAGTGAGAGAGGTGAGGTAAACATAGAAATGAGGTTGTGCAAGAAGTGAAGAAGACGGAGTAGAGATACAAGGAGATCAGACCGAAAACATGCAGTAAGGTACAGAGAAAGGGATGAGGTGGAGAGTGAGTTGAGGTAGAGATGGGGTATCAAAAGTGACAGATATAGGCACTGAGACTGATAGAGAGTGGGGGGGGCAATGTTGTGAGAAAGAGGAAGCGAGGTACGAAGTTGAGTGAGCTATATGGGGTAAATTAAATGAGGTGAGATATACAAAGGTGTGAAGTACAGAGTTGGGATAGAGAGGATACAGCTACACAGAGAAGTACAGATAGAGATGTTAAGAGAGATAGATTAGGTAGAAGAGGTGAGGTGGAATAAGGAGTAAGAAAGGACACTGAAAGATTATTTTTCAATTTGATTGCCTCCAACTGCCTGGGAGTGCGAGGGTAAGATAGGGCAAGCTGGACATGCACAGGGCATATATATTTTTAGTGCAACAAACGCCAGCAACAAAGTTTCTGCACTGAGTTTCGCAGGGGTAGACAGTAGCGCAGAGCCATATTTATTGAAAATGGTCTGCTGCAGCTCACTACTCCTGCCTTAGTGCAGAGCTCGTGTACCATGTTGCATAGGTGTTTGTGTGTTGTTCCGCACAGGATTTGTACTGAAAGCATGCCCTTCCAATACAATGTCCTATGCCTAGGCAAATTCTTAAACAATCCACACATCATATCTGTGCTGTACAGTGCAGCATGCTTGCAGTACATGTTGTGTGGAACATTTCCAGTAATAAAGACTTTTCTCCAAATAACGTTTGTGCTGGAATGTAAATACTCTTTCAAGAGTTAGTTCTGATTTGCATCACTTTGTGTAATTTCACCCCAGAGAAAATTCTTAGTAAATGTGGCCCTAAGACCTCTTCGTGTGATTGCTTTGTACGTCCTACGTTGGCAGGGTATGCCCAGACGTGGGTCCCTTGCTTACTTTGCCACTGGATTCAAGCTAGCCTGGCTGAGGAAGGGTGTTACCCAGAAACCGGTCCCAGGATGCTTGTTTCCGGTTCAGGGAAGACCTGGCTTGGCAGTTCAGGCTGGACTGTTCCTATGCGGCACAGGGTCAAGACTGAATTGCATATAACTGTGTCTGAACTGAGGTGGCAAAGTGAGCTAAAGAATGATGGATTCAACCCAGATCTGTGACTGGTGGTGAGTGTCAGCTCTCCGTCCATCATCTCCTTGTGTTTCTTAAGTTTTTGCTGAGCATACTCAACTGTCAGTTTCGAAAGAGAAGCGGATATTTTTAGGCAATGTTATTTTGAAAGGAATTTAAACTGAATCACTTTATATTTACCTTTAAAGGTGGGGTCCTTGGTAATTGCCCGCTTTGCCTGTGCCTAAAAACGTCCCTAGTGTGAAGGTGCTTGAGTCCCTAGACAAAATAAAAAGCTAGCGAGATCGTGGGTGGCAAAAACCAAAGCATTGGGCCAAGAGGTAGGCACGTGCCAGCCTGGCAAAAAGTGACATACTGTGTCGCAGGTCTCTATGACTTGGAGGTGCCCGAGCAGAATGAGGGGGGAGGGAGTGGCACACAAGAAGGCTGTAAACAAACAAACATGCACTTAAACACTGAAATCAAGGAAAGTACATATTCAAAGATTCCACAGGAAAACCACTCTGGGGAAGGGTCAGAGAAATAGGGGGTAGGGAAAAGAGGTGTATGATTTCGAAATTCAAGAAAGGAGAGAATAATGTAAAGTGTTAATAAAGCGTAAAAACAGTCAAGTGGAGTTAGTCATACAGCTCAACACCTTCGGTTCGAGGGACTTTGAGGACACAATTGGAGCAGACCATCTTCTCGAGCACCACAATCTGTAAAGGGGGGTTATATTGACAGAGCACAATACTGTCAACACAAGAACATTTGCTGAAATAGTGAAGCAGCTGATCAGTAAGTGAAATAAAAACGTGAAACCGTGTCATCTGTTTACAATGATTACTTTCCACAGAAGTCTAGGCAGGGACCCAGATATGATAGAAAATTATCTTTGGTCAAGTAATCTATAAATAATTTGTGAGTAAGAGGCTTGTAGTAGAAGCTTTAAAAGCCTCCAACCATCTGTAGTTGTCAAGGTTCTGGATCTGCTGTGGCATATCTTAACAACAGACAAAGATGTTGACCTTTGGTTACCAACCGCATCCTGACCTGAGGACACTTTCCGAGCATAAAGGGGCACCCCTAGCACCCAGACATCAGACCTCAGCTGACTTGGGAGAAGGACCGAAGAAGGACTGCTCTGCTGCACCAAGGGACCAGCATAGAGAGGCTGAACCATTGAAGATTGCACCTGCTGCATCAGGGGGCTAGCGAAGAGAGGGACTGTGCATGCCATGTCCTGCTTAAGGTGAAGCTGTATCCAGAGTCCAGTCAAGCCTAGATACCTTCAAGAGTCAGCTGACTGGCCTCCTCTTTGAAGCACAGGGACACAACAGCTGAGGAAGTCTGCTGTGGCAAGTTCGTAGCCCAAAGTCTTCACACCGCTACCATCGCCGCTGTGCAGCACCAAGGACCAAGACCCGACACACAAAGTTGCACCCGAGGTCGCTGAACACAGGAGTGCTGTCATAGAGCTGCCGGGACCCACAGAAGGAAAGATATTGACCTAGGAAGGATTGGCCTGTGACTGTGGCAACAGGCGACTAATAGTCCAGTGGCAACTGGGTTTCGGCCAGGTTCAGGGAGGACCTGGCTTGGCAGTTCGGGCTGGACTGTTCTCATGAGGAGCAGGGTCAAGACTGATTTGCATATAGCTGGGTCCAATCTGGGGTAGCATGGTGTTTGCCAATGTTCAGAATTACGTCCAGCATCTTTTTGTGTTGCTATGCTCTTCTCTGCAGCAGCAAATCCGATTCAGCATGACTTCGTGAAGAATGGGTCCAGTGTCATAGAGCCCTGCCTGGCTAGGCTACTAACATAACCCTTGCGCCACTGGAAAAAATCAGAGCTCCAAAGGTAGATATTTTCACCGGGCGAAGGCACAAAAAGTATCCTCCTGGAAAGGGACCTTCTCTGGGAGCACAATTCAAATTTCTCGCACTCAGAACTTTCCCCCCAAAATTCAATGGCTTCCCCGAGATCTCGTTCGGTGACTATCCGATGACAACCCTCTTTGGTCACAGCCTAATGCCGAAATTCTGACTTCCATCCAAGAGACTATGTCCAAAGGCAAAACTTTTCTCTGGGCCAGACTAGGTCTCTGTATCCGACCTCGGTCGACCTGAACTTTTGACTTTGATCCTGTCAAGTGCAACCAGTTGACTGTGGTGGAAACTTAATGCTTTTTGGCACTACTTTGAACCATAAACTTTCAAAATTAATAACTTCCATGCTACTTATTGGATTTTTGTCATTTTAATGTAATTTTATTGATTATTTATTGTGCTGTGTTTTCACATTATTACTGTTTGAGTACTGCACAAATACTTTACACTTTGCCTCTAAGTTAAGCCTGACTGCTTTTGTGCGAAGCTATCGGAGAGTTAAGCATAGGTTTATTTAGTGACTTTTTGTGGATCACCCTGACAAGGATTGTGATTATCATTTGAGGTGGATTCTCACATCTCCTTCCCATCAGCTAATACTCCCAAAGTTTTACAGTTATATTCAGAAAATCATGGGCTACTAGTGAATTTGTATGATGGTTATTCATATTTCTTTATTCCAGCTATTGCATAATCTTCTAAAAGAGCTAGCAGGGTTTAATACTTCAGCTAAGGATAGCTTTAAACTGCAAAAACAAACATATTTTGTGTGGCTATTCTAATATTCAAACGGTCGCAGTAAAATGGAAAGGTGGCTTTGAAACCTATTTGTTCAACAAAATTCTAAAATTATAATCTTTGTCTATCTAATACTAGAGATTTTGTTAGACATTTTAACATGATCGATTAGCCTTTCTCTGACCATTTGGGATATGAGGAAGATTGGTATTATCCTAGGAGGCGATTTCAATGATGAATTGGGCTCTAATTTCCATGTTTTCTTTGTATTCTAGGGATGGGATCAGATTATCATTACTCAGTGCTTTTCAACTTTTTGATTTAAGGGGCACTAGGTAACATACGTGAATCTCAGTTCTTGGGGAGATTACCAGACCAAAAGGTATTGGCAGAGGATGCTCCACAATTATTGATTATATCTTTGTTTCTTAGAATTTCGACAACCATTACATTGATTGTATTATTCATATGTTCACAATTCTCTATAAGTTTCTATTTGCCTAATTATAGAAACAGATGTCAGCCCAGTCTACCACAATATGAATCCATGAAAGATGGGGGTTTGCAGTGGCAGAATCTTGCCATGGTCGCCACACCCGATAAATTCTCAGAGAGGCACGTAAGCATGGACCGTATGACATCAAGGGAGTCCAACTCCACATCATGGGGATTTTTCGGCAGTGACTAGAGCTAGCATGTGGGCTTTTCTCGGCCTCTGGCCCCAATTGAAGAAGTGGAATATCAAATATGACCTTTGGAGACAGCTATAATGTGGATTAATATGGATGGCTGCTCTAGAGAGCTTCATAAGCCCACTAACTTAGCGCGCTTCCTGGAAACTTTGACCGACTCCTCCATGGACCACCACAGAGAAAGGAGAGGGAAAGGCAACTAAAGACTGGAAAACCTAACTTACTTGGATGGTTGGGATGAATCCAGATTCCTCGTAAACCACCAGCGCCCCCTGATGAGATGTCCCTCGACCTTTGTGAACTTCTCCTGGGACACTATTTGCTGCTACCAGTGATCTTTCGGCTAGATGAGTACCCCACCCCTCCGGGTGGATCTTCTTCAGACCATGAATTTCTCATACCTTCTGTGTACACAACTCTACGCTCGGCCACATTCCCATGCCTGCTATATCTTCTCTCACTACTTCTCATCTATCCCTTCATCCGCCCTACTTCCTATCCTTGTTCTACTTCATCTTCCCGCCTCACCCACTTCTCTTTTTTTTCCCTCCCCTTTTTTTCCCTAACCACTGTCTCCGGTACTTCCCCACCTCTACCTTCCATGTGTCCTTGTATCCTATCTTATCTACTTTCTCCCTTATCTTGCATGCTTCTCAGTATTCCATCTTGGAACTGTAATTTTTTTCTCACTTATCTCCTTTCTCCACCTTTTGACTTTTCACCTAAAAGGCATTAATATTCAAACTGTCGATGTTACTGTTTGAGTATTGCACAGTGTGTTACTTTTGGACATTGTTAACCTGCCAGCTTGCCCTATTACTCGTGCTATGCAGGGCCTGAGACTCCCCTAAACTGATGTGCCCACTGATCCCCTCCCCTTTCCTGACAACACTATGGAACGCCCATGACAGCGCTCGCCCACCCTAGCCTACGCCTCACAGACTGGGATTCTCTAGTGCACCCACCTGCCCCCACCCCACTCCGATGATAACTAAAACATAGGTTTCCTCTCTCATCTGGACCGTGGCATCTGCAGATCCTTTCTATCCTAAACCCTTGAGCTTCAATGTAGCGTGTTATCGGTTGCCCTGGGAAT
This sequence comes from Triturus cristatus, assembly GCF_964204655.1. NCBI lineage: Eukaryota > Metazoa > Chordata > Amphibia > Caudata > Salamandridae > Triturus > Triturus cristatus. The sequence continues at coordinate 875,127,204 of NC_140588.1, forward strand.
ATAAATGACTTTAATCACATATGACTATGTACTTGACGGATAACAAGGGCTCTGTGTCCTCTGCCCAAACTACATAGGCGGCAACTAAAGCCATGTTACGAGGTCAGCTTATGAGGGACACTGTGCTGACCAACAAGCAACAGGCAAAGCAGCAGCTCCTACTAGAGTGCACCATGGCAAGATACACCTTAGAATATATGGTGACACCAAACATGGCTATTAGATGCACACTAGAAAAGGCCAAGATCGACCACAGCTCTCTGTACACATCCATATGCATTATATAAACTCAAGGCCCACCAGTAGGAACAGGGGTAGAAGGTGGACAGGCTGCTGGCAGCTCAGCTTCGACACTGAGAAGCTGCAAAGTCTATCACTGCCATTAGCATTCAACACTGCCTAAGGCTTCCATCAGGTCAACCTTTAAATATTAAATAATATTCGCCAGTCAACAAAAATGGCTTCTCGACCCCCCATCCAGGACAAAACCCACCTAGGAATCACAAATAAAAGCTCAGTATTAGCTTGAGCAGGTGGCTAGTTTGCACTTTGGCTAGTATTTTCACAACTAAATGGACAAGTGGGATGGGTTGGTAAATTGCACCTCTCTCCAACGTTTGGGGATAAGACTAATATTTGCCCTATTAAATTAAACTCTGTGTCTTCCAGTGGTCTCTTCCTCTTTGAAGTCAGCATGTAGCAACAGGACAATAAGAACTTCACCAGGCAGAATGTTGACTCCGGGTGCCATGCTGGATGGTAGTTTGGAATGATTACCACGGTTTCATCTGTAGTATGTAATTTTTAATCCCTCTGATAATGCAAGCAAGGTGCCACCATCCAAGAACTCTGTCTCCTGAGATAAGGTACTGCATGTTCAGATTGATACAGTACAAAAAAATAGAGGTAAAAGCCTCTGAATGTCAACCGAATTGGTAAGTAGCTCATTGGTATCATTAAGGATGGCCAGGACTAAAAATTACGATTCCCTCTGAGCTGGGTTACTGAACGGTGGCCAGTCTTTTCTCTTAGTTAATAGTGAGGTCATTGTAATCAATTCAAGGTGTATTCAGCCTTCGATGTCAACAGTGCATCAAGACTGGACTTCTTCTCTATTAATGCTATACGCTTTATCAGTGTCTGTTTTTATTATAAATTGAGGAGAAGTCCCTTAATTTTTTTTTCTAGATAGGCCTGTTTTAACTTCAACTTTTATTTGGCCATGACCAAATCTCTTGTCAATTTATATACTATACTTGCCTTACCAGCACCATCAGAGGACTTCAGCCAAAGACACAGAGTATCTATTCTAATGTACAAATGTACACAAGTGGTGTCTCAAGAAGGACTTATCAGTAAGTAGCTTGCGCCAACGTGTTCAGCTTCCATCTCTTGAAGGTAGGGGCAACATGACCGATCTCAAGCAAGACTCAGTAGTACAGGTGAGGGATCGGTTATTTTCACTACAAATACAGAGCTGCTTGAATCGGGCGTCAAGACCTGGTTTGAACTAAGGACATATATTTATTCATGGAGAAGGAACTGTGGACACATGAAACAAAGGTAAACTGTCTTTCTCTAGGATGGATAGGATACACGTACTTCAACAGGGATAAGAAGGGATTCTACATCCCAGCTAATAGCGATGAGATGCCGGGGTGTAGATGTGCTCTATCGTGGGCCAACCATCATGATCGCTGTCAAGTCTAACCTATTTGTAATGCAATCTTGAAAATGGTGTCGAGGACAATACAGAGGTTCATCAGCAGTACCTTTATCAAGGAATTTTTATAAAGGCATATATTTGTGACAAGACATAAACGTGACCATAAACGGTTGTGTTTAGTAATAGCATTTCATGATAAACATTAGCCATCTGCTGAGGGATAACCTTGTTCTAAGGGGCAGGATAACTCTGATGAAGACATATCTGAAAGTCTTAATGTTGTGTTGCATGGAATTAGTTGCTATTTCTGAGGGGTGGGAATATATTATGCTCCTCATACCTGTTTTTGGGTCCCTTGGTAAGCTTATGGTGAGTCACAATGCTTTTAAGGTTATTGGTGAGAACCCTACAAACTAAAAAATGTATTCTAATATAACTACATAGCATATTGCTTCTGCCTTAGAAAGATGACAAACTGAATGTCAATACTTGTTGATTGTTCATTTGCTTCAAGATCTGGATTTAAGATTATTTGGCCACAATTTGTCCTTAACTGGATCTAGTGGCTTTGGTGGTATTCTTGAGATTTTAGTGAAAATGTAATCAGTTCTCCTTGGCCCCTGGTAGTCACTCTGCTATTAGATTCCATTCAGGTGATCTTGCCATTTTATCATTGAGAAATTTTGGAGATTGAAAACTTGTAATTGCAGGAGGAGTGTTGTTTATACACAATTTATCTCATATTTACAAGAGACATCAAAACAACTTTCATGGTTGATGAAATCAATAGAACCTTGGAAAAGAGAAGAGCACAATTTATGATAATTAATTCTGAGACTAATGGGTGTGGCTGTGGGATTAAAATGTGTTAATTCATCTGCAGGGGAAATCTTTATATGTGAATTGTCAGGAATTCTTTACACTTTCTTATGTTATCAAATGTTTAGTTAAAAACATGCTAAATGTTTCACTGACAGAAATTCAAATGCCTATCAGGTTCAATCTTAAATTGTTGGTCTTAATAGAACATTAAAATGCTGGGACCTTCATTGAAGACAACAATGGGGCTCAGGGCAAATAATGGCTGCTACAAAGCTTCTGCTCCAGTGTTTGTCTTTCTGTTTCTCCCTTTTTAAGTTAGTGGGTGGAATGTTATAATAGCCTTAATGCCCTTCTGCCTCAGGCTATACCGGTTGTTAAAGGCCCTTTCTCTTTGCATAACTCAGCTTCAGGGCCTTTTAACAACTGGTACATAACCCCCGGTAGTGGGCTATACTGTATATTATCTCATTATCTGTACAAAACTGTAACAGCAAAGAACACATGCAATCAATTCAACATAACATTTAAAAGTGCATGTGAGGTCTTGGGAGAAAACGTTCTGGGAGAGCCAAAGTCTCTTACAATGTCTGCATACATGTACATCACTCTTATGCACATGATACACTCAGCCAAACGTACATTGTTAATGCATCTGGCTGTAAGTGAACACAAGCAAGCACAATGATGAAAACTGTACTCTAGTCAACAGTGCAAATGATCTACACACACCCAGACACTCATTTTTGTGATGGGAAATGCTGCATAATCCAAGTGAGCAGTGTCTGGATATAGAATACAACTTGGCACATGGCTAATCAGTAAATAAACTGGGAAGCGTAAGGAAGAACTCACAAGCTGCATTACGGAAGCACAGAGGAGCCAAGAACCAGTGCATGGGAATTTCACCTGCATGCACTCATGCATGGGGATTCTGTTCTGAAATCATGAATAGTCAATAATTGCACAGAACTGATTCTTTGTTAGTTTAAATTACGCTTTGATTTCTTGCAAGCGGAATACTTTTTAATACTTCTTTAGTTCTGAATTGACATTATGCTTATTTCCAGTGATATGGCATAATTCTTGTAGGTATTCATTTGTTAACTTTTTGGGCATTCATCTAATATTTGTAAGCGCATGTTTTTTCTCTCATCATACATCTCTTACCTCAGTGCTAAATGTCGGAAAATTGCTGGTGGAAAGCTGATGAGAAACATTTACCGTGGACCCTTTTGTCTATGATCTGACGGGACCTTTCATAATTACATTGATTTCATTTATGATGCCATGTTTGGGTAATGCTACAAGTTTTTTCTGGCACTTCAATCTTTGTGACTCATTAAAGCAGTAAATCCATCAAAAACTGCATGTCAGTGGGTTATATATCATCATACTAACTGTCTATCAATGGGCCAAGAGGCTCAACGTAAATTGTAATTAAACTGCACTTACAACATTTCGATGGAGGCTCTTGGCTTAATATATGTTATTTTACGTACGCAAATGTCAAATGTGAGACTTCTGGATATTACAATTAAAATTCATGTTACAAGATCTGAAGGAAGTAGAAATGCTTCTTTTTAAAGTGCTCTGGCTTCACACAGTCCAAGAGTAGCACATAGAAGTGGGTTGTTTGCTTTCATATACAGAGCCAAGAAATGCACCCCCAAGAAAGAGGTGTGTTTCAGAATTTGAGCATTTCTTAGGGTAGTGGTGTCATCTGATTGGCTGCTGGAAGAGCATTGTGATATCATTTAACTTTGTTACATAATGAAGTTGTTTACTTTGCTTCAATGCTATCATGCACACCTTTACTGATGCTTAAAACTCTAAGGAAAGTCAATGTTTTTGACCCCCAGTTTTTAGGAATACCTCTGAAGAGGCAGGCAACCTTTCTTCCACCTCCACCCTCCGCAAGCTCAAGTCCATGGTAGTAGAGCATTTAGATACTTACTAGTGTTTTGCTTTGTCTCTGAGAGCAGGGAGGACTTTAGTTGGCCTCACTCCCCGGTTTAATTTTCATTTCATCAGTAGCAAATTGCCTCTATTGAGTCAGGCATAAAATCTAAGGGAAGTTCTGTTGGTTACAGTACCAGTCCAGCTGAAACCATTAATGGACTGTTCTCCATAATAGTTATAGAACCCACATGAATGAAGGAATACTGTTTAGATCCTCTCGTTTAGAAACATTAAATTGTTTCTTGTCTAGCACTTCTGCAATTTCTAAGGTCTGCATATAATAGCTGTCACTATTACTCAGTGTAATGGTACTCAGTTTATTGACCTCAGAAGAATGGAAGACTAGGGTTGCCTTGTTAGGATAAACTTGGAACCTTCAAAGCAGAGGTCATGGTTGAGCATTCAACTGAGCCCTCGTGCTACTACTAATTCATTCATGTATTGGTTATGCCGTATTATAGCTTCGCAAAGAAATAGGGAAGAAAATGCATCCTAAAAAACAAGTCTTTCAAAGCAGGATGCATCTTAGTTCAGAGAGAGGGGGAAGCTAAAAGGGTAATTCAACTAAAGGAAGAGGGAAAAAGTGAGAGAAACGCAGACAACATTTAGACTCTGAAGTCTGCCACAAAAAATATGCGAGGTTGAATAGACGGATGAGAAATCCAGAAGACATTACTAGGAAATATTCCCGTTTTGCACATTACTTCTTTCGACCGTCTATCTTCACACTCATTGCTTTCCACATATACATATGAAGATGTATAAATATATATTACAAAGTATGTGTTATTGTACATAAATAAGTACGCAATTCTATGAAATGATCAGTTTAAAGAAAAATTACATAAAACATATCTCAGATGCATGATAAAAAGCATTTAACCATACATTTTTTAGTTGACTGCATGTTTGCTATTACAGCTGCATTTTCATCTATGCTTTCTCTGATGAATAATTTATCAATTACTATAGTAACTTTAGACATTTTATCGTACTCTCAGTTATAACAACTGTATCACCTGTTAGCTGTGACGGGTTTCGCCTTTTGAACAGTCTGCCTTGCTAATCCTGTTTCATGGATATTGATGGAAAATGAAATAGCCAGACAGTGTGAATTAGTTTGTAACAGTGCTCATAAACATCACAATAGTGGCTATGTAAGCTGACCATGACATCATAGTAAGATGTCCTTTCTGACAAATATGGCATCACAGTAGCTTAGTGGACCAATTTGCTAAAATGAGACAGTGCAGTGAACAAGGACAGGGAATAGGGCAGGAGCTTCTGAAGCTATTCATGCAGATGAGATTCACTTTTTATTCCATTAACCAGTGGCCAAATAAGGTCTCGCAGACATAACATTATTGCTGTAGTTGTACATATTTTGGAAAAGTAAACATAGAGATTGAAGGTTACCCATTGACCTATTCAAGACGTCTCTCCTCAGTATTGTATTGCGGTGGTCTTTATATGTGCTTAAATGTACTGCTAATGGGATTAATTCATGGATACAGAAGATTTATGCCAAATGGTAACTTAACTGTGCCTAGAGAAAAGAAACCATCATATGTGTCATTCACAGAGCCCTCCATCCCCTGTAAAGGTCACTCAAGAACTCCCAGTCGAACAACTACCCCATCCCCTTAAAAATAAAACCCAACAACAATTGTTAAAGAGGCGAGGCCACATTAATTAAGCACCGAAGGTATAACACCTGATGTTACTGAAAATGTCCACCTACAATATTTTTGCACTAATTATGGCACCAACAGCCTCATACATCAATATCACACTACCATCACTGTGATAACCAATTGTCTAGACATGAGTCTCTCAAAAGTCAAAAATACATGTTTTGTCCGATGACAGAATACAATGGCGCACACTGGTCCATCCAGCACGTATAGAGACATTGGAGGTAAGAGAGCATTTTTATTAATCAGAAATAATGTTTATTTAGCTGTGTTTAGGATAGCATAACTAGGGTGCCAATTTACAGTGCTGGGCCTCGGCCTACTTGCACTGACTTCCATTTTAAAGACACTAAAGAGCAAGTGCTGCTTTTACTGTGCATGAATGAGCTTTAACGTTTCCAGCTGGAGCTTTTCCTCTTTCAGAAAATAAACATAATAGATTTAATTCTCATGGGGCCCAATTCACAGAACTAACTTAAGACAAAATCCTAAACTTACTACTTTTGGTATTCACAGAAGGCATTTAGTAGTAGTAAAGTTAGGATTTTTTCTTAAGTCTCTCTTAAGTCTGTCCTAAGTTTGTCTTAAGTTTGTCTTAAGTCTGTCTTAAGTCTGTCTTAAGTCTGTCTTAAGTTTGTCTTAAGTCTGTCTTAAGTCTGTCCTAAGTTTGTCTTAAGTCTGTCGTAAGTCTGTCTTAAGTCTGTCTTAAGTCTGTCTTAAGTCTGTCCTACTACTTTTGGTATTCACAGAAGGCATTTAGTAGTAGTAAAGTTAGGATTTTGTCTTAAGTGTGACTTAAGACAGACTTAAGACAACCTTAAGAGAGACTTAAAACAGACTAAGACAAACTTAAGACAGACTTAAGACAGACTTAAGACAAACTTAAGACAAACTTAGGTCATACTTAAGCCAGACTGAAGACAAAATCCTAACTTTACTACTACTAAATGCCATCTGTGAATACCAAAAGTAGTAAGTTTAGGATTTTGTCTTAAGTTAGTTCTTTGAATCGGGCCCATGGAGCTGTGGATGCACAGGGGCCGTGGAAAATATTCAGCATCTCAATAGCATGTCCAGGAGTTGGGTGGATCGGGAATGGGGTTAACCTCAATTTCATGAGGCAATGTGTCCCTCCAGACAAGGTACATAACAGCCTTTCAAAATGCAGAAAAATAAAGAAAGGACTGACTCAAAAAGTGAGATCAAGAGCGGAATTTAGAAAAAACATGAAGGTTTATTACAAAATTAGAGGTCAACATAGAGATGTAGCAATAATCTCATTTAGATTCATAAAGTCATTGCCATGAAGGCTCTCAGTAGTAGAAACGAATCCAGAATTGTTGGACGTGGCCCTTTTTTAGGGTCTCCCCCAGATTTTTGCCTTTTGTTGCTGACACATACTTACCGAAAAGTAGGGGTGGGCGGAATTCGCGTAGTCGCGCTACGCAAAGCTTCGCGAAACTGTAAAAAATATGCGCAAACACGCAGAATTGCTTGTTCTGCCCATTTGCGATGCTTTTTCCCTGTTCGCGAATGCTGTTTGAGTGCTCGGGAAGAAATATCTCGCGAACACGCATTTTGAAAGCGCAAACAAGCAAAAAATTCAGCTAAGCCGCGGATTGTGGAATTTCTGGCAACTCCGCAGTCTCCGCGGAATGTGACATTACACAAATTCCACGAACGGAACGGAATTTACCACCCAGGCGTACCAAAAAGACTACAGACTATACAGAACTCAGCGGCCAGACTCATCTTTGACCTCCCCAGATGGACCCACATCACCCTTCACCTCCGTAAACTCCACTGGCTTCCGATCCACAAGAGATACAAATTCAAGAAGCTAACCCATGTCTACACAACAATACACAATCAGGGGCGAGCATACATCAACCACCGCGTGAGCTTTCATCCACCCTCCAGACACCTACACTCTGCCTACCTCTCCCATTAACAGGCCCCTGCATCAGCCAAAGCAAGAGTGGTGGGCGCACCGTCTCCTACCTGGCCGCACAGGCCTGGAACGGCCTCCCCTACCAACTATGGACCTCGCCCACCCTGCAGGAATTCAGAAAGACTTTTTGAAAGATTCCACCAAGCAGCAGACCCCCAGCACCTGGATATCCTCATGGGTGACTAGCAGCGCTATAAAAATTCTGATTGATTGAAATCCACTATATTTATACTGTTATACCATTTCTAAAGGAGTTTATTTGATATCTGGTCTTGGTTTGATACCTTACTAAGTAACTGCAATACAATCGTGCTACAGTTCATCATCAGACTCATCTATTAGATTACCTTCCCTGTCTTCACAACCTCTGTATGAAATAGGAAGCACTGTTGCTGAGTTCAATGAATTACACCTTTTAATACAAATACTCTCTGCTGCAATGATGCCTTGCCCATAACGATTCAGCCAACTGTTCGCCATGTGCTGTTTTCTTGTTCATGTCAACAAAATCTCAACTAAGTGAGGGACATATATGATTAAAGAATGATCTGTCACTGTTCCTTCACTTTGTTCAATGGCAACACAAACAGCGTCAACTGAATCCAAACATCGTAGAAGACTTACTGCTTCTGGATTCAATACGGCTAAAAGATATGCCACTGGTCACATCAACCCACCATGCAAGGATTGATAATACACATCAGCCAAATTACAGTCTGGTATTCTCAGTGCTGGTGCATGACCCAGACTATCTCTTAATTCTTTAAATGCTTCAGAGTATTCTTTGTCAAATGGTAACAAATATTGTATGTCACAGTGTGTAGTGCCTTACACAGGTTGACACAGGTAGCCAGGTAGAGTTTAGTAGACTACTTTAATGCTTCCATGTAAATATATACATCAGTCCATATTGTAGTTGCCAGCCTTAACTCCAGCCCCACCAGGAGCAGCCTCCTTGCTGCTCAATCCATCTCCATCTATCACCACTCATCCACACAGGCACCCAGGCATTCCATTCATCACAGTCACACCAACATTCCGATACCATCTCTCACTCTGGCTGAGCAGCTAAGAGAAAGCTAGGTTGGGTAACATACATACACATTATGAGGATATAACACAGTGGGTCCGTGTTGTGATGAGCTCGAGCCCGTGATCATGGGAGCTCGAGGACGCCACGTGTCCTCGAGGTCTCGTGTACACGTATCAATGGAATGCGGGGTTTGAACAGGGAGTGGGGAGACGGTTTGGGTTAACAGGCGGAGCGCTGTTGCCTGCCAAGTGTTGGTTTGTTATTCTCCTGTGTTACTTTCAACAAAGCAATTCACTTATCACTCACGACAACTTGATTGCGACATTTGTTCACCACAATTTTAGCGACTATCTTGGGAGATCACGCTGATGACGTGCAGCTTCAAGCAGTAATACAGCGGAAAAAAGTATCACGGCGAACCAACGGACCTGGTCTGGTCGCAGTCTTGGCATAATTTATTGCCTTCAATGGAACAGGTTTACTTGCGCATGGGTTGTACCGTGTGTATCTTGACTCTTATTGAAAGTGGAGTAGTCGAACGACACGCCTACTTTCCAAAGCGGAGTTGCCGGTGTCAGTTACATCGATTGGAGCTTTGTGTAAGCTCACCATGCGGCAAAATCACACGGCTCCATGTTCAAATGCCTGAAATGATTGGCTGGAACTCCTGTTCCTGTTAACCCTTTTTTCTCATCTGGAGAGCAACGCAGCGAGTGTTAGAGAAATCAAGAACAATTGCTGTTTTTGTTCCATTGCATTTTCTCTGCTGACACACTTTAATAGCCAAACAGTGTTTGTCATTCTTATCGGAGGGTTTTCTTCACAGCCAGTTGCAACAGATGATCTCATCTACGGTGACTTGCACACCTGGTAAGACTGTTCCTTGTGCATGCACTTGTTCTTTCGGTGATATGCACACCTTGATTGCATTCTCTTCTGTGTGCATTTCACGGTGATGTGCGCACGTTTGTTTGCCTTCTATGCTTTTATGTTCCAAGATAAATTCTTGCTTCATATAATGTTCTCTATACTGAATATTGTTTATTGTTCATTAACGTTATACATTTTTTTTACACTTATTACTGTTGCACCCTCTATTACACACTTTGACATCTATTTCCAACTGTCAAGTATGGAGGCTTCTGGTGATAATTCGGCACAAGCATCCATTGCCTCACCACATGTCTCAGTCACAACACCACCCTGTTTTTTAATGCAAACTGGCACACCTCAAATGCCTTGGGATGAACGGGTGCTCATGTTTGACAATTATTTGGAAGATCTGGATGTAAGTGAGTTTAAACCTTCTCGGAAAAAAGCTTTACTGTTAAGTGTTGTTGGTAAAGAAGGTCAAAGAGTTTTTAGATACCTACCTCAAGCTACTGGTACTAATGGGGAAATTATTCAGGATGTATATGTTGAAGCTAGAAGGAGAATTGAAATACGGTTTGCTAAGGAAGAAAACTTAGTTATGTCTAGATACAAGTTTTATATCCAACATCAGAAGGTTGAAGAGAATATTGATGAATTTGTTTCCAGACTTCGTGAATTGTCCACCAAATGTAAATTTGGAGCTGTGACAGATGAGCTCATTAGGGATCAACTTATTGTGCAATGCTCTAATAAGAAGATTCAGGAAAGGTTATGGGCTGCTAAAAATCCGAGTCTCAATGATGCTATGGGCATAGCTAAGGTCTTAGAGCAGTCCAGTTTGTGTATGAAAGAATTAGAGCAGACTGAACAAAAAATAGAGGTCTCTGAGGTGGGTGCTTTAAATACATTTCCTCAAATCAGTACTTCTCGTGGTAAACCATTTGTTCAAAGAGGTAGGTCTTTACCCCCTCCTGCTTCTAATAAGTGTTGCAATCGTAGTGGTAGCCTTAGTCATGGTTCGGATTCGGAATTTTGTTTTGCACAGAATAAGGAATGTTTGAGGTGTGGGCGTTTCGGTCATTTTGCAAAAATGTGTAGGTTGGCACGAAGAGGTAATGCGGCTTGTGTCACAGAAGTTGAGTCTCGAATTGCTGAAATTCCTGACAGGGTTAAAGCGTTATTTAAAGTGAATGGTATAGAGGTGTCCCTCGTGGTGGACACTGGTTCCAAATACACGATTATTCCCACGAATTTATTCACACGTTTATGGGGAGGTACCATTCTGGAATCGAAAGATATCTTACCCTCTGGATATCAAGGGGAGAAGACTGACATTTTGGGGTTCATGCTATCGCATATTGAGTTTGAGGGAGGTCAATTGCAGGGAAAGTCTATGTTTCAGAAAATGAACCAGCCATTCTCGGTTGGGTTCACCAATTTGACTTACACATCAAAATTGACCCAAGGGCTCCCATGAAGGTTATGGTGCTTGATGATGATCCCCTAGATAATATTTTGAAAGTTTTAAGCATGTCTTAAATGATAAACTTGGTATTCTGAAAGGTTATGTACATAAACTCTTGTTAAAAGAAAATGCAAACCCTGTACAGCACAAACTGAGAAGGGTTCTGTGGTGGTAAGGGATGGTGTTAAAGCACTATTGGAGGAAATGCTTAAAGAGGGGATTATCAAACCTGTTAAGGCTTCTGATTGGGTTTCACCCATCGTCATCACACGCAAGGCCGATGGCTGCCTGAGATTTTGCGTGGATTTGAGGTCCCTCAATCAGAACATTGTGGCTGACACCTTCCCACTACCAAATATTAATGAACTTGTCATGTTATTAAAGGGTGGTAAATATTTTTCTAAATTAGACCTCAAGAGTGCATACCACCAAATGGTCTCTTGTCTGTGGCCAGTGTTTTCTAATGCGTGATGTCTCAAATTTTTGAGGGTATACCTAACGTCTTCAATTATCAATCAGACTTTACAGAGAATTGCTGATGGTGGAATAACCCTGCGCAAGGATAAGTGTTCATTTTTCTCTGAGAGTATTGAATATTTGGGTCACACATTATCTGTTGAGGGTGTCAAACTCAAATTAAGTCTTCTTGGAGCCATCGAACAAACCCGAAGACCAATTGAAAAATACCAACTAAGATCCTTTATGGGTCTCATCGGATATTACACAAAGTTTGTTAAATCTTTTTCAAGTAAGACTGCGTGCCTCAAAGCTCTTTTGATAAAAGGTCACGGTTTTGTATGGGGAACTGAACAACAAAAGTGTTTTGATGACATTAAGAGAGAGATTTGCAATGCTGGCATCTTATCCCCTTCTGATGTCAATTTTCGATCTACTTTAACAGTGGATGCCAGTGCTACAGGCTTAGGTGCTGTTTTCTCTCAAAAACATTGTGGTACAGAGAGAACAGTAGCCTTTGCATCTAGGACACTGTCCAAGTCTGAAAGGAACTACTTAGTTATTGAGAGGGAGGCATTGGCTGCTGCTTGGGGTGTGGAGTATTTACATAATTTTGTGTGGGGTACTGAATTCTCATTAGGGTCTGATCATAAACCCCTCCTCACCATACTTTCTCCTGGTGGAGCTGGCAAAGGTTCAGCATGCCTGGCCAGGTTAGCAGCCAGACTGCAAGAATATCGTTATGTTCTTGAATATATTCCTGGGTGGCAGAACAAACAAGCTGACTGTTTATCTACGTTGTCCGTAGATAGTGCGCAGATAGGAAACAAACAGGATGATCCTGTTGCCTCTGTAGAGGATGTTGTGCGCGATGGTGCAGGTGCGTTTTCCCAGGAAGAATGGAATGTGGAAATGTCTAGAGACGATACCCTTTGTGAACTGATGCGTCTGGTTTCTTATGGAAAAAGAAGAGAGCTGTGTTTCTGCACCTGTGCGACCTTTTTTGAAAGTGTTGGATGAATTGTCCACATGTGGGAAAAATATACTCATGAGGGGTGACAAGTTTGTTTCTCCATTTGGTCTAAGAAGGAAAATTATTCAGAGGACACATGAGGGTCACCTTCACCAGGGTTTGACTTAACGCTGTGTCAAGGCCCAATTTTGGTGGCCTGGCATGGACAGTCAAATTACCAAGTTTGTAATCAAGTGCAAGGTTTGCAAGGAGAGCGAGAAGAGACTTAAAGTAGGCAACCAAATTGTTATTGGCCACATCTCCAATCCTGGCAAACCTTGGCATAGTGTGTGCATTGATTTTATCGTCCCGTTGTCTGATTTGGATGAAGATTGTAAGTGCGCTCTTGTTTTGGAAGATGTGTTTCTAAGTGGCATTCAGTGGTGTTTTTGAGGGAGATCACTACTATCTCCACCATTGTAAGCCTCAACAAAAATTTTCAGGAAGAAGGCACTCCTTCTCTTCTTTTCACAGATAATGGTACACAACTGGTGTCCCAAGATATGGAGATTTTTCTAAGAAAACATGGCATCACTCACCATCGCACCTCTCTATACAATCCCCAGGGAAATAGTATGGTGGAGAGGGCCAGCAGAACGGTGAAGGGTGCCATACAAATGACAATATCTTTAGGCTTGGATGTCAAGAAGGCTGAGCAAGATCTAGTGTGGGCCCATCGCACAACTGAAGCTACTTCCAAATCTCCGTTTGAGATTATGAGAGACAGGCTCACCGGGAGCAAGATGGTTTCTTCATGGTTAAAGGAGTTGGTACACAGATCTGGTTCTCCCAATTCGGAGGATCTAAAATGTGCACGCTCCAAGGCTTATGTGGTAGAAGGTGATTGGGCTCAAATTAAATCTGGGTGCCAGACTAGAGGTCTTGCCAAATTTAAGGGGCCTTGCAAAGTGCTACGTGCATTGAATTTTTATGTTATTCTTGAAAATGGTGAACGCTGGAATCGACGTAGAGTTGCATTATATCAAAGAGGTGGTTGTGGTTCTAGTGTGGAAAAGGGAGAGAGTTGTGATGGCTACCTGTACATGGATGATGTTGAGTTTGGCCATCGGGGGGAAAGTCAACAAGTTCCTGTAACACCTGAAGAACCTGTTTTTCCTTGTAGTAGTGAAAAGAGAACCACTGATGCCAATGTTGGTCATGGTACAACCTCGAGGGTGGGTAGAGTTTGCAGACCACCAAAATATTTAAGGGATTATTCTTCATAGTATTTTATGCCCTGTTTTCACCACCGAAGTATTTAAGGGATTATGCTCCACAGCCTTTTGTGCCCTGTTTTTTTATTTCTTTTTAGTTTCTCATCTTTCCTTGTCTTAGGTGTTCTTTGCTCTTTTCAGTTTTGTTATTCATCGACAGGGTATGTGTTGTGATGAGCTCGAGCTCGTGATCACGGGAGCTCGAGGACACTGCGTGTCCTCGAGGTCTCGTGTACACGTATTCATGGAATGCAGGGTTTTAAGAGGGAGTGGGGAGACGGTTTGGGTTAACGGGCGGAGTGCTGTTGCCTGCCAAGTGTTGGTTCATTATTCTTCTGTGTTACTTTCAATAAAGTAATTTACTTATCACTCACGACGACTTGAGTGCGACATTTGTTCACCACAGTCCGCTTTACTAAAGGCTTTGCAATCATGAAAAAGTTTGGTATGCACTAATGGTGCCCAAAATAGATCACTTCTCTTTCACAGTACTGCATTTTTGTTGGGCAAACCTTATGTCCATTATCAGCTAGATGATTAGACTGAGCAATTATAGCAAGTTTACAGTCCTCTTTAATTTTAGATGCAACAAACAAATCGTTTATATATTGCACTAAGACTTACAAGGCTACCTCACATTTTATAGATCTTTCTTCAGGATTTGACAAAAAAAAAGGACTTTCAGTATACCTTTGTTGAATCCTACACCACAAAAGAACTTTATTCTGGAATTGAAACATGAAGAGAAATTGACTTTCTTCATGCAAAGGGATTTGGAAGAAGGGTGGCCATAATTCATTTACTATACCACTCTGCATCACAAGGGATGTGGAACAAAATCACTGCCAGATTCGATACCAGAAGACAATATGAGATGGCAAGTCTGTTTATTTTTCACAGGTCATAAACAATTCTCAATTTTCCACTAGGTTTCTTTATCCCCATCAGAGGAGAATTACAGGGATTACCAAGTACCTTCCCCGGAGGAGTCCCTGTTCAATAATTTTTTCCTTCACCGGCTACATTTCTTCCTCAGCTTCTTTTGAAAGTCTATACTGTTTAGTTTTAGTTCTAGGGAATACTGCATCTGGCAATTTTTATCAATGCAATCTCTTTTCCTGAGACATCCCATACCTCATCCTTGACAGCATGTCTTAAATCCTGAGGCAGGTCTTCTTTTGTTAAGGCCGAAAATACCTGAACTCAAGTCTCTTGTGATTTCAGTTTAAATCCAGTGTGCAATAAATCACACAATTCATCTTGCAAAGCAAGCCTCTGCTCAACAGATTCACAGGATTTGAATCACACAAAATGAATGGGTGTTTATTTTCCATTTAAACAATTTTAACTGGGACATCTGCTGTAACCTGATTAACTATTTGTTTATTACTCATTCCTACAACTTGGACCTCCCTTACAGAGAGGGGTAGGTTTGGAACTCCCATAGAAGGAACTGTAGAATGGGTAGCCCCCTAATCAATAATGATTGAAATTGGATGGCCATTGACTTCTCCGTCAACATTTGGGCTACTTTGGTCTACCTCTAGGACTGCTCCAAGTAAGAAATCCTCCTACCCTGGGCAATATTTTTGTGACTGGCTCCCTGCTAAATCATCATTCAGAATCAGTGGATTCTGTTAGTACCCTGTACTATATAGAATTGTATTTCCCATATTTTGCTGCATCACCGGTTCTAGAAGCATTCAACATTTGAAATTATTTCTGATTCTGTACATGTCGCTCAGAAGTTGGGACAGTTGGGACCATCATATTTGTTTGCATTTGGGGGAACAGCTTCACCCTGAATTCTATTTGGATTCTGGTGACACCTGTGTTTTCAATTCCCATTTTCTTACAGAAGTGACAAGCAGTGTGTCTTTTCAGCATTTCATTATTCATCGTTCTTCTTCCACCAACTTGCATCAGCAATGCTCCTTTTCCCACTGCGTTACAACAAACAAATGATGGACGGAATGCTGACAATGCAGACATTCTCCCCCAGTCAAGAGATCTGGGTAAAATCCATCGTTCTTTTGCCCACTACACCAACCCAGTTTAGACATGGCCATATGCAAATCAGTCTTGACCCTGTGCCTCATGGGAACAGTCCAGCCCGAACTGCCAAGCCATGTCTTCCCTGGACCGGAATCAAGCATCCTAGGACCGGTTTCTGGCTATCAGCCGTCATCAGCCAGGATAGCTTGACTCCAGTGGCGTAGTGAGCACGGGTCCCACGTCTGGGAATACCCATCCCACTTAGGGCGAAAAGCGTTACAACAAACAAATGATGGACGGAATGCTGACAATGCAGACATTCTCCCCCAGTCAAGAGATCTGGGTTAAATCCATCGTTCTTTTGCCCACTACACCACCCCAGTTTAGACATGGCCATATGCAAATCAGTCTTGACCCTGTGCCTCATGGGAACAGTCCAGCCCGAACTGCCAAGCCATGTCTTCCCTGGACCGGAATCAAGCATCCTAGGACCGGTTTCTGGCTATCAGCCGTCATCAGCCAGGATAGCTTGACTCCAGTGGCGTAGTGAGCACGGGTCCCACGTCTGGGAATACCCATCCCACTTAGGGCGAAAAGCGTTACAACAAACAAATGATGGACGGAATGCTGACAATGCAGACATTCTCCCCCAGTCAAGAGATCTGGGTTAAATCCATCGTTCTTTTGCCCACTACACCACCCCAGTTTAGACATGGCCATATGCAAATCAGTCTTGACCCTGTGCCTCATGGGAACAGTCCAGCCCGAACTGCTAAGCCATGTCTTCCCTTGACCGGAATCAAGCATCCTAGGACCGGTTTCTGGCTATCAGCCGTCATCAGCCAGGATAGCTTGACTCCAGTGGCGTAGTGAGCACGGGTCCCACGTCTGGGAATACCCATCCCACTTAGGGCGAAAAGCGTTACAACAAACAAATGATGGACGGAATGCTGACAATGCAGACATTCTCCCCCAGTCAAGAGATCTGGGTTAAATCCATCGTTCTTTTGCCCACTACACCACCCCAGTTTAGACATGGCCATATGCAAATCAGTCTTGACCCTGTGCCTCATGGGAACAGTCCAGCCCGAACTGCCAAGCCATGTCTTCCCTGGACCGGAATCAAGCATCCTAGGACCGGTTTCTGGCTATCAGCCGTCATCAGCCAGGATAGCTTGACTCCAGTGGCATAGTGAGCACGGGTCCCACGTCTGGGAATACCCATCCCACTTAGGGCGAAAAGCGTTACAACAAACAAATGATGGACGGAATGCTGACAATGCAGACATTCTCCCCCAGTCAAGAGATCTGGGTTAAATCCATCGTTCTTTTGCCCACTACACCACCCAAGTTTAGACATGGCCATATGCAAATCAGTCTTGACCCTGTGCCTCATGGGAACAGTCCAGCCCGAACTGCCAAGCCATGTCTTCCCTGGACCGGAATCAAGCATCCTAGGACCGGTTTCTGGCTATCAGCAGTCATCAGCCAGGATAGCTTGACTCCAGTGGCGTAGTGAGCACGGGTCCCACGTCTGGGAATACCCATCCCACTTAGGGCGAAAAGCGTTACAACAAACGAATGATGGACGGAATGCTGACAATGCAGACATTCTCCCCCAGTCAAGAGATCTGGGTTAAATCCATCGTTCTTTTGCCCACTACACCACCCCAGTTTAGACATGGCCATATGCAAATCAGTCTTGACCCTGTGCCTCATGGGAACAGTCCAGCCCGAACTGCCAAGCCATGTCTTCCCTGGACCGGAATCAAGCATCCTAGGACCGGTTTCTGGCTATCAGCCGTCATCAGCCAGGATAGCTTGACTCCAGTGGCGTAGTGAGCACGGGTCCCACGTCTGGGAATACCCATCCCACTTAGGGCGAAAAGCGTTACAACAAACAAATGATGGACGGAATGCTGACAATGCAGACATTCTCCCCCAGTCAAGAGATCTGGGTTAAATCCATCGTTCTTTTGCCCACTACACCACCCCAGTTTAGACATGGCCATATGCAAATCAGTCTTGACCCTGTGCCTCATGGGAACAGTCCAGCCCGAACTGCCAAGCCATGTCTTCCCTGGACCGGAATCAAGCATCCTAGGACCGGTTTCTGGCTATCAGCCGTCATCAGCCAGGATAGCTTGACTCCAGTGGCGTAGTGAGCACGGGTCCCACGTCTGGGAATACCCATCCCACTTAGGGCGAAAAGCGTTACAACAAACAAATGATGGACGGAATGCTGACAATGCAGACATTCTCCCCCAGTCAAGAGATCTGGGTTAAATCCATTGTTCTTTTGCCCACTACACCACCCCAGTTTAGACATGGCCATATGCAAATCAGTCTTGACCCTGTGCCTCATGGGAACAGTCCAGCCCGAACTGCCAAGCCATGTCTTCCCTGGACCGGAATCAAGCATCCTAGGACCGGTTTCTGGCTATCAGCCGTCATCAGCCAGGATAGCTTGACTCCAGTGGCGTAGTGAGCACGGGTCCCACGTCTGGGAATACCCATCCCACTTAGGGCGAAAAGCGTTACAACAAACAAATGATGGACGGAATGCTGACAATGCAGACATTCTCCCCCAGTCAAGAGATCTGGGTTAAATCCATCGTTCTTTTGCCCACTACACCACCCCAGTTTAGACATGGCCATATGCAAATCAGTCTTGACCCTGTGCCTCATGGGAACAGTCCAGCCCGAACTGCCAAGCCATGTCTTCCCTGGACCGGAATCAAGCCTCCTAGGACCGGTTTCTGGCTATCAGCCGTCATCAGCCAGGATAGCTTGACTCCAGTGGCGTAGTGAGCACGGGTCCCACGTCTGGGAATACCCATCCCACTTAGGGCGAAAAGATCTCTTGACTGGGGGAGAATGTCTGCATTGTAAGCATTCCGTCCATCATTTGTTTGTTGTAACCCTTTTCCCACTGCTGCACCTTGCATTTGTTTCATCCCATTCATTTTAGACTGAACCAAACTCATATTTAAACTCATTTGGTTCCTGGATCCTCTCTCATATTGCTTTGTCTGAGCAATCATCAACTTTCTGCTTTGCATCAAAGTAATCACTACTATACTTCGCCAGCTACAGACTATTTGACTGCAAGCTCAATTCACTGTGCTGTGTATGATTACTAAGCTCTGGCCGCAAACCCATGACAAAAGCAGAAACAAAACCACTGACACCATCTTTCTCTGGATCATTGACTCTGATGTGTTTCTTGAAAGTCTACATGAGCCTTTCTTTAAAGGCATGCACTGACTCTTTTAGTTCTTGTGAGGTTCTCACATTTTTACCCAATTTATATCCTTTTCCATCACTTGTTTCTTCAAATACTCAGTTACCTGTTTGTATTTATTAGCTACTTTCACAGAATGATCATTACTAGGAGAACCTCCTAGCTGGTTCTTCAGTTGGCCATACAACCACTGCCTTACAATCTGCCCATAAATCATTAGGAACTACAATCTTGAATAATGAATTTGAATCAGTCCACAGCACTAGTGATATGTTTGTCAATCTTTGCATTTCTTTGTACCACTACCTCTCGTAATTTCGGAAAATTTGTAGTAAAAGAGTAAAGATCAGCCCTTGGCCATGGCACATGCACAAGATTCTCTCCATGCACTACCTTCAAAGCAAACTTTAAAACAGTTACTGTCCCAGCTTCCCAATCGCTTGCTGTATCCCTCACTCTACCTTCCATTTTCTTTGCTTTATTTTTAGTTGTTGTCTCTTTCTTCCATCTGTCTCTATATTTCTTCAGGTAACTCCCTTGTTTTTTCAATTACATCTATAATATGAGCTCTCAGAGTGAACAAACTCATTTCTTTAATTTCATCATGTGTCAAATCCATTTTATTATTTTGTCTTACAATTTTTATTTTACTAATGTCCACGTCACATTCATCAGCTAACTCTTCTGCTTTCTCATTTGCTTTATTTGTATATTTAGCTGTTTCTTTAATCAAATATCTTATTTCATCTGCATTATATGTCATTAGAGCCTGTTTAAATCAATGTTTCCATGTAAAATATCTCCAAAGTTTAATTTTTAAAATGGCAATATTAATAGTTTCTGGAGACTCTTCGACCACAACTAATCTATCAGATGAATCGATTTGTGCCTGTGCAATAGGTTGGGTATCTCTACTGGCACTAGGCTTTGCTTTAATTTCTTTCTTAGTGGAAGCATGTGGTACCACAGTCATAGAAGCTTGCACTGTAGTGCCATCTCCACCCATGTCAGGTATTGAACCAGAACTAGAACCATTAGTTCCCACTGCTCTTGCTGTAGATGGATTAGGTCAGGAATTCAGGAGATTGTTAGGGGAAGTATCCGCCTCATCAGAATCATTGTTCTGCTTCTCTCCCTCTTTTCTCTTCTTCTGATCATTGGGTTCTTTGGCTATGGCAGAATAGCGCTTACCCCCTCTTTTATATACTACCTCCGGCATTTTTCTTGTCGACTAAATGGACCCTTCCCTTTCTTTGACACGTGCTCTCTCTCCTTTTATGTTGACATCCAGTCCCATTTATTTAATGCCTCAAACTGCGTAGGTCTGGGCTTCGACTTCATGCCATTCATGGTTTGTTGAAAGAAATCCAGCTTTCTAAAGCAAACTGTAAGAGGCAGTGTATTCATGCCATTGAGAAATCCAGGTACAGAGGCAGGCATCCCCTCGGAAGGTATTTTCTGATCCACAGTAGCAGGTACAGCAGAAATCTTAGGCTTTTTCAAAACATTCTCCATTGGTTTTGCTTAAAACAATATCAAAATCATAACAAATGAACTAGCGAACAACAACCAATCCCAGTCAAAGGTCAACCCTTCACAGTACGACTCTGTCAGTATCCAACCAATGATAGGGCAGCTTTGTGTTGACATTTTACTAATCACAGTGCGGCTCCCTGACTGACTAATAATAATAATAATGTTAATAATAATATCATCACTTTTAAAGCGGCTGGTTTCACCAACTGGTGTGTCCCAGCTCTGAGATCACTCTTCCAAACAAAAAAGAAAGGGAAAAGGTAACCGGGCCTGGAAAAACACAGGAGAAGGAGCGACAGAGAACTCAAAGCTGGGGCAGCCAGGTTATTAATCTTTTCTGGAAAAGGTTCTCTGATGACTCAACTCGGAGAGACAGGAGCAGTGCATTCCAGTTTTAAGCTGCCAAGTAGCTGAATGAGCGCACGCCCATTCTTGCTCTTTGGACTTTGGGAATTCGAACCAAGTAAGTTCCTGTTGATCTGAGATTACTTCCTGCGTTATAAAGGACAATTAGGTCCCGAAGGTAAAGTGGCCTTTTGCCCTGTAGGCTACGGTGGCATATGCACAGAGCCTTAAAAATAATCCTTTTGTTTATAGTCCACCAATGTAAGGAATCAAGAGCTTTCCTGGAGGAAGCTTTCCTGGGTAGGTTCAGAAGTAAGCAGGCTACTGCATTCTGGATACATTGTAGCCTATGAAGACATATTTTCATTGCTCCTAAATATAGGACATTTCTGTAGTCCAATTGAGATGTTACAAGGGCGTGGACCAGGATTTTCCAGGCTGGAGCAGGGAGAATGTCAAGAGTTTTCTTTAACATTTTAAGAGTTCCAAAACACTTCCCTACAACCTTCCTGGTGTGTATCTCAAAGGAGAGGGTAGGGTCCAGCCATACACCTAATTTTTTAACCTCTTTTTTTGGGTTAGGAGTAACCCTGGGCGTTACACTACGCTTCGCCCACGTAGTGTACGTAGCGCTGCCTGCTTCGCAGTTTTCGAAGTAGGCGAAGCAGGCAAGCGCTACGCACACGCCAGGGCGAAGCGTAGCTGCCTGCCGGCCGCCACCCGCCTCCCGCCCGCCCTCCTTTTAAATCATATCTTGCATGTTAAATAATTAAAAGTAAAGAGACTTACCTGAAGCGCGGCGTCTCCGGGGCTCCCTCTTCCTCGTTTTCAACTTCTTGTGACAAATGCACATGCATGGACGCCCGCGCATGCGCATTTCTTTCTCCACTCAGGGGCCCTCTTGGCTTGACAGGAGCCTCATCAGGAAAGGCGTCATATATTTTTGATACCTTTGTGCAAAAAAGTCGGAAATTTGGTTACACGACTCTATCGAACTGGTGGCCAGCGCCATAGTTCTCTCCAGAGAGGATAAGTCTTTGAGAATAACAAATAATTATCTAGGAGAATTATCCATTTGCTCTATCCTGTCATTGTAATAGGCAGCGCGTGTCTTCTTAATGAGGGAATGGTAGCACTTCAAGTTTAGCTTATAGGCAGCCTTATTATTTTCCAAAAAGTCTGTCCTCCATTTACGCTCTGAGCGTTTACAAGATGTCTTTACTATCCAAGGGCTTCATTAAACCATCGAGCAGATTTGGTGTGTCTGCAGGGGGCACTAGAAGTCCATGGAGCAACCACATCCAGTGATTCAGTAATCCACTTATCCACTACTCTGCCCGCCACATTAATATGCTTTCTTAAAGAATGTTGGCTTAGTTGTAGAGCCTGAGTAAAGCTCTTAGAGTTCAATCTGGACCATCTCCTGTGTGTGGTGAGGTGTTCTAGCTGTAGGGGGAGGCTCGAATAAGAGAATGGAGGATGCCACAAGGTGGTGGTCAGACCAAGGAACTGCAGTAGGGGGCTAAACTTCCAAATCTGGACAGTTGGAAAAAATAGGGTCCAATATGTGACATAGTTGGTGTATCGAATGCGAGGATTTAAGCACTAGCTGGAGGGTAGCAAGTTCTTGCCGTAGAAATTGAGCTTTACCACATGTGTGGTTGTCAAAATGTAGATTTAGGTCCCCCAAGATAGTCAGATTGCTATGGCATAGCACTGGTTGAACCACTAGTTCTACCAACCTTGAGATAAAACCAGTGGCCACACCAGGCGGTGATAAATCAAAAAACCATATTGAGAACTCTAGAAATTTCATTACAAAGCCTTATATTTATAACAGTGAGAAAACACTACATCAGCTGATAAACGAGCAGGAAACCTGATACAGAAGTGAATAACAGAATCAGCATTCAACTTATCCAAAATGTAGTTTTCACCTATATGAGGTACACCTAATTTACGTTAACAAACACACTTCCAAACCTCATATTAAACCTGTTTCAACTATAATCATATTACTTTATCATTTGCTTTATTGGATCCAACATAGAAACTATTAATACTCACTATTGTTTATTACACAAAAATACAGATTTTAAAACGCTTCCAAACAGGCTAGATATGCTCCGATATCAATATTGACCAAATCTTCACTGGGAAACGGCTGCACCTTTAGGCACTGCCAAGACTGTGTCTTGAATATGATGTACCTTTTTATCAGTCTCCTGGATGCCCATGATTGAGCTGCAGTGTCTCTTTATGATTTTGATCTGAACACTTTCCGGGATTAGTCTTAATGCATCCAAGTATTTTAGGGGGATGTGCATGCCTCAATCGCTGTAGGAAGATGGTTTGCAATTCTACTGCGCTTGGACCCAATGTTGATGGATCTGATGGTCGAGCCCGCTCAGGCAAATGAAAAAAATCTGTGTTTTTGCCCGTGATCAAAATAAAAAATGCCAGCATCCATTCTCTTTATTATATATATGGAGGGGGGGAGGGAGTAGAGCCTCACTCCTCAAGCTCAATTTGGGCCTGGGAACCCCATCCCATGGGGCTGGGTATATTAACTAAGTGGAGCCTTGTTAGAGCCCAGGACCGCTGTCCCCAGGGCTGAAATCATAAAAAGAGCTGTGCGGTCCCTCCCTGAGCCTCAAAAGGCCCCAGGGACCCGATCCCCCAGAGCCAAAATATAGTTCAAAGGGCAGTGCGGCCTCCATCCCTAAGTCTTAAAGAGGCCCCAGGGACCTCATCCCCTGGGCTCATCACATTAATTAAAAGGGAGGGCACATGGCCCCATTTCCTGAGCATTTATAGGTCCCGTGGACTCCATCTCCCAGTGCTTGCTCACTTACTGTGTCCTAGGGAACCCACCCCAGGACGCAATAAGTTCTCTGCCCACAGCAGCGTGGGCAGTGAAACATATGTTTGCTACCGTCTGTCAGGAGCATTTTTAAATCTCCCACCAGACAGAAGCAAACATGGAAGTCTGCCCTCAACTGGCAGGAGATTTAAACAGGTTTCTGCCAGCTGGCAACCAAACTTATGTTCTGTTTACATGCCTGCACTCCTGTGAAACAGAGAAGGGTACCCACCTTTAAAATAATGCAGGCCCCCTAGGACTGGGGTCTTCGGGCCCAAATAGGCTTGGGGAGGGAGTCCCCTTCTCTATTTTATTATAACTGGCCAGGGGATAGGGTTCCCAGGCCCGAGAAGGCTTGCGGAGGGAGTGCCATGCGGCTCTCATGCCTTTTTTGATTGTATTTCACCCCAAGGTATGGGAGTTTGGGCACAGGGCCTGGCGGCAACCCAGGCCCTGCGGACTACCCCACTCTGCGCACAATGAAAGGCTGTGTGCAGCGTGGGGTTGGTTGCTTGCGGGGGGTTGACTGCCTGCAGGCGGGTTTGCCACAGAGCCTGGCTACAGGTCAGGCCTTATTGCCAACCCACTGCTCTACACGGCCAAAGGCTGTGCACAGTGTGGGGTTGGCTGCCAGCAGGGGTGTTGGCTGCAGTGGCAAACCCTCTCTGCTGCGCATGGCAAAGGCTGTGTGCAGAAGGAAGTTGGCTTTTTGTATGGTAATAAAATACTACTGTACATTAAAAAAACGCCTAGAAATCCACTTTAAAAAAAACAAAGTTTAAAGTAATGTTATAGTTAAATGTGATAAAAAGCTTTGTTTTTGTTTAAAAAAAACACTAGACATTTACTGAACAAAACAACGGTTACAGTAACGTTATGGTATTTGTGATCAAAAGATCTGTTTTTGTTTAAAAAAACTTTCGCTGAAAAACACAGGTTAAAACGATGCTAAAGTTTGGTGAATATGTCAGTGACAGTGTTAATATTTTGAACATAGAAATTCACCAGTTATAATTAGCAGAGCTAACTATAACTCGTGCCCCCATCAAACACTGCCTATGACCTCACATATTAAATCACTTATGACATGTTCTATTACAAAATTTATGACATCACTGAGGGCTCCTGAAATGACATCACTGATGACGTCACTAAGATATTCACCTAAATATAACATTTTATAGAATCCCCTTTCTTAAATTGACTCCTAACCACCCTTTATCATAGACCACAACTAAACTTTAAAAATACACCTCCCATCCTTAACTCTAAAATTACCATTACCACCCATTACCACTACCCACTCCCAAAATCCTAAATTTACCCTTACCACCCTTTACCACTACCTACTCCTAAACTGTAAAATTACCTTTTGTTAGAATCCGGGGTCTCTGGTTGGCGCAGGTATGCACTTGCGACAAGCAGGGACCCTTTCCTCTAAGTCAGGGCGTAGGATTACCTCTTTGAAAATAACCCCTGCTCACCCTCTAGGTAACGTGGTGCAAGCAGTCAGGCTAGATTCCAGAGGGCATTAGGTTAAGCGTTCAAGATATCTCACACAATAATCACCACCCCACCACACAAAGACACAAAGCTGTATTTATCAAAAATAAAGTTCTTTATATAAAAGATTTCTTTTAGGCAGGTTGTCAAAATACAGTTCTCTTGCTTCAATAATGTTCCAGTTACTTGTATTGCTTTCAGGCAGTCCACAGATCTTAAAAATGGCAAAGTTCTACTTCAAAAATGCTCCTTTGGGGTATTGTGCACCTCGTAGCGCCTCCGGTACGTGTCGTACCGCTATCTGGACGCGTCGTGACGTTCCTCACGTTTCTCGCGTGAGTACGCGTATGCCGGACGTGAACCGTACGGACCGTACCCTCGTTGGTACGCGTCGTACACGTTCGGGACGTCTCTTGCCAAGTCTCACGCTTCCCGTGTGAGCGCTGGCAATGGATTTCACACTGTACGGACCGTACAGAGGCAGGGACGCGCCGCACAAGGACGGCAGAGCAGGTACGGCTCGTACAAAGGCAAGTACGGGTCGTACCACAGCGTACAAGTCACAAATACCTTAGTTCTTGGATGGGAAGGTTCGCTGCGGCCTCAGGAGTCCACATGGAGGTGTCCCACGTCGCGTTGTCGTCCCGTGCAGTCAGAGGGCGGCGGTGCTTCGTGGAACACTCGAGGACAGTCCCCGGCTCACAACGAGATTGGCAGAAGGAGGGGCGGCTCGGGGGTGACTCCTAGCGCGTCGCAGCGCTGTCGGCTTCGTCCAGGTGGCGAACAGGTGCTTGGGGTCTTCACAGTGATCTCAGCGGCGCAGGGTCGCAGAGGCTCGGCGCTTGGACGTCCAGGGTCTCTTCCTTGCGGTGCAAGCTACGGCTCGGGGGGCAGGTGCTTGCGGTGCTTGGGCTAGGCAGGCAGGCCTTTGCGGTTCTCACGGTAGCCCCGGTGGCAGACGTCGCAGTGCTCGGAGAGAGAGAGAGAGGAGCACACAGGTTCTCTGGGGGTCAGCGTTACAGGGTCACCTCCAGCAGCTTCTCTTCTTCTTAGGGACAGGTAGCGCCCACTGTTCCTGGGGCGCAGTTCAGGGGGCAAGTTCACAAGCAAGCCCTTGGAGATTGGTTAAAAGCACCAGTTGAATCAAAGTCTTTTCCTTTAGTCTTTTCCTTTCCTTCCAGCAGACAGGCACCCACTGCAGGCCAGTCTCTCCAGCAGAGGGACAGTATTCCTCCTTCAGCTTCTCCAGGTCCTTCTCCTTCAGGCAGAGCTTCGTCTTGGTGTAAACAGGATCTGATTTCTTAGGAGCAGGGCTCCTTCTTTTATAGCACAATTCTTTTGTTCTTTGTCGCCAGGGGGCCTGGGCCTGGCTCAGTCCAGTTTTGGAGCACTTTGTTGTGGTGACTCTGCTCTTTCCTTTCAGCAGCAGGGCAGAGACATCAGCCGCTCCACAGGGGGCGGAGCTGGCATTGTGGTGGCAGAGCACAGGTCTATTCAGAGTCAAAAGGTGTACTCCTCCCACCCATCCTGGTGTAATCTCTCTACCCACCACCTGGCAGCCAGCCTGTCTCCTGGAATTCCCCAGCCCTACTCTTCCCTGTTACTAGGCAGAACACACACACACAGCAGAGGCGGACTGAAATGGCCAGGTCAGTAAATACTAACTTTCTAAAAGTAGTATTTACAAACACAGGATATTAAAATAAACGTTACTAAAATAAGTATTTTATTATTCTGAGTTCAGGCATACTAAATATGACTTTCCACCATGCTCTATGAGTCCACTGGGATTACAGCGTGTAGTAATTCCAGCAGCCCATTCTGGCCTATGGAGAGCAGGTAGCCTTCAATAGTGAAAAACGAAAATGGCTGTAATTCACTATTAGGACATGTCACACATATCAGGGCATGTCCTACCTTATGCCTACAATGCACCCTGCCCTTGGGCCTACCAGAGGGGTGGCTAATATGTAGTTAAGGGAAGGTTTAGGGACTGGCAAGTGGGTGCACTTGCGCAATCAGCGCGACAGTACCAGACTGCACGCAGGTTCTGCAGTGGCAGACCCTAGACACATTTTACTAGGCCGCTTCTGTGGGTGGCACAACCAGTGCTGCAAGCCCACCAGCAGCATTTGTATTTACAAGCCCTGGCACTCCTGGTGTACTTTACTAGGGGCTGATAGTAAACCAAATAAGCCAAACATGGACACCAATCAATGTATACACTTTTCAAAAGGGAGCACTTGCACTGTGGCACTGATTAGAAGTGGCACAGTGCCCTGAGCAGCTAACACCAACAAAGCACAATGAGGCACATCAGCAAAAAGTGGAAGGGAAACTCACGCCAAGGTGCCAGGTCTAACACGTGTCCCCTCCAGCTGAAATGTGGGGGGAACTACCCTACCCCAGGGAGTTCCTCTTCACTAAGGTGGAAAAACCCGGACAGACCGTCAGCATTGGCGTGATCTGTGCCAGGGTGATGCTCCACCGTAAAGTCCATACCCTGTAGGGAGATGGACCACCTCAACAGTTTTGGGTTCTCACCCCTCATTTGCATCAACCATCTGAGGGGCCTGTGGTCGGTCTGAACCCGGAAGTGAGTCCCAAACAAGTAGGGCCTCAGCTTCTTCAGCGCCCAGACCACAGCAAATGCTTCTCGCTCTATCGCACTCCACCTTTGTTCCTGTGGAAGTAACCTCCTACTTATGAAGGCTACAGGTTGGTCCCAGCCCTCCTCAGTCATCTGTGAGAGAACAGCCCCTACACCATGCTCTGATGCGTCTGTCTGCACTAGGAATTCTTTGGAGAAGTCAGGAGCCAAGAGCACGGGCGCCGTGCACATGGCAGTTTTCAGGGTGTCAAAGGCCTTCTGACAGGTGTCAGTCCATATCACTTTTCTGGGCTGCTTCTTCGAAGTCAGCTCTGTCAAGGGGGCAACGATGCTGCCATACCCCTTGACAAACCTCCTGTAGTACCCTGTGAGTCCTAAAAAGGCCCTCACCTCCGTCTGGGTCTTTAGGGGCTCCCAAGCCAGGATGGTTTCGATCTTGGGTTGTAGGGGCGCCACCTGGCCGGTCCCTACTTGGTGTCCCAAATACACCACGGAACCCTGCCCGATCTGACACTTGCTTGCCTTGATCGTGAGGCCTGCCTTGCGCAGTGCCATCAACACTTACCAGAGGTGTTGCAGGTGTTCTTTCCATGTGCCACTGAACACTGCGATATCATCCAGGTATGCTGCGCTGAACTCGGTCAGCCCAGCCAACACCTGGTTGACCAACCTCTGGAAGGTGGCAGGGGCATTTTTCATCCCAAATGGCATAACCCAGAATTGGAAATGCCCATCTGGTGTGGAGAATGCGGACCTCTCTTTGGCCCCATCAGTCAAGGCGATCTGCCAGTACCCAGACGTTAAATCAAACGTGCTGAGGTACAGTGCAGCCCCTAACCGATCGATGAGCTCATCAGCTCTGGGGATGGGGTGCGCGTCAGTCTTCGTGACTGAATTGAGTCCTCTGTAGTCCACACAGAACCGGAGTTCGGGTGTGGCACCCGGCGCTGCAGCCTTTGGGACCAAGACCACTGGGCTGGCCCAAGGACTGCTGGAGGACTCAACCACCCCAAGAGCAAGCATCTTTGAGACCTCCTCTTTGATGCAGGCTCTGACCCTGTCAGTTACCCTGTAAGCCTTGTGCTTCACAGGTAAGCTGTCTCCTGTATCCACATCATGGACGCACCAATCTGTGATACCAGGAACCAGGGAGAACAGGTCAGGAAACTGCCCCAGCAGCTGGCGGCAGTCATTCTGTTGCTCAGGGGTCAGGGTGGGTGAGAGGTTAACTCCATCCACTGACCCGTCTTGCTCTGAGGCGACCAAGAGGTCAGGAAGAGGCTCAGACTCCTCCTCCGTCCCGTCATCGGTGGCCAAGAGCATGCCCACTTCGGGCCTCTCCAAGTGGGGCTTCAGTCGATTGACATGGAGGACCCTCAAGGGGTTCCTCGGAGACTGCAAGTCCACCAAGTAGGTGACAGAACTCTTGCGCTCGACAATCTCAAAGGGTCCTGTCCACTTGTCCTGGAGTGCACAAGGCTCCACAGGGGCCAGGACCCATACCTTTTGACCAGGTTGAAGCTCAACCTGAGTGGCGTTCTGGTCGTACCACCGCTTCATTTCCTCCTGGCTGGCTTCCAGGTTTGCCTCAGCAAGTTGCCTGAAACGCCAAGTCTGGTTCCGAAAGGCCAGCATGTAACTATTTACATTCTGGGGAGGTTTCCTGGGAGATTGCTCCCAGCCTTCCTTGACCAGACTAAGAGGTCCTCGTACTGGGTGGCCATACAGGAGCTCAAAGGGACTGAACCCCAGAGACTTCTGTGGCACCTCACGGTACGCAAAGAGAAGGCATGGTAAGAGGACATCCCACTTACGCCTCATGGGTTCCTCAAGACCCATAATCATGCCTTTTAGGGTTCGGTTGAAGCGCTCAACCAACCCGTTTCCTTGGGGATGGTAAGGGGTGGTGAACTTGTACGTCACACCACACTCTTGCCAAAGGGATTTCATATATTTCGATATGAAATTGGTCCCCCTGTCAGACACTACCTCTAGAGGGAATCCTACTCGTGAGAAAATTCCCATCAGTGCCCGTCCCACCACGGAGGCCGTCACTGTCCTCAGAGGGATGGCTTCAGGGTACCGGGTAGCATGGTCCACCAAGACCAGGTTAAACCTGTTGCCCATGGCTGTCTTGGGGTCCAGTGGCCCCACAATGTCAATCCCCACTCGTTGGAATGGGGTACTGACCACAGGGAAAGGTTGGAGTGGAGCTTTCAGCTTCCTTCCACTCTTGCCGCTTGCCTGGCAAGTCTGGCATGTCCTGCAGTGAGTGTCAGAACTCCTGCGCATTTGAGGCCAATAAAAGTGGGTGACAAGCCTTTCGAAGGTCTTGTCCTGCCCCAAATGCCCTGCTAACGGAACGTCGTGAGCCAGCCCCAGTAGGAAGGCTCTGAACTTCTGGGGTACCACCAGCGCACGGGCTGACCCAGGTTCAGCAACCTTAGGCTCTGAGTACAGGAGGTCGTTCTCCCAGTAGATCAAGTGAGTACCGGACTGATCACCATTGGCTTGGGCTGCAGCCTGCTGCTGCATACCCACTAGAGAGGGGCACTCTTTCTGCTCCCTGCAGAATTCCGCCCTGGTGAGGCCTCCTTCTTGCTGCCAATGGGTCAGCTCAGACAGGTCTCCCAGTTCGGCTGTCTGTTCCCCGGTAGGCTCCAGGGCATCCCCCTCAAGGTCTGCTTCCTCTTGGGCCGTGGGAACTTTAGGAGCCGGTTTCCTGTGCCTCCCGCGCCCTCTCCCTAAAGCCGGTTCCTGGGCCTCTCCCTCAGGCTTCAGGGTCCCGTCAACACCCCTACTAGCTGCCATCGACCGGGTGGTCACGCACGCCCAATCAGGTAAGCCCACCATCCGCAGGTGAGCTGTCTTCTCCACCTTTTCCCAAGGGGACCTCTCCAAATCATTACCTAGGAGACAGTCTACAGGCATGGCAGTTCTCACAGCGACTTGCAGAGTACCAGAGACCCCCCCCCACTCAAATGGAACTTGAGCCATTGGACAATGACTCTCCGTGTTGTCAGCATTGACAACCCGACAATAGGCATGGGGTACGACCTGCTCTTGAGATACCAGGTGCTGCCGCACTGCAGTCACGCTGGCTCCTGTGTCTCTTAGAGCCTCTACCTTCTTCCCATTGACGGTCACCACTTGCCCATATTTCTTAGTGTTAGAGGGCAAGTCGGCGTTTGGGACCATCTCACTGTCTCCTAGTGAGACTAAGGTCAGTTGGACGGGGTCCCACCCACCTGGGACTTCTACCTCCTCCCCAAAGGCTACTGTAGCCACTTGCTTCGGTAGAGCACCAGTGGGTGCTGGTTTCACATACTGGCGACACTTGGGATCACTGGCAAAGTGACCTAGTTCACCACATTTATAACACTGAGGGGGCCCCTTGGGAACAGGTTTACCTGTCGGGCCCCTATCGGCTTTGGGGGTGGGGGAGGCTGAGAACCCTTCTGCTGGTTCCCTTGGGGATTACTTTGGGGGCCTTTTTGGAACCCTTTCTGTTTTCCCTTGTCCCCCCCACTCTTCTGCTGGGGACCCTGCCCAC
This sequence comes from Triturus cristatus, assembly GCF_964204655.1. NCBI lineage: Eukaryota > Metazoa > Chordata > Amphibia > Caudata > Salamandridae > Triturus > Triturus cristatus. Next base: position 875,158,999 of record NC_140588.1, read on the forward strand.
CCTTGGCGGAGTCTCCCACTTGACCCTTGTGGACCCTGGTGCTGACCCAGCGGTCCGCCTCTTCAGCAAGCTTCCTAGAGTTAGTCAGCTTGCTATCTATCAGGTGTTGGCGTAGCTCAGGAAAACAATTAAGCGACAAGTGCTCCCATGCAATTAAATCAAAGAGACCTTGGTAATCATTCACTTTGCTACCCTTCACCCAGCCATCCAGTGCTCTGCAGAAAAAGGTTACATACTCCACATACCTACTCCCCACAATCTTGGTACACCCCCTGAACCTCTGTCTATATAATTCAGGAGTTAGCCATATCTGGTCATTAAAGCTTCTTTCATGTGGGGGTAAGAGTTGTAGAAATCAGAGGGCAAATCTAAGTGTGTCCCGCCCCTCATTGAGGAACCGCCCCCACAACCCCGCTCCCCAATCTCTCTCAGGGACCCGGTGGGAGCACATGGCTATCTCATAGTCCCGGAACTATTGCCCTATGTCATCATTCTTGGAATACTCTTTAACTACATCTTTTGGCATGTACACCCTTGACTCTACCTGTACCGGCGTTGCGCTGCCACCAGAGGGAGGGTTTTCCAAACTTTTCTCCTTTATCGCCAACTCCCTCATTCTTGCGTCGTGCTCCATCAGAATTTTTCTTTCTTCCAGAGCCATTCTTTTTTCTTCTAGAGCCAGCTTTTTGCTTTCCAGCTCCAATTGACCATTTAATTTCAGTTTTGCCAAAGTGACCTCTTGCTCTCTTGCGGCCTGTCTGTCTGCAAGCTCCTCTGGTGACAGGCCTCTGCTAGAACTATGGATGCTCTCCGCTGGTTCCACTAGGTCAACCCCCTCAGGTACAACATCCTCAGGTACAACATCCTCAGCTGCATCCTTTGCGTGGAACCTTGAACTTCTTGCAGAAATGCTGGAGTTGGTCTCTCGTGTATTTATCCAGTTTTGACTCATCCCATACTAGTTCCTCTCTCTCAGAGGTTCCAGATGCTGTATTCTCTGTGCTGTTTGAGCCCGGCATGGCTTCAAACACAAGGGATCTCTTTTCTTGGCAAAAATAAAAAGTTCTGTGGCTCAAGCTACTGGACTGTCCTCACTGTGCAATGGTTAGCAATCACTGCGCAGACACCCAGAACGCAAATCCGTAAATCCTCACCGCTGCCACCAATGTTAGAATCTGGGGTCTCTGGTTGGCGCAGGTATGCACTTGCGACAATCAGGGACCCTTTCTTCTAAGTCAGGGCGTAGGATTACCTCTTTAAAAATAACCCCTGCTCACCCTCTAGCTAACGTGGCGCGAGCAGTCAGGCTAGATTCCAGAGGGCATTAGGTTAAGCGTTCAAGATATCTCACACAATAATCACCACCCCACCACACAAAGACACAAGGCTGTATTTATCAAAAATAAAGTTCTTTATATAAAAGATTTCTTTTAGGCAGGTTGTCAAAATACAGTTCTCTTGCTTCAATAATGTTCCAGTTACTTGTATTGCTTTCAGGCAGTCCACATATCTTAAAAATGGCAAAGTTCTACTTCAAAAATGCTCCTTTGGGGTATTGTGCGCCTCGTAGCCCCTCCGGTACGCATCGTACCGCTATCTGGACGCATCGTGCCGTTCCTCACGCTTCTCGCGTGAGTACGCGTATGCCGGACGTGAACCGTACGGACCGTACCCTCGTTGGTACGCGTCATACACGTTCGGGACGTCTCTTGCCAAGTCTCACGCTTCCCGCGTGAGCGCCGGCAATGGATTTCACACTGTACGGACCGTACAGAGGCAGGGACGTGCCGCACAAGGACGGCAGAGCAGGTACGGCTCGTACAAAGGCAAGTACGGGTTTTACCACAGCGTACAAGTCACAAATACCTTAGTTCTTGGATGGGAAGATTCGCTGCGGCCTCAGGAGTCCACAAGGAGGTGTCCCACGTTGCGTTGTCGTCCCGTGCAGTCAGAGGGCGGCGGTGCTTCGTGGAACACTCGAGGACAGTCCCCGGCTCACAACGAGATTGGCAGAAGAAGGGGCGGCTCGGCGGTGATTCCTAGCGCGTCGCAGCGCTGTCGGCTTCGTCCAGGTGGCGAACAGGTGCTTGGGGTCTTCACAGTGATCTCAGCGGCGCAGGGTCGCAGAGGCTCGGCGCTTGGACGTTCAGGGTCTCTTCCTTGCGGTGCGAGCTACGGCTCGGGGGGGCAGGTGCTTGTGGTGCTTGGGCCAGGCAGGCAGGCCTTTGCGGTGCTCACGGTAGCCCCGGTGGCAGACGTTGCGGTGCTCGGAGAGAGAGAGGAGCACACAGGTTCTCTGGGGGTCAGCGTTACAGGGTCACCTCCAGCAGCTTCTCTTCTTCTTAGGGACAAGTAGCGCCCACTGTTCCTGGGGCGCAGTTCAGGGGGCAAGTTCACAAGCAAGCCCTTGGAGATTGTTTAAAAGCACCAGTTGAATCAAAGTCTTTTCCTTTAGTCTTTTCCTCTCCTTCCAGCAGACAGGCACCCACTGCAGGCCAGTCTCTCCAGCAGAGGGACAGTATTCCTCCTTCAGCTTCTCCAGGTCCTTCTCCTTTAGGCAGAGCTTCGTCTTGGTGTAAATAGGATCGGATTTCTTAGGAGCAGGGCTCCTTCTTTTATAGCACAATTCTTTTGTTCTTTGTCGCCAGGGGGCCTGGGCCTGGCTCAGTCCAGTTTTGGAGCACTTTGTTGTGGTGACTCTGCTCTTTCCTTTCAGCAGCAGGGCAGAGACATCAGCCGCTCCACAGGGGGCGGAGCCAGTATTGTGGTGGCAGAGCACAGGTCTATTCAGAGTCAAAAGGTGTACTCCTCTCACCCATCCTGGTGTAATTTCTCTACCCACCACCTGGCAGCCAGCCTGTCTCCTGGAATTCCCCAGCCCTGCTCTTCACTGTTACTAGGCAGAACACACACACACAGCAGAGGCGGACTCAAATGGCCAGGTCAGTAATACTAAATATGACTTTCTACCATGCTCTATGAGTCCACTGGGATTACAGCGTGTAGTAATTCCAGCAGCCCATTCTGGCCTATGGAGAGCAGGTAGCCTTCAATAGTGAAAAACGAAAATGGCTGTAATTCACTATTAGGACATGCCACACATATCAGGGCATGTCCTACCTTATGCCTACAATGCACCCTGCCCTTGGGCCTACCAGAGGGGTGGCTAATATGTAGTTAAGGGAAGGTTTAGGGACTGGCAAGTGGGTGCACTTGCGCAATCAGCGCGTTAGTACCAGACTGCACGCAGGTTCTGCAGTGGCAGACCCTAGACGCATTTTACTAGGCCGCTTCTGTGGGTGGCACAACCAGTGCTGCAAGCCCACCAGCAGCATTTGTATTTACAAGCCCTGGCACTCCTGGCGCACTTTACTAGGGGCTGATAGTAAACCAAATAAGCCAAACATGGACACCAATCAATGTATACACTTTTCAAAAGGGAGCACTTGCACTGTGGCACTGATTAGCAGTGGCACAGTGCCCTGAGCAGCTAACACCAACAAAGCACAATGAGGCACATCAGCAAAAAGTGGAAGGGAAACTCACGCCAAGGTGCCAGGTCTAACACCTTTCCATCCCTAAACCTACCTTCACCACTCTTTGCCACTACCCATCCCATAACCCTAAATGTACCCTTACCACCACCCACTCCACAAACCTTAATTTACCCATACCACTACCTACCCCTAAAGCCTAAACCCTAAAATGCCCTTTCCACCCATAAACCCTAAAATTACCCTTACCACCCTGTACCATTACCCACCTCTAAATCCCAAAAATGCCTTTACATCCCTAAACCTATAATTACCCTTACCACCCATTACCACTACCCACCCCTAAACCTTAAATATACCCTTACCACCCTTTACCACTACCCACCGCAACCCCTAAAATTACTCTTTCCACCCTTTGCCACCACCCATTCCTAAATGATACAATTACCCTTAACACCCTTTATCATTACCTCACTTTACTATTCTCTGCACCCTATCTGAAGCCTGTTTCCCGTTTCTGACCATTTTTTATTTTGTTTAACTTTTTTTGACAAATTTTTCATAAATAATGGTTTTCATTAGTATGACAAAACCAATTTGGAGAAAACTAATATTGAAGAAATACTTGTATCTTCATGCTTTTAAAAATGTTTTCTAAAGGGTATTTTTGCCCCCCTTAACCCTCCTTTTGTAGGGTGTACCTCCTTTACCAACTTCTCCATTCCCCCTTAAATGCCCACATATCAATTCAAGATGTATGTGAAAATCAAGGATCCTAAAACAAAGCCATCTCTACTATCCCAGTGCCAAGAAATATTTTGTGTCTTATTATTGGGGATGTCATAAATACAATACAAAAGGCTTTGTAATGTTTGGGATTTATTTTTTAACTGACCGTTAATTGTGGGTGACTATTTTAATTAAGTACAGGTGTAAAAATCCGCTCCGTTTATGGAGTTTGCTGATTTCGGCAACTCCGCGTTCCCCTGAGAACACAGAGTTACCGTTAAACTTCACACTCAACAATGGAGTGGAGTTTTCTTTTGGTCCGTGCGCTCAAAATGAAATTTTGTGCACGTGGTAGCGGCTTGCTGGGCGCTAGCGATCGCCCACGAGATTTTTTGGGCCGCTCACGGTCATCAAAGATTTGCTAGCCGTCTGCATGCTTCCGTGTGATTTTCCGGTCACCAACACGTCATTCGGGCGCACCAGCGACTTCCGGCAGATGTTTTCTGCTGTATGCAATCCTGAACGCGCGGGACTTACCCCAGCTGCAATCTGGGGAAGATTCTCTCTTCGAGAAGTATCAAAATCTTCCCAAACTGATGAGTTGGAGTTAAAAACCTCCTCGAATTGACAATTAACAGTGGTTTTTTTGTGCGACAAGTCTTTCTTTTCAACTGGAAGGAAGTGCCCCAGAGTCTCCAACTTCCTGCTACTGTCCAGCAGACTCCTCCCAGTGTTTTGTCCATCTCTGGTCACTTTTCATTTGGATTTGGATCTGGAAGGATCACTCTTTGTGTCTGCTGCATATCCCATTGGTTTTAAGGACTTTTGTAATTGAGATTTCACAAGTAAGTTGAACAAGCATTGGCATAGCCAATAAGTCTCGCCTTTGGGACCTTATAAGTGTTTAGCCATGCAACAGTTGATTTGTTGCACCAAGGATATTGTGCTGGATAACTAAACACTTATAAGGTCCCAAAGGCGAGACCTATTGGCTATGCCAATGCTTGTTTTTATGTTGCGTCTAAAATTAGCTGGTGACGTTGAAGGGCTGAGGTGAGTGATATTTGGAGTTGCGTCTCTAGAGCCGATGCTCGGCTTCCGCCCCCCAGCTGCCGCCTCGCTGCTGGCAAGTAATAGGCTGGTGCTTTATTGCCCTCCTGTGTAGCGTTCCACTAAATTTAATTCAAAACTGTATCATATAATTTATATTCCAAATGAATCAATACTCGTAACGCAGCCATCGTTCACCGGAAATGTGACAAGGCCCCAATATGAAAGAGTGAAGGTCGCAGTTTGAGTTTCCCCCAGGGTCAGAAAGTGGTGGGGGGAGGGGGCTGCCCTGGGCAGACCTTTGCTTTGCATCTGAGGTGAGACACGGTTAATTTGCTCTCAAAATGCATCCTAGATTGGTGACCGGATTTGCAAACCTCAAAGGGGGTCCGGTTTGACAGACTATGGCACGGAATGACAACAATCCTCACCGATGTTGAAGGGCTATTTAATAAAGTTGAGCTTTCATGGGTGTGTTACACAAACTTCACTCTTAAACCTAACCGGAAGTAACAAAAGTGCCATGCTTGTAACATTCACAAAGATAAAATAAATGTACGTTTGGCATTCTTTTTCATCACGGACAGTCAATTACGGATGAGTCTGTAGAATTTGCACGTGACAGCAGTTATCAGTGTTCCTTTTTTATAATCCTCTTTATTTAAATCCTGTTGGCAACTTTCCATAAGGCGAAAGAGCACTGAAACATTTGGAAATGTCACGCAAAACAGAAAAAAGGTCAAAAGCGTACAGTGCCTCTCCGAGGTTGTCACATTTTGTGAATCATCATATAACCTATGCTGAGGAGGTGGTTTTGAAATACCTAATGAGATGTACAAATAGATTCGCTGTTCTGTAAAATTAAAATAATGTTCAGTTGACTGCTTTTAGAGTGCGATTATACACTAACAAGAAGATACTTGTAAACTGCTTAACACTTTGGGTTAACCACACGTCTGAAAAAGTGTATTAAACATTGTTTTCTGCCCAGTGTGTTTGCAGGGAAGAGAGGGTGGGAGGGACCTGACGGGGAATTGTGAGGAGGGAAGAGGCCAAGGGTGAAAAATACACGGAGAGAGACCAGTGGAAAGGCAGTGATACACAGCAATACAGAAACCGGGGAGGGGAGAGGCATGAAGCGTGGGAGAGGCGGGTGAACTGTGAGGAGGACAAATAGGAAATAGAGAGCACCGGGGCATTAGGGAGTGACAGACACCGAGGAGTGAGTAGGGGCAGGGAGAACACAGAAGGAAAGGGGCGGGGGAAGTGGGGGGTGGAAAGGGGGAGATGGAAGCCTCGGCGCCCCTCGAGCATAGGAAGTAGAGCCGAGAGGAGTGTGGGCAGAGAGGAGGGGCTGGGGAGAGAAAGGGTACAGTGAGGTGAGAGGAAGGGGGGGAGCAAGAGATTGGGAGGAAGGATGCCGAGGGAGGCGGGGCTGGCAGACTGAAGCCAAAAGGAGTGAGGAGCAGAGTGGGGGCCTAGACATGCGTGAAAGTTAATTGAGGTGTGCGCGCGTGACGGCAAATGGCAAAAAGCAGGCTGGCGAGTGGTGTGGGATGTGCGGGCACCATGACGAGAGAGGAAAGCCAGATGGCGCCTCTGCTCATCATTGTGCGCGTAACTGCACGCTCTATGCCAGCCAAAAGCGTGTGGTTGGACTTTTAAAAGCCCACACACTAAATGTCTCGCCGGGCAGTTCATGAGCTGGCTCAGGCGAGACCTAAAAATAAATGAAAAATGGAGGGCAAGGGGAATGGGAGGGAGGTAGAAGAAACAGTACCTGATAAAAGCGGATGCCCACTAATAGAAATTAGTCTGCAGTTTAGCGGTGCTCCTGAGCAACAAAACAGAAGTGATGTATCAGGTTGTGAACCAATTAGCAGGCTGTAAAGAAGGTCAATGCTGGAATCAACCAATGGTAAGCAGCAGGTGGGATTACAGTCCATATAGTGAATATAAAATTTCTTGCACACAGCGCATACATGCTGATGTACGACCTAAAAAACGAGGAGAAACAAAATAGTATTCCTCCTGGTTGCGCTACTCCTACTCCTTCCATGGGGAAGCATAGGATTCTGACACATTCACAGCTTTACAAAACTTTGTAAATCTGGGAATGTCTCAGGTTCAATGGATGTTGTGTGGGAGCATCCTAAGCAACACCCATGCAATTCCCCTGTCACTCAGAACAATGCGTGAAAAGTGCCCATATTTGCAAGGCCACGAAAAGTCACGCAGGGTGACTTTATGTGGCCTTGTAAATATAGGCAGGCCCATTGCACCTCCAGTGCATCAAAAAATGTGACGCATCCCCAGCGCAATGGGCTTGTACATGATGCCCTTGGAGTGGAGTCCGACATACGACGGCAATGGTGAAAGTAAATAAATAAATATCTGCCACCGTATGTCGGACTACACTACCCCCTCACCCAGCCCCGCTTCACCGCCCCACAGCGTTACCTCTGCGAGCCGCCACTGGACCTTTATCTCTCAAGGTTATTGTTTTTTAACTTTTAGAAGCAGCCTAAAACAATGCCCTGAGAAAGAACAGATCTCCTTGATCAAAATTATAATCTCTGTCGGCAGTAAATCTTTATTGGGATATTAATGACAGAATTGTAATCTTAATGTCTTTGGGGGGTCGGGCAATACGTATTTTGAGGGCAATATGGAAAAAAAAATCTATTGTACTGATCATTTCTTGATAATTCATTACTTCTGCGATATCAAACAATACTAAATGATATGCCAAACTATAACAGGGTCACCAACAATTGAAATATGTCTTGCCCGGGACCCCAAACATAGTTAAGAAGACACAGAGTAGAAAGACTGAGTGGGGCAGTGGCCGACAGAGGGAGAGAGGTTTAGTGAGAGAGAAATACAATAGGCTGAGGTCAAATAGAGAGAAAGTTCACTTTCAGAGCGGGCCACTTGGAGGGTGGGGGCCCTGGGCAATTGCCCACTTTGCCCATGCGTTAAAACGTCTCTAATGACTGTGTAATAGTGTATCTAATGTCAACATTAACACCACATGCCAGTAGGTATGACTTGATTTCTCCATCAAGCCATCCCAGAGTGTCAAATAAGTTTTAGCGCCACATTTTGTGTCTCAGGCTGAGTGCCCAGCATCCTGGTCATTAGGAAGTCATGAGGTTTCCCTTTTGGTAATGCTAGGCGATCACTTCTTTTTCGAGGATTTACAAGGAAACCCTTTTATACTAGCTAAAAATTCGAGATTTAATATATGTTTATTTGCTGTCTGACAAAATGCCCTGCTACAATATTTTTCACAGGTTTTTTTGATCCTATGTAAAGTTTATTTTTATATCGATTCACATAGTGCTCAAAGCTGTGTGCAGACAGAGATAGAATTTCAAAAACGTGCATCCTGTCAATCACTCCCATATATTCCCAAAATGTGCTGCTTAATCGCAATAAGTGCAGAAAGCCCTCTCATGGTATCAGGCGTTGTTCTGAATTGTTGATGACGTGTATAATGTTACAGAACAGAAAAGCTGACCGAGAACCTTGACAGTAATATTCAGTTGTTAGTTTTAGGAAATTTTGCTCAAAATCCCGTTTTTAAATCCTTACTGAAATATTGTGAGAGTGGTTGCTGGCGTATAGTATACCCAAGAAATAATTGGATATATTGGGCGAGAACACAAGTTATAACAGAAATATATGGCTCATTTTAGAAGTCTGCAGTTTATGAAACTCATCATGATTTTCTCCATCTCTGGTCTGTAATCTTTCTCAGCACCTAGTGCTGGAATTCGGTTAATGTGACCTACTACATGAAATATATTTTGATATTAAAGTGATTAAGTCTTGACCTTTCCACCTCATGGACAACTAGACGTGCTCTTCATGTTGCTGCACTTTATTTAACCTCGGTTATAATTTCCTTAGGTACTCTGATGACAACCTGTGCAGAAGAAGTTCCCAGCTTCTTTTCAGAGTATAATTATACTGGTCTGTGCGTGAAATGTGATGTGTGAATGCGTCGACCAACAAGTGCATATAATTATGTTCTTGAAGATAACACCATTGTCAAGAATGCCTGTGGGGTTAGTGCTCGGAATGTGGAGTTTCCAATGTTATGTTACTTGTTGTATAGCAATGACAACAAGCGCCGGCCGTGAAAGTGATCACGGCCGCGATCAAACATCAAAGCGGCCGCGAAAATGAAAGTATTCGGAGAAGCATGGCGCGCGCGCCCGCGCACATGCACTGTGGGTCTAGGCTGGCCTGGTAGCACTTTTTGGAGCCCTCTCAATAAGTCTCGAAGAGCATCGCTTACGCGATAGCTCAGGCGAGACCTAAAAACTGGTGTTTGTTTGATTGGTGCCATGCACCTGGATTTATTTGTACTGTTAATGGATTTTTAAAATGTATTGTTATGGGTGGGCTGTTGTTTTAGTAGGGGCCTAGTGATCACTGATTTATTTGCATATTTTTCTTCTTTTGTAAAGGAAAAATATTTCACAGTTTATTTAATTTTCTACATGGCTTTAATACATTTGCAATATTGATTGAATTCGCTATGTGGCCTCGTCTGCCAATTGGCCTTTTACCTAGCAGGCCCAGCACTAGTTATGGGTGCATGAAACAACTGTTTCTGAGGTGTTTACAGCATATAGGCCATGGATGGATTTGAATTGAAATACAGAATGTGCTTTTTGTGGTATTTCATGTTTTTTTCATGCAAATAGTGTATAGGACAAGGCCTGGGCTAATTTTCCGTTCCGCTCGCGGAAATTGCGATAATTTGACATTTTCGCGTTCTGCGGAGAGCGCGGAAATGTCAAAATTTCTGCATTCCGCAGCTTAGCAACAATTTGTTTCTTGCTCGCGCTGTAAAATAATAAATTCTCGCGCGCGCGCGATCGCCTTACCTGAATCCCCGCGTTCACCGACAAGTTTTCCCGATCCGGTCGCGTTCTCCACGAGATGTTGGATTGTTGGTAGCCATTTGCGCTGTCTCGCGACAGTTCGCGCCCGCAGTAATGTCATTGGTCGCGCGATCACGTCTTTCTTCTCGCGATCATGCACCGCGAGAAGAGTGAAAACAAGATGGCAGCGCCCGCGAGCAACTGCATGGGTAAGTTGGCGAGCCGCGACCACGCATAAAATACCGCGAATGGGCGGGAAAAAAACTTCCGCATCTTCGCGATATTTCCGCGTGTTTGCGGAGATTTTCCACATTTTCGCGATAATTTGCGAAAGTCACTTTCGCAAATTCCGCCCACCCCTATATAGGACTAGTTAAGGAATGCCTTTGAAGGACGTGTGTTGTTGTAAATATTTTTTTTAGCCCAATAGATTTAGTTTTTGGCATTGCTGAATTAATGATGTTTTCTCTGTTTTACCATGCCTCCTTTGTCTGGCCAGTGTGTGTGTTTGCCAGACGCCACCATTTGCCTTTGTTCCAGATGTCATGTGACCATCGGCCAGTGGTCATTTCGTATAGTCAGTGGACAGTCCCTAGGCCTGCATGTGCTGTTTGTTTAACAGGTCTCCTGCCTCTTGTTGTTGTGACTTGTGAGGGACCATGTGGCTGATGGCCATTTTGTGTAGGCAGCCAGTGTGCTTTTGCCATAGGCCTGCATGCATTCTTTGTTCCAGGCCTCAAGCTTCTTGTTGTGACCATGTGGCAGGTGGCCATTTTGTGTATCCAGCCAGTGTACTTTTGCCATAGGCCTGCATGCATTCTGTGTTCTAGGCCACCAGCTTCTTGTTGTGACCATGTGGCTGGCGTTATTTTGTTTATCCAGCAAGTGTGCTTTTGCCTTAGGCCAGCATGCGTTCTTTTTCTAGGCCTCCTGCTTCTTGTTGTGACCATATGGGTGGCTGCCATTTTGTGGATCCACCAGTGTCCTTTCTCTATAGGCCTGCATATCTTCTCTATGTTCCCAATGAATGCCTTCCTGCTCAGTGTTGCTGTTGATGACAATGTGGCACTAGATGGCAGCCATTTTGTCCTTCCAATTAAATTCGGCCCTTTGCCATAGGCTGCATGGATGAGATAGAAGTTTATTATTAACTTTTTATTATATTTTTGAGGATAACTTCACTTATGTTAAAAAAAAAATCTTCATTTTTTCAATTAATTTGTAAATTATATTTTTTTATAGTTTGTCAATTTGTTTCACATTCATTGTATAATTTAAAAAAAAACATTTTGTTCATACCATTTCCCACTATATCTGGCATCAATGAACCCTATGTATAGGTGCACAACAGCATTAATTGTCTAGGTATTATTCCTTCCATTGTCATTTGTCAGCTGCGCCTCCCTGAGTGCCACCTCACACATGAATGATGTCACATGATGCACATAAAGCAAACAGTGTCATCTTTATGTTGCTGTCTTTTTATTCTCTCTTATTCTTCCTGAGTGGTCAGTCAGTCAGTCACAATGAACGTTTATGCTGGTGTGGATTTCCTTTTTATGAATAGATATACACTGTATTGTTAATCAAGGGAGTAACCAGCGAACACACTAAATTATATTGTGTTTGTTTGTACTACTAATGAAACAGCAACAATGCCACGTTCCACTGATGTCCTTCTTGCTTCTTTTCTTATATGTGCAAGACAAGACAACATCACCCACAGTACTGTCAGAAAGAAGACCTGTGCAACGCGTGAGAGACCCACACATCATACAGCTCTTCAACTTGTGAAGCTAAGTGCCACTGCTAACTCACAGCTTCAAGATGGCCCCAAAGAAAGGTGCTAAAACTGCCACCACGAAAGTGGCCAGTGAGAAAAAGAAGGAGCTTACCACCACCACTATTGGTATGCCGCCCCAGATGTTTTTTGGAGAAAAAAAACTGTGCCTGCCCCACCGGCCTCCGGGGAGCAAACTGGGAGCAGCACCTCCAAATCAGTGGACCCACCCCAATCTAGGCCCAAGCCCATTACTGTCACAGAGGCAGCCAATCTAATCACGGGAACGCCGACGAGCAGTGATGTTGACATTGACTTATCTCTATCGCAAAGTAGTACCCAATCATTGCAGGAAACCCAGAGAAGTGGACAACTACAAGAACAGCCAAAACCGCCAATAGTAGTTCCTCCCGAAGAAGGAGCAGTTCAAGAGTTTGAGCTTCACGCTGAGGAAGTAGAGCAATCTACTTCATAAGATCCATTGTCTTCCAGATCTCCAGTTAGAAAAATGAGGGTTAGTGGTGCATCATCTTCTTCTTCAAGCCGACCAGGCAGCGACTTACATCTACAACCACCTCAGTAGAAGTAGGAACACCAGAGAGTCAAATGTCAAAATGCCTACCTACTGCCACCAGTTCATCCCACCAGCATCAGAAAGTTGAGTTCCCCAGTTTGGGACTTCTTTTCAGTTAGCCAGAAGGAGGCGAGCACTGCCATATGCTCTCTTTGAAAGCAAGTGTTGGTCAGGGTAAGCTTGGTACAAACTGTGGTACCGGGGGGCAAACAACCAGTTTGGGAAAGCATCATACGATACATTGGCAGGCGCACCTTAGTGGCCAAAAAACTGCAAGTGTTGTTGGTGAAGGGGGTGAAAGCCAGCTGAGCAGGGAATCCAAATCTGATCTGATCATGGTGGAAGGTGAAGAAGAGAAACACATCTTCAATACGCAAAGCAGCCCCCTCCCCAGCAGTGCAGTAGTATCGCCCACATCAGCAACATCACAATGGCACAAGTCTCAGGTCGAGACACCAATGCAACTGAGGAGTGACTGCCCCACTGAAAAGCACATTGAGCCTACCATCACCTGCTCTCAAGAAGACACCTGCATCATTGGCATCAGGAAAGAAAAAAATTCAGGCTACTATTCCTGCATGAACGCAACCACCCAAAGGCACGTTTGTACAATGCGTAGCTCACAAAAATATAAGCTCTGGACCTCCTCCCTTTTTCTTTTGTTGAAGGGGTGAGTTTTCTTGAATTTGTGGCAGCCCCAAATGAAAGGTTCCCAGCCAGATTTGCTATTCCAGTGCTACATCATGATGTACTTGAATTGCTTGGACAAGCTTTGCAGCAGAGTGCTGTTCACAGTAACCACCTGACAACAGACATGTGTACCAGTTGCAGAGTGACTGATTACATGTGCATCATTGCACACTGGTTCTCTTTTATGGGGGCAAGAGAAAAAATATCTGCAGGTGTTGACACTGCTGAGATTTTTAATGCTGCTCGCAAGCATGCAACAGTAACGATGTTCGCAATGGAGAAATCCCATACAGCTGCAAATATTTTGAAAGACTTTAACAACAAGGTCTTTGAATGGCTGTGACCAAGAGGGTTTAAGATTGTATTTTTTGCCACGGACAATGGCTGTAATATAGTTAAGGCCATGGATGATGGTGGTTATTTTAGGGTCCTGTGTTTGGCGCACTGCATCAACATCATTGTTCATGACTTTCTCAAAAAAGAAGACCAAGTACCCACTTACTGTCCACCTGCAGAAGACTCTGCACTCATTTCACCCATTCATCCAGGAGCAGAAGCACCGCCAGTCTCCTCTGACCAATCACAACGCTGCAATGCAGCGTTGTGATGGGTAAGCACCCAAGCGCCCCTGACCAATCACAACACTGCAATGCAGCGTTGTGATTGGTCTGAGTGTCGTGGTTCGACGCTCAGCCAGGGAATGGGGGCCTGGGCATGTTCTCCATGCAGGCTGTAATGCAGCCTGCGTGGCAAACAGGGAAAGTGTGCATGACGGTTTCACAGGTCCCAGAGCACCAGCCAAACAGTCATGTGCACTTAGGAGTGTGCAAACCACTCCCAACCTGCCCTGCTCTGAGATTAGTTATTATCATTTTATGTGTCCTAAATTTGCACAGCTTAAAAGCAGTGAGGAAATGCTTCTCCGCCATAGCAGAGGAGCCGCCACTGCTCCTGTCACCACAGTTCCTTAGATGCCATGAGACAAATCGCTTGGGCTCTCCTTTCACACCAGGAGTCTACAGAACCAGAGATATGCCCTGCATTCTCTCCTCACCCCAGTGTGTACAGCGACAACCCGCACCTTCACAGTCCCTTAATGCCGATGCACTGCATGTAGTGCCAGAACATAGTGCCTCTTTCTTTTTGCCACAAACCATATGGACCAGAAAAGAAAACAGTTCTCATGCTTACTCAGTGCCCATAGTGGCAAAAAACTCCCCTTTTCCTACTTGGTCGAGGACCTTTCTTTCCCCTTCACTGAACTGCCTGATGATTGGTCCTGTACCATAGTGCCCACCAGAAATGCCACATCTCCCCTGTTCACACGTCACCCCAGTGCCTGGAGTGTTGAAACACGCCCTTTCTCTAGCACACTTTCCAAGTCCCTATGATTTACATTCTAGGGGTGGTCCTCTAGTACGGTACTGAGTTATATCATCATTGTCACATGGCGGTTCTGTTACCGCACTCAGAAATGTTCCAACCTCGGTGTGGTAATTACTGGAACCCTGCTCCTCAAAGAATCCTGTCTGTCTGTGTGTAGCGTACCTCTGGGTTCTATATCTCAGCCCTTTGTGAAGGTTATTTTTAATTGGAGTATCTGGCACACTAACTGAGTTTCCCTTGGCCTGTGCTGCTCTCTGTATAAATTCTAAACACAAACAGGATCTAGCTGTAATTTTTAACCCAATTCTTTTTGGAATCAAGGACAAGAAATGTAATTCATCTTGACCTGTGAATTTATTCACATAACATTCATTATCATTCTAACACAATAGATTTTCAACATGTTGTAAAAGGGGAACACTTAAACATTTTAGAAATACATGATTTGCCCCTCAGCCCTAGACAAGACTGCTCGGAACTGAGCCATGACACAAATTAAGGAAAAAAAATCATTATAAATGAGAAACCAAGTGTGTGTGTGCTTTAAAGAAACATATCAGTGCATTAAAGAATGCCAGTCAATACATTTTGACATTGAACAGAGATAACCTTCACTGTCATTCTCTCTAATGTGAACCTCTATTTCCTAATGTCTGTTGGGGGTTCCAAAGCTGATTTGTTATAGTGGGATCAGTAAAAGTTCATTGAGATTGCCCACTGGCCAGATGATGCAATTTAAAGGCACTCCCCAAGCGTATCCATCAACGTGTTTCAAACCTCATGGGGTTCTCCTCAAACCCTGACTGGCTAGGATCTGGTGTCTCCTGAACTTGCATGCTGTTGTGAAATTAATTCAATTGTCCTTCAGGCGCACAGCTTCAAAATTCATTTGACTGCTACTCAGCTTTTATTTGCAGTTTGTTAAGAAAGAATGTGGCAGCAATCCTGGCTCTCACCGGAGTACAGACAAGCTGCGTGCCTGAAGGTTAGAAATTACAGCTAGATCCTGTTTGTGTTTGGAATTATCAGTGGCCCAATCTAGCGTATTAGGGGCCCAACCCCTTGGTACATTGCTCTCTGTATGTAAGTATGTATACCCAAGAGATACCTACCCAGGCCTTGAAATCTTGGCTGGCATCATTTGAACTCCTCCTGGAAAGAAAGGAAAAATCTTGAAGTTTATGGATGTTTGCAACCATGAATGAGCTTGTCACACCAAGACTCTTCCGCCCGCGATGACCGTCAAGGTAAAGTTCTGGTGAACCGAACTCTTCGCCTATATAGCGACGTCAGGCAATGCAGGATCTGCACTTCGCGCTATAGCAATGACAGCCACTGTGACCATCAACACAATGCTCAAGCAAAACTTGACTGGCTCTTCGCACTACAGCAATGACAACCCATGTCACCCAGCCTGCTCTTCGTGCTACAGCGATGGTCATCCGAGATGCTCTCCCTTTTTTCGCGGCCTCCTCCACCGTCAACAGAACTCTTTGCACCAGACTTGAGAAGGTACATTTTTGGGGGAGCGGCCCCTTAGGCAAGGGTCGCTCCCCCTATGGGGCTAATAATTCTGGCTTTGTCTGCCCCCCTGGGGGGCAGATTTAGCATAATTATAAAAATAAACGGCACACTGGACCACCAGGGAGAATTGAGTGAGGAGTGGGCCCTTGGGCAAGGGTCACTCCCCTTTGGGGGCTATGTTTTTGGCTGTCTGCCCCCATGGGGGGCAGATTTTGCCATTCTTTAATCTCGGGCCCACTAGGCCACCAGGGAGTTATTTGTGGAGAGTGACCCCTTGGGCAAGGGTCGCTCTCTTTTAGGGGCAATATTTGTGGCTGTGTCTGCCCCCCCCAAGGGGCCATATCGTTAAGTTTTTTTAAAATTAGGCCGACTAGACCACCAGGGATTTGTTTGTGGGGAGTGGCCCCTTGGGTAAGGGTGGCTCCCCTTTGGCGAGCATTAATTTGGCAGTTTCTGCCTCCCTGGGTGGGCAGATCGGCTGATTACTTTTTTTGTATGGCCACTAGGCCACCAGGGATTTATTTGTGGGGTGTTGCCCCTTGGGCAAGGGTCGCTCCCCCTTGTGGGCATTGTTTGTGGCTGTCTGCCCCCATGGGCAGGGGCCGATTTTGCTATTTTTTTAATATTGGGCCCACTAGACCACCAGGGATTTATTTGTGGAGAGTGACCCCTTGGTCAAGGGTCACTCTCCTTTGGGGGCAATGTTTGTGGCTGTGTCTGGTGGGCAGATCTCGCCATGTTTTTTTAAAATTGGGCCCACTAGACCACCAGGGATTTGTTTGTGGGGACTGGCCCCTTGGGCAAGGGTTTCTCCCCTTTGCGGAGCATTAATTTGCCCGTTTCTGCCACCCTGAGGGGCAGATCGGCTGATTTGATTTTTTGTATGGCCACTAGGCCACCAGGATTTTATTTTATGTTGGGGAGCGGCCCCTTGGACAATGGTCGCTCCCCTTTATGGGAGGATGATTGTGGCCATTTCTGCCCTCCTTGGGTGGAAGAATAGCAGTATGTTTTTAGGACCATCAGAAGCCACTAGACACCAGTTTTTGTTTTTTTTTGTGTTGGGGAGTGGCCTCAAGGGCAAGGGTTGCTCACCTTTTACGCGGGTGAATATTTTATTTATACTCTTAGGCCCACCTACCCCTTAGCTTGGCTGGTGGATTTTGTAGATTGTGTGTGGACTGGTGCATTTTTTGCATATGTGATTGTAATGTTTTTTTCTCCTTTTTATTCTAGTGTAAAGCTTTTGATTCATGTTTGCGGTTTCGACAGTGGTTGTTCTGCAGTTTTGCGTAGATGCATTTTTTTTTTGTTGTATTTACTCCAAATGAGTATTATTGTCATGTATGAATGAATTTTTTCATGGTGTCATAATGGCAGCATATTTAGTTAGTGTTTTGAGCATGAAATTATTTGCGATGTGTTTTGCATTGTCTTATGTGTAATTTTCTTTTCTTTTTTTCCAATTTTCCTTATTAGATTTCAATCATACAATACAATGGACGCATTTATGCACAAGCAGTCGGTTCAACATCAATAGTGTAAATCCGCAGACTCCCATGGTATTAGCCTACAACAATGTAATACAATAAGGCACAAGGCAGTAAGTCATAGAAACCAATGTAAAATTGACATCACATTAGGACAGTACAGGGGACTTCAGATATCAAGCATTGTTGGTGGTTCGTTACACATTTGTGACCCATGTATGCTATGTTTCCGTAGTTATGATAGGTTGCAAACGCATGCACATATGGCATGTCTGGGCATGCCAGGATGAAGTACATATGCTTAGGGATAGTGCCATCATCACTTGCAAGAGAAGCATATACATGATAATGGTGCGCTCTCTCGTGACCCTTTAGTATACGGGCGCCTCAGCTTCAGGAGCCTGATTCTCGCGTGGGTGCGTCAAAAGGTAGCATGTCAGGGGACTCCAAATATCTCTGGACCTGGAGGTTCTAGGCAACAGTTCCGCATAAGTGGTGAGTTGTTCCTGACAAAAAACTAAATCATTGAGCCAGGTCTTGAATTTGAGTGCCCTTCTCCTGCCCCAGCGGCAAGCCACCCGCCTCTTGGCCATGAGCAGTACAAGGGCTACATATTTACGATGTGCTGCCTGTATTGGTTTGATGTAACACAACAGGGCCAGCAGCGGCGTAGGTTGAATGTGGGCGCCTATCATCAGTTTCAAGGCTGCAAAGACCTGACTCCAGTAGCCATGCACACCTGGAAACTACCAGGCCAAATGCAGAAAGTCAGCTCCCGGTGCCTGGCATCTTTCGCATCTGTCTGAGTCCCATAGTTTGTATCTGTGCATCCGGGCTGGGGTGTAATACAACCGATGGAGGAACTTATAGTGTCTTATACGTAGTCTGCTGCTGGCCGAAACCTGTTCAGTCTGCAAGCAGCAGTATTCCCATTGTTCATCTGTCAAGTCAAAGCCCATCTCCTCACTCCATCGTGCGCGTGAGAGTGTAGTCGGTTCCACTCTTTGTGTATGCACTGTATGGTATATCATGAAGACGAGGCGGTTCGCCGCCCTGTTTTTTAGAATCAATTGTAGTGGAGCAAGCGCTGGGGGGTCAGCCGGAAACTCCGGGGTTAGAAAGCGGACTCCTTGTCTGAGTCGTATATATAAAAAGACATCAAGTGGAGTTTGTTGTATTCCCTGGAAGACATGCTCTGCTGTGCGGAATTGGCCCTTGTGGTAAAGGTCCCCCCAGGTTTTAATGTGAGTTAGTTCCCGGAATTTATGGAATATTGTCTCTTGGAGAAGGGGCATTTGAGGATGATACGTGAGAGGCAGCAGTGAAGAGTAAAGCAGGGGGCGTCCAGCATACGACCTATGCGTTGCCACGCTGTGATTGTACATGTAACAGTGGGTGATGTCTTCTCCCTAGCGCCAGGTATATCGTATAATTCGCCGTCTATAGGAATGGGGTCTGCAAGCCAGTGCTCCGCCGCTACTTGCGGCATATATCGTGGCTGATGCACCCAGTAGTACGCGTAGTGGGCCTGCGCACTTATGTAATATAATTCAAAGTTTGGTATATCAAACCCTCCTTGTGAATGAGGCTTAGTAAGAATATTGCACTGCAGCCTAGGCTGTCTGTCCCCCCCCCACACCAGACGTATCAACTCTGACTTGAGTGCTTTAAAGAAATATCCCCCTGGATGGAATGGTATGTTTAAAAAGAGATAGTGTAGTTGGGGGAGTATCACCATTTTTATCAGGGACGCTCGCCCCGCCATTGAGAGGGGTAGTGTGATCCAACGGGCAACATAGTCTGTGATGCGAGTCAGCGCTGTGCCGTAATTAAGGCGCATCAGCTCATCTCTACCTCTGGTAAAACGAATGCCCAGATGTCGCAAATCCTCATCACACCACTCTAAGGGGTAATCCAGCGAGAAGCGAGTGGTCGCAGTCGTCAGAGGAAAGACACTAGACTTTCCCCAGTTAATTTGGATTCCCGATAGCTTCCCAAAGACAATGAACTCTCTGAGGAGCGGATTAAATTTTGCTGTGGGTCTCGAATATATAGGGTTATATCGTCGGCATATAAAGATATAAATATCTGCCTCATGTTGCACCGGAGGGCCTTATCATTATGGTGCTGCTGCAGCTTCGCCGCCAATGGCTCAATCGCAAGCGCAAAAAGTAAGGGGGATAGGGGGCATCCCTGTCGGGTGCCTCTGATGATCGGGAATGCCGGAGATAAACGCCCGTTTATTAATACCTTCACAACTGGTAAGTGGTATAGTAGCTGGATCCAGGATAGAAAAAGGGGTGGGAAACCCATTCGTAACACCACCCCGAAAATATAGTCCCACTCAATTGAATCAAAAGCCTTAGTGGCATCTAAAAAAACAGCCGCCAGGGGTAGCTGAGGGGAATCGTTATTTAATATGGTAAAGAGGGTTCTTAAATTATGGGAGGTAGCTCTCCCGGGTACAAAACCCGATTGGTCGGGGAGAACTAGATTTTCCATTAATAAGCTAAGACGGTTGGCAATAAGCTTGGCTAGTATTTTTGCATCGCAATTAAGGAGGGATAGTGGCCTATAGGAATCGCACTGACGGGGTGATTTCCCAGGCTTCAAGATCAAAATGATGAGAGCCTCCCTCATAGATGGCGGAAGGCGGCCAGTGTCCAGCGAATCTTCGTACACCTCACGCAGTATAGGGGCCATCTGGTCGATATATGTTTTGTAGAATTCCATAGGAATGCCATCCATACCGGTAGCCTTCCCCGATTGCAAGTGCATGATGGCCTCCCTAACCTCATCTAACTCGAACGGGGCGCATAAAAACTCCCGCTGCCTATCACTCAGCCATCCCAATGCCACATCCTTCAAATAACCCTCTAAATCCAAACCATCTTTCCTGCTCGTGGTGTAGAGTTGGGCATAATGACTTGTAAAAGCATTGAGTATATTTGTGGTGTCTCGGTAAACCATTTTGTCTGCCCCGTCGAGCTCTAATACATAATTGGAATAGTGTGGCTTTCTAATCCTGTCTGCCAATGCCTTGCCTGGTCTTCCTCCCTCCCCATAGCGACGAGCTACCCAGTATTTACCCGAATTGTGTTTCTCTCTGTGCCGTGTCCATGTAATCTGTGAGGGTCTCTCGGAATTTAACCTGAGTGGGACCGTCCGGTTCCACAGCCAGTTTTTCTTCCAATGCTTTAAGCTCTGTTTCTAGTTTGCGTAATGTATTAGTGATGTCCACTGGAACCCTTCGATATGCAAAACCCCCGTAGCGTAACCTTGAATGTCTCCCAAGTGATCTCAACACTATCTACCGAGTCCTTATTTCGTATAAAAAAATCATTTACCTCTTCCCCCAGTTCTGCCTGGAATACCGTGTCTAATAGGATAGGCGCCTGCAGTCTCCAACTGCTGTGTGGAGGGCAGTCTGTAGAGGACAGTGTGAGTTTGACAGGTGCATGGTCTGAGTAGGTTCTGGCCAAATGCTGTACCTTAAATATAGCTGGCCCCAGCCCTCGGGACAGAAACCAGTCATCCCATCGCACCCATGATGCCACTTGCGCAGTGTAATGCGTTCCCTCCAGCTTGTGGGGATCGGTGTGCCTCCAGACATCTATCAGTTGATAAGCAGTCAGCGTGTCTTGCAGAACAGCACGTGCTTTAGTGTAGTGATGTGGTGCGGGGTGGGACCTGTCAATGGTTGGGTTACACGTGACATTGAAGTCTCCTTCCCAGATTATGTGATTGGAGCCTAAGTCTAAAATCTTAGCCCATAGTGAGGTGTAAAATTCTGGAGCGTCCACATTTGGCCCATAACAGCAGGCCAAGGTGACTGACTCAGATCCCAGTCTCCCCCATTCCAGACAATACCTTCCTAGCGAGGCTGAAAGGAGTCTGTTTTTTTATGAGTTTGGCCGTTCCCCTTGCATAGGAGGCATCAATGTTCCACCCATCCGCATGCAAAACTATTGGTATTCTGAGGATTAAAATGTGTTTCCTGCAACATAGCTATGTGTACTTGATGCCTGTCTAAATAGGCCAATATGTGTCGCTTTTTCCGTGGGTCCCCTAGTCCCCTGATGTTCCACGTGATAATATTCATTTGCTCGGGATCTCTGTCAGCCATGGACCTGTATGTTTTCCAATAACGGACCTTGTGCCTTTAGGGTGTATTCCAACTCATGGATGCGTGCATAATATAGAGTGATACTTCGCGCCGATTGCACAGAAACTAAAACGTGCGCCATATATACTGGACTGTTAAAGAAACCATTGTGCTTTGTTAAAGACATGTGCAAACTTAAACATTCCCCTCCTGTCCCCACCCCCACCCACTGAAGCAGCCCCAGCTTGCCAGAAGTGTTCGCCCACCCTCCCTCCCTTGCCCCTAACAAAATCGAAAAAAGCCAAACCTACACCGCAAATTGTATGTAGTTAACAGTAACGGGGGAATGCCCATTGGGGGGAACCTCTAGGTGCCAGCACAGGTACACCTCGCCCATAGAGTCCATGGCAGATGGAATGGCTGGGCTCTGGGTGGCAGAGGGTGCCTGACGTGCCATTAGAAAGAGCTCAGATTGGCCTACCAGCTGAAACAGATCATGTGTCCCGTAAGGAAGTCCCAGCCGTCAGGCGACCGTCCCATCTCGTCCCATCCCTCAGGTAACGATGAGTATCAGCATAGCGTTCATTATGAGTCATCCTCCGCTCCCACCGAAGAGGATTGCTGGGACGATGCAAATGACCCATTGTCGCAACCTGTATGTTTCAATTGTTTCAGGAACTCATCCACTTGCTGTGGTTTAGTGAAAAAACGTTGTTTACCCTGGTGAGTGACTCTGAGGCGTGCAGGGTATAGTAGCGCATAATCAATGTTGGCCAATCGCAGCTTGTTTTTAACTTCTGTGAATTTGCGCCTCACTTCTTCAACTGTAGGAGTAAAATCCGGATATATGGAGAACGTATTGCCATAATAGGATAGTTTTTGTTTGCTTCTCGCTACACGGAGAGCAACGTCCCGATCCCTGTAGTTCAAAAGCCTCGCTATGATGGGGCGGGGTGTGCTGCCCGGTGACAGGAGCGGTCCCAAGTTACGGTGCGCACGTTCAAATGTAAACTGATTTGAGAATGATTCTGCACCTATCGATGACCTCAGTAGTTTCTCTACGTATTCCTCCATCTTTCCCGTATTGGTCGACTCAGGTATCCCGAGGACGCGAATATTATTGCGCCGACTGCGTGCTTCTAAATCCTCATTCTTCGCAGTGATGAGTTTCAGAAGTTTATCCATGTGGGCGATTTGTGTTGTGGCCTGGGATGTAGTGTCCTCATTATCCGAGATGCGGTGTTCTGCCTCTTTTATGCGGTCCTCATGCCCCTCCAGCTTATGTGCGATGGCGTCCATGCATGTTGACATCCTGTCCACCTTGTCCACGACAGTGGCGACGCCCTGTCGAATCTCTTGCAGCAGATTTTGCATGTCAGCAGGCTGTGCGACCGCACCTCCCTGGGCACTATCCCATGTGTCGATATCCTGGTCCTCTTGTAGGTTCCGGGTGCTCCGTTTCACCGCGTCAAAGTTTAATTTAGGTTGTCGGGTGTCTGGCTTGCCCATGATGGCCTGTATGGACGGCCTGACTTTGCGCTCACAGTGCTGTTGTGGGCACCTTATAAGTGAAGAAGACGATGTGCGCCGTATCTAGTGCTGTACGGGCGTACCTAAAGCAGTAGTGTGAGGGGTGTTCCCAGTGCCTAATTTGTAAAAAATGAAGTGCAGGTGCTCACATTTTTTGTAGGAGGCCACACCCACTCCCCGGCGCCGCCCACTTCATCCACTGACCCCTCCCACTTCCTTTATTGGCTCCACCCACACCCACAAGCCCCAACACATCACAGCCAGATCCTCACTTCTTGAGTTCCGCAAGGAGTTGAATACCTGGAACTTCATATAAGCACCTTCTGGTCATCCGTGCTCTGGTACTACACTTCAGAGTAACTTTGATGCCGGTCATGGGGGCACTACTTGCATATTGTGCTGAAAGTGTACCCTTTTTCTTTTGGTTAGTTGTATATGCATGATTTTTTGTAGAGACATTGGTCTGTCTGCTTCAACATGTGTTTTCAGTTAATAAGCCCATCAATATTGTGTGCTTGCATGCATCTGTGCTTCTACTATTCAAAAGTCCAACCTATTGGTTTTGTTAGTGCTTATTTTGCTTTGCTCGATACTAACAGAAGTCCAATTTCAAAGAGCAGTGAAACACTGTACAGAGAACACCTATTGTAGTTTTAGCTTCTCAAATACGAGGTATAAATAGAAATATATGTAGAACCTGTAGGAAAGGAATCGGGCTGTAATCAATTGTGGAAAATAAAATGATTTGCTTACAATTGCAGAATGTGTTGTGCATGAGACAGGATTAGAACAGAGCAGTGCTGGTAAGTGGCAGCAGAGGGTAAGAGGGAAATGGGAGGGGGTTTAATGGGGTGTTAAACAGCACCTGCAGAAAATACAAAATAGGATTTAAAGCAGCCTAATCTGAATCACTGAAATCAAGAGGGACTTTGTTGTGTGCAGGACATTTACTGAGTCAGCTATGAGAGCTCATTTTAAGATTGTTGGCTTGTGTCCCACGTCACCCATGGTAAAAGTCAGCCCAGATCAGGAACCAGATCTCCATTCCAACCCTTTGCTTGAGAGAGAGAGATGGAGGAAGACCAGTGAAGGTAGATTTTCCCAGCGTTTTCTCATTACTGTGAAAGTGCTTAAAGTGGACGCCACACAAAAGAAAAAAAAATGAATGTATTGCTTAACAGCTACACCTTATACTTTAACACTTACTCAGTGTCTTTGCGCTGAAAATAATCTCGGCACATCGACTAAGATCCACACATGGAGGCTGAGGCCAGAAAAATGCCAGACAACAAGCACACACACAAATGAAGCCTCCAGCGAGAACGGTGTAAATGAAAAACACGTTTTCGCCTCATTGGCCACCTCTAGCTCACAGGCCTCTCATAATTAGTTTGCGGTACACACCCACACCTTCAGGGCAGGTCCAAGAGGTACCCCCTCGATTTCCATACAGTCTTGCAGCAAGATTTATGAGCACCTGCGAAACCGTGTATTTAACTATATTGCTTTCCCATGCCCCTGAATTTTAAATAAACGTTTAATATTATTCAAACTGCAGCCTAACTCTTTTCCTTACTTGGTTACCATACTCCAAGGTATGCTCTGTAGCCATATGATGCCTCTTAATGGGAAAGTGACACCTCGTCACTTGAAATAACTTACTGCATTCACTAATGTCGCACTACATTTAAGCGTCGCATAACAGAGTGTCAGTTTCCACTTTGAAACAAATCTCGGCGTTTGCCGAGAACTCACAGAGCAAGGCAGCAGCAAAAATCACACCCGCCTCAATCACTTTGTGCCTCTTCCCTTTTCCCACCATTCAAAACATACCAACAACGAAGCAATAGTTTCCCCTCTCCTCTAGTAAACTCGGCCGGAACAAGCACAGTGTCCGAGAACATGTCTTGACCCCTTGCTTGGTTCAACTGCAAGTTAACTCGACTTCCGCTTCCGAGGCAGAGACAATATAGTGGGGTGTGAGAAACAGAAAACGGACCATAAAAACAGTGCAACGCTGTGGCCAACAAGCATTGGCAATCACAACCAGTGTCTTGGAGACATCGACCTGGCCCTGAGAAATAAGTGCCGATGCTAATCACCGGAATGCACCAGCACAAATTAAGCACTGGGTGTTCCACTTATGTCCACTCTCCGCGCGTTTGGGTTGCAGGCAGGCCGTTGCCCCTCTAAAGCGCCAGTTGTGAACCGGTCAGCACAAACAGTTCTGTGTGCTCTCAAGCATTTGCCCGCCCCCGAGCGAGATCAGGCCAGTCTAATGAACTCAAGGAGGGAGGTATACTGCTCTCGGCGAGGCCCTGCAGCGTAGCAACACTACCGAGCACCCGCACACCGGGAAGTCAAGTGTGGTGCTGGAGCGAGTTTCACAAATAAATCTTGCAAAGGACGGGGGAGCCCAGAGCGTTGTCTATATTATGGTACTGTGGCAGGAGTCCCTCACCTTCAAGCACGTCTGCATCCAAGCGCAGCTCCTCGAGCAGGCAGCAACAGCATGGGGAGAAGAATCTTGTTGCTCACCCAGCGTCACGCAGCATAAGATGGAGGTCGGCAGCCCCTGGTCACGGGATGGCGCCGGTTCAGGGATTTCAGACGCTCAGAAATAACTGGTAGAAAGGCACAGGTAGGCGGTTGAGTTGTGGTTCAATGCTTCGTCTCCCCGCCAGGACCATGCGACAACTGGTGATGAGGAGGGCTGCAATCAGGGATAGCGCCGCTAGAGAGGTGAACCGCGTTTCACACCATGGCCGCCAACTGTAGGAGAGCAGGTCAGGATGGTAGGGGTTATGTGCGCGCGGCTGCCAAGAAGTCCAGGGCAACAGCAGCGATGATCTCGCGCAGCACTCCACCCACCAGGTCCGATGCCGCCAAGTCTGGTGCAGCCCGGCCCGAATTGCAGTCTCCCAAGACAGAGTCCACACTTACGTGCAGAGAGCTGTTGCTGCAGGAGGTGTGTTAATCCGGCCTCTGACCCCTGGTCCCGTTGTCCGACTCGTGTCATTGGGCCTAGGCGCCTCGTGAGGGACCGCGTGCTCACGCAGTTACTGGAGCCGCTCCTGGGCTCCACGCTGCTTCGCCCGCTCCCGCGGCAGAATCTTGGCAATGTCGTAGCAGGAGCAGCAGGGACCCAATTCGGCCAATTTTCACAGCGGAGCCTCAGCAGGACAAGAGCTATGCCAGGCTTCAACTTAAACTGTCAGCGGGGCCTCCGAGCAGGATAAATTAAGGATTTGGTCGCCAGGCTGCAGGAGCCTCATGATAGTGCGGCCATCTTGCGTGTGCGCCACCTAGCGCCCCCCGTAATTTTCTTTTCTCTTTCTTTTTTAGTGGGATATTGTTGATCCATACTGTGTCTGTGCAGAGTAGATGGTGGTGAGTTTAGCTGCTTCTGGCAAGTGAGTGGTATCGTTTTGGAGTATATAGGTATTTCTGCTAAAGGTGCATTTTGTTTATTACTTATTTTACAAAGTGTTTATTGTTGTTGACTTGTTTGACAAGTTACCTTTATTAGTAAGCATTATGGCTAGCCGTAGAATGACTGCTCAGCAGGTGGTTGGTATGCTTCTTGAATCTTCCTCTGAGCAGGATTATGAGACTGACAGTGCGTCTGAGGGAGAGGAGGAAGGGGAAGATTCAGGCAGTGAGTTTTCCCTCCACATGGAATCATTGAATGATGAAGGTACTCTCAGTGCAGATGAAGCTACTCTTGGTGTGGATGAAGCTACTCTCAGTGCGGATGAAGTGCCTGTTTTAGAGGAGGATACTGCTGTGCCGATGGTGCAAGAGGCATCTGGATTGCAGTCCGAGGCTGCTAGGCTTCCTACTGGAAGCGCTGGACTCTGGGTTGATCCAAACATGGTGCAGCCGGTGTTGCCTGCCTTTAGTGGTGATGCAGGGTGTAGAGTGGATTGTGAACATTTTTTGCTTATACAGTTTTTTCAGTTGTTTATGGATGATATATTTTTGGGTGAGATTGTTGAGCAGACTAATTTGTATGCTGAACAGTTTTTGAGGGACAACACTGACAAACTTAGTCCCCACTCTAGAGCTACCCGGTGGACTCCCACAAATCTGGAAGAGATGAAGATGTTTTTGGGTTTGACTTTATTGATGGGTTTGATAAGAAAGCCGTCCATGGCTTCATATTGGTCTACCAGTCCCTTGATGGCAACGGCCATATTTCCTGCAGTTATGACTCGTGATCGGTATTTACTTTTGCTACGGATGCTGCATTTTGTTGATAATTCTTTGGCGTTGCCACAAGATCACCCTGACTGTGACCGTCTTTTTAAGATTCGGCCTGTTCTTGATCACTTTGTAGATCGATTTTCAGAGATCTATACTCCAGGGAAAGTAATATCTATTGATGAGTCTTTGGTCTTGTTTAAGGGCCGTTTGGTTTTTAGCCAGTACATCCCTAGCAAGAGGGCACGCTTTGGAATTAAGCTGTATATGTTGTCTGAGAGTAGAACAGGATATGTTTTTAATTTCCGTGTGTACACTGGTAGGGATTCCACTATTGACCCCCCTGGTTGTCCATCCACTTTTGGAGTTTCAGAGAAAATTGTGTGGGATCTTGCTAGAGGACTGTTTAACAGAGACCACCATTTGTACCTTGATAACTTCTACACTGCTGTGCAATTGCTTAAGGAATTGTTCAAAGTGGACACTTTTGCTTGTGGCACAATCCGCTCTAACCGTAAAGGTTATCCAAAAGAGCTTGTTTGCAAAACACTTCGGAGGGGACAGTGCAGTTCCTTGCGTAGTGATGAGCTACTAGCTGTGAAATTTGTGGACAGGAGGGATGTGTACATGCTGACTACCATCCATGACGAGAGTACTTCACCTGTGGCTGTTTGTGGTCAGATTGCTGAAGTGCGCAAACCTGTGTGCATTTTAGACTACAATAAGCACATGGGTGGTGTTGATAGAGTAGATCAGAGGTTGGAACCTTACACTGCTATTCGTAAAGCTTATGTTTGGTATAAGAAGTTGGCCATCCATCTCTTCAATTTAGCAACTTTCAATGCTTTTGTTGTGTTCAAGGAGTGTTCTCCTGCATCAAAGTTGACTTTTGTTCAGTTTCAGCAGTCTGTCATAGGCAGCCTTGTTGTTGTGGAACAGGCAAGTGTTCCTAGAGTTGGAGTGGTGGAGGATGTGGCTCGATTGAAAGATCGCCTCTTTCCTGATTACATTCCTCCCACATCCTCAAAAGTCTTTCCCACTAGGAGAGGTAGAGTCTGTTGGCGAAAAGGTGCGCGGAAGGAGACACGTATGTACTGCCCTGAGTGTCCTTCGAACCCTGGGCTGTGTGTGCCTGCTTGTTTTAGAGCGTACCACACGCAAAATAATTTTTGGGAGCATCCATGAGCGGTAAAGTGAACTGCCTGGTCTATATTGTTTAAAACATTTTATTCTGTTTCAAGGTTGGCATTAGTGCAATGTATTTAGTTTCAGATTTTGTGTTAGTAGATTTGTATCTATTTGCAATTTGTTTGTGTTTTCTTTTTTGTATAAAAAGATCCTAAATGTGATGGCGGTGTGTGTAGGCTGGCGCTTGGCTGGTGGTGTGCGTGGACTGGTGCTTGGCTGGCAGTATGCGTGGATTGACGCTTGGCTGGTGGTGTGCATGGATTGGCGCTTGGCTGGCACTGTGTGTGGACTGGTGCTTGACTGGCAGTGTGCGTGGACTGGCGCTTGACTGGTGGTGTGTGTGGACTGGCGCTTGGCTGGCAGTGTGCATGGACTGGCGCTTGGCTGGCGGTGTGCGTGGAGTGGTGCTTGGCTGGCGGTGTGTGTGGACTGGCGCTTGGCTGGCGGTGTGTGAGGACTGGTGCTTGGCTGGCGGTCTGCGTGGACTGGTACTCGGCTGGCGGTGTGTGAGTAGTGACTTGCTGCTGGTCACTACACACACTGCAAGCTGAGCGCCACTCCACGCAATCCATCAGCTTGTGTGGCTGCTGTGTCAGGAATGTGGGCGTGTGAAAGTTATGGGCCCTTGAATGGCGCTGTCTGCTGGTGTGAGTGTTGTAATGTGATGGGCCCGCGGCTGGCAGTGTAAATGGTTTTGTATGTGTCACACATATGAAAGGTGTATGAATGGTCTGTAGAGAGGTTGGTGCCTTGTCATGGCTTTACAGCTCACGAGCTGTGAGTCAATGGTTCCGTTTTTCGTCCTTTCCATTATTAACAGTGCATTTCATTTTTGTGAAATCACTTGCTAATACAATTGTATATACTGAACCATCACTCACCCTCATGCCAAATCCAACCAGTATGGGTGTGTGCTTGAGGATTAGATGGCTGTGCAGTAATATTAGTCTTTTTTGTCTTTCTGAAGCAGGGTGTACCTTGTCCCTTTTTGTGACTGTTGTGATGTGTTGGTTTTGTGCCTAGTGGTGTGAATGGTCTTGTGTGTATCACGTTTGAAAGGTGTGTGAATGGCCCGTAAAGCGGTTGGTGCCTTGCCGTGGCTTTGCAGCTCACGAGCTGCGAGTCACTGGTTAAGTTTTTTGTCCTTTTAATTATTATTGACAGTGCATTTTATTTTTGTGAAATCTCTTGTTAATAAAATTTTATATACTGAACCATCACTCGCCCTCGTGCCAAATCCAACCAGTATGTATGTGTGTTTGAGGGATAGATGGCTGTGCAGGAATCTTTGTCTTTTTACAGGTGTACAGGTGTACATTCCATCTAAGAATAACCTACCAACTGTAGATATTGTCGTAAAGCCATGGGAGTACATGGTGATGTCTCTCTTGCGAATCCCAACAAGTTATTTTATCCACAATGTCCTGCAATCCTCAAAATGTCTGTCACATTTTCCTTGCAATATTGTGCCAAAATTTCCACGCTGCAGAAATAAACAACTAATTATCTCAAAACGATCTGGTTTTGCAAGGGGGGTCACCTGGGTATGTGGTTTGTGCTCGGCGGCCATGTACAAAAACCTACCAAAACCCACACATTTCTGAACACTAGACACCCGGGGGCTTCCAGGGAGGTATGGCTTGTGTGGATCCCCCAAAGTTTTCTTATCCAGAATCCCCTGCAAACCTCATTTTTAGCTGAAAAAATCACTTTTTGCACACATTTTTGTGTGGGAAAGTTGTGGCATCACCAGGCTCACACAAATTTCCCACCACCCAGCATTCCCCCAGGTCTCCCTATAAAAATGGTGCCTCACTTGTGTGGAAGGCCCAAGTACCCGCGACAGGCAAGGGCCCAAAACGGTGTGAGGCGACATCAAAATTACCTATCTCAAAACCACCTGGTTTTGCAAGGGGAGTCACCTGGGTTTTTGGCCCCGTGCTCGGCGGCCATCTAGGGAAACCTACCAAACCCACACATTTCTGAAAACTAAACACCCGGGGGCTTCCAGGGAGGTATGGCTTGCGTGGATCCCCCAACGTTTCCTTACCCAGAATCCCCTGCAAACCTCAATTTTAGCTGAAATAATCACTTTTTTCACACATTTTTGTGTGGAAAAGTTGTGGCATCACCAGGCTCACACAAATTTCCCACCACCCAGCGTTCCATCAGGTCTCCCAATAAAAATGGTGCCCAAGTACCCGCGTGAAACACCACAAATGGACTCCACACAGGTATTTATAAAAATAAAAATAAATATCTTTATCTAAAATTAAGCATAACCACATAACAATAATCCAACATACACAGTAAAGTTCTTTGGTAAAGGAAAGGTTCTTTTGTAAAGGAAAGGTTCTTTTGTTTCAAAGATAAACCGGGTGATTCCTGTTTCTTGTTACTTCACAACTCTGGGGCCAAACAGTTCTTTAAGTAGGTGCGACCAGTGTAGAATTATCTGCGCACGCTCCTGAGGCAAAAAAACGACAATGCCTCCCCTGGGTATGGGGACTCTTTGATTATCCTGCCGGCTAACTCTGCGATCAGCGCGGCCACACTATGTCGCTGAAGACTTTGCGGGGGAATCAGTGGATGTGCAGCCGCCCTAGTACTGCAACTAGCCTTCGTGCCAGTACGGGCGGAAATCAGGAAAAGGAAATGTCTCCGTTTTTTAACAAATACCTCGCTGCACTGCGCATCACACGGCTTCCCGCTTCACTATCCGGGAAGCGGGGGGGGCGACAGTGCCTTCTGGGAGACCCACGCTCCCCAACCCCCACGGTAACGAACCCTTTCTCCGCACAGTGTCCGGAGAGGTTACCTGGGTCTGCAGTCGTCTTCCGTTCGGCAGCCACGCGCCGGGGTACTCCACCTCCCAATTCTTGGCCAATCGCCTGGGGATTCCGCTTCCTGGATCCCTGGGCCCGGACGTGGCGTTCACCAGAGACGAGCCCCCTCCGCTACTAAGCAACCGGTGATGCTGGGCCAATCCCAGCGCGGCTTGCAGTGACGTAGGGATTCCCAGCCGATGACGCTCCCGGACCGGCGGCGGTGATTTATTCCGGCTGATCTTTGTCCCGGGCTGGCATCGGTGATCGGGATTCTTGGCAATTTGGGGCAAAGCAGTCCCTGCGCAGGCCGTTGCTTGTAGGCTGGGTCGTCTACACAGTACAGACACGCTCCGGTGAGGTCATGCTCGAGGCAATGCAAAACCCCACGGCAGGAGTCAGCTGTGTGCCGATGCGCACACCGAGTTGACCGCACGGCAGGATTCTGTTGTGTGCCGATGAGCACACGAGTCCACCCCACGGCAGGCAGTTATTAGCAAAGCACAAGGTGTGAGCAGAGACGTGCACACAGCGCTCTAGAAGATGGTATTCTTGGGGACTTTTGTAGCCCTGTGTCCCAGAAACAGGAGGCCAGCTCTTCTCAGGCCCTTGGAGACTTGGTTGCAGACACAGCACACAGCAAAGTCTGGTATCCAAGCAGGTGGGGGGAAGCACAACAAACAGCAAAGTCCCCTTTCCTCTTGTTTGTAGAAGTCTTCTTTGGCAAACTTTTATCTCCCTGAGTTTCAACAGGAGGCCAGCTCTTCTCAGGCCCTTTGAGACTCTTAGGACACAGTACACAGCAAAGTCCTTTCTTTTGAAGCAGGAGGGGACACAGCACACAGCAAAGTCCTTTAGCCTCACCCACAGCAGAATTAGTAAACTGCAGGCCAGCCCCAGAACACACAACAAGGGCAGCACTTCTCAGTTTCTTCAGGTGATCTTCTTGGGCAGAGGTTCCTCCTTGGCTCCAAAGTAGTCTAATTTACAGGGGTTTCTGGTCTTACTTTTATACCCCAAAAGTATTTTTTCTTCATCTGTGACAGGTCCAGGATCCAGTCCCAACCAGTTCTGGGTGCCCTCTGCCAGGGCATGTCTTCTTCCTTTGTGAGTGTGGGCCAGGGCTATTAGACGCACCGCAGGAGGTGGAGCTAGCATTGTGGAGGGCAGGCACAGTCCTATTCAGGCCCAGGTGCAACTCCTCCCACCACTCTAAGTGTAGATAGGTCTATTCAGCCTAGTGCTGACTCACCCAGCCTCCTGCAGTCACCCCCAGCCCCTGTCACTCATAAACCAGACAGTCAATACACAAACAGGCAGAGGCACACAGAAAGGTTGAACAGGAAAATAGTCACTTTCTAAAAGTGCTATTTTCAAACACGGAATTTAAAAACCATCTTTCCTAAAAGATGCGTTATCAAATTCTGAGTTCAGGGATACCAGACTTCAGCTTCCCATCTTGCTCTTATGGGGAGATATGCAGGTACACATGGGACACAGCATTCCCCATTCCATCATATGGGCAAGATGGCCTCTCAATAGTGAAAAACGAAATTGGCAGTATTTCACTATCAGGACATGTTACCCACACTAGTACATGTCCTACCTTTCACATACACTGCATCCTGCCCAGGGGGTACCTTGGGCCTACCATAGGGGTGTCCAATGTGTAAGAAAAGGGAAGAGTCAGGCCTGGCAAGTGTGTACACTGGCCAGGACAACATGGCAGTTAGCAACTGCCCACAGGCACTGCGGTGGCTGGCCTGAGACACCATTTTAGGGCTACTCATGTCAGTGGCACAATCAGTGCTGCAGGCCCACTAGTAGCATTCGAATTACCAGCCCTGGCACACTCAGTGCCCTTTACTAGGGACCTTACAGGTAAAACAAATATGCCAATCATGGATAACCAATCATCATATCAATTTACAGAGAGAGCATATGCATTTTAGCACTGATCAGCAGTGGTAAAGTGCCCAGAGTCCTATAGCCAAAAACCACAGGTCAGGAAAAATAAAGGGGGAAAAAGCAAAACGTTTTGGGATAACCCTGTAAAAAGGGCCATTTCCAACACAACCCCTTCCAGCCTAAAGCCAGGGTAGACCAAACGATACCTTGATGGGATTCCCTGCTTGGGGCGATAGAACACGGAAACTGGCCCGAACAGCACGGTACTATTCCTGTTCTATGCCTTCCTGAACCCAGTTGGATCCCTCTATCTATACGCTCAGGCCCACTAGGCACAACCATGGAGGACCCTTCTCCTCACCTGGGGATCCCATCTGTGCAGAGCCTAACCTTACTCCGCTCACAGATGTGTCCGCACGGGTAGACAGTACCCACCTGGCCAGCACACCGGTGTGGCCTAGCCCACCCACAGGGTGTGACTCCTGCCCCCCTCCCGGGGGCAACTCTGTCCACCAAGACAACCAGCCACAGTGGCCACTGACAGCTGTCAGTGATGAGAGCCAGGCCTCCTGCCTGTGAGGCCTCTCTAACCTCTGTGGCGTCAGAAAGTGGGGGGCAGGATAACCCTGCAAAAAAGGCCATTTCCAACATTTCCCTAGATGGCCACCGAGCACGAGGCCAAAAACCCAGGTGACCCCCTTTGCAAAACCAGTTGGTTTTGAGATAGGCAATTTTGATATCGCCTCACTGTTTTGGGCCCTTGCCTGTCACGGTTACTTGTGCCTGCCACACAAGTGAGGCGCCATTTTTATCGGGAGAGCTGGGGGAACGCTGGGTGGTAGGAAATTTGTGTGAGCCCGGTTAATCCACAACTTTCCCACATAAAAATGTGTGAAAAAGTGATTTTGTCAGCTAAAATTGAGATTTGCAGGGGATTCTCGGTAAGGAAAGGTTGGGTGATCCACGCAAGCCATACCTCCCTGGAAGCCCCCAGCTGTCTAGTTTTCAGAAATGTGTGGGTTCGGTAGGATTCCCTAGATGGCCGCCGAGCACGGGGCCAAAAACCCAGGTGACCCCCTTTGTAAAACCAGGTGGTTTTGAGATAGGCCATTTTGATGTCGCCTCACTACGTTTTGGGCCCTTGCCTACTTTCCCACACAAAAATGTGTGAAAAAAGTGATTTTTTCAGCTACATTTGAGGTTTGCAGGGGATTCTGGGTAAGGAAACGTTGAGGGATCCATGCAAGCCATACCTCCCTGGAATCCCCTGGGTGTCTAGTTTTCAGAAATGTGTGGGTTTTTTAGGTTTCCCTAGTTGCCGGCAGAGCTATGGTTCACAAACTACAGCTAGGCACTTTACTAAAAAAATTTCATTTTTCACTGCGAAATTGAGGTGTGTCCACGTTATGTTTTGCGCCGTTTCCTGTCGCATGCACTAGGCTGACCCACACAAGTGAGGTACCATTTTTCTCGGAAGATTTGTGGATCCACCCAAATTCCAGAACTTTCCACCACAGAAATGTGGGGAAAATGTGTTTTTTTTGCCAATGTTTTAGGTTAGCAAGGGATTCTGGGTGACAGAACCTGGTGGAAGGCAGTTAAGTCACCCTATCCCGGATTCCCCTGGGTGTCTAGTTTTCAGAAATGTATAGGTTTGCTAGGTTTCCCTAGGTGCCGGCAGAGCTATGGTTCAAAAACTACAGCTAAGCACTTTTCTAAAAAAGGGTCATTTTTCACTGCGAAATTGAGGTGTGTCCACGTTGCGTTTTGTGCCGCTTCCTGTCGTGGGCACTAGGCCGACCAGCACAAGTGAGGTACCATTTTTCTCATAAGACTTTGGGGAATGCGGGGTGGGTGGAAATTTGTGGATCCACACAGATTCCAGAACTTTCCACCACAGAAATGTCGGGAAAATTTGGTTTTTTTGTCAATTTTTTCGGTTTGCAAGGGATTCTGGGTAACAGAACCTGGTGGGAGGCAGTCAAGTCACCCCATCCTGGATTCCCCTGGGTGTGTAGTTTTCAGAAATGTGTGGGTTTTTGTTGGTTTCCCTAGGTGCCGGCAGAGCTATGGTTTAAAAACTACAGCTAGACACTTTGCCAAAAAAGGGTCATTTTTCACTGCGAAATTGAGGTGTGTCCACGTTGTGTTTTGCGCCGTTTCCTGTCGCGGGCACTAGGCCGACCCACACAAGTGAGGTACCATTTTTCTTGGAAGAATTTGGGGAACGCGGGGTGGGTGTAAATTTGTGGATCCACGCAGATTCCAGAACTTTCCACCACAGAAATATGGGGGAAATTTGGGGTTTTTGTCAATTATTTAGGTTTGCAAGGGATTCTGGGTAACAGAACCTGGTGGGAGGCAGTCAAGTTACCCCATCCTGGATTCCCCTGGGTGTCTAGTTTTCAAAAATGTATAGGTTTTCTAGGTTTCCTTAGGTGCCAGCAGAGCTATGGTTCAAAAACTACAGCTAGGCACTTTGTCAAAAAAGGGTAATTTTTCACTGCAAGATTGAGGTGTGTCCACGTTGCGTTTTGCGACGTTTCCTGTCGCGGGCACTAGACCAATCCACACAAGTGAGGTACCACTTTTCTCGGAGGACGTTGAGGAATGAGGGGTGGGTGGAAATTTGTGGATCCACGCAGATTCCAGAACTTTCCACCACAGAAATGTGGGGAAAATGTGTATTATTGACAGTTGTTTAGGTTTGCAAGGGATTCTGGGTAACAGAACCTGGTGGGCGGCAGTCAAGTCACCCCATCCTGTATTTCACTGGGTGTCTAGTTTTAAAAAATGTAAAGGTTTGCTAGGTTTCCCTAGGTGCCGGAGGAGCTATGGTTAAAAAACTACAGCTAGGCACTTTGCCAAAAAAGGGTCATTTTTCACGGTGAAATTGAGGTGTGTCCACGTTGCGTTTTGGGCCGTTTCCTGTCGTGGGCACTAGGCCTACCCACGCAAGTGAGGTAACATTTTTCTCTGAAGACTTTGGGGAACGGAGGGTGGGTGGAAATTTGTGGATCCACGCAAATTCCAGAACTTTATACCACAGAAATGTGAGGAAAATGTGTTTTTTTGACAAACTTTTAGGTTTGCAAGGGATTCTGGGTAACAGAACCTGGTGGGAGGCAGTCAAGTCACCCCATCCTGTATTTCCCTGGGTGTCTAGTTTTCAAAAATGTATAGGTTTGCTAGGTTTCCCTAGGTGCCGGAGGAGCTATGGTTAAAAAACTACAGCTAGGCACTTGAGATTGAGGTGTGTCCACGTTGCGTTTTGAGCCGTTTCCTGTTGCAGGCACTAGGCCTACCCACGCAAGTGAGGTACCATTTTTCTCGGAAGACTTTGGGGAACACAGGGTGGGTGGAAATCTGTGGATCCACGCAAATTCCAGAACTTTACACCACAGAAATGTTAGGAAAATGTGTGTTTTTTAAACAAAAGTTTAGGTTTGCAAGGAATTCTGGGTAACAGAACCTGGTGAGAAGCTGTCAAGTCACCCCATCCTGGATTTCCATGGGTGTCTAGTTTTCAAAAATGTATAGGTTTGCTAGGTTTTCCTAGGTGCCGGCAGAGCTAGGGTTAAAAAACTACAGCTAGGCACTTTGCAAAAAAAGGGTAATTTTTCATTGTGAAAATGTGGTGTGTTCACGTTGGGTTTTGAGACATTTCCGGTCGTGGACACTACACCTACTCACACAAGTAAGGTACCATTTTTATCGGGAGACTTAGGGTAATTCAGATTTGTAAAGCAACTGTTATTACCTATTGACTTCCGATGCATTTCTGCCTTTCAAATGAAAGATATTGTGTAAAAAAGAAGTCATTTTAAAAAATGACCGATATTTCTCATGCTAGTATGAGTATTCCCAATTTCTGAAATGTGCAAATATCTACTGTTTCTATACTCTATATTTTTTTCCCATTTCAGAAATACATAGGTGTCTTTCATACCGATTTTTCCATGTATACATTTTCCCACAATAATTGCTATATACCCAGTACATAATAAAAAGCCATTGCAAATTGCTGCTCAGTTTTTGACTCAGGGTTCGTCGGGTTCTTGGTGAACCTACAAGTCCTATATATCCCCACAACCAGTAAGGTCCAGCGGATGTAACAGTATATTGCTTTCAAAGAGCTGTCATAATTAGAAGAAGTTACAGGTGAAAACGTTGACACTATAGGCTGTTTTTTTCAACTAATTTTCAATGTTTCCTAACTGTTACTTTCTATAAAGAAACCTTGATGGATCTACACAAATGACCCCTTGCTGAATTCAGAATTTTGTCTACTTTTCTAAAATGTATAGCTTTCCAGGATCCATTATGGCTTTCGTACCCATTTCTACCATTAACTGGAAGGTTGAAAGCACAAAAAATAGCAAAAATCAGCTATGTCCCAGAAAAATTCCAAAACTGTGTAAAAAATGTTGGTTTTCCGACAAAAGTCTGGCATTCCCTAAAAGCTGGGAAAATGGTGATTTCAGCTCCACACACCCTTTTTTGCTACCATTTGCAGGGAAAAACCCAGACGCTTTCATTTGCAGCCCTTTTGTCCCATTCCCCCCCCCCAAAAAAAAATGTAGCTGTATTTTGGCTAATTTCTGGGACCCCTCCAGGAGAATCCACAAACCCCTGGTACCTTTAGAATCCCCATGATGTTGGAAGAAAAGGACGCAAATTTGGCGTAGATACCTTATGTAGTCAAAGAGTTACAGGGGCCTAAGCGTGCACTACCCCAAATAGCCAAAAAAGGCTTAGCACAGGGGGGAAAAGGCCTAGCAGCGAAGGGGTTAAGGAGGACTAACCTGATCCATTTATAAGGCCCGCACTCCATCGTAGTCAGCCTGAACTTCTGACTTCCCCCCGGTCTAGCACGACCAGATGACCGTGAGTGGCACTTTGTGCTTATATCTACTTAAAAATTTAAAATTCAGTATCTCTGGTTCTACTAATTAGATTTGTGTTGTGCTAGTCTCGTTTTATTTATTAAAATGCATTATATGGTTCTAAATTGGTGTGGGATTTTTCTTGTGTTGTGTTTTCACTTTATCACTGTTTGTGTGCTGCATAAATACTTTACAGATTGCCACTAAGTTCAGCCTGACTACTTTGTGCCAAGCTACCAGAGTATTAAGCACAGGTTAATTTATTGACTTTTGTGGTTCACCCTGACAAAATATTGTGGTAGCTGCCTAAATGGGGCTCCCATCGCCGTCAACCAATAACTCGATTTGTTCGGTGTGTGTGTGTGTGTGTATACACACATAATGTCCAAAATAATTAATGCGTTGTGTGAGTGTAATGCATTCACAAGCTGTAAACCAGTACATTATGTAAAGATGAGCATGAAGTGCTAGAATAACTCTTATTACAAAGAAAATGCAAAGTGATTTCTTCTTGCAGTGAAATCACAAAGCCTACTGCACTTTAAGTGATTTATCACCATGTGTAAAATCTTTCTAGCCACAGACTGCAGTGGTACCAAAACAGTCAGAGATAAACATGTGCGTTGACGTGATCTATCCACCCAATAATACAACACACATGAGGGGAGAGAGGTCCTAGAGAACACTATTTGTCCATCTTCCCTAATCAACAATAAACACACTTCAATAGAAGAATAGGTTTAGTCATATCTGGAATCACCAATTTGTGACAGATATGATACTGGGAATTGCAAGGCCTGCACCACAGGAATGTGGCATGTTTCACCAGTGGGCATGTCCATTGTTAGAAAATGCCCCTTTCTGCAGGGTCACCTGAGACCTTGTTTGCCTCCTTCCTGGACCCCATTTTTGCTGGCTATAGACCTCTGTGTTTGTGTTCCTCCTTTCAACATGGTAAAATTGGAATACACCTGATAGGTGTATTTAATTTGCCTATAGGTCCCTAGTATAATTGTACCCAGGGCCTGCAGATAAAATGCTACTAGTCCCACTGCTACCTGGCCTGCAGCACTCATTGTGCCATCCACTGTAGTGGCAATTTAAAGCATGTCTCCAGATCTACCATTGTAGCTTGGCTGTGCAGTTTTAACACTGGTAAATATTAATAAATCACCCCTAAGTCAACCACCTATACTATAAGGCATAGTGCATAGCACTTAAATGTAGGACATGTAAAGTTATAATGTTAAACTTGTCCTTAGAGCGAAAAGACCCTAAACACTATTTTCACTGTAGCAGGGATGACTCTTCCATAGGATACAATTTTTTAAGTTTAATAAATGTTAACTCCAGCTAGGGAACACTACAAATGTAATTTTTATATTTTAAATATGTATTGCCCAATGCACTGGTGATGTCTGATTTATAATAAATATTTAGGAAGGGGGACTTTTAGAAAGTTATCATTGCCCTGGATGAAGTCCCTGAAGGCTAAAGCTGCATTTTGCTTCCCCACTTCTGCCAGCCATTAATTAGCATTTGAATAGGTGTGAATAATTTCAGAATTTGCTCCAAGAAGCAAACAATAGGCTGACCTGAAAGGTTAGAGATGACTCAACAGGACCTGGTAGGATATGCAGGGCGAGGCTGTAAGGATTCTTTTTGACGTTAAAGTGTAAGATCCTGCTTGATAGGTCTGTTGGAGTTTTTCATCTGACTCTTGGGTCACACTTGAAAGAGGCCTCTCCTGTCACGGGAAAATGTTAGCAGACACTTATGCAGGGCCCTTCTTTTAGTCCCCCCAGGCAGGTAAGCCCCAGTAACAGAGGGCCTCTTTTTGACATTGAAGTGCCAAATCCTGCTTGAATGCCACATAGTGCTTGACAGGTGTGCTGGGGCTTTTCATGTAAAACTTGGGGTGCACTTAAAAGGGCAAAGAAAGGATGTCAAAATATTCTTAGGTATCCTCTGTCTGGTTGCTAGTCTCTGAGGCTGCTGTAGGTACAGGACCTACCTCAAATCGGATGTTAGTGTTAGATGTGGGAGGACACTAGGATTACTATGGTAACCTTCCCACATACACACCGAAGACACAGAGACCAAGTTTACTGTGACTGAAGACGTTAGCCATCTTGAAAACGCCTATAGTGAGTAAGGTTAGCCAGAGGAACCTTTACCCCATTGATTAGGGCATCCCCAGGGGTCATTCCACGCACTAGCTAGTGACTGGCATAAATGTGACATCTCTAGGCTCCCACTTCGCAACACTTTCTGGACCTATGGAAGATTAGAAGAGGACTGCTGTCTGCAACGTGAGAAGAGCCCTGAAGGACAGGAGCTGCTCTCTCTTTTGATTCCAGGACAACAAAGTGGACTTGATGGGTCATAAGGCTGACCTAATCTTTAAGCTACAGTTATACAACAAGCTAGAAGAGGCCTTTCCTGCAGCTGCTTACTGTCACCTAGGCTGGGCTCTGCTGACACCCAGTTGAATCTTTAAGTTTCCCATACGGTCCTAAGGGGAGGAGTTAAAAGTGTACTCCTGTGGTGGATTGGGACTTAAAGGACTAAAGTCAGAAGGTAAAAACTTTGACCAGTTTAGACCTAGCTAGTGTATCCAACTCTATCTCCATCTCAGTTAGCCTCCAATTGCACGTAAGTCCTAGTCTAATGTGTCCTTTAACTATCATTGGCTCATTATGCTTCAAAAATTATTGTCTCTGGTTCACTTTATTGGATTTTTGTCATTTTGGTGTCATTTTGTTTATCACATTTTGGATGTATGTCGTTACAACGCACACTTTTACAACGCATGCACTTACAACGCATGCACTTACAACGCAACATCCACTACAACGCATTCCATTACATAGCATGACACTACAACGCATTTTTAAAAACTACCTTTACAACGCATTCCATTACATCGCATACTACCTTTACAACGCATACCATTACAACGCATAATATTAAATTGCATTTAAGGTAAGTATTGGATAGTATAGGGGTAAAAATTACTATTCTAACTCCAGGGGGTGCAACAG
Source organism: Triturus cristatus (assembly GCF_964204655.1). Classification (NCBI taxonomy): domain Eukaryota; kingdom Metazoa; phylum Chordata; class Amphibia; order Caudata; family Salamandridae; genus Triturus; species Triturus cristatus. Next base: position 875,200,303 of record NC_140588.1, read on the forward strand.
TAGGGTAAGTGTTGGATTGCGTTGTAATGGTATGCGATGTAATGGAATGCGTTGTAAAGGTAGTTTTTAAACATGCGTTGTAGTGTCATGCGATGTAATGGAATGCGTTGTAGTGGATGTTGCATTGTAAACATTTCGTGGTAAGTGTAGTGCGTTGTAATAGTTGCGTTGTAAAGGTTGTTCACCTCACATTTTACTCTATTTTTCAATTTTCTGATTTTTATTGTTTTGCATTTCACTTTATTACAGTTTTAGTATTGCATAAATACTTCATATATTGCCCCTAAGTTAAAACTATCTGTTGTGTGCCATAGCTACCGGAGGATTGAGCTCTGGTTAATTTAATGACTAGTGGGGTTCACCCTAACAAAGACTGTGGTTATAACCGGAGGTGGGTATCTAACCCCTCACCTAATACCCTCATTTATTACATCCACACAAAAAATTATAAGACTCGAACTGGGCTAACCACCACTGAATGGTGGTAGCAATGGTTGTATTTATGTATGTCTCAGAAGATGTTTCCCCTGCTGCCAGAGTAAAGAAAATTAAAACAGTCTTCAGTAATCAAAATCAAAGGTTTAAAGTCTTGGTTACCTTGGCTAGATTAAAAATTAAGATAACCACATCAAGCGTTGTCAGAGACAGATGGGGGTTACCGGTACCCTTCCATCTCAAATGGTATAGTTATCAGCTGTTTTAATAGCCCAATGTGATGGGATTTCCGATCAAATCAAAACCATTGAAACGTTTTTGATTCCCTAGTTAGGGTAGTAGCTTGTTTGCAAAGGGGAAGGGATATCTTTTGAAACCCTTCTCCTGTGCGAATTGCTGAAAAGATTGAGTAAGCAGTGGCTCAGGGGGGCACTGCCAACTCTCACAGAAGCTTTGTAAAATACATTTTGGAACTTGAGCTACTTTAAAAAAAAAAAAAAAACTCTTTCATAAATAAACACAATCACTTGAAGGCCACCATCACAGTAATTGCAACCCATCAGAGTGAGTCACAATTTGCAACATACTTTACGAATATTAATGAGGTTGGTTAGACTGCAACCCACTCTGATCTAGACGTTTTGTGAACCAACCTATTTAGCACATAGGCCAGGTCTCAAAATTCATTATTGGTTGCAAAAAGACTTGTTGCCGATTGTGACCACATTATTCAACCAGTATGTTGGTACATCAGACCCTATATTCTGCAAAATCGGGCCGATACAAAGCAGATGTAGAGAACAAGGAGAAGAAAAGAACATGATTTCATGTAAACCTTAACCATTTTGTAACTTTATGATTCACAGTTTGGGTAGTCTATGTCACTGAAGTATCACTGATTAAATTAAAGAATGTAATAGTTAATACAGGCTAACCATAATATGTAAATCCATTCCAAACTCTGATTTGCTGAATTGTACATGAGCACATATGATGTATTTGATGTATAGTTAATACAGCCAAACATAATATGCAAATCCATTCCAAACTCTGATGGGCTGATCTGTACATGAGCACATATGATGTATCTGAGGTAACCTAGGCCAAATGCCTGTTTCTAGCAATGGTGGGCTGCATGTCATCTGTACAGCAACAAACAGCATGATGTCACAACCACAGTGCTGCCCTACTATCCCAGGATTCTAGAATTCCACTCTAGGCATCACCTTTTACTTGAGTTGTTCTTGTCTCTTATCCCAGCCTCTGTTCACTCTTAATTGTTTGCTTTAAACAAATCCATGAATATCATTTACATTCATGGCTTCTGGGAATACTACAGAAAAGGGAGACAAGTTTAAAGTGAAACTTGACATGTCTATGGCTCTAGCAACTGCTGGAAGTCAAAATATGGCCACAGCAAAATCGGTGAAAATATTTCCATCCATGCCTTTGCCTTTTGCTGAAACAGCACGGGACTCATCACTGATGGATTTTTTGGAAGACAATTCGTGCGAGGCCATGCCAGAGAGTCCCGGTTTCCAAAGAGACCTCAGCCCTAGCAGTCAATCTAAAAGTGTGGCAGGAGATGAAGACCTTCTCTGCCTCTCCTTTCCCAAAAAACTTTGGAAGATAGTGGAGAGTGAGGAGTACAAGTCCATCCATTGGAATGACAATGGAGACATTGTGATCCTCGAGGAAGATTTCTTCAAAGTGGAGATTCTGGAAAGAAGCGGTCCCTTTAGGATTTTTGAGACGGACAGCATGAAAAGTTTTATTCGCCAGCTGAACCTTTATGGATTCAGCAAAATTCGTCAAAATCAAAAAGCTATTTCTCTGTCATCCCAGTCAGGGAAACACAGGCCAGGTACAAGAACAAAGGTAAGGTGCTCCAGCACAGTTCATGTGTTTTTTTCAAATGTATTCATAGTGGGAATAATACATTCAAATGAGGTTTAGAAACGTACCAATTATCATCATCATCATTAACAAAATAAAAGTAAAGTTCGGGCTGATCTAAAAAGATTGTCGGAATGTAATTGAAAGATGGGCATCTTCAAGTATTCCTAAAACTCAAATAGATCATACTTGAAGCTCAGGGAGACAACGATTGGGTCCTACTAAACAGATTACCCTGCACTGGAAGACTCCGAGTTTTGGGGATTTTCACACATTTAAAGGGAGTGCATTAGAAAATTAAGGGGTTAATTTGAATGTTTCTGCAGAGGTTCACAGTAATAAAAGGTACAATTATTTTTGTACCTATTTCTGGTTAAATATGCGACATGTCATCTAACTCTCCTTTCCAGTATTAATGATTAGGGTTTGTAATGTATCCCTGGAGGTTTGGACAATAAAGTCTTGACTTGAAATTTATCAAAACTTTAACAGCAAGAATTAAACAATAAGCATAATTTGCTATACTTGTGCAATACCTGAAGTGACATCAGAAACACAATTGTAATTGAAACGGTGACATTGCAATAAATTAATTTAGATAATAAATTATATTTGCAAATGTTATAATAACTGTTACGTTCTGGATTAAGGCCCCGCAAGAATCAGCCACAGAATGGATATTTGCCTACAACCCACCGTATTAGAATAAAATCAATCTTCTAGTGCAACCCTAAGGCAGATTAGCAGAGATTCTCAAAATTAAACTGCAGCTTTGCAGGAAAACTGCCCCCAGCGATGAGAATGGATATAATAATTGTATTTATATCAGTTTTGCCATCTGAACGAGTTGTAAATATCGGGTGTACTATTATCCAAATTAATGGTACATATTTTGCTGACCTAGGAGGATGGAAAGCTGTATTGACCTTGCCATGATTCAAAAGTGTTATCTGCAGATATCAGCAGCGAGCAATTAACTCATTGGGTCCTCTTGCTAGCTGTAGCATGTACCTTTTTCAGCATAGTGTTGAGGGTCAGTGAAAAACAATGTTTTTCCACACACCCATATATCACATGAACTGTCAATGACCTGAACAGCTTTTCAGCCACAGAGAGCAAAGGAGCAGCACCATTAAAGAGACACGGGCTCTGGTCCACATCTACTTATATTATCTGGTTACCCCTTCACTGTACATTGAGGCAACAACCCTATACCTAGCCCACAAGCACTCTAGTGAATTGTGTTTTCAATCCAGTGACCCGATCAAAAAGGCCTAATATTTCACGATAGCCTCAACTAAATTTTACTCAAACATATTCTGTGTCAATAGTGCATTCATAATCAAATTAGCATTTGCCCTTCATACCTCAGCAAGGGTTTTTGCATTTAGCAGGGATATAGTATTTCCTAAAAGCTGGCAGTTTCCGTGACCTTTAAATGTAGATCAGATATCACTTATTTCACCAGTGTCTATTTGCATAACCGTATAACTATTGACGGACTGTTACATGGCCAAATTCAGGCTTTGCCATGTGCCCGTGGGGCCCAGTATAGCAGCATTGTATACACCATCTATCTGGTGACCGTTCAATACTGTGAAGAGTCAGGGCAACACATGCATTTCAGTTCATACAGATTACTGTATGGAAATGACGTTCAATGCCTTGTGGTGGGGGTAATTCGGTCGCACAGGGCAAGTCATACCGGTTTGTTTAGTAATCAACAGGGCATAAGGTGAAATTGTTCACACTTTTGATATTAGCATTATCTGCCCTATAGCTTTCTTGGGACTCAGAGAGTTGGTGAAAAGATTTCCTGGGGCCGAAATACAAAAAGTGGCCCCCCATCTCCGAAATCCAGAGGGAGGGGTACATGAAGAGTAGCATGAGCGTGACGAGCGGTGTAGCACGGACTAATGGAAGCAAGAAAAAGGCGGCCCCTCCATCTGGCTCTGTGGTTAATGACAGCCACATCTGGGCTGCAGAGGGCTCCTCGTATACCAGGGCCCTGGTGCCACTGCGCCTGCTTCACTACTGATAGCTACGTTCGTATGCTTGGTGGAACTCAGGACATAAACTGTTATGGGTACATTGCTATACGTTTTCATGCGTAAAGGGTGTATTGTTCTACCATGTGGTATAGCTTGTACAGCAGCAGTATGAGGAATGCTCTGCTGGGCTTCAAATAGTGTGGACTTCTTTACACTGGGAGATGTGTAAGGTCATAAGATATCTAGTCATATGGGCCTGATTTTTCACCAAAATGTTTTACTGTGGCAGAGTTCTGCTTAATGGACGTTCTAAATTTAAGGATGAACAATGATGCGTCATTCCTTTTGACCGAATGTCATACTCTGGTTGTTATAAAATGGTTGTAATAGTGCTAATAGCTGGAATTTTAAGATGGGAGCTGGCAGTTGGTTGCATACCATACTGGAGGAAGTTTTTGTTTACATCAAAGGAATTTTTGAAGACGATCCAGGGCAGGGTGATTTGTTTTTGACTGCTTGTTGCTCCGAAATTCACATCTAACAAATGATCTGGATGGGTAAGGATGTTTCACTTTCGTTCACACCTGATAACACATAATAGGAAACGGGATGTTCATTGAAAGTGTGAGTCTTTTGTTCAAAGTTTCAAAACACGTTAGAGAGTCCATAAAAAGCTATAAATATTTTGCAAACACTGCTAAGATTTGTTTGTATTTTAAACAGTGGAGCAATTCTGAAAGTTCTTTGAATATTTTAAAGTTATATGTATTTAAAAAGGTAACATTTATTTCAGTGGGTTGAAACTATCAGTTCGAAATTAATAAAATATTAATAGGACATTTTTTAAAAGCCTGGATTCTCAGCTTAATACAATATTTCCCAAACGTTCGATTAGCCAAACAGTTTTACGATTATTCTTTGAACTTTTGGTATTGGTATAAAATGTTTCGAAATGGTTGGAATTGGTATATTTCACTTGTTTTAGGAAAATTGAAGTTATTTAAACATTGTTACCCTTTTTCTAAATTGTGTATTTTGTATTACAGAGTTAACATTTTATTACAGAGTTTTAAAAAAGTGTGAGACATTTGTTTTAAGTTCTAGAGCTATGGAGATGTGGAGACGATTTTCGAATGTTGAAATACATTGTTTAGCGTTCAAAATATCACAAGTTTCAACGTTTGTCTTGAAAACTGTTTTAAAGTCAAAACCAATGTAGAATTCTGCAAAATTTCATTTGTTAGTTTTCTCCCATGAATACTAATCTCATGTTACTTTCCATGTGCTGTTTAAGATGCTTCTAATTGAAAATATGTAAAAAGAAAATCACAAACCATGAAAAAATTAGATGGACTAACAGAATTCATTCTGGTTGACGCTCTATAAATCCATGCACATCTAGTCTACAAATCAACTTATTCTTATCTTATTTGGCTTACATCTCTGGAGACAGTATAAAATTATTTTCCTATTATGGCAGTATTTAGATTGGGTGTATAGAATGATGATGATACTGCAATTATACTGATAGGCCTTCATAAAGATTATCTCTACACTACTTCTAGTAGTCTTTGTAAAGACCAAAGAGGCGTAGCAGGTAAGGAAATAGTCTTTATTCAGTAAATGCCCTGACACCGGGATGTGTGTCCTTTTGGTACAAGAAATCTGCCTCAACTGTCCCTCCAACCGCCGCCCATGTCCAAGGTTCTATTCCAGAACCGATGGACATCATAGAACCTTGGGCAAGTGCTCGCGGCTAGGAACACAGCGCGAGGCAAGTACAATCAGCACGGGGCATTCAAAAATAACACATCTCCTTTTTATCAACAAAACAAAGTGCAATGCAAACAGTGGAGAGAGTGACTGAGAGGGAAGGAAGGAAGGAAGAAAGGGGGGGGTGGATTGAGAAAAACAAGGGAGAAAAAAATTGAGAACCATGCAATATCCATCTGCAAATAAAGGTAATAGCTATGACTGAATACCAAGGGATACAGAAGGAAAAAGGGGAGGTTATTCACACACAAAATCTCGGAACCTTGCGGGTAACCTGACTTCTCTACGGTGTCTGCTCACAACAGGTTCCCTTACTGCAATTCCCCTTCCGTGGGGATCATTGTGAAAGGAACATCCTTGTTCAGCGTTAACATTGTCATTGTTTTGTATATTATTTTCTCTACTGGTGATAGGGTCACGTTGTGTCTCATCATCAGTCTCCTCACTTGGAGAATTACCACTTTTCTCATTCTGAACAACGTCACCACTCGGAACAATCATTCTATTTGAAGATCTCCTGACAGTATCATCAAGGTTGCAATCCCTACTGGTGTCATCATCCAGAGGCCAATCATATTTAAGGGAGGTAGAGGGCCTGTGCTACTCAGAACCAGTTTATTGTTGAGCTGCAATCCCTTCTCCTCTGGACAAGGATAAGGACGAAAAATGCCAGATCTTGCCATCACTTAAGAGAGACGAATTGCAGATGATTTTTTAAACTACAAATGGCTGTGAAAAGTGACTCTGTCCTTTTTTGACAAAACCACTTTTGCTTACTCTAACTTTGTAACCTATGCACCTATGTGAATGCTAACAGGTTTACAACTATGTCTGGAATCGTAACACTTCTTGCTTGTAAAATGAGAATGTAACAGTTTTACCTTAACCTTTTCTGTGGACCAAGCTACCTTCTTGGGCGCTGACCATCCTACATTATATTTGGTGATAGGGGTTCTACCTCTCAATAACACAAAGGCAAGAGCCTGTAGACTCACATGGTGTACCTCGGAAAGCCCATAGGTTGTGCACCAATTCTTTCTTCCAAGAAAGGTCATTATGGTTGGCAAGTTGGATAATGCCTTTTATGACTCGGTTAAATCTCTCAACTGCACCATTGCCAGCTGGTAGGCATGATAGAGATCAGGGTGTGTACAATATCCCCACTACCACGGATAGAGTAATCTCACAGTTACACGCACATGCATACATCATACGCTAGGGCCCATTTCACTAACATACGCTCAAATACTCTACCACCAATAAACCTGTGGAAGGAAACACTCCTAAACACCCTGCATCTATACCGAGGTCGATAAGACCTGGTTTTTGTGACTGTCCCTAAGCATAATCTATACAATATATACAACAATAATCAATAACGTAAACCCAATAATTGACAAGAAAGAATATCCAACACCATGTTTAAAATTATATTGCTTTATCTAAAATTAGTCAAAGGAAATCAATCAGAGTAAATCATTTCTCATAGTTACCTATTCTAGCTAAATGTCAGAACGGGTCAGGACAAGTCTCTCTGTAAATGTCTCTCAAGACGAAGTCCCTTCAGCATCAATCCTCAGCAACGCAGATTCGGTACGCGGCAAAGGCAAAATGGCAAGTGGCAAATGGCAAAAACCCTCTCTAGGCTAACATCTCTTATAGTTTCTAAACAATAGAAAGATACATTGGGAACATAGAAAAAAACTATAATGTCCGCCGGACTTGCTGAGCAGAGCGAGAAGGAAAGGATGTAACATTGCTACATTTGAGAATCTCCGCTCAGGAAAAGTACACATAACGAAAACTACGGAACAGGAACCAAGAAAATAAAACATGTATCACAATAATCCTGCTTCTCCTCGGCCATCGAGCCACAGTTCAGAGCTTCTCTCTAAGGCTCCTTTGTTTCCCAAGGCTGCCAAGGACACTTTCACTTCTCTTGGAGACTTCCCAAAAACTGCTGCTGTCCTCATGGAAAGTTTTTCAACAAGGGCCATGGTCAGTTAGCTTCAGGACCATTTCCAGCAGGGGTCTCCCTCGTCACAGTTTTCATATTATAAATCACAGCCAGGCTCACTATTCGGCCATCTTTTCTTAGGCCAACATAGGCCTTAATAGACCATCTTAATTAAAAGAGACAAAAACAACATTACTACAGCATAGTGATTAAACAGTGTTAACCCCACTAATACCCTTATGTGTATGCATTTATCTAGCACCTGCAACATGGAAAAGCATTAATTCGGAAAGCGTTTTGTGCTAAAAAATAAACAGCACATAGCAACGTTTAAACATGAAAACACGCACGTTATTTTTTTAAAACAGCACATTTATGCACACTCACGTGTAACTCTCTCTTGTTAGGACAAACGGATTGATTAATATAAACGCACTTGCACAAGACAAATAATTAATTATTAATTATTAATAAATTAATACAACGAATAGACATGCCAGAGCTTCAAAAGCCCCAGAATTTTCAAACTGAAAACTCTGCTCCAGCAATCCCCCCTTTGGTGATTTTATCACCAAATAAACCCAAAAAAAAAAATTAGTGAAAATTTAGTCCCATTTTAGGAGAAATCGGAAATGTCTTTTCCCCTTTACACAACATTAAACACCAGTCACTCTTTCATCATCCCTTTTTGTCTCTAAGTAAACACTCTCCCTCAATTCTTCTAGTTCAATTTCTTGAGGTTCTCTCTTCAACCTCTTGTTTTTCTTTTCTTTATTCAATTTCTTCCTCCCTCCCCTGTTTTTACAACACACACACACCAATCTTATTATTAATAAAGCAACAATTATACAATTATACAAGTTAAGGGAAACAGTATTCTACCTATAATAGTACTACCTATCTTTGCAATAAAATCCTTAACAGCTATCATTTTATTAGCTATTTTAGTCCATAAACTCTCAGCTTCAAGTGGTACCAATTCTTCATGCAAATCAGTAATATTTTTGATATAGACCTTTAGGTCTTTGCTTTCGTCTAGAATGTAAGTGCAACAATGTTGAACTTTCAGCATTCCACAGACTCCACCCTCCTTGGCCAATAGAATATCAAGGGCAAGTCGATTTTGCATAGACATGGCACGTACGGCACTTATTCACCAAAAGAAACCCTCCAGCGGTATTTGTCGATAAGCGATCAACCACTGTGGACAGTTTCCGAATTCCATAAGCATTCAAAGAAATTCCCACTGCTGGAATCAAAACCCCAAAAATATCACCCACTATTTCAGACCAAGTTTCTCTCTTAAAACGCATTAGTAAGTTAATATGCTCTACATCTGTTACTTTATCTATATGAAAAATCTTTGGAAAAACTAGGCCCACATAACACGTGCCATACCAATGGTCAGGCAACTTGTAATAAGCCTTATTCCCACAAACATAATATACTCCTGGAAAAATTGTATCTTCTCCACCTCTGAAACCCCAACCTGTTGCAATGAAGTATGTATCATGGCACTCACTAGTCCCGACAAAATATGTATCATATTGAGATTTCCTTCTTGTAATACAAAGTTTACCCTTCTGTGGTGCATCTAGAGCTAAAGTTGGACTAGCCCCATTCTTCAACTCTTTTCCCATCTCAATGTCCCAAATTGTCTCACTCACTTTATATTTTCCTGCTTTCTCATGCATGTTCAATCTCCTTTCTTCTACCATATCCAGGAAAGCTTTCTCCTCTCCTTTCAAACTGCAAGTTAAATTATTCTTAAAAATGTAATCTAATGTTAATCCTTTTTCTTCAATAAAAATCTCACCAAAAGTGTTAGCTTCTTTAGCTGGATTCAGCTCTTTGTTCATTGGCAAGTGCCCAAAAATACTATCTCTGTTAGACATCTTATAATCTACTTTCCCTAACAAATAAAAAACACTACTTAAAATACTACAGGAAATACCATATGTAGCTGGTAAATGATGATAAGTAACACCCTCTGAAACGGATGCAGGTAATTGCATACAGACGTAGCAATCCCTTACTTCCATTGTCTTCACATATTCATATAACAGTTTCGAAACTTCATTCACTTGTTCAGCTTTCGATGTATTTGCTCTTATTATTTTGTATCTCAGCCTCTTAACTCTGTTGTTAGGCCAACGGTCTCCTCTTAACACCTTTTTCGGCTTTATTTCTTTATTACTTCTTTCTCCAATCCAAGTTCTCTTTCTCAGAACTCGACCCTCTGTTTGTTCATCCTCATCATCTGTTTCAAGTGCCTCTTGTTTCCGTTTTCCAGCAGCTCTCTTCTTTTCCACAGATTTTTTCACCACTGTTTGAGACTTCCCTACTCCTGTCCCTCCTCGGGTCTCCGACACGCATCTTCTTGCTGTCTACTTGTCCCTTCACCTGGCTCATCAAGAATGTTCCCTACACCTCCTCGGGGGTCTTCCGCAATCTGTCCCTCTCTATCTTCTTCTGACCCTACTTCTTCAAGTATAATCTCAAGTGGTTCTTCAATCTCCTCCTCTTCTGATTCAGGAGTAGTCTCTGTGTGATTTCTCTTTTCTTTTCTTTTTCCTTCACTGCTGTTTGAAACCTCAGGCTCTTTTACAGAATTTGATCTCTTCTCTGATACTCGCAGTGGTTCATTCGAAGCTTTTCCTACTTCTTTCCCCACTGATTCTGTATCTTCATCATCACTGGAATCTGACTCTTCAAAATACTCTTTACCAGTCCCTTCTTTCGGGTTTGGAACTCTCAGAGTATGACTTGCATGTACCCAGTGCTTCACTCCAGCACACTTTACTGCAGTCGTCGTAGTCAGAATAACTTGTCTTGGCCTTCCCCACCTTGAAATCAAGCAATTTCTTCTTCTGTGAACTTTTATCCTCACCCAGTCTCCTGGACTCAGATCATGGGCTTGCTTCTTCTCAAGTGTGGTAGCTTCTTCTCCAACCTGGTGAAACACAGAATGAACTGCGTCAGCCAGGCCTTTACAGTAATCCAAAATCATGTCATCAGTTATTGTCACCAATTTATTGACAGGCACGAATGCATGGCGCATAGCACGTCCCATGATTATCTCGTGCGGACTCAAACCAGTAGTTCTATCTGGAGTAGATCTCATTGTCATCAGAACTAGAGGCAAAACATCTGGCCATTTCATGCCAGTGGCTAAGCACATTTTTCCAATCCTATTCTTGATTGTGCCATTAATCTGCTCAACCACACCAGAAGCCTCTGGTCGGTATGCACAATGTAGCTTCTGCTGTATTTTCAATGCTTCACAAATCAAAGCCATGAGCTCATTTTGAAAATGTCCACCTCTATCAGACTCAACTGTTACTGGAAACCCGTACCTAGGAATCAACTCCCTTAACAGTAACTTTGCCACTGTTAATCCATCATTTCTTCTAGTCGGGTAAGCTTCCACCCACCTTGAAAACAAACAGACTACCACTAGAACATACCTCAGTCTGTTTACTTGGGGCATTTCAATGAAATCAATCTGCATTCTTGTAAAAGGACCTCCTTCTCTGCCTATTGTTCCCAGACTCACCACTGTCTTTTTCCCAGTGTTAAATTGCTGACAAACTAAACACCTCTGACAGATGCTTTCTGCAATTGTCCTGAACTTTGCATTGTACCAGGTCTGCTTGAACGACCTAACCATCGCGTCCCTCCCCAAATGTCCCTGGCCATGATACATCCTTGCCATTGACGACAAGATGGAGTTGGGCATCACTGGTCTGCCATCTCTGTAGACCCAAACATGGTCTGTTTCTCTTGGAGCACATCCTACCTTAATCCAATCTTTTTTCTCTTCCTCTCCTGCCTCATCTTGCAACTGTTTCACTTCATCCCAGGTCTCTAAGACATTAGTAAACATCACAGAGAGTAAAGACATTTCCCCTTCTCTGTCCCTGTTGATGGACTGATTTGTTTTTGCACAATACTGTGCAACATCGTTAGCATAACGGTTTCCGACCGTTATAAAATCCTCCCCTAGTCCATGGGCAGCACATTTTACAACTGCTAACTCCTTAGGCAGCTGTGTCGCCTCAAGCAATTTACCAATCATTTCAGCATTCTTTATTGGAGTTCCACTCGATGTCAAGAAACCTCTTTGTAGCCAAAGTTGGCCAAAATCATGCACCACTCCAAATCCATACTGACTATCAGTCAACACAGTCGTCCTCAAATCTTTCCCAATTTCGCAAGCTTTTGTCAATGCTATCAATTCAGCAACTTGCGCAGATTTCACCCCTTTCTATGGTGATGCTTCCATGACCTCTGAAACTTTGCATACCGCATATGCTGCACATAGCACACCATCATCATTTCTCAGGCATGATCCATCCACAAACAACACATGATCACTCTCATTCAAGGGTAGATCTCTTATGTCTGGTCTTGGTTTTGTACAGTACTCAAGCACATCCAAACAATCATGATCATCTTCCATTTTCACACCCACATTTTCAATGTCTGGCAAAAGCGTCGCTGGATTCACATTCACACATCTCTCGAGAGTCACATTTGATGCTCCCAGTATCACTTTTTCATATTTAGTCAATCGACTATGTGACATGTACTGAGTTCTGCTTCTTGTCAAAAGAATTGCCACATTGTGAGGTACGAATACCCTTACAGGATATCCCATTATGATTCCCTCACTCTGTTCCAGGCTCTTGCATGTTGCAGCCACAGATTTCAGACAACCTGGTAAACCCACAGCTACAGGGTCAAGTGTCGATGAGAAGTACGCAATAGGCCTTCTCAGTAATCCATGTTTCTGAATTAACACTGAAAGTGCACACCCATTTCTTTCACTGCAGTACAGCTCAAATTCTTTCTCATAGTCAGGCATACCCAAAGCTGGAGCCTCACACATCTTACTTTTGAGCTCTTCAAATGCTGCTATTTGTTCTGCATCTAGATCCAATGGATCTGTCATTTCACTTTTTGTCAGTTTAATCAGTGGCTTTGCTATGAAGGAAAAATTAATTATCCACTGACGACAATAACCCACCATACCCAGGAACATTCTCACTTCTCTCTGGGTCTTTGGAGCTTTCATTTCTCTGATTATTCTGATCCTGTCAGTAGTCACTTTTCTCAGACCCTTTTCAATATAGTGTCCAAGATAATGCACCTCTTTCTTGCAAAACTGTAATTTGGCTGGAGATACCTTTAACCCTCCATCTGCCAGATGATTCAGTAAAGCTATGGTATCTACTTCACAAGCTTCACGTGTCTTTGATGCCACCAGTAGGTCATCAATGTACTGCACTAGCACTGAACTCTCGGGCACGATCAAACTTTCCAACGATTTCTTCAATAACTGATTGAATATCGAAGGACTCTCCGTATACCCCTGTGGGATTCGACACCATAAAAAGATACGCTGGCCAAACCTAAATGCAAAAATCGGCTGGCTATCATGATGCAATGGAATTGAAAAGAACGCATGACACAAATCAATCACTGTATACCACTCAGCATCATGTGGAATTTGATACAGGATCACTGATGGATTTGGCACAATAGGACAACATGCCACCACAATTTGATTAACTTTTCTCAAATCCTGTACGATCCTAAATTTCCCATTGGGCTTTTTTAGTCCCATTATAGGTGAATTACACGGACTACTCAGTAGTTCTCTCAGGACTCCTTGCTGAATCATTTTCTCAATTATAGGAGTTATCCCTTCAATTATTTCTGGTGTCATTTTGTATTGAGGAATGTTAGGATATGTGATTCCCTCTTTTACTGCAATTTTCACTGGATCTACATTATTCATCAATCCCACATCCTCTCCAGTAAAATCCCAAACTGTCCTTTTCACTGTGTCTCTCAGCTCTTGAGGCAAATCCTCCGGATTAAACACAGCAAATGCACCAATTAACTCACTTTCTCTATTTTCTAGAGTCACTCGGTACAAAACATCTTCATCTGGTGTCTCAAAGGCTATTCCATCTGGTGTACAAAAAATTGTGCAGTTCATCTTACACAACAAGTCCCTACCCAATAGGTTCACTGGACTCGTGTCACAGACAATGAATCTGTGCATGTCTGAAAATTTCCCTATCTGTACTCTCACAGGTTCAGTAAGACGTGTTTTGATTTGTGTATTGGCCACACCAACTACTTGGATTGCTTCATCCGAGAGAGGAAGATTTCTAACATCTGTTGACCTGACAGTTGATCTTGTCGCACCTGTGTCTACCAAAAAAGTAACACTCTCCTCATTTATTTTCCCATCCACAAATGGTCCTGCCTGGTCTATTTCTAGAGTTGCACCAAGTATGCACTCTTCTTCCTCTCCTCGGCACCGTCAATAATCACCCTCAGACTCACTCCCTTCACTCTTTAACAAGTACTGCTGTACTTTGTTAGAACGTCTTGGTTTGTTTACCTGCTCATCATTGTAGAATCCTGAATCCTGATTATACTTTTGTAACCCTCTATTCTGCGGCAAGGGCGGTTTTGGCTCTTGACTCTGCTGTCTCACAACTTTCTGTTGTTGCTGCTGTTGATTATTTCCTTCGTTCTGCACCTGTTGATTTAAATTTTTATTTTCATTACTCACTAATGGTGGATTAGGACACTCCGATCTCCAATGCCCCAATTGGCCACAGTTGTGACAAGGGAACTTTTTCTTCGCTTCCTCAAGACTTCCTTTTCCTTTCCCTGCATATCTAGGTCTATTCCCTACATTGTTTCCTGGATTATCCGCCTGTTCCACTAACTGTGCTTCTTGTCTTTCCGCAACTTTCACTTGTGCCCACATTGCTTTCTCTTTCAGCTTTCTTTGTTTTGCTTCAATTTCATCACTGAAGTATTTTGCATGTCTCAGGATCTCATCTACTTTCTTACTCTGCCAATCCACTGTGTGCTCACGAATTCTCTCACCAATTTCAGGTCTAAGGCCATATACAAATATGTATACAAAATGACTCAAATCTTTGTCACCCAGGTGTTCATCTCCACTGAATTGTTTAAATGCCAGTATCAGCCTCTCATAAAAAGCATGAACTGATTCTTTCGCTTCCTGTTGTGTTCGATCTATCTTTACCCAGTCTGTCTCTTTTGCAGGTACTTTACTCTTCAGGTATACCATCACCTGATCATACTTCCTCATTACCTCTGGATCTGGTGCCCCTGTTCTTGGGTCTCTTGGATATTCCTCAGTAGGCCAACTCACAACTATTTTACACTCAGTCCACAAGTCTGCTGGAACAATTATATCAAACAGACTATTCAGGTCAACCCACAGCACTTTTGACAATTTCACAAACCTATCTACCTGCCTATACCACTCGACGGGCTTTTCTCTCAATTGAGGGAAATCATTCGTAAATGATAAAATATCCTGTCTGGTCCATGGAACATGTACATATCCTCCTCCAGGTATTTCTCTCATAGGATAATTATCCACTGGTTTCTCCTTTTCTCTCACTGGAAATGCTGAATAAGTAGTTCTATCTTCAGTCTCATCTCTTTTCTTGTACCACCTATCCTTCCACTTTTCTACATCACCCCATCTTCGCAATAATGCTACCATTTCCTTAATCTGTCCTGTTCTACCAGTAGCATTCAAATTTTCAATATCCTTCTCTGTAAAATCCATCCTGTAAGTTCTTTGTAAAGCTTTCACTTTATCAATGTCAACTCCCTGTTCATTTGCTATTGCTCTTAGCCTGTCATGTGTATTCCTTGCTCTCCAGGTAACACTCTTACACATAAACATTAGTTCACCATCATGATGACTCTTCAGAATCTCCGTTGGAACTGTTCCTGTGACAAGCTCTTCTAGTTCTACACGTAACTTAGCTACATCAATTACTTGTGAATCTTTATCTTTTTTCTGTAGAACCTTCATCCAATCATTCAAATCATCAACTGTTATTTCAGCAGTTTTTCTCACTGGAACCACTCTCTTTTGCGGTTCTAAAATCGGCATCCCTGAACAACTAGCTTCACTAGCATCCAATATTTCACTACATGTGTCATGTCTTGATTGTCTCAGGTCATTTCTTTCTGCTCTTTTGCCTGAATCTCCTGAAGGACCAACTGAATTTGTCAGATTATTCCCAACATATGGAATCACCAGTCCATTCTCACCTGTCCTCTGTTTGTCAAACACAGGCATAACTGGACCTATTGTTACAGGCACCGTAACAGCTTCTAGATTCTTCGTTAACTCTCTAATCTTCTCAGTCAACTCTGTTGTAGTTCTGGCTAATTGTCTGGCATTCTTATCAAGGTAATGATCACTTCTCACTTCAGGTGTTTCATTTTCCGTCTCACTAACACAAACTGTATCTCTTATCGGAGAAACAACTGGTGTACTTTTGTCCGGTTCTGGTCTATATGGAGGTGGTCTTTTGTAAATCATGTCATTCAAGACCTCATCCTCATACTCATTAACTCCTTATTTTCTTATTTCTGACTCAGGAACCCTTTCTGCTCCTCCTTCAACTGTCCTCATCGGATATAATCCCTCTGACATACTAACATCTCGCCACCTTTTCATTCGATCATGATGAGTCTCACGATCATGTCTCCTCCCAAACATGTACCTATAGTACCCTCCAGATCTTTGTTTCTCTCTCTCATGTACTTCCTCTTCCCATTCCACTAAAGCCTCGAACTGTGTAGGTCTCGGTTTCGGGTCAAGACATAGCATCTTTTCCCGTAAATTTCTCAACACGGCCAGATTAAATGAACCATGTTCTGGAAATGCTAGAACACCATCTTCTTTAGTATACCTAACCCAATTCTCCAACCATATACAGGTATGAAACCCATGTCTTGCAGCCATGAAGGATGCAGGTGTTTTCGGTGGAGGTAACAATTCGCCCTCTCTTGTTTTAACATCTTTATCCTTGCTAAACCACTTTTTAACTTTACCAAAAAATGTTTTCTTCTTTTTCTCTTCTTGGTAATACATTTTAGCGTTTACAAAAAACTCTCTACTCTTTCCGTATTATAAATATACAATACGAATTTTTCAACCAATTGCAGCGCGACTCACACTAACGCACCAATCCTGGAACGTCTACGTCACTAATTAGCCCTTCCAATCCTTGCGCGGCTCACACTAACGCACCAATCCTAGCGCGAGCACTATTCTGATCTACCATCCAATCAGAGCGCGGTCTTTCTGACGTCAACAGTCGCTGCAGTTTGTCTCCTATCTTCTGTCACTCGTCTACCCCTCCTTTACAAAATCTTTTCAGTAGACTTCGTGTCAAAATTTCTACAAAATCTATTAGTTACAACATAAAAACATCTCCATTGTCTGCTTCGCTAACCACAGAATAGTAAAGAGAGTCTATTTCATAAGAAACCTTTCATTGACACAGTAGCACTTCTTCTACTCTGCCCTACTAACATACATTCATTAACTGTTTCCTCTAGGACTTGTCCAAAGAGTCTTACAATCAACTAAATGTACAAACATTCACGCACATTCATACAAAGGAAATATAGTACATACACACAGAATCCTGCTTCCCGAGAACAGACAATCTGCTCCACTACAGAATTATAACATACACCAACTAAGCAAGCTTTCTTTGCCCAGTTCTTCAAATAAGCTCAGAGAATACCTATTACTCCTCCCGCGATAAGCTTTAACGGAAATCCTTACGGATCCCTGGGACTTAAGACCAGAGTTTCACAGATAATCTTCACTATCATACACACTCCTTATATACCAGAAATATCTAATAGTAACATACGACGATGTCACTGATTCCGAACCCAGACAATGTGACGCGCAACTTCAATTGTCACACGTTATTCCTTACAATTCCGTCTTTCCCGAGAGCAGCATTTACTTCCCTCTGCCCTACTACGGAACTACCACAGCTTCCAAGTTCCAGAAGCACTACATATAACTCAACATTACGACTCCAACATATAGTATTAGTACATATACCAATATCAACCAATAATCAATAATCAATAAAAGCAATCTTATCAGATCAAGACAATCATCAAAAACCATCAATCTCTGCTACCAGGAAATTGATAGAGATCAGGGTGTGTACAATATCCCCACTACCACGGATAGAGTAATCTCACAGTTACACGCACATGCATACATCATACGCTAGGGCCCATTTCACTAACATACGCTCAAATACTCTACCACCAATAAACCTGTGGAAGGAAACACTCCTAAACACCCTGCATCTATACCGAGGTCGATAAGACCTGGTTTTTGTGACTGTCCCTAAGCATAATCTATACAATATATACAACAATAATCAATAACGTAAACCCAATAATTGACAAGAAAGAATATCCAACACCATGTTTAAAATTATATTGCTTTATCTAAAATTAGTCAAAGGAAATCAATCAGAGTAAATCATTTCTCATAGTTACCTATTCTAGCTAAATGTCAGAACGGGTCAGGACAAGTCTCTCGGTAAATGTCTCTCAAGACGAAGTCCCTTCAGCATCAATCCTCAGCAACGCAGATTCGGTACGCGGCAAAGGCAAAATGGCAAGTGGCAAATGGCAAAAACCCTCTCTAGGCTAACATCTCTTATAGTTTCTAAACAATAGAAAGATACATTGGGAACATAGAAAACAAGCATTGGCAATGCCAATCGGTCTCGCCATTGGGACCTTATATGTATTTAGCTATGCAGCACATTAGCCTGGGTGCTGAAACATCTACTGTTCTTTAACATGGAGGGAAAGTAAGCACCAAACTGTGTGACGCGCCAGGTATGGGAACAGATGGTCACACCGGACGTGGGCAGCGGCTCTTAACTCAATGAACCCTAAGTATGCTAGTATCCTGCCTCACTGCTGCTAATGTTAACGCCTAAAAAAAGGTGGCCAGGAAGTTGAAACACTGTATTTGGTTGAAGCCTAGGTGTTCCTGAACTTTTTGAACTTGGGTACTAAACATTGAGGACCAGAACGACCTAATAACTCCCTAAATGGATGCACCAGAGAGGGCCACTGAACCATCTCGTGGGTGACGAACTTGCCATATAAAATTGGGCTTTATGTAATAAACTTTCCAAACTGGGGTGGCATTAAATAAACTCGTTTATTTTTCCATGTGTCTTTAAAAAAAATTATTTTCCGCTCAACTCACTCTTAATTTACCAGTAGGACTCTGCTTAAAACAGGTATTTACATTATGAACAGTTACATTCACTTTTACATAATTTGGGGTAAATCTGAGAAAGCATGGGCAGGCACTACCACTTAGACACTACACTAGAATGCAGCTGCTGTTTGTGAGAAAACATGTCTTGTTATATAACGGAGGACAGGATTTTAAAAAAATACTCTGAGCGAATGTCCTATAGCAAGATGATATACTGCCACGCCACACTCTGAAGGAACCTGACACGTTTAAAAGCACCACATTACAAATGTAAATACAAATGTAAAGTTGGTCTGTAGATTTCTAATGCATCAGACGGATATATATCTTGCCCGGGAATTCTTATATGCTGGCTCTCGTATTTTAACATACAACCCAATCTCTAAATAGTGTCAAAGTTACCAGCGATGTCAGAATCTTATTGCATTACCCTCGTGCACCGGCTCAAGGGAAATGCAATCAATCCACTCACACAGTATTTACCCATCTTAAATTTATCATTAAGAATGCGGTTAAAAATATTTTTTCATTACAAAATCAACATACTTGTAGTGGATGGAATTCCACTGAAATTAATCAAATGTACACCTTTCCTATTACAAATGTAAATTATAGAAATAAGAATATTTTACACAATTTAAGAATTCTTTTCAACCGGCCAATTCTGTTGAGATTATGCAGCAGCACAGAATACCAGCTGGACAGGGCCTACGGGTGGCAAACCATGCTCCAGGTGTAATTCCAAGCTGAAAAAAAATCGAAGACTCTATTCCATTCTCATCTTTGAGGAAATGAATGGATGCCACGGTGGATTGCGTCAAGTAGTTAAATGAGCAGGTGAAACATTTGCCTTGATAGCCGAATGCTGGCGCTATCATTCCTTGAGAACACTTGGGTATATAGTTGCAACCCAGCAACTAACTTTGCATATAAGCAACCATCGCAGTGCCTAATTTCAGATGCAGTTTAGAGGTTAAGAGGGGCATTTGTTTAATTCTGAAATGTAAACATCTTGTTTAATATGCAGACAAGCAAGCTGTCACTCTCTGGCTGTTATGCCACGTCATACCATAAATGAATGGTTACCGGAACCGACTTAGGTGAGTCGTCTGCCAGGCACACATTGAAACCATCTCCCTGCTTTGGGTCAGCACCCTCCAGATGCAATGACGTGCTGGGCGCTCTTTAAGCAAGCACGCGGCTGGGTTTTCTTAAATCTTCCCTCTACACAGACAAGACATGTACAAATACAACGCCTACGTAATCTCACTGCTTGTGAGCCTTGGCATTTGGCAGCGACACTAATTGCTGCAACTCTCTGAAAACATACCAGCTGCAACACGCACATGCACATGCGTGCACTCAGACACACCCAAAGATTAAAAGAACTTCATACACCGAGACAATTATAAAAATACAACCTCGCCTGGCTCGCCTGGCTCGCCTGGACCAGGGGTTGGAAAACCCCTGATCCAGCAGCATAAAGGGTGGGGAACCGAGGGACAGGAGTGCGGTGCTGTGGAAAAGTAACAGCGAGACAGCTGATCATCTAATGCTATAAGAGGCACACTGACCAACGATAATATAAATCTGTTGGCATTGTATAGTTTATTGAAAATGAATTTTGATGGGATAAGGAGATTTCACTGCATAAGAACTTTGAATAGTTATATATCTCCTGGCACAGTATGTTAAACTTAGATTCTTTTGGTTTGCACCGGACTTATTTCTTGTGTTTATTTTCCGGTATTTTGTCCTGCTCGGGCACCGTACATGCTTCGTGTGGTTTACAAACTTTCATCAGCTGTGCACACAAACGTTTCTGATAGACGCATACACTTACTAGCAGCTGCAGAGAACAAGTTCGGTGAAAGAAACAGGGCGGGCTACTTATGACCTTAAACATGACACGACGTGCGTCCGCCGTTTAAATTGGGGTAATATCTATTGAAAGTCGTAACTGTAACGTTCTTTCACCTTGCACCGGATTTATTTCCGGTGTTTATTTTTCAAGAATTTTGTCCTGCTGGGGCACATTGCATGCTTGCTTTGGATCACAAACATTCGTCGGCTGTGCACACAAACTTTTCTGATGGGCAAATACACTTAAATGGACACATACACCTATAAGCAGCTGCACAGAACAAGCAACTGCCGAAGAAACACGGCAGGGACTGCGTGTGCATCCCTGCTCGTACTCCAGGCGAGGAAACTTTTGTTTAAAATAAGTAGTTACCACAAAGGGGTTGGGTTGATTTATATCAAGCAGTTCCACTGGTTATCTCACGTGTGTCGTTTGATCTGAAAATATGGGACCCTGGAAGCAAAGAGTCGGTCCTAACCTCTTCGGACTATGACGATGCAGCCTAGAACGGAGGCAGCACATGCGCACTAACTTCCCGAGAATCATTCTGTGATGCAGGGAGGGGCCCTGGAAGAGAGCTCTGAGGCTGTTTTCATTTAAAGTGATAGCGCTTGCACACTTCCCATGCAATTACGGGGGAGCTCAGGGAAAGCGAGAGGGAGGAAGGGGTTAAGGGTGGGTGCATTGTGGGAGGGTGACTCGGGAAACAAAGATAAACCCCTGTAAGGAGCTTTTCACGAAGCGCTTACGTGGCTTAACATGTAAAGCTGCCGACTTTGGAGCTGAAGATCAGGGTTCGAGCCTCAGCGTGGGCTATATCATCTAACCATAAATAAATAAACAGCGATCTCGGAGGAGGGTGGGGAGAGATAAAAAACAAAATACAACACATATGGAAACAGATAACATTAAAAAAAATAAACTGTCAAATGTAGCAACTAAAACCACAGTGCAGAAAATCAAAGGGAGGAGGAGCCTCAACATATAACGCTGCCGACTTGAGCCTCAGGGTGGGCTGTAATAATTAAACGGAGATCTCTGGGGGTGGGGAGAGACAAATAAAACAAGCACTGGCAATGAACAAGCATTGGCAATGCAATAGTACAAGGGTGTGAGAAGGCAATGGAGGCACAGTAAGAAAGTAGTCTGTGCAGTAAAGGGGCCAATAGCCGTGGAAGGACACAACTGAAGACATGTCAATCATAAGGAGGGACTAACAAACCTACAACCAATCGGATAGCAGCATTTAAGAAATAAGCCAATGAAAATGATGGGTGGAGAGTGGGCGGAGCTTCCACGAAGCTTCCATGCTATAGTGTATACTGCATGTCTCAACGAGACAGCGCAAGCGCTGCCTAGGCGAGACCTAAAAACTATAATGTCCGCCGGACTTGCTGAGCAGAGCGAGAAGGAAAGGATGTAACATTGCTACATTTGAGAATCTCCGCTGAGGAAAAGTACACATAACGAAAACTACGGAACAGGAACCAAGAAAATAAAACATGTATCACAATAATCCTGCTTCTCCTCGGCCATCGAGCCACAGTTCAGAGCTTCTCTCTAAGGCTCCTTTGTTTCCCAAGGCTGCCAAGGACACTTTCACTTCTCTTGGAGACTTCCCAAAAACTGCTGCTGTCCTCATGGAAAGTTTTTCAACAAGGACCATGGTCAGTTAGCTTCAGGACCATTTCCAGCAGGGGTCTCCCTCGTCACAGTTTTCATATTATAAATCACAGCCAGGCTCACTATTCGGCCATCTTTTCTTAGGCCAACATAGGCCTTAATAGACCATCTTAATTAAAAGAGACAAAAACAACATTACTACAGCATAGTGATTAAACAGTGTTAACCCCACTAATACCCTTATGTGTATGCATTTATCTAGCACCTGCAACATGGAAAAGCATTAATTCGGAAAGCGTTTTGTGCTAAAAAATAAACAGCACATAGCAACGTTTAAACATGAAAACACGCACGTTATTTTTTTAAAACAGCACATTTATGCACACTCATGTGTAACTCTCTCTTGTTAGGACAAACGGATTGATTAATATAAACGCACTTGCACAAGACAAATAATTAATTATTAATTATTAATAAATTAATACAACGAATAGACATGCCAGAGCTTCAAAAGCCCCAGAATTTTCAAACTGAAAACTCTGCTCCAGCAGGCAGAGAGGCAATTTTTTACTTTTCTTTCTATTTCAAGGTCTAATCCCGGCCACCAGTAGAAATTGTTTACTCTACTTTTAGTTTTACCAATGCCTAAATGTCCTCCGTGGCAAATGTCAAGGAGTTTGGACTGAAGGCAAGCAGGGGGTATAACTTTTCCATTTCTTAAGATAAGGCCTCCTTCACATGACAATTCATGTCTCAACTCCCAGAAAGTACGTAAATGAGTGGGAATGTCTTTTTTAATGGGACAACCATCTTTGATATACCCTCTCACTTCACATCAAATAGTATCAGCTTCTAGGGCTGGGAAATGCAGGGTATTTCTTCTTGTATGTTTGCTACACAGAATGACTCAATATCTGAGGTAGATCCACCCACATCAGGCAACAGCAAACGACTTAGACAGTCAGCAACAGTATTTTTGATACCTGGAACATATTGTACATAATAATTGAAATCCATCATTCTGACAGATATGCGTGCAAGCCGAGGTGATGCACTTTGCAGTCACTTGGTAGTGAGGACCTTGACAAGGGGCTTATGATCACTTTCAAGTGTGACACAATATCCCAACACGTATTACCTAAAATGTTCCAAGCCCCATGTGCATGCAAGAGCCTCACACTCTATCAAGGGGTACCTTTCTTCAGTAGGTGTAATGGAGCATGAGGCAAATGCAATGGTTCTTTCATTGCCCATCTCATCGGTTTGACTCAAACCGCTCCAAGACCTCTACCACTAGCATCTGTGGTAACAATGCTATGTAAGGAAGGTTTAAACCCCTGTAAAGGTGGTGCATCACAAATGTCATTCTTAATTCTGGTTAAGGCTTCTTCATAAGCACTAGACCATTCAAATTTATTCTTTTGTTTTATAAGTTGTCCTAGAATGAAAGTTTTAGTGGAGAAATCTTACACAAATTTAGCATAAAATTCGGAGAGACCTAAGAAGGCTCGAACCTCATCTTTATTTGTGGGATAGGGAGCTTCTCTTATGGCGGACAGTAGTTCTTTTATTGGTTTGATGCCCTCCCCAAAAATCTTGTATCCTAAATATGTGACGCCGGTCTCAGCAAATTCACATTTACAAATATCAGCAGTGAGACCATAGTTTCCAAGGATTCCTAAAACTTTAGCTAGTTTGGCATCATGTTCATCTCTGTTAGCGCCCATGACCATTATGTCATCCTGAAAACTTAAAACATTTGGTTCATCTTTAAAAGGTATGTGCATTAATCTTTGTTACATGGCTGCCGTGGAGGCCAACCCAACAGGTACTCTTTTAAATCTAAAGCAACCAAAGAGCGTCACAAAGGTGGTGAGGAACCTACTGTCAGGGAGTAGTGTGACCTGATTGTATGCTGCAGTGAGGTCGATTGTGGAAAACCACTTAATGCCATTGGTGTGTGACAACATCTCTCTGATTTTGGGTAAGGGGAACTGATCAATGAGGATGGTGGTGCAACCCATTCTTCTGATTCAAGAGGTTAAATTATGCCAGATTTCTGTAATTTGCGAAGCTCAGCTTCAACTTCACTTTTGATGGAGAAAGGAAAATTCCTGAACATGTGAATACATGAAACCACATATTTTCATGTATGGAAACCTTTTAAGTTTCCAATGTTATCAGAGAAAACTCTGGGATACCTTTTAACAATGATGTTCTTATATTCATCCTCGGATTGTAAGGATCGGGGATATTGGGATCTAAATTTATGCCCAATTTTCCTTGGTCCTACCAACTAATACTAAAGGACCAACAGCAGAGACATATAATTTACCCAACATTTGCCTGTCTTTGAATTGAAAGCACAGTTCCCTGTATCCTAATACATCGATGGGTTCACCCGTGAACGTCTTGGGAGAGATGTCAAGATTGACTAAATGTTTTCCCATGACAGGTACAAATTTTCCTACCCAAACATTTTTGTTAATAATGGTATACGGTGAACCAGAGTCTGCTACTATGGAGAGTTCAACACCCATGATAATTAAATAACACATTAATTTCTTACTTTTCCCATTCACATTTAACATATGTTCATCAACTTGTAAGACAAACAGGTTCATGTCATCATCATCAGAAGAATATATATCATCATGGTCTTCCGGTACAACAAATTTCACGTTTGTATTTCTTTTATGTTTACTTTGACACATTTTGAAAAAATGCCCTATAATACCGCATTTAGAATATTTTCGTTTGAGTGCGTGGCATTTCTAATAATTTGCTAGGTAAAACTTGCTACCACACCTAAAACATTTTGTGTCCCCTGCTAATTTAGTTTTGGGACTAAAATCCTTCTTCTGAGGATTAGTATCCAAATTAGATTTTTGAAACAGGCTTTTAAAGTTCCTGACTCTAGCGACCGTCGGCTGTTCCTCCACACAGGTTTTGTTTTTTTCTTCCGACAAGACAGACTACTTTGGCGCATCTTACTGTCAACGCTGCACTTTTGATAATGTCGATGACTTCTTGAAGAGATGTGTTGGACTTGGCCCTTTTTGCAGGGTCATCCCTAAACTTTTTGCCTTCCTCCTGTATTTTTTCTGACCTGGTGTTGGCTGTTTTATGACTCTGGGCACCTTACCACTGCTGACCAGTGCTAAGGTGCATATGCTCTCCCTATGGTAAAATGTAATATGTGAATTGACTTCCATGTTTGGCTATTTGGTTTACTATCAGTCCCTAGTAGAGTGCACCAGGGGTGCCAAGGGCTTGTATATCCAAATGCTGCTAGTGGGCTTGCAGCACTGGTTGTGCCACCCACAGAAGCAGCGGGGTAAAATGTGTCTACGGTCTGCCATTGCAGAACCTGCATGCAGTCTGGTACTGTCATGCCGACTGGGCAAGTGTCCCCACTTGCCAGTCCCTAAACCTTCCCTTACCTTCATATTAGTCACCCCTATGGTAGGCTCTAGGGCAGGGTGCATTGTAAGGATAAGGTAGGACATGCCCTGAGGTGTGTGGCATGTCCTAATAGTGAATTACAGCCATTTTCGTTTTTCACTATTGCAAGGCTACCTGCTCTCCATAGGCCAGAATGGGCTGCTAGATTATAACACTCTATAATCCTAGTAGGCTCAGGAAGCATGGTAGAAATTCGTGTTTAGTATGCCTGAACTCAGAATAATAAAATACATCTTTTAGTAAAGTTTATTTTAATATCCTGTGTTTGCAAATGCTACTTTTAGAAAGTTAGCATTTGCTTGCCTAACCATTTCAGTCCGCCTCTGCTGGGAGGGGTTATCTTCTTTGTGTGTAGCTGAGTGACAGGGCTGGGAAGTTCCAGGAGACAGGCTGGGGCTGTGAATAGAAAGATTACACCAGGATGGGTGGGAGGAGTGCACCTTGGCTCTGAATAGGGCAGTGCTCTGCCTCCACAATGCTGGCTCCACCCCCTGGGAAGCGTCTGATGACTCTGCCCTGCCTGCTGAAAGAAGAAGCCAGAGTCCCAACAACAAAGTGCTCCTCACTGAAAAGAACTGGACTGGGATTATGCAAAGGCCCCCCTGGCCTGTAAAGAAAAAGAAACTTGGTATAAATGTAGGAGCCCTGCTCCTAAGAAATCAGATCCTGATTGAACCACGAAGGAACTCTGCCTGACTAGAAGGACCTGGAAGAAGCTGAAGGAGGAGTAACTTTCCCTGACCTGGGGGATTGGCCTGCAGTTGGTGCCTTGCTGAGAAAGGAGAGGAAAAGACTGAAAGAGACTTTGCACTTTGTTTTTCAACTATCTCCAAGGGCTTGGAAGAAGAGCTTGCCCCTTGAACTGAGTCCCAGGACCATTGGACTCATCTGCCTTCAAAAATTGAGTTGCCTGGACGATTTGTGCTTGTTTCCCGCTGGATTTGGCCCCAGTATGCCTCGTACCCCATCCGCCGCGAAGCTGTGTCTTTGCCGCCGGGCACCGTGCGTCTACGCTGATCCTAAAGCGTTAGTACGCACCGTATCCCTCCCGGCTGCATTGCACCTAACCTTCCCCGCTGATTCGAGACGTACATCCCTGGCTGCCGAACCCTGTACGCCGGACCCAAGCTCCATCGTCCTGCAGGTACGGTCCGTACGCTGCTAACGTACTGCACCGTGCCGTACTCAGAGCCGAGAAGCCGCAGTACACTGATCCTCCCCGTACGCTGTACGGCGCCGAGAATTGTTGCCGCCCATCCGCACCGAAGGTACGGCTCGAACGCCGAACGCCACGGACTCTGCAAGCTGATCCAGGCCATCCGCACGTATCCCTGAAGATCGCGTACCAACGCCGCGTACCGATGCCGCGACCCGACCAGACCGAATACGCTGCCGAACTACGACCCGGACCTATCAACTTGTCCCGCACTGTCCTTCGCGGACCCCACGAACTTAAGGTACTTTGTTCTGTTCGCACCGCAGCGTGCGCGTCACGGACCCCGGAGTCCGCACCGATTGTTTGACTCATACTTTCCTTGTTTTTAATGCGGACGAGTCGCACATCCAGGTACGAACCGTACAAAGCCTGAAAAGAAGCAGAATTGAGTAAAAGAAGACTATTTTTGCATTTTAAGCCTTTTTGCAAGAACATTGAACTTTAAAATATTACTGTGGTCATTTTCATCGTTATTCTGGTCTTGTGCTAAGCCTTATATAAAGAAACCTATTTTTGATATAACCTTGACTGGTGTCCATGTGTGGGGTGTCATTGCATTACTGTATGTGTTCACAAATGCTTAACCTATGACGCCCTGAGAATAGTCTTGACTGCTTCCGCCACACTACCTAAAGGGTGAGAAGGGGTTATTTGAAAGGGTGATCCCCTTATCCTGACTTAGAATTGAGAGTCCCTGCTTGTCGCAAGTGCATACCTGTGCCAACTAGAGACCCCCATTTCTAACATTGGCTGTCAGCGGTGAGGATTTGAATTTGCATTTGTGATTCATGTACAGTGATTGAGTGAACGCCACGTAGTGAGTTCAGACCAATAACGCAGCCACACAGTATTGATTTTTGTTTTGCTGAAGAATCTCCACTTTAAGAAACCATGCCTAGCTCAGTTAATGGAGGCGGAGCGTCCTCTATATTCTCTGGGGTTGATGACATAGATTGGGAGGAGAAGGCACTGCTGAAGTACACAAATAAAGTGTTGAAAGGATACCTCTCCAAGTACAGAATTAACCAAACTGGATTGAAAAACAAGGAGCAGTATAGAAAGGCGCTGAGGGCCTGGTACGGATCCAAGTTCCCAGAGAATGTGCTGGAGGTGACACGCCCAGAAGGTGCTTCTAAGCCTGGCAGAGGCCTGTCGCCAGAGGAGATGGCCGACAGGATTGCAGCAAGAGCACATGAAGTGGAGATGGCAAAACTGAGAATGGAAATGGAAAGACAAAGGCTGGCCATGGAGCATGAAGTAAGAATGAGGGAGTTGGATCTCGAGGCCAAGAGTTTAGACAACTCTCCCTCTGGTGGCAGCAATATTGAATTTTATAGTACTGAGAGAGTAGTACGCACACCCAGAGATGTGGCGCCTGACTTGAAGGAGGGGGTTAACATACACCAGGAGGTTCAAGGGCATGAGGTAGCTCCAGTAGTGCGCAGTATCCCTGAAGGGAATAGGGTAACTGGCGCAGGGGTTCATAGTCCTAGTGGAGGGAGGGACACTCTACTGACTCTAGCTGAGAGGTACAGGGAGAGGGGTTCCCCCAAAATTGAAGTCCTGGTGGGTGAATGTGAAGACCGCCCAGAAGAGTGTGGGTTGTGGGACAGAGACAGTCAGATACTGTCTTGCCAGTCTCAGGAGAGTGGTGTGGAGTACGTGTGTGAGGCACTGGATGGTAAGGTGAAGGATAGGTTGGTAAACCCTGCTAGGGGGCTGTGTGATCCAATTGTGGGAGAGCATATTGTAAGTCCCTGTTTTCCAGAGCTTTGCCAACACCTGTGTGAGGGTGAGTTCTCTGACCGCAGAGAGCCCACATTGGAGGCAGACCTTTTGGTGGATTCCAGAGGGTCTGGAGAGGCATTGGGGAGTGACCCTGTGGGGAGTGGCACAGGTATCTTCCAACCCAGAGTGGTGGAAGTGGTGCAGAGTAGCCCAGCTAGGTCCCCTGGTAGTGGGAGGGGTGTAGGGGCTCACGTCCTGTCTCAGTGGAGAAGGAGTGAGTGTGGGGCTGCGTGCCCCCAGGTGCCCGAAACCCAGTCTCAGAGCCTGGATGGTTCTTTAAGGGAACACCAGGCGGGGAGCCTAGGCTGTCCTGATGGTCCGCCCGTTGAGGGGGATCCCCTAGTGTCTAGTGGACGGGGAGTGTCTGTAAGCAGGCCTCCCTCGGTTCTGGTGTCTGGCAGTACCGCTCCAGTTGGGAGGGTGCAGAAGTCCAGAGTGAGGGGTGAGAGGGGGAAAGAGTCCCCAGTGGAAGAACCAGTGGGTCAGGGGCCAGCCAGAAGGGCTGCGTCACCAGTGAATGACCATGGTGACACCACTTCTGTCCTGGGGGATCTTCAGGCACTGTCAGATGGACAGGGGTCGGGAGATCAGCGCCAGGCAGACTGTCACGCGACACATGAGTTATGTGTCACCCTCAGGGGGGGCATGCGTGCTCCCCGGGAAGTCCTGGTGCACCAGGCAAACGTTCAACCGCATGGGTTGGTCCCAGGGTTGTCTGACCTGGAGGGTGGGACAACTGTAATCAGTGTCCTGACCCATGTTGCTTCTAGGGGTGCCACGCCAGTTGGGAGTGGGCAGTACTCTGGAAGGGGGTGCAGAGGGAGGGAGTCCTCGCCTCGGACCCCGACTCAACTGAAGGGTTTAGACCCCAGGTTCGAGGGCCAGGTTCAGGGTGTCCCCCTGACCTGGACGCCCAGTTGCAGGATAGAACCCCTGAACTGGTGGGCGAATTGTGGCAATTCTGGAAGGGGGTAACACTCCAGGTGGGAGGGTACAGAGCCCCAAGGAGGAGGACCGGGTGTGGGAGAGGCCACCCCAGTCTTTGGTCCAGCCGCCGGGTACAGTCCTGGGGCTGGTGGGTCAGTGCCAGGATGTCATACCTGACCTGACAAGGGGGAGAATGGACAAAGGGTGCCCAGCACCTGGGGCTACTGCCCCCCGCTCCCTGGTGCCACAGAGGTTTGAGAGCCCTGAGAGGCATACGGCCTGGGTCTCATCCCTGACTACTGTCAGTGGCCACTTTAGCATTTTGCTGTCTGTCTGTTGGGACACACCTGTGGGCCAGTTAAGGTTTGGTGTTGCACAGGTGGTGTCCACAGGTGAGGAGAGGGGTTCCCCATGGATTGGCTTGGTGGGCCCTGAGAGTATGGACAGAGGGAGTCCAATAGGTTCAGATTGGCGTAGAACAGGAGTCTACCCCTGCAGTTGCGGGCCAGGTCCTTGTTCTATCGCCCCAAGCAGGGAAGACCATCACGGTGGTGATTGGTCTACCCTGCGTTTTGGCTGGAAGGGTGTTGTGTTAGACTTGGCCCTTTTTGCAGGGTCATCCCTAAACTTTTTGCCTTCCTCCTGTATTTTTTCTGACCTGGTGTTGGCTGTTTTATGACTCTGGGCACCTTACCACTGCTGACCAGTGCTAAGGTGCATATGCTCTCCCTATGGTAAAATGTATTATGTGAATTGACTTCCATGTTTGGCTATTTGGTTTACTATCAGTCCCTAGTAGAGTGCACCAGGGGTGCCAAGGGCTTGTATATCCAAATGCTGCTAGTGGGCTTGCAGCACTGGTTGTGCCACCCACAGAAGCAGCGGGGTAAAATGTGTCTAAGGTCTGCCATTGCAGAACCTGCATGCAGTCTGGTACTGTCATGCTGACTGGGCAAGTGTCCCCACTTGCCAGTCCCTAAACCTTCCCTTACCTTCATATTAGTCACCCCTATGGTAGGCCCTAGGGCAGGGTGCATTGTAAGGATAAGGTAGGACATGCCCTGAGGTGTGTGGCATGTCCTAATAGTGAATTACAGCCATATTCGTTTTTCACTATTGCAAGGCTACCTGCTCTCCATAGGCCAAAATGGGCTGCTAGATTATAACACTCTATAATCCTAGCAGGCTCAGGAAGCATGGTAGAAATTCGTGTTTAGTATGCCTGAACTCAGAATAATAAAATACATCTTTTAGTAAAGTTTATTTTAATATCCTGTGTTTGCAAATGCTACTTTTAGAAAGTTAGCATTTGCTTGCCTAACCATTTCAGTCCGCCTCTGCTGGGAGGGGTTATCTTCTTTGTGTGTAGCTGAGTGACAGGGCTGGGAAGTTCCAGGAGACAGGCTGGGGCTGCCAGGTGGTGAATAGAAAGATTACACCAGGATGGGTGGGAGGAGTGCACCTTGACTCTGAATAGGGCAGTTCTCTGCCTCCACAATGCTGGCTCCACCCCCTGGGGAGCGTCTGATGTCTCTGCCCTGCCTGCTGAAAGAAGAAGCCAGAGTCCCAACAACAAAGTGCTCCTCACTGAAAAGAACTGGACTGGGATTATGCAAAGGCCCCCCTGGCCTGTAAAGAAAAAGAAACTTGGTATAAATGTAGGAGCCCTGCTCCTAAGAAATCAGATCCTGATTGAACCACGAAGGAACTCTGCCTGACTAGAAGGACCTGGAAGAAGCTGAAGGAGGAGTAACTTTCCCTGACCTGGGGGATTGGCCTGCAGTTGGTGCCTTGCTGAGAAAGGAGAGGAAACGACTGAAAGAGACTTTGCACTTTGTTTTTCAACTATCTCCAAGGGCTTGGAAGAAGAGCTTACCCCCTGAACTGAGTCCCAGGACCATTGGACTCATCTGCCTTCAAAAATTGAGTTGCCTGGACGATTTGTGCTTGTTTCCCGCTGGATTTGGCCCCAGTACGCCTCGTACCCCATCTGCCGCGAAGCCGTGTCTTTGCCGCCCGGCACCGTGCGCCTACGCTGATCCTAAAGCGTTAGTACGCGCCGTATCCCTCCCGGCTGCATTGCACCTAACCTTCCCCACCGATTCGAGACGTACATCCCTCGCTGCCGAACCCTGTACGCCGGACCCAAGCTCCATCGTCCCGCAGGTACGGTCCGTACGCTGCTAACGTACTGCACCGTGCCGTACTCAGAGCCGAGAAGCCGCAGTACGCTGATCCTCCCCGTACGCTGTACGGCGCCGAGAAGTGTCGCCGCCCATCCGCACCGAAGGTACGGCTCGAACACCGAACGCCACGGACTCTGCAAGCTGATCCGGGCCATCCGCACGTATCCCTGAAGATCGCGTACCAACGCCGCGTACCGGCGCCGCGACCCGACCAGACTGAATACGCTGCCGAACTACGACCCGGACCCATCAACTTGTCCCGCACTGTCCGTCGCGGACCCCACGAACTTAAGGTACTTTGTTCTGTTCGCACCGCAGCGTGCGCGTCACGGACCCCGGAGTCCGCACCGATTGTTTGACTCGTACTTTCCTTGTTTTTAATGCGGACGAGTCGCACATCCAGGTACGAACCGTACAAAGCCTGAAAAGAAGCAGAATTGAGTAAAAGAAGAATATTTTTGCATTTTAAGCCTTTTTGCAAGAACATTGAACTTTAAAATAATACTGTGGTCATTTTCATCGTTATTCTGGTCTTGTGCTAAGCCTTATATAAAGAAACCTATTTTTGATATAACCTTGACTGGTGTCCATTTGTGGGGTATCATTGCATTACTGTATGTGTTCACAAATGCTTAACCTATGACGCCCTGAGAATAGTCTTGACTGCTTGCGCCACACTACCTAAAGGGTGAGCTGGGGTTATTTGAAAGGGTGATCCCCTTATCCTGACTTAGAATTGAGAGTCCCTGCTTGTCGCAAGTGCATACCTGTGCCAACTAGAGACCCCCATTTCTAACTAGATGATTCACCTTTTGCCCACAATTTCTCTTGGATGTTGCGATTAGCAGTTCGCATCACAATTTGATCGCGGATAAAGTCATCATGTAGTGTGCCAAAGCGACAGGATAATGCTAAATGTTTTAGAGCAGCAACGGAATCTTCTACAGATTCTTCACTACCTTGTTTGCAATGAAAAAATGTGAATTTATTGACAGAAACACAAACTGTGAGTTTAAAGTAGTTAGACATATCCTCAAGTGCGTTGGTGTATATATCACTTTAATCCGCCAGTCTGGGTTTCTTGTTGATACAATTGTATATATTTTCTTCTTCCTTTCTGCAGTTAGATCTTCGTTGAAGGTAGAAATGTAGTTCTTAAAATATTTGAGCCATTCTTCCCATTTGAGAGAGGGATCACCTGCCGTGGGAATAAAAGGTAGTTGAGGAGAGAGGTTCCAAATATTACCAGAAGCCACAGCAGAGAGAGAGAAGGCAAGTTAAGAGGAAGCGAAAGAATGAAAAGAAAAGGAATAAAAACTTCCGAGGTGGTTGTAGAGCTATATGCAAAAAATTAAGATAAAAACTGATAAGCTGTATGCATCAGCGAGTAATGATGCACCAAACCGGTTACAAATGAAGATGAAGCACTCATTAAAAAAAAAAACAAAGCTGTGCGTATCAGCGAATAGGATTGGAACAGTACGCTTTGCTGGGAACAACAGGTTGCGTAAAATTGGATGATTTTCTGATAGCGCAGTGAAGGGCAATAGAATGTGTAACAAGGGATGAAATGGACACAATTAGAACCGGTAAATGACCAAGAAAAGCTGCAGGAGGTGAAATGGCACCGAAATATGAAAATGCTGACAGTATAAGTAAGTTGAATTTTGAAGAAGTCACAATAAAAATTGTAGGAATGAATAAAGCTAAATAGATGCACTTTGCAGTGTGTGCATCACTAAAGCAAAACCACAATAGTTGGTAACACAGCGTGTTACATGCACTGTATGAGAAACAGGTGGTATATATGGTGGCAACACAGCGTGTTACAATTTATTGGAAAATGCCAGGAATTAACTGGATGCGATTTAAAGTGTGCGCGTCACTGATGAGAAGAAATAGTCTCGTTGGTAAGTGTTACTGAAGATGGCCGCCACGTTTTCGACGTGTAGCCCAATCTAAAATGGCTGATGCGTGCGTGCGTTACAGTGATGTCACAGATTTTTGAAGATGTGCAGTAAGGCCTGTGAGAGGAGCTGAGGGGAGGCACTGCCACAGCGTAGGGTGAAGCAAACACACATGTGCGTGTGGGCAAAATAAGGCAAAGCAAGGCGCAGGAACAGTAGCGGTGAGACCGACCACGCTGAGGCAGACCAGCGGTAAGGCTGACGGCGGTGAGGCATGGCAGTGAATCGCAGATTGTGCAGATCTCACCGTGTATAGATGAAGCCGGAGTCTCTAGAGGCAATCGCCGCACTAGCAGAACAACGATCTGGTCACTGAGCAGGTAACGCTGAGACGATGCATGCCCACACAGGAGCAACAACGAGACAGGCAGCAGTGCACAAGGGGCACCAGCGGGTCCGTCGTGGTGTCAGGGCAGGTCATCGTCAGAATTGTACAGACCAAAGAGGCGTAGCAGGTAAGGAAAATAGTCTTTATTCAGTAAGTGCCCTGACACCGGAATGTGTGTCCTCTCGGTACAAGAAATCCACCTCAACTGTCTCTCCAACCGCCGTCTATGCCCAAGGTTCTATTGCAGAACCGATGGACGTAATAGAACCTTGGGCAAGCACTCATGGCCAGGAAGACAGCGCCTGGCAAGTACAATCAGCATGAGGCAATAAAACATATTATGGCCGTATTTAGATTGGGTATATAAAATGATGATGATACTGCAATTATACTGATAGGCCTTCATAAAAATAATCTCTGCACTACTTATAGTAATATTTCGTAAGAGCTACTTTCTCAAACCCTCTGCCTCTGCCATATGGTGAGGAGTTGATGACATCACTGATGTAGCCTTTGGCTGCGCACAGTGAGTGTTGGGTACAGGGCCTAGCCAATGTTTAGGCCCTGTACCCAACTTACCGCAGTAGTCAATTCGGGAGGGGTTAGCCATAGGGCCTGTTCCCAACCAGTGCCGCGCAGCTAACTCCTGGTGTGGAGAAGCTTTGACACGGGGAAGCAGGGTTGTCTGTTTGCCTGTGCTGCAGCCCCAAGCAAATTTGGGTCTATTTCAGTTTTTTCCATAATTTCTTTGTTAGGTGCAGTGATGTCATAGGGCACCAGAAGGGGGTGACTTTAGTTACGTTTTGTGCCAGAAACCATAACAGGCAAATTTCAATGCTTTCTGTGTATTTTTCAGTGAAGGTCATGGGTTCTTTTGTCTCTCACTTAATCACTGCCCCCTGCTATGAATGGCCTGTGCTCAGTGTGCATTGCACATAGGACCAGACATATGACTAGACTCTATGCCAAACCAGCTCCCAGCAGCCAGTCCCTCATTGGGCATAGCCTTCTATCATGGCCAGATGAGGTTGGCTGCAGGGCCTCATTCTGATCAGGTACTGACCCTGCGTGGCAAGCCCACACTGTGCTCGGCCTTATGTATTGACCATTTGGCTAAGCCTGCGACCGGGCCCTGCCTCAAACCTGGTGTGGGTAACCAACACCCACTGTGGATGGCCTCTGCCGAACCCACATAGCCCTCGCTCCAAGGAAATAATTTTTTTACATTTGTTGCACTATGTAGGGAACATCTGCATCCTTGGTTCTTCTTTCTCATCCACAGCATAGTACCTCCGGTGAAACAGTTCCCTCATTCTTTTCACCCACTTATTGCTTTTCAACTACTGGGGATTAGTCATTCAGGTGCATGGCCAGTAGTTGTTTCATCATTCCACTTGTGCCAAAGAGCACATCCTGGAATTTACACATTGCAGGTCCCAGATACACAGCTGCATGCCATATTTTGTGTGTTTACTTGCTTCCCTTTTCTGGGGTGTGGGAGCAATTTCCACACCAGAGATTCTCATGTAGAATGATCTGCTCTTCCACCCTTGGACGTTGTTGCCACTTCTAATACATCATCTTCTAGATGTACCATGGTAGATGGGTGGTCTTGACTGGTTCCTGCTGTTAGCTAGCTCTGACAATTTGTCATCCAGACATTTTAGACACACCAGGAACTTTCTTCCCACAGTCTCTAGGAAGAAAATGAAAATGGTGTCCTCCAAAGGGAGGGACCCTGTAGGGTATGGGCATGTTGATAGAAAGTGGGCTGTGAGCAACCAATCAGAAACCTCCTTTCTTTTTTGCTCTTTCAGGATTTGCTGATACTCCACTATTCATCCAACATAAACAATATTATAGTACTATGAGTAATTTTCTGGGACAATCTCTTTAGAGAGACTTCTTTATTGAGTTCTGCAAACCCATACATTTTTTATAAGTTGAGTTTGGTATGAAAATTGGTTAGAATATATGCTATGAGGGTCGGGTTTATCAAAGCGTAACTAAGAAGCTAGACCTGTAGTTGTACATTTAATTTTTCTGTGTTGTAAGCATTGTAGGAATCGCAGTTATCAGCACTAGAAGTGAGAATTCAGAGCATTCCAGATCCAGCCTTACTTTTTTAACGTGAACTGTGGGGCATCTGCAAATCCTTATAGACATTGCAGTGGTTTGATTAGTTCCTGAGAGTGTTTTGCTCCTCACTCAAAAAATTCTTAATTTACATGCAGAGATCATTGAGTTCTTTGACTTAGGAGATCTCTTCAGCAAAGGAGATTTTTTTTTTGCTGTGCTTTATTTTTAGTGGAAACAAAACGTTCTTCAAAAATGGCATATGGACAAGAAAATAAGGGAAGGACACATCCAGAAGGAAGAAATAAATTAAAAAGATAATCTGACGGCAGATACCTGGTTGCCAGAGAATCTATTGTATGGAAGTTTTTCACCCTTTCACTGGGTGAAAACAATTGTCAGCCAAGTACATAATGTGCACTTTGTATAATCATAAGCTCAGCAGGGGTAGCCAGGAAAAATATAACTTTGGAAGATCATGAGTTCCTAAGCATCTTGAAGCATGGTATGAAAGACAGTTCATTGTAGAAAAAAAATTGGGGAAGAGGGATGCTCTTCTCCAACCATGTCCTATGCCATCCCTGCTGCTGAGCAATTGTCGGAAGACATTTTATAGGAGGAACAGGACGTTTTTGGTCTGCTGGGTTGCACTCATTAATATGTGGCCACGGTCATCTGCAGTAGTGAGCAAAGTGCTGTGTTTGGCTGAAGCAAATCAGAGAATTCTAGAAGATTTGCAAATTTCTCCAACGTGGGCAGCCCCGGGAGGCCGCGACCGTTCGTGGTCATAAAGCTGCCGTTCAAGTAGAAAATCTCCTTGAGCGGAAGCAATATCAGCTTGAGAAGCTGCACCATCTGGCATGCATTGTGGTGCAGTTTGTGCTGATCTTTCAGCGCAGAACGAGCTCCCAGCACTAAATCATAGTGCAACATGCCTATTTACGCTCGTATGCAGAATTCCGTAGAGACTTTTTGTAACTGCGGTATTTGGCAAAGTTAAACTCAGTGAGTTCTGCCCAGGTCTAGTCATAACACTAGCACTGTTGTTGTTTCCCCAAAAATATCAAACTCACACAAACTATATGTATAAAAATAGATAAGAATATATGTTGGTTGTTTTGTATGTGAGTAAGAGAAAGAGGGTTACAAGGGAATGCCAACACCGGAGTGATCAGTGAGCATCAATGTCCGTTGCGCATGGCCTTTAGCAGTATGTAACGGGAATTGTCCAGATGGCCTGAGCACTGCACCCTGCGCCAATGTACAGCTGAGCATGGCAAAAGGCCTTTTGCAGCTGAGTCGTTGCAGCCACAGAGTGGTTGGGCACAAGGCCAGTCATTTGAGAAGTCATCAGGGATGTCATTTAACATGTCACGAGTGATGTAATATGTGAGATCATTAGGAGTGAATGGTGGGACATATGTTGGAGTTAGTTTACTAAACTAAAACTGGTGAATTTCAGTGTGTATTTTAAACACTAGTTCTTATCCATTTCAAATATATATACACAGACACAGCAGCCACCAGTAGGTAGTTATAGTTAGGTCGCTTTTCCATAGACTGAGCATCTTTTGATTTGCTAATAACTTTGGCCCCGTTTAAACTGCTGAACAGAATTCCACTATATTCGGCAGGAAGCTAGATCTTGTTCCACAGATTCGGTGTGAATTCATTCAGTAGGATTTGAGAAATTAAGGGTAAAAAATAAATGTCTATTTTGGCAATTGGGCTCTGAGAGAGTCTCGCAAGCCTCTTTCAAGCCCACAAAAATAACGCCCTGTGATTGAACAAGAGGCTTGTTTTGCCTGTGAGCCATCACACTCTAGTGGGAGCCTATGAGTCTAACGAGAGCGTGCATTCTGATTGACTATCTGTTGGAATGTTAGAAATTAAATTGCTGCAAATACTGTTTTATTTTGAAAAATTAGAGGTGTTGTGGAAATGAAATTAAAAAGCTATATAAGGGGGCAGCAGAGAGGCATGCTGTCCCCCTAAGTTGAGAGAGGTGGTGTCTAAGGGATAACTCCTGTGAAAAAAAATAAAAGAATATTGTTTTTAACTAATTTTTACGACCTCGCAGCACTCTAGCAAGATTGTGAATAGTAAAAAGACTTGTATGAGTTTTGAATATGTTCCATCAGTAGAAATGCATATTAAGGTCATTGTTTTTGAGAGGAAGTGTGGAAGAGATAAGTTCTGTAATGAGTAGATGGTTAATTCCTCTTTTCTCAAAAAAAAGTTACTATCCTGTGTGACTCTTGAGGGATCGTGATCAGTAGAAAGGAGTAGGTGATGTTTGAATAGACTGCAGAATTCACACTTGCTACTGTAGGAAGGAGTATTACTGGAGATGGTGTTTGTCAGCGTGTACTATTTATGCCAAGGTCTTGCAGAAGATGCTAGTCCAGGTACACACCCTACTAAACTCACACACCATCTGAGATAGAGGTCTCACTAGAGATCCTAGTTTTCTCCATTCAGCCTACCACGTGCACCTGTCATCTGAGAGAGAGGTCTGGAAGGACATGGTAGGCTACACACCCTACCACGCCTAGCCATCATCTACGACAGATGTCTGATAGAAGAGGGTTGTCCATGTACATACCCTAATACATACACCTGTGATATGAAAGAGAGGACTTAGTGGAGAGGCAGTCTCTCTCCATGCACCCTGGTACGCGAACCCATCATCTGATAGAGAGGTGTGGAAGGGGAGGGCAGTCAATGTTCACACCTTACTACGTACTCCCGTTATATGAGAAAGAGGTGTGAAAAGAGAGAACAGTCCTTGCAGACACCCTAGTATGCATACCTTTCATGTAAGAGAGGGGTCTGAAGGAAGAGGCCAGTCTCTTTTCACACCCTACTGTGCACACCCATCATCCGAGAAAAGGGTTTCGCTGAAGAGACCAGTCCCTCAATGCACACTACTATGTACACCTGTCATTTGAGACAGAGGTCTGAATGGAGAAGCCAGTCTTTCCATACACCCTACTAAACACACCTGTCATTTAAGAAATAGGTCTCAGTGGAGAGGATACTCCATCCCACATACTACCATTTCCCTAGTTTTAGTGATTACAGTACACTCTCTCAAGAGTAGCTCACAAGCTTCAGAGAGTGAAGCTTGTTGCACAGACATGTGCGATCTCACAAGACCCTCACGAGAATCTCCTATGCTATGTATGGGAGCCTCATGGCTCTCGTGAGTGTCTCGCGAGAGTCATCAAGAAGTAAAAAAAAGGGGTACATAGTAGAAACAACATACATTATAAAAGTATAGGGTAGCTCTGAAAAGACGTTTTTCAAGTAACATTTTGAATAGCTTTATTTTTTGGTGTTTTTAAAATATTTTTGTATTTTTATTTAAAAAGGGATTAAAAAAACAAGAAACAGAGTAAAAAAACAAAACATTTCCTTCAAAACAAAGAGAAAATTGTAGAAAAAGAAAATGTTTTTAAAAAACTACTGCCTAGGTGGACATTTATGATCCTGGACAAGCCTAGCCCCTGCAGCCCTGCTTGCCTCAGAAGAATAAATAATCTGCTTGAATAAGCATCAAAAAAGTTTTTTTTTAGATAAGCAGAGTTGTTATCTACTTGAGCGGTGCATACCTGGGCAGGCACAGTGTTTCTAGTTTGAAAAGATGTGGATGTCCCTGATGAGTTTTCAAGCTCTGCAGCACGGGCTAACTCAGCCCGAGCAAGGTGCTCAGCCCGAGCAAGGTGCTCAGGGTGCATAACTCTCAAATGTCGCCACATCCCAGTGGTACTCATGGAATAGTGCTTGTTCCAGCTTCCACTGCTGAACTCTTTTTTGCATATGTTACGAATTACATATTTGTAAGACACTTTTCCCACCAGGTCTCATCTGAAAAAATTGTCAGACTAAGGACTCCCTGAATGGCTGCGGTGGCTGACTTGCAGGAACAGGAGTAGGGTTCTCATCTGACTCAGATGATGACATTCTGATAACAGAAAATCAGCAAAGTCACAGAGGTAGCCAAAAAGGTGTAATCACAGAAAAACTCAATAGACAAAAGAGCAACAAGGAAGAATTCTTTCGTTGCTAAATAAAGACATCCATATGAACCAATCACAATGTCTTTCCTCACCCAGGCGTCTCTCGGTTGTCTTGCAAGAGGCCGGCGAGACCGTAAAAAGCAGAGAATTTTCTTAATATCTCAAATTCAACAATACATCAAATGTTTTTCTACTTTAAACAACCCTTCACTTCTTACTTTCTTCAAAACTGCAAAAATAAGATGCTATGAACTTAATTCCAAATGTACGATCTCTCAAGCGGATTCCGAGAGCTGGACAGGAAGTACAGCCCCCTTGCAGTCCTTGCAGAAGATTGTGTGTTCGGCTCCCAAGATCATCTCACAAGAGCCATAAGTTTTCAAACAAAATAATGAATACAATATACAAACTGCATGACTTTATAATACAATAATAACTGACCAGGTGAAAAAGAACATTGTACAACAGATTAGTACAAAATGTATAACTCAGCGATCTTGCAAGACTCCTGCAAGAGCAATCACACACCTTAAAATAGTAAAAACACATAGTTCACAAAGACTATGAAAACTATTCTGGGAATATTTCTGTATATGTGGGTTACAAAAACTAAGAAGTTAAACATTCTCAGCACATTGCTGGAGTAGTTAGTGTCTATGTATTTTTAAATATATATATTTTTTAAAAGACCTAGAAATTCACTGAAAAAACAAAGGTTACAGTAACCTTATATTTTGGTGTAATAATAATACACATTTTTGATTTTAAAAACCTTAGAAATTCACTGAAAAAAACAAAGGTTAAAGTGATGTTATAGTTAGGTGAATTTCTTTGAGCCAGCGTTAACTTATTAAACTAAAAAAAACACAAATTCAGAAGTTATGGTTAGCAGTACCAACTATAACT
The DNA here is from genome assembly GCF_964204655.1 of Triturus cristatus. Taxonomy (NCBI): domain Eukaryota; kingdom Metazoa; phylum Chordata; class Amphibia; order Caudata; family Salamandridae; genus Triturus; species Triturus cristatus. The sequence continues at coordinate 875,241,866 of NC_140588.1, forward strand.
TGTACCCCCGCCTTGTACTACTTATGACCTCACATATGATATTGCTCATGACTGGTTGTATGACATCCCTAATGACGTCACTGATGGCATCATCCAAGCTTTGTTTTCCCGCATATTACTGTATATAAATGCTATAGCTTTACACATACTATAGTTCACATTCGCAATCAACCCGATATATGGGAAACCCTCATTAATGATGGTATTCAGTCTGTATACAACTGTCCAGAGAAACCCAAAATAGTAAATGCCAATTCCAAAACAAATGACCTTCTATGGACAGCTTTTATCTGTATGAAGACCCTGACACCCACTGAAGCTATGTTCAGAAATGACGTTGATGTCACTAGAGAAGTGAGTACTATAAACAGTGTTTTCTCTATGGAGACAGTTCTCTCTATACCACACTGTTTGCAAATAGCGAAACTCTCATGAAATATACACCACAGAGTATTGAAATTAATCTACTAAGAACAGCGTACATTCTATGCAACAGTTGTAAAAAACACCGTTTGCTAAAAATAAACAACATCTGAAGGTGCTAGAGATCATCCTACCTGCACTCTTCATACTGTGGTAAAATCTTTACAAATAACCCTTCTTCTGTAGCAAAACAAGCACACATACATAGGTTAGTAATAGGAGCACACATTCTTCCAAGTTAAGTAAAAATAATCATGCTGATATGATTCTCTCCCTTATACCTCAGGGCTGCTTATAAAAGTTAGTATCTACTACGCAGAATCTTTCTCCTTCTGGAAACTTTTTCTGCAGAACCAAAAGGTTGTCTGGAGCATAATAAATACAAGTCAACTGTCACTTGCACTCAGAGTTACTATTGAATGCAAGCATTTATAATGGGTTCAATACCTCTACACACCTATGGTGTATTAGGACCACGCGTTTTGTAAACAATTATACCGATTAGCTGGACACAGGTTGTACAAAATTCAGTAGAAAAGTAATATGGTAGTTACCCACCACTGTTCAAACTATACAACAAACTAACACTCATTGTATGATGTCATCAACAATGTCATTTGGGATGTCATCAGTGATGTCCAAAATGATGCCATAGGACATGTCATTAGTGATATCATATGTGAGGTCATAAGCAGTGCGTGATGGGGGCAGTGCTGCTAACTACAACTGCTGAATTTCTGTGCTTCTTTTTTTTCAAAATATTATCAATGTCACTGAGAATGTCACCTAACTATACCGTTACTTTAACCTTTGGTTTTTTTTCACTGAATACCTGTATATATATATATACACACACACACGCATGAACGCCGGCACGTGCGTGCGCACACACACACACACATATGCACACTAAAATAAAACCAGAAACGTTACAGGGACCTTATAGTTAGGAAATAGAATTTCAAAAACCTTGGAAATTCAATGAAAAAAACAAAGATTGCAGCTTTATACCACAAATGGCACGTGATAACAGATGTTTTCGTGGACAATGTAATACAGGACTTAAAAAATCTGCAGTACTAGCGCAGCACAACAAAAGAGAAAATTCAACCCCCAAGAAATGCAAATTCAAAGGACGATAAAGAGGATCTAAAATGAGGATGGAATATTGGTAAAACCCTCAGATAAAGGAGGGAATGTCGTTCTCTGGGGACGAGACGCATATAAGAAAGAGGCACTAAGTCAACTTGAAAATAGAGAGTGCTATAAACAGATTGAAATGAAGGATTCCGAATCTGTTAAGGAAAAATTCTTTGGCAACAAGAGGAACTGCTAACCTGAGATGAACATATGTTTATGAGGTAAAGCAATCCAGTGATACCAGTCTTCTAGATGGTACCAAAGGTGCATAAAAGTATTAACGGTCCACCAGATAGACCGATCATATCTTCATGTGGAGGCTTACTTGAAAATGTGCCAAAATATATTGACTATTATCTTAACCCAATTGTGAAATCATTGACATCATATAAGAGACTCCACCGATTTCTTAAAACACATTTATGATATAAGATGGTAGGATACTATGGTTTTGTTAAGACTGGACATTGCAACACTCTACAAAAGTATAAGACACGATGATGGATTGAGAGCCACAGAATATTTCTTAAATACAAGACCTATGAGATTCTTGAAAGCCTTTGTCTTTATAAGCATGTTTTATGGGGGGGCTTTAGTGAGATTATGAAAGGTTGAATCACCGGGTGTTGTAGGTTTATATTCATATTTACGTTCACTTTGATTTAAATTCAAATGACACTGTTAGTTTGCATTTAGCAGCTGGTTTAGATGTGTTTTTTAAATTTTCAGTCACCCCTGACGAAGGACCTTTGTGGCCTGAAATGCATTGGGTGGAAATTATATGAGTCTACTTCATACGTAAAGTTTACCACGTGTCGCTGTTGAAAGCCCGGATGGGCGCACAGAAGACATTTGAAAATTTAAAATACAGAACCATGTTGGAATCAATCACGCTGTCCTCGCTGTGAGTGAAAATGTATGGATTAACTGTGGAAACTAAAAATTATGACAAGCATACTGGTTTACTTTTTTTGGATTAAAATTGGAGTATAACATGAGCAGCAGTTCACCATGAGGATAAAATCCTTCATTTAGCAGTGTGACTGATGGGGGCGTAAATATGCGCCCTATTGGTGCTTCATCACTTTTAAGAAAGTAGGCGTTTTCTTGTTTAACCATTCTGTGTGCCTCTGCCTGGTTGTGGATTGACTGTCTGGTTTTGGAGTGGCATGGCCTGGGGATGTGCACTGTAGACAGCCACTGGGGGGTTTGAGGTGTGCCTGGCCCTTTCTGGATGACTCAAAGCTGAGCTGAATAGACCTTGGCTACATTTAGATTGGTGGGAGGAGTTTCCCTTGCACCTGAATAGGACCGGTCTCCATTGCACAATGCTGTTTCCACCCCCTGTGGTCATACTGCTCCTGTGAGGACAGAACTAGTTTGGACTGAGCTCAGAGACCCCTGTACAAAGAAGAACCAAGACAAAATGATGGGGTATAAGTAGTGGAACTAAAAACCCCAGACTTTAGTTCACTTCTGTACTCAAGAGGAACCTTTGACAAGAAGAAGAGCTGGAGAGGTGTGAGGAGGAGTACTGCCCCTTTGCCTTGTTCTTTGTGGGGTTGACCTGCAGTTGCTGCTTCTGCAAAGAAAGTACAAAGACTGGAACTTTGCTAATTAACCTGCTTGAAGAAGAATTTCCAATGGCCTGTGTGTGCTGACCTCCAGTTCTGAAGTCTCAGGAATACAAAGACTTCAACCCAGATCCCCTGAACTCCATTGCTGAGGGTTCTGATCTGCCAGGAGGTACCTGTTCCAGTAGTGGGCCTCTGGAGGCTCTTCCTGCTGTTGAGAGCTGGAAGAAACCTAAGAGAAGCAAGAAAAGTAATCTCTGACGCCATCAGCAATGCCGCGACCTGCACTAAGGCCAGGGTCCCCACTTGTGAAGTGCACGACGCACCACCTGGCCTGCACCGCAGCTCCAACATCCTTCGACGCATGCAGTTATCGGCCTTCCAGACGCCAGCGCTCGCATCAACTCTGTCACCGCCAGCATCCAGTTATCGCGGTGCCGATAATCGCCAAGGGTGACTCCACGAACTTGCTGACTTTGCTTTGCCTCACCAGAACCGATGCCTCACCGCCGAAGCAACTGATTTCCCCTGTCCTGGATTCAACACGTCACCTCCTCACATACACTGCGCTTTGCTTACCTTCTGGCAGCCAGGAAGCTGGCCTCGACCTCGGTACCAAAGCCTCACCTCCAGGGCAGCGTCCAGCGACTTTTTTCCAAGGTACTGTTTGTTTGGGGATCCGTGTGAATCCGTGCCTGACGCTGCACCCCTCGCGATTGGCACCGTACTCTGGATTTATTGGTGTCACAACATCGTAAGAGCCCCAGGTGGAGCTATTTGTTTTCTACAAGCTTTGTTTTGGAAAGAACTGTTTTTGAGTGCTATTTTACTACATGTATGTTGGACTTTTGTCTTTTGCTCTGGGAAGGGAGCGGTGCAGCCTCCCTCCTCTTTGGGGGGAAAAAACAGACATTGGGGATAGGGTTCCCAGGATCTAATGAGGGGGTAGGAGGGGGCATGCAGTCCCCCTCCCCTTTAAAAAACATACAATCCATGGTTCTCCTTTTTAATTGCTACTGAGTATACAAAGGCTCCAAATCACCTGCAAGCTCCACCCATTTTACCCACCCCTTCCACGTTAGTAGTATTTGAAAAATAATCCAAAATCCGTGATGTAGATGAATGAATGCATCATTGATTTATTGGAAGACATTCTCTTCTGTATTGACTGTCCCAAGATGAGTGGGTTCTTTCTTATTGTCTGCTGGTCTGAGAGCAGAGTCTACGATCTCCCTTTTAATTGCCGCTGACTATGCAAAGGCACCAAATCACCTACAAGCTCCGTCCTTTTGGCCCGCCCTTTCCAGTTAGTACTATGCAACGGTGTTCCTGCCATTTTCAGGCTGACGGACAGTGTGTTTTCTTTACAATTGTACATTGAAAAGCAATCTGAAATCTTTGATGGGGGTGACTGCATTTTTGATTTCCTGGAGTACAATCTCTTCTGTAGTGACTTTCCAAGACAAGTGGGTTCCTTCTTGTCATCTTCAGGTCTGAGAGCAGAGATCAAGGTTCTCAATTTTAATTGTTGCTGATTATGAAAAGGCACCAAATCACCTACAAGCTCTGCCCTTTTAGCCCGCCTCTTCCACGTTAGTAATAAGCAAAGGCGCTGGCTCTGCGTAGGTTGGCCACAGGGCCTGCCGCAGGCCAGCCCCTGTTGGCTACTGCCTGCTGTGCACAGCCAAAGGCCGTATGCAGTGTGGGGGTTAGCTGCCTGTTGCCTTGCGAGACGGGTGATGGCTTCAAGTATCTATTTTTGGTCAAAACCTTAGAAACTCACTGGAAAAAACTAAATTTAAGGGGCATTATATTTACGTGAATATTTACGGTTTGAACCTAAAAAACACAGTAATTCACCAGTTATAGTTGGTTGAGCTAACTATAACTTGCGCCCTACCATGCACTGCTTATGAAATCACATATTATACCACTCATTACATGTTCTATGACATCATTTATGACATCATTTATGACATCAATGATGACATCACTGATTACATCATCCCACGAGATGAGCTAGGGTATTTGATAGTTTACATGGTAGCGGGTAACTACCAAATTGGCTTTGAATTACTCTGACCTGAAGATATGTTTATAAACACATGGATGACAAAACAAATGCATATAAAAAGGAAGAGGATTTGAAACAAAAACGCATTGGCAAAGTAAAGTATTGACCTACCTGCCTTGACACTGAATCGCGCTTCTCTTGAGGCAGATGTGCACATATGATCAGCCAAAATTGCCATGACTCACAGAGAAATGTCTGAAGTGTGCGCACCAATTGCCCCATGCAGGATGCTCTTCTGGGCAGAATCAAAATGTGCGCTGCAACTAAACAGACTATTGGATAAATAGGACTGACCCAAAGTCCCTCAATCTATGTCGTTTTTTTATTGCATGAGGCTAGCCTAACAGTTAAAGCTGACTATGAGCGCCTTCAATCAGACCCCTGCTCGTTTGGCCAGGACCATGGGATTATAAATATCCCTCGTCCCTGACAGGCCAGGATGGATTAAAAAAACATTCTCCGGCCTTGGTGAGTGGTGAGGGAAGGATACATGGCCCATACTACATTGCTTTATCCATGTGTATAAGGGGTCACTTTCCTCCTTATTCAAGGCTAACTTATGGGGAGGAGTTAATTCACAAGTTACACATGTATTGGTAGAATGCAAAGGTCAAATTCCACGTTGTTGTAAAAGAGCAACTTAGCTAGCTCATAAGTCACTACTTGATGAAATGAATGAAATGAAAGCCGGATTTATAAAGTACACGCTACTCCGAGGGGTGTCCCGCGCAAATGCAGTAAAGGGTGCTGGATGATTACTACACTTAGTTTGAGAAAAAAGTTTCAGAGTCAGTTTGATTGAAGGTCCGGTGGGGGTTTATTCCAAGCCAAGGATCCCAAATAGGAACAAGCATTTGCAATGCAGTACGTCTCGCATTTGCGAGAGTTTAAAGTATTGGCATTGTAAATGACAATGTCTTTTACTTATCGGTTCAAAAAACCAACACATACATAAAAGGCATTGCCATTTACAATGCCAATAGCTCAAACTCTCGCAAATGCGAGACCTAGTGCATTGCAAATGCTTGTTTCAAAATAGACTTTGTTTGCCGGTGTGAGTTGAATTGGTACACAAAAGAAAAGAAAAAAGTAGCACTGAAGGGGAGAGCAACAGGAAGTGGGGGTTGTGAGGAATAACAGAGGGCAGGTGGGTGAAACAATATGGGGGCACGGGTGGGGGAAGGAACATGGGAGTGTTGGGAGAAAACGAAGAGATGCTGCACTGGACGTATTGTGCAAGAAGGGTGGTGATTAGGTGCCTTGGGACGGGTGAAGCATACAGGTGAAACGGGGAGAGTAGTGTGAAAACGGAGAGCTTAACAGGAAAAGGGTGTGATGAGATCTGGCTTAAGGGCTACAGCTGCCACTTTTGGAACCTCGTTGGAGTCCCGGCGTTGGTTCAACACCCTGTAATTCTGGCCAAGTCACTTAATCTCCCCGTGCCTAAAGTAAAATGAATGTGCCCTTGTATAATGTAAAGTGTTGATCTTGTAAAGCGCTCCAATACCTTCCGGTGAGTTCAGGCTATACAAAAACTGAGAAAAAGTAGTAAACATCACCAGAAAACGGCCTAAAAACACAGAATAGTTTGACATACAGATGTCACTTGCATTGAAACGCAGGCTCTCTAAATAGATACTCATACATGTATGCGACTTAGAAGTTGCTTTCAGAGGCGTGCGCAAACAGTCGCTCCAGCTCTAGGATAACAATAAAATACAACTAGGATCTAATTTTGGGAACGCACAGACCCCTCAACTCCTAATCACGCGCTGCACTCCTGCTGACAATGATTATTAGGCAGTGGGTGAGGCGCCCTGCACAGAGTGTTTGCATGTGGCACAAGACTCCTCCGGCCAGGCAGAAGTAAATTTGGTCTCTGGCTCTTTGTGAGCCATTCTTGCAGGGCACAAAGTAGTAACTTTAAGGCAGCTGCCTGTAGCATGCTTACTTGGGCTGGAGCTGTAGGGGTCCAGGATGAAAAAGATCGCTCCGGAGAAACTCAAAGCCATTCGATCTTTCTGGGGGGAGCAGACTTAAAGGTAGGGAGCGGGGAAGGGCTGGTCTGCTTTCCTTGTCGGTGTTTTTGCTCTGGAACACATGAGGCTGGAGGAGGAGGAGTGAGAGTGGGAAGCTGCAGATAGCCTCTTGCCTCCACCTCCTTCACATACATTGGCAACAGGGTGTGGGTGCGGTCTTGGCATCAGCTCATCTCGTTGATAATACAAAATTCAACATTAATGCCGTGTTTAAAAAAAAAAGAAAATCCGCCGGCAGAGAGCGTTTGTTTTGGAGGCAAGAGAAAGTGATAACCAGTGAGTTCCCCCCAAAATGTTAAGTGCACATAAGCTTCCTGGCGCCTTTTAAACAATGAACCAGAGCGACTAAAATAAAACTGAAAGAAACTTATAAAAAAGAGTATGTGCGTGTTTAAAATACACAATGCATTACTCGAGCAGAGGAAAAAACAAGTTCCGGCGTCCTGTGAGTGCTGCATGGGGCAGCAGGCACCCTTTGTAAAAGTGAAAGCGCGCATGGCGCACTGCAAATACAACAAGGAAGTAGTCCCTAAATGTAATAATACCAGCCCAGCAGCGTAACTAAACAGTAGTTGGTCGGTGCCGCTTCCCGCAAAACGGAAGAAAAACAGAAGTGACGTTTTGCATTGCGAGCCAACCATAAGCAAGCTAACAACAGTAATGCAACATTAAACAAATGGCGAGCAGCAGGACATATTGGCCGCCAATGGGCGGAGTTTCACTCCACAATACAGATTAGTTGATGTCTCGGAGAGACAGCCGATCCGCGCTGCCTAGGCGAGACCTAAAAAGAGCGGCCGTCTGCTTTCAAAAGGTGTATCCTGGGGATTTGCACAAATAGTCTATTGGAAGACCGCTGTTTCTTGTAAGGGCAATACGAAAGTATCCTGGCCGACATCTTGGCCCTTCTAATGTAACGCTTTAAAAGTAAAACGTAGGGTTTTGAAAAAAATGTATGTAATGAAATATAAGTCTTCAACGGGAGCTTCAGCGATATGCGAGCAGCAGCATTTTTGTATTACCTGTATTTTACTAGCTAATGCGAAAGACTAAGGTGCATTTGCAAGGCAGTGTGTAGAGGTGGTGAAAAAGTACTTCGCTACAATCAGCCTCACTTTGGCTCTGGCAATAGACCCTTCTTCTTACAACAAAGCATCAGCAGTAATCTCCAGTATATTCTATATAATAGAAATCTACAGTCTTTATTCTACTCTCCAGTGTTTTAATACTTTTCTAGTCCGGTGTTTCTCACAGTATTGCTCATACCAGGTCCCTATAGGGTGCAGCACAATGCACAACTGCTCTTTTATTTTGACATTTATAGTAATATATGTATGCATACCAATGTTATTTATGTTTCATTTTTTAATGGTTTGCTGTCAATGTTGCATACTCAAAAAGATTATGGACCAAAAAAGTTTAATCCAAATCTTACAAACTGGTTCATAAAGTATGCTATGTTTAGCAGTAAATAAGATGCCAAACTCAGCATATACTACATTTCAACTGCAAAGGTATTATTTGTGGTGGTAGCAAGACAAACTAAGAAAAACATAGACATGAGCCACTTAACTGTGTTTGAGGGGCAGCAATGAAGTACAAAGCACAAAAGCCAAAATCCTTTACTACTGAGGCCCACTTTGCACAGCACAAAGCATTTATTTTTAACAATAGGAGACGCGGGTGCACTTACCCTGTTTGCTCCACGGCGCACCGTCAAGATGAGTGCCTGGTGCAGACCAGGATAGTGTGCCCTATTAAAATGAATGTGCTGTCCCAAAGGCAGCGCATTCTGTAAAATTTAGAGTGGCTGCTTCCAGGCTACTCCGTGTTTCTCTGTGCAGGGAATATGCCACCTGCACTTTAAAGAGGAGAGAGAGATTACCTTGCATGCAGGTACATGAGTCACTGCACCTGACTGCAGGGGGATGTCTGGGGTGGTCCATGGGATCCATTTTCCCCCTCCAGAGGGCTGTCCTCAGGGGGCGCATTCACTGTGTGCCACCTTTTAGCAGTGCACTGCCAGTGCACCTCCTAAGGGCATATTTACCTCGGTGCACGCGTCCAAAATATGGTGAAGGCGCAGAAGCAAAGTGATTCCTTCATTCACATGTGGCCATGCCCCCATTCAAATCCGGGAACACCCTCTGAAGATAAGGTGGTGCTACATGTGCTCCTGCGCTATCAGTATTACAGAAAGGGCAGCACAAACGTCTGCAGATCTTTCTGTGAAATCATTTTACCCGGGGGCACAACAGTGGGCACCCATGCCCTTTGCACCCTTTGGGAACTATTTATCTTAGGGCCACTGGGGTTATCAATGGGAAACCACAAACAATGATACAACCTTCTTTCTACGAATTTCTGCTGCTTTACTAAGACACTTTTATGAGGCGTTTTCCTATAACCAACTGTGTCATTCCTCATACTCTCAGCAACACTACATACCTAAGTGCTGCAATGCACACTGCACCATGTTTGGAGCATGTCTCTGAACCCAATATGCCTCTACCAACATTTGTCACATAGGACATACTAAATTGACATAGGACATACTAAATAGAAATAGGGGAGCTCAAGCCAGGCACAGGCATACGAGTAACCGTCTGTCACTACACTACTGCGGCATCCCTCCCACAGCGCCATGAAACCGCCTTGTGTAAGTCCACTCTACAAATGATTTTAACATAACATGCCTGTAGTCTGGCTCAGCCGGAGATCCTATTGGAACCTCGAGCCCATAATGAGCTGAGCTTTCATGAGGCTTCTGTTTGCCACCCTCCCTCCAATCAGGAGGTGGCACTGTGGCCAGAGCTGCCGACTTTGGTACTGGGGAACCAGGTTCGGCTATCTGAGTCGGCTTAACATCCTGTGAATCTGGGCAAATCACTTGTTCTTCCTGTGCCTAAAAACAATGCATGTGCCCTTGAGTAATGTAACTGGTGCACAGTGAAAGCAATTCGATGCCTTCAGGTACAGTTCACACAATTAAAAACGGCAGAAAAATACACAACAATGTAAAAACAATGCCTAAACACAAGGAAAGACAAATATAAACCCATTTCGGTTTGTACAAATTGAAACCAGAAAACCTCAGAAAATCACTATCGCATATGCAAGATCAGTTGTACCAAAATGTAGTATGCTTGATTTAATAGACTCAAACTCTGCTCTATAATAATCTGGTCCACGTACAGGGCTTATATGACAATTGTGTTGCCTCTCAGTACACTAATGGGTTGCATTTAAAAACTATACTTTTTAATAAGTAATTCTGAGTGCAGTACTGTATTGCGACGTATCAATGTCAAAATTTCACATGTTAAAAAAATACACTTTGTTGTACTTTGAAGCAACTTTATTATATTGTACCCGATGTTTGTTGTGTGATTTACATAGAAAACATTTTCAAGACTCAGCTCAAGTACGGGTTGTAAGATCCGAGCCAGACCCTCAGCTCAGCTCTGGCTCGGCTCTCCCTGTTAATTTTTTGGCTCGCCCACCTTTAGTGCTACATCCATAACTCTCCCGACCATACACTCCAAAAAGGCAAAATTCACATACAACATGCACAAGGACAGAAACATTGAGAAGGGGGATTTGGGTCTCACATTGGCTTTTTTGCTTCAGCTACCTTTAACGATTGGCTGGTACTGTTGTCCAACAGTTTGGTATCATCCCACTTAATTTGACGGTTGTCTTCTTGTTTTGTTGCATGTCAAGCTTGAAGTACTGATAGGGCAAAGCAGTTTGTTTTTCTTTTCATTTTCTTGAACAAAGTTCTATTAATTATGAAGTCTTTTGAAAAGCTCTTTGCTCTGCAGTGGTTGCTTCACGGCATGGATAAGAGGGATGTGCAAAGTATAAATATTAGATTGTAAAACTTTGTGAGCCATCTGAAGGTGTCTGGTGAAGCCCTTCACTAGTGAACAGTACTGTCTGCAGCCAGCTCCTCCCTCAACTAGCCTGATACGTTTGCCGGAGCATAGTGAGATGCGCCTTCCCAGAACCTAGGCAGCCTGATGTTATACTCCTCTGGTCCTCCTCCCACTGCTCACCTCTTGCCAAGCAGTAAGAAACGCAGGATAATATTGGGGCGCATCAACCTTTGGGGAGAGGATGTAGTCTTACGGCTAGAGCAGTCGACCTCGGAGCTGGGGAACTGAGTTTGAGTCTCGGCAGGGACGCTCATCTTCATGTGATTCTGGGAAAATCACTAAATCTCCCACGCTTAACAAAAATGAACGTGTCCGTCTGTAACTAAACTGGTGCTCATGTAAAGCGCTCTGATACCCAATGCCTTCGGTCAAGTTTGCGCTATATAAAACTCTACAAATGTATTTTTGTTTAAAGAAGATTGTTTCTTCTTCACCAAACAAAACAATGTTGTCCGCTCTTTAATTACTTTAACTGGTGTTTCCTGTGCTTCTGCTTCTTTCTACCACTTCAATCAGCTCTTTATTGCAAGCGTTAACACTGGCCACAAGAAACCTGTAAATAAACACTTTTCTAGCAAAAACATTCTGGAGCAATTGAATTTCCAGTCTCAATCTTTTGGGAACAGTCATAAAAAGTTAAACTAAAAGACAGAGGATAACCAGAATGAATTACCAAATAATGTGTTCAAAATGTAGCTTGCAAGCATGAATTCGGTCAAGACAGACACACCATTTAATTCTTCACAGGTTGATATAATGATATTTGTCGCTGTGTCCATGGCAGTGCCTGGAGCCTCCTTCTCAATCCCCCTGTCTGAAATGACATATGTTGGGGTTTCACAGCAGTAACAGAGCCTCAATGCACTGGTCCCTCTGCTCAGAGTCCCTGCATCCTGTTTTCCACCAAGGCCCAGAGCCCTTCAAGCTTGCGGGTGATGCTGCCACTACCCCGTCTCCTGCCCGCTCTACCCTACCCTACTCTCCCATATATTTCACACCCCTCCCAGAATGCATGCAGCCTGATGCGATGCTGCCACCAGCCCGCCTACTGCACCAGACTTCCTCTCCAACCTGTGCTTAGGTCCCCTCCCAGAGCCCCATCAACGCACATGATGCTGCCACCAGGCCTGCATACACCCGCTTTCTTATGCCCAGTCCCTGCTATCTCCTGAAGCATGACCCGTCAGTTACACCAGCCCCTCTCCCACCTGGTGTCCCCTTCAAAGTCCCCGTTCTGTTTCCTATCAGATATCCTATTTCCCAATAAACAATTTTACAGTTAGCTTCATTTTATTTATACTGCGCACCAAATGCAGAAACAAACCCAAGTTCTTTGTGTCCACAGATAAAAAAAAACATATCTGAGATGAGGCATAGTACAACAGACAAACATAACTCTATATGACTAACAGTAAGGTTTTTTTTAAAAAAAAAGACTGATCAATCAATCAGTAGATTTGTAGAGCTCTTCTTGTCACTAGTGAGGGTATCCAGACTCTGGCAGGGTCCAGTTGATTAGTGAAATAGACAGGACTTCAGGGACTTTCTGTACTCTGGAAGAGATGGGGAGGTCTGCAGATGAAAGGGTAGCTCGTCCCATGCCCCTCCATTGACCTCTGTATCTGCTATGTTGGATGCGTGGGGTGAGGGTTAGAGAAAGGGAAGCGGAACAGAGGTGTCTGGTGGGCTGATGGAAGTCCAGGCAGTGGTTCAAGTAGGCGGGTCCGCAGTTGTGAAGAGCGATGGATTCATACGTCAAGTGCTGGAACTGGCATCCTTTCTCTATAGGGAGCCAGTGGCGCTCTGGGGTAGTGGGTGATGTGCAATTTTCTAGGGAGATCCAGGATGAGTTATAAATATCTGCTTCCTCCAAGTGGGAGCTGAACCATGCAGGAAGACGGCTTGGGCTGCAGGGATGCCCCGTTGTACCCCAGTGTGTTCTCCATGGGTGCCCCAGGTGGCCACCCAGGCAGCCACCTATAATTGATATGGGCCCGGGTGATGTGGTTCTCAGGGCCACAATAGACTCGGCCACGTTTAAAAACTGATGGTCCTGGGGGAATCAGGTCCCCATGGACGAACGAGGCTCTAGGAGGAGGAGGTTTCGCATGGCCCCCATCTCCTTTAAAAAAAAAAAAAATGGCCCCAGGGGATGAGATCCCCGGTGCCTAATAAGTATCAAAGAGGGGGGCCATGCGCCCCTCCCGTTTTAGTGCATTTGGCCCCGAGGATTGGGGCCGCCGAAGCCTATTAGGGCTTGGGATGGAGCTGAATACCCCCCGTCTCCTTAGAATATAGCCGGGGCAATGAGGTGCCTGGGACCCAAGAAGACTCATTGAGGGGGCCTCTCATTTTTTATTGTATTTTGCCCCAGGGGTGGGGGTCTCCTGGGCCTATTAAGGTTTGGGGAGGTCACTGCAATCTCCCCTAGATTTTGGCCCCGGGATCCAGAAGGTTCGGGAGGGGGGGCCATGTGGCTTCTCCCGTTATTATTGTATTTGGTCACGGGGATGGGGTGCTCAGGACCTTTTAAGGCTCAAGGAGGGTGGCTGTATGCCCTCCTCAATCAGGGGTTGGTAAAGCGCAACTACTCATCTGTGAGGGTCTCAATGCGCTAGAGGGCGGATAATATAAATGTTTTGTCCAAAGGCCTACCCTACGCTGTGCACGCAAAAAAGTTGTGCACGGTGTGGGTTGGTAGTCTGCTGGGGGGTTTGGTGACAGGGCTTAGTGGCAGGCCAAGCCCTGTGGCCAGCACCCTACTGCACACGTCCAAAGTGTGTGTGCAGAGTGGGCTTGGTTGCCTGCGGGGAGCTAGAAGCATGGCCTGGCTGCAGGACAGGCCCTTAGGCTTGGGGCTGGCGGCCTCCATGTGGCTGCCTGTAAATAGTTGGATGCACCAACCCCATGCTGCGTGACAAAAGGCTGTGCGCAATGTGGGGTTGGCTGCCAGAGTGGGGGTTAGAAGCAGAGGCTGCCTGCAGGACAGGCCCTGTGGCCAAACCCCTCCTGCCGCAGATGGACAAAGGGTGGGCGCTAGCTTTACGTATGGTAATAAAATACTTCTTTACATTAAAACAAAACAAAAACTAGAAATTCACAGGAAAAAACAAAGGTTAAAGTAACGTTATAGTTAGGTGTGATAAAAAGATATATATTTTTAAAACAACCCATAGAAATTCAATGAAAAAACACAAAGCTTAAAGTAACGCTATAGTTAGGTGCATACGTCAGTGATAACATTAAAGATTTGGACAAAAAAAAGGTCATAAATTCACCAGTTATAGGTATCAGAGCCAACTATAACTTTAGCCCCTGACATGCACTGCTTTTGACCTCACATATTACATCATTAATGATAAAAAACTCATACATTCACAAATTAAAGTTAGCAGAGATAACTATAACTTGCACCTCCACCATGCACTGCTTATGACCTCACATACTACTACATCACTTATGACATGCTCTATTACATTATTTATAATATCACTGATGACATCTCAAATAATATCATTGATGACATCTCTGGTGACATTATCCAATGAGTGTATTTGTTTGTGTTATAGTTTACATGGTGGCAGGTAACTACAATATTACTTTTCTGCCTAATTTGGTAAAGCCTGTGTCCAGCTAATGGGTGTAAGTGTTTACAAAATGCATGTGCTTCTAATGCACCATAGGTGTGTAGAGATATTGAACCTGTTATAAATGCTTGCATTCAATAGTAACTCTGTGTGCAAGTGTCAGTTGACTTGTATTTATTATGCTCCAGACAACCTTTTGGTTCTGCAGAAAAGGTTCTAATTCATCATAGGTGTGTAGAGATATTTAACATTTTATATGTCTTTGCATTGAAGAGTAGCTCTGTATGCATATGACAGTTGATGACTGGTGTCCATTATGTTCCACACAAGTGTTTTGGTTCTGTAGAAAGTTTTTAACAGGGCAAATATTCTACGTAGAAGATATTCCGATGGCAGCTCAAAACATTTCTTTACACAGGTATCTTAGAGTGACTAGTTTCTGTCATCTTTCAGAAGTTTCACCCCTTTCCCCGTCACACCATGACCTCAATTTAGAGTAACAGCATGCCTTAAAAATTTATCAAATAAATAAAAATACAAATAAAAAAACAATTCCCTATCATAAAGCCTAAATATTTGAAGTCTCATAACATCCTATGTGTTTCTTGATATACGTGTATATATCTATGCCACAGTCATTGCAATATAAGAAGAATTGTTTTCCCCCTTATTCGGGTTGTTAAGGTCTTTGTATACAATCTAGTCTTGATTCTACCCCCCATCTCCTGTTTTGTCTTCCTCCTGCTACCCATAGTATAACCTTCTCTTGGTCTTCTTAATTGGATCTCGTTTCGAAGGCAGTTTTATTTTTAATGTTTTACATTACTTTCAATTATTTTCGGGGACTTGAACATCTGTAACTATTGTTGCATATTTTTGTCCCTGTTTGTGGGCATAAAGTATGTTTAGAGGCTCCGATTGTCTGGTTCCACGTACATTCAGTCTTTTTTCATTTTTCTTTACTCAGTTCCACAAAACAATACATCTTTATTCCATACCCAATACTTTTTGTACTCGATTGGGTGAATACCTTCTTGCCCTCTCTTAGCGCCCCTAAATTTATGATGTTGTATCTACTGTTTATCTACGATGACTTTGCTCTGTTTTGTAAATTTCTGCTCAACCATATAGGAATGTATTAACCCCTTCAGCGCGGCGCGGATTTCCGCGCCACGCTGAAGGTTCCGTGCGCGGGCGGGGCCATGACGGAACGGTTCCGTCATGCGCACAGCGCAACCGACGTGCATGACGAAACCGTTCCGTCATGCGCGTCGAACGGGTTAAAGGGAAACTGCTAGCCTGAAGGTAATTAAGTGTTAATTATACTTGTGGAACTCTAATGAAAAGACCAACATTTCCATAAAAAGGCATGATTGTCACATATGAACGTTGAGTATAATGACAAGAAAGTAAATGTAAATCTAAATACCATGAGCTGAAACGTGGCAGACTCCACGCAGGAGAGGGCTCCATTATTTGAATGACCACTCAGAGAACAACCAGGCATCCCATTCACTCAAATCCCAGATTGTTCCACCTCCCCATTACTATGTAAAACCTCTTTTGCTCCTAAGCCGGGTTCACCCTGCAAGTACCAACTTACTTACAGGATCACATGTATGCATTGTCTGTGTTACTGTGATTGAACCATGCTCTCAATCATAATGCTTTTCATTTTGTTTCAGTTTTACCACAACCCAAATTTCCAAAGGGACCATCCATATTTAGTGCAGAAGATGAGGAGGAGAGTAGGCATCAAGAGCAATTCTCTGGACTGCAGATCAGTGCAGGTGGATTCTGTGACAGCCGGCGTAAAGCGAAGAAAAGCATCCACTGCCAAAGAGTTCATTTCCCGCATGGACTCAAGCAGTCAACCGAGTTTGTCTCAGCCATCTTCCATAAAAGAAAGGAAACAGAAAGCAATCCGAAAGAAACCAGCCAACGAAGTAAATGCCAGGCTGAACACTTCATACACAGTGACGCCTGGATGCGCAGTGGGGAACAGCAGTTTCGCAGATTGTAGCATTCAAAATGGAACCCCTAACATGAATAGTGATCCTGGCATGGATTTTGGTGCGACCAACTCTGCTTATCAATATCCTGCTGCTTCTGGTGCGGCTTTTGAACACATGATGGGGCTCCAGCAGCTACATTCCGCATGCCCTCACTTTGCCTCCATCAATGCTCAGCTTACAACTATGATGTCCTTCTTCAATCCCTGGCTCTCAATGTCCCTTTTAGCAGCAGCTTCCTCTGTCCACATGACCGCATCAGCACACCAGCAACTTCCACCAGCTGGCCACTTTTGTCAAACATGCACCTGCCATACTGGCGACGAGACATCTGTCAACTATGAATTACTGAGCTCAGGATCACCTGAAACACCGTAGGCTCTCTCACTCAATCTACACTTTCAGATGTATGTGAGGCTTATAAAATAAAATGGAATAGTTGCATATATAACATTAAAAAATGAATTTGTGTTTTCTTTTTTTGCATTAGGTCATCGCCTCTCACAAAAGCAACAAAGTCACTTACCTTAGTACCAGCCTTGGCATTTAAGCAAAGTTTGTTTTGTTTTAAATGATGCCTGGATGAAATGGAAGGGTTGATGATGCACAGCACCCATACACCTGTTGTGATAGATACTGCTGGTCTTGCCTATCAGAGCATATAAAATGGAGTTCATCACAAATTAAAAGGATATCTTGTATCTGTGGAGGTATTCCATTATAATTTGAAAATCTTGTTCTCTCGGTTGGAACAGCTTACGATTTTATATGATACTGTAAGGGTTCAGAGGATGAATTTGTTACAGACTTCCCTTACAATATGTACAGGGAGGTAGCAAGGTAACTGACTGTTGGTAACAGAAGTGGGAAATATTCCATCCTGGAGAAAGGTGAAGATTGAGAAGTCCACCGCACTCTCGCAACAGGCCTGCTACTTGAAGAACAGCTGAGCAGTGTACACAAATGCACTGGCCTAATGTGACATCGCCAGTGTATGTGTGAGAGGCAGCAGTGAGGGCAGGCGGGTGCTGCAAATAATGGCAGATGTTTCAAGGCTAATGGTGAGCAAATGGTTGGGCCTGAGCCCAGTGCGCTCCAAATCTGGCCTCCAGGCCCCCATCTACCCATCCCCTATGCTGACCCTTCAGACATGCAGCTACTAAGAGGAAGCTGTCGGGTCTGGGATGCATAGACAGTGAGGAAGCAATTGCTAATGATGCCATACCTTTGTTACTGACATCCTCCTCACGTCGCCAGCCGTCTCTGCATTCTGGCAACTTCTACTCATGGCGGTCGGCCTCATTCACAGGGCTGAGGAGATTGCAGCTCTTTGACTCCTGAGCCCTGGTGAGGCCGAGCACCTTCAGGCAGTTCCCTATAGTGCCCTCAGCTTCCCCACCCTGCCACCTGCTGCAGAGGAAAATGCAGATCTCCAAGGAGCCAGGAGTCACTACCACTGACCAGGAAGTAAGTGAAGTGGACTGGGTCAGAGTCAAGTATTTTATTTCTAGGTTTTCAAATTTACTGCAAAAAAAAGAAAAAGTTCAAGCATTTGACTATCAATATTGACGCTGCAGACTTTTGAAATCCATGGCTAAGTGCGTGATAATTATCTTGTTTTAAGGAACTGGGAGTAGTGTCATGGTAACGTGTATCACCGATGGAAACCAGCAAGCAAGCTGTTGGCCTGTATCCCCTGTGTCCTCCTACATACCTCAAGGTGTCTTCCCAATACATTGATCCACACAATCATCTACCCAGATCATGCACCAAAAAGCACTGTCCCTGAACACTTTGATGCCTCGCTAGTGGTTATCAACTGCATTCTCTGTGTTTCTGAGATTCAATCGTATACTTCCCATATATCCTGTGGCCTTTGTGTACTGGGTGATAATGTGGAGTATGTGTCTGCAGGTACATGGTAAATGGCAGCCAGTCTTTTAATTTGGGTAGTGGGCCTCTCAGCCATGCTATAGCTTCAGTACGTTTAGCCAAGAGCTAGTAATTTCCTAACTGAAGCTGGAGTTTCAGCTTTACACTTCCAAAAGGACAGCCAATGGTGATGGCTCCACGGAGCCACCAGAAATTATAACAGTTGCCACAACCACCAAATTCCAGAATTGAAAAATACCCGGGGACTGCCTGGCTATGTGGAAAAAATCAGCCTTAGCGTATGTGTGGCAGCAGCGACAGGCTTGGTTTATGGGAGGGAACTAGGCAAAGATAATTTCATGCCCGAGTTATTTTGTCTGAAAACAGCAGAAATGTCACAAACAACCATCAATCTCAAGACCCAAAACAGTCTCCCAGTTCCAACATGCTGGGCATACTATATGTACACAAGTATTCATGAATTGGGGTATCATTAAGGAACCTAACCCTTGGTACTTTGGGACTGTTTCAACATTGTCAATGTTTCAAAGCTAGGTTGTTTGCCTGTGACAGTAGGATAATTGGCCCATACTGCTTGTCCGAGTCTGAAGTATGTCAATATTTCTAATATATGAGAACCCTTAAACTTGTCTACTGCCAGGAACCTGCTATCCTCCAAAGGGTTTACTAAGACTCACTTTCTATCAATTGCTCAGTGCCTTCATGACCACTACAACCTGCGCCCTAGGCAACAGAAGGTCAATCATCATTAACAAGGCTGGCGAGTATATTTGGACATGCCCACCTCCCAATGTGCGCATCTTACCGCCTGAATCGAGCGGTCTGCTTCACAGCGACAATCATTTCTAATGTACAGCATTCAGTTTGATCCTTTTTGATCACTGAGTTTGGCATGTGGAAATATGGGGTAAAACTATTTGCAACAAAGTCAGACTGCACAGTGTAATAGTATCTTTTAAAAACTGGGGCTGGAAAATTCCCTTTATCATAAGGTAGCATCATAACATTTCACCATAATCTAGCCTGCGTCCGTGCCATTGAAAGCCATGAAATTATGATCTGTACATTGACAAAGAATGATTTAAATAGGGGTGTGGCAATATTGGTAAGTAGATACAGAAACGTAGGCAGCATTACCATTTTTATTACAGCAACTCTGCTTGCCAATGAAAGTGGCAGTCTAATCCACCTCTCCACTGACACCCTAACTTCTCTATTAATGGACCCAGGTAAGAGTCATGTATGTCTGTCTGAATGTGTACACATAAATGACTGAGTGCATGTGTGTGCCTGACATATGGCTGAGAGGAGATCTTTGGCTGAGAGAAAGTCAGTGGTGATTAATGGCACGTCATGGCTATTGGAATAATGAGGCCATTTACTGGGGGCATTATGGTTGACATTTCGGTTATCCCTCACTCAATGGGTGTTAGAAATGGGATTTCTGATTGGCTAAGGCTTGCGCCAAAGCCAGGCAGAGACCACCACTCTAGTCAGGGCAAGGGAGTTACACGCCAAAGATAACCCCTGCTCACCCCCTTGGTAGCTTGGCACGAGCAGTCAGGCTTATCCCGGAGGCCATATGTAAAGCATTTGCGCACGCACACAGCAACAACATCCCAGGCACACTACAAAAGGAACTCCACACAAGGTTATATATAAAAATAGCCTTTGTATTATCATAACACATTAGAAGAGTAAACACATATTATACATGGTGCCACCTGGCACTGGGTCATATCGACAAGGGATTATTTACACCTAACAGGGCCAACCGGACCACTGTCAGAACCATCACAAAGTGAACTTAGTAAATGTAGAACTTATCATAAACATAGAACACAACCAGTACCTACTGCTAATCACTGTACTCAGCAACAGCCTGTAACATAAACTACATTATGTACAGTATCACATCAGGCGTGACTAACATTCTGCGCCAACCTCACCAGCATAAACACATTATGCAATCCTCTCACAAGTCTAAACACATTAGACCCTAATCTCCTAAACATAACTCATTAGGGGCATAAATCTCACTAGCATAAACCATAATATGCAAAACAACCTCATAATCACAAGAACCACATTTAGAGGTATAAAACAGGGTGCGTAAATCATACTACATGAATCACATTTCCAAGCACCACAATCACATTAGGACCTGGCGCCCTACAAACCTCCCAGTCCCCCTGGCCAACTGGCCATCTCAAAAGGTGCTCAAATGCCCTATTTCCCGAAAGTCAGGGCGCGCTGCCAAAGCAGCGAAAGTCAAGGGTGCGCAATCTGCGCAGGCCTAAATGTTTCAGCTGGCACTAAGTGCTGCACAGCTGTGAATGTCAGCGGCAAAGGAGTGCATCTCACTCCTGACTCAGACATGTCCCCCAAAGAACCAAATGCCCTAAACGGTGCAGCTGCCCACTACTTGCTGGGCAGCTGTGAGGACCAAATGTGGGCCATGGGCACTCACTGTGCCCTCTTACAAAATATGCCCAAATTGGCACGAGCACCGACAATGTGCTCTGATCTGGAAGTCCCCCATGACGTTGCAGCTGCCCTTTAGTGACACGGGGGCAGCTGTGGAGGAATGGCCACCCAAAGGGAAAAAGCATGGGCCCCTCTGGGCCCTCTAGAAGCAACTATGACATACGTGGAGCCACACGGGGCTCTAAAATACTTGTGCCCCATCGTGAGAGCCACACGGGGCTCTAAGAGTCATCAGGCCTACGCTGGGGGACGGGCACCAGCAATGTGCCCCGGCATGCCCCTAAGTCGCAGTTGCCCCTTAGCAGGTGGGGGCCGTTGTCTCCATGGCCAAAAATGCCCCCTAACAACCAGGGAGGCTCGTGGGAGCGGCCCGCTGCCAGACAGGTCCGCTCAGACTTGGTGCCTTGAACAGGCACCAACACAATGAGCCATTACTCACCGGCTCTCATGTTGCGCTACTCCGGTCTCCTCTGCTCTTCACCCGGGCCCCCTCCTGGGACCCGGGACTTGGATGCGGAACCCGCAAGGTTCCAGCCGTCTTCCCAGTCTGTCACAGTGCGGGGTGGGCTCCCGCCTGGGCCTCCAAACGCAGCGCTTCATTTCTAGCTGTACGGTTCTTCCCCTTCCGCCGCTAGGCCCCGCCCACAACCAGGTGGGCTGCGGACTGCGGCGATTTCTTTGGTGGCGGTAATACGGGGTAGGCTCCCGTCATTTTTAAAATATAAAGCAGGGTGTGCTAATGCTATAAAGATAACCACGTAAGCGGGGTGGGCACTCGCTAGTAAGCTATAAAAATAAGCGGGGTGGGCACCCGCTCGATAACACAGCCACAGATCAGCGGGGTGGGCTCCCGCTCGATCCTGAAGCCCAGGGGAATCCCTACAACGGGGATTCACTATATCACAGATGGCAGCTGAGCGCTGCGGAGCATACACGCTCCTCTTCTTGGCCAAATAAAAATGAAGCGCTCACAGGGCGCTAGGATGCAGCCAAGGTCCTAGGGGATAAAAAGCACAGTGTTCCCAGGGCGCACAGGCACTCAAAGTTCTGGAGGTCTGGGACTATGGAAGAAAAAGTACGGGCTCCAAAAAGTCCTTAAGGCATCCAGGAGGCAATGCAGGGCCCAGGGAGGCAAGCCCTCATGGCAGCCCCCCCTGGGCCCCAGCAGCAGCACGCCCAGGCAGGAACAGCAACCAAGAACTGAACAATTTCATGGGGTCACAGCCCCTATATTTATATGCCCTTTTGCTTTGTGACACAGAACAGGGCTTGGGGATACCAGTCAGAACTGGTTTGGGGGAGCTTTGGAGCACTTTGTTTTTCTCAGCTCCTCTCTCCTTTGTTAGGTGGGGGCTAGGTGCTCAGACGCACCACAGGGGGTGGAGCCAACATTGTGGAGGGAAAGCACAGCCCAATTCAGGTCCCAGGTGCAACTCCTCCCTCCCATCTGCATGCAGATCCCTCTATTCACCACTGGGCTGATTCACCCTGGCTCCTGGAATTCCCCACACCATCCAGCACCTGTCAGTCACAAGCCAGACATGCACTCCACATCAGGCAGGCAGACACACAGCACACAGAAATGCCAACTTCTAGAAGTGGCACTTCTCCACTAGTCACCATAAATCTGTGCACACCACTGCACAGCATTTATTCTCACAAGTTCACACACACTAAATTCGACCCTGCACTCCTCTCACATCAGGAATTACCATGGACACAAATATCCCCCATGCATTCCTATGGGAGGGCAGGCCAATCTCACCACACTCACTCAGAGCGCGCACGCACTTTACACTGGACCACCAATACCAAGTCACAGGAAAGGCAAAAAGTTTAGGGGTGAACCTGCCAAAAAGGGCCAAGTCCAACAACGGGTAACCTATCCATGGCATGCTATGGACACACACACAAGAATGCTGGTTATCCCTCGCATAATAGTGACAAACCATTGACAAAATATGGACATTTTGACCAACCAGACTTAATAGTGGCCAATCCTTAAGATACCGTGGGTATACTTCAAAACATTCAGACTATCTCTTGCATGGTAGGGGTCCATTCTAGAGGCAAATGTTGGCACTATCCATGGCATAAGAGTTGCCTTATCAGAAATACTGAGGCCCTCCTTGACATATAGTGGGCATTCTTGGCAATGATAAACAGAGCATACTATGGTCCACCCTTGGCATATTGTGGCTTTTCATGGTGACATTCTGGCTCTCCTTTACATAATAATGTAAAAGCCCATCCATCACATATCGTTGACATTCAGACCCAATTTGCGCTTCTCCAGTCGTAATGGTGGCTCATGTTTGATATACTATGAGCATAATAGTGCCTTTCTTAACTTAGTATACTAATGGCTCATCCCGGAGATACCATCAATATATTTGCCAATTCGGGCTCCCTCTTGCATAATAGAGACCCATCCCATGGAGTCTGGTAGAACATGGTTTTGCATCTATAGGAGGTACTTGAGAGCAGCCTTTAATTTCTTCAGTATACAAGGCATAGTAGCCTTCATATCTTTTCACCGATTTTAAAACCGGACAACCTTGGTTATCCTAACCAGCCAGTCTTTGTCCGTCCCACTTGATTTTTAATGGTCGCTGGTTTACCTAGAATAAAAAATTGTTATCGGTTAAAACCATCCACCTTTTAATTCACCTTTTCCACCATTATTCCCTTAAGAAACCAGCTCCGCTGTAACTCAGGCGTCGTAGCACACCAGGGAGGCATTCGGCCTCCTTGGTGGGAACCCGATGATGAAGCATGTCACCAACCAGGTTGGTGAGTGAGGGTTCTTGTACAAAAAAATTTTTTGTTTTTCCCACGCTGTTTTATTAAATTAGCTCTATCAGTCTAATGTTAATCACTCTTTCGTTGTTTATACAAGTGTATTAGGGGGAACTAGAGTGATCCTTTCCCTCTCCCTCTCTTTGTTTTGTCAATTTTGATTTACCTGCAAGATTGTTTTACCTTTACCAAATTCTTACCAACTCGATCTCCTTGATAATAAATTTCCTCTGGTCAATGAATCTAGTTGCTGAGTTAATTAAGTAGAAATGACATTAAAGTTTTATTCTCCAAATAACCACAGACTCAAAGAGTTTTACCTAATCAATAATTTTGTGGGTCAAAGATCAAATACATGTTACACCGTATTCCTTCAGGAAGAAATCAAGTCAGGTTCAATATAAGTCTCAATTTAAAATATCATGATGACAGTACCTGAAGAGGGAATAAACAGAGAGCAGTACAAGGACACACTACACAGAATTATAGTTACCTAGGATGGTGTAAGGACCAAACCCCAGCCCTAGGAGTCAGGTAAAGTTCTCCAGAACAGGTCGGGAGATGAAGGATCAAGACAGCTTCAGGACTGGGAAGGTGACCTCTTCTAAGTACAACGCCTGCGTCGCACCCCTCTCTGACACTACTCTCCTCGATGTTTCTTCAGTAACTCCCCTTCCAGATGTTTTGCTTCTTCGATCAGCATCTTGGTCTCTCAAGCAGAGTCTCTGGCATCTGCAGTCGGTGTAGGGTCTGAGGCTGTGACTGTCACTCTGCCTCTCTGACATCTAAGTAACTAATTACCTTAGTTATACTATTCTATGTGTATGTACCACCCCCAAATGTTTCAATATTGTGATAACCCCTACTTCTGATTGGGCAAGGCAAGGGGAAGAGGTCATCACACCATACTAAATGTAATAATTTACTTTAGGTTCAATGTTCCCCCCTAAATTTACTTTTCCAAGCTTTATTCCCACCCGTATTTCACATTATGATCAATACATTGTATATATTTTTTACTATTTTCTTTCCTCTGTCCGGGTCGATGGGTTAAGTTCCCAAGAGATTCTTGCCAGTGCGACCTTGGCTAAGTTTCAACTATGTCATCACAGTTCCAGGAAGGTTTAAGTGCGCTTGCACACAGATCAGGTGGGGTTAGGATTTCAGTCACCCTCCGAGGCCCAAATATGAACTAAAAATAAAGTCAGAAAAAGGCACGTTAGAATACGAAATAAAATGAATTCACTGTATACTACTTATCTCTACTCTATCCCCATTTACTTATATAAATCTTTTGCATTAGCATTTAGTAGAACATCTAAGGTTTAGTTTAAGCAATAGCATGCGCATTAACATGTGAGTTTCAAGCGGCCATTTTAGAAGCTATTGCGCAGCTGCAAAGTTTTCCCTCCAAGCATAGAAAACGTCATACTATGTAGATGCAGCAGATGCATGCGCAGTGAATTCCCGCGTTTATGGCAGCCTTTTTAGGACACTCGGGTTACTTGTTAGTAATACACATAGAAAAGCTTTCCCTAGATACCGTATAACGTGTGTAATGCAATATTAGTATTTACAAAACAGGTTGATTATAGTGTTACACGTTATTTGAGAGGATTGCGTCCGAGCAAGTCTCTTTTATTACAAAACCTTGCTCCATCAATCCCCTCTCTGATGGCATTTTATGCCATCACTAATTTTCCACTACTAAATCAGATGACAACTTTAGCACTTTTCTATTTCAATTTCTTCTTCAACTCTTTCATTTCTTTCCTTTTCCCTTTTGTGTTGTAACCCTCTCATTCTTTTGTAGAAATCTCCCTTTATTTATCCAGCTGTATTTCTTCGTATTTACTTTTCTTTCCCTGTTCGTTCACTTAATACCGGTTTCTTTTCCTGCAACACCTGTGCCAAAACATGATTGCTAAAACTAATAATGTTATTCCCATTATTGGCATTATTAATTGACCTAAAATACCTTTACCTATGTTAGAAAACCAACTACCTATGGTAAAAATACTATTTGTTAATTTCTTCCATACACTGTCAACTTCCAGTTGTTTTAAATCTTCTTCTAATTTCGTAATATTTTTAATATATCCACCAATTTCAACGCTTTTATCAGGAATGTAAGTGCAACAATGCTGCGCTTTCAACATTTTACAGACTCCACTCTCTTTTGCCAATAATATATCAAGAGAAAGTCGAATTTGCATAACCATGGATCTGACCGCAACCAATTCTGGGTTGATCATCAAGAATCCTCCAGCAGTATCAGTAGATAAACGATCAACTACTGTAGATAATTGATTTTCTTTTTTGAATTTAGAAGAACTCCCACTGAAGGTATCAAAGCACCAAATATATCACCTACTATTTCTGCAAAACTAGCTCTCTTACTATGTATTAGTCCGTTATTGTCTTCATTGCTTCCAGTGATTCTTTTTACATGGTATACTTTCGGAAATACTATTCCAAAATAGCAACTCCCATACCAGCAACCTAAAAAAGGCTTTATTACCACGCACATAATAGATTCCAGAAAATACTGGATCTGTTCCTCCTTTTGTCCCCATCCCCCAATTACTAAAAAATTATGTTCGCATTCACTGGAACCAATAAATGCATTGTTATATTCTGTTTTTAACCTGTGAAGACACATTTTCCCTTTCTTCTCAAAGTCCAAGGACATAGCAGCATGAGTCTTGTCAGTTGCAAAATGCTCTTCCTCCTCAGCCCATTTAGGTAACTGAGGTTTGGGTTCAGAGGTTCTTCTTTGGAAATCCTCTCTCCTATTCTCAACTAAATTTAAAAATATCTTCTCTTCATGTAATTTACAGGTTAAATTGTGCCTGTGTGCATCAGCTATATCTATTGTCTTCATAGTTAGAAAATATTCACCCATAGTACTATGGACTGGGTTCATGCTCTTCCGCATAGGAGCCTTGGAAAAAATCACATCTACATTAGAATAATAATATTGTAATTTCCCTGTTCTATAAAATAAGCTCGCTAGAACCCTACATAAAATACCATAAGTTAATGGTAAATGACGATATGTTACTCCTTCTGCTACTGATGCTGGTAATTTCATACACACATAACAATCACTAACTTCCATTGTCTCTACATATTGTACTAACAGGTTTGCGAAAACATTCAAGTTAGAATAATTTTTATTCACAGTGTGATGTAAATCTAACTCATCTGGTGCTTCTAATTCTACCCCATCTCTTTAGATGTTAGCATCCCTCTCATGTGTATTAGTGCTATTCTGTATTATTGTAACCATCATATAGGGAATGGCTACTGTTAGTAATAACCAGATTATAAGTACTAAAAGCAGGCTACATATACATATTCTACAACATTTCTTTACAGTTTTGTTTTGGTTTTCCAGCAGCTCTATTGTCAGTCATTTTCAATTTGGATAAGAAGATGTCTCTCCTTCAATTAAGTATTTCAATCTTATTACAGAATATTTGGGAAACTTAAAATTTCTTTCAAGTTGGTCTCACTTCTTCGTCAACTTGTTCTGCATTTAATTCTTCATCACTTTCTTCATTTATTTCCAAATTTTCGAAATCTTAAAGAATAACGTACGTTCATTCAGGACCTTTCAATTTATTATTCAGTCTTTTCAATCTTGGGCTTTTTCGTTTGGGGTTTTCAGTTGAGGCCACAGTTTGACTGGAAACTTTGTCTACTTGTTTTGGTTCTTCTTTTATTGTTTTAAGGTGGTATTTCAGTCTTTTCATAATGCTAGGCCAATTATCACCTTTTCGGATTCTTTTAGCTTGCACTGCACTTTATTCAAGTTTTCTTTTGTTTTCTTTAATTTGTGGCACAACTTAGTTATTTTCGTCTTCCGAATCTCTCTCTATCTGACCTTGTCCAGGGCTTATTTTAATATCCTCTGCCTGGATGTGTTCTTCCCTAGTCTGACCTTGTTCAGGGTTTATTTCAATTTGCTTTTCTTCTTCTTCTACCTGAACCTGTTCGTCTTTTCCTGTCTGGTCCTGATCAGGTCTTACTGCACTTTGGCTTTCTGCCGCCTGAACGTATTCTTCTAAACATATCTGTACCTCCTCAGACTCAGGGGCTGTGACTTAAATTTCTTCTATCTGAGTAGATTGTTCACTCCTTGACTGGTCCTGAACAGTTGTATTTTAACTTTCCTGAGCACGTTCTTCTGCTATCTGGTCCACACTCTTTTCCTGACTAAGTAATCTGGTTTGGCTTCTGGTTCTCACAATTTCTTCAGGTATGTCTACTATTGGGATCCAATCATCCTGATTGGTGCTCGGTTGTTCTAGGTCAGCTACTTCAGAATCTGTTATTCTTGATCCTTCAGCTGTACAACCTTTAGCATCCCCAACCTGCTTGAGGTCCGTCTTCGTCAGGTGCTGGTACTCTTTTGGTATGGCTTGCATGTATCCAATTAGGCAAACCTGCACATTTTACTCCCACTCCTCTCTTTCCCTTGTTTCCACTTCATCTTGTAGTTCTCTCACTTCTTTCCATGTTTCTAAACCTGTGAGTAGCATAAGTTGGCAGTTGATTCCACATATTTTAATTTGCTTGTTTACTGCTATTTTATATTTCGCGCAGTGTTGGGCAACCTGGTCAGCATATCAGTTACCTGCAGTCACATGGTCATTTCCTGACTGATGTGCAACACACTTGACCACTGCCACTTCTTTTGTCAATTGTATTGCCTCAAGCAATTCTTTCACAAATATTCTGTTTTTAATGGGAGACCCTGAATAAGTCAGGAAGTTTCTCTGCATACAAAGCTGGCCAAAGTCGTGCACAACCCCGTAACCATACTGGCCATCAGTGTAAATGGTTACTCTCCAATTTTTCCCACTTTTGCAAGCTTTGATTAAAGCTATTAATTCGGCTACCTGTGCAGACTTGACTCCTGCTAAATAGTATTCTTCGACTATTCCAGCCAATGTACACACAGCATAAGCAGCACTCAGGCTCCTTCCTCATGGCGCATACACGAGCCATCTACAAAGATCTCATGTTCGGCATTCTTCAAAGGCTCCTCCTGTATGTCTGGACAAAGTTTTGTACTGAGTTCTGTCACGTCAAGACATTCATGTTCGAC
This sequence comes from Triturus cristatus, assembly GCF_964204655.1. Lineage (NCBI taxonomy): Eukaryota > Metazoa > Chordata > Amphibia > Caudata > Salamandridae > Triturus > Triturus cristatus. Next base: position 875,270,948 of record NC_140588.1, read on the forward strand.
TTCATCTTTCATTTCTTCATTGAATGCATCTGGTAACAAGGTAGCTGGGTTAAGAACAGTACATCTGACTATGGTCACTTTTTCAGCTCCTAGTATAATTCTCACATATTTTGTCATTCTGCTAGGGGTAAGATACTGAGTTCGAGTTCTTGTTAAAAGAATTACAACTGAATGAGGGACGTACACTTTTACAGGGTGTCCCATCACAATGGACTCGCTCTGTTCCAGACTCATGCACGTTGCAGCCACAGCTTTTAGGCAACCAGGCAATGCAGATGCAACAGGGTCCAAGGTAGCAGAAAAATATGCCACAGGACGTCGCATTAGACCATGTCTCTGTATTAAGACTGAGAGTGCACAATTATCTCTCTCACAACAGAACAATGCAAATTCTTTCAAATAGTCTGGCATACCTAAAGCAGGTACTTCGCACAAACAATTTCGTAATTTCACAAAGGCTTCCATGCTTTGATCATCCGACTCCATTGAGTCTTTTACTCGTTTCTTTGTCATTTGTATCAGGGGTTTTGCCAATAGAGAAAAACCTACAATCCATTGTCTGCAATATCCTTCGACACCAAGGAACATCCTTATTTCTTTTTTGGTTAGAGGTAATTGCATTTGTCTTATTATTTTTATTCTCTCAGAGGTCACTCTCCTTAATCCTCATTCTATCTGATATCCCAAATATTTAACTACTGTTCTGCAAAACTGTAATTTCTCTGGGGACACTTTATGTCCACCTTTGGCTAGATGGTTCAATAAAGCAATGGAATCAGTAACACAGTCATCTCTTGTTTTTGATGCGATCAATAGATCGTCAATATACTGTACCAGAACTGACTCCTTAGGCAGCACTAATGTTTCAAGACACTTTTTCAAAATTTGGTTAAAAATCGAAGGACTTTCAGTATACCCTTGAGGAACGCGATTCCAAACATAAATACGATTCTCAAATTTGAAAGAAAATAAAAACTGGACTATCAGGATGCAATGGAATGGAGAAAAAGGCATGGCATAAATCAATTACGGTAAACCATCCTGCCTTCCATGGTATTCGGTACAAAATCACTGCAGGGTTGGGTACTATAGGGACACATGGCACAACAATCTTGTTTATCTTCCTCAAATCTTGAACTACCCTATATTTCCGCTAGGTTTCTTTATGCCAATTATAGGTGAATTACAGGGACTACTCATTATTTCTTTTAGAATGCCTTCTTTGACCATTCGATCAATTTCTGCTGCACCACCAGCTTTTAATTCAGGACTCATTTTGTATTGTCGTGTATTTGGATAAACTGCACCTTCTTTCACCGTCACCTTCACAGGATCTACATTTTTCATTAATCCTACTTCTTTTCCCGTAAAAATCCCACACTTCAGGATTTACTGTTGTTTTGACCTCATTTGGTAAGTTATCTTTGGTCATTATGGAAAACAATTCATCTACTTCTGTTCCTTGTTTGGCTAGCATGATTTTGTATACTCCGTCTTCGTCTGGGGTCTTAATTGCAAAACCATCCGGTGTGCAAAATATGGTGCAATTCATCTTGCACAGTAGATCCCTTCCTAATAAATTCACAGGACTGGAGTCACACACTACAAACTTATGCATCTCTTTGAATTTGCCAATATGTACCTCCATTGGTTTTGTAATAGGGGTCCTAATTTGTTTATTAGAAACGCCCACTACTTGGATCGCTTCTCCCGAGAGGGGTAGGTTTGGGATGTCTGCTGTTCTCACAGTAGAACGGGCAGCACCAGTGTCCAACAAAAAGGTAATATCATTTTCTTCTACTTTACCATCAATATATGGACCTGACTGATCTGCCGGTAAGGATGCGCCAAGTACGCACTCCTCTTCCTCCCCCCTCAGGCACCGTCATAAGTTAGTGTCATCAAAGTAAAAGTCCTGTAAAAGAAACTGTGATGTTACAAAAAATTTCTTACCACTTCCTTCTTGAAATCCGCTGTCCGCACTGTACTTGGCTTGACTCACAAAATTTGGCATAGGGGCAGGTGGCAATTGACTGTAGGTTTACAACCTGCTGCGGTTGACTCATTATCACCTCATTCTGCATCTGTGGATTTAAATTTTGATTTGGGCCGTTATTATTCGGTATATTTTTACACTTGTTTTTCCATTGCCCCAATTTTCCGCACCCATGACAGGGAAATTTTTTCTTTGCCTCTTCTCTGTTCAATCGCCCTTTTGGTTTACCCCCATTATTTTCACCAGGAATTTTCCCCTTTCCTGTATTTCCGGACAGATTATTTAGCTGAAGTTCTTGCTGTTTTGCTAATTTCACTTGTGCCCACATCACTTTTTCCTCTAAATTCTTTCATCTATTGTCAATTTAATCTCCGCAGTATTTGGCATATTTGAGGATTTCATCTATGGGCTTTGCTTGCCAACACAGCATGTGCTGTTTAATCATTTGGGATATATCTTGCCTTAACCCTGACACAAATCTGTACACGAAATGAGTCATGTCCTTATCCCCAATACTTTCAAATCCACTCTGCTATTTGAACACCCGTAAAAGGCGCTCATAGTAAGCATGTACAGACTCATCCTTTTCCTGGGTTGTTCTATCTATCTTTATCCAATCAGTTTCTTTTGGTGGAACTTTTCCTTTTAAGAAATTGATTACTTGGTGATATTTCTTCATAACCTCTTCTGACGGGGCCCCTGTCTTTTCATCTCTCGGGTACTCATCACTAGGCCAATCAACTGTAATTTTAAATTCTGTCCACAAATCAGCAGGCGCCACTATGCCAAATAAACCATCCAGATCTTTAAACAAAACCTTTGAAACCTTCACAAACCTCTCAACTTGCCTGTACCATTCCACTGTTTTTTCTCTCAATTTAGGGAGATCATTAGTAAATGATAAAATATCCTGTTGGGTCCATGGGACATGTACATATCCCCCTCCTGGTACCTCTCTCATTGGGCACAATCTTTCAGCCTTCTCTGTTTCTTTCATCAAATATTCAGATGTCGATCGACTTGTCTGTGCTTCTCCCTTTTTCTTTGTCCATCTAACTTTCCATCTGTCTAAATCTCCCCATTTTTGTAATATCGTCATCAACTCTTTAATCAGCAATTTTCTTCCTGACATATTCATGTTTTCCAAATCTTTATCAGAAAATTCTGCTCTATAGAGTTTCTGCAACACCTTGGATCTCCCTATCTCTATTCCCATTTCAGAGGCCAAATATGTCAATTTTTCATGAAATATTTTCGTGTTTCGGGTTATGCTTCTGCAAATAAACAGCAATCCATCCTCACTATAGGTGTTTAACCTATCCAGTCTTATATTTCCAGCTATCATTTCATCTAACTCAACTCTTAAATTGAAAATGTCTAATATTTTCGGTGGTGGGTTTGGTTTTTCTATTTCTTGTGCCCATCTTTCTATTTCTTCTGGGGTTACCATTGTGGCACTCTTCGTCCCTGTGGATGTCTCTATTCGTACTTCTTTCGAGCAACTGGTGTGACTCTCCTGGGTGTGTCATTTATTTGCCCTCTTATCGGTAAGTCCATTACTGAAATCACTGACTCACATTCACTGGCGTGGTCAGCAATTATTATTTTTTCTTTTCTAGGTTCAATGATGGGAGTAGTCATGACGGATGTTTTAGGACAATTTGAGTTATCCCCATACAATGTGACAACAGGACCTTTAGTCACTGGTATAGAGCTTCAGGATGCGTGCTTATCTGGGTTATTTTCTGTATTCATTTGCTTCTATTCTTATTTATTGCTTCCCTTTCTCTTTCTTGAAGTACCCTCTCCATTGTTTTTCCATGTACAACCTGTGGAACTAAAGGGGTTTCTAGAATCAGGGCACTCGGGGTAGTTCTATTAGCTCTTTCTTGATAAGGCGGAGGATTTTTCATGAAAATATCTTCTAAATAATCATCTTCTGAGTCTCCACTACCTGCCATTGTTAAATGCTTTGTTTTTTCTGTGCATTTTCCTCCTGTCTGTTCCTCAGCCATCAATACAGGATATAATCCTTCTGTTATCATGGCTTGTCTCCACTGTTTCATCTGCCTAACTCCGGTTTCGCATGGAAATTTGGGATAAAATCTGCTCAAGTTTCTGTCACTTCTTGATCTATCGCGCTCAAATGCTTCAATCTCCCATTCTTCTAATGCCTCATAATGTGTTAATCTGGGTCTGGGTTCTAATTTATTCATTCTAGTGCGTACGTTATGTATGATTCTTCCATTAAATGTTCCAAACTCTGCAAAAGCTAGTATTCCATCATCTTTTGTATATTCTATCCAATTTTCGAACCATACACAGGTATGATAGCCTCTCTCCATCATCATGTAGGATGCAGGCGTTTTCGGGGGAGGGATGAGAAGTCCTTCTCTAGTTTTAATGGGTTTATCCTTTTTAAGGCAATTTTAAATTTTCTGCATAAATGAAATTTTCCTTTTCTCTCCGTACATTTTGCGAGATGTTCCTTTTATGTACTGTTCGTGGGCACATCCTAAGGATCTTCTGTATGGACGATTCCCTATCAAAGTAGGATTGTGTCTCCACTATCAATTATTATTATGACTTCTATTTTCAACTAATCAAATGTTCGCTTTTACTTTAATAATTGACCAATACCAGCGCAGCTTCTTATTCTCACCAATCAAGTTCTGTTTCGCTATGCGTTTAGCCAATACTAGCGCAACTCCCAGTGACGTCACTATCACTCCTTACTACTGACACCTCCTTTACAATTCTTCGCGTCAGTCACACGCCCGCTGCTCCAACCAATCCCAGCGCGGCCCTCTGTGATGTCAGTGCAGCACTCGAAACTGACCCCTCCTTTACAAGGTAATGCGAAAACGTATTTTCTCACAATTTTACATGTATTTTGCATTAATTAACAACATAGAAACATTCGCTACCTTGTCAGATTCTAAAAATTTTAAAGAATAGTCAATTTATTTTGCAGCGAGTAAATCCTTTCTGCTTACTCTTCACACACTACGAGTAAAACCTTTCTGCTTACTCTTCACTCAAGCATCAGAAAACCTCCTACTCCTTCAGTATTACCCTTTCTAGGTGAAATAACACCAATGTTTCACTAACGAACCCCTTTGCTACCAATTACTCTCACTTTCATACGAAGAAATAAACCCTAAATCAGTGCTTCTATTTCTGCGTAACTAGCACTTTCTTTAAATCATGGGAAGTAACCTCACTGCAGTGTGGCTTCCATTTGCCACCCACTATTCAATATGCCTGGGAATTTCCAAACAACATAAAACAGAATACACGGGTTTTGTTAATACATAAATCAATAATTCAATCCACAATATTTTCTACCTAATTAACTAGAACTATAAACCATAGCTCTGATACCAAGAAAACTGATCCAGCGGGTTACCAGCCTGTTTTACTCACACACCATATACTCACCTGGGTCCATAAACATGGATACATAAAGCTTGTAGTACAGCTGGGGTCAATTTTGATTTACCTGCAAGATTGTTTTACCTTTATCAAATTCTTACCAACTCGATCTCCTTGATAATAAATTTCCTCTGGTCAATGAATCTAGTTGCTGAGTTATATTAGGTAGAAATTACATTAAAGTGTTATTCTCCAAAATAACCACAGACTTAAAGAGTTTTAAGAGTTTAACTAATCAATAATTTTGTGAGTCAAAGATTAAATACATGTTACACTGTCCTCCTTCAGGAAGAAATCAAGTCAGGTTCAATACAAGTCTTAGTTTAAAATATCATGATGACAGTACCTGAAGAGGGAGTAAACAGAGAGCAGTACAAGGACATACTACACAGAATTATAGTTACCTAGGATAGTGTGAGGACCAAACCCCTGGCCTAGGAGTCAGGGGAAGTTCTCCAGAACAGGTCGAGAGATGAAGGATCAAGACAGGTTCAGGACCGGGAAGGTGACCTCTTCTAAGTGCAACGCCTGCGTCGCACCCCTCTCTGGCACTACTCTCCTCGATATTTCTTCTACGACTCCCCTTCCAGATGTTTGGCTTCTTCGATCAATATCTTGGTCTCTCCAACAGGGTCCCTGGCATCTGCAGTCGGTGTAGGGGCTGTGGCTGTGACTGTCTCTCTGCCTCTCTGACATCTAACTAACTACCTTAGTTATACTATTCTATGTGTATGTACCACCCCCAAATGTTTCAATATCGTGAAAAACCCTACTTCTGATTGGGCAAAGCAAGGGGAAGAGGTCATCACACCATACTAAATGTAATAATTTACTTTAGGTTCATTGTTCAATATTCCCGCCCCTTAATTCACTTTTCCAAGCTTTATTCCCACCCGTATTTCACATTATGATCAATACATTGTATATATTTTTTACTATTTTCCTTCCTCTGTCCGGGTCGATGGGTTAAGTTCCTAAGAGATTCTTGCCAGTGCGACCTTGGCTGAGTTTTAACTTTGTTATCACTGTTCCGGGCAGGTTTGAGTGCGCTTGCGCACAAATCAGGTGGGGTAGGGATTTCAGTCACCCTCTGAGGCCCAAATATGAACTAATAATAAATTCAGAAAAAGACATGTTAGAATACAAAATAAAATGAATTCACTGTATACTACTTATCTCTACTCTATCCCCATTTACTTATATAAATCTTTCGCATTAGCATTTAGTAGAACATATAAAGTTTAGTTTAAGCAATAGCATGCGCATTAATATGTGAGTTTCAAGCGGCCATTTTAGAAGCTATTGCACAGCTGCAAAGTTTTCCCTCCAAGCATAGAAAACGTCATACTACGTAGATGCAGCAGATGCATGCGCAGTGAAATCCTGCGTTTTTGGCAGCCATTTTAGGATACTCGGGTTACTTGTTAGTAATACACATAGAAAAGCTTCCCCTAGATACCGTATAATGTGTCTAATGCAATATTATTATTTACAAAACAGGTTGATTATAGTGTTACACGTTATTTGAGAGGATTGCATCTGAGCAAGTCTCTTATTACAAAACCTTGCTCCATCAGTGCTAGTTTGTTTACTTTGTATGAGGCAGTTTAAATGAGGAAATCTTCCTACTGCTTCTATGGTTACCCTAACTCTAATGCCTTCTGGATCATGGCTTTGTAGAAGGATGTCTCATCTAGGAGTGTTTAATCTTATCTGATTAACTGTCTAAAGCTTCCTCAACAGAGTGCACCTTGTACTTGTGCCATGCATTACCCAGACTCTCATGTTCAGACTGATTTCCTTAAATTAGGAAGCCTCTCTAGGAACAGGAAATTTAGAAACGGTCTTCAAAATTACCTCTTCGAAGTTTACTTTCCTCTTTTTCCGTGGTGGATCCATAGACAGAAGAATTTGCAGTAACACTCGGCAACAAGTTACCTGTTTCTAGGTCAAAATTAATGCTTCTGTCTAACAGTGACATTATATTTTGCCTTCTGGGGAGACAGTGTTTACATACTGCCCTCTTTGTTTGCAAAGTCAAAAACTCTGTTAGGATTTTCTGAGTCCTCCTTCTGTTCTGTACCCTCTGTCTGAGGTCAATGCAAAGGGCACCTCCTTTGTGGACTGATATGTCATTATGACAATATCAAACCGATTTGACATTCTTTAAGGTTGTTGTTTTTCTTCACTATCATCTTCCTTTCAAGGTCAATTATCAAGCTAGCCTTTTGAGATCGGTTCTTCTCCAAGTATCAATGACCTTTTTAAGTGTTGTTCCACCTCCTGAAGTCACTTCTCCACTTGAGGTTGACCAGGTTTTGCGTCATAGCTTCAGATACAGTAGTAAGTGTAGATTTTCCTTGTGGTGTGTGACCTATGTATGTAACGCCACTGTAATTATGTGATTCTGTGCTGCAGCATTTTTTGCATAATTATGATTTTCCGCAATAGTCTGGGAATCTATCATCTTTTGCGTTAGTTTGCAGATTTTAACAAAAAGCTCAAATGGATCAAAAGTTACTAAAGCACTGCCACATGGGTCGCCTCACAGTGGCAGGCCCTTTGCAAAAGTTAACTAATCACTTTTCAGTTGCTACTTGCTGTACTTGGATATTACATTGATAATATGGAGATGAAAACTTTCAGTGCTTAATTTGTAAAAGAATAAGTACTAGGACCCAAACCTTTGCTCAAAGCTAGAGGGTGGGGCTGCTCAATGCCAGCCTGAATACAAAAGCGTTGTAGTCGATCCCATCTAATGCCTCTTTAATCCACAACCAGGCTTGTGCAGGTTCTTTTCCAGCCCTGCTTTCTCTTTACCTTGGTTTTTCCAACTTCCTGTTTCTCCTTTTCCCCATGTGCATTTTTCACTCTCTTGCTCTGGTTCAAAGTCCGATGAGGAAAAATAGGTGCTGGTGTGCCGCACTTGCAATTAAGCACTGAAACCCTAGCCCACGCAAAACAGAATACTTCAACAAAATGTGCTGCATTACAGTGAATAATTTGCATTTTCTTAATGCATAATTTAGGCAACCCTACCTCATATTTGGTCTTCACTGCAGCTTACCAGTGGCTCTGCTTATGTGTAATGTTGGGTATAGGCGAAACAGGTCTCCTTGGAGTACTAGGTCTATAGTGTCCAAACAGGAATCCTCTGCCTTAGACGGAGGTGGGGAACATATCTTTTTTCCTAGATCAATAATCGACAAGGGTTTATATGTTCCCCAGCCCGCTCCATTTCAGAGCATTCTGGGAATTCTTCCCTGTCAGCCCACTTGGGACACTAGATATATGAATAACATCTATCACCTATTTCTTGTTTTCTTTCACCAAAGAGCCATAGATACGAGACTCTTGCTGTGACCCTTCACCAAACAGTAATAATTAACTGTATGTATGATAGCCCAAAGTAACCAGATGTTACACAAAGGGCCAAATTTAAACGTATATTTCCCATAGTCCTACCCTTCTAGTCTACCAAATACAACTACATCAAAGTGATGCATCAAAATGCTCCCTAGTATCAACGGTGTGGTAAATCTCCCTTCGATCCCTGTGTTCAGTCTCTTTGCGTTCTCTGGTGCAGATCTGTGTACTTCAAGTGAAACAGTGACAAAGAGGTGCAAACTCAATGGTGGAACATAAAACTAAGGTGGAATTTGTGTTTCTTTGTGTTGTGGATTTTCATGAGACATGCTCATGAGTCTTACTTCACAAGAATGAAAGTAAAATTTAGACAGAGAAGAAAGAGCCCACAATATGGTGAACAAAAACCTAGATGGAAGCAGAGAACACATTAGTTACATCTAGCTAAGACATTTCGAATCAGACGATGAGTGTAATTGTGGAAAAAATTATCCCTAGAGTCTTTCGCACATTCCTAATTTTGCCTTCCCACAATAGTGTAGCTATTCAAGAAGATAGAAGTTACTAGATACAAAGAAAAGCTCATATTGTGCTATCACAGTACACACCCTCTGTCGAACACAAGACTGTGGCATCTTATATCAGGGCTGCATATATGGAATTAACCTACAGGAAACTAAGGTAAGGCAGCCGGAAAATAATGCTGATTCAAATTTGTAATCACAGACTTATCTAGCAACACTGAAGTGCAATGTATTTGGTCTATACATCAAATTGCCGTTTGGTAAAACTCTATCCATATTTTTAATGCTTGGGATTTATTTGCCCCAAATGCAATCTGTTTTATGGTTAAGAATGTTGATGTGCATTATTTTACATTTCTTGTATAATGGGATGGATTTAATGTGTTTTTGTTAACGGCAATATGAATTTTTAGAGTTCTGTATTACTATGGCAAACTCTAATGCAATACCAAATGGATTGATAGAAAGTGTTTCAACTAAGGAAATAATGGGAAAGGTGGAAGAACTGACTGCAATATGGGCTGATATTTCTGGCAAGGTGTTTGAACTGACATAGAGGGCAAATATTCTGAAGAGTACAGTGAAGGTAACTGCAAGTAATTCAGGAACTGACAAGTGGCAGCTATACTAATAAGAAACAAGCATTGGCATAGCCAATAGGTCTCGCCTTTGAGACCTTATAAGTGTTTAGCCATGCAACACTTGATGTTGTCGCACCAAGGATATTGTGCTGGATAACTAAACACTTATACGGTCCCAAAGGCGAGACTTATTGGCTATGCCATTGCTTGTTAAACATAATAAGGACTCGCAACACAGAAGCTCAGTGGGTTCCTCATCTTCAGGTCATTCATACTTTCAATGCTGCTACGGCCCCTTATGTTCAAGGTAAACCTCTTTGTAAATCTGCTGGTTCCAACTTGACCTTTAATTATGATGACGTTTTCTTATCCTTGTAGAGCCCCCCTCAGCTGGTCCCTGGGCGGCACTGATACGAAAACCCTCCCACCTCTCTTGCACCCCTCCCCAAACTCTCCCCATGGTGAGACAACTAGCCAACTGTTTTTTTAAATGTTTTGTAAAGTGTGATGTCGGCACCTGTACAGGTAAGAAAGAGGCTTTGCTCATGTGGTGCCAGTTGCTTTACTTGTGCGGTACTGTACATAGCTACTCACACCCGTTTATATTTTTTCACAAAGTATTTTAAGCAAATCGGGTCTCCTGACATGCAGCCTGCAGAGCAGGAATGGCTTGGAAGCCTCAGCACTGGGCGAGAGCTTAGAGGGGCTGGGCGAGTGCTTAGAGGGGCTGGGCGAGTGCTTAGAGGGGCTGGGCGAGTGCTTAGAGGGGCAGGGTGAGTGCTTAGAGGGGCTGGGCGAGTGCTTAGAGGGGCTGGTCGAGTGCTTAGAGGGGCTGGTCGAGTGCTTAGAGGGGTTGGTCGTGTGCTTAGAGGGGCTGGTTGTGTGTTAGAGGGGCTGGGCGAGTGCTTAATGATCCAATGGTTGGTCTCACTTATTATGGTGCACAGAATGGATTGAATGGATCCTTTTTAACGATACACTCCCGGCAGACATGTAATGTGTTTTTATGTTTGAGTTTGCAATTAAGCACTGGCAGGGATCCTAAGAAATAATAACGAAAGAAAATATATACCGAAGAAAGTAAACTGCAGCGTGTTATGGGTTGTTAAGACGGGCAAGGGGAGGAGAGAGTGGGAGGGGAGAGAGGTAAGGGGGCGGGGTGGGTGTTGAGCCAGTGAAGGGGAGATAGACGGGAAAGAGAGATAAGAAATGGTGCTAAACAAAAATGTGGCAAAATTGCATTAGCTCCATAAATGAAATGAAATGCAATGCAGCTCTTATGCAAGAGCACACTTTGGGGCAGAGCTGATTTCCAGGGGTCGTTTATAAGAGGTGTTGAGGCTTGTGACATCAGACTGAGGGGCAGAACATAGGACATTAGGAGACGTTTATAGGCGATGGCATGTGAGAATCGACATCAGACAAAGTTATCAGTCGGATCGTTTCCAAGAAGTGCCAAGTGAGAAACATTAGACGCAGCTATCAAAGTGGGACATCGTGAGCTATCACTTGTTAGAACTACTCTGTAAACAAAGAGCTGATTGCTGATGCAAGTGTGCGCTGTCATAGGCGCCAGTTTACAAGAACTCTGTTAAGTGTGGAATATTCTGTGCAGCTTATTAAGTACAGGTGGCAGAGCCACGAAAAGCTCGAGGCCAAGCTTCTAATGGCTTCTGCCAGCAAACCCTCGCCCCATCCTCAAGCACCAACAACTGAAGACGACATCAATCTCCCAGGTCCGTCGAAACGCCCCCCACCCCTTTACCATTGATTGTTAAGACATTCCAGCACACACACAACAATACCTGCCCTGAAATGTAACAATTATAAGAAAGGGTTTATCAATAACCCGATGTTAATCACCCATTCCTGCAGCACGCCCTGCAGACACAGGAGGCAGCTACCTTCCTTGCTTTGGCTGAAATAATTACTGAAAGAGTACAAACATCCGCCACCAAGGTTGCAGTCGCCACACAGGCCACTCACTTTCACAGCAACAGTAAACTACAGCCTCCTACCACACACAGAGAAGGGTAATGGAGCTGTGATTGGAGGGACGATAGGAAAGCTACTCTGTGATTGGGTATGGGAGACAAGGGTGATGATGCTCTCTGTAATTGGCCAGTCGGTCACACCTTCAGATTGCTGTAGTGTGGATATGTTGGAGAACGTTTTGAGAGAGTTTTAGGCAGAGCGAAAAAAACATAACACGGAAGAAAAAACTTCAAGGGGGCTAGTTTGTGAATAATAAAGACACTACTTTTGTCAAGGGGTGGGGAAGAAACTGAAACGAAGGGGAGAGGATGTGGGTAATGGCCAGAGCTGCCAACTCGGGAGTTGGGGAACAAGGGTCAAGTCTCTGCATCAACTTAACATCTTGTGGTTCTGGGCAATCGCCTAATCTACACGACCTTCTACAAACAAGAAAGAGAGAAAGCGAGAAACAAGAGTGCGAGCGAAAGAGAATCACGGCCCGCGCTGTGCTTAATGACTGTGAATAACTAATGAAACAAGCAGCAGCTGTTTTGAAGCACACTCGTGCTTGTGGCGCCATCCGCCTAGCGGGAGCAAGCAGCGGCCAATTAGAACGCGCGCCGCTGCTGGCTCCCACAAGGTGGAATGCCGCCACAAGCACGAGTGTGCTTCAAAATGAGCTGACCGATGGCTAAAGGCCCTCCTAGAGCAGCGCATGCGTGCTGCTTAGGCGAGACCTAAAAGGGCAGATTTCACACCGACATTTACACATGCAAGTTCAACTAACGTTAAAATGGATTGATTTATGAAAGCAAGTTATTTGCAGGTGAAAGTGCAGCTGCAAATCGACATTTACACGGGTAAGTTCAACTAAGATGAAAATGGCTTAATTTACGAAAGAAAGCTATTCACAAGTGAAGTTCCACTTATATTACACCAGCATGAGGGTTATTACGCACATGTAAATCACCAAGCAGTGAAGGAAAAGGGGCATTTCAGAGTTAGGATCCCCCCGAAAATTGGGAAACACCCACAAATTTTAAAGCTTGTGGGTATTCACTAACTCATCCAATGTCCATTTCGACACTGGATTAATTTGCATATTTACTACTGTCAACGGCAAGAGAAAATTCATGTTCGGGGTGCCATAGACGCTCCACCAAAGTTGGTGAAGGTGTAACGAAGAGGTGTCTAAAGAGGTAAAATATTTTTTCTGTGGATAAAAACAAAGTGCAATGTTGGACTTGGACCTTTTGGTAGGGCTATGCCCAAGCTTTTTGCTTTTTCCTCCTATTTTTTCCTGTCCTGTTGTTGTTGGCTATAGGTCTCTGCACACTTTACCACTGCTAATCAGTGCTAAAGTGCATATCCTCCCTGTGTAAATTGTGAACATGATTGGTTATCCATGATTGGCATATTTGATTTACCTGTAAGTCCCTAGTAAAGTGCACTGAGTGTGCCAGGGCCTGTAACTCAAATGCTCCTAGTGGACCTCCAGCACTGATTGTGCCACCCACATGCGTAGCCCTCAAAAGGTAACTCAGACCTGCCACTGCAGTGCCTATGTGCAGTTGTTAACTGCCTTGTCGACTTGGCAAGTTCACCCTCTTTTCAGGCCCTAAACTTCCCTTTTCCTACATGTAGGGCACCCTTATGGTAGGCACAAGGTACCCATATAGACAGGGTGCAGTGTATGTGAAAGGTAGGACATGTACTGGTGAGTGTGACATGTCCTGATAGTGAAATACTGCCACTTTCGTGTTTCATTATTAAAAGGCTATCTTGCCCACAGGATAGAATGGGAAATGCTTTGTAACGTTTTAGAAGCATAACTTACCAATGGGTCAAGTTAAAGAAATTAAGTTTAGGCTCTCTGAACTCAGAATTTAATAACACATCTTTTAGTAAAGATGTTTTTTAAATTGTGTTTGAAAATGCCACTTTTAGAAAGTAGGCATTTTCTTGTTTAACCATTCTGTGTGCCTCTGCCTGTTTGTGTATTGACTGTCTGGCTTTGGAGTGACAGGGGGTGGGGATGTGCATTCACCGTAGACAGCCACTGGGGGGTTGAGGTGAGCCTAGCCCTTCTTGGATGACTCGGAGATGGGCTGAATAGACCCTGGCTGAATTTAGAGTAGTGTGAGGAGATTTCCTTGCACCCAAATAGGGCCTGTCTCCGTTGCACAATACTGTCTCCACCCCCTGCAGTCATACTACACCAGTGAGGACAGAACTGGTTTGGACTGGGCTCAGAGACCCTTGCACAATGAGAGCAAATACATTTTGGGATATAAGTATTACAGCTAAAACCCCAGAACTTTAGACTACTTCTGGAATCAAGAGAAACCTTTGCCCAGGAGAAGAGCTGGAGAAACTGAGAAGTACTGCCCTTTGCTGTGTGCTGTCTGGGGTTGGCCTGCAGTCGCTGTTTCTGCCAAAGAAAGGAGAAGGAATTTGCTGTGTGCTGTATCCCCCTGCTTGAGGAATATCTCCAAGGGCTTGAGTAGAGCTTGCCTCCAGTTCTGAAATGTCAGGGGCACAAAGACTTCACCCCCAGCTCCCCTGAACTTCCTTGCTGGGAGTTCTGACCTGCCAAGAGGTGCCTGTGACTGTGTTTGGCCTCTGGAGGTTGTTCCTGCTGTTGAGAGCTGGAAAGCAACGCCACTACCGGAAAATTGACACATCGCTCTTCTTGCGGCAGTTTTCCTGATGCAGCACAGCGGTGCGAGAAGAATCGCCACGCATCGCCGCTGCTGAAACCGACGCAGCACCTGTTGCCACTGCAAGAACCGACGCATCGAGGGATCACAGCTGAAGAAACCAATGCAGCGCCGCTCAACTATGCCGCCTCGATCACCGCCGCATCCAGGATTTCCACGCATCGTACCTGTGCGGCACGTTTTCCCGAAGCATCACCCGCAGACCATTATCGTCTTGGAGTTGACGCATCACTTTCTCTACAGGCCGGACACGACGCATCACTTCTCCTGCATACAGCAGAACTATTGCATCACCTCCCCATGGTCTCAGGAACTGAGGCATCTCTTTGCGTTCTCGACACTTCTCATCTCTGCGGAGTTTGGCCTTGTGAATTTTGTTGCAACTACAGGTAATTTGAGAGAAATAACGCATCCATAGTTTTCTATGGACCAAGTTGTTTGAAACCTCTAAAAATCATATTCTTAATACTAGTATGTTAGATTTTTGTCGTTTTGGTCTTGTTGAGTTTAGATAAAGATACTTTATTTTTCTAATCTGGTGTGGTATCTATTTGTGGTGTTATCACTATATTACTGTGTGTTTTGAGTGCAAATACTTTACACTTTGCCTTTGGGATAGTCATGTCTGCTCATGCCAAGCTACCCAGGGGGTGAGC